>NC_133543.1:101533603-102831793 GCF_048773025.1 Camelus bactrianus
TGTCTTGATGTGGTGGTGGTTTCATGGGTATATACATCTATCAAATTCATCAAATTATACATCTGAAATATGTAGTTTACAGGAAACGTACTACAGTAAAAGGCATTTTAAAAAATTTTTAAAAATTAAATGTTTTATTTTGAGATAATGGTGGAATCACGGACAGTTGTAAGGACTGATACAGAGAGACGTACCCTTTAGCAGGTTTTCCCCAAGGGTAACATCCTGCAGAACTCTCGCACGAGGTCGCAACCGGGTATCGATGTCCCCATCGATACGGATCCTATCACTACAAGGACCCCTACACCAAGCTGCTCTTCCAGACTCATACTCACTTCCCTCCCACGGCCACACCAGCTTTGATTCCTAGAAACCTCTGATCTGTTCTCCATTTCTCCAGTTTTGTCCTTTGGGGAATGTCACATCGACAGAATCACAGCAGGATTCCTTTATTACTCTTCTGACGTCTGCAGTCAGTAGTGCTAACTCCTGTTTCATTCCTGATGCCAGTCATTTGTGGCCTCTTTTTTTCTCTGTTGGTTTTACTAGAGGTTTGTCAATTTTATCAATAATTTTCAAAAAGCCAGCTCTGTTTCATTGAATCGACTTTCTCTATTGTTTTTCTGTTTTCAATTTCACTGATTTCTGCTCTTAATCTCTTCCTTCTCAACTTCTTAATTTTCTTCTTTTTGCTCACTTTGGTTTGTTTTTTTTTCGCTCTTCTTTTTCTAGGTTCTGAAGGCGGGAGATTAGATGATGGATTTGAGCTTTTTCCTCTTTTTTCTAATGTATGTGTTCAGTGCTGTAAATTTCCCTCTCAGGTCTACTTTATTTATTGCCCAGATATTTTTGATGTCTTATATTTTCATTTTCATTACATGTTTTGATTTCTCATTTCTTCTTTGTTCTATGAATTAGCAGTGTGTTGTTCAGTTTCATGTGTCTGGAGATTTTCTTATTTTTTCTGTTGTTGATTTCTAGTTTGACCCCCTTGTGGTAGGGGAACGCACGCTTCATGATTTCAGTTCTTGTCAGTCTGTCGAGATTTGTTCTATGGCACAAAATATGGTCCACTTTGGACTACGTTCCGTGGGCACTGGAAGAGCGTATGCATTCTGTTTGTCGGGTGAAATGCCCTGTCACCGTCAGTTAGGTTCTGCTTGTTGACGATGCGGTGGGCTCTTCAGCATCTGGCTGATGATTTTTCGCCTAGTATTCTATCAATTCTTGAGAACGAGGTGTTGAATCTCCAACAATAACTGTGGACCCCTCTGTGTTCCCCTTCAGTTCTATTGGTTTCTGCTTGCCATATTTTATAGTTCTGTTTGGTGTACGCACAGCTAGGGTTACGGCATCTCTGGTGGACTGGCTCTCTTACCATCTGTAACATTCTTCCCCGTCTTTTTGATAATTTTATCAGCTCTGAAATCTACTTTGTGTGATACTAGAATAGCGAAGCCTGCTCTCTTTTGATTATTTGCATGATGTATTTTCCCATCCTTTTACTTACATCCTGCTTAAATCATTGTACATCAAATGAGGTTCTTGCAGACAGCATATAGTTGGGTCATGCTTTAAAATTCACTCTGTCTTTTAATTGGTGTACTTAGATTATTTACATTCAATGTGATTATTACTATGTTAGGACTTAAGTCTACTTTTTTTTGTTTTGTTTCGTTTGTTATACTTTTTTTAATCTCTTCATTTGCTTTTTCCTCTCATCCTGTGGATGACTTGAACATTTTTTAGAATTTCATTTTGATTGTCCTCTTTGAGTGTGTATCTTTGTACGGTTTCCTGGTGGTTGCTCTGGGTGTTATATTGTATGTGCACAGCTTATCAGAGTCTGCTGCTGACAAGTCCTCTCAGATTTTGTTTGTCTGGGAATATCTCCATTTTTATTTTTGAAGGATATTTTCACTGGGTATAGAGTTCTAGGTTGGCAGTTCTTTCTTTCCAGTCTCTGACGATGCCATTCATTTCCTTCTGGCTTCCACAGATTATGTTGCGAGACTTGGTACTCCTTCTCATTTTTTGTTACCCTGAAGGAAATATGCCTTTTAAAAAATCTAGTAAGATTTTGCCTTTTGTCTTTGACGTTTAGCATTTTGACTGTGATGTGTCTAAATGTGGTTTTCTTTGTAATCTCCCTTCTCGGATCTCACAGAGGTTCTTGAATTTGTGGCTTTGTGTATTTCATCTGACTTGGAAAATTCACAAACGGCACTTTTTCATATGTTGCTTCTGTTCCATTCTCCTCTTTTTGGGCGAATTCTAATTATACGTATGTTACAACTTTTGACCATGTCTCAAAACTTATCTCTGTTCTGTTCTTTATATTATTCATTCTTTCTGTACTTCATTTTGGATTTCCTGCTGAACTGCCCTTGAGTTCAACCCACCTATTGCTATGGCCATGCTGTTGTTAAACCAGTTAGAAGAGTTCTTAATTCTGGATACCACATTTTTTAATTGTAAAATGTTCATTTGTTTCTTTTAAAAGTAGACTCTAAATTTCTGTTTAAATACAGCATTTTTTTCATGTATCTTTGCTAGCATTGTGAGGAATGCAAGAATAAAGCCAATTAAGAATCTTATCCTCAAGGAACTTCATAGCTTTTCAGGAACTCCTATGTCCCTAAAGTTTTTGTGATTAGGACAAGAGAGGAACTTGAGAGAGACGGCCTCTGAGAGGCAGGATCTCACTCAGTGATGTCATGGTTGGGGCGACAGGACATCCAGGGTTGATTCACAGTCCTGTGTGTCTGGAAACCTGCTTTTGACAGTATAGACTCTTTGTCTTGTTCTCTCTGTACCTCAGATGCCTTGAATTGTACCTGGCATTAATAAATGCTTCCTGAATGAAATAATTAGTAAAGATGATCTGTCCCCAAGATTTGGATCTCCAAGTCACAAGAGAAGCTGGAATAGATGATACGTAGATTATATTATAATGTGAAATGTAACTGCCAAGAGACATAGCCTCTGTAGCCTTCTCTCTTATAAGAAAATAAACATGAAACGACAATAACTCATCAGAAGTTTGCTTACTGAGTATGGAATAAGCAAACGGGGTGGCCGGACGCTGTCAGTTGCTATGGATGCCATGCTGTGACATCCTGAGGCACTCATTTAGCCTCTAGGGATCAATCTGTAGAGGATCTAGATTTGACTGATTAACTAATTCAATAATATGTGCAGAGGACTTGCTATGTGCTAGAAAAGGTTACAATGGTGAGCAAAGAGACAATCATGTAGTCTCTGCACTCATGGCCCTTCAGTAGATTTGGGAAGGCAGATCACAGTGTTAATGGTCTCACCAGTAAATAGAACATTAAACCTGTGACAAAGCACTAGAAAGATACGGTAGACAGTGTCAAGTGAATGCAGAGAAGCTGGACTTATGCTGGTCTAAGGTTATGAGATGCTGGAAGATTTTCCTGAGGAAGAAGAGCTTGGGCTGAGACTCAAAGGGTGAGTAAGAGTTAACTATGCTTGGGATTAAGGGTGGGAGAGTAAAGACAGTTCTTGAGTGAGAACAGCATGTACAAAGGTCCTGTGGTAGAAGGGAGCACATAGTGTTTGAGGGACAAAGAGGAAGTCAGGGTGCTGGAGTGCAGCCAGGGAGGGAGAGGCGGGTGATGAGTCTGCAGATGAGGGCACTAGCTAGCTCAGGCACAGCCTTGTAAGCCTGGCCTTAGGGGAATTGGGATGTTATGGAAAGGTTTCAGCACGGAGTGCTAAGATCAAATTTATATCCTGAAAGAACAACTAGGGCTGCTGTAGAACCTCTGATCAAGTCACTTTTTCTGGATAATGTTGCAGTAATATTGCCAAATTCTTCCCTCTGAGTCCTTTTTCTCCTTTTCTGTGTTCAAGTTTACCCATCCCCCTTCTGCTAACTGTCTTCCTAAGGAGGGGATTTAGTATAGTTCATTAAGTTTCAGCTTATGAAATTAAATCACACTTATGTCTCCCACGTTTACACTGAGGTCACCTGGATTAGAATTCTGAATACTCAAAACTCTATAGTCCATGATTACCATCAATCTCTTGGGGTATCCTGAGCACATCCACTGTGGTTCAACCAATTTAATTCCAAGAGGGAGATTCACAGCAACCCCTCCCTGTGATATATCACGAGTTATGACACGGTGAGGGCAGACACCAGACCGCAAGAAGCGAGGAGGAAGTGGCAGGGGGTGAGCCCTTGGGCCAGACCCGACGGGCGATAGGTTGCTGGGTAAAAGAAGACTATTTATTTTCAGCTGGAGGGACACATGCACCTCCTGTCTTCATTTCCCGTGTCGTCTGGCTTGATTACCATGTTCAGCCATTAAAACATCACTTTTTGAAGATAAGAAATGCATGAATAGGGTCAATGTGTGGCATTACCTATGGATGAGGGGTAACCTATAGACGGTCCTCATTAGGCTATGGTGATGCAGCCTCAGGAGAGGACCACGAAGGAAGGACATTCAGGAGCTACACTGAAGAGTCAAACGGTAAAACTGTAAACTGTAAAAATCAACGCAAAATGCATCAGGATAGAGCCACCAGAGAGACACCATATGGCCCCTGGCTGGCACAACCAGTCACTAACGCAGCTGAGATTGGGAAAAACTCTAAGGGAGTGTGTGAAGCCCAGGAAGGGCTGATGGGCCATGGAAACGTGAGAAAGTCTTCTAAGGGCAAATGTCCAACCCCCTGCCAGCTCCTCGACCTGGGGTGTCCTGGCCCCAGAGGCAGGGCTGGCTCCAGATGAAAGGGGACGTGGGGGCCTGTGTTAGGAAAAACCCGTTCTTCCGTGTGTTCCTCCTTCACTCTCACACCACTGCCAACTCACAACACTTCTGATGCCAGATGTGTGAGGGTTCACCCTCCAAGCAATTTTCTGCAACGCCAGATGGGTGTCCTATGATCTAACTCAACTCTGACACCATCTACCTGGAGATAGAATCAGGTCCCACAGATGAAGGGGGATGTCCCACAGGACTGCTCCCTACCCGCCCTTCAGGTGCCAGTCACAAGTCCAGGCTGTCGCCCATGTTTCTGCCCAACTGGCTAGAAATCTAAGGTTCCCAAGACCCACTCCTCAGGTTTGATTAGTTTGTTAGAGTGGCTCACAGAACTCAGGGAAATGCTTACTTCCATCTACCAGTTTATTAAAGGGTATGATAAAGGATGCAGAAAAACAACCAGATGAAGAGGTACACAGGGAGAGGTCTGGGGGCGTCCTGAGTGCAGGAGCTTCTCTTCCTGGGAAGTTGGGGCACGTTACCCTCCTGGTATGTGGATGTGTTCACCCACCTGGGAACTCTCCAAACCCCATTCTTCCTGGGATTTTATGGAAGCTTCCTCATGTAGGCATGATCAGTTATTAATTCCATTTACAGCTCGTCTCCCCTCTCTAGAGAATGGAGTGGGTAGAGCTGAGAAGTCCAAGCTTCTAATCATGGCTTGGTCTTCGTGGTACCCAGCCCCAATCTGGGAGCTATCTAGGAACTCACCCAGCATCACTTCATTGTAACAAAAGATGCTCTTATCACTGAAGAATTTAAGGGTTTCAGGAGCTCTGTGCCAGTAACCAGGGGCAGAGACCAATAGGTATATTTTCTATTGTCTCACAGGACCCTAGTAAGTGAACTCTGAATACTGGGAATCCAACTGGCTTCTCTAAACCACTGTGAGATGGATGGATGGCTACTTACAATTCAATCATCTGATTCCCCCACTCACTCACTGCCATTCGCCTCCCCTACAGATCTTCCTACAGCGACAGATGGGTGGGCATTTGGGGCTCATGCCCAGCTCCTCTGACAGTTCTCACCCCATCTGCGGGGCTTGGCTAGTGCGGGTCTGCAGTGACGAGTGGGGAAGGTACTCCTAGACTGTCGGATTTACCCCATTTATGAGCTCGTAGCACTGAGGGTGAAACGGTGGACCACCATAAACTCATCAAAAGCAGGCACGTTTCCTGGTGAAGCAGCCTGGGGCGCCACAGTCTGCCGGCAGCACTCCTGTGTGGGCTGGGCTCCTTGTCATGGCTTGGATCCGCCTTCTGCCCTAGCCCTCCAGTGTGTGTGCGCTACTCACCTTTTTACCTCCTTTCTTCCTTCCTGTTTTGACCGGTAATTCCTTCTCTCTGTTCACAGCTAGTTTTAAGTTTTTCAGTTCCTGTCTCATCAACTCATCCACCTAGGTCAATACAAAAAACACTACTTTTAAGTGACTTTGCATGCCTCGTGTTTTCTTGTGACATCAAAAATAACTTAAATTCTGGGTAGATTATTAATAGGAAATTGTAAAAAAAAAAAAAAAAAAAGCACAGTGGCTGCAGGTAACGACTTCCTAGGACATAAATGCAGCTTTACCTGCACCCTGATCTCTGACTCCAGTTCCTTCCGTTTCTCCTCTTTGATCATTTCGGGATCATAGTCCTGGTAGAAATTCCACGATTCATCTTTATTCTTCCACACATCTGTACTCCAGAAGGAGAGAGAAGAAGCAAATGAATTTTTTTCACTGTGAAGATTAATGAAAGCAGTTTTGTGATATACGACACAAGTTTAACTTTCTATCCTACTGCATGGAATAAAAGTTTGAATACGATGCTCTGGAGAGTGGTGGGATCTGTAAGTTCTTCTCTTCCACCTTCCAGATAGAACTGTGCCTGTATAACACCTAAAAGACAAGGAAGAAAACTGCTAACGTGAAAATAACAAAAAGTATGAAACCAATAGTATTCTTACATACGCTTATAAACATGCAAAAATAGTATGTTTACATGGGGTTATACAAGTAGAGGTGGCTGGTTTTGTATATATTAACTTTACTATGCAAATGATTCGCTAAAATATGAGCGATTCTGTTGCTAGTTAACTCACTGGTCATTCCCTGGGGCCCACGGTAAAAGCCAACCCTGAACACACAAGTACCAGCTACTTGCCTTTAATTCAACAGCTGTACTTTTGCATTACTATTTGGGTGTTCTGAAATCATACACATTTTACATTTCCCCCTTGCCTTACCCTGGCAGTTAGGAGAGGAAATAAGGGTCATTTGATGTCACTGGAATAGACGGAAATAGGCTCTTTTCTCAGGAGGGGAATTCCAAATGTGTGCAGGGGTGCAGACCGACTCGACCTTGGCAGTGGGACTGGGGGATCTCCCAGGGGAGACAGGCTTGCCAGTCAGGGAAATGCCATCTTTTCCTTGAATTTGTGTTCAAAGGTGACGGAAATTTGCTGGAACCAAAACATCACCCCTTCACTGGAAACTCATCCTTGGGGCAGTGATGCCCTTCAACTCGGGAGGGCAACTGAGGGCCGCGGGGGCCCAGCATAGGCTCCCCCACCTCCGGCTGGCAGTGGCTGTGACTTGAGAAGAAAAAAGGATCGGGTGGAACCCACGTCCTAATACCGATCAGCTGCTGGTCTTACAGTCCTCCCTCTCCTTATCAACAGTCTCTGCCTCCCAGGGGAGAGGACCATGCAGGTCAGTGGCTACCCTAAAAATGCTTGTGCCCGGAGAGAAGATACAGGACCTCGAAGTGGAAGTGATGGATGCTGAGGGCCAGGAGATGTCCTCTAGGAGGGATCAGGGTCAGGACCCCACGGGACACACGTGAAGGAGGACGGGACATGGGAATGGAGTTCCAGCTTTCGAAAAGTGTGGGCTGATCCACAAGCCATGGGCAGAAGACTCCGAGGCTGCTTCCAGAGGCTGGCATGGAGATCTCTGGAAGCAGAGAGGGTCATCACCAGCTGTTGGCCACCCACAGGTCCGGTGGGCCTGGCTCACTTCCTGGACAACTGGCTGAGCAGAGGGGGTGGCCTGTCTGGATTCCAGGCCCAGCGAAGGCCCTCAGGCTCACTGGCCTCCCACCAGCAAACCGAGGGCAGCGTGGCCTGGGAGGGGCTCCGCCGGTACTGGGCTGACGACAGTCTCTGCCAGGAAGACAGGAAGGACAAGCCTACGGGGGGGTGCAGGGTTTCAGGGGCAGAGGTTGAAAATGACACTGATGCAACTACTCAGATCTGTTCCAGAGCAGCTGATGCAGACGTGTGAACCAGACGAGACACAAACGACAGAGGGGGTGAAATGTTCATAGCACAGATTCACCCACATGCCCTTCCCAGCAGGGTGGCCCCAGGAGAGGTGGCCCAGCTGCTGAGCGCAGATGTGGGATGGAAGGGTGGGGCAGGAGAGGTTTTGGGATGTGCCTCCTGGACTCCTGTCTGAGGGCGACCTCAGAGGTGAGGGTCAAAGTTCACGGGGCATTGTCGCCCAGATGGGGCAGGTAACCGCCCTGGGACTGGGGTGTGAAGACCAAGGGGGAGAGGACCCGGGAAAGGCTGACGGGGTCCACGTGTGGTGGCAGAGGGTAGGGCTGCATATAAGAAGTGGCTGGAAATCCAGGGCTGGATTTTCATTATTTTAAATAATCATTCCCATGAGTGAGTGCCTGCCAGCCAGAGCAGCCTATCCTGTTTCTCAGAGTCAGGGCAGAAAAGTGCACACTGCATACACTGTTATCCTGATGATGGGAAAAAGTGTCTTAGGTCATACCCAACCCCTCCAGCCTGAACCCCCCCCCACCCCCTGCCAGAAGGTGGATTTTGTGATGAGCTCGTAAGTTACAACAAAGGTTCAGAGTTGACAGGCTACTCGCTAGAAGGCAATTGCTCCTTTTAGCACATTTTCTGAAACTGACATAAGCTTAAACTGCAGAAAATTTAAAAAATGTAGGAATAATATAATGCAGCTTTTTATGTGTTTAAAATTGTAAGCTTCCCCCCTTGAAAACACTATCAAAGGTTTAAAATGTGTTAAAATGGGCTGGTCACTAATAACACCTCTTTTCTAACGGATTTCCCCTGCGTACAATTACTAAATCTCCTCCAACAGCACGACCCACCTGTTTCATTAAGCGCTTTTAGAGCAAAATTGCTTTGCCATTCAGTGAACACAAATACATGTATGTGTAGGTATGACTGAAGTATTACGCTGTACACCAGAAATTGACACATTGTAACTGACTGTACTTCAATTAAAAAAAATAAATAAGGAGACGGCTTCACTTTTTCACAGGAGAGATTTAGTAAAACCAGGAAGCCATGCATTTATTTAGTGATGAAAGGAACACGGAGTGTCCCACAGAAAGGAGAGCGCGGCGTGATTCTTTATGGAACAGCAACGGCATCCCGAGACACTCCCGTCCTGGAGCGGTAACTCTGCTTTGCAGATAAAGCAGCTCGCAGCCGCCCTGGCTGATTGCATCTCTCCGTCGTGTAAACGGACCTCGTTTTCCACTGAAACTTTGCTTTTCTCATGACACTCTTGCACAGGGCACGTCTCAATCCCTTCAAGAATTTCATGGACATTTATAAATGCAGGAAGCTATTCAGGGCTCTCAAAGGACGATGATTACCAGCTCTTTCCTACCGCGGAGAATGAGCTTTTATCCCAGGATGGGAGAGTGGGGGCTGCGGCCCTTTTCACACGTTGAGGGGTGACAGAGGAGGGGCCTCAAGCTCACCGATTAAAATGCTAATGTTTCCGTTTGAGGAGGAAAACCTTTGATTTTTACGAAAAGAAGTCTCAGATGAAAACATTTTATTTCTGTAAGTTACCGAAGACCTGGCAGATAATTCATCAAATGCTACAACAGCCAACTCGGAAAATCACATTTCCTGCTCCCAAGTGGATAGAAACATAACTACACAAAAGGCGTGGGTCGTTTTAAGAGCTTTGCTGGGTGGGTCAGCAGGCTTTCCACTGGTACAGTAGATGTCTTCCAAATTAATTTTTATTTTTATCAAAATCATACATGCACATTAAAGTCAGAAAGTATTAAAATGATAATAAACAGCCTCTGCCTTTCAGTGGCCCAGCGGCATTTATTCCTGAATTCATTCATTCATTAAAAATGCATCGAGGAGGGAGGGTCTAGCTCAGCAGTAGAGTGTGTGCACAGCATGCATGAGGTCCCAGGTTCAATCCCCAGACCCTCCGTTAAAAAATAAATAAATAAACCTAATTACCTCCCCCTCTCCCCCCCAAAAAGAATAAAAAAAATGCTTCCAGTAGATTCAGATTTATTCATAAATCTGACTTTTTTCCATAAATTATGAAATTCATGGCCTTATGGAGGCTACTGGTCGCTACTGGGTCAGCAGCAGAAGGCATGGCCCTCAAGCGCCCCCACCCCCTGGTGGGGAGACAGTGAGCTCACACACGGAAGTCAGATGGAGGTGAGTACAGTGGGGTCAGAGGTGGGCACAGGTGAGGCAGGGAGACCGGTATCCCACGTGGGTTGCAGAGAAGGCCTGAAGGGACAAGCATTCCAGGCCAGGGGAACAGAAAGCACGAGGGCCCTAAGGTGGGAGGGTGAGTGGCTTGTGGACGGAGCAGCATGGGGCCCGCCCCAGGGCGGGGAGTGATCTGGCTTCAGGTATGCGCTCTCTGCTTCTCTGTTCCGCTCCTGATGCTTAGATCATATGCGCCTCCTGCTACTTCTTGGTTTGTCAGGTGTAGACATGAGCCCCTGACTTCCCATGAGGGAGACGAGGATTCTGCGCTCCAGTTCTCTTTCTTTCTCCACATAGTTACATCAGAGGTGGAGGGAGCCACCTTCCGAGCCCCGAGCAAACCTCTCACCTGAACGTGAGTGTAGGACGACTTTCCTTTTTCTATTGAAATACAGTCAGTTTACAATGTTGTGTTAATTTCTGGTGTACAGCATAGTGATTCAGTCATACATATATATTCCTTTTTATATTCTTTTTCATTATAGGCCGTTACAAGGTAATGAATACAGTTCCCTGTGCTATATGGTAGGACCTTGTTGTTTATCTATTTTATATATGGTGGTTAGTATCTGCAAATCCTGAACTCCCAATTTATCCCTCTTTACCCCGTTTGCCCCTGGTAACCATAAGTTTGTTCTCTATGTCCCTGAATCTGTTTCTGTTTTGTAAGTAAGTCCATTTGTGTCATTTTTATAGATTCCACATGTTAGTGAGTTCATATATTTGTCTGTCTCTGTCTGACTTACTTCACTTAGTGTGATCACCTGTAGGTCCATCCATGTTGCTGCAAATGGCATGATTTTATTCTCTTTTATGGCTGAGTTGTAGTCCATTGTGTGTATGTGTCTATATCTCTATCTCTATACATTTCATGTCTTCTTTATCCAGTTATCCGTGGGTGGACACTTGGGCCACCTCCGCGTCTTGGCTGCTGTGGACACTGGGGTTAGTGATGTTTAACCTCCCCTGCTTGTTGTAAGGATTAAGGGAGATTGACATGAGAACACAAAGCCTCCGTGTCGTGGGCATCTAATAAATGTTGATTTGCCCTTTGGCCTCCTTTCTCCCCAGTGAGAGCAGTGGCCACATCCCGTCAGCGTCATCCTTCGCCTGGGCTTCTGCCTCATTCAGCATCTCAGACAGAGGGGGCCTCTGCTGCCAGCGGCAAGTGAGGGAGTTTCAGGTGGTCCCCGGGCCTCGTCCTTCTACATGAGCAGCCAATCAAACCTGCAACAGCCTCAGTATTGTTGCTTAGGATAAAGCTCAATTAACTGGGGTAAAAATTGTGATGCAAACAAACATAGATATTATTTTTATGTATTTTTTAAAAGTATATATTATTTTTTAAAATATATATTAAGTAAGTAACAGTACCGGGGCCGTCCAGCTTAGACCAGAATGAGAAAGGAGGCACACACACAACTGATGCTTGAAAACACTCTGCTCATGTCCTCACTGCATTTCTCAGGAATTTCCAGGTAGCACTAACGACCAAGGTCACCTGGGCAGGTGAGTCTGTGCTGGGATTTATCGTGAGGGTGGAGTGAAATTCAAGAAATTGGATAACCGTTCTAGTAAATTATTATGGGAATACCTAAATGACCAACTCACACACTTGCAGGTCTGGCCAGATGACACTCTGCTGAGTGTGCCGAACACGGGACAAAGGACTTACGCGTCAGAATTCGGGCACAGGCTTAGTCTAATAGGATTAAATCATTTTACTGTACATAGGGTATCAGTTTTCTTAATTTAAGCAACGCAGGGAAAATCCGTCTTCCCTTTCATTGGTAGTGAAGGTTCAGCTGAAGTCTTAGGGGTTTAAAACAGAACGGAGGTTTAGATTATGCCCTCATCTTGCTTTTTACCAGGTCTGCACCTTGTAGCCACCCAAAGAATTTTAAAGGAGAGGCGTCAGGGGATCTTGGCTGTGAGTTGCACGTTAGGCATCGAATTCTTCCCAACACAGGGGCCAGCGGCCATGCCGGGTGGACAGGGACACCTCGGTCACCATGCATACGCTCCCACACTGACCTTTGTAAACGTTACTTCCTTCCTCCATCTTATGAAGGAAAATGCTCGGCGACATTTTCCACCCCTCGTCTTCTTCCTATCAGAGCGGGATAATCCACTTGTTAATCACAGGCAGACTTGATCTGTCGCGATCAGACAGTAAAAGGCACATGTATCGTGATTACTGTGACTATGGAAAAACACACAGACTCTTTTCTGGTTTAGGGGCGAGGGTCCAGGCCCTCGACCGCCCACGCTGGCCAGGCTGAGCAGGCAGTGCTGTGTCTGCGACCAGGGTGTGGATGGTTTGGAGACTTAGCGCCACCAGCAGGCTCACTGAGGGCCCCCATGCTACCTCAGTCACCTCCCTGGGGCACCCCATGCCCAGAGTTTGGCCCTGTCCTCTGAGGCTCTGCGGCCTCCTTGGTCGGAAGGCCGATGCCCAGCCGGAGCCCTGCCACCTCCCTTCACCTCGGTGCTGTGACCCAGCTTGGATGCTGCTCCCTGCTCTGCCACTTCTCTGCCACCGCCCAAGGCTGGAAGGAGCACCCGGCTGCTCTTTCTTTGCTCGCCTGTCCCTTCCCAGAGTCCCCACAGCAGACACAGCCCGGCCCCGCCATCCTTGGTCCCTGCTGCCTCCGTGCAGCCAGATCAGAGCTACAGGGACACCACCACTGTAGGTTGGGGCTCTGCTCCAGTCCCCAGCTAAAGGAGTCCCCTCTGCCCTATGCCACCGGGGTCCAGCTGCTCCCTGTCGTGAAGAGCCAGGCCTTGCAAACCCCCATCTGATGTTTCTGGGCAATAATGTTCATACTGTATTAAGAGTTAGGTGACCAAAACCCTGATTACCGTCACCCCGCAAAGGGCGAAAGGAACGATGCTCGTCCACATTACGTCCGTGAGTTCTCCGAAGCGCCCCCTATACAGCTTGGAGGAGGAGTGGCAATTAGACAACAAACATCTCTGGGCACAGGCTGTGCCCGCCTTTTGGGACCCAGGCTGTGGTGGCGGGCAGTGCCCGTGCGCTGGATCCCTGCGCACTCCGCGTGGCGGTGGGCAAGACGCGAGAACTGAGAGCTCACGAGAGTGAGGGGGGCTCCCCGGAGGCAGTCAGGGTGCCGGGAGGACTGCTGCTTCCTGGGGTGGGGGTCACGGAAGGCCTGCCTGGAACCACAGCTCCTGAAACAGGCAGAGGCTGCTGCGGCCGAGTCGGGAGGCCGCCTGCCTTGCAGAACCTGGGAGAGACCGCGGACCCAGAAATTCCAGGGAGGCTCAAAGCCTAGGGAGCAACTAACCCACCTTCCAGGACCCACAGGAGATCAAAGCTCACTGGGGAAGGAGCCCTGCCCAGCATACCAGGCCCAGGACACCCAGTCATTAGAGAAAAATCAGCGAGAAAAGCAAGAAAAAGAGCAGCATTGGATACAGGCAGGTCCTTGGAGAAGAGGAACGATTCATGGACGGAAGGGGAATCTAAACCAAATAACCAGCAACCTCAGAGGCAGTGTTTATCCCACTCACCCCCCTCTCTTCTCCCGTGTCACCGAGCGTCCCCAGAGCTCTGGCATGTCCCTGCCCTGTGCTGCTGACCGCTGTGTTGATGCCCTTTGTGTTTCAGGCGCTCAGACTGCCCTGTGTTTGGCCCTGGGAGCCCCTCTAGGTGGTGAGCATGCGCCTTTGTGGGTGGAGGTGGGGTGGAGGGGAGGGGGTGGAGCTCCAGGGAAGGGGGCACAGCAGGGGCAGGGTGGGGGGCAGTGTTTTCAGCAGAGGGAAGAGCACGTGTGAGTCTGAGCCGGAAGGCCGTTTTGAGTTAGGAAAACTGGAAGTTAGTCGGGGTGTATGGGGTGTCTGGAACAGGGGCGAGCAGGCAGAGAGAGGGCACAGACCCACGGAAGGCCCACGAGCTGTGCTCTTCAGAGAGCGTGAACCTGGCCTGCGAGCAGGGCAGCTTCCTGGGGTCTGCGAGCAGGAACCTGGGACATCACCCTGGTGGGAGTGCGGGCAAGGGCTGGAGAGGACGTGGGGGTGCCCACCTCCTCTGTGACCTGAATCCACCTTCCCATCTTCCTCTGTGGAAAATTCCTCTTAGGCCGGAGAGGCAAAGGTCCCCTCCTCTGTGACGCCATCCTGGATTCTCCGGGGTCAGAAAGCCCCTCCCCTTGCTCAGTGGGATGTGCTCACACCCGCTGGCGCCTGTTTCTCTGCGCAGATTATCGGCTGTGTGTGTGCACGTCTTGGCTCCCTGGGGCCCCCACGGAGGAGGAGTCGTCTTGCTGATGTTTTGTGCCTGCCATGGAGCCAGCAGAGGGCCTGGGCCCTAAATAGGTATTTAATGTGTGTGAGTAAACATAAGATTAGATGTGTTTCCACCTTTCCATTCATTCAGAAATGTTGCAGGTATCACCGAGGATCTGCTCTGTGCGGATGCTGGCCGGGGATGTCCAGAGAGTTGGGCGCCGGCTCGCCAGCGGCGCCTCCAAGCTCACCCTTGGCTTCTCCTGTGAGGTCTTTCAGAGCCACGCGGCATGTTTTGCAAAAGTGCTTGTTGACTGCGCAACGGACACCGTCGCCAACAATGCGATGAAAATTTTAAAAATCAAAGGGAATAATCAGCTACATCATTGTCACCTTTATCCCAAGAGCCCTTCACTTTGCTTTTTCCTTATTTATGTGCACAGGCGAGGTCTGTCTGCTGCAGCATAATTACAATGGCGGAAAAGTCTGCCAGCTGAGTATGTGGAAACTAGTGTTTATTTTTAATTTATATTCCTTCATTCGGTGCGGCGGAACTTTATTTTTGTCTTGGGCTTTTCTTTTCTATCTTTTTTTTTTTTTTTGCTTGTTTATCAACTTCATGACCTTGTTTACCAACTTTATGAGCTTGTTTACTGGGAAACATTGCCTGAGCGCTCACTGCCGGCGGAACTTTCAAGGTGCTGGGGAGCAAGGGTGTGTCCTTCAGGCCCTGCCTCTGGGGCCCTCGGGCTCTCCTGCGCTGGGATTCTCAGATTCTCACTGACTGTGCCTGGGACCCCCATTAGGTCACACCACAGACCCTCTACCCCATGTCTGCCAGTGTCACCTCCTACTAGGTGACTCCTGGGTCCTGGGCTTCCCTGGGACTGTCAGCTACATGTTTCCCTCCGTGGAAACTGGGGGTCACCTCGTCTCCCCCTCTTCCAGTGCACGCTGGCCTCCTGCTCAGGTGAAGGAGACCACGGCCAGCCATGGCCCACCTTCTGACCCTCACTTCTCCCAGAGGCAGCCCGATACTATTATTAGAAAACATCTTTTTACTTAACCCATTGGAGAGCTTGAATGTTCTCCAAGGCCCCAGCTCTACCCCAGACCAGTTAAACGGGAAACTCTTCCAACGAAACATGGACATCGGGGTGTCTTTTCTTCTTCGAACCAGCCAGGAGATTCCACTCAGCAGCGAGAGCGGGGACCACAGGTTAACAGGAGCCCTTCTTCCATCAGCCGAGATCTGGTTGCTCCTCCGGGGCCTCGGAGAATCCGAACCCTCCTCCTGCCCACCGTCAGGCTGAGGAGAAGCCTTCTTGGCTCCTTTGCCGGCATCTCAGAAAGGGGATTCCGGATAGTTCAACCTCCTGGCTGTCTCCTGTGGACACGTTCTCGTATGCCAGGCGCCCAGTTAAGGAGTGGTGCTGCTTTAAAGGTTACAGGGGGAGCCACGCCAGCATCCTTCTTGGCCTGCACTGAATGCTGACCTTCTGACATTCCCATCACACTGTGAGTCTGAGAGCTGACAAGTCCGCCTGCCTTCTTCATGTATGTCCCGTGCAGACAGATTTCTCCTACCTTGAAATTGCACTAATGGTACTGTATTTTTATTCTTTTTTTTCTTACTGAAGTATATAGTCTGTTTACAATGTTGTGTCAATTTCTGGTGTACAGCATCATGTTTCAGTCATACATGTACGTACATATATTCGTTTTCATATGCTTTTTCATTACAGGTTACCACAAGATACTGAATACAGTTGCCTGTGCTCTACAGTAGAAACCTGTTATTTATTTTATAGATAGCAGCTTGTATCTGCAAATCTCCAACTTCCAGTTTATCCCTTCCCACCTCCCCCCACTGGTAACCATGAGTTTGTTTACCATCATGTCTGTGAGTCTGTTTCTGTTTTGTAAATAAGTTTATTTGTGTCTTTTTTTTTTTTTCAGATTCCACATATAAGTGACCATCTGGTGTTTTTCTCTCTCTTTCCGGCTCACTTCACTTAGAATGACAGTCCCCAGGTCCATCCATGTTGCTGCAAATGGCATTATTTTATTCTTTTTTACGGCTGAGTCGTATTCCAGTATATAAACATACCACAGCTTCTTTATCCAGCCACCTGTGGATGGACACTTAGGCTGCTTCCATGTCTTGGCTGTTGTAAATAGTGCTGCTGTGAACATTGGGGTGTGTGTGTCTTTTTGAATTAGAGTTTTCATCTTTTCTGGATATGTGCCCAGGAGTGGGATTGCTGGGGCACCTGGTAAGTCTCTTTCTAGTTTTTCTGAGGTGTCTCCATGCTGTTTTCCACAGTGGCTGCACTAAACTGCATTCCCACCCGCAGTGTGGGAGGGTTCCCTCTTCTCCATAGCCTCTCCAGCATTTATTCTTAATAAATGTCAATTGCTTACCTTTGGTCTCTTAACTGACCTGTTCTTTCCCTAGGATGCCCCGGACATCACGGCCAGCAGCAGTGGGACCTGGCCTGCCCGGTCTCTCGGTCCCACTAGGGGAGCTCAGCCACACAGAGGTTCTTTCAGGGCAGCTGGCTGCTCTCAGATCAGCCCTCCACTCTCCCTGTCTGGCCCAATGGGTCATAAATCATTAAGGACAGAGCAGCTGCTTAGCAGGAATAAACTGGTGGAGGCCCCTTGATTTGATTTTTAGAGTATATTCATCAAGTCAATGTACTGAGACTGACCGTTTTTACTACTGTGTGAAATGTGTTCTATAATGCAGATGGATGCTCCGTGCAGAATGTTTTTCCTACTCACCATCAGTGAGATATACCGAGGGACACAGAGATAAAAATGCAGAGGCAGGCTTCCAAAAGACTTCTCACTGTCAAATATCGTATCTGAGGCATTTGTCTTAGTGAAGTTAGCAGAGTGGACAGAGACGAACTGCGCGCCTGCCCACGCCCCTCCCCAGATGTTAACCATTAAGATCGCTTCCCTCCGGCTTAAACAGGGACTCAGATGAACGGAGGCCCTGCGGAAATGTTCCATTAGCCAATGTGTGCATCTGAAGGGGGCTCTGGAGGGAGGGCTGGCACTTCAACTTAGTGGGTAAGTGGCAAAACTCAAGCAGGGCGGCTCGTTCCGTTGTTAGATGGGGTGAGAGGGAGGAGCGCCCGCCTCCCCGACAGCCCGGAAGCCTCTCACCTCCTCGCGCCTCCCCCTCTTACTGCACTTCGGCGGACACAGAAGACGCTCAAGGTACACATTTCCACCATGAAATCCTTATTCCTGACAACAGCCTCTGGAGAAACACGACACTCACTTCCATCTTTGTGAAGTAATGCAAAATTTGGTTTGAAATAATCTAAAGTTATCTAAGAATGTCGTTGGCTCAGTGGATCAACACGGAGGACCTCCTGGGGCCAAGGGCTTGGAGAAGAGGCCCTGGGATCAGAGAACTGGCCGGACAGCCCTGCAGATGAGCGACGGCTTTAAAAGCTAACTGTGCTGCAGACACAAAGGTCCAAGGATCTTCCCACAGGAATGCAGTCATTTTATGGCTGGAGGGAATTTAGAGAAGATTCTTGAACATTCACATGATCATGTGTTACGGGTCGGTCAAAATCTCTGAAAATGGTTCCAAGTGGTTGAACATATGGCTTGAAGAACAACACAGAGAAAAGAGTTGTCAAGGATGGACTGCATGGTGCTCTTTTTCTGTATTTTGTTTCTAAAGCCAACACGAGGCCCACAGAGAGGCAGGTGAAATTACGTGCGTACGGACAGCACATTTGCAAAGGCCGCTATTGGTTTGCAGGAAATGTCCTTCAGACCCTAGCGGCTCCTCTACTCAAAAGTCCTCCAGAGCAGGGGGTCCCCTTACCTGCAACCCTCAATACTTGTAGAGATGGATTTAAAACCAAAGATCCAAAAGAAAGACTGATTTTTTTCCTCTTGCTGTTGAATTTTGAGAACTCTTTATCCATTCTAGATACAAATCATTTGTCAGGTGTATGGTTTGAAGATATTTTCTCCTAGTCTATAGTTTGTCTCTTCAGCCTCTTCATGCGGTCTTCTTAGCACACAATAAAAGTGATTTTGATGAGGTCCAATTTATCTCTTTTCTTTTATGGGTGGGGCTTTTGGCGTCAAGTCTAAGAACTCCTTACTGAGCCCTAGATCCTGAAGATTTTTTCCCCAAGGTTTTTTTTTTATCTAATGGTTTTATAGCTTCATGTTTAAGTCCATGATAGCTTTTGAATTATTTTCTGTATCAGGTATGAAGTTTAGACAGATTTTCACTTCCTTGCCTATGGATGAAAGATGAATTTTTGGAAGCTCACCCTTGAAGGTATTTTCCCTTCCACTAGCCCCAAACTGAAGATGACAACTCCTGCACTGACCCTCAGCTCCTCAGTGCAGGTGGATCCTGGTCAGGAATTGAGAACGCTCGTATTCTGACTGCTAATGTGTTTGCAGCGTTTTTTGGTGAAATGATCAAGTGAATATAAGATTATCAGTCACAGTTATTTTGTTTCAAAACGTTCTTGTTGACAATTACAGACTTTCCTCATGACGCTAGTTCCACAGTGAATTGGAAATCCAAGCAGGGACGTGGAAACCTTTAAGTTCACACCCCAAAACTTCCTTCTGGTCGTCTCCGGGTTCAAACATCTCATTAGTCCTCAGAATCCTGACTAACAGAGAGCCCAGGGGAGCTCTCCCCGGCCACGCTGGGGTCGAGGGAGAGGCCCTGTGGGCAGGTCACTCTGCACGTGGTCCCACGGGCAGGGGCAGCCCCAGGGAGGGGGAGCAGTGTGAAAGGGTGGCCGGGGGTCTCTGAGCCGGGCAGGTGGGCTGCCGTACTGTTGACTAAGCCCAGCTCTTTCTACCAGCAGCTGAACATGCCCTCCCTCCTTCACGTCCTTGGGAGAAATTAACAAGGTCAAAACCAAACTCCCTTGCGCCTCCCAGCCTTGTGAGTGACGTTTGGTTTTAAACGAATCGTGCCATGAGGTTGGATGCAAACTTCCTAGAGGCTTGGACCCCCAGCCCACGCTTGTCCTTGGGTGGGACCTCGTCTTACACTAACCCTGCTTCAGGTCTCACTGCCGCTGCCCCCTGGAACTAACCGGCCTCTCTGCCTCGGTCACTTCCTCATCCCAAGTCCACCCGACAACAGGGTCACAAAACACAGATCTAAGACCACGACTTGCCGAACTCAGGTCTACTCAAGTCACGACCCCGACATGACTGCCCATCTTCTCTCTGCAGAAGGCTCTGTCCAGCCCCCAAGGCGCCCACTCACTGCCCGCTGCAGCCTCTCTGAGCTCCACAAACCATACGCCCTCCCTGGCCTCCGAGCAGCCAGGCTCTGCAGCTGTCCTCAGTTCTGTGGCCTGGGGATCGCCTGGGGTTCTGCCCCCGCCCAGCCTTCTGACTGCCTCACCTCCAGGCGCCTCTCAGCAGCTGCCCCCTGACGGTGTACGCGCCTCTGCATGAGCACCCCATTTGGGCTTCTCCCTGTGCCCACGCTGCCTCTCTCCCTCCCCCCCTTTTGAGTGGTGTTCCCAATAAACCATCTGCACAATCTCCATCTGAGTGTTTCCAGGAAGCCCAGTTCCTAAGATCACCCACTGCCCTACTGGTCTGCCTGGACCCCAAAAGTTCTCACGTGTTCCAGAGAAAAAATGAAACCAAAACCAAAAAGACTGCTCACTTGACACAGTTAATTTTTAAAATCCTCTTCTCACTTGGCAAGATAATTTTGAAGCTGTGCCTAAGAACAATTGGAAGAATTTCCATTTTATTCTAAGCATCTCTTCCTCTAAATATGCATGAGTGAGTTTGACACTTGCAAATTAACATTCATTGTTAGTGAAGCCTGTTCCATAAAAATCTGAAATTATCAGCTACACAATCTGGTCTTTGTGGAGTGACAGCATTTTATTAACTAGCTATTAAAGAGTCACTTCATGATGAACCGATTTGGACAAAAAGCCAAGTTTGAACACATCAGCAATTCTGAAGTAGCTGCAAAGATGGGGGAAATCTTTCAGATTCACTTAGGAGTGAATTTATGAAAAGTACAGGTCTACAAAGTGACAATGTGATTACTAAAATATGAAACATTAATCGCTAAGAAAAATGGATACATTAAAATTATGTCGGTATGTTTCTTAGAGATCAGATTATCTTTTCATTGACTTTTATGTTAAAAATTTTTTTGTTTTTAAGGGGAGGGTAATGAGATATTTATTTGTAACAGAGGGACTGGGGATTGAACCCACAACCTCATGCATGTGACGCACACGCCCTACCACTGATCTATATACTCTTCCCCCTTTTCCATTGACTTTTAAAGTCTTATTCTAAAATCATTCCTAAAGGCATCAGGAAGCATTCCTGAGACCAGCTACTCAAATCCTTGGGTAGGAATGAGCATTTTGACCTGTAGAAAAAGACATCTGTTATTCACGCCGGTTACAGGGTAAGGCAGGGAGGAGGGGAAGGCGGATCTGTTTAACTCGCACAGGTGCTGAGCCACCCGACCCTCACTCCGCACCGCAGCGGCAGAGCGGCGTGGGAGCTCTTTGGGTGTTTTTGTAGCACTTGGTCGTCTATCAGTTGCCAGCCCCGTACATACAGTCCCAAAACTTGGGGAAGATCTCGTGTAAATGTATCTGGATATTTCAACTCATCTCTATAAAGGGAAAACAGATTCTTTGCAAAAGATCACATGGGTGCAAGGTAGAAAGCTGGTAAGCCAGTCCATGAGCTGCTCCCTTGGGCCGGGGTCCTCGGAAACCACCCGGATGGAGATCGCGCAGGTGGTTTACGGGGAACACCACTCATAAGGGAGGGAAGCGGCACAGTGCGGAGGGGAAGGGGAAGCCGGACTGGGGTGCACTTCTACGAGAGCCCACAGCGGGTCCGCAGGGAGCCCGGGAGCTGGCAGACCCCTTCAGAGCTGTCCCAGCGAGGCTAGGGGCTGGGTCTTTGTGCCCTGCGGTGACGTCCTTGAATGCAGCTGTCCGGAGAGGGGTGTAGCCCCGCACGAGGCGCCTCCCTTAGACCTGGAAGAGTTCAGGGGGAGGGACTAACTGTGGGGGTCAGCACCACAGCACCACGTCCCGGGTGGCTGAGGGTTGAGCCCCCTGGTCTTGAAGGGGCCCTCGGAGGGGCCCAGTTCAGCACCCCGGGCAGTGGAGTGGGCCGCGCCCATAGTGAGTGGTGGGGGGGTCTCTCTTCTGTTCAGCAACAACAGTGGAACGTGGGCAGGGAGGGGCGAGGGGCAGGGGCAAGATTCTTGCTCATCACGGTGCAGGATGTGACGGCGGAGGAAGGACACTCGCCTGCGGCTGCGGCCGCAACCAGGCCAAGGAATTTTTAACAAGAGGCTGGCTTTCATCACCGTCACCTATACCTGCATTTTCATGGACTTCGTGCACTTCATAGTCACCATTACCCATTCTCCCTTCCTCACAGTTTCTGCCTCCTGGGTCTAACCACTCCTTGATCACACAGCCTGTCTCATTTCTCCCCCACCGTGACACACAGTCCAGAGTTCCCAGACACCGTCCCCCAGGCCCCAGAGAGCTGCTTCCCCAGCTGAGAAATTCTCGAGTCTGCGCGCCGGTATAAACCCATCTCTTGGAATATGAGGAGGGTGACCACGGCTCTCTGAGCGACAGCGGGGTCTGTGCTCTGGACAGAGTCGCGGCGGGACACGCCCTTTCAGGGCCCATTCTTCTGAGCCGGTTCAGAACAGGGGTTGGGCCAGCTGCGAAGGGGTGCCCATGCAAAATGCCACAGTAAACAGATTCAGGTTTTTGGATGATGTGAGCCTCCTGCCCAAATTCCACTTCCCCAAGAAGGAATTTCTGCCCTGCGAGGGGCCTCTCCACGTGCCGGAAGGCGAAGACACCCCCCCATCTCGCCCAGGACGTCACCAGCCTGCCGCCCCCCCCCCACCTCACAGGGCAGGCCCCACCCCTGGGGACTCCGCTTTCCTTCGGGTGGTAAAAAGCAAGCCTTGTTAAAGCACGTCCAAGACGTCAACATGAGCACACCTGGGTTAAAGAAGCCACAGTTGTTCTGGCTTTGCAGCGGTCACTCGGTCTGCCGAGAACTTTTCCTTACCTCTACCCTTGAGAAAAGACAAGTGGGATCATTGATTTTGAGGAATGAAAATTCAGAGCTCTCCCGCCCGTGAATAATGGAACGTATCTGAGTTGCTAAAGCCACTCCTTACCCTAATAGGTATTTATAAGCCACAGAAGGATGGCAACTGACTGTCGACCAACACACAAAAAAGGAGAAACAGCTGGTTGATGGCATGGTTGTCTAGGAAACGAATGACTCCCATCTCAACAGATTGGAGGTTATTCCACTGATTTAAAAGCAAAAAAAAAAAAAAAAAAAAAAAAAAAAGCCAAAAAAACCCCCCAAAACCCCACCATAAACCCTATTTTTAAAATTCCAAACACCTTACCTTATTTTTTTCCTTTGTCTCATTCTTTTCCTTTTCTTTTTTGGCTGTTTTTGGTTTCTTCTCCTTTTTCTTCTTTTTGTTTGTTTCCTTTTCTTCTTGGTTTGCAATCATGTCCTCAATAACCTGGTAAAACAAAACAATCGTCATAGCATTTTAATAGAGCTCAATCGAGGCGAGGAGGATTTCCCGTCTGGAAGGACGCGCCTCTTCCCTGCCCTGCTCTGGGCCCCGCCGACTGAGCCTCCCTGGCGTCACTGGGCTCCCGCCTGCCATCTGCCTCGCCGGATGCGGGCAGCAGGGGGACGCTGGAGATGGAGAGGGCAGAGGGAGGGAGGCTGGGCATCTCTGAGCCCAGGTCCCTGCTAGCTCGGCACTGCCCTGGCTCTCAGGGGTTCCACGAACACCAGGGCCGCTCTCCACTTCCTCAGCATCTCAGCTGCCTGCCACACCTCTTCCCCCTCAAATCTGAGCTGAGAACTGCTGTCTCCTGCCTGGACTCCATGTATGATCACGCATCTCTTCTCGGAGTTGGTTTCTTGCTTTCCCCTGTGATTTAATTTGTATTTCCTACAAAAACCCATGTGGTCTCCTATATATTTGTTAACAGATACCCAATTCACACAGGACAGCGTCCCTGGAGAATGAGTGGAGGTTTGTAAGAAGCCAGATAATTAATTCCCTTCGATACAGCAGAGATGGACTGAGCCCTCCCTGGCTGATGGAGAGCTGTGAGTTCTGGGAGGCATGAAGGTGACAGTGAGGGGTCACATATCCTGTCTGACCCCTGGGCTCGGCTCCTCGCTGGTCATGTGACCAGGACCAGGGGCATAACCTCTCTAAGACTCAGCGTCCTTGGCTCTAAAATGAAGTCAGTACGTCCACCCACAGCGCTTCACGATCATCAGGCTTGTTCTAAGAGCTTCACGGAGAGGAGCTCACTCTCTGCGAGGCAGAGCCAGCGGTGGGAGCTGTTATCGACCTGCTTTACTGATGAGGGAACCGGGGCACAAAGTGTTTGGTCACCTGCTCAAGGACACACAGCTAGTGAGTGGTTGAGATGGGATTTAGACAGGTGCCAACCAGGATGACCAGCATAATGTAGAAAGTAAAGAGGCCAGATGTGGAATGGTGTATCTAATTTACCCTGCAGTGTGAAATGCATACAGTTAACAACAAAAAATACTCCATGGTTTCAGGATGCATACACACGTAGTCAAAGTGTAAGAAAAGGAGGGGAGTGATAAACACCGAATTCAGTGCAGCGGCCACCTCTGGAGAGCAAGGTCTGCAATTAAAACAGAGGGCTCCATCGCTCCGCCTCCAGTGCGCTGTGCTAAACCTGGGCTCCACCTGCTGGGCGACGCCATCCGGAGCTGTACTGAAATGCTGACGTCTCTTTTCTCGTATTGGATTTTTGAATTTATTGCTATGTTGTTTTTAGGAGCTCACTTCGTGAAGTGTTCAAACCAGCTTTATCATGAACAAAGCAGGATATGCAGGCATCATCTGGACGTAAAAAATCTATAGTCACGTGTCCAACTTCACAGCGTCCAGGGGCCCTCCCATCCCCTGGGCTCTGGGGAAGGTTGGTGGGTGGTGAGACCCAGTGAGGGGGCGCTGGGGAGGTGAGAGGTGACGTCCGTGCACCAGGTTATTTGGTTGGCAATAAAAGGGTGTCTTTAGAGAGGATTACAGGGGGAGGGTATAGCTCAAGTGGTAGAGCGCACGCTTAGCATGCGGGAGGTCCTGGGTTCAATCCCCGGAATCTCCATAAAAAAAAAACTACATAAATTAACCTGATTACCTACTCCCCCCCCCAAAAAAAACCTAAAAATTAATTAGATAGGGTTAAAAATCCCTTGTGGTCAGAACAGCGATGCTTCCTTGGGGATCAGGCTCAAACTCACAGACCCAAGCCACAGTTCCCAGGGCGTTCATGCTCTGGCGTCCTTACAGAACATGTGCGTGTTCTGGCCCTTGGATGCCTGGAAGGTTTCAGAGACTTAAGGACTTTTTTAAAAAAAATATACATACATAAATCTGATAAAAGGATGAAATTCTTATTTGTGGAGCAGACAATTTGACGTATCTTTTAAAACCTTATCAATTGTACTGTTCGTTTCTTCTATATTCTTACTGAGTTTATTCATTTCCTATTTTGAAGATAAGCCTTTTACATGGTGCACACGTCAGAAGTTACAAAAGGGCGTGGGGTGAAATGCTTCCTCCGCCTTCTGTGAGCCAGCCAACAAGTCCACTTCCTGAAGCCAACCCCAATCTCTGGATCCATATTTCATGTAGACCTGTGCAAACACGTGTGTCCGCACACACACACGTGCACAGAGTACGCTGACATCGTCTGTTACGTCTGCCCATCTCATCCGTGAAGAACGGCTTGGGACTGTGCTTGTCTTTTTTAAACGAAAGTTGAGCTTATTTTGTGCATGTTCTTCATCTATAGCAAAGTCTTCCAAAGTGCACACACGTATACACAAAAAGGTATTATAAAAATAAATCTGTTGTTTTACAAATGTTAGACTATTGTAAACATTGTTCCTGTTCTGCGTTTTTCTCCTAATAATGTGCCTTGACCATCTTTCCTTATCAGTACGTGAACAGATTCCTCGCTCATTCTGCACAGGTGCATCCTAGTGTGTCTGGCCATTCTCCTACCGATGGAAACTGAGGTTATCGCCAGTCTTTTCTATTACCTACAAGGCTGCAGTGAATCAAAGCCTGCACGTGTCATTTTGCAGGTGTGTGAGCAACTCTGCAGGAGAGTCCTGACAGGGATTGATGCTGGACCTGTGCGTGGACACGTGCAATACTGTCCAATGACGTCCACCAGGATGTGCCAACTTACACTTCTGCCAGCAATGCAGGCGACTGAGCGTTTCCCTGCATATTCACTGACACAGTGCATTTGCCAGCTGAGCGGGTGATAAGTGGCCTGTTGCTGTAGTTGTTTTGATTTTTCTAAAGATGCCAATACTGGATTTCTTTTGCTTGTGCTCTTCAACAATAGTAAATCTCCCAGTAGAAGTTCACTTTGTTGCCTATGAAGTCAGCCATCATGTTTTTGGTAAATGAAGGGAATTGAAGGTCAAATTCGGCCTGCTAACTGTTTCCTTTTTCTTTCTTTAAATATACATATAATTTTACTGAGGCATACTTTGCACATCTCACAAGTACCCATTTCAAGTGTACAACTGAATAATTTTTTAGTATAAAAATTTACCAAGTTGTGCCACCATCACTGTCAGTTTTAGAACATTCCCATCACCCCTACTAAGATCCACTCATGCCCACTCATTGTTCATCTTTTCCCTCTCCTGCTCTTCTGCCTAAACACTGATCTACATTCTGCTTCTACAGATTTACTCTTTTTGGACATTCCATATAAGTGGAATCATATACTATGCGGTCTCTTGTGTCTGGTTTCTTTCACCGTCCATCATGTTTTTGATGTTCACCCACGTTGGACCATGTATCACTTGTTTGTTCCTTTTTTATTGCTGAATAATATTCCATTGCATGGATATACCACACTTCACCAATCCATTCACCAACTGATGGATATTCAGGTTGTTTCAAATTTTTGGCTATTACGAGTAATGCTCCTATGGATATTCATGTACAATTTTTTGTGTGTGTGGATATATGTTTTCATTTCTCTTGGATGATGTCCTAAGAGTGGAACTGCTGAGTCATTTGGTAAATTTATATTTAACTTTAAGAAATTCACAAACTGTTTTTCCAAAGTGGCTGTACCATTTTACATCCCCACCAGCGACATAGGAGAGCCTCTCTTCTCTACATCCTCAACATTTGCTATTGTCTGCCTTTTTGATTACAGCCATCCTGGTGGTTATGAAATGGTATCTCTCTGTAGTTCTAATTTTCATCTCCTTAATGACTAATGGTGTTGAGCATCTTTTCATGTGCTTGTTAGCTACTCACATATATTCCTTTGTGAATTGTCTATTCAAGTCTTTTGCCCATTTTTTTTGATTGGATTGTTTGTCTTTTGATTTTTGAAATCAAGAGTTCTTTGTACGTTCTGGTACAAATCCTACATCAGGTAGATGGTTTCAAATATCTTCTTCCAGTCTGTTCTTACATTTGCATTTTGTTAATGGCATCTTTTGAAGCCCCAAATTTTTTGAATTCTGATGAGGTTCAATCTATCAGTTTTGTCTGTCAGTGTAGTTTTAATTTGCATTTCTCTTATGTAGGTGAGGTTGATCATCTTTTCATATGCTGAACATCTTTTATTGTGTTTCAAATCCACTTAGATGCTCTTTTCTGAGAACTAACTGTACACATCCCTGACATTTTAAAATACTGGGTTATTGAGGGTTTTTTTTTTTTTATAGAGCTGTAGGAGCTCTTTCTATATTAGAAAAATGATCTCTTACATGTGACACTCATTACAAATAATTCCCACAGTGTGTCATCTGTCATCTGATTTTATTTGGGGTCATTTTTGCCTTGCAAGCTAAAAATTTTTTTAAAATGTAGTTTAATCTATCTTTTTTTCTTTTATGACTCCTGGGTTGTACACCAGAGGTAAAAAGGTCTTTCCCAATTGGAGGCTACAACATATTTCTTTGTTGGCTTCTTCTAGATCTTTGTGCTTTTGTTTTGTTTGACATTTAAATCTCTGATCCATTTGGAATCATTCTGGGGTTAAGCACGAAGAGACAGATTTAATTTTCTTCTTTTCTAGTTGCCAACCTGGTTATTCTAATACGACTCATTAAATGGTCTTTTTTCTTACACAAGAAAGATGAGATGCTTCTTTATTATATACTAAATTTCCATGTGTATTCGGATGTATTTCTTGATTTTCTATTCTTCTTCATCTAGTCATTTGCCTTTGCCAATGGGCTCTTAATAACACGTTTTAACATCTGGCGGGGCTGGTTCTTCCTCATTACCCTTGGTTTTCAGAATTTTACTAGTTATTCTTGGTTATTTACCTTCTACCTAAAGCTTAGAATCAAACTGGTCACCCTCTGCATGCCCTGACCCCCCACTCCATCATACTGCTATTGGCGTTTTTATTTGGATCATATTATGTTTACAGATGATGTTTGGGGAGAGCTGAAGTATTTATAATGTTGAGTCTTCCTATCTAAGAACAAGTACGCTCTTCCATCTGCTCATTTGCATTCTTCAGAATACTGTAAGCTTTTCTTCACATAGAATACACATTTATTATGAAATTTATTCCTAGATATTTTATCTTTGCGGTGCTGTTGCTGCTGTAAGTGGACTCATTATAGTTTCTGTGTAGCTGCTGTTTGAATGTACAAAAGCTTCCTCTTTCTGCATGTTAATTTTGTAACTCCCCATCTTGCTTCACATACTGTTCAAGTCAGCTTTTCAGTTTCTTTGCTTTGCTTTTCTAAGTATAGAACATGTCTGCAAAAGCGGTCACTTTCCCTCTTTCGTTCCAAACCTATACCTCTATGTTCTTTCTCTGCCTAAGATTGTTCAACAGCTCCTGTGGGTCCGTGGTGATAATGGCCATCCTTGTATTTTTCATGACATTAGTGGAAACGTTTCCAGTGAATTTCATTAAGCATGATGTTAGTTTTTGGACTAAGAAATATATTCCCATGTTAAAGAAGTATCCATATATTCCATTTTTGTTTTATTATTTAATATCAGGAATGGGTGTTGAGTCTGTAAGATGCCCTTCAGCATCCACAGTGATGAGCTTATGCTCTCCCTTTCGGTATGGTATCTCTTTATACGATGCAGTGTATTCACAGACATCCAAAGCTCCGACCACTCTTGCATTCTGGAATAAACACCACCCGATTGCAGGCTTTTGTTAATTCAACATGCCGCTGGTTTTAGTGTGTTAATGTCTCACTTGGAATGTTTTCATTAATACTCATAAGGAAGACTGATCTGTGATTCTATTTCAATTCCATCTTTTTGGGGGGTTTGGTGTCAATGGATTGATTATTCTCTCTTGATAAGAAGCACGTGTATATATATATTTTTTACAAATACATTTGACTGTACATGTGCATGTTATAGTGATTACGCATGGCCTTCATCTTCCTCCTCCTTCTCCTCCCATTAGTAAGAATTGCTAAGACTTTCTGGACGACTTCAGTGTGCCAAGCTCTGTTCTGAGTACCTGACAGGTAACACCTCATCTAGTTATTACATCAGCACAGGGAGGCAGGTGTTGCTAGCGTCTCCATCTGCAGATGAGAAAACTGAGACGCAGAGGGGGAGTCCTTGCCTAAGGCTGCGGACCTAGCGTGCGCTGTGACTCCTCACCTCAACGCTGTCCTGACTCTTCCATCATTGCCTTTTAAAGTCATGCTGCGCTGTGGCCAACTTTGTTTTCTTTTAATGTATTGACCAGACAGCCTCAGTTTTCTTTTGCTTTTAGTTTGACTAGACATTAACTCTACTTCTGAGTGTTTCTCATGGATGATGGAGACATTCCATCAACATTCTTAATTCTATAATCATACTTTCTAAACTAACAAGAAACATGTCTGGCTGCTTGCCGTGGGCTTTCAAGACACAACTTGTGCCGGATGATTTAGCTGGAGGGACAAGACCTAAACATGTGAAAAAGTGAAATAACACTATGTCAAAATGACAGTCACTCCACACAGGGCTTGATGAACTGCCAACAAGAGGGTGGTTATTAAGTGGTCACAGAGTTCAGAGGAGAAGGAAAGGCATCCTCTGTGGGGTGAGAGGAGACTTCGGGGGCTGATGTCAGCTTCCAACAGGGAGGTGGGGGAAGAGCTCTTCCCTTTGACCCTGAGGGGGGCAGAGGGAGACAGGGATGCTGAGAAAACCTCATCCACAGCATGGTTTTTACCACTGCTTAGTGAGTGCTTCCTGTCACTTAACTAATTCCCTACTAGCGAACATTAGCCTGTTTTCCTCTTTGTCAGTGCTGTGAGCAGCGCAGACACCAACAGCTGTTTCAGTCATCCATCGCCAAGTGTCGGTAAATCACATCACGGGGGCCAAGTCTGGCCTGCTGCCCATGTTTGTAAATAAAGTTTTATTGGAACACAGCCATGCTCATTCATTTACATATTGTCTGTGCTTCCGTGTTATAAGGGCAGGGCTGAGTAGCTGCAGCCGAGATGTATGTGCCGCAGCCTCAAATATTTACTATTTGGCTGCTAATGGATAAAGTTGGTTGTTTCCAATCTATTGCAGCTTGACTTATTATTTCCTTAGTAGTAATTCCTTAAATGGCATTTATGCGTCAAAGGCTATCCACAGTAAACATCTGGATATTTACTTGGTTCATGTCCCTCAAAAAATGTCATGCTAATTTAGATATCCAGCCTCAGGGTGCAAGAGGGACTTCTTTCCACATGCCCACCAACTGAGTTATTATCAGGATTTAAGAATTTAAACAACCCTACAGGTGAAAAGAGATGTAGTAACATTATTTTATATTTAAATTTCTTTGCTAGTAAGTTTTTAAAATTTTTAACTTAGGTTAATATTTTTTGACTTCTTCTCTACTGAGGTATTCAGTTGTCTCTTATTAACTACTAAGAACTCTTTGTATATGAAAGATACCTACTATCAGATATGATGCAAATGTTTTCTCCACTTTATCATATGATTTTTCATTTTTAATGAAATTTATGATTTTTTAAATTCATTTTTTTTTGCCATTTTTAAGCCATTTTGTTGGCTTATTTTCTTTATGATTTCTGCTATGGTGATAAACTTATAAAATTGTTCCCCACTGTTATTAAATATTCAAACAATTTCTTCTGGTAATTTGCGGCTTAATATTTTCCATGTAAATACTTAATGCATCTGAAATTTATTTTCTATATTAAAGGAGGTAAGGATCAACTTAATTTTGCCAAATGGAAAGTCAGTTGTGCCAATGTTATTTATTGAATAGTTCATCCTTCTCCACTTATTTGAAATGTCATCACTATATTACTGAATTCCAATTAGCACCTGAATCAATTTCTGAGCACATCATTCTGAAGTCAGTCTATTTGGGTTTGAATCTCAGCTCCACAACTTACTAACTGTGAATTTGGCCAAATAGCTTGATCTTCACAGACTGGGAAGGTTGAATGGGTTAACTTACATGGTGTTCTTTGCATTGGACTTGGCACAGAGTATTTATCCAGTAAATGCTGCATGCGTGCACAGGACTCACTATTTTTGTGGCTACTGTCATCTGTCTATTCTTTTCCCAAAACTGCGATGCATCTATTACTTTATAATTTGATTTATACCACGTAGGGCAAGTTCCCCATGATTATAATTCTTTTTCAAAAACTTTTTTGGATCATGGATTCATTCTTCCATATAAACTTGGAAATAATTTTATCAGTAAAATTGTTTTGATTTTATTTGAATTGAATTAACTGCATAAACAATGGAAAGATAATGTGTATTCATACTTTATTGAATCTTTCTGTCCAGAGAAACAATGCATCAGTCTATTCATTCTTTCACTGAATTCAGTGAATTTCATCAGTATAATTCTGTACAATTCTGTATGTCAATACAATTTTTTGCTAAGTTTGTGTTTTCTAGGAAGATAAACACATAATCTGAAAACAATGATAAAAGTATCACTTTTTAAATATCTGTAACTTCTTTTCTTTTTCTTATGTTATTGTATGTGTTAGAGCTTCCAGGGAAACGTTAACTAACGGTGCAGATGGCAATCATTCTTTTCTTGAGTTTCACTATTAATGGTAATGCTTCTGAACGTTTCACTATTGAGCCTGATGCAAACCCTCTCTTGCTTTCTATGATAAATGCTCTAAGGTTAAGAAGAGTTTTCCTATTTCTTTTAGAATGAGGCATTTCTAAAAGCAGCTTTAGATGTCATTTCATCAAATGCCACTGGAGCATCTACAGAGATGAGCAAATAGTGTTTCTCTGGAAGAACATTAATATGGCAAAGAGCTGAGTCTTGCTGCGCAAACAGGAGCTAAGCAGAGGACGAAGGGCAGAGGGCACCCTGTCGTGAGGGAGAGCGTGATGTGCATGGAGACACTACAGTGCAGCAGCACGAGGGGAGAGGGGCACGGGCAAGTGGACTGCTGGAGCTGGTGACCTGAAGATGGCGGGGTCAGGAGATGAGACTGGGAGGCAAGCAGGGACCAGAACACAAAGGGCTCCTGAAATCAACTGCTCATCATTTACTAAGAAGATGGGTACCACATGTCACCTGTCATCACCTCTCTTTCAAAGAGCAGAAAGGATGAATTCACTTCAAAAAATGCTTGAAAGTACATCCACTGATGAACATCAAACACATTTTCATGCAAACACTTGCAGGAAAATAACCAAGATCCAATAAGACTGCAAATCCTTTAACTCTCAAGTTTAAAGAAATGTGATTATGATACATTTACATTTTATTTCTCAAGCGTATTTGTACCTGTTGTGGGGTCTTGTTGGAAAAAATGATAGCTGAACCTCCTTCTTCTTCTCTGGGGTAGTCAGGAAATGTGCCTGTTAAGTTCCTGAGGAGGAAAAAAAGGCAGATTAAATGGTGGTTTCATTGGTGTGTATATCTATGAAAATTCATCAAATTGTACATCTGAAATATGTGCAGTTTACTGTGCAGGAATCACACCACAATAAAGGTGTTAACGAAACAAAGGTACGGCAATCTCATCAGTCAAATCTGATGAAATAAAATTACTATTTAATATAAAAAATACAGCCGTGAGCCCGAGTGCAGCCCTCTCGCTCACAGGCCCCATCAGCTCTGCGTACGTGCACCATAACGAGCGATGCTTGCTGGGACGGGGGCTCCCTGCCAGTCGCCGGCGGGACTCGCCGTCTCTAAGGAGCAGAAGGACCCAGTGACATTCAGGAGCAGGTTTCCGTCCTCAAGACAGTTGTTACTCTGAGACAGACACACCTCTCTTTAAAGCAGATTCTACTTTTCTGCTAGTCTCTCTTTTTCTTTTTAAATTATTGAGACACTCTGTGCTTGAGTTAAGAATGAAGACAGAAGTACAAATGATTCCTTCCTGTTTAAAATTTAGGGTAAACACAGGATTTTGAAATAAAACAGAAGGATGGAGCCGTTCACATTACAAATTTAGCAACAGTGCATGAATACACATGCAGGCTTCAGAGTTTAGTCAATCTAAGGCCCCGTATGTTATGGGTTCCAAGTAGTAATTTTTTTCCTGTAACCATGTGATTTCTACATTTTCAAAAGCAGACTTTGAAATTTAATGTTGTGGAATTTCCAGAAGGATATATAGTTAACTTTTCCAAGAGAAATTGATGTGGATGTAAGTGTTATATTTATTCTACACATAGAAAGGAAAAACTACCAAGTTAGTCCCATTAATCCACCAAAGAACAGAATCTGAGGGTCAGAAGAAATGGCCATGCTCAAGGTGACTCTTCAGCAGCAGTTCTCAAAACGTCGACCTGTTACAGGTAACCAGTTGCCTGTTACATTCTTGGTCATTTCTGATGGTCCCCCAAAGCCTTTGTTTATGTGAGTTAGAGCCACTGATACTTACTGTATTAGGTATTAAAATGGAGACATTTCTAAAATATGCATTTTCATTTAAAAATAACAATAATAAACCCATTATATGTTCACCTACATAATATTTTTAATATATTTTTATTGAAGTATAGTCAGTTTACAATGTTGTGTTAATTTCTGGTGTACAGCACAATGCTCCAGTCATACAGGAACATACATATATTCATTGTCCCCATAAGTTACTACAAGATATTGAATATAGGTCCCTGTGCTATATAGTATAAACTTGTTGTTTATCTATTATATATATATATATATATGTATTAGTATCTGCAAATCTCAAACTCCCAATTTATCCCTTTACCTTCTTCCCCACCTTGTAGCCTTAAATTTGTTTCCTATGTCTGTGAGTCTGTTTCTGTTTTGTAAATAAATTCATTTATCTTTTTTTAAAAATTCTACGTATAAGTGATATCATATGGTATTTTTCTTTCTCTTTCTGGTTTAGTTCTCTTAGTATGACCATCTTCTTTGTCCAGTCATCTGTTGAGGGACATTTAGGTTGTTTCCAATCTGAATAATACTTTTAATGAAGAATTTACTTCCCCAAACAAACAAAAAATTGTTGAGAAGAGTGTTGCCATTTTGGTTTGATAGAAGTTAACAGGATGTTTATATCTGCTTCTGTATTCAATCTGTTGCAATACGTGGTTTTAGTTGAAGTGTAGGAAGAACATCTGGCCTCACACGCATGTGTAATTGGCAAAGGGAGGACTATTTTAATAGTCTTTTAGACAGCTGTGAATATTTTGCTTTGACTCTACACCACAATTCGACAAGTGGTAGCTTCCTAAAGGTGAGTGGTGGTGAGAATCTGAAACCACAACAGGAACCTTCCCTTCCCCGCCACATTAAAATCCATCTGTCTTGTGCACTGAATAATTGGCTTTTAACCCAGGCATGGTTTTGTAACATCAGGTCTTGGTCATTTGAAAACTAAGGGTTCACTGAGTTCTGTGGGTCTTCCCAAAGCTGACACATTACACTGTCTCAAAGACTGCAATCATTAACAAGTCCATCAGTCTCATGACCCAAAGTCTAAGCAATGTAAAACTCTCAAACTCACAGAAGTGACTACAAGATTTCCAAAATTTTAATTTTTGCTAGAAGCTTGAATTGTATTATTGGCAACAAATAATCTTAGCTATTTTCCTTCAGGCTTATCTGGCTCATTTTTGAGGAAATGTCTCCCTCAAATCCGGTTTTCAACTAAAAATGAAGCTCCACAGAAAATGGCTGGTTCAGCTTGAAACTAGACATGTGGGGGGTACCCTTCCTGAGCAGAGCTCACACACCGGGGTGCAGCGGAAGGCAGCCACCCCACCGCCCATTTCCTCATGCACAGTAGTGAAAAGCTGTGTATTCAAGGCTTAAGTCCTACAACAATTTTTTTACTGCGTCCTCAGGGATATTGTTAAAGGAAGTTTTTTAAAGGCAGGTGCATGGTGGTGAGGACCATGATGACTCTGAACTGGGGCCACTGCCTTGGGTCAGGCTGAGGAGCTGGAAGCTCCCCAAACTGCTCCCCTTCCCACTGCTTTGGCCCTATTGTTTCCACAGATTGAGCTTCAAGCATCTTAGGACAGTTAGGGCATTGTCTGGACAAAAATCTCTCAGGTCTCTTGAACCTTTCCTACCAGCTCATTCAGTAGACAGATAACTCAGATCCTCAGTGCTGCTTTGAAAGTAACTGAACACAATGAATTGTGGGGTAGGGGGTGGCAGTCTGTGGACAAATGCACTAGAAGCGAGGATGGTGGGAGATCATGCACTATGTGTGCCATTCTGTCAGTGGAGCTCCCTTGACCACAGCTACTTTGGTGGCCTCATGCACTCATTCAACCATCCATCCATCTACATACCTATGCATCCACCCATCCATCCATCCATCCACCCACCCATCTATTTATCCATCCACCCATCCATCTATCTACCCATCCATCCATCCATTCATTCACATAGTCAATCAACAAACATCTGCTGAGTACCAACCAGATTCTAGATGTCATGAAGGGAAACAGCGATCTGAAGGTTAAAAGATGTCAGATTTTGCCCCTATGCAGCTTACACTCCACAAATGCATGGATGATGCATAAATTTGGCCTCAGATCCTACAAGACTCACATCTCAAGCCTTGCTAACCTGCCTGACCACATTCTGTCAATCTATGCATCACTCGACCTGGACAGGCCTCGGATAAAAACCAGGAATAAAAACAAATTTCTCCTGTATAGCACAGGGAACGACATTCAATATCTTATAATATCCTTTAATGAAAAAGAATATGAAAATGAACATATTTTTGTATATGTATGACTGGGACATTGTGCTGTACACCAGAAATTGACACATTGTAACTGACTGTACTTCAATTAAAAAAACAAACAAAAAAACAAACTAGAAATACATTTGGATGAAGTTAGAGCACTCCCTCTTTTTCACACCCACTCACCTTATTCCTTTGACGACAGTCTTTACAAGCAACTCCACTGTAAAGTTTTATTTCTACATTTTAAAGCTTGAGTGTTTATGAGGACTCAAAAGAAAACTTAGAAATTCATATAAACTAAAACCAAGAAGGATTTACATGTGCCATTTCTAAAGCAGAATTCTTAATTATGTTACATATCAATTGTCATAGTAAGATTTTATAATATATTTTTCATAATACTTTTAGCAAATATATTATTATTAAATATATTTATTTCTAATAGATAAATGAACGTATTTAGTTTTTTAGTCACAGTTTAAATAATTAATCATAATTCAAAGTCGGATGTCTTATCCTTAAAGAATGTAAAAACTGTTGTTGGGCAAACACTTAGAAAGATGTATTTTAAAATTCGTATGTAGAAAATGGCAGCGTAACCTGACAGCTCTTTATGTCACACACGGGCTTTCCTGTGCGCACGACACCCCATGCTCTCCCTCTGTGGCAAGGGAGGCTCTGTTCCCAGAGCCGTTGCAACCTTGTTTTGCAACGTCCCAAAGATACCCTAGGCTTGCAATGACTGGGATTCCCTCAGCCCCATCCCAGAGACTCAGCCACTCAGAGCATGCTGGGAGAACACAGGTTTCCAGTTCTGTTTCATGTTTCCTTGGCTGCTGGATTCTCACCCCCGGGTTTTCAGTTGTGTTCTGGGGCAGAGATGGGACACAGCCTTCCCTCTCCCGAGTAAGGATGCTCAGAACTGCGACACGCTGGTGGTCTCTCCTGCTCAGGGTACGGAAGTTGCAAGGTGACGGGTGTTTCAGCGCTTCGAACTCAGCACTCTGTGAAGGTAAAGCGCTCCTGGATACAGATGGCTTCTACTCAGAGACCAGTGACCAGAAATATTATTTGGCTCCCATGGTGTTTCTGGTGCAAACAGCTGAGGACTGACCACATCGACTGCAGGTGACAGCCGTGTGGGGACCTCCAGGGGAGCAGAGACGACCTCAAAGGTGTGGTGTCCAGAAAGCTTCAAAGTGCAAACAGAGTATCTCCCTTCAGAAGTACAGGAAGTAGCTGAAGTACCCGAACTCTACCCTTGTCCTCACCTTCTCCCCCAAACCACCACTTCCTCTTGGATTTCCCCATTTCAGTCAATGGAAATTCTTTTTCTTGTTGCTCCAAGGGCAAAACCCGAGAATCCTTGACCTGTCTCCCTCTTTCCTGCCTGCGTTGTCCATCAGCAAACCCTGTTGGTTCCACCTTCCAAATACGTCTGGAATCTGACCTGTGTTATTCCCCGCACTGGTCCCAGCAGCGGTTATCTCAGACCCGTGTTGCTGGGATGAACAGGTCTGCCTGCTGCCCTCCCCCGCTCCTCGCCCCAACCCTGTTCTCCTCCACGGGGCAGCCAGAGATCCTTTTACAACAAGAATCACAACATGCTGTTTTTCTGCTCAAAGTTCGCCAGTCCTCTCACTCAAAATGAAACCGACGCCCACATAGTTAGGTTAGCCTGGGGCCCACTCTCCCGGGGACGGGCCCAGGTCACGTGTAATCAACAACAGCACCCTCTTTCGTTCTTACGAGTGTCTTGGTTTGGACGGTGAGTCGTCTGGTTCCTCCACTTACCACAGCCTACCTGGTATTTCCCCCGCCGCCTGCCTGCCTTCCCCCCGAACCCTCATTCCACCTGCTCCTCCTTCACCCGAATACTCCCTCCTCAGAGAGACGTTCCCACTCAGATTAAAAAAATACCCCAGGCAGCATATTCAGTCACTTGCTTCAAGGTTTTGCTCAAATGTCATCATATCACAGAGGCTTCCCTACTGCCTGGCATAAAATAAGTCTTTGACTGAATAAAGTAGGTCCCCCCTTATCTCACAACCAAAGGGCTCGCTGAGGTGCGTGCATCCGGGGTGGAGAAGAAGCGGAATGTCAAGCTGGTTTTGGATGATTATCCGGGCTTCTCTCTGCAGCCGGGAAAGCGCTTTTGGAGATGCAGGGATTTACTTCTACTTCAAGCAAATTTTAACACAATCCTCTGCAAATTATTCTGTGTTAAATATCCCGACTTGGTACATGATGATTATTTAAATCACAGCTTTCCCTCAATTACAGTTTGAAGCTTACTTCCACAGACATTTGATTATCTTTGAGCTTTCATCATTTTGCTGATCCTCAAAGTTAACATGCAGCGTGTGCTAGAAAGTCGCTCGCACATCCTCCCCCCGGCCCCCCGCTGACCAATTTCCACTTGCCCTGAGATTGTTGCAACAGGCAAGGCCAAATGGGCATCCAAACCACCAGATGGACCGAGTGATGCAGAAAATGGAACCCATCACACGGCTGCCTGAAAAGTAACCTGAGCTGTATACGTTTCACCCAAATCGACGGAGCAGAACAGGGGAAGCAAGAAAGGTGAAGACCCCCAAGAACACACAGTCTGAGCGGCGTGTACAGAACTCGACAAGACAGGTTTATCAGGTATTCTGAGCTCTGAGTCAGCAACTAGTCACCTCCAAGCAAACGCTGGCGTGTCTCATGGGGATCACACTTTTTTTAAATAGCAGGAATTCAGCTTTTTGAAACAATATTTAATTTGTATTAAATTAAGTCTAATTTCCAAAAGATAAACTTTCAGTTATTCGTTAAATCTGCTCCCTAGAAAGTATTTAGGAAAATTTGCATATGAACAACTCAATATAAACATATCATTTATCAAACTGTAGAGACTGTTCAATGTTTTTCAAAAACACATGACACCTCCCTATCATTAAATCTGGATTATCTCTGGAAAATTACAAAAGAAGCAGGCTAGGGAGACACCAAGCTCCCCGCCCTGCCAGAGATTTAACCTTCTACGTGCCGGCACTTGCCCAGGACTGGAGAGCGCCAGGAGTCTGGCGTTTCTTCTGGTTTCTTCTGTAAGTCTTAGTTCTTGACTCAGAGAGCATCACCTCCACACTGAGTAATCAAAGATACCTAGAAAAAGTCCTTTTTTCTAAGATTCTACATGTAAGTGATGTCAAAAAAGGACAAGGACTTATTTACAAAACAGAGACAGACTCTCAGACACAGAAAACAAACTTATGGTTACCGGCAGGGAAGGGAGTGTGGAGGGATAAATTGGGGGTTTGGGATTTGCAGATACACACGACTATATATAAAACAGACAAACAAGGTCCTACTGTATGGCACAATGGCCTATAATGAAAAAGAATATGAAAATATTATACACAATATATGTGTATAAATGAATCACTATTCTGTACACTGGAAATTAACACAACATTGTAAATCAACTATACTTCAATAAAAATATTACAACATAAAAAAACTGAGTAAGTTGAAAAGAAACAAAGTTATCTAGGAAAACAGCCTCCAACTCCTTGACTCTTCAGTGGGACCTGCGCCATCTCTGCCCTAAGTGAGCTTCCAGGCGGGGTTCACGTGTGCAAAGCAATGTCACGGAATTCCCTGTCATCTCACTGTTTGATCCCGAACTGTTCTCACTTAATCTCCTTCCCAGAGCCCCACCCAAGCCCGTGGTCCATGACTGGGCTCTCAATCCCTGTCTTTGGCCCCTCAGATATGGCATTTGTCCTGTAGATCTCACAGCCTTAGTGAGTAGCTCCGAGGAGCCTGGTCCCCACCCCGGCTGAGGCCAGTGGCAAACAGAGCTGCCTGTTCCCTCATCTCACACGGGGAGTGGGAAGTATCCCACGTTTTATACGTAAGTTGTATTTGCCCGGCATCCAGGTGACTCGGGCAATGCCATTTCCTTATTGTGCCTGAAAAATGGCTTCAGGTCCGGAGGCAGGAGCCAGGGCTGGGCTAGAGCGACTCCCTTGGCACTCAGACGCTGGGGACGCCCGCCTGGCCCGTCCCAAGTGACGAGCATTGAAACTCAGGTCAACTCAGGTGACCTCTGTTCACACCTCACACGCATCTCCTAAGAGCAGCAACCTGTTCTTGAAAGTCAGATGCTCTGTGCAGGATGCTAGTGTCTTATTATTTTACAGTAAAGAAGAGTATGAAAGGAATATATACATATATATATATATAAATGAATCACTATGCTGTACACCAGAAACTAAGACAACATTGTAAACTGATTACACTTCAATTAAAATGAATTAAAAAAAATCTGGTATTAACTATAACTCCCAGCTCCAACCAGTTATTCTGAGGTGGGAGGTCAGTGATGGAAGTACACTGGGAAAAGCCCTGGTCACTTCCTGAAAAGAACAGAACTCAGACACAATACACCACGCAGCTCTGACTCTCCCCTGCAGTCTGTTGCACTGGTCACACCCGTGCACTGGTGCTCCTCGTCCTCGGATGCCTTCACCATGAAGGATGCACTGCCTTTATGGGTTTTGACCAGTTTGGGTGTAAAATGGAGACCCAGTTTGAACTTGCATTTCTTCAGCTGCCGGGGAGGTTGGCACCTTGCTACGTACTATGTGCGTTTGTGTAACTGTCTCCTTGCCTCCTGGACCCAGTGATTTAGCAGAAATGATCATCACTTGTGTGCTTGCTGCCTGCAGGTTTGCAAGGCATTTTCACACATGCCTTTCACAAAAGAGTTTCTCATTTCATCCTTACAGAAATTCTGTGAGATAAGCACTTTTCTCTTATTTTGCAAAGGAGGAAATTGGAAAATTCGAGAGTTTAAGTGACTTTTCCAAAGGCAAAACAGTTCTTTACCAGAAGAGCCTTGGTTCTAACCTTGGGTTTCTGCACAGATGTCCAGGACACCCCTGACTAATCACAGCCATTTTACTGGGTTTGCACAAACCCTTAGACAGTGGATTCCTTAAAACATCAGTTATCAAATTTGCATTCTATACCTTTTGCATATACACATCTTTTAATTCAACAATTCCACTATAGGGACTACTTACAGAAATAAAAGCCGAGATATTTTGTGATGTACTGTTTGTACTAGCAAAAGCTGTAAATAATAAAAATTGTAATAAGAAACTGCAAATAACCACCCAACGGGGAAAGGTTATGTAATCATGGTAAAGCCCCACTGTGGAATCTGGGTGGGACTTCACCTGCTCTTTACCTGTTTTACCACCAGCACTCAATCAATACTTAGGTGGATGAATAAATTCAGTTCTCATAAAGACTAATCTGCTGTACGTGAACAGAGGGGATACTGATGATAGAGCATTAAGAGGAAGGACCAGGCTGGGGAGGGATCTGGGCTGTCGAGAGAAAAGGGGACAGGAGGGCCTCATCCAAGTGTGTGTTCTCGTTGGCAGGTGCAGTGGGACCCAAGCACTGTCCACCTGTATTACCTCAGAGCGTGGCCCTGGGGGGAGGAGACGGGTCATTTTTCCTCTGTACATTTCAGTCCTGTCTTCCTCATTATGATAAATAGGAATTATGGTTGCAATTAAATAAAATGGTAAGATAAAATAGTTCATAAAAATTAAATTTTATTTTTGGTTGGTTTCTTTTTATGTCTTATTTTAGGGTTTGATTGTTATAGAGACTTTGTCATTTTTACAGCAGAACGAGTCCAATTTTCTTTGAAAAAATTAGTTTCTATAGTTAGGACATTGTGACCTTTCTCTAGGGGAGTTAAATTCTCCATTCTGCTTTCCAGTGCTTGTTGGCTTTAGTGATTAAGGCTATCTAGTTATTGCAAATATATATTTTTTCCACTCTTACTGCTTTTAAACATAATTATAAGATGCTATTTATTTCCATCTGTGCCTGTCAGTTCTGGGCTCTCTGTTTCATTGACCCACACTTGTTCTTTGATATTAGGTAAAGCACTCGCCTTATTTTTCTTTATAATGTTCTTGAAAATGCAATGCCATTTGTCCTTCTTTATTTTCTTATTTTAATCCTAATGACTTTAATAATTATGTTTTCAAGTTCGATAAATAATCCTGTTGGGATTTTAATTGAAATTGCGTGCTCTCTATAAATTACCTACGGCGGACGTGTCATTTTTCCATTTAACCAGAAACATAGCCTATCTCACCATTTATTCAAGCCCTTTTTTATTTGTTCCTTTTAACATTTACGGACTTCTTAAACTTTCATATATTTCTCTTCCATACTTAGTCTAGCATTGACTTAAAAAGTACATTCTGCTATTTTCTTTGAAATAGTCTTGTTTCCTTTTTGTGTCATTATACTGACAATAATTTATATTGTGGCATTAATTATTACTGGGGACAAAGCCATCCATATTGTCCTTTCCTTTTGTGGGAAGGCCGATAGTGGCCCCTCAGTGAGCGTACTGCTCTCGTTTGTTCTAAAAATACTCGACGTTTCACTCACTCGTTCATTCATACCCTCATGCAGAACTACGCGCCAGACTCTGTGCTGGGCGCTGGGCGCTGGGGAAGAGCAGTAAACAGAAGACAAAGACCCTTGCATTCATTCAGCTGACATGTTATTATGCTAAGAATTAACCTTGACTTTCTGTTTTTAAATTTTTAAAATAAGAAGTGGGCATTTCATTTCATCAGATGACTTTGTCACGTGCCCTGAAATGACCATACTGCATTTCCTGATGTACATCTTGCTGCGTTTTCCTACCACCTTGCTATTTGCATTTCTGGGAGTAAACACGCGGGTCTAATTTTGAATGATGTGGAAATCTAAAAGTACTATCTGAAATAAGTGAATCAGAGAGAAAAATCAAAGCACAAACAAATCAGCAATGAATAACAGAAAAAAATCATGACATGTAACTTTCTATCCTGCAGAGTGAGGATTCAGTAACAGAAGCGGAAGCCTCTAATTTCCCTTCTCTGGGATCTTGTTAGAACAACAAAACACACCCCAAGGACAGTTGTGGGAGCAGAGACTACGGAAGCACATCTCCCAGGTGTTAGAATCCCTGTGGAGGGGGCTCCTGGGGCCGGGTCACAGGGCTGCACCTAGGAGGAGGTGTCCCCAGGCTGTCCCAAGCGTCTGGGAGAGCCCGGGCTCTGTCAGCGGCCACAGGACACTGAGCCCGCACTTGCCTTCCTGGAGACCTGCCTTAGGTTTTTAAAGGATGATTCTTCCTCTCTGTCGACAGCCTGGGAGGCAGCCCTGTGGTTCTCTGCGTCCTGGTGTTCACACCATTGTGCAGTTCCTTCCTCTTGAGGGGTGGGACCCAAGACTGGCATGTATCCAACAGAACACAGCAAGCATGACGACCAAGTGTCACTTCCCTGAGGCTGTGCACGGCTGTAACTTCCACCTCGCTCCCAGGCTCTCCCCCTTGCTGGCTTTGGTGACACAAGCTGCCACCGTGAGGGGCCCACCTGGCAAGGAGCTGGGGGCAACCTCCAGCTGACAGCAAGGGACAGAGCCCTCAGTTTGGCAGCCCACGGGAACTGAACGCTGCCAACAGCCAGGGGGGCTTGGCAGGGGATCAGACCTTGACTGCGGCCTCGAGACCCTGAGCAGAGGATGCAGCTAAGCCCAGACTCCTGACTCAGGGAGACCCTGAGATCAGCAATGGGTATGGGTCTCAAGCCTCTAAGCTTGTAAATCTGAGTGATACGTAGCAACAGATCTTGAATACACTGTCATCATCCTGAAAACAGATTCTGGGGAGCCAGGGTGGTTGCAGGGAGAGGGGTCTGGGGGCTCCTGCATCCAGGCTGGGGCTGATGCCACTCAGACCCAACCCGGGTCATGGCGAGGATGGAGGCCTGCGAGGTCAGTGGGTTTGGGGTGTATTTTGATGGCAGAGACGGTGGAGTTTTCTGTGACTGCACGTTGGGCTGAGGGAGGGAGAGGAGTCGGGGGGACGCTCAGAGACTGGAAGGTTCACATCTGCTGGGATGGGAGAGGCTGCATGGAGCAGGGTGGAGAGGGTAAGATGCCTGTTCACCTCTGGACGTGTGGGGCTTGAGACGCACCCCCCACTGCCCCCTGCCGTGCATCTTGGTGCGGATCCTGAGTGGACAGGGGGATCTCCACGTCAGGAGTTTAGGAGAGCGCTCTGGGCTGGGAGGTGGAATGGAAAGCCATGAGCCTGGATGAGATGACCACGGACACAGAGGGCAGGGGACGGAGCGAGGCAAGGGCTGGGCCCTGGGCCACTGGCTGTTAAGAGGAGGGACCATCATGCATTTGGGAAGCTCGGAACATATATTTTGTGTCTGAGGGTTTTCTCCTCTCTTTTCAGATGACTGCATTGCCACTTATATGATGTAACCAAAGTCAGCCTGCAGACAGGGCATTTGCCGGACAAAGCTGAGGATTTCACGAGTAGCCGAGATGACTCCAAGTCATACGGCCTTTCCAGCTAGAAAGGACCACGTCCTTGGCTCCCAGGGGGCAGATTTCATTCTGTACATCGGCTGCCAGTTCTCTCCTGCGAACTGAACGGCTTAAACGTGCTCACCGTCCATCTTTATTTAACGTGCGATGTTCTTTCTGGATAACCTGATCCATCGACCACACTGAGATGATTTGCAAAGAATCTTCATGGGAACATATTCAGTTTTCAGCACGATGTGCTCAGAACACAATATCGCTGTCCGCTTTAATCCTTGCTCCAGCCCTAGGAGGTAGATGATACGTTGCTGTCAACGTTTTCCAGATGAGCAGACGGAGGCTCAGCAAGTTGAAGGGGTTACCCAGGCAAGGCCAAGCCTGCAGCAGCGTGAGAACCCGCGGGCTCAGCTCCCCACTCCGGGCACTTTCTGGGGACTCACGGGCAGGGCTGAGCTGCCGGCCACGGGAAGCAGGCTGTTGGTTTAGGTTCCAATAATAAAGCGTTAAAATAAGGCTGTAGACCCACTAAGGAAGTATCTGGTGGGCTCGATGTATAATGAAAACGGTATTTTACTGGAAATGAAGAAATCTGGGGGGGCCGCCACTAGGCAGAGGTGCGATTTGAGCAAATCGCTCCATCACTATGGGAGCCTGGCGTGCTTCTCTCTCCGCCCAATGACGCCGTTGAACTAGGTTTACTCACTCAGTTATTAAAAAATAAGTATTGCGTGTCTATCAATTTCTAAAGTTTCTTTCAGCTCTGGAGACTATAATTTATATGTGACATGTTAATGGGGGAAGGCAATGGTAATTTCTCACCGAATCTATCCAGTGATTGATGTCACTTTCTTATAAAAATACTGCCGACAAAGCTACCTGCCTGTATATTCTTTTATTTGAGGACATTTGAGGAGAAAAATACTCATGCCTTCTATTTTTTCTAGTTAGCAAACGTGAGGTACAGAACATTTGGGAAAGTTAGGGCCTATTAAAAATTTATGCATATTGTCAAAAATTCTTGCACAAATGTGAAAATGACCAGCTCTAGAGTTCGCAGTGATTTAGAAAGCAGAACTCCTAAAATGATAAATTCTCCCCCTGGGGTCTGACACTGAGCTTCAACGGTCCCACCATTTCAGACGCCCGGGACAGAGATTTATCTGTGTTTCACCAAGTATGAAAAATATATGGATAGAGGGGTTTCCGGCCGGCCCCCCCCAAGTCATCCAACCACCTCCATTAATGTCAGCAGGCCCATAAATTTCTCCTGCGTTCTAAAGCAAGCAGCTTGTGCCACTGCACAGAAGCCTCCTGAAGTGTCACTTGCTGCCTGTAAATTCACTTACACTCAGTAAAGCCAATTGGCTGCACATGGACTTAATTACCGTGGTCCTTCTCGGGAAACTGAGGGGTGCACCCTCTCTCAAAGGAGAGGAGGAAAAAGGAGTGTGCAAAGCAAGGCGATTTGTTTGTGGCACATCACGAGGTCTGATTTATTGATTGGAGTTTCTACTTATTAGCGGGATATTATAAGCGGTTATCAATCAAGACAGAAGCTTCCTTCTTGATTTGAAAATATTATCTTTGCCCATGTTTGAATCCTACCAGAACCTCCCTCCCCAACCCTGCACTTGCTTTTATGAAAAGGACCGCTATATTACTGAGTACATCATTGACTGCTTTGATTTTGGTTACTCTTCTGCTGAGAAAATGATCCATAAGCTTTTTTTTCACCTTTCGTCTTAAATATCTATCTGAATAGAAAAGACTAATACCCAGGCCAGCGCAAAGCACTTTAGGAAGGAATGGAGAGAACTGCCCATTGAGAAAGACCACCGTCTGTTTCAGTTCACACACTGGTTGCAAACCCCAGTCGTCATTCATCCGTCAACCCTTCATTTGAAGGAGTGGCTCACCCACCTTCCCAACTCAAGAAACCAGAAGGGTCAAGAGAGTAGACCAAGGATGAAAAGTGTCAGCAGAATGTTCAGATATTTGCGTTTAAACTCATTTCCCATATGCTACTTTTTTTTTAAACGTGTAAATTTAAAAATTTTTATTTATTTATTTGTTTTTGGGAGAGTGGTAATTAGATTTAATTTATTTGTTTTTAGAGGAGGTACTGGGGATTGAACCCAGGACATCACGTATGCTAAGCATGCGCTCTACCGCTTGAGCTAGGCCCTCCTCCCATGTGCTGCTTTTATGCTCACTGAAGTCCGACACAGAAGGACAAATACGACACCACTTACAGCAGGAGCCTGAAGTAGCCAAATTCACAGAAGCAGAGAGTAGAAAGGCGGTTGCCAGGGGCTGGGGGTGGGGAAACGGGAGGGTGCCAGGCAAACGGCACAAGGATTCTGTCACACAGGGTGAGTCGGTCCTGGAGAGCTACTGTCCGGCTCGGAGCCTTTGGTTAACGACACTGTTCTGAGCACTTAAAAGTTTGCTAAGAAAGTAGAGCCTCTGATGTTTTTATCACACACACAAAATAATAAGTCAGTAAAAAGAACTGGAGGTAATTTTGAAAAAGAGTAAGTGTAGAATCTCGTTCCCACCCCAAACCTCCTGAGTCAGAACTTCTGGGTGGGGAGGGGCGGGGCAGGAACCCGGGTTCGGACACGCCTTCCAGCCGAGTGCGGCGTGGGCGGCGGTTTGAGGGGCACCAAGGGCTGGGCCCCAGTGATTACAGTCTTTAGCCGAGCCTTCGGCGCTTCTCGGCCTAGGAACTCAGCTCTGCTCAGATGAGGTGCTGCGTCTGCTGACTCCCAGGCCCCGTGCTGGGTTTGGAGAAGACCAGGGGCAGACGTCACTACCCCCTGAAGGCCTGCAGGCTTGAAAGACAGAGTCACAGTGGAGGGAACACTGGGGGGCAGGGATGTAACCTGGAAGTCTGTGGCCCCTAGAAAGACGGTCAGTCCACTGTCTTTGCAAAAGGGCCCCAGGGCCTGTCTTTCCACACAGTTTGGAGTCTGAATAAACCAACAGAGCCCAGAGCCACTGGGTGTTCTTAATTTGATTTACCGTGAGACTGACAGCTAAGTATGTGATTTCACGTGGTGCGCACCTGCCCCCAAGGCCTCTGTGGATAATGCCCAGGACTTTAATATCTCACTCACCTCTTCTTAAGTCCTCCATTCAACCTCATGTATTTTCCACCAAAGCAAATGGCAGAAAAAAAGTTATTCACCTTCCCGTAGGAGTAATCTACACGTGTTCACATCTCCTCCATAGACCACAGTGCTTTTGAGAATTTACTGAAAATATAATTATACAAGGAATTCAAAATATTGACCCCTAAATCACCTCCTTGGCCATTCCTTACCCACTGTTCTCCTCAAAATTTCTTTTCCTTCTGAAAGTCATTCATGCTCCATGTAGAAAACTTGGAACATAAAGGAAAAGAACAAACTCAGCCGTGGTCCCACTCCCCATAAGAGCCCTGCTGTGAACATTCTCGTGGTTTCTTTTTGATGTTCTTAAAAGTGCTCAGAACAATTCTGACCTCCCCTTGAGAACCAATCCTGGTGTGACACAATGCCGACTTCAGAAAGCCTTTGTTCACCCTGGTTTTAGTTCTTCCAGGAGCTACCCAAGTTTTTAGCCAAGTTCCCTGACTGCTCTGAGTCCACTCTGTCGCCCGCGACGTAACTGGAGTCAGCCAGCTTCCTTGAATCCTGCGCTTCCTCTCCCTGCCTCCCTGCTTCTCCCTTCGCAGACCATCACCATGCTCTGCAGGAAGACGCTTAGAAGCAGAGAGAGGGGACGAGTCAGGAATAAGGAGAGCTCTGGGCTTCCACGTGGTACCCACTGAGCAGCACAGCCTTGGGCAACTGTCATCTTCGCCTATGAAATGACACTCGACACTTACTGCAGCACCGAGTCCAAGACACAGGACAGGGTTTCTGCTGCTCAGTTCAAGGAGGCGTGCTTGCCGTGGTGGGAGAATCATAGCTTTTGGAATCAAGAGACCTGAGCGTGAATTCCAGCTCTGGAGTGAGCAGTGATGGAAGCTGGTGAAGGTCCAAGGACCTAGGAGGTCCAGGCAGGGACAGCACGGAGGCTGACGGCAGAGACCTCCAGCCTTCCGCATGGACACAGGACATTCACTTTTCCAGGCGGATAGGAAACTGACGTCCGCCTTGTGCCAAATGCACGGCTCACCCTTAGCAAATGTCTGCTCCTTGCTGGGAGCTCTCCTGGTCGGGGAGGCCGTCCAGCTCCCTCCACTTGCAGTTTACATCTTGAGTTCCCTCCAGCGTAAATTCCTGGAGCCCTAGGTTGGCACAAACTGGGGGGGCCGGGGGGGGGTGGAGAGACAAGACCTCAGGGCTCCCTGGGTCCACATACCTTAAAATGACAAAGCTTAACTTGCAGAACTGTACATAAAAGGGTGAATTTTACTGCATTTAAATTATTTTTTACATTTTTAAAATTAAAAAAAATTTTAATTGAAATATAGGTGATTTACACTGTGTTAGTTTCTGGTATACAGCATAGCGATTCAGTTATACAAATATATATATATTCCTTTTCATATTCTTTTTTCAATATACATTATTACAAGTACTACATTTAAATTGTATCTTAATTATTTTAATTAAAAAAAAATTAACAAAGCATTCCAAGTGCTCTTCCAGGAAGAACGTACTCTGCTGGGATCAGCAGACATGTCACACCCCGGCGCCCCCGCCCTGGGGGCTGGAAGCACATTCCACCCCGTCTAACTTTTGTTCTCCCGCCCTGTTATTACCCCCTCAGCTTTAACCCCACCCCACCCCTCGCAGCCTGGCCCCTCCCCTGCCCCCACCAGCCAGTCTTTCCTGAAGACCAGGAATGCAGCATTTTGATAAAGGCCCCAGACCCAGGAAAGAAGCACAAGGTGCGACGACAGCTATTCCAAATTGCAAACTGTGACGGTCTTCCTGTATTCTTAAAATAACCACGGTGGCTGCATCACGGACCACACGTTGTTCTCAGGGATTTATGTGTGTTATTCCTTTATCCTACTTTTGAGGTAGATACTGTTAAATCCTCGTTTTATATGAAAATGAAAATATGTGTGTATATGCATGACTGAGACACTGTGCTGTACACCGGAGACTGACACATTGTTACTGACGGTACTTCAATAAAAAAAAATTTTTTTTAAATCCTCATTTTACGTTGAGGAAATGGAGGCACAGAGAGGTTAAGAACTGATTCAAGGTCACACAGCCTGTAAGTGCTAGAGCTGGGATTTGAACCCAAGCAGCCTGGCTCTCAGACTCCTCCTCCGTGTGAGTGTGATCTGTGATGCGTTTGTTTATTATTGACAGTATAACGGATACCATCACATCCTAGGGTTAAAAGGCAGTGGCGTTTTATTTCCCAGCCAGGCACGCCCTGCTGAGGATGAAGATCTTTCCAAGCCCCTGAGCCCTTCCTCTTAGCCATCACTTCTGACCACTTGTGTGTTGGCTTAAAAGATGGAATAAGGCTACTTAATTTACATCACTTCCAGATTCCTCAAGATGATACGGATGAGAAGGAGTCAGCTAAAATCCCAGGAGAGATGCCACAGGGCCAGCCCCAGAGCTCCCAGCCCACCTCGAGGTCTGATTCCCTCTAGGCTGAAGGTGAGCTGGATGCCAGGCATGGTTTCAACAAACTAACAAAATGCAGCTGGGGAGAAATGGTCCAAGCAGGACAATTTGCAAAGACACAAAGGCCTAGGATCAGCTGGGTTTTCAGAGCTGACAGCCACTCCGGTGGCTCCGATGCTGGTGAGCAAAGTGGGGGAGGGGACAGTTGTATCTTTGGTGACAGGAGCCCATGGTCCCTGGGACTGGCCGTGGGCAGAAGCCTACCTCGGCTTCAAGATGCTGCCTTAATCACCCTACAGGGTTGGATGAGGCCACTTCCGAGATCCCCTTATGACACTTTAAAATGAAGCTGATCCATGGATTGTGACACTTAGATGACAGTTTATGACGGGAACCAAGCCAAGAGAAAGGCCAGCGACAGCAAGATATTTTCTGAAAGCAAGCATCCCCATGACTGGGCCGTCCAACATGGCGCCACGGATGGCCCATGGCCATCTACAGTTAGAGGTAAATGCATTAAATACGATTAAATGAAAAATTCAGATCCTCAGGCACCCTACCATCTTTCAAGAGCTCAGCGGCTACACGGGGCTAGTGGCTGCTCTGGGGGACAGTGCACATCAGACCAGTCCCACCCCTGCAGCAAGTGCCCCTGGACGGAGCTGGCCTGCAGTGCTGCAGGCTTCTCTTGTCTTGTCTTCTGTTAGGAACGTTGCCAGTGAACAAGGGAGGAGTACTTATCTCAAGGGGTTGCTGAGGGCTGCAGCAGGCTGAACACCGGCCACCAAAGACCCCGGGCCCTAATCCCTGCAGCCTGAGAACGTCATCTTGCAAGGAAAAAAGATACCTACGTGTATGTGAATAACTGAGTCACTGTGCTGCACGCCAGAAACTAGCACAGCGCTGTAAGGCAAGTAGACGTCAGTGAAAAAATAAAAAAAGAAAAAAGATACCTATATTTGATGTAGATTTGATGTGATTAAATTAAGAATCTTGGATACTACTCAGCCATAACAAAGAATGAAATCATGCCATTTGCAGCAACACAGATGGACCTAGAGATGATCATATTAAGTGAAGTAAGTCAGAGAAAGACATATATCCCATGATATCACTTATATGTGGAATCTAAAAATAATGATACAAATGAACTTATTTACAAACCATAAATAGACTCGCGGACCTAGAAAACAAACTGTGGCTACCAAAGGGGAAAGGGCGAGGGAGGGAGGGAGGGATTAACAGATACACACTGCTATATATAAAATAAACAACAAGGACCTACTGTGTAGCACAGGGAACTATATTCAATTTCTTGTAATAACACATAATGGAAAAGAATCTGAAAAAAATGTATCTATAACCAAATCACTTTGCTGTACACCTGAAACTAACATTGTAAATCAACTACACTTCAATAAAAAATAAAATAAAAAAAAATTAAGAATCTTGGGATGAGGGGATCATCTGGATTCTCCTGGTGGGCCCTACATGAAATCATAAGTGTCCTTGGAAGGAGGAGCAGAGGGAGATTAGACAGACAGAAGAGGAGGAGGCTAGGGACCCCCAGGCAGAGAGGGGGGGATGCAGCCACAAGCCAAGGGCTGCTGGCAGCCTCCAGAAGCTGGAGGGTGTGAAGAACAGACTCTCCGCTAGAGCTTTCCCAGGGAGCACAGTCCTGCCGACACCGTGATTTCAGGCTCCTGACTTCCAGAACTGGAAGGAAATCAGTTTCCACTGGTTTAAGCCACCACGTTTGAGGGAGTTCATTACAGCAGTGATAGCCAATGAATGCAAGGGTAAATTACTTACGTGTAAAGCACTGAGAACTCCGGGCACAGAAAAGTGCCCGATAAATGTGAGTTATTTATTATTCTATTACCATCATTACTGAACAGTCACCTAACAGTAACCAGTCACCAAAACAGTGATGATTACAAGGGAGGCCAGGGGTGCGTCACAGGGAACAACCCGCCTCTGACTTATGACTCCAGGGCATGAGGGGGGCAGAGGTTAAGCAGAAGTCAGTGCCTGCGTGATGAACACCTGAAGCGCCCACCGACGGATATCCTGTTTCTAAGACGGCAATGTTTGATAAAAACGGCTATTTAAATAGCTCACCTTTTTAAAGGAACATAAACACCACTGCCACACCATCCAGAAGATTCTAGGTCACTAGAGCTGACGTGGGAAGCAGGGGAGACAGGGGTGCAAAGGTAACCGCAGCTGAGAGCCCGGGGCATGTCAGAGCCTACCCACTGTGACGGGAGGGGCTGGCCACACTGCCACCAGGACTGTACATCCAAGAACATGCAAGAGAGTCAACTGAAAAACTCAGCGCTAACTTCAGAGTTCAGTGAGGTAATGGCGTGAACTGTATCAATGCATATAAATAATAATAAGAGGAAAATAATATTTGGAGAGTATCTCACCTAAAATAGTGAGGTGGGAAGCCCATGAAAAGACCAGCAGGACCCCCAGGCAGGGCCACTACTTTCCTGCCAGCACCATCCGGTTCCCTGGCCCAGCGGCATTATCTCGTTTTTTGCCTCTAAAACAGCTTGCTTCTAGGAAAGTGGAACTTACCCCTAAGACTCTATTGGTTCCCTGAGCTAACTTCTGATTGGCCCATTTCTATCACGACTGATTGGTCCATTTCTATCACTCCTGATTGGTCCATTTCTACAAAGCTCATTCCTGATTAGTCAACTTTGTTATACCTTATTTGCATATGATGTTGCAAAGTCTAGACTGGCAGCCTATAAAAGCCTGTGTAAACCTATAGATGGGGTCCAGAGCTTGGAGTGTTAACTCCTCTGGGCCCGCTGGCGTAATAAACCTGAGTTCTCCAACCCTCTGAGTGCTGCTTGGTCTCTCATCAGGATCCGGGGTTGCTGTCACAACTGAGCTGTAACACACTTTGCTGCAACAATAGGAAAAATACCTATACAATTCATAACCTCAGTGAGAAACTTGGAGGCCGCGTCTTCTATCCACACCCTCTCATTTGATCCCCACAACAACCCTGGGCAGCAGGTCCTAGTATCCCTTCCACAGGTGGGGAGGACAGGGCTCGGAGCAGGGATGCTGGGGCCGGGGCCAGCCAGGGTGTGGTTAGGTGAGGCAATTGTGCAATGAGTTCTTAATGGCTGTGTTGTTTCTCTCCTTCTGTTTCTTTCTTTCTTTCTTTGTCTTTCTAGCTTTCCTGAAGGCCCGTTAAAAATAAAAGGCAAATGATAACTAGGAAATCATTATTCCAAACGTGTCAAAAAAGCTTTAGTATCAGGATGTATATATTTTTAGAGATCACTTAATAAAAAAGACCTCACAGAGGGATGCATAGAAATGACAGGGCATAAAAACAAATGTATGTATGTATATGCATGACTGAAACATATGCTGTACACCAGAAACTGCTGACTATACTTCAATTAAAAATATGAGAAAAAAAAAAAAAAGAAACATCAGGGCAGTTCATGGAAGAAACTCTATTGACAAAAACACCCGAAGATTTTTTACCTTCTTCCTCAAATAGTAAAATAAATGCAAATTAAGTGATTACTGAGAGTAGTTTTTCTCTTATCAATTTGACAAAATATTAAAGAGACAGTAATTGACTCATTAGTCAGTGCATCCATGCAACAGAATAATAAACAGTCATGAAAGACATCTTTTGGAAAACATTTTCAGGATGCGGGGAAACCCAATATTAAATCTTCAGAAATTAGAAAAACGGTTCATAAAATATACATGTGAGAGAAAAATACTGGAAAGAAATTTGCCAAAAATTTTTACAGTAGCTACCTCTGTGTAGTAGAATTATACAGATAATTTAAATTTTCTTCTTTAAATTCTCTATCTTGAGAATTTTATCCAATGAGCATGTGTTACTTTAAACATTGGGGAAAAAAAGAAGACTTCCTTTAAAATAATTTAAAAATTGACTTGAAAAACAAATCCTAGTATAACTTACCCATTGGGCAACTATAAATATTGCTTGAAGGAGCTAAGAATAAACGCCCTCTGCTGTGGGAGTGTACACGGACGGCAGCTTCTAGTGATTTTTAATGGCCACTGTGTCCTGTTGGAATGTGTCCTAAGGACTGATCATGATTCGTGTTTCAAAAGACAATATTTGCTTTTCATTTGTCTTTGATTTAAAAAAGCAAGGAAAAGGGTCCCATCAAAGTCAATCAGATAAATGTAATCCAATTATGAAAAGAAATCCGCCCTCGACCTTCCACTACTTCAAAAAGAGGCGCTTTCTGTCCCTGTGAATGATATGCGGTGACCCCCTGGGAGCCGCTCTGACCCGGCCTCCAGCCTGGCCGGTCAGCAAGGCCAGGATGGAATGTTTCCAAGGGGACCGGCCGGGCCTTCAGAGGAAGCCCACGGCGAGCGGAGGGGCACTTCCCAGGGTGCCACCAGGGTCTGCGGGAGTCTCCCATGACCCTGCCGGCACCTCAGATGGGGGACAACTCCCAGTCGCTGCCAGCCTCACGGCACCTTACTTTTTCATCAAAAGAGAATTTCCAAGAGTGTGCTCTTTTTACATTGTATTAACCTACTTTTTAAAAAGTAGGGTGTTTCAAAATGTTAAATGTTTATTTTGGATTAGCCCAAATTAATTGCTTGTCTTTCTTTCTCTTCTAATATATTTTTAACTAGGCTTTTTATTATTAAAAATAATACATCTTGAAAAAAGACTTCTAACTGTACAGAAGAGTATAAAACAAGAAATAACATCACTGCTCTTGTCCCCAGAGGTGGCCATGCCAACAAGTGTCTAGTGCATGCTTCCAGAAACTTCCATGCGTATATCAACATACACTTGATAAGTTAAATGCATTTGTGAATATATCTATGTGTCTATGTATGTGTACATATGTACATTTTATATATTTTAGCTGATTTGGTGTTATAACTGAACACAGTTGTTTTCAACTTGGTTATGTCACCTAACCATACATTGGATCTTAGAAGTCTACATAAAAGTAAAAAATTATTTTATTTGTAGAAAAGGCATTTGTGGGCATCTATTCGCTGAAGCCCTGAGAAAAAGGAAGAAAGTTGCTGATAAGGAAAGTTCATGAGCACAGGGCGCACCATCCTCGTTAAACTAGAAAACGAAGTTCTCCACTAGGAGCCAGGGGTTTTAGTCAGGAGACTCAGTTCTTTAGAAACAGCGCTTTCCTGCCTCAGGCCCCAGGGCTGGGCAACCTCAGCCCAGGTATATTCTCTCCAGACACCGTCATGTAATTGGATAAGGATGGAAAACTGTAGTCCTGTTGGCTTGCACCGTCCGCTGCTGAGACGGGCCATGTGCCCCACACTTCCCGTCCCGCCCTGGGTGCGGTCCTCCGGGCTTGCCGTTTACTTGCTCATATGAATGAGGAGATGGGTACTATCCTAGACGATGGGGATAAGAATGGTCGGCATATAGGGGTCTACGTGCTCTCATGTCTTAACAACCTCACAGAATAGGTTTGAGTCTTGTCCTCAGGTCACAGATGAGGAGACTGGCGGCACAGAGAAGTTAAGTGACTTGCCCAAGGCTGCACAGCTAATTCTCTGGAAGCAAGGCTCCAGTTTGTGTTATTATGCAGACTGCCTGGAGGAGGAGCCAGGAAGGTGCTGGCAGAGCTCAAGGAGGAGGCAGAGAGGAATGGCAGGGAAGCACTCAGGGAGGGTTTCATAAAGAGACTGGATTTCAACAAGAAGTTGGTAAACCAGCATCCTAGCAACGGTGGGCTCAAAAAGGAGAGGCTTGAAGTGTGGGTGCCCAGGGACTGAGGGCATGTGGCAGAAACCGTGGGCTGCAGAAGGAAGTCCCCAAAGACCAGGTGGGAAGGTCTTTCCTTGTGGGCCAGACAGCTACCCCATGCGTCCGCAGAAACCAGCCAGGGTGCCGATGACAGCACGTGCCCAGACACTGTCCCTTGGCCCAGCCCCCAGCCGGTGGTTCGGAACTTCCCTCTGTAGTCAGATGCCCCGAGGGGCAGAAACTGGGGCAACGTTCATGATAGGGAGGCATCTGAATTGACTCCAAACATACTCAAAATAGACAGGTGACCTTAAAGAGACTATTTTAAACCAGAAGAGATTGTTACCTACAATGGGCAAATTTAAGTTTTTCATAAACTGTGAGCAGCAGTTGGGGGTGGGAGGGTTTAACAAGGCTAGTGACTGAAATACTGCATTTTGGTATCTGGATAACAGAAAAACATGCTATTTTAAAGAACTAAAACACTAAAATCTTTGCTCATAGAATAGCCTCACTTTGATATATTTCTAAGAGCTTTATGGATTATAATTAGTATATAATAAACTTCATATTTAAGTATACAATTGGGTAAGTCTGCTATCTCCATGAAGCCATCACCAGAATGGAAAGTGAGGAGGGAAACTGAGAAAGAGAAGAGGGGATGTATGCGTGTGTGTGTGTATATATATAACATATTCCTCCCTATTTACATCTTTTCTCTATTATTATTGGTTATCAGTACAGAATTAATACAATGTCAAATTTCTCATTTTAAAATATTCCTTCCATTTAAAATATCCCCGTTTTACTATAAAATATCCCTGATAAATATGATATGATATGATATCAAAAGAAAAACTCACAAGTAATCAATTTTGAATTAAAAAAATCATTTTTTAAAATTGTATTTATGTAATAAAGGACAGAACTCCTCAATCAAAAGCATGTAACTAATGTATCAAACATTCATGAAGCAACTTTGTTACAAAGTATTATTGAGGAAACTGCACATTAGAATCCCACACAAAGTTAACGCAAGAGAAGTTTACGATCGTTCAGGTTTTTCTCAATCATCGTACACGTAACTGATGTGAATTACACATCCATTGCTGCACAAGTCACCCCGACACTTAGAGACTGAAACAACCCACGCTGGTTACGTCACTGGTTCTGTGGGTGGGGAACCAGCTGTGGCTTGGCTGGGTGCCTGTGCCTCGGGTCCCCCTGGAGGCTGCAGTCAAAGTGTTGGCCGGGGCTGCAGCCTCATGTGAAGGCTCGTCTGGGGGAAAATCCCCTTTGAGCTCAGGCATGTGGGTGCGGACAGGGTTTAGTTCTTTGCAGGCTGCTGGAATGAGGCCCTAGGTTCCCCAGGGGCTGTTGCCAGGAACCTCCCTTGATTCCTTCCATGTGGGCCTCTCCACTGGGCAGCTCACAACAGGACAGCTGACCTCACTCCGAGCCAGAGGGAGGAGGCAAGTGAGGGGGTGAGAGGCAGGCCAGATCCAGGGACACCCCATCACTTTTGCTGTGTTCTTTTCTGTCGAAGTGAAGTTCTAGGTCCACGTCACACTCAAGGGGAGGGCATTACCAGAGGAAGAGAGACCTCTGGTCGGTGGAGGCCACCTGGGAGGCTGCCCACCGCAGACATAAACATCTTTGAATGTAATTGTTTGAGAGGAAGTTTGATTTTTTATTGCCAACAAGTTAAATTCTCTGGTCCTGATGAGCTCACCAAAGTTGAGGTCTGAGCATCTCTGAGCCTAATGTGATGCAGCACAGTGCCCAGCGAGGAAGACAGATGGCAGCTGCTTCCACGGCCCTGGGACTGACCACAACAACCTTCCCCCTTTCTTTCCTCTCCTGAAATAGGTTTGAAGCTGTTCTGACTGGGTCACCTGCAGAGCGTCTGCTGTGCCGTGCGGGAAGCCGTGCGGGAAGCCGTGCTGTGCTCCACGGGCGTCTGTTCTGCCGCACTTCTCTCATAAAGGACACCTTCCCCAAACCGTCTTATGTAAGCAAACTTGAAATTGCTTAACCTTTCACTTAAGGACATTAAAGAAGGCCCTTAATACAGGAAGGCCTCACTGTACATGATGCCTTGTTCCCACAACTGCTACCCTCCCACCACTTCAGGGCGGCGGGGGGCCGGGTGCCAGGTCCCGCAGCCAGCAGCTGCCTCGGGAGACTGCGTCAGAGACGGAAGGTGACTTAGACTCGGGAGTCTTGTACTGCTGGGGCCGGACCCCAGAAGGGAGGCGCATGACCTGTGTGTAGCTGGGTCCCTTAGTTTTCAGACAGACCTGGCCTATGAAGTCCTCCCATCTAGGGGCTGCGTCACCCACCCACGATGTTCAAGTTCACGTGGCTGGAGAGGTATTACATGGGCTGCACTAAAAAAATAGGACAGAGAGCAATTTTCATTAAAAAAAATTAGTTCTTGAATTTTTTAAACTTGACATTTCACTTCTCTAAAAGCCAGAAAACCACATGAATCTCTACCAGCACATTTCTGTGCTTAAAAACATACAAGGACATCAACCATTACAGCAGAGACTGTCACGAGATACGGCAACGCCGCTCACACGCACCTGCATTCGATGAACCAGCGCCGGATCTGCTCCTGAAGGTTCTCCTTGATGTCTGGACCTTCTGTTAGTTTCAGGTCATCCTTGATTGTAACCAGGGCACCTCTGTAGTCCTCTTCATGCTTCATCTGCACCTTATCCCGCATGTGGGTCACCTTTTCAGCCTCGATTATGGTAGCACCGACTTCATTAAACAAAGGTGGTGGATTCTAAAAACAGAAACAAAAAGATTTGAGACCATATTACAGAGATGGTGAAACATATTAGACACTAATGAAATATGTTAACATCTTCAATGGTGTCTTACCAAAGGCCCATAAAGAAATACGTACCGAACAAATGGATCAGATCTGGCAAGAGAACTTTCAGAGTGATTCCCCACCATGGGGAAGCAGGTTGGGGTACCATTTCCCAGAACCTGGTGGTGATGGGGTAGTTAGCTTGAAAAATGCATATACATCATTGAAAAATCATGCAAAGGGGAGGGTATAGCTCAGTGGCAGAGTGTGTGCTTAGCATGTAGGAGGTCCTGGGTTCAATTCCCAGTATAGAAAGAAAGAAAGAGAGAGAGAGAGAAAAAGAGGAAGAAAGGAAGCAAGAAGGAAGGAAAGGAAAGAAGGAAGGAAAGAAAGAACCCAGTTACCACCCACCTCCATAAAAAATGATTTTAAAAAATCATTCGAGTTACAGACAGTACAGCTTTTCCAAGTCGTCTTGGTGAGAGGAAGGGCAAAGACTACAAACTAAGGAAGTACATGCAGCAAGGACTAATGACAAGAGTTTGGATGTTCTGATTTCAAGAAAAATGACACCAAAATCAACTCTGAAAACATCCCCTCTCTCGTTAAAGATCTCCAGAGAAGGAAATTCTCAGCTGACTTCAGACATTCACCCTCACATCTCATTGTGAGAATGTTCTCCCCCGCTGTCTGCTGATGGGTGAGGCAGACAACTGCAGAACAGCAACCAGACGCTCGGCGCTGGTCCACTGTCTGCAGAGGGTTGTGGTAACAGAAAATACAAAGTCACTTTGAGACCTAATTCCTAAATAAATGAGGGTGGTGGGATGAGGGCAATGTACCTCACAGTAGGGAACGGTGTCAGCTCACCTATAAACGGTGCTACCTGTGGGTTTGGGTGGAAAGAACTAAAAGGCACCTGGAGAAGGGAAACACGCATGGGGCCTGTGGTGGCGGGAATCACAGGTAGGAGACACAGATCCCGAGCTCTTGGGAGTTTACAGATTCAGCCTGGGTCACTGAGCAAATTAAGGACGAATCGAGTGTGTACTGGAGCCAGGCTGTAATGACTCATGAGATCCAACTGATAGATTTTTCAGGAATTTTGCAAGTTATTTTTAAATGCTGAATTATATAAACTTATGATTATGTATATTATGGTAACAACAGGAAGTTGTCAATACTAAAAACTCACGGCTTCATAATTACTTTTTACTGGATTTTATTGTCACCTGTGCGCTTGATGTTAGCGCGTCTGTTGGCTCTCTACGGTGAAAACACTGTGTAACGCTGTCTCCTGTGTGTATCTCCCTAACTACGTTCTGTCAGGTTATTAGCTTGAAGGTGGCCATGATGAGAACGTTTACACCATCGGAATTAGCAATGCTATAAATGAGGCCTGGATTTACCATTGTGATTCGATTGTGTAGACTTAAGAAGGTGGTGGAGAAAACTGTAACGCAGATCAACAGTGCGCCATGTCTGTGTCAGTGACATCGTGAAGAGTGCATAAAATTGAGGATTCAGCATTCAAAAACCATAACCTGATTCAGCAGAGTCCCCAGCTCTAAAAAAAAGGTGAGTGCGTTATGGCTCTGGCGCACATTTTGCTGTTGCACTTTCATCTTCTGCATTAATGCTGCAAAAATATCAGCCAACAGTCGCACTGCAGTGACACTTGCCATTTGCAACCACAGGCTGACACCAGATACAGAGTTCAGTAAAAATCAAGGGAAGTGTTCTGTGACAATCCACGGCTACATGGAATGTCCAACAAAGGGTAGTGTGTATTTTACTGCTATTTGTAAATTGTGTGTGCATATCCTCATATCAATGAAATGACAATAAACACGTATGAATATATACACGTACATTTCTTTTCCAAGAGCCATGGTTAAGCATTACCAGCACATCACTGGGTAATTCCAAGACCAGAACCCAGTTGTCTGCAACTTCTTGGTTATCTGTCTCCTACCATCGCTCACCTTCTGTGGATCTTCTTTCCCAAAGATGCTATATGATATGGAATAGTTAAAGAGCCCTTAGAATCTCAGGCAAAGTTAACTAACCTCAAAAGATTTTTGTTATGCACCCCAGTGTTCATAACAGCACTATTTACAACAGCCAAGACGTGGAAGGAACCTAAATGTCCATTGACAGATGATTAGATAAAGAAGATGTGGTATATATACACAATGGAATACTACTCAGCCATAAAAAAGAAATAATACTATTTGCAGCAATGTGGATGGACCTGGAGATTATCATACTAAGTGAAGTAAGTCAGACAAAGACAAATATCATATGGTATCGCTTATATGTGGAATCTAAAAAAGGCTACAAATTTTATTTACAAACCAGAAATAGACTCACAGATATAGAAAACAAATTGATGGTTACCAAAGGGGAAAGTTGGGGGGAAGGAAGAATTAGGAGTTTGGGATTAGCAGATACACACTACTATATACAAAATAAACAAGGTCCTACTTAGAGCCCAGGACACTATATTCAATAGCTTGTAATAACCTATAATGATAAAGAATATGAAGAAGAATATATGTATGTGTCTGTGTGATTAAACCATTGTGCTGGACACCAGACACTGACACACTATGACTGAGTATACTTCAATAAAAATAATGTTTTCAAATGCATAAAGATAAAATATATAGATCTATGAGGGAAATCAATTCTACTGACACACAGCTCTATTGGTAACGATCAGATTAGGGTTACGGGTTATTGAGAGAAAGAGCACAGAGGTGAAGTGTCGCTGTCACACCATCCTATCGGGGTACCATCAGCATGATTTAGGACTCATGCTGTTCACCTGGGTCACCTGGCTGGGGTAGCACCTGTCAGGTGTCCCTCTGCAAGATGCCTCGCTCCACCTCCCACTTCACTCCGTCCTCTTTGGGAGGAAGTCACTAGGTACAGCTCCCCAGTTAAGGAGCAGAACGCTAAGGCCCCCTCCGATCTTGAGGGTGGAGTTTCCAAAATGATTTGGGATTATTCTGCATGGAAGACTTGTCTCTCCTCCCACATTGGTTAATTTATTCAATCTTTCATTTATATCACTATGGACTCGTAGATATTTATTTTATACTTGGGCTATAATCAAGTACTACTTTATTGTTTTCTTGTTCAAATAATCCCAGTTTTGATCATTTGTTTGTTCCTTTCAGTGTCACATTGAGAAACCTCCATCACTGTGTATGTGTGATTTTAAAAAATATGTTTATTTTACATATACATAATTTTAAGATCTCAAATAATTGTCCACTCAACTGTCTGACACCCCAAATCCAAGAACACAACAATGGGGAAAGATTAGTCCCTTCAACAAATGGTGTTTGGAAAACTGAATACACACACGCAGAAGACTGAAACTGGACCCTTACCTCACACCATACATACATCAACTCAGAATGGATTAAAGACTTAGACACAAGACATGCAGTCAGAAAACAGCTAAAAATTTAAGGAAAAGATTTCCTGACATTCATCTTAATAACAATTTTTCGGATATGACACCAAAAGCACAGACAACAAAAACAAAAAGAGACACATGGGATTATACCAAACTGAAAAGCTTCTGCACATCCAAGGACACATTCCGCAAGATGAGGAAGCAGCCTACAGAATGGGAGAAAACATTACAAACCATGTAGCTGATAAGGGCTTAATATAAAAAATGTATAAAGAATTTATGTGACTTAAAAACAACCCACTTAAAAAATGGGCAGAGGAACTAACAGACATTTTTTTGCCAAATAAGACATACAAATGGCCAACAGGTATGTAAGTGTGTCAGCCTTACTAATTACCAGGAAATGCAAGCTGAAACCACCATGAGCTATCACCTCACACCTGTCAGAATGGCAACTGTCAAGTGCAGAAAAGATGACAAGTGATGCTGAGGATGTGGAGAAACTGGAACCCTTGTACGCTGTCGGTGGGAACTTGAACTGGTGTAGCCACTATGGAAAACACTATGGAGGGTTCCCCCCCAAATTAAAAACAGAACTGCCATATAACCCAGCAATCCAATGGGTATATGTCCAAAGGAAATGAAATCAAGATCTTGAAGAGATATCTGCGCCCCACACTCATGGCAGCACTGTTCACAACAGCCGAGACACGAATACAACCCAAAGCCGGGGCCACTGCAGACCTGAAAATCTGCATCTTTTTGTTACAAGGATTTTTTTTTTTGGTTACTGTTTCTTTACACACACACAACCCCCAAGAAATATCTATGAACCCCTAAAAGTGACTTCTCTACTCGGATCCACAACTGAGATGCTTTTGGACTATAGCTACCGCTTAATGACATAAAGTCAACTGAAAGAAAAGATGAAAAGAAAATCACACTTACAGTACTTGGTGAAAACATGCATTAGAATGTCTAACGAAAACAAGCCAATTGTCCAAGTTTAATATAATGAGAACATACCACCTCATAAAACCCCTAAAACTACTTTAAAAGTGAATCGAGACTGAGAATTACAGAATCATTTTAAAGCATGTTAAAAACCAGTGATCGAAATTGCCTCTATACACAAGTGCTCAAAGCCATGACTTCATAGTATCTGTTTTGTATCAAAATAAAGAGATAATAATTCCCATTATTTAATCAGTTAAAGAAGTGCCCAATTCTTATATCTTCCAGGTGATGTTTTTCATTCCTAGTGTCATGAAACAGGCGTTTATAATTCACATGGAGACTTTATCCGATCTCTCCAACGACTACTTCAAAGTCCATGGTGTTCATGAAGATGCTAAAATGGATCTAGGCTACAGAGGACCCAAGTCTCTTTGTCTCTGATGACTGTGTAACATTGTGTCAAAGTCTTGCCTGAATGCTACGATTCTGATGTCGCTCTCCCCACCAGCACATTGCTCTTACGGTAAATCGCAGCAGGTTTTTTTCAGAGATTCACACACACGACGTTTCTGCTGGGCCTTTCCCCTGTGAGTGCCTACAAGTGAATCAGGCGTGAGCAGTGAGTAGTGACTGGCGCCTGGTAAACAGCTCCACGGGAAGTGTTCAGCTGGTTTTTTTTTTTTTTATAACCACTTTTATTTAATTAAAAAAAATTTAGGGGGAGGTAATTAGGTTTATTTATTTAATTATTTATTTAATGGAGGTACTGGGGGTTGTACCTAGGACCTCGTGCACGCTAAGCGCACACTCTACCACTGAGCTGTACCCTCCCCCTTCTCAGCCAACCTCTGAACACTCCCATGATCTGTGAGTGAAAACGAAGTCTTCCAGCTCCCATCAGACTTCTATAGTCGGCATGGCACTCTGTCCCACACGTCCTCTACATTTCTTTACTGATGATACATCCATCTTTCGAATAGAAATAAGGACCTGACTATCCCATTGAACAGATGGGGACACTGAGGTTCACTACTTAACGACTCTCCCAAGCCATCCTATGTTAATGAAGAAGCCAGCAATAAGATTTCCTGATTCCTCCAGTTCTGTGTGTCTCCTATTACACCATGCTGTGCTGTTAATATGTGTGTACTCATGCGTGTTTCTTGAGATAGACTTTCTGTGACAAAAATACATTTGGGGTCATTTGTAGCTTCTTTCTCGAGTTGCTTTTGAATTTAAAGGTTATAACATATTTAGGTCCTATGTTAATGAGTAGCTTCTCCTCTGGGCTAAAACATCTTCTCCTCTTTAGCGACTTTGGTCATATGGAATTCAAATTTGTTAACTCACCATATAAACAGCAACTCATTTCAAAATAAATTACGAATATTAAAGGGAACTAGAGAACATGATAATACACTATGTATTGAAATACATCAGCTGTAGAATAATGCATCTTAATGAAGGCTTCCCATGTGAATAAACCATTATATTTACAAGCTTTCTATAGTTAATGACCCAGAACCAGATAACGAAACCAACGTTTATAGCAAGGTCCTCCGTCAGCAAAGATATACATATTAATAATTGATGTCGCTGTAAAAATAGGACAGAGATGATGCTTCCTGGTTTTGTGGAGAAATAGGACTCGATGGTCCATTAACTTAAAATGCTTATCTAATGTTTGATGGGCTTTGTCTTTAAAAATCCTTGTTCCAATTAGGAAGATAAAATGGACATTTGTCCAAATGAAAATCTGTTCAGTTTATCAGTCGCAAATACACTTGCAAATCGGTGATTTAATGCTGGCAACTTTCTCGAGAAGCTCATGGTCTTGGGGGTTTTCTTCTTCCTGGCGCTGTGTAGTCACTGAAGGCAAAGACAGAGCAAAGGAGGGAAGGGAGGGGATCCCTTCCAACAGATGACAGACATGTGAAGTCTCTCACCGCCCTCAGAGCAGAGATTAATAAGCTCCACGAGGCCCGGGAGCACCCTGAGCCGGGGCTCCATCAGCCCACCGCCTTGCACCACGTGCTTCCTACTCTAATTTTGCACATGCAGTGCCTCATGCTGTGGAGTAAACGGCTCTTTGGTTGGTCTGTTTTAAGACTGTGCGTGTGTGTTTCCCAGTTTATGCAAATAAGCCCTTTTGTTTCATCACTGCATTTGAGAGTAACGCATATACGTTTATGTATCTGTGTTTATACAAATATACCTACTCCGAAAGACAAACCCAGCAGGGGATGTGGAAAAAAAGGTTTTGTGGACAGCCAGAGCCAATGGTTTCCTTTTGTCCTCTGCTCATACCTCAGTTACGGTAAATTGTTATCTTGGGATGCTACAATTTTAGTGGGTGCAAAATGATTAAAAAATAAAGCAATGTCTAGCCTGTTAATCCTAATTTCTAAAAATTTTTAGCAGTTTTAAAATTTGCTCAGTTAGGAGCTAGGCTCAGACAGTAAGGTTGAGCTTATAATCGACGGGTGGGAGGAAGCTTAATTTGCTACGTTAGTGTCCTACCTTCTTTAAAAATGTGTTAAAATAAACACTTTGATGGCACTTCAGGTTTGTCAGACACTATTTTAAGTGGTTTACAAATAGTAACTAATTTATTCCTCATAGTAAGTAGCCTTATGTGTGGGTACCATTATTATCTTCATTTTATAATTGAGGAAACTGAGGCACAGAGAGGTCAAGGAACTTGCCCAGGGTCACACAGCCAGGAAGTGGCAGACTGGGCTTTGACCGGACGCATGTACTTCCAGGATCTCCACTCTTACCTTCTGTGCTTTGCCGCATCTCTCCACTGATAGGTTTCTTCTGGCTTAAAACACCTTCCTAAAAATGGCTTTTATGGGCACTATAGTGCATAATTTTTTTGAAGTACATTTGTAATTTTAATAGATATTTTTGAGCTACCTTGCAGAGAGTTTGCACAGTTGATCTACTCTTCCCAACAGTGTATGACAGAGCCTTTCCCCCTACACCTTGCCAGTATTGTGACATTAACCTTTTTGATCTCAGCTAACTTAAACAGGTTAAAAAATGGTAATTTAATCAGCATTTTTTCCTAGCAGATATAATGACTTATTATAATATTATTATTATTTATTATTAGGGTAATTTTTCCCATCACTCATTTTATTTTTTACTACCTTTATTTTTAACACCTTTTTGAATCATGAACTACGTGACCATTTAAACCCATGATTATAAGCCATTTCAAAAATAACAGCAGTGAACGCTTAGCTAGCACTTACTGCGTGACACGTGTCAGACACTGTTTTAAATGCTTCCTGGATACCTCCTTTTTTTTTAAGTTGAAGTATAGCCAGTCACAGTAGTTACAAGGTGGCAATTTCTGGTGTGCAGCACAAGGTCCCATCATGCACATATATATATATATTTGTTTTAATATTCTCTTTCATTAAAGGTAATTATAAGATACCGAATATAGTTCCCTGTGCTATACTGAAGAAATTTATTTTTATCTCTTCTTATGCACAATGGTTAACATTTGCAAATCTCAAACTCCCAAGTTTATCCCTTTCACCCAGTTTCCTAACACTGAGCACACGCTGATGAGCTCCGTGCTAGCGCTGTCTCCGGTTGGCGTATGTGGAAATCATGCCACCAAGAAAGCTAAGTCACCCCCCAGTTCACACGTTGAGTAAATACGGTGGGACCAGCATCTGGGCCCAGGTAGGCCTTGCCCATGCTACTCTGCACACTGCGTTAGAGGACTTTGTCATGGGCCCTGTTGTGAGACAAATGAAGGCAAATGTCCGGTCCTAGAATGTGGATAAAAGAATCCTGAGACCAGGAGACAAAAGGCAGAGAACTGTCTTCCTCATTGAGCTTCTGATGCCCTGGAGACCCGGGACAAGGATAAGGCAGAGTAAGAATACTAACAAATACTTCCCAGAAATAAGCCCACACACACATGATCATCCGTGACAAGGGAGGCACGACTCTACGATGGAGAAAAGACAGTCGTCTCTTCAATAAACTGTGGTGGGAAACCTGGACAGCTGCATGCAAAGGAGTGAAACTGGACCACTGTCTCACGCCCTGTGCAAGAATAAACTAAAAATGGATTAAGGACTTCAATGTAAGGCCCCAAACTACAAAACTCCTGGAAGAAAACACAGGCAGTAAACTCTCTGACATTGTTCTTCACGATACTATCTTGAATTTGTCTGCAGGCAAGGGCAACAGAAGCAAAAATAAACAAATGGGACCACATCAAACTAAAAACGCTTTTACACAGCAAAGGGAACTATCAACAAAACTTAAAAGACAACCTACAGATGGGAGAAAATGCTTGCAAGTTACATACCTGATAAGAAGTTAGTATCTAAAATATATAAAGAACTTACACAATCTAATGACGAAAACCAAACAGCCCAGTTGAAAATGAGCAGATGATGTGAACGGGGACTTTTAGAGACGGCCAATGGAGACACATGAAAAGATGCCCAACATCACTAATCGTCAGGGAAGTGAAAACAAAACCACAGCGAGGTACCACCTCACACCTGTCAGCCTGGCGGTTATCAAAAAGGCAACATGTAACAAGTGCTGGTGAAGATGCGGAGAAAACGGAACCCTTGTACGTTGTTGGTGGGAATGTAAATTGGTGCAGCCACTATAGAAAACAGTATGGAGGTTCTTCAAAATATTAAAAATAAAACTACTATATGATCCAGCAAGTCCACTTCTGGGCATTTATCAGAAACAAACAAAAATACTTCACTTGAAAAAGATATATGTTTACTGCAATATTATTTATAATAGCCAACATATGAAAGCAACCCAAGTGTCCATCCATAGATGAATGAGTACAGAATGAATGAATACATCCATAATAGGTTATTACTCAGCCATAAAAAAAGAATGAAGTCTTGCCATTTGTGGCAACATGGATGGACCTGGAGGGTGTTATGCTCAGTGAAGTTAAGTCAGAGAGAGAAAGACAAAAGACAAATACCACATGATGTCACTTACATGTGGAATCTAAAAATCAAAACACATGGACATCAAAACAAAACAGAAACCCTCACTGATACAGAGAACAAACAGATGGTTGCCAGTGGGGAGAAGGGGGTGGGGAGGAGAAAAAAGGTGAAAGCGACTGAAAAAGACAAACTCCAGTTATAAATTAAATACGTCACAGGAGCGAGATGCACAGCCTAGGGACCACAGTCAATAATACCGTAAACACTTCGTGCGGTGACCGTTTCAAAATGTACGCAAACATCAAGTCACGATGAAGAGCACCTGAAACTGATATGACACTGCCTGTCAATTACACTTCAGTAAAAAATAAAAAACACTTGAAATCAAACTCAAGGTTCCCAATTAACTAGGCTGTAAAATCCTATTTAACCAGAAAAGAAAATGGTGAGTTTTCCTTGTTTTCAGACTCTTGAGGTGGACTTCTGAGGTCGCAAAGGTTATCCAGTGTCCTCCCTTGAGCTCTGACCCCCTGCCCGGCCTGTCTAAGAGCCTTTCAGGCACATCTGCACCAGGAGCGCCGCTTTTCCTGGCTTGCACACGTTTCCTGTGCAACACACGCGGGGTACCTGGGGGCTGCTGCGGGCTCTCCTTGGGGATGCTCTCTGTGCAGCAGAGCAGACTCAGGCCCTGTGGGCTGCTCAGAGCGTACGTTTAACAAACCGACTTCGAGGTCATGCATCCGAGCAGCATACAACCAGGGCCGAGAGAGTTTAGGTTTGAAATTGGTGGCGTGTGTGTTTTACGCAACAGCTCATCTTGGGATGTTTTGTGTTTCGCTACATCGCGAAGTTATCACATCTGACGACAGCTTTCCTTGGTGCGAAGTCACTCCGTTACCCTGACGACGTCAGGTCACTCTCCAAGACGAGGAGCAGCAGCCCCCACTCCTGGAAGGCAAGTCCGGTCCAGGCTCCAGGCTGGGTCCGGAAGCCCTTCTCACAGGTCTGCGAAATGGGCAGCGCTATCCTGCTCTTACTGAAGGAGAAACTGAGGCTCAGAGGGAGGGCGAGTGTGCGCCTCCGAGTGATCCCCACCCCCAGCCCACATGGCAGAGGGGCCTCCCCTGACACCTGCCTCTTCATCAGCCCAGCAGAGCAAACCCTTCAACACTGATGTTGGGGGACGCAGATCCATTTCTAAGATGCTGCTGATCCCGGACACACAGGGACATGCAGGCAACAGGTTTGTGGGGGGGGGTTTTGGATTTAAAAAGTAAAATAAAACTAAAAGCAAAACAAAACCCTATAAATCAGGGCAAATCTGTTTTTTTGGTAAGACATTTATTTCCAGAAACAACCAAACCTCATTTGGAGCCAAATACAATGAATAGCGCACCAAGGTGGACGATGTGCTGTGGGGCTGAAATCAAAGTGTGACCATTCAGAGCGCCTAGTTCTGGTTCTTTGCTCATTCTGGCTGTGACAGCGGTTCCCAAAGAGGAGCCCACGGGTCCCGAGGACACTGGAAGCTCGGGACACAGTACCCACCGCCTTCCCAAGCGGAGCCTCAGGAGGGAGCCGTCTTCCGGGAGCATCATTGGGGCCTGAGCGCCTACTTGGGGTTATTTGCTAATAAGAAAGACGTCTAATTTATTGACCAAAAAATAATCTATGGGACAGCTTGTTTCATGTTGGAATTTGAAAGTGAGCAGGGTTTTATGGTGCTTTGAGGGTTTAGCTGATGCATTTCCAAGTGACAGTTTTTCCTCTTTAATAAGTGTCCCCTAGTGTTCTTTATTATAATGCAAACATTGATGGCTTCAGGGTAACATAAAATGTACGACGGTCATGGCTGTAGGACAGATTATTTCAAAGGGATCCACAGAAGGAAATGTATTACATTCATTAAGTTTCGTCCTTGATCCACTCCACTGGCTCTGCCAATTAAAATAACCGCACATGAATTTTTAGAGTGCCCTTTTATTTTCCTTTGTAGATTTTAGAATATAAATATTTTAAAAGGCAGTATCAAAAAATAATTTATATGACAATGGCAAAGGAAAGATTTGGTCAGGAAGTGAGGACATCATGATGCCTTTCGCTCTAATTCTGGTTTCAATTACTAAATAGTCACCCCTGGAAATATGCCAAGCTTCCCATAAAGACACAAATACTGTTTTGATCAGATAAGTCAATGGTTTATACATTGACATGATGTAACAAAACAAAATAATGGAAAAATGAAATTTTAAAATGAGTAGACAGTATGTTAATTAGTGATCGAGTGGAAAATATATTTAATTGAAAACATTTCTGGGATTTGGGGTAATGGATTTTTATGGCTATCAGCCAGTGAATAGAAGATACCATTCTTATAAAAATTGAATCCATATATTTCTCAACGGTGTAAAATTTCATAGAACACATAATACCAAGGGAAGACATGCTTGGGAAAAAAAGCAAACTGGAGAAAGTCACATTTAATACAAAACAGACAAGTGGCTCTCTTTCTATTATCCAAACTCTGCATCACTGAGGAATTAAAACAGATTTCTTTTATTTGAGCTGAGCAGATATGAACTACAAAGTAAAACAAAAAAGTTACAGTAAAAAACCCTGTGTAATTCTATTTTTATGTGGTATCAACGTAAGCCATTAAGACTTTAGGATGAAAAAAGAGCGTCTGGCCAGTCTCTAAGTTTCTAGCGTGTTATGCATAGTAGACATTCAGTAAACGTAGGGTGAATTAAATTAAGTGAAAATTGTTAAGTCAAAACTGCTTCTTGCATAAAACTCCACGTTAAACTTAGATTATCTTAGATTGACTCTTCTGACTGCTGGCTTAATTTTTAAAATAGAAAACTGGAGATAGCCACTGTTTTTATCATTATATCTCATATCTGTGTGCCTCTTATGGGTGGAACAGAGAAACAATTTCCTATCATTAAATCTGCCCACCTATGTATACACACCAATTTGGAGATCTTAAAAGAAAAGATTGATAATATTCTATATCCATTTGCTTTCATTTTTTAAATGTGTGCCTTCTCCCCAGTTAATGCAGTAAAATTTAAACATTTCGGAAAATACAGACAAAACAAAAAATATCTTCCAAAGCTCCAATGTTAAAAAAGGAGCACTTTCTAAACTTTATACATTCTTTTTCTTTCTTTGATATGTGCATGGATATGTGTATATATTTAGTTGAAATCATATTATATGTGTTATTCTAAATCCTGTATTTTCACTTTGAGCATTTTCTACGTCATCAGAAATTAGTCGTAATTTTTCAGTGGTGGCATATTACTACCTTAATGTCGGTCCACTCGAAATCACTTAACTCCACCCCTACTTTAGAATTGTTCATTTCCAGTTTTTCATTACTACAAGTGACACTGTAGGAAACGTCTACGTGTACAAGCCTTTACTTCTGATGATTCCCTTGGGATAGAAATAGAACTGGGGGCCAAAAGACAGATTTTGATGATCCTGTTGCATCTTGTTAACGTCTTTCAGAAAAGCTGAATTGATGTGACTCTTCGTGTCTGAGAATAAGAATCTTATCATGCTCTTGTCAATAATTAAAATGTGAAAAAACCCTTTTCCCCTAAGAAGAAAACTTGCCTTGTAGCACCAACTCTGAGATGTCTATCTGTCACAGGTTAACATGCCTGAAATTAGGGACGGATTTGTATTACAGTCAAGGATGTGTTTTTGTTTATTTGCCCAAACATCTTCTTTCATGTTCACTCATGATGTATCTTATAACCAGTAACATCTTAGATTCAATGAAATACTATCTCATTTAATTCTTTTTTTTTAACAATTTTTTTGCACTTTTTTGGTTTGGTTTGGGGGGATGTAATTAGGTTTGTTTGTTTGTTTACTTTAATGGAGGTACTGGGGATTGAACCCAGGACCTCATGCATGCCTAAGCACATACTCTACTGCTGAGCTATACCCTCCTCACCTCATTTAATTTTTAATTTGTATTTTTTGGCCATTAGTGAATAGTCATGATTCATAGACAGCCATCTCAGTATATATATTTCAATGTTTCAGTGAGTTAAAAATTGTTTTTAAATTGTGGTGGAAAAACACATAACATAAAATTTATCATCTTAACCATTTATAAGTATATGGTTCCATAGTGTTAAGTATATTCACATTGTTGGGTAATAGATTTGGAGAACTTCTTTTATTTTGCAAACTAAAACTTTATACTCACCGAACAACAGCCCGTTACCACCTCCCCACCCCCTCAGCCCCTGGCAACCCTCTTCTACTTTCTGTTTCTATGAGTTTGACAACTTTAGATACCTCATTAAGATGGGATCATACAGTATTTGCCTTTTTCTGATTGGCTTAGATCACTTAGCACAATGTCCTTGAAGTTCATCCAGGCTGTGGCAGGTGTCGGGATTTCTCCCCTTTTCATGGCTGAATAATATTCCACCAAGCACAGTTTTTAAATCTTAAAAATCTGCAACTGGCAGAAACTGCTCATTCATTTGATTTTCACAGAACCTAAACAGTTGAGAAATACAAGATGGGTCAGGGTTCCTGGGGGTTTTCCATTCCAAAAATAAATGTTGACTTAATGTTTGAAAATTAAACATCAAAGGGAAATCACCAGAGCAGGGGATGAAATCAAGGTATTTCTTGAATCCTATATGCCACTCTGGTATGATTCGCTGTAGTTTTCAGACAGTAAAGCCTGGACATCACAACTGGGATGATACACGTGTTCAGTGAGAGTACGCCCCTTCACCGGGGAAAGAGGCTCTTCCATGTGTCTGCACCACAGAGATAGATCCCTTCCTCAAGCAAAATAATTCATGGTTTCCATTCTGTGCTGACAACAGAGGTGCTGCACAGAGGCCAAAGTGCAGGTGGAGCAGTCAGAATGCAGGGCTGGAAGAAAAGGAGCTATTCTAAAGTGAAATGGATCTGCCATGTCATCTGTCATTTAGAACACGCCATTGTATGGACAGAAGACCCAAACAGACATTTCTCCAGTGAAGACATACAGACGGCCAACAGGCACATGAAAAATGCTCAATTTCACTAATTATCAGAGAAATGCAAATCAAAACTACAATGAGGTATCACCTCACACCAGTCAGATGGCCATCATTAAAAAGTCCACGAAAGAAAAATGCTCGAGAGGGTGTAAAGAAAAGGGAGCCCTCCTACACTGTTAGTGAATGTAGTTTGATGCAGCCACTATGGAAAATACTATGGCGATCCCTCTAAAAACTAAAAATTGACTTACCATGTGATCCAGAAATTTTACTCCTGAGCATATATCCAGGGGTAACCTAATTCAAAAAGACACCTGCACCCCAGTGTTCAGAGCAGCACTTTTTACAATAGCTAAGACATGGAAGCAACCTGAATGTCCATCAACAGATGACTGGATAAAGAAGTTGTGGTATAGTTTTACAATGAAATACTACTCAGCCATAGAAAAGAATTAAATAATGCCATTTGCAGCAACATGGATGGCCCTGGAGAATGTCATTCTAAGTGAAGTAAGCCAGAAAGAGAAAGAAAAATACCAGAGGCTATCATTTATATGTGAAATCTAAAAAGATGACACAAATGAACTTATTTACAAAACAGAAACAGATTCGCAGACAGAAAACAAACTTATGGTTACCAGGGGAAAAGGAAGGCGTGGAGGGATAAACTGGGAATTCAGAATTTGCAGATGCTAACTAATATAGATAAAACATATAAATAACAAGGTTGTACTATATGGCCCAAGGAACTATATTCAACAGCTTGTAATAGCCTGAAAAAAAATATGACAAGGAATATATATGCATATATATAACTGAATCAATCTATCTATCTATCTATATCTGAATCACCATGCTGTACACCAGAAATGAACATTGTAAACCAACTATACGTCAATAAAAAATAAAATAATTTTTAAAATGCCATTATAGAAGTCATGAAAGTTATAGACCAATACCTTGAATGTGGGAATAATGCTATTTTTTTCTGTATATAATAACATCACTGGTAAGATCTTTTAATTTGCTTTGAATCCTGAAATCTAGGAAAAGAAAATTTCAATAGTCATGTTTCTGGTTGACTCCAGAGCAAAGGGTGCAAGATGCCTCGCTCTCTGCTCTTGTATCAACCTCATCACGGTGACCGCTTGATTTCTCTCTTCTAAAAGCGGGAAGGGGGGCGCAGTATTAGAAAATAAAACTTGGATATACAAAGAAAAGGATACTATAAAGAAAACCCATCTATTCATTGGTGAAAATGTGTAAGTTGCTTTCTTCTTCACTTACATTTTTCTCTGAGCATAAATCATAAATCCTGATTTTTTTTCCTACTGAGATATACATTTGATAGTAAGTATGTAGAACTGAGAAAATGTAATATGAATTGACTATTATTTAATTTTAAAGTTTCAATTTAAAGAGTTACAAATTGTTTAAACCACGATTCAGATCTTTCCCTCGCTCTGATATAATTTTGAACACATATTTCCCCTGTAATTTTTTAAAAATCAAGTGTCCTTGATTTATTACTGAAGGATCTAAGGATTAATGAATAAATATTGCATACATTTTATGTTACAGAATAAAAGCAATTTTGTGAGTTTAATCAATGGGAAATGGTACTGCTGGATAAATAATACTACCTATGTTTGAAGCATTGAGAGAATTTTTTAGATATAAAATACATGCATACATGGTCATTGTAGGAAGATGTATAAATAAGCAAACAAATAAAAGCAGGACCACGGTGTTCATATTTTACATTTTGCAATATATTCAGGAATACCAACACACCACTTCTAAAGATACACAATCGGATATTTTAACTCTATTAATTGTTTCTGGGCACTATCTCTTACAATTTATAAAATAACACTGATATGAATATATATTGTAAATTTTGCCCACATTCTTTTTTTCTCCCCCGTAGCAAAGAAATTCCAAGAATTGGTATCACTGGGCGAAAAAGCATGAGTGTTTTTAATGTTACTACAGACAGACAGAAATCCTCATTAGCAGTCCTGACCTTGGACTTGTCCCTGGGTCCTTGCCCAATCTGGGAATCATCAGTATTGCTTCCCTTTTCTTTCGTTCGTACAGACTTTCATAGACGGCTTTGACTCCTTTATTGGAACCGTGCCCCAGTGGCCCCGGCGCCAGACTCTTCCTTCTCAACCCTCCTTCCCCCGCCCCCTGCTTCACAGTTGTCACACCTGCATCTGAAGGTTCTCCCTGTCTTCTCAGCGCCTCTTGCGTTATTCTTCACAGACATTCTCCTGGCAAATCTCTTGAATGTCTAATTTCATCTTGACATCTGCTTCTCACCAACTAACACAGGATCTTTGAAAATCTTTTCAGCATTTGCTACAGTGATTGGTTTATTTGGGTATTTTCCTTGTTGGTCATTTTGATGCTAATACTTCCCTAGACCATCTCTTCCATTCAATATTTTATAATTTATTGCCATAGTTATTTATGATACTATCTAATAGCTTTTTTTTACTTATTAGTATCTATGGTGATATATGGTGTATTGTGTTTTCTTCTCTTCCTTACTTGATTAACTTCACCACAGTTTTATACATGGTCAGGATCAAAGACTCCGTCACTGTACTGATCAGCGTTACTGCTTCAGTATTTTTATCCGGCATTAAAAATGGGGTAGGGAGCAATCAGTTCACTCCAACACACCTTAACTCACTGCTGTACAGTGAGGCTCCACAGGTTTTCTTTTCTGTTCCTTCTTTTAATTACAATGTCCTTTGATGAAAATGGAGCCGGTCAACCAACAAGGCTCCCCAGAAATGGTCCCCATCTCTGGGTAATGAACAGTGTGGGCCCTGGGGACTCAAGAGCTGCCGTCACAAACCTGACGGGTTGTCGTGTGAAAGGGGACCAACACATTCTGAGTTACCAGGAGGGTCAGAACCACCACAGCCGGTCTGTGGGACTGAGGGAGGCAGACCTCAGTCGAATAAAAGGAAGAAACTTCTGAAATGAAACAGTGGGCTGGCCTGGGAGGCGGGGGGTTCCGTGTTCAGGAGGGGCTCAGGTAGAGGACAAACCAGCCCTCCTTTGAGGTCTGTGACTTGAGGATGCAGAACGCTCCTGTGCTCAGGCAGAGACTCTAAGATGGTCCCCAATGACCTCCACCTCCCGGTGCTCACACCTGCATGTGGTCCCCTCCGTTGAGTATGGGTGGACCCTACGACTCACTGAGAACCATCTAAATAGGGCAGAGGTGTCCAAACCTCTTCTGGGATCATTTCCCTGGGACTGTAAGCACTCCCTCCCTCCCTGGCTGCTCAGATAAAGCAGGTCACCCCATGGAGAGTCCACATGGCAAGAGGCTGCGGGCCACCTCCAGCTCACAACTGGCAAAAACCTGAGCGGTTCAGGCTGGCAGCCCACAGGGAACTGAATCTGACCCACAACCACACAAGCGTGGAAGTAAATCCTTCCCAGTTGAGCCTCAGATGAGACCCCATGCCCAGCCGACACTTTGACCACAGCCTGTGAGCCCCTGAGCAGAAGACTCAGCCAAGCCCAGACTCCGGGCCACAGAAACCAAGGGGACCGACGTGCTGTTTAAGCTGCTGCGTTTGTGGTGATGTTGCCACACAGCAAGAGGTGAGTGACACACCCTTTCAACCCTGCTCCAGTCACCACCACCAAGGTCACCCAGAGGCAGGCGGCTGTACAGGGCAAACCCATTCTCATGACCACAGACACTAGCATTAATAACTGACGTCAGGCGGGGGGAACACGCTCTGAGCAGCTCAAAGCTCGTCGCCGCCTTCGGAGCAGCGCGTGTATTCTAACTGAGACGCGTAAATGGACACCGCCCTGCTGATTCCGGAGGCCCCCGGGTGGGCTTCTGTATAATACAGGCGAGTCCATTCTCTTAAGTCACTGGTCATGTATTTTGCTTTCCTTTCTTCTCTCAAAACACTCTCCAGGGAAGACACGAGTCTTACAGACACTACTGTCTTTAAGAAAAGCAGGCACGTATCTTGTCTGTATGAGAACTTACCATACCCAGGAATATCATCTCCTCTTCTCTCTCTCGCTCGGCTTTCTTAGATTGTTGGAAACCTCGCCAAACCTAAAAACAAAAAAACGGTTACTTGTTTAATACGTAAAACATAAAGAAAACGTTGTCACACTGTTTCTCCTGCGTAAACCACACATTCCAAGTGATGGAATGACCATGTGGTCAAGGTTGTGCACGTGTGTGTGTTGATGGAGTATGTTCCCTTCTGTGATCACAGGTAGAATTTTTAAAGAAAGAATGAATCACAGAAATGGCCTATACCACTGTCCACTGTCCAAGCACCCAACTGTGGACCCCGTCTTGGACCCTTGTCCCAGCGCCCCCTTGCTGAACAAGGGGTCTGCTCACCCAGGGACAAGACAGGATCCACACTTGTCCAAGACCCTGGTAACAAGCCTGCCAATGCAGAGCCCACTCCTGACCCAGCAACACACCTGTCAGAATGGCTGTTATCAAAAAAGTCATCAGTAAAAAGTCTACAAATAATAAATGCTGGAGAGGGTGTGGAGAAAAGGGAACTCCCACACTATTGGTGGGAATGTAATTTGGTGCAACCACTATGGAGAACAGTAATGGAGGTTCCTTAAAACACTAAAAATTAGAGCTGCTGCGTGATCCAGCAAGCCCCCTCCTTAGCGCATATCCGAATACAACTCTAATTCAAAAAGACACCTGCACCCCAATGCTCACAGCAGCACTTTCTACAACAGCCAAGACATGGAAACAACCTAAATGTCCATCGACAGATGACTGGATAAAGAAATTGTGGTATATTTATACAATGGAATCCTACTCAGATGTAAAAAAGAATGAAATAATGCCATTTGCAGCAACATGGATGGACCCAGAGATTATCATACTACGTGAAGTAAATCAGAGAAAAACAGTATCATATGGTATCACTTATATGTGGACTCTTAAACAAAATGATACAAATGAACTTATTTACAAACCAAAATAGCCCACAGACATAGAAAACAAACTGTGGTTACCAAAGGGGAAAGGGGTGGGGAGGGAGGGATAAATGAGGAGTTTGGGTTTAGCAGATGCACACTACTATACACAGAATAAATAAATAACAAGGACCTGCTGTATGGCAAAGGGAACTATATTTAATATTTTGTAATAACCTATAATGGAAAAGAATCTGAAAAAGAATATATATACACATACACACACACACATACACACACGTGTACGTGTAACTGAATCACTTTGCAGTACACCTGAAACTAACACAACATTGTAAATCAACTATGCTTCCATAAAAATAAATAAATTTGAAAAAAAAAGAGAAAGAGATAATAAGTGTTAGTGAGGATGCAGAAAAAAGAGACCCCCTCCAGTGCTATTGGTGGGAATGTAACTGGGTACAGACATTATGGAAAACAGTATGTCGGTCCCTTAAAAAACTAAAAGTAGAAATACAATATGATCCAGAAATTCCACTCCTGGGTGTTTATATGAAGAAAACAGAAACACTAATTTGAAAAGATACACGCACCCCTGTGGTCACTGCAGTATTATCCACAGAAATAATCAGTGTCATGGAAACAACTTCAGCGTCTGTTGATGGTTGAACATAGAAAGGAAATGCAGTCTGTACCTTCAGTGGAATATTATTCAGCCACGAAAAGAAGGAAATCCTGCCATTATGACAACACGGATGATGGCTGGGGCAGTATGCTATGAGAAATTAAGTCACAGAAAGACAAATACTTTGCGGTCTCACTTACATGTGGAATCTAAAAATACCAGATGAATAGAAACAAAGAGTAGCTTTGTGGATGGCAGAGGCTGGGGGAGGTGGTGAGGGAAATAGGTGAAAATGGTCAAAGGACACAAGCTTCCAGCTGTAAGATGAACAAGGTCTGGGGACATAGTGTGCAGCGTGGTGGTGACAGTTAACAATACTGTATTTTAGACTTGAAAACTGCTAAGAGAGCTGACCTTAAATGCTCTCACTATAGGAAAAAATTGGTAATTACATAAGGTGACGGATGTGTTCATCAACCTCACTGTGGTAATCATTTTGAACTACATAAACATATACGTATATATATCAAATCAAAACGCTGTACATCTTAAAGCTGCAGAATGTTGTATGTCAGATATATCTCAGGAAAACTGGAGGAAAAAAAAGAAATAGCCTATAATTTTTGTTACTGAGAGTCCCCTGCCTGCATTTCTTCAAAAGAAACGTCCAGATTGCAGGAGGGCGGAGCTAGGTCTAAGGGCGGCACTTAATGGTTTTAAAAGAAAAATTTCCAGTGTACTGTGGAGAACTGCAGCACCGTAACACCCAAGAAATCGTCCAGTTCAAGCTTTGAACTCGGATGCTCGTTTACAATTTTATATCCCCACAGAACTTGAAAGAAAACAGTCTTCTTCTGTTTGTCCCCAGCCCCTGCCCCCACTCCCATGCAAACACAGTTAGGGACAAGAGCCCTCATCTTCTGGCTCTATGTTATGTCCTTATAATTAACTTTCTCCCCAACCTGATTCTGTGTGACGTTGCCACCTTCTGCATTTTCCCATAAGCAGCGTTAGCCACCATTTGAAAAACGATGGGGTGTAACTCGAGAGTGCTCATCTGACCATGGGGAGGAAGCCTCAAGGGCCACTTCCGAAAGGAACAGCCACATTCTGGTTACTAGTAGTGGTCCCTGGAATTTGTGCAAATGGCACCTGCTTCTGCGAGCTAGCAGGTGACACCCTGCTCCCCTTAGGTAATTGCATGCCTGTGTGTCAATGTACTTTTAAAAATCCAGTGAGGACTAATACAGCAACGTTCTTTCCAACAGTTATCCACGATCTTTAAAAATACTTCAATACAATGCCCTGAGTTTCACACTTATCTATAATAAAATTTGAAAAATATAACCAAGCTGGCTTTAAGCTCTTACAGTTTCCCCGGGGTAAGATAACCAGTCCTCCTGGAATTCAGTCCAGTTCTGCTGAAGGCAGGACCATAGGACCAAGGAATTCTGGGTTTCAGAGCTCACCCCCGACCCTGGTCTGTATCTCCAGCTGTGTCAACACCCTGCCCCCCCAGCTCCGAGAGCGCCCCATCTGCACCTTCTGGATGCGCAGAGCGGCGGCCCCCGCGTCTGCTATCTTCTCGCCAAGGATCTTGGCCTGCCTGGCTCTGTATTCCTGAAGGAAGATCTGCTTCATGAACATGGCTCTCAGGCGCCCTTGCCGGGCCCTCTCGGCCACCTGGATTACTTTAATAGCCTCTTCCAAGGGGATGGCTCTTACGGGGTATTTCTGCAAAAAACATTTAAGATAAAAGCTTACACACGTTCATGAACATCAACTGATCCCAGAAGCATCACATGATTCCTTCTAAGACCAGCCTGCTGAACGTCTCCAAGCTGCTGATACAGAGAATGACAGGCATTCAGGACGAATCGTTTTTCCCATGAATGATGTACATTTCAACAATGCACCATGCTCACGCAGTGGCCCCCCCCCCCCCCGGGTTTAAGGTTCCCTTAATCTTCCTCTACCATTTCGAACAAAACACTAATTAGCCCCAAGATATTTTAGGTTAGCAGCAAATTATGCCAGGAACACCAATAAAATGGACTGAAATAAACTTGAAGTTACCATCCAAGTTTCATTAACTAAATTGTAGAAGCATACAAATTAAAAACATCTCTCTAATAGAATTTAAAATGTGAACTAAGGATAAAATGCTGACTTTAAAAGCAATGACAATCATTTCGAATGAGTCAGCAACACGACTAGTACTAAAGCCATTTCAGGAGTGTATCTAACACTGTGAAATGCCTTCCGCTACCTGCATGCTCGCACTTTAACATCTGACCGTGGTGGGTGCTAATAAGACAGGAAACTCAGGCTCCCGCAGTAGAATGTTGCCTTTGCAGAGCTCAGGATTAGGCAAAGCTGGGCGACGGGCAGTGCTGTTTTCTGAGAAGTGAGGGACAAGAGGCGAGGCTGCTGGGGGCGCCTGGGGTCCTGCCTGAGCTTGAGTGGCATGAGGCCCTCTGCTGTCCCTGGAGCCGAGAAGAAGCTGTGTACCTGGCCTGGCATGGGCAGAGCCTCCTGCAATGGATATGTTCCAGAAAAATGTGTTACAGCCCAGTGTTACAGATCAGTTGTGACAGCAACGTGGATCCGGGTGCTAGACCAAGCAGCACTGTGAGACTTGGAAAACTCAGGTTTATTACGCCAGAGGGCCCACACGAGTTAGCACTCCAAGCTCTGAACCCCGTCTGTAGGGTTACACAGGCCTTTATAGGCTGCCAGTTTTACACTTTGCAACATCACATGCAAATAAAGTATAGCAGAAGTTGACCAACTAGGAACAAGCTTTGTAGAAATAGACCAATCAGGAGTGAGAGAAATAACCAATCAGGAGTGAGGGGGATGGACCAATCAGGAGTGAGCCCCATGCAAATGAAGTACTACAAATGGACCAATCAGAAGTTAGGGAAGTGGACCAATCAGAAGGGAAAGTAATAACCAATCAGGAGAGAAGGAAATAACCAATCAGAAGTGAGCTCAGGGAACCAACAGAATTTTAGGGGTAAGTAAGCTGTTTCACAGGCAAAAAGTGAGATAGAGCCTCTGGGCCAGGGAACTAGATGGTGCTGGCACGAGAGTAGTGGCCCTGCTTGGGGGGCCTGCCGGTCTTTTTATGGGGCTTCCCGCCTCAGACAGAGGCAGAAGGGGGAGGCTGTTTGAGTCAGAAAATCACCCAATCATGGGCTGAGTCCTCCTCCAGCAAAGGGCCACTCAGCTTGAAGGTCAATCAGCATTTTTACACAGTGTCGTAATTTTTTAGTTCCTAGTTATCTCAGCACTTTGTTATTTTATATGAACAACATTCAGTTACTGACTTTAGGCTAAGTGATTAGAGATAAAAAATTAAACTGAGTTGATAACCTGCTCAATCTTAAGAGATCCTGATTTAACCAACAAAGTACTATGCTTTGATCTCTAAGTTCTCGGAAAAAAAAGGTTCTTTATCATCAAAAACACACCCAAGGCTAGGGGAAGGGGTAGATTAGGAGTTTGGGAATTAACAGATACACATCACTACACATAAAATAGATAAACAACAAGGTCCTACTGTACAGCACAGGGAACTATATTCAGTTTCTTGTAATGGGTCATAATAGAAAATAAACTAAAAAAATACAGATATGCATGTATATATATATATGCATAGCTGAATTGCTTTGCTGTACACCTGGAACTAATGTTGTAAATCAACCACACTTCAATAAAAATATGAATTAAAAAACAACACAGCCCAAAGTTATGCAGCTTCTCATACACTGAACAACAAGGGGGAAACGGAGCTGCTCTCCTTGCACTGAGAATAATCCACTTGTCTCTCACACCATCAGGAGCAGCAGAAAAGGAGATTTCACAGAGTGTGGAATAATGTTTATTAAAATGATATACCAACCTTGTCAGTTGCATCGAACCCAGTGTTGGCTAATATCTGAGCAAGGATTTTCTCTCTTTCTTTTATTACTTCCAGCTTCTCCTTCAAAAAATACTTGGGTATGGGGATATCCAATTGTTGCTGCAGAAGAAAAAGAATAAGCAAAAGAGCATTTTGGTCCCAATTCCAGGACTCACATCCATGTAAAACAGAGATGTGTTTATCAAAGAGACTCGCTTTACTTTCCATCCTCATCTAAGAGGTGATGAGGCTACTGGCGTGTAGAGGGTTTGTTCCCACTAAGGACACACAAATGAAGTCGAGGAAAAATAGTAACAATGTCCCGTTTTGACCATGACTGTAAAATTCCAGGAATTCGTATCAATTAGGCCATAATTAACTAATGATAGTTTTATGACTTTCTTTGAAGAAACAGAACATCATCTGAGCCTACCTAAAATAATAATGCATATCAGGACAGCGAAGACTTGCGCTATAGAGACACAGGAATTAAACCTAATAATTTATCGTTAGTACCATCAACTATTTGTCCATAAATGGTCACGATTTTAAAAATAATTTGGTTTAATTTCTACCTAAATTAGCCCATTACAAAAGTTATTTACCAAATTAATTGGCTTTCTTGGACAATTTAAGTTTTATACAATAAATATAAACTTCTGTTCTTCATTTGTGTGTATTACCAGATACTTCCAATTAGTGGAGGTCAAATGAATATTTACCAGTTCAGGGTCAGTCATCAGGAGGGCACAAGGGTTATTCAAGGGTATGGGTGGGCCCCTGGCCACAGCACCAGGAAACTGTCCTGAGTCCTCCATGAGACACTCCCTGCTGTCTTCGGGTAGACCAGTCCCCTGGGGGGAAGCTAAGGTTCTGGTCACTGGGCCCAGCTCCCCCGTTCCCCATTGTGGCGTGACTCCTCACACCCTCCTCCCAATCCAGGGAATTCTGAACAGGCCTTCCCTTCAGCCAGCATTCTAGCATAAACAGCTGTCTTTCTAAGCCGTGGTGGGGAAGGGGCAGTCTTTTTTTAACCAGAACTTTTGTAGGCTATTGGAATGTCTGGGATGAACCGAGAGTGAGCCTCTAGGGCCCAGTGGGCGAGTGTGGGAGGTCAGAGGACAGTGATCACACTTTTCATTTAATGTTGTGATTTTACTTACTAATAAGCATGTTCAAGGGTTGCGCTTTCCTAAATTTTAAGACAAAACGTTGTTGACATGGCTCCATCTGGTCTACATAGGACCATGAAACTATAGTGAGGGTTTTGACCGTGAGGAAACAGAGCAGCTGAGAATGGAAGAAAGGGGAAGACGGGGTCTGCTGCTTCAGGTTTGCTGTTAGATTTCATCCATGATGTATTTCACGTCCATCCACCACGATGCAGATACAGTGGGGTTTCCATTCTCTATGGGGTGGAATAAAAGGAAATTTCTGGTGGTGGAGAAACACTCTCTCTCCCCTACACATTTCTCTACGTTAGAGGGACCTAACAGGAAAGCCTCCCTAGGTGGTGGGCTACAGAAACAGGCTTCTGGCTAGTTTAGCCAAAGGGGACATTAATGGAAGGACTTGGGACTTCTTGGAACCAGGGGAGGAGCTCAGCTTGTGTCAGCAACAGAGATGCATCCAGAGAAGGCGATGCCTTCAGGACTCGGCCATTTATTTCTGCTCCTCTTGGTGAGTCTGTTTTGCTCTGTCTCTTTCTCTGAAAAGCAGTTTTCTCCGTCTGAGCATCTGGTGAACAAAGGCTCCGACTACTTACAAGTTTTGGAGGCTACAGTTCACTCTGAGACAGAAACTGGTCTCCCTCTCTCTGTCTTGGTTTCGGAATCTCTCAGGGGAAGACTGGCTGGTGCAGCCACCAAGGTGTCCATCCCCGAGCCAGTGAGCTATGGTCAGGGATGTGGGTCATCATCGTACTAATAGCTGAGAGCTGGCCCAACAGAAAACAGAGGAGCTGCAGGCGATGTGGGTGATACCACGGAGGCCCAGGTACAAAGGATGCTGGTTGATTCAGCTTCCGCCCTGAAATGCAGAACTGGGCCACACAGGTATCCTCAGAGGCTGGTCCACTGGAGTCCGTGCTGAGGCTTGTGGATGCACCCCTTAACCACGTGGGCCTCTATGTGGTCTCATGGCTCCATCACCGCCCTCCAGGGCCAGCAGAACACGCAGTTCACAGACCCCTACCACCAAGGGTTTCCTGGAGGCTGTCGCTCAGTCATCCCCCTCTCAGTGCTCGTGGCCTTCAAGGAGATGGACCAGCCAAAGCAGAGGGGATGAAGCGGGATGAAAAGCGGGGGAAAAACTGAAGGGGCCCACCATATACATTCCATAAATGCTTATTCCTTAAAGTTAGAAATATTTACTATTCTTAGAGTTGAATGAATACATTATATGACCTTATTAATTAAATTTAGTATCATGACTGAAGGACCATTTCAAGTTTGTCCTAAGTTGTTCCTGATATCCTGGGGGTGGGTGAAGTCCTTCTGACCTAAAAAGTCTAGAGCTTCAACCCCTGCCCTGACACGGGAGCACGGGAAACACGGACGCTTTGAAATGATCTTCCACATCTTCACTCATCTCATTTTTGTCTTCAGTCCATCCTGACTAAATGCAGTCATAATGGTAGGAACGTTTATTCCGGAGAGAAACATCACCTTTATAGAAGCCTGAATATTTTCAAAAGGAAGAAACATTAAACCCCGTGTAGAACACTAAACACTTTGTCCTTTTAATTTTATTTTAGGGAAACATTCCTTTCAAAATGAACGGAATTCATATGACTCATGATGCTGAGGCAAGGTGTCCACCGGCCCTGCCGACCCAGCCAGCCAGGGCATTGGGAGAGATGCCGGCGTCAGGCAGGCAGCGGTCAGAAGGCAGCGTCAGGATGGCATGCTCACAGGGAGCGCAGGGAGGGCTCAGGGCGTTGGAGAGAAGGGAGGGAGCCCCATCACCACACATCCCGAGTCACCACTGACCCAAAGCAAAGGAGGAGATGGCAGCCTCTTGAAAATAAAGGAACCAGCAACCAGCAGACTGCTCCTCTAGGAGATGATGGGAAACAAAGGCCAGAGAGATTTCCTTTGGGAACAGAAATCGGGGCCCTGCTCTTGGAAACTGGAATGGTCTGTGCCACAGGATATCTGTGAAAGGGTTGTCTTAGTCCGTTCCCACAGGCCTGGGCAGACACCACGGTGACAAGTAAGACCACAACGACCTCAGTGTCCAGCAGACCCCAGGACCGTGCAAAGATGTGTTTGCACCAAAGACCGAGGGGACCCAGTCCTTGTCTGTGGCAGTGTGGTCTACTTCAAGGGCGATGCTTCAACTTTCAACACAACATACAACTAGTTACTTTGTCTAGAAAGTCCACAGAATGCTGGTTGCAGGCCTACACGCCTTATTTAAAACAGAAAGGAACAAATATGAAAAGAAAGCCTGAGTACTTACGGGAGCCAGCTTTAGGTCCTGCAAGAGATCATCAAAATAGTGAAACTCCGTTAATTCCAGCTCCACCATCTCGTTCTTCAGCTCCAGGATGCGCCCCATCACCCCGTCCAGGATTTTTCGGATCAGTATTCGCTTCTGCGGGTGGACGATCTGGTCATAGACATTCTCCAGGTTCCTAAAGATCTGCACGTATTTTATGTAGAAGGTGGCTAACATTTGGAAGATGAAAACCTGATTCTGATGTGGTTCCATCATCTTCTGAGACTCTTTATCAAGCAAAGAAGTGAGGGCTTCTTGGGTCTGATGCCACATCTTATTATACATTCTGAGGGAAGACAGGATAGAGAACACAGGGAACAAAAATTACTCTGGAATTCTTGGGCATCTGGTATAACAAAGCATAACACACCATAAATGTGAGCTAAGAACACTGCGTGTGGCTGCAAGGTTCTTTAGACCGTTTATGCCCTGTTTGGCTGTGCATGTGATTTTTGGATACAATCGCAGCTATTATTATCAAGTAAAAACTTTTCATCTGGATGGTATAAAGTGATTCTTCACTAACCCTGTAAAGCCAGTGTTACTGTACCCATTTAAAAGATGAAGAAGCTGGTAACTGGATTGGTTAACTGATTTCCACACACACAGCTGGTGGAGTATGAATTGGAACAACCACTCCGGAAAGTATCTTGTAAAGTTGAACACGGGCATAACTATGAATGAACAATTATACCCTGGAGAGATGTTTGTAAATCTGCACCAGGAATAATCACAGTAGCATTTCTTGATAAAAGCAAAGACTTGGAGATATCCCAAACGTCCATCAACAAGAGAATGGATAAATTGTAGTATATTCACCAATGGACTAATATATAGCAGTGAAAAATGAATGTCTTACAGCCAGAAGCAACACTATGAACCTCAGAACCATAAGAAGCAAGGTGCAGACTGTGTCCTGTGAGGCCCACCCCTACGGGCTGCATGCACCAGCTCCTCGCCCTTGAGTCAGAGCAAGGAGCCAGCAGGAAGCCGGGGAGTGGGGGAGAGTGAGCTGGAGGTCTGTCCTCACCTATTTCCTTCCTGGAGAGTCAATGAATGGTCCTCCTTCTAACAAATGCTTAGGGTGGTGATGGCCCTGCCAGCCCCGGATGCCACCCTATCCCTTGGTTTCCCTAGACTCAGCACCTTTGTCACCAGTCCCTTTGTTAGCTCTCCTGCAGAGCACGCCATCCTTTTCCTGCTGGGACCCTGACCAATACATTCGTTGCAGAGTCTTTATTTTCTTTCAAAAGCTGGGTGATTTTGGGCTCCCATTTTTTATCCACAACCCAGTTCTGAAAAGTGAACTGGAAGTTCACTGGGTCTGGGAAGGGGCTTATTAACCAGTAGGCTTAACCGGGGGTGAGGTTGTGGGTAGGATCCTGGCCATTTCCTGGAATGAGGGCAGAATCCGCCAGTGTCCATCTCTGTCCACCAGGTCTTCCCCGTGATGCGCTGGCGAGGGCAGCTCCAGCCTCCTGCCTGAGAAGCAAGTGCATTGAACAGGCTGTGGGCTCTCACTTCTCTGCGGTCAGCCTGGCCCCTCGTTCCCACGCCCACCTGTGCCCTGCATCCCAGTCCTGGCTGCCTGCAGGTGCCTCTTCCACTTGCCCAGGATGGGAACAGTGTAGCACCTGCTCCCTGGGGTGGAAAGGCCCCTTATATGGATCTACAACCAGTCCCCCATCTCTGGAAGACCTCCCTTGGGTCCTGCCAGAACTGCAGACTTTTCATCGCTCCCGCTCTGCAGGAGCAGGCCACGGTCTCCGCCTCCTCTCCCTTCTCATCCGCGTCTCTTCCCTCCTCCCACGTTTTCCTGATGTCTCGCCTCAAAGGCTCACATATTCTCCTGGCTCTCGGGTGTTTACAGCCTTTTCAGTCCCTTACTGTCGTCTGAGAGGCCATTCAGGAGGAAAAAGGGGTAAATATGCTGGTTAAATCCACCCTGTTTAACGGAGACCCCCTCAACCACCCTCCCCAGGTCCTTCCCAGGCATCCTCTCCTGCACCCCGCTCTGGTAACCCCTTTGCCCTTCCTCAAGCACGCTCCCCACATCCCTGGAAGAAAGTGTGACCATCGCGCCAGGCTGAAACCCTGACCACAGGCCACGTTGTGTGCGGCGCGGCATCCTCGCAACATCCCACGGGACGGGTCCCCTCGGTCCTCCGAGGAGCGGGGAGGCGGCTGCTCCTCAGGGGCGGGGACAGGGTCTGAACCCGGGTCTACGTGACTCCGAGCTGAAACCACGACTCGACGCCCAGCCGCCACCTCCACCCCCAAAATAAAGAACTCCCCCCCACCCCGACGCCACCACCAGATTCACGACGACGTAACGACGACGTAATGCGGGCCGACAGGGCGGGGGAGAAATGGGATTTCAGGGTCCTTTCGCTCGGCTGGCTAAGGTGACCGAGTACCCTTCCCCGTGCCACCGGCCGTTTACAAGTGCTCTTCCTTAAACTGCTCATCCATTTGTTTTACCTGTCTTTTGTTTGTTTACGTTGGATTGTTTTTCTACTAATTTGCTGGGCTTCTTTATATATTCGGATACTTCTGTGAGCCACAGCGTGGCTTCCAGCGGAGAAGCTGGTTTCTCAGAGGCCCCTTCCCTCTGCCCCCGTCCCTGCTGGGAAGGACGGTCCTGCCCCCAGTTCACACAGGGGTCCAGCTCCAGCCCTCGGGGAGGGTCTGGTCCCAGGCCCCACGGGCTCAAGTTCAGATTTTGAACTTGGATTTAAAAAAAAAAAACAAATAAAAAGTTTTTACTTTTCAATTTTAAATATGTTAATTTCATTTTATAATTTAATATTATATTATTAAATATATATATCCTACCAGTATATTATAAATTACTATAAATTTTAAAGAAAAATCTTTTTTAAATAAAATTTTTAGATACAAAAATGAAAATAATCCTTAAAAATATTTTTTTCCTATCAATTTTAGGTGCTGGGAGCAGAGGTGGGAGATTTTCATCCTTTTGGCCAAAAGTTAAAATCTCCTCTCTTAGGTTCAGATGGTGGTGGTGATGGTAACAGCTTATATTTATATGCTGTCCGTCACTGCTGTAAGTTGCTTTACGTATATTAATTCATACAATCCTCTAAACCCGATGAGGTAGGTATTATTATTACTTCAGTTTGCAAATGAGGAAACTGAGGCACGGAAAAGTTAGTGCCCAAAGTTGTGTAATCCGAATGCAAGATGTGCACGCAGGCAGCCTAGCTCCAGAGGTCAGGCTCTGAGCAACTAAACTCTGTTGCCGCCTGTTGGGCAGGGGGAGAGCAAATGAGGGGCGACAGATCACGGGGCAGAGGTGTGCTGGACGCCACAAGAAAACAAAGATTTATAGTTAAAAATAAGCTCTTCCTCCCTCCCAGCAACCCACTGAGTCTGAATGCTGAATCCCGCCCCCGGCACTCCATCCCTCGGGTTCTGGTACCAGCTTTCTCCAAACTTGGCAATGTTACAAAAACATTGCTAGTGAATCGGCATTCTGCTAGACAGCTTTGTTATAACAGAGAAAAGTGGTTCAAAAAGGTAGAACTCCACTTAGCATAGGACATCTCACTCCGTGCAAAATAAAAGAATGAAAAGAAGCTGAGCATGTTCTTAATTCACCAGAGCCCGGACTTGCAGCATCTGGAGGGGGCAGGGGACCCAGGTGCTCACTGACCTGCCAGGTGACGCAGGCCCCACACGGCAACAGGCTCAACAAATATTCCCCTAGAACAGAAAACCCATTCGCTTTGTGGACTAAATAGGGTTCAGGGCCTAAACCTGTCAGGACAACCTTACAGAAGAAAATTACAGGCTAATTTTGTTTAGAACTCAGACCTGAAATTCCACTCAGCCGACAAAACACAGTGTCAGATCAAAAGAATTGTTTGCTCGGACCAAGGAGGGATCACCCGGGGAATTCACAAGAGTTCAAGGTGAAGGAAAGCTGAACTAAATACAGCACAGGACAGTAAAAACTGTGAATTATTGTCACAGGTGCCAAGAAGATGCTTGATACATTGAATTTACAGCATATGGCGGATTAAGGATGCTGCCACACACCCCAAAGGACAGAAGATGGCAACCTCTTCAAAATGTGCAAAACCAGAGGCCACAAACATTTTCAGTAGAGAAGCACTAGAAATCTAAAAATATACGAGTACAAAAAGGATGAAACAGATGGAAAAGGGATTAATACAAACAGTTTAAAAAACTGCTTGTAAATGACACCAAGGCAAAATTCAAGGAAATCAGTAACAAAACATAGGAGAGCAATTAGACTGGCAAAGTTACAAGATACAGATGAAAGCCACAAAAACTGAATGCAGAGGCAAATACGAAAAACAGAGCCCCATCCACAGTGCTGACAAAGAACACGAAACATTCAAGAACAAATATGGTGGCAGCCACACAAGCTGTAGCTGAAGACGATTCTGGAATGTTGTCTGCAGAGGACTGGAACAGGCCAGAGACAATATCTGCTCCTGCCTGAGAGACGAGACAAAAAGAAAGCAGACTCTTGAGGCCGACATGCGGATTTAATATCACCGAGAATTTGGTAATAACATCCGGGAGGCTCTATAAATAAATCTAGTCATAATTTCTAAATGTAGGGGTGGAGTTGATCATAAAAGATAAAGGGCATTTATCAGACTTCAAAGCATTTAACACGCCAGGAAACATTAAGGTGTGTTACGCCACCCACGGAGATGGTCTCTGTGGGGTCCAGGGGGGTGACCTGTACCCCACAAAGACCCACACCCATCATAAGCCAGGGATCTTGGCTAGAGGAAGCTTCCACCAGGGGGAACAGGAGCCAAATTAATGGATGGAGCACACTGAGAATCTAGGAAGGCCCAGACTCGGTTCCGGGCAGACCCAGCCTGGGGAGCCCTGTTGCCCTGGTTTCAGTGCACTCATTGGCTTCTGCCCAGAGTCAGAGACAGGCATCCTTCCGGGTCTTTCCGGGACCAGCACCGAGCTGACTCCTAGCGGAGAGTCTGGCCAAAGACTGTCCTGGCTGCTTGATCCTTCCAAGTCCTGACATTTGGGCAGCGGCCTCTTTCCTCCTCACCTGCTGCCTGTCGGGTGACCCTTGCTGGAGAGACCAGGCAAGGCTGTCGGTTGATGGGGAAAGAGTAAGTAGCCGTGTGAGCATCACACTCCTTCCCCTGCAGACTGACTCAGCGCTCCATCTCCCCTGCGGGCCCACACGTGTCTCCACTGGCTACAACCTACCCTTCCCTGGACTACGGGGCTTGGCCACCGTGCCTCGGCCAGGCCAGCCTGTGGGAGCCCCCACTTCCCGTGAAGCCTCAGTCCAGCCTTAGCCCCACCCCGCCTCGAGGCCACAGCCTCAGAATCCTTCCTTTGAGCCAGTGCCCCTGGAGATGATCTCAGACAAGGAACACGGGGGAGATGCTGTTTTCATAAGAGCATTATTGTGGGGAGGGTCTGGCTCAGTGGTAGAGCACGTGCTTAGCTGCACAAGGTCCTAGGTTCAATCCCCAGGACCTCCATTAAAATAAATAAATAAACCCAATTACCTCCTCCCCAAAACAAAAACAGTAAGAGAATTATTGAGATATAATTCACATACCATAAATTCACCCTCTTAAAATGAATAATTTAATGGATTTTCCTTTTAGCCTATTTGCAGACTTGTGCAACCTTGATCTGATTTCAGAACATTTTCATCACTCCAAAGAGAAACCCTGTACCCGTTAGCAGTCATGATTCCCCTTTGTCCCAGCCCCTGGCAACGACTCATCTAATTTGCCTCTATTCATTTGCCTATTCTGGATGTTCTGCGTAAGAGGAATCATGCAACAGGTGGCCCTTTGTAACTGGCTCCTTTCACTTAGCATAATGTTTCCAAAAGCCAGGGCGCTGTGGCATTGATCAGTACCTCATTTCTTTTTATTGCCTAATAATGTTCCATTGCATGTACACACTGCATTTTGTTTATCTGCTCATCAGCACATGGACAGGTGGGTTGTTTCTGCCTTTTGGCTCTTGTGAAGGATGCAGCTGTGAGCTTCCCTGTTCAAGTTTTTGTCTGGACATGTGTTTTTATTTCTCTTGGGTTTGGCGGAGTGGTTTTTAAAGGTATAAGTGCTCTAAGTTTAAAATCAGAACCTGTCTCCTGAGGTAGCCGGTCTCGGGCGGGTCACTTAACCTCCTGCCTTGGCTTCCTCAAGTGGCAGATCTGGATAATGACACCCGCCCTAGACACCCCAAAGGATTCCTGAGGAATGGGATAACAGATGTGAATGCGCTTGTGAAATGGTAAATGTGCCTTGTAGAGAGAAGGTAGTATTTTATCCGTGAGACCCCTTAGAACTGTTTTAAGTGCATGATTGGTTTCAGACTTCAGCATATGATCCAGAAATGTTACAGATACTGAAGTCAGGAGGACTGTGGGCGGAGAAGACTGACGATGACAGTTGAAAAAGACCAGACTGTCGTTTCTGCAGCTTGGCAGTTCTCCTACACCTGGGGGGTGGCGAGGTGCAATAGGGGTAGGGGTGGAGAGAAAGACTCGAATATTCAGATGTACCACGTACTTTGGCGGAAAATCTAAATCCTGCAAAATTGGATTTCTCTCCAAGCTATTTTATACATGAGAAACTTCCTAATTCTTCCAATACTATCTAGCTGTTTGTCCTCTTTCTGGAATATTCCTTGGCATCTTGTTCTAAGGGAGGCCTAGGCTCTCCCGTAAGGACACAGCTTCCCCTGCAGCCCTTTTAGGAGAGGCTCATTTTGTCCCAGAGCCCCCTGACCACTGGCGTGGAGTGGGACCAGGTCCTTCTTCCTCCCTCCATTTCCGGACCATTCTCCCTCCTTCCCCCCGACACCCCCTAGTTTTGAACCTCATTTTGTCAAATGGTGTCACCCACGGGCCCTGAACATCACCATCATCTACTGTCTACATCATCTTCCCAGGCCCTACCAGGACATCTACCCACCAAATAGCATCTCTACCTACAGCCTCTCCCTTGCCCTCTCATCTCCCTGCAGTCAAGGACCCGAGTTCCTCTCTCTGAAGCTGGGACCTCGAGCCATCGGCTGGGGCCAAAGCCCTCACTAGCAAGGCCGTCAGCCCTCTTCTCCCTCCTCCTCCCACATCATCGCGCTTCCTTTACACTGGGCTGTTCCTTTCAGCAAACAAACAGGCTATTGTTTCCTATCTTTAAAAAAAATCTGTCTCCGGACCCCATTTCCCCTGCCACCAGCTATAGCAAAATGCCTTTAAAAAGTCAGCCATACACTGTATACAATTTCTCTCCTCCACTCCCTCTAGTCAGTCTTGCTACTCCATCACTCCACTGAAGATCAAGGTCGCTGTTGGCCTCCACACTGCTAAACGGATGGTCAGTTCTCAGCTCTCCCCTGGCTTGTCTCAGCAGCCGTAGACAGAGGTTGTTACTCCCTCCTCTGAGAAATTCAATTTTCTTTTTCCTCCTGGCTTCCGGGCTCCACAATCTTGTTTATTCCTCAGTGATCACACCTTGGATCCCTTTGCTGGTTTCTCCTCCTCAGTCTCTTGCCACTGGACAACCTGAGTCTTAGTCCTTGGACCTGTTCTCTCTTCTGTCTACACTCATCCCATGTCTCATAAAGACTGTCTGTGCGAACAGCTGTCAAATGCATCTTTCATACACAGACCTCTCATCTGAACTCAAGTCAACTGTCTGCTTATCTTCACTTGATGTCCAATAGGCACTTCAAACGCAACAAGTCCAAAACTAAACTCCTGATCTCCCCGCCCCCCAAGACCCTCAGCCTCTCTTATTTCTTGGCCTGGGAAACAAGGTTAGTGATAGTCGGAGTGCAGTTTGGAGCTGCAGTGCCTGGATGGCATCGTGTCCTTGCTGTATATGAACTACTTGGCCTCTCTGTGCCTAAAAGTCCTCACCTGTAAAGTGGAAATAATAATATTAACAGCTCCTACATTAGAGGCGTGTTGTGAAGGTGAAAAGAGTTGTCAAATTTTCAGCACTCAGAACAGTCCCCGCAGAGTCAGCACTACACCAGATGTTTGAGACGATCGTTATGAAGTAACTGCTCTGTTAATGGTACAGTGTGGGCGAATATTCTTTGGTGTCCCTGCCGCCGGACTGGCGTTCCTCGGTGAAGAGGAAAGAGGAAAGAAAGCTTCCTCAAGACCTTTCTTAACCTAAATATTGGGACCTGGGTGTAATGAACTGAGCACACGGAAGGCCCTGCTTCCTCGACAATACATCAACAATGGCTCCTGGGGCCACTGAGTGGTTCTGGAGGAGGTCGCCTCTATGGGGGGCGGGGATAGTGCAAGGGGAAGTTGGGAGACCTGAGTGTATGGCGCTCCTTGTCCACAGAGGCTGATACTCAATGCTGAGGTATACCTTTAATTGCTGCAACGGCAAAAAGAAGGTGTCGGGGAGAAGAGGATAGGAAAAGAAGCGGAGCAAGACGTCTTTTTCTTTGGAGAAGCCCACCCCCTGGCTATGGCCTAGCAGCCCATTACTCACGTGTTCGACATGGCTGGCTCCTTTCCCTCTTTCCCTCGCCAGCCACGAAGCTCTTTTGCCAGAGGGAGGTCCTTCTGGACGGAGGGTCTGGGGCTGGGGATCTCCTTTTACTTCGGGGAGGGAAAGGTGATAGCCACGGGGACCCTCGGGCACAGAGAGCTGGATTCCAGCGTTCTCCTCTCCACCGCGAGGCTCGGGAACCCTACGGAGCCAGACGCCAGGCGGAACCTAGCAACGGAGACGCTACGCTTGCGCAGTGCGGTCCGCTCCGGCCCGGCGCGCTACCCGCCCCGCCCTACGCGCCCCGCGCCTGCGCCGCCCGCCTGCTGTTTCCCTGGCAACCGCGCGGGACGCCGGGCGCTGCTGGTGCCCGAGGTGGTTATGCTGTGGGGGCCGCCGCCTCTCAGGAACCCGCCTTCGGGAGGACCCGCTCGGAGAGCATTCCCGGGCCGCCCCAGGTCCCCGCTACCCGGTGCTCGTGGTCCTCCACGTCGTCGTCCCGCTTGCCTGTTCGCCTATTTTTATCCACCTTCAGATATGCAGCCTTGGACAAGGACAAGGTCCTTAATGATGATTGCAGCCTCAGGCTTCCCATCTGTCTAGTGGGGCAACACTCATTTGTTCGTTCAAAACTTTGCTGGGTACCTACTTAGGGCCAAGCACAGACTTAGGTCCTGCGGGTGCAGGGCAGACGCAGACCCTGCCCTTCTGGAGTTTAATGAAAACGAAATAAGGCGACGGGGCGTTGTAAAGGTAGAATGCTGCGTTGATGTTAGTTATTAGCAAGCCGCAATGAGTGCTTGCTTTCGTGGTTCTTTTCCTGTCATCTTTAGTAACTGTTGGGATTTATTTGCAGATTTTATAATATGCCATTCCTGCTGGAGCACATTCAGAACGAATGCAGTAGAAAGCGCAGGTAGAGGACAAACATATAAAAATGACAGAGTAGATCTGGAACACAGAAACTTTCACACACAATTACTAAGGAAATGGACAAAGAATAGTAATAATAATTAAAAAAAAAAAGCAAAGGAAAAAAAAGAGCAACCAAGCAAAAAATTACGTACAACTTTGTGCCATAAACTTCAAGCGCTGTGCTCAGTGAAACAGAAGCCTGAAGTGGAGAACGGCTCCCGCTCTCATCCCCACCTCCCAAGAAACCCAGTAGACAACATACCAAGAGTTCTCACTAATCCTTTTTAATACAAAGAAGACAGGAATCTGAGAAGTGGGATGAAAGGTGAGGAAGTGAGCCACCTGGGGGAATCCCGGTGGGATTCAGCCACCACCAGCGGAAACAACCGCCACCCCCCGCAGGGCCCAACCAGAGCTAGAAAAAATTACTACGATTTGCCATTTTAAAGGACTTTACAATAAATTGAGGCAAAGATTCAAAGTCGAAGGACATTTTGTCACAGGAATGGGACATACTTCCAACAAGGGTGGAAAATGGTGGTGAAAGACCTCACCAAAATCTCCCACGAGAAGGCAGCGCCCAGACCTTGCAAAGATTCAGGGGATCAGTCCTCACCCCTTACCCTCCCTGGGTGTGAGGCTGTAGAAAAGTGAATAAAAATGCAGTCTCCCAGCTCTCAAACTCAGCGAGAAAGCAGCCAAGGAGAATTTGCTCATATTATATTTGAGCAACTGGAAGATTTGCAAAGAGCAATCCTGATTCATTAGAAACAAGACAGAGAGAAGAGGCATGTCTGCTCTCCAAATCCAAGACTTCAGTAAAAGGGGAGGAGAAAAAAAGAAAAAAAGGCTTATGGCATGAATGAATAGGTGAAGAACATAGTCTGGAATAAAAGCAACCAAACAGAAGAAAATTCTTTACATGTGGTCCAAATGATAGAGTAAGTTAATAAGAACATCAGTTTAATAGATTAAGAGCTGGGAGAGGATATAAAACAACATAATGAGAAGGGAAAGAAGATAATACAACCAAGGCAACAGATGGAAATCAGGAGCAGTCCATTATAGAAACTAAATTAGCAAAACTAAGAAATAGACTGGGCACAATTCATCTAAATGACTGACTTGGGGGAGAAGCTTAAATCAACTGCAGTGACTAGAGGAAAAAGACAGAGACATTTTCAGTAATTAAAAAGGGTTTAGTTGATATTCCTGAAAATAAGATCTCCAATTAATTTGTTTTAAAGATATAAAGAAACATTTCTGAAATAAAAGAAGGAAATCTGCAGATCAAAATTTCTCACTGTGTTCCAGGAAGAATGGATATAGAAGGACCAACACTTTAGATATCCTGAGTACGTTACTGAACTTCAAGGAAGAGTGGTCCAGGGAATCTGGCTGGCCTCGCATTTCTCCATGGCAGCTTTCAATGTCAGATGAAAAAGTAGCAGTGTTTACAAACTTCTTGTGGGAAAATGTGAAACAAGATATTTCTACTCATTGCAGTTAGTATTCCAAAATATGAAAGCTCTCAGGAAATATAGCACTCATGTGTCAACTGGCATGTTTTCCAATGCAGGGAATAGAAAACCAGATGTCTAATGGCTTAAACAGTTCAATTATAATTAAACAATTATGATCTCCCTTAACAACAAGAGTCGAGGTGAGGCCATTGTGGAGCTGATCATTTCAGTGGCTCAGGGACATCTCCGATCTTTGATGGCCTTTCCGTCTTTCGGAGCTGTCATCCTTAGGATGTGGGATGACTGCCCTCTGTAGTGGCTGTAGACATTACAGCCTCACCCTGCAACATCTTGATCCAGAAGGAGGACCCAGCTGAGAAATGTGACCGCCATCATTGTCTTAGGGTCATCTGCATTTACCTGCATGGGGGGGGGGGGGGGTACATAAAACCGAATCAGGCAGCATGGACTGTTGTGTAGACAATATTCAACACGAACCGGAGCCCATGAGCTCTTCTCGAAAATAAAACCGTTGATGCTGAATTCCAGTGATGAAAAGATACAAGTCTTGTTACCAGGAAGGACAAGTATTCACTGTAAGACAGTGAATCAAGGTCTCCCAAACTCTGCAGAGCAGAACGAGACTGTTTTCTGACCCCATCGCTGGAGACATGTCAGTTGTTACACTTACTGACCACTTACTCTCTGCCAGGGGCCGTTTAGGGCCTGATATGTGTTCGTCCATTAACTCTTCCCACTAATGTTATGAGCTGAGTGGTATTTTCATCCTCATTTCACACACCTGGAGACTGAGACTCAGAAAGGGTAAGAAACTCTGTATCCAAGACCATCCTCCAGTTGATGGTCAAGTCGGTATCCGAACCACCTGACAGCCTTGCTTTAAAGACTACACTCCTAACTACTATCTCTGTTGGCAACACCTCCCCTAATTTGGTTTCCTGTGAGACAAATGTTGCTAAAGACAGTATTTCCCAAACCACTTTTCTTTTAAGAAAAAAATCATTGCCACCTAATTACGGAGGTATGGTGGAAAGGTTACTTTGTCCTCAGTATTTGATAATTTACGCAGCTTCATAATCAGACTGCCAGGTCCCTGGGAAAATTCGTCTTCTCGGTCCTCTGGGTATATCTGAAGTCACTGTGGTCAAATATTTATTGATGCCTATTCTATGCAAATCACAATAGTCCCCATTGTGCAACAGGAAGAGATGACGCTGATATGAACAGACTCTGCCTTCAAGGAAGAGAGCAGGGCGCCACCCAGGAGGATGAGGAACTCAGGCTCCATTATCCCAGGGACAATCCTGGAGGAATGACAGGCCCAGAAGAGCCATCAGAGGCTGTCTGATTTACTTCTGTCTCAGATGCTTCAAGCTCCCAGGACATCCCTGCCTCCCGAGCATCTCTGCTTGCCTGCACGCTGGCAGTGAGGGGGACCGCCTGGCCCCTTGAGCCAAGTCCATCTGGTTTTGGACACCTCTCACTATTATTCTCCGCTTTTACATCAAAGCTCCAGGGTAAAACAGATCAACTCTCTTCTAAGGGAGCAGCCTTTTAAACGTTAAAACCCATGTGTCCCCTCCCCTGACGTCTTCTTAATTACAGGGTAAGCGCGATCAAGTTCCTCAACAAGATTTCAAGCTCCCTTGCAGTCAGGCTCTCTGTATCTCTGTTCACTCAGTCAGTGTCCTTCAGACCCTGACCCAATGAAGCAGAACCTTCCGGGCGGGGGCTGGCAGGCACCTCAGCAGGGAGCCGTCGGGGCCCTACCTTGGGTCCCCGCCCCTTACACCTACTGCAGGGCGGCCACGCGGCACTGCTGATGCGGGTGGCGGTCACCGCCAGCCAGACCTCTAAGTGGTCCCACAGCCCTCCTGCTGAGCCCCTTCTGTCATTCCGCGTGCTCATCCTTTCCAGTGCTGCGTCATCCCTCAAATGTGATCTGTGCCACTGACGAAAATGTTCTCTGCGAGAAGGACAGGGAGCCTGATGGCACAGCCCTCGAACTGTGTCCAAGTGAGCATCAGTCGACAAGTTATCCTCCTGCCCAGCCACCCTGTCATCTGGCTCTCACTCCTCTTTGGCCTCAACATGTCCGTGGGATACGGATGCTGCCAGGCCTGTCACTAACATACAGCTCTGTTGTATCTACAGCACTGTCCTGATCGAGTTACTAGGCTGGTCACTCTGGAAACTGAAAATCGGGGTTGTCTGGCATGCCTTGTTTTTAAGAATCCACTTACCTCTGCTTCCTTTTCTAAGAACTCGCAGATCCTTCTGACGATCTGTTCTGGATCCACAGGATGTTCACTAGACCAGAACCTGACTTTTCCTTTTCTGAGTCACCAGTCACTCAGAACCTCTCCACTGGGCCTCTGCTGGAATGCTTTCCAGTGCGCCATGATGATTCAGCCGCCCTGGGTACCTGGGTCCTCACTCACACTGGAGTCTCCCGGAAGCCCTGCACCAGAGTTAAAACACCCCAAAGCAGCTCATCTGTCCAAACCTCAGCCTAGGACAGCTCAAGCTGCAACCAGGAGCAGGGCCTTTTTATACCAGGTGCGTGCCAGTCGCCAGCCAATCAGAGTGGGGCACTGCTTCCTGCTTCCCAGGGCCACCTTCTCACTCAAGGACCAGCCTCCGTGCCCTCCTCCTTCACCAGCACCCCGCTTCTGTTCTCCCCCATAACAGCAAGACTGAAGCGTAACAAGCCAGGAAGACTGTCTACCCGGAAACCAGCTGGACCAAGCACCCTGTCCAGGGAAGGCTCCCAGCTCCCAGCTGGGCAGCACTGCCAGGGGGACTGGCCAGAGGCCACCACATCGCCCTGGGAGTTGGTTCCCTGAAGGACCCAGAGCAGTGCTGGGTCTGAAGGGAGGCCCAGGGCTCTGCCCGCCCTCCCTGACCTCTCTCCGTCCTGCCGAATCCACCCCAGCCTCCCTTCCTGCCGTGCCTTCGGCGTCTTAGGTTCCTTCTCTCCCGGCAGGAAAATACCAAGTTCGTTTTGTTTGGTGACCGTCCTCTATGCTTTGCTGGACATCTGAGGCCCAAATCATTATTCTGACTCACCTTTCTGTAATTTCCTCTATCGATCAGTGTCTTTTCCACGGTGACTCTGTTTTTCCCTAAGCATTTCATTTCCTTTAAAATGTTCACATCTTTTTACACAGCCTCTTGATCTGACTGCCAGTTCCCTGGGAAACCCATCGTCCCAGTCCTGAGATGTGTGGCATCTGCCAGGCAGATGTCCACTGATGCCCCTGCTATGCAAAGCCTGGTCCTCTGAGCTGCACAGTAGAAAAAGGTGACTCAGCCTCCAAAGAGGAGCAGGGAGGAGAGCTGGTCTGGGGGGCGAAATGCCACAGTGCCAGATCCTCTGGGGGTTTGGAAGGGAGGGGTCAGTGTGCCCTTGGGGAAGTAGAGGAGGTTATGCAGCAGGGGGGTCGGAGCCGGCTTTAACCTGAGGGGACAGAAGGAGAACATTCCAGGCACAAGCTTAAGCGCAGGAGAAGTGTGCAGATCTGCTCAGCTGCGGGCCGATGTTTCGACTTGACCTGGGCGCAGGCTCGGCATCACACACTGCGGCCAGGTGGGGAATGTGCTGAGGGGCAGGTGGGGGGCTGAGGGTCTGTTTGAGTAGGGATTGGCATGATCATGCGGCAGGGAGACCAGTTAGAAGATGGGATGGGGGAAACTCAGGGCTTGAGCGTTGTTGGGGCTCCCCCACTTTCCTCGTTGAGTGCCTGAGGGAAGAGCTGTCTTTCAGGGGGTCCCCTTGGCCTGGGTGGTGGCTGGCGCTCAGGCTGTCCACAGAACTTGGGAAGGGATGGCTGTGGTCCTTCCCGAGCTTGATGGGGCTTGAAGTCCCCGTAAGAAGGGAGTGGAGTGGACTTGATTCAGTTCCGACTCGTTTCTCTGGGGGGCCTGCAGGACTGCGGGCAGAGAAGGCAGGATGGATAAAAGTGAAATGTCTCAAGGACCAATTGAATGTGAAGGCCTTCTCCTCTCAGCTGAGCTGTCAGAAGCATCTTCTACGCTTCAAAGAAAAAAATGTCATTCCGCGTAAGATGTCAAACTCTTCTGCTGTAACATGCCAGCCTTTGCGTCTGATAATATGTCTGCACAAAAGCAAACCGATAAAATGCTAACTTGTAATGTTTGCATATGTAGCTGGAAACGATGATTCAAGTTTGGGTTTCATTAATTCATAACCATTAAAGTCGGCATTGGTAGCCCTGCGGTGCTCTGATAGCCCCGCCTCGCCTCTTCCCGGCCGATCCCCAGGGTCCGTGAATGTGACAGTTAGTAAGAGGGACAGTCCCACTGACCTCCAAGGATTGTTCAAAGGCTTAGATGAACAATGTCTGTAAAGCACTTGGCGCAGTTAGAACCCACGTGCTGTGCGGTGGCCGCTGGTCCCTCAGGCTCTGGGGAGGGCCGAGGTGTCTGCTCAAAGCCCACATCCCTGCAGTGTTCCCAATTTGGGGTTCACAGAAGTCTTGGGGATACCCCAGGGGTCAAAGACCTGCTCCATACGGGTGTTTCCGTCGAATTCTCTCCGTTCCGTCGATGCCGTCCTCACCACAGTGGCCATCACAGGCCCCCCAGCAGCTGAGATCCACACCCCCAACCGCAGAAAGTTCCCACTGTGAATCTTGGCTTCTCTCCAGTCCATCACAATAGCATATCAAAGGATCTTTTGGACTGGAAATAAGTCTGATTTGGTTGATTTTGTTAAGAATATGCTAGTAAACGGGTTTAAAAGGGATGTGAGCAATCTGAACATTGCAAGCTGGACGGGATTCCAAAGACAACAGATTATACAAACACCAGAGATATTTTGCGTCAGATAAACATCACTTCCACTGGGAAATGAGTGTGTGTGTGTGCGTGTGTGCGTGTGTCTTATAAGCTGCCTTTATTATCTATAAATAAAACTGCCCAGTGTGAGAAAAAATAAAAAGGAACTAGGCAGAGGCAGGATGTTTTTCAAATTATTATTATCCTGTTTTTTTCACAAACATTGGGGCAGGTTTTGTAACCCAGGTGCAAAAGAGGTCACTTCTCATTGTTTTAACACCTGCTGTCTTTTAGAATGAACACAAGCCATTGACAAATTCAGCCCTAAACCTTCCTCCAAGATGACTGTCTCCTGTATTTTGATAATACTTCTGAGTAACCAGCACTGTGTCTGTCCAGTTTCTGCTTTGTTTTGTTTTGTTTCCATTTGACTCTCATACCCTTTCCCTCCTCTTTTGCTTTTTTTTTTTTTCCCCTCACAATGCTTATAATGAAACAATAGTTCTTGGTACCCAGGGTAGAAAGCTAATTACAAATCACAGCTGCCTTGTTCATAGAACAAAAATGACACATTAATGAGGCTAATTTAGAAACCTGAATTACCAACGGCCCCTGACTACACCAGTAAGATGCTGTTTAACACAGAGAAAATGTCTACTTATCCTGTTAATTTACCGTAATACACGGCCAGATGATAAAAATATAATCTTGGTTTTAGTAAGAATTCTTATATATACATTTCTTCTTTCATCCATCTCCAGACTCACAGATGGAGAGGACAAACTAGTGGGTACCAGTGGGGAGAGGGAAGGGGGGGCAATATAAGGGGGAGGAGTGGGTGGTACAAACTATTAGGTAAAAAATAAGCTACAAAGATACATTGTACAACACGGGGAATAGAGCCAATATTTTATAATGACCATAAATGAAGTATGACCTTTAAAACTGTGAATCACTATACTGTACACCTGTAGCTTAGACAACAGTGCACATCAACTACACGTCAATAAAAAAAGTCAGACGCCTACTAAGTATTTCTATGCACATTTCTTCCTCCATCCATCTTCCCGTTGTCTCTCCGCTTCTCCTTTGTTTATTCTTTCTCCGTAAAGGCACGGTCCTCCTGAACAGTGACCTTGCCCTGTCCCGGGGCGGGGACACCAGAGGCCCCACAACACCCTGGATGGTGTCACCTGGCAGACCTCCCCGAGGCGTCTTCCTGGTTCAGACAAGCAGCACAGCCTGGAGATGCTGCGGAGAGCTGGAATATTAAAGCCGTCCTGGGCCTGTGCCTGCCTGACGTGTTCCCGGGGGGTTGCTTACTTAGGCATTTTATGCTGAGAAAAATATTCCAGACTTTTCAGCCGTCGTGGCACGTGAGACGCAGATAAGAATAGCGATAGCTACAATTTAGAAAGACGCTTTTGACTCAAGCACAGTACGTGCCGGGAAGTGGGAGACTCCTGCGCATCCAGCTCAACGTGTCTTCTTGATCTGCAAACACCCGAATAGCTCAAGACACAACAGAGGAGCTGAATCCCAGAAGCAACGCTGGGCCCCGCCTGCACTCGCCCTGGGTCTGCTTCCCAAGTCGGCCGCTGCCCAGCCGCGGACAGTAAGTCTTCCCTGACAGAGGAGACGTTATATACACACTCGATGTGAAGCAGTTACGTGGTGATGTGCACACTTCTGGGTGTGGCTTTGACCTGCTTGTGAGAGTGCGGGTCACCCGCACCCTTGCCTGCAGAGGCAGCTTGTTCCCACTTGGTGTCGTCTTCCGTGGGATGAACAGACCACAGCTGAGTTACCCGCTCTCCCCTTGAGGGCCGCTTGGCTTGCTCCCAGGCTGAGGCTGTTATGAATAATGCTGCTTTCCAATCATAGTCAGTAATATCTCATACCTCACGTGCGTGCGCTTTGCAAGACCGTAGGTACGTGCCAGCTTAACCCCAGCAGACTCTGCCAGAAAGGTTCCTAAATTGATGGTAGCAATATTTTCTTCCATTTTCCCAATACTTGGTATTTTCTGTCTTTCCCTTTTTCTTTGAAATTGCGGTATTAGAATATCATTGTGGTTTTAATTTTTATTTCCCTGATGAATCATGGTACTGAGAACCCTTTCATATGCCTCCTTGGCCACTTCAATATCCCCTCTTTTCCCCCGTTTTGTGAAGCGCCTATGGAAATCTTTGTCCAACTTTTATTGAATTTTCTATCTTTTTCTTATTAATTTGTGTAAGATGTTGATGTATCCTGACACGTCTGTGTTGAATATATTTATTGAATCGATCTCCTCCAGCCTTGTGGTTTGCCTTTTCTCTCTCTTCTTATGAACAGAATTCCCCAGTTTTAATGAAATCTAGTGTATCCATCTATTTCTTTATGATTAGTGCTTTTGTGTCCTGTTTAAGAATATTTTTATCTACTTCAAGGTAATGAAAATATTCTTCCAAAGTTTGCCTTCTGATGTTATCTTCTGGATAACATTCAGTTCGCACACTCTTCCAGCGCACAGTGAGGCCTATAATCTAGATGGAATTAATTTTTCTATTAAGTGTGAGGTAGGGATTAAACCTTTTTTTTCCCCATATGAACATCCAAATCGACCAGAACTGATGTGTAAAGACCACTTTTCCCCCACTGCTTTGTGGAGACACCTTTTTCATAAATCCACATATGTGCGGGTCTCTTTATAAAGGGTGTTGTTGGATGTTTTTCTGAGCCTCTGGGATGAGCCTGTGATTTTTTTCCTGTTATTCTGTTAGGGTTGCATGACCGAGCTCCTCTTGGGCTGTTGGACGGAGGAGTTCAGTTCTGTGCTGGCTGCTGGCTCGTGGCCCTGTGGTCCCCTTCCACGTGGGCCCCTCCATCGGCTGCTCACAGGACAGCAGCTGAACCCCATCAGAGTGAGAGGGCAGGTGAGGCTTTCTTTATACCCAGTACTGGAAGTGATTCCCAAGTATTTCTCTTCTCTCAGACTCTTCACTGACAAGTGCCTGAAAATGCCTGAAAACATTATATTCCCGGCTTTTATCCAGATGTGTATTTGTGGCAGGAGGGCTGGTCTGGTACCAGTTAATCCATCAGGGCCGGGCAGGATTATTATTTTTTTATTTTAATAAATATTTGTGTTTAGCCTCTAAGCTTCCCTTTCCATCAAACAGAGAGGTTGCTTCTTGGCCAAATACTTTTCTTTACACTTTCTGCTTCAGAACTACTTTCTTCTCATCTGTTCTTCTCATGCCTCAGCTTCCTCTAGACGTGACGGCACGGACGGTAACTGCAACATGAAGTCGGTCAGACACGGCGGCATCTCCGTTTGCGGTGCAGATAACCTCCCGTGACTGTAACTGACTGGATTTTAAATAATTTCAGGAAAGCAGTGGGTCATGTGATATTATGCTGTGAAATCATAATCGCCTAGAATTTACATGAACGCTCTGTAGTCAGAATTGTTTGCAATTATTTCATTTAACTTTTTAAATGTTTCATCCATATTTTACTGTCACTGTTTTTTGAATTCTCCTTCCAATGCTCCGTTTCAAATCCAGAAGTTACTTGACAAGTGTGTCCATCCATCTCTAGTTTCCTGGTGCACAAACGTTTGGCATTAGAATGTCCAAACTTTTAATCTCTGGTTCCTCGCAGAAAGGGCTTCCCTTCCCAAGCCACCACCCATATTCTTCCAAAAAGGCATTAGGATGAACAAGAAAAAAATGAAAGTGCCCCAGAGGCCTGAAATTATGGCTCAAAGACACGATGGGAGGGGGAGGGCGGCTGGGCGAGGCCAGGTCTGTCCTTATCACCTCGGTGCTGCTGGTGCAGAGACGGCGTTCCCCGGCTGCTGGGGGGATGGGGCATGCCTTCAGTCTCTGAAAGAGGTTCTGCTTTCCTCAGAGTCAGGGTCCGGCCCAAAGGCCTTGCCCCTGTCCTCGTGCACCAGCCAGGGGCCCCATAGGGGACAATCAGTTACATCCATCTGCTGCAAAATGCAGAGATCTCAGAGAGGCTGCAATTCTGTTCTTTACAGCACTGGAAGTCGTCGTGGGCTTGCTTTTATTCCTGCCTGTGTCAAGGCCTGGACGACTCAGACAGGGGGCTGAACTAGGGTCGCCTTTCCTCTTTTGTGTGATTTACAGGCTGTATTATTATTAAACAACATAATGGATGTAGACTTCAGGCAGAGACAAATGGAGAAAAGAAATGATCAGGTGTGAAGGAAAGGCAAAAAGGAGAAGAAGTGGGTACAGTCATAGAAGATGCTCCTCACTCACTCTCTGTTGTCGTGTAACCGAGGGTCATGGACCCAATGCCACGAGCAGCACCCATCTCGTGTCTCAGCGTTTCTGGGGCTCAGACGTCCCAGCTTGGCTCGGGTGGGGGCCCTGCTCACGGCCTTGCGAGGCTGGAACCGAGGGCTGGCCGGACCCCGTTCCCTGCCAGAGCTCTGGGTCCTCTTGCAGGTTCCTTCGGGTTGTTGGCAGAATTCAGTTCCCTGGGGAGTGGGGCTGAGTCCCCGGAGGTCAGCTGCTAACAGCCACCCTCAGTCCCAGCTGCAGGGCCCCTCGCAGCGCACGCAGCTCACTTCTCCGAAGCCAGCAGAGAGGCTCTATTCTGTGGGTCACAGGGGAGTCTTACAGCTCGTGCCCTGATGGAGGGAGTGACTAACCGTCCCAGGCACCGTCCCGCCCACGCTCAGGGGAAGGAGGTTATATGGGGGTGGGACTATAGGCTATGAAATCAGGCAGTTTTGAAAGAAAAAAAAAACACTTTGGCCAATAAAATAATCAATAGACATTATTTTGGAGAGAGATCTCAATGTCCAGCCTCTATAAAGTGGAGATACTGTCCCGAACCTTTGTCCCACGTGCGGTAGGGCTGGACTCACACATGTGAAAAGCTTCTGCCAGCAGAAGAGAACTAGGGCGTGTGTGTGTGTGTCTGCACACGTGTCTGCAGTGAGATGTCCTAGACGGGGTGCCCCCCTCCCCCCCCAGAGGTCAACCCGCCACCTTTCCAGCCCCCATTGCACCTTTGCTGCCCCTGGGAAGTTAACACAGTCCCACCTTATCTGGTCATCTCTCCTGTATGTTGTATCTGGACCCTACCCATCTGGAACCTTCCCTACTGTAGAGTCTGCGCCTTCGTCATTTTTGCATTTAGTGCCACCAAAAAAAATAATAAAGTGGAAACAATCCACCATAAATGCAGCACGTTGTAAGGCTGAGCACAGTCGTCATGCTGGTCCCGGGGGTCCTTGTCAGCAGGTTTCGCTGGCTTCCTTAATTGAGCATTTATTAAGCGCCCCCAGTCACCAGGGAAAACTTTTTTCAAAGGGGGGTAATCTCCAGGGCCCCTGCTGTCCCAGAGATGCTCCTGTGTTAAAACAGAGCAACACACTCAGAGTAGAAGGACGTGAGGCTTGCACAATGGTGCCAAATAGCATTTCGAACTCCTTTTGCCGTAAGGAAAAAAGATGCTGAACCCAGAGGAACTTTGAAGGTTCACAGCAGCCACCGGTGGCCTTCAGGGTGACCTGCACTAGCTGGGAGCTGCCGACTTCCCAGGTGGAGTTAAGTCTGGTTTTGGGGAATCTGGCCACACCGTGGGCTGTTGGTGGAGCCACGCGATGCGGGGCACAGATGCCATCAGCGTCCCCACGGCTGCTCAGACGCCTCGCTGAGAACTGGCGGGAAGGCTGTGGCTCACGGCATAAAACACATGCCAGTGATGGAGCAACGTAAACCTGTCAAATGAGGGAACTACGAATGGTGCGTTGACCTGGTATGAACCTGGGACGAGTTAAAAGGCATTATTGACAGCCCTTCTGCTTCTCCTGGCTCCGAGAGTTACTGCTCTCTTAAATGTGGGCACTCAAGGCGTGCCTTCCCTAACAGCCCTCAACCACATCTCGGCTGAGACTAAAAGTTTCCGCTTAGGCAGGTTTTTTGGGCGTGCATCTGAAAAGGTGTAAACAGTCACAGAATAAGCGGTTAGATTCCCACTCCGGAGATTAAAACTAAAATCATTGCTGATTCAGGTGAGGACCTCAGTCGGTCATATTCCCTTCCTTCCTTTCCCCCTAGGTAACCACTCACCTGAACAGTCCACTTTTCTTTTTTTTTTTTTCCTTTTCTTTACAGTATCCACAAACATTAGTTTCTCAAGATTTTGGCTTTTGTTTAAATGCTATCATAATGTAAGGGCTCTTCTGTCGCTCCCTTTTATCACTCAGGGTTATGCTGTGAGCTCTTCCACTTAGTGGAATGGAGGGACCTGTCTCTGTAGCTGCAGAGAGCGTGCTAATTTGCTCTTCAAAGTAGCTGCATTGAGTAGGTTTTTTTTGTTTTTGTTTTTTTTTAATTGAAGTATAATTGATTTACAATGTGATGTTAGTCTCTGGTGTACAGCACAGTGATTCAGTTATGCACATACATATTCTTCTTCATTATGGATTATTACCAGATGGACTTATTTACAAAACAGGAACAGACTCTCAGACATGGAAAACAAACTATGGTTACCAAAGGTAGTGGGTGGGGAATAAATCAGGAGTTTGGGATTAGCAGATAAAAACTACTCTATGTAAAATAGATAAACAACAAGGTCTTACTATATAGCAAAGGGAACTCTATTCGGTAGCTTGCATGGGGTAAGTTTTTGGGGTTTTGGGGGGCGGAAGTGTTTTGATGCTCTGCTTAAGACTGAACGTACAGCATGAATTCTTACAACGTTGAGTTTTTGGAATGTCAGCCTGTTAATCAGGGCTGTTTCTTATCTCCCCGGTGAATGATTAACCAAACCATACACCAGAATGACCACGTTTGATTTCTTTCTTTTTTTTCTTTTTTTTTTTTTTTTAATATTGAAGCCTCCTTCCCAGAGAACAGATTTGAATCCCCTTTCTTCTCCACCAAATTGAGACCTTTACTAAATGACACCGTACTGACCAGCATCAGAAAAGGTCTCTCCAAGTTCTGCATCTCCCTGTCTTCTGCCCCCAGCCCCTCTTTCCTCACTGAAGCTCCTTCTTCAAAGACCAGATGAACCCCACCCACAGTCACCACAAACCTTTCCTGCCCACCAGTCCAGCAGTCTCTCCCCAACTAAACTCCTGCCAGGCTGTTGTTTATTTTTCTAGGTTGTAAATGGCAGAGAAGCCAACTCAAATTGCCTTAGCCAGAAGTGCTGTTTATTGGCCCACGAACCTGAAAAGCCTTGGGGTTAATGCCGCCTTCACACCAGACTGAACGGGGCTTTGCTTTCCTTTTTGCAGACTCCGCTATCTGATCCTCTCCGACCGAATCCTCGGCCCTGCCTGCTGGCCCGGGGTCGAGCACTCCTCCAGCCCGTCCCCAGTCAGCCGGGCTCCCCCAGAGCAGTCACTGAAAAAGTCACGGGACCCACCGTCTTTTCCTTTGGATGACTTTCTTCTTCGTTTCTTTCTTTTTCTTTCTCTGTGAATGAAGAGATCTTGCCCCACGTGTGATGAGAAGGTCCAACTGTTGGAGTATCTCTTCTGTTCCTCTGGGCCCTGGGAAGTACAGTCATGATTTATGTTATTAAGGACTGAAAATCATATTAATTGATGGACAAGGAGTACTTTTTTCTTCTGTTACTCATTTTACTTTTCCATTATCATTGCGTTTCTTTGAGGATGCTCTGATCTCCTCCTGAACTGACTTACTGGTACAAGAGTATCCGTCACACGTCTCACCTCTGAATCCTCCTAAAACGGCGTCCCCCGTCCACGCGCACAGGGCTCCCGGACAGCGTTAGTGTGCGGCCCGCACAGCAGCAGACGGGGGGAAACACCGACAATCTAAAAGACACAAAACTGTGCTCGAACTTTAAAATCTTTGATGTCAGTTTCATTCAAAACCCAAGATGCATGCGCTATTTTCATGGACTATTCACAGCATCGGCTCTGTGGCAATGATTGGCTGTCTTTTTCCAGTTTACAAGGAGGAAATGATCTGTTTTGCTGAATTTTTATAAATACTTAGTTTGATGAAATGAGTTCAACACATTTGCCAAAATAACATTTTTTTATGCAACCAAAAAAATGAAACTGGCAGCCACAGTTCAAATAACTGAAACTATTCTTTTCAATGAAGTCAAAAATAGGTCTTTATCATATTTTTAGTTTGAGTGGCAAAGGGCAGGATGGTTGGGGTTCCATGTTTGCTTTGAGCCCTAAAAATCTGAAGGTGTATCAGCCCTTCCGCTCCTCCCTTTGTGAGATGGGGCTCCTTCACGGGGCACCCCCGTCTCGGAGCCTTTGGACCTCTCTAAGACGAGACTTAAGGGCAAGGAAGAGAAAGCAGAGAAAATAGAAAACAAAGAACAAGATGGTAGACTCAACCCAACCATATTGATAATTGCACTAAATGCTGAGAGCCCCAGTGCCCTGGCAGCAGCTCGGGGAGTGATTCCTAGATGTGCCCTGGCTCCCTGCCTGGAAGGGGCTCACGAGGGCGTCTGTGGCTGCGTCTATACCCTACCGCTTAGCTTTGTGTTTTCCCCGGAAAGAAAAGCCCCAAATTAACATCAGATACACTCGTTACCTACATTGTCTTCTGACTCTACCGGTGTGGACCCGTGGAAGTAGCCTGGGGTTCAGTCCTGATTCTGCCACCATGTGTAGTGGTCCAAGCTCCAGGCTGGGGCTCATCTTTGTGCTCCTGTCCCATGTCGCTCGAGTCCTCACCCAGAAAGCTGCTGTGATGGTATTTTCCTTACAAAACCCCCAGGATTGTTTTGAAAACAAAATAATAGTGAACAGCTATGTAGCAGTTTCTAGCTTAGGAGCACTTTTCATAGAAATCTCAGTTAGTCCTCCTACCAGTGAGGCAAGCTGTATTATTATTACTCTTATATAAATATGGAAACGAAGGTCATGTGACTTTCTTAAGGTCACACAGCTAACAAGTAGTGGAGTTAACCCAAGACTTTCGCAGTCTAGAGCCTCATACGACCAGAGATGGAATTCGAGAAAGCCTGAAAAGTGTGTTCCCCCTGAAGTCACGTGGTAAAAGGAAAAGACTCCTGCACAAACTTACACCAAATGCAGGATGTGCTAAGAAGCTTCAAGGACATATCGAGAGTCCAAGGTTAGCTACACAAGGGCCGGAGGTCCAGAAAGCCTGCTGGGAGTGAGGACAGCTGCCCTCCCACCTGCTCAGTCCCCTGTGCAGCCGCTGTCCCCGCTCCTCTGTTCTGCCCTTGGCTTGCTTCTCTTCTTCTTTTTTTTTTTTTTCTTTTTTAACATTTTTTACTGAGTTATAATCATTTTACAATGTTGTGTCAAATTCCAGCGTACAGCTTGCTTTTCTTCTGTCGGACTTCAGATCGTCAACTTTGGGCCTCCCAACCCAATGCTTTTCACAAGCAGGAAGTGCATCCTAGATACAATGCGGTACCTGTTCTACTAGATTATTTACTGAAGAACAACCCAAAGCTATAAGAAAGGGCATTATTATATAGACTGGGATTTCAAAATTGTAGAGTAGATAAACAAGATTATACTGTATAGCACAGGGAAATATACACAAAACGTTATGGTAGCTCACAGAGAAAAAAATGTGACAATGAGTGTGCATATGTCCATGTATGACTGAAAAATTGTGCTGAACACTGGAATTTGACACAACATTGTAAAATGATTATAAATCAATAAAAAATGTTAAAAAAAAAGCAAAGGGCATTATTACACATTATGTTTAAACTTGAAATCACGTTTTAACAAGGTGAAATTGTTTTTCACATGGTGCTTCATACCCAATGTCTTATATATGTTGCCATTTGTATTACTCAAAAATTTTCAGCTTGCTCATTTTTCTAATAGAATCTTCGCAATATAGGATTTCTAGCACAGAGAATTATGACTGATCTTCAACACTGAATATTACATTTAACCCACATATTAAAAATGGGTAGGTCATGGTTTTTAAATTTTTTATTTTTATATTTTTTCTCTTTCAAAATATCTTTTTTTTAGAAGAATCAACAGAATGCGGTAATCCAATCATAAAGGACAGACAAATGTGCTTACACACATTCAAGAAATCAGTCATCTAAGTTATAGCTAATGAGTAGTTCATTTCATGGTTTTTTTAAATAAGGGAGAAAAAACATATTATATATAATATTATATAAAATATCTAATATCTAATACATAATGATATGTAATCTATAAAATACAATAAATATTTAAATACATATAAATAATATATAATTAATATATAAAATATATTAAGCTATATTATATTATATATAATATTATACAATTATATATTATATACACAAAATATAAATAACTAGGCTATAAAACAGTAATGATCTGTTTTGAAAGTTCCACAGTAAGCATCTAAAAAGATGGTGGAGCAGACCTCAGTACCAGGAGCCTGTTTCCCGAATTTCTCTGTTATGTGGATAAAAACATATGAACTCGGTCAGGAAATGATGAACTTGACTTGCTTCAGGCCATGACAGGATGTTCCTGTGCAGTGTTCACCACAGAGATGGATGCAGAAATAGCTCTCAAACTGCAAGGTCAGGCAGGTCTACAGCCACAGCTTACACCGGGGAGAGGATGACATGAAATGGTAACACTGAATACCCGTACGACCTTGGCATCCACTCAGATTGATAAGCACATCAAGCAGTTGGTGAATAAATGGGCAGGGTGATGAGAATTATTCACAAGAATAAATACAGTTAGTAAATAAGGTGGAAAAATGTTCCCTCCCACGAGTAATCAAAGGGCACCATCACACCCCACCCCCGGGGAGAAGATGTAGAGTGTTGGGGTCTGTTTCCTTACTCTCGGGACTTTCTCCTAAGGGGGCGGAACTCTGCACACATTTATATTCAGTAAAAAGGCAACATTCAATATGAGGAAAACAAGCCAAATAAATCACAGTATCAGCCGCAATGCAACCGTTATACAGTTAATTTTGAAGAGTATTGGCCAAAGGAAAATCCTTACATCAGAATTTCAAGCAAAATTACGAAAAGCCGTCAGGAGCTCGGAGCTGACCGGGTTGGCAGGTGCCATATCATCCCCACATCGTCCCCCTCGCCTGCGCGAGATGTGGCCAGTCTCCCTCCAGCGCTGGCACGGGCTCTGATTCCACATGGATCCGGGCCCGTCAGGGACGAGGGGAAGCTGACTTAGAACAGAGGCACAGCTCTAAGGAAATCCACAGAGAGACAGGAAGGGGCTGGAATTCCCGTGGGAGGGAACGCAGGTCAGTGACCAGCTGGTTGACATCGCTTGGGAATGAACTGAACACGATTTGGCATAAACAACAGGACTTGAATCATCTGTGTTCACTCACCTGCATTCTCCACCAAAATGCGCACATTTTTGCAAAGAGTATGACCAGGAAGAAAGCTTCCTTGGACAAGGCGATGCGCCCCTGTCCTAAGTGCTTGTGGCAGGTGTTGGTACCACAGGTCTGGCTGCCTGAGGCTGGTTAACCAGAAGACAGGGCCAGCTGCGGCCCCAGGCGGGGTCAGAAGTCACCTCTGAGCACTCCCAAACCACGTGTGGCTTCCTATCTTGCCTCCTCGCTGTCACCGTCCCCTGCTTTGAAGTTGAAGGGGGAGACAAGTTATCCACTCGTGGGGCGAGGAAGCCAAGCGATTATCTTCAGTCTCCCTGTTACTGATGGGGCTGCTCCCAGCCCACCAGCTCCTCCGCCCCTCTGGCCAGTCCCAGGCTGAGGGCACAGACATCCCTCAGGTGGAGAGTGAGTGAGTTTGCCAAGGAACACCCCAGGGCGACCAGGGGATGCTCCCACCATTGGGTGGCTCACTGAGCACCGGGTAAGGCTCAGGTGAAAGAAGAAAGTGTGGGCCACGCCAGAGGACACTGATGAGCTGGTCATTAAAGAAAGGCAAATTAGCACTGTTTTTACTGTTTTTGATAGTATTTTCAACTACAAAGTATCCATAATTGGAAAGAATGATAACACTCAGGACCTGGTGAGGATTTTGAGGAACCAGCTCAGTTGTATGTTGCTGGTCAGGAAATAAATTGATATGAAATTTGCAAAGCACTTCGGCAATACACAAATACAAAGTGATTCTCTTTAACAAACCTCATCTGGGCATCTCTCTTTCGGTCAACTTTAGAATGTCTGCTATAACAAGAAGAGATAATTAGAGCTGTTTTGCTCTGTTCATACTGAGAGGTGTCAAACCACTGAAAAATAATCAGGGACTGACAATTAGCCTCTGAAGTGGGAGTCCTTGCCCTCCATGCTAACGTTTCCTATCTTGTCTTTCTTACGACACGATCATCTGTTCTGTGACGCGGGCTTGCCTTGTTTATAGGCATCGGGACTTGTGCCTGGGTGTGGCAGGATGAGCTGGTCTTTGCTGGCCTCTGAGGGACAGGAGGGGACATTTTTATATACATGATGTCACGTAATCCTCACTGCAGCCCTTAAGGTGGTCACCATCATTATCCCCACCGACAGATAAAGACACAAAAACTCAAAGAGTTGAAAGGACTTGCCCTGGGTCACGCGGGACGTGGGACAGTGGGACTCCTGCGGCCTCCCCCCTCTCTGCATGGCTTGGGAAAGCAGGTGTCATCCGGCAGGGTGCCATCATGACAAGCATTCTGGGATTTGTGATCACTTTCTAGGAACGTTAGGCGGGCAGTGCCTGGACCTTGTGAAATGGTCTGCAAAGCTGTGTGCACGTGGCTGCATGTGCACTTTTCCAGGAAGCAGGTTCACAACTTTTATTAGCATCTTAATGATCCGTGACCTCAAGTTTTAAAACCACTTCATCCCAGTGTAAGCACAGAAGGCGCAGGCCCCCCGGGACACCTCTGGACACAATGAGCCCCTTGCAACCCGTCCCTTGGAACGGTGTCGATTCCACACGCTCTGCCTTGTTGACGTGGCCTGCTGTTCATTTCACATTTTCATCTTTTTGCTACTTTTGCTGATGAGCCAAAGCTAGTGATTTTCAAGAGAGGGAAAATGCATAATAATTTTATGATCAAAGTGTTCCTTTCTACTCCCTTTATTATTATTATTTTTTGCACTTTCCTCAAAAGGTACAATTTCCTCATCAAATTCAGCTTCTTTCTTTCGCTGACTGTGCGTCCTTCAGGGAAACAACTCTGGCAAATTGCACCTCTTTTAGTTGCCAGGCTAGGAAAATAAAAATAAACTGTTAAGAAAGTGTTTATGCTCCAAGTAGGTAGTATTTTTTTTAAAAAAAAAAAAGGTTCTTTGAAAGATCATTCCCCAAACCACTCTGAGCAGGTTTTCGTTCAAAGGGCTCTTGGTCTTCAGCGTGAAAAGCAACCCGAACAGACCAGCCTCCCCTTTTCCTGTGGTGCGGTTGGTAGCCGGCCGCATCACACCTTGTGTCTGACTTCTTGGAAACTTGCTAAAAACACGTGCACTGGAACCTCAGCTTGATTAACTGGGATTGAATGTGTTCTGCAAAGTGGCAGGAGTTCGCTGCCTCCCGAAAACAAAGGCAGAACAGGCCAGTGACCAAAGCGCAGCAGCAGCGTACCAGTGATGGATTTTCACAGCTGAGCTATCGAAACCGTGGTCAAGAGGATTGGAGTCAGAGCGTGGGCTCCGTCCGTGACCACGGGGGGAGCCATGTGTCCTCCCTGGGTGTGGGCCCCGACCCTGAGCCTCGGAGGGAGAGCAAACCTTGCGCACCTCCACCAAAAAACCAAGGGCAAAGTCAGCACCGAGCAGGGCCGGGCCCTTGTGCCGGGGTGGGCTTGTTTCCCTTTTCTGACAAAGGACCGGGGGGGTAAGACCCACCTGCTGGACCTCTCGGTCAGTAGGTGCCTGGCTTTAGAGAGGCCACAGGAAACCACAGTACAGGGTTGACAGATGAAACACAGGACGCTTAGGTACATTTGACTTTCAGATGAAAGGTGAGTGCTTCTTCAGTATAAGTATGTCCCATGCGTGGAGGTGCTGCCCACATCCCAGATATTGCACAGGGCCCACGTGCACTGAAAAGGCGATCCGTGGTTTATCTGAAGCTGAAACTGAACTGAGGGTCCTGAAGTTTTATTGGCTGAGCCTGGCAACCCCAGCTCAGGGCGAAGGAGGCCCCGACAGGCCGCGCGGTGACTCCTTCTCATCAGATCCGGAAAAATCTTTATTGCGTTCTCAGGCGCTCAGGCTCCTGGGATCATGTCTGTCTTCTCTCACTCAGTATGGTTTTGAGATTCTTCCCTGTTGTTGCCTCTGTGGGAAGTTTGTTCCTTTTTATTACCAAGGAGTTTTCTACTGAATGAAAGTACCACACCTTGTTTATCCATTCACCTCTTGATGGACCTATGGGTTATTTTCAATTCTCATCTCTTAGGGGTAAAGCTGCTATGTGTTTTGATGCCCAAACATTTTTTTTTTTTGTGGACATATATTTTCATTTCTCCTTATTTTTGCTGTCTAATATTTTTATGTTAGCGAGCACACTCTGCTCTGTACATCAAATTAAATCAGTCACAGTATCGCACAAGAATCATGCCCTCATTTCTTTGGAAAGGCTATTAAAAATTAAATGTATGTATAATATACAAAACTGGATAGTTAACAGTTTATTCCATTAGACACATATTTAAAACAGTAAGTGAAGGTATATATAATCTTTCTAATTCATTCGTTCCCTCTGAAAGAATGAAGATGGACCCTCCTTGCTGTCTACCTTCCCAAAATAGAGAGTATTAATGTTTATCAAGCAACATCCATCACCAAGTTAAACTGAGCCGAAAACAAGTGACCTGTTTAAAACGATACACATCATGACATGTAACTCGGGTGAAACCCTACAAGTCAAATTGTTAATGGTGAGTGTGTGTTTAATCTGATGATTTAAACAGTTTCCAAACAATTTCCAAGATGGTGGTACTATTGTATACTCTTACCAGCTGCCTGAGCTCAGCCCAGGGGCTGTAACAAACCGTCACAGCCTGGGTAGCTAAAAGCAACAGAAGTTGATTTCTCACAGTTCGGAGGCTGGGCGGGAATCGTATAAAGTAAGGGTGGAGCTTCATTCCACCCCCCAGCATAATTGTCCAGTTTTTCCAATACCATTTACTGGAAATACTCTCCTTTCCACATCGAATGACATTGGTGTCTTTGCTGAAAAATTAATTGAACACGTCTGTGCGCCCCTGCACGTGGGCGCATTCTGCTCCTGTGACGATACACTTGTCCTGACAGTGATGACGCGCCGTCTTCAACCCTGTAGCTTCACAGTGAGTCCTGAAGTTCCTTGTGCCCAAGTCCTTATCACAGATGACTCCACTCTCCTAGGGAACCCACGTGAGGACACCTCCTGACTGGCACTTGTCTGTGTTTATGTCCATATCTCTCCCTGAAGACGTCGCTGGACTGATACGTAAAAAGCACTGACCCTGGCTGCCTTCAGGAGGGTCCCCGTGGAGCACTCTTATTTTCCCCCCTCCCTCTCCATGATGAATGTCTTTCTCGTCACGTGAGATAAAAATATAAGTCATTGAAAGTTCTTAAATGCAGAATTTACTTCCTACTTTTAACTTAACTTCCAGTCTTCTCCTGTTTTTGCTGCAAAAACATCCCCACAAAAGACAGACAGAGGCCAGGGTTATGTGTCAGTTCTAGCTGTTTTCAGCCTTTTTTCGCTGCCACAAAACACGTGGTAAGTGACCCAGGTGGCATCTCCTGCCCGGCGCACTTCCGCAGTCCTGTGTCTCTCCTGGGTGACTCCATGTGCCCTAGCTGGGATTCCACCCTGCTGTCTCCTGCTGGGAAACGTGCCTCTAAAGGAAAATGACTCAGTCACCTGAGTGCAGGGGAAGCCTCTCTTTATTTTTCAATGGCCAATACTTCTAAACCCTGGCATTTTCTTGTGAGAAACACTCTGCCTGTGCCCTGGCACCCAGGACGGACGCACCACTTTGTCTTCTGTGCAACTCAGCACAGCACCACGACTCAGTGAGGGCTTCATGCTTGTTGGGAAGACGCACAAATAAGCAATAGGCCAAGCCTTGGTACCTCTGGAGGTACCAGCTCGCGCCTCTCTTCCCAGCTCTGCACTCGGTGATGGATGCCCTGTTGGTAGCTTGCAGTCAGCCATGATGGGAGCATTGACCCTCTGGAAATTGGCAAAGACTACAAATTAAGACTCCCCGCCACCCCACCAAGGAACTGGTTGTTAAATGTTTACCAGTGCATCTTGGGGCACAGCCTTCCTGCTGCCAGGGAGATGGGCAGCCATTGAGTTTTCATGTGTGCTCCGGTGTGCAGTGAGGAAGGGCTCACTACGTCAGGACACTGTTTTCGGGATGACATCTCACTGCTTTGGATAGATCTGGCTGCGTTCACTGTGTTAATTTGCAGGATCATGCAGATCATTTTGTAATAGGGAAGAACAAACTGACTCCACGTTGGATCTGCTCCTTTGGCTCTAACCCTGTGCTCAGTCTCCTGGACTCAGTCCTGCTGGTTCTGCACATTCTGTAGAAGAATGTTGCCTACAGCCTGAAACACACAGGAGAGCCCGTTCTTGAGGCTCTGACCTTTAAGAGTATAACAGTTTTCCATTTATATAGAGATTTAAAAGTTGCAGAGCAGAGAATAACATTGGTCTTGTTGGAGGTTTACAGGAACATCATGATCTGACCCATGTGGACAGCTTCAAGAACAAGGATTCTGACACCAAGAAGTTTGCAACAACCAGCCATAACCCCTCCCCTTTTTAGGGTAAAAGGAGCCTGAATTCTGACTTGGGGAAGACAGTTTTTGGGACACCATCTTCTCAGTCTACTGGCTTTCTTAATAAAGTCACTATTCCTTGCCCCAACACCTCATCTCCTGATTTATTGCCCTGACATGAGGTAAGCGGAATGAGTCTGGACTCGGTAACATTATGATGAAATCTGATTCCAGAACAACCTTAGAGCCAGCCTCCAGAGGGGGCTTCTCTGGAGATGGCAGCTAATTAGTGGGTGTGGCCAGTGGGCGGATGCTCTGGAGCTGCGCATCCTTACCCTTGTCTGCCTTCCTGCCACTCATTTACTCCAGCAATTGCGAAAGTTAAGGACCCCATTTTCAAAATCGCTACACCTACTTCTGCGGAGGCACACTGACTTAAACAATGTTGGAAACTTTCCCAACTAACTGTGGTTCAGTAACTACCCGACAGCATTTGGACTATCTCTGGGGTCCTCTGCGTCATCAGCGTGAATTGGCAGCAGGAAGCGTCTAGCCTCTTTACATGTGCTTCGGGTTAGGAAGGAGTGGTACCGATTTCGCTCTGAGCAGCGCTGCAGTATTTCAAGAGACATTGCATTTCAGTCTGAATTAAGTTCACATATAAGCGAAAAAGCATATGGCATTTCTTACACACGGTCTAAACCTTCAAGGAAAGCAGTATTGATCTGGGACACCACTCGTGTAGGAGAGTCCAACACGGAATCTCTTCCCCTACATTTTGAGAGCATCTTGTAAAAATTCAGAGCATTCTGTGACGCTTGGTCCTCTCAGCCATAGTTCTTGTTCCCTCTGCGCGGCTTTTAGGTAAGTTACCCGTGGAAAACTGTCTGTCCGATACCTACGACACACAGGCCCTGTGCTGAGCATCCAGGTTACAGAGAGTGTGCCCCTGAGGTAGCGCAGGTCTACCGTGGGACACCTGCTGCTGAAGGCACGGTCATGTGCCCGCCGCACCGTGAGGCCAAACAAACCGAAACATCGGAGTTTGGAGCAGAGAAGGTTGATGGCAGGGTGAGCAAGGAGGACGGGGTGGCTCGTGCCCAGGAAAACCCCCAACTCCCCGAGGGGTTTCAGCAAAGCCCATTTAAAGGCAAGTTAGGGTGTCAGGGAGGTGTCACAGGGTCTGAGATCAGCACGTGCAGAATCCTCTGATTGGCTGATGTCGAGGTAACAGGACGGTCAACACCATCAACTTCTAGGCACCTGAACGTCTGGGGGCCACGTGCTCTCCATCATCAAGTAGTTAATTTCTTCCCTTTGGTGGTAGTTTTTAGCATCTGAAAAACTCAGGAGAGATACATGAGATACTATTATCTGGGTGCTTCAGAGAGAAGCTACAGCAGAGGACATGAGGGAGGGGTCTGTCCTGGGAAGGCCCCCCAGGGTCCTTCTCCCTTATAGACAGAGAAATAAAACAATAAAGAATAGTGTGGTCTGTGCTTTACTGAACCTAAAAGGAGAAGGGGGAGTCCGGGATGAGCTGCTACTTGGGGTCTGAGACGATGAGCGGGAATCATCCGAGCGTGTAGGGACGGGAGGCTGCTGTGGGCAGGAAGAGCCTTTGGGGTCCAGGCTGTGGAGCAGGGGCGGGCACCAGGGACGGGGCTCAGCGCCGTGGGCCTCAGAAATTGTGTGGAGCAGGCTGTTAAAATGGAACCACTTTGTCTCGGTTTCCCCTGAGACCCCAAGAAATGGATGGTAAAGTGGAGCCTGAGGCCCCACGCAGGAGGCGGTAAAGACAGAGCTGTTTCGTTACTTTAACTCTTTATGCACGTTGGGGTTGCAGACAAGCAGACCCGGAGGTGAACAGAAGACTGGGCACGGGGTGTTTATTAATGTGTTGTGTGTCCCAATCCCACCCCACGGGGTGATGGACACATACACACTGTGGGGGAGGGGAGAGGAAGCCCCGCCCCCCCAGCAGGTGCGCGGCCTGTGGTCAGCGCTGGCTGGCCAGGGGCAGTACTCTGTTACTGAGTCCAAGCTCATTCTGCTAACATACAGGACAGGCCAATAAACCAGGAGACAAATGTTGGGGCGAGGAGTAGTGACTTTATTCAGAAAGCCAGCAGACCCAGATGGTGGACTAGTGTCACAAAAAACCACCTTCCCTAAGTCAGAATTCAAGCTCCTTTTATACTATAAAGGGGAGGAGGTGTGGCTGGTTGTTGCAAACTTCTTGGTGTCAGAATCCTTTGTTCTATCAACTGACCACGTGGGTCAGGTCATTGTGTCCCTGTAAAGCTCCAACAAGACAAATATTATTTTCTGTTCTGCAACGTTTTTATCTTTACATGAATGGAAGAGTGTTACACCCTTAAAGGTCAGAGCCTTGAGAACGGGCTCTCCTGTATTATTTCAGGCTGTAGGCAACGTTCTTGTACAAAAGGTGCAGAACCAGCAGGACTCAGCCCGGGGAACAGAGCACAGGGTTAGCGCCAAAGGAACAGATCTGACATGGAGTCAGGTTTGTTCTTTCTTATTACACTTTTAAATGAAGGCGCACGTTTGAGCACACTGCCGCACTGGACGTTGTCATTCCTGACTGGCATGAGCACTTGTATTGGTTGCAAGTGACCAGAACAGTGATGGGACGTGACCTAAACTTCACCCAGGGGAGGGGAAGAGCCAGCCTGCCAGGGTAATCTGAAGAGACAGTGGACCCCCGACTAAAACTAACATTATGTTCATGAATTGTGCTTCTTCATTGTGGTATTTATACATCTGTCCATTTTTCCCCCTGAAAAGGGTCATAGCTTTATAGGGACACAAAGGGGCTCAAGGTTCAGAGAGGTTCTAACTGCTGCTGCAGACAAAGAAGGGGCCCACGCGCTGTGCTGTGGGTCAAGACAGGAGCTGCTCTGCCGTTCGGATGCTGCCTTTGATGGCTGGGTGGCCTGAATGGTGGGGTGGCCCCGAGCCTGGAGGCAGGGAGACAAGGGAGGCGGCCCCCTCAGGAGCACAGGCTTGCATCCAGGGAGGCAGAGCTGAGGGCAGATTCAAGAGCTGTCCGGAGACTGGGTCAACGGGCAGAGAGGCTGCACAGAGCCTGAACGGGAAGCAGATGAGGAGAAGCCACTCCCCACTGCGTCCTGGACTGAGCGGCTTCCCGGGTCACGGTTTTACGACTGAGCTGGGGGGATATACAAAGAGGAGCAGGCTTTAGGGGGAAGATGACTGGCTCAATCCAGGAAGTTGAGGTGCATAGAGGAAGGAGTCAACGCTTGGAAAAAGTGTTTGGGAAAGAGATCTGGGGCCTTGATTTGGAAGCAAGTAAAGATACAAAGTATAGGCAATTGTTTTAAGAAAAGCTGAGAGCATGGCAGGAAGCTAGAAGAGCACTATGGGTTTTATTTTATTTTAAACTGAAGATAGTTGGGCATCTTTATAGGGGAACAAGGCCACTGATTTTCACTCCAAAGAAGAGACATCTGATCTACCAGTGGTGGCAGGCAGAGGTGAGGGAGACACGTGGCCCTCTCCAGGAAGCCTCACATCTCAGGGGGCTGGCGTTCCCTGTTTATCCAGTCTTGGCTCCCTTTGGGGTCTGTGGGACACCCTGCATCCTTTCCACACAGTCTTCATTGCTGGAAGCTTAAGTGAGGTAAGAGGGCTTCTGTTTCTTGCAGCTATAGGATGCAAGACAGCCACCCTAACCTTCAGGGGCTCTGACACTCAGACACACTTGGGCATTTGTGCCAGCGGTCTCGTTCCCAGCTCTGAAAGGCCCCCCGCGGACTGTCCCCAGCGCCCTGCCTGAGAGTACAACGCTCGTGTTTCCTGCTTCATTCACCACCGCAGAGGGGTAGCACCGCCGAGGGCTTCTGTTTGGGTATTTCTTCAGTATCTGTGCACACCTGTAGGCCCTTGGGCCCTTCCATCAGTGCTGCGTCTGAAAACAGAGGAGGCTATTTAGTGCGTTTTATTCCTCATGATCATGGAACCAGGGCACCAAGGCATGTAATAAGTAAGTCCATGATGATGTTCAAGATGTGGTCGTGAAGGCAGGAAAGTATCAGGATTCCAGAAAGGACGTGGTGCAGACAAACAGGATGACACAAGCGACTTCTCCTGTGAGTGCAGTGCAGACCAGCCCAGGTCAGGGGGTCCCCTTCCTCCACGGACACGCTCGTCCTCAGCGGCGAGCAGGGGATGGGGGACGCCGCACGGACTTCGGTCTCAGTACAATAACGTCTCAATGCTCGGCTTTGTGTCTTGGTTATGAAACAGGGAGATTTCATGGTAGGTAATATGGGGTCTCGTCTCTCTGGGGATGTGAAACGGAACCTCCGGGAATACCCTTTACAGCCGTGGTGGGGAGAGTGCACTGTGCCTTCCCAGCCAGATACTTTTGTATTACTAGAAAGAGAAGTTGTATTTATTGGTGGAATTACTTGCATGATTTAGTCCATTGTGGTTGCATTTCACATGCCTATGGCATACAGCACGGTGAGAACTGAAAAGCCCCAGGTTTGCCGTACGTGAGAAGGGAAGTGAAGTCACGGAGCCGCTGTTCCCTGCCTTATTCTTCGGCCTGACTACAGAGGACGGGGCCATCTTTCGGCCACAAGGGCTTTGCTTCCTTCTCCGAGATTCATGACATGTGTGACTGGAAGAAAACCATGGCAGTGCTTTGTGGCTGAGAAGCACCAGACAACAGAATTTTCCTCCCGACTCTCCTTAGCCCCGTGGGAGCAAGGTAACTGGCTAAGTGTGCTGAATGTGTGACGTGCAGGTCATTTCTTAGTTGCAGGGAAAGGGAGGATGCTGATGATGGCATGCTCGTGAGGGACACAGGCCTCCTTCAGGGCTCATTCTGGAAGGACATCTTCCCAGGGCCGATCCACTGAGGCCTCTTGGCTTCCAGGGCCAGTGAAGACTCCGCTCTGTCTCTCTCCATCAGTCTCTCCCTGCACAAGGGCAGGGGCTGTTCCATCTGGTTATTTTAGTACACAGCTACCTTTCCACTACAAAGTTAATAAAACCTGTGGCCAGTTCTTGGTGGTTACAGTGAGAAATTAGATTTGAGGTAGCAAAAGTGTCCTGTGAGATTTATGTTACAAATGACGAAGATGTGTGACTGTCCCTTCATCCTGGAGAGGGCGCCAGCCTCGCCACCCTCCTGAGATCCTGGCAATGATGTTTCTAGAAAATTTGGAAAACATAGTCAAATATAAAGAAGGAAATAAAAATCACCCAATGGAAAAAAAATGTGGCAATGAATATATGTATGTTCATGTATAACTGAAAAATTGTGCTCTGCATTGCAATTTGACACAACATTGTAAACTGACTATAACTCAATGAAAAATGTTAAAAAAATAAATAAAATTTGCTGGTCAAAAAAAAAAAATATCACCCAGAGCCTCTTCGCACAGACAATGACTGTTCACAAATATACTTTTTTGTTTTTTAACTTATTTCAAATCATACACTATAAAGATATAAACCCAGGTGCTAAAGTTCAGGGCCTAAATAAGAGATGCTCTGAAGAGAGGCAATTTGTCCCTAAGTTTATCCACAAACGAATATATATTCTTTGTCTATAAAGAATAAACTCCACAAATATAGGACCAGAATTTGTTTAGATTTACCCACAAGTTTATTATTTTCTTTGCTTGTCCTTTCTTCTTGAATATCAGATTTTTTTTTAAACCCTGAGCTCATTTTATTTCTTCCAGAAGTGGAACCTTTAAAGAAGTTCCTTTAAGGAAGGTTTGCTGCTAAAAAATTAAAATTTTGACAGACCAAAAGATTCATTTTTGACTGTATAAATATGTGGTGGGTATTTTATTGTCAAATGTTCTTTGGGAAATGAGTACTTGAAGCTAATTTTCATTTCTATTTATTTTACTTGCTAATGTTTTAATTACATAGTGCATTACAATTTTCAAAAGTTTCACACACATGGTTTCGTACAATTCCATAAAAACCCTTTTATAAGATCCCCAAGCCTGTGTCTCCCCTCTCCCGCTCTCTCCCCACTGGCAGCCACTGGTTTGTTCTCTGTGTCTGTGAGTCCGGCTCTTTTTTGTTATATTTAACAGTTGGTTGTTCTTTTTAGATTCCACATATACATATATACAGTATTTGTCTTTCTCTGTCTCACTTATTTCACTTAGCATAATGCCCTCCAAAGTCCATACGTGTCACTTCAAATGGCAACATTTTGTTCCTTTTTATGGCCGAGTAGAAACTAATTTTTTAAATTAAGTCTATTTTGGGGGATGATGAAAGGGTTCTGAAATTGGATTTTGGTGATGGTTGTACAGCTCTATAAATACACTAGAAAGCACTGAACTGTGCACTTAAAACTGATGAACTGTGTGGTATGTGCTTACGAAAGGGTTTTATTTTGCACTCGTTCTTAATAGGTGATTGCCCTGGGTTTACAGTTCTAGATTGATCATGTTGAAGACAGGATTCCCCCAACTTCTGACTTCCACTGTTACAGCTGAAAAGTCAGATCGCAGTCTCATCGCCATTCCTTTGTGGTAGCCTCTCTTTTCTCTAGGGTTGCCTTTAAGATCTTCTTTGGTATTTAGTGCTCTGAAATTTTAAAATGATGTATCTGGGTGTTGAGCTCTTTGTATGTATTCTGCTTGAGACTTTTCTTGCATTCTGCATCTGAGGATTTGTGCCTTTCATCCATCCTGGAAAATTCAGAACCAATTTTCCCGATTATTTTGTCATCCACACTCTCTTATGTCTCTCCTTCTGGAATTTCCATTTGACATCTTAGGCATTCCTGTTGGCCCTTCATATCTTTTCATTTCTCAGTCCCATTTTCATGTTGATATTTTCTTGCATTCTTCTTTTCTTGTATCTACACAACAATTCTCATATCTATGCCAGCAGGTTTGGATTTGCCGTTTCTTGTTTCTGCTCATTCGGTGCTCGTGGTGACCTGTCTGCTCACGTGTTCCGTGATTTTCCTGAGTGTGTTTTGGTTGTGAGCTCATGATCAGTGGTCTTCATCTCAGGGAACTCTCTGAGGCCAGGGTTGAGAATGCTTTTTTCCAGAGAGATTTGTGTTTACATCAGTCTGGCTCCTGCGTGAAGGTCTACGTCAAAATAACTTCTCAGCCAAGGTGTTTCTGGACCACAAAAGTGGGAAGAAATCAGCCCCCAAACTCACACAAATCTGGCTTGTTATTATAAATTCCCAAGGAATATTTTCTCTCCCTCTAACTAGGACCAAATCCATGACTGTGAGATATTTCACCATCTCCCTAGTTAACCTTCCCACAGAGGATGTGGTGCTGCGCGGGGAGGCTCTGACCTGACCCCTTGGCTCTGGCTCCTGCCCCATGCTTCATGAGCAAACCAATCCAACAGGAGGAAGCAGAGAGGACACCACAAACCTCGGGACGGGGCAGGAGCCGTTGTTCAGCTTGGGCATGGCGCGCCCGGCGACACGTGCACGGAGAGGCTGGGGAGTGTTATCTGAGCAGAGCTGAGAGGCCGGCCTTTGTCTGACACGGCAGCCAGGAGAAACGCGCATCAGCTCAGTTCAGTATTTACTTAGCTGTAATTTATACTTACTGCGTGAGTTTCTCACCAACTCGCTCACGTACCATTTTGGAATATATTTCCTAATGGCAGGCAGCAAGGGCACATGCACTTAATGCTCTTCTTAAAACTCTGAGTCGAGCAGATTTTGGTCACCAACTAGAGTTTAATTAAATAGAGAATCTTAATTATCTTAGTTCAACTTTGGAAGGAACTGTGAGACAGCTTTAGTGTATAATGGAGAACTTGTGACAGACTTTGATAAACTTTGTTTATCTGAAACGAGATAAGCCCCCGGTGTCTATGGGGTAACCCTCTCCTCCAGGCCTAGCTCTGCTGGGCTCCGGGCTCCATCCTCACCCACTGGCCCTGACCCTGAGGGCTGCAGAGACGGGCTTCTCCCACCTTTGCTGGCCCCAGCATGCTCCACAGTCTCTGGTAGGTGTCTGTAAGCCTGCCCATAATCCCTGAGTCCCTGCTCAGTCACCCTTCTGGGCGTGCCTTCTGTCCCCTTCTCCTGCCAGGAGGGGGATTCCAGGTGCCCTGTGTGCCTCCTCAATGGACAGAGGCTCTCATCCTCGGGGTCCCCAGTCCCCCCCCAGTGCACTGGCGGGTCCATCCCTCCCATGGCCTCTTCTCCGTGAGGTGTGTCTACCAAATACTGGTCTGGATTGCATGGAAACCATGCTGCCAATAGGTTTCCAGATGATTTAGTTCTTGACTAAATCCTAACAGAGTGAAGATGTTCATCACAGCAGTGTCTTCCTCCTTTGGCAGCATTTTTGGGTGTGAAGACAGGAGCAGGGTCAGAGCTGGTGCTGGGAGACCGGTGTGTGGGGTGTGGTTCCCACAGCCCATGCGGCATCTGGAAGGGAGCAAGTCACCACCCGTGTGCCTGCGTAGCTGTGACAGGCACAAATTATTGTAGCATGTGCCTGATGCACCCCTGGGGAGTGCACTGAGTGTGGACATTATGTCCTGTGTTCAGAAGACAGCTGTCTGCCAGCCATGAATCCATCCACTTATTTCCAGAGGACTGATGGGCAAAGACCACTGGCAAATCACCACTTTCTCTAGTGTGACTGAAGAAGACGGTGTCCCTGACATCGTCTTGCGTGGTGTGACTGTGCTGGCAAGGACTGTCCGTTACAGACAGAGCACTGTCTACCAGGATGCCTGCCGGGGTTTTGACAAATGCACCCTGAGCACCGATACTCAAGGGCTCCTGCTCTGCAAGGGGGATTCTTGCTTTGTGCGCCCTGTCCTTCCCCATCCCCAGGGCCAGAGGGGCAGCTTTCCCCGGGCAGGCTGTGCAGTGTGGAGGTGCGAGGGAGGAGTCAGTAATGTCCATCCTTGTGCCTGAACCTGGGGTCCAGGGGGCTGGAAGCCCGGAGCAGGAGCACTGCTTTGCCAGACGAGGTCCCAGCAGGAGATGGGGGTGGGGGTGGGCGCCTGGCCTGTGGCCCAAATGTCTGCCAGGCCAGGGCGCCGACCCTCCGAGCCGGGTCTCAGTTTCCAGCAGTGCAGTTGCAACTGGTGAGTCAACATTCTTCGTGTCATTGGGCAGTAAAACATGTGCTGATTGATGGCATTAACTTTTGAGGAAATCCATGCCTGTGTGACTGCTTCGCTTTGTGTCGGGCAAATACCACACGCTAAGGAGGCGTCACAGACCCAGATCAGCTCCAGGCACTTGGGTTCTCCGAGAGCCAGTGACTCAGTCTCCCTAACCAGAGTGGCTGCACAAGGCTTTGGGGAAGGCAGGAACTTCTCTGAGCCTCAGGGTCCCCATCTGTAAAATCAGTATATGAATACTTTCCACGGGGCTGTTAAACAAGGGCTCAAAGATAAATGCCAAGTCTCTGTCAAGGAGAAGATGCTCAGTGAGGATTTATTATTATTGCCATCACACTTCTATTGTTAAAATAAAACCAGTCCAGGTGTTACGTCCATCCGTACCTGGCTGCCCTGAGCCTCGTGTTCCTGGCATCTTACAGTTAAGACTCTACCTGGTACTCCAGCCCTCATTTGGGAGGCAGAGTCCTCCTTCTCATGGGAGTTCCCATCTTGGTTTCCGGGCCTCCCTCAGCACCATAGATGCACCTGCCCTGGATGCCTTCTTCCTCAGGCCCTGCCTACCTCTGCATCTTGAATCCCATCCCATAGCTGGTCTCAGAGGGGTCCAGGTAACACGGCCAGCGGCTGTGTGACTAGCATCCTGCTTCTCCTTCATCCTCAGAGCATCAGGGTTCTTCACCTGGGCTCCGCTGAGGTGGGAAGCCCCATGAAAAAGACTGGCAAGACCCCCAGGCAGGGCCACTACTTTCTTGCCAGCACCATCCGGTTCCCTGGCCCGTGGCATTATCTCATTTTTTGCCTCTATAAAATGGCTTGCTTCTGGGAAAGCGGAAGTTACCTCTAAGATTCTGTTGGTTCCCTGAGCTCACTCCTGATTGATCCACTTTGTTATACTTTATTTGCATGTGATGTTGCAAAATGTTGCGAAGTCTTGACTGGCAGCCTATAAAAGCCTGTGTAAACCTACAGACGGGGTCCAGAGCTTGGAGTGTTAACTCCCCTGGGCTTGCAGGTGTAATAAACCTGAGTTCTCCAACCCTCCGAATGCTGCTTGGTCTCTTGTCAGGATCCAGGTTGCTGCCACAACTGAGCTGTAACACACTTTGCTGCAACAACACCAAGATGCCAACTTCTCATGCCCCAGAGCCCTTGTGCCCCTGTGACTTTGAACTGAAGGCTGCTGCTCCCAAGGCCAGCATTGTGGCTGCAGGAAGGAAAGTGCGCCCTTTCCCTTCCACGGGGAGCTCAGCAACCTCTTCCCCACAGAACTCTGAGGCATGCAGAGCCCTGTGCTGGCATGCGGTGGGGGCGTGCTGCCAGCCACCCCCAAGTGCACCATCTCTGTGGGAGAACGGGATCCAGCCCCTGCGGTTCATGAGCTAACTGACCCCAAAGTCAAGACAGGCTGTGTCAGGACTGTCCACTCCATCACCTTAATCCACAGACTCATGGCTTCTAAAAGGCAAACCAGGCAAACTAGAATATTTCCAAACAACAAAATGTGTTTTGGGCTGTTTGAAGTAACACACCCCTCATTTTCAGTGTCAGCCAGCAGACAGACCTCCAAGACCGCCATCTGCTTGGACCCCTGGGCTCCTGGTTCTCTGGTTCTGTAGCTGGGACCTCCAGGGAAGCTGGGCCCCACCCCGCCTCGGAGCTGGCCGGCCAGTCCAGGCAGATGAGGGCGACCACGGCCGTGGCTCAGAGGCCCGGCTTCTAACCTGGCTGCCGGCCCCCCAGCCGTGCAACTCAGGTCGCGGTGTTTGGACTCTGGTCTTGCTCCTTATTGTCAAACTGGCTTCCTTCTTCCCCATTTTAGAAATGACACAGGGTCTCTCCCCACCGTGGAACGTTCTGCAGGGTTTCTGGACCCACACCTTGATTCAGAGCGTTTGCGTTTCTGTGGGGGAGATTCAGGGGTTCTCAGAGCAAGGTGGGGATGATCTTTTGAGATGTCAATGTGCTTTGTGAAATCCTCTCTGCGATGTGAAGCAGAGGTGACCTCACGTCCTGGTGAGTGTGTGAGAGGGCAGCAGGAGGGGACAAAGTCTGGGGAGAGACAAAGGGCCCACATCCACCTGCCTGTCACCGATCCACAGTTCAGGTGACTCATGTCTATTTCACATGATGAACAACTCAGAAAATCAGTAGAATCAGGACTGAGGGGGCAGAGCCTCAGCGGCCCCACCACCCAGAGAAAACCGTCTTTATAATTTCCATGTGTTTCCTTCCAGTCTTTTCCTCCTGTGTTTTGTTCTTTGCATTGTGCAGGTCGTAGGGGGCTGTGGTGACCCCAAATGACTTCCCCTTTGGGGGGTAATTTTATTTGGGAAGAACATGTAAATGTCTGCTACTGTTGAACAGTTAGAAAATATATGCTGGGGTGACACCGGGAGAATAATTTGAGACGCATGTGTCTACAGAGGGTCTAGGTACCAGGATATGGGTGCGGGGACTGGACAGAGTCGGGGAACAAAGTTCACGGTGCGGAGCAGCCGGGGCCGGAAGCAGAGGGGCCAGGGCGACGGCCACAGGACTGCATCCTGGCCACTCGCAGAGGCTGCTCCCTTCCCAGCCCCAGGAGAGGATCTCGCCACGAGTTCTGGGTATCAGTCCTTTGGAACATCTGCAGAAAGAACCCATTTAAACCGCCGTCAGGTAGTGCATCTCTCTTCCCTTTCCAGTTCCAAGTTCCCCTTTGGTACGGTTTCCCCTGCTTTAGGGTATGGAGTGGCACTGGTGTTTGCTAGTCCTAACTTTGTGTTCCTTTCTTAAAGTGGACTACATGGACGGCATCCACTCCAGCTCCTACAGCGCTGATCCACCCTGACAGAGAACGGGTAGGGCTGTCCAGCATCGCGGGCAATCTCTTCAAAGGACTGTAAGCATAAAGGTGCCCCAATGTCCCCAGCGGCTGTCTTTGGGAGGGGGGAGGTACTCGGCACCGAAACCATCCATTCAGTCCTTGGATTCCCCCACCGGCCCTCTCCCCCTGCTCTCTGCTGGGATGCTGGCCGGCAGGCACATCCACAGGCCCCTGAATGCTCTGGCTCCACTGCAGGGAAGAGGAGAGCCCACCCTGCCCTCCCGCCCTCACCCCGGCTCCCGCCAGACCCGTGACGCTGACAATCCTACGCCTCCTCTGTCAGGGTGGACCAGGGCTGTAGGGCCTGGAGCTGACGCCGCCGGCTGCATGTTGATTTCCTGAATTTGGGGGCTGCGTTGGAATAAAGAGGGAGAACATCCTTGTTTGCGAGGAACGCACACTGAGTATTGGGGGTGATGGGGTCGTGCCAGAGGCTCACCCCCGAGTGGTGGAGGGGGAAAAGTCTTTGTTCTCTGCTTGAAAATTTTCTGTAAGTTTGTAATTATTTAAAAATAAAAAAGAGGAAGACAGGCGGGCAGGAAGGAAGAAAGGGTGGGTGGGTTTCCTCACTAATTTGACCTCATATGGTGCTTTAGAGGTATTTTCAAACATAAGTGGAAATGGAAATATATAACTCTATTAGCATATATAAAATTTATAATCTTAAAACCCATGTCAGCTGAAATAACTTTTTTAGATATCCTCAGATATTTGTTCTTTGACTGTCATCAGTTCTAGGTATTTTTGAGCAGAATCGTTTTTAGGCTTTGAAGCTAAAATCTTTATATTGAAGTTTGTGGACTGTGAAATCACAATACTTTCAAAGGTTCCAAGAGTTTCAGAAAAGTGAGACTTCAGTTTGACCTGCTATGCTTGGCATCTCGTTAGGCCGTCCTTGCTTTGATATGCTCCCCCAAAAGAAGTTTCCTGGTCTCACTTGGAGATCAGAAAACATTCCTTTCTGTGTCAAACTTTACAATGAAGTAAAAGAAGAGAAAGCAACGCTTCACTCAGAACTTTCTATTCAAGTTTTTCTTTTCTTAACATTTAAAAGCTAAGAATGAAAATTTTCAAACACAGAGAGAATAGCAGGTAATGTAAAGTATTCCCATGTGTCCACCAATAAGACCTAACAGATGTGAGCATTTGGCCTAAAGAAATAGAAACGTCACTGAGACTGTGTGTGTATTCCTGTTTTCCATGCGTCGCTCCTTAGCAGTGACCGTCGTCTTCAGGTTGGTGTGTGTCCTTTCTTTCATCCATGCAGGCTTCCTGTATAGTTCCACAAATAGCTGTACTTTTCTTCAAGAGCTTTAAAATGTTATAAAAAGAATATCACTTTTTATGTTCATTCCACAACTTGCTTTTTTAATTGAGATAAAATTTAATGAAAACTACAGCTGTTAAGTATACAATTTAATGAGATTTGATAAATATATACACCCATGTAACCACTAGCCCAATCAAGGTATAGGACATAGTCATTCACCCCTGAAAACTTCCTTCCAGTCAATCCCCACCCGTATAGACAACAATGATGTGATTTCTATGATGGTGTATTAATTTCATTGTTCTTAAATGTTGCTGATGGCTACTTTAACTTTGCTGAACATCAGTTGACTATATATGTGTGAGCCTATTTTTGGACTATTTTATTGCCTGGACCTATTTGTCATGCCAATACCCTGCTAGATTGACCACCATAGCTTTATATCAAGTCATGAAATCACATGAAAGTTATGAAATCACAAAGTGTGAGTCCTCGAACATTTTCTCATTTCAAGATACATTTAGATATTTTTAGAATTTTTCAATTTCCATAAAAATGTAAAACTCAACCTGCCAATTTCTACCAAAGAATCTTCTGGGATTTTGGCTAGGACTACATTGAATCTATACACTAATTTGGGAAGAATTCATGTATTAACAATATTGAGTCTCCCAATCCATGAACATGGTCTACCTCTCTATTTATTTTGGTCTTCTTTAATTTTTCTCAGGGTTGTTTTTGTTGTTTTCAGTGTAAAGGTCTCACATCTTCTGTTAAATTTGTTCCTATGTAGTTAATGTTTTTTGACACTACTTTAAAGGAATTTTTCAATTTCATTTTCTAATGGTTTGCAGCTTATATATAGAAGTACAATTGACTTTTGTATTCTCTGTATTCTGTAGTCTTTCTAAATTCACAGATTAGTTCTTGAATTTGTTTTGTAGATTCACCTGGATTTTCTATATAAATAATCATGCCAACTGTCAATAAAAGCAGTGTTACATCTTTCTCTCCAACCCATTGCCTTTATTTCTTCTTTTTCCTTATTGGCACTAGCTGGGACCACCAGTACAATGTTGAGGAGGTGGTAAAAATGGATATCTTTGCCTTGTTCTCAATTTTAGATGGAAAGTGTTCAATTTTTCACCATTAAGTATGATGCTAGCTAGCTCTAAGAGTTCATACATGCCTTATATCAAATTTATACATGTTCTGTATTAGATTGAGGGGTTAAATCATTTTACTTTCAGACTGCTGAAAGTTATCATGAATTGATTTTGAATGTTTTCAAATGCTTAATTTTATTAATTTTTGACTTACATTGATTTTCAAATGTTAAACCAGCCTTGCTTTTCAAGGCTAAACCCCACTCAGTCATGATGTACTATATTGCTGTATTTGATTAGTTTCTTGAAGGGTTTTACGTTTATGTTCATGAGGGATATTGGTTTGTAATGTTCTTTTCTGCTCATGTCAGGTTATTTCTAGTTTGGAGTTCTTATAAACAGTCCTGTTATAAACATTCTGGCATACTTTTTGCTGCAACACTGTGCCTTTACATTGAGTATATACTTTGCAATGAAATTTCTAGGTCAGAGGGTACGTGTATGTTTAGTTTTAGCAAATCCTGCCAAAGTGGTTGTGGCTGTTTGCACCTCCACCATCAAGGTGCAGCATTGAAGTGTGGGCTGCCAGCTATTTGCTACTAGTCTGCAAAGAGGTAAGTCCAGAAATTGAGAGTGAGCACTGAGAAATTTTGATAGAAATGTGCCATTGCTGAGAATACAAATCCACAGTCGGCAGCCGAGTGTGAAAGTGTAGACTGACAGATGTCACACCTGCATGATGAGTCACAGGGGGCAGGAGCTCCATATTCCTCCTTCTCAGTGGGACTGTGTCTTGGTCTGCAATGCACTGGAGACTTAAAAAGAAAAAGAATGCAGGCATTTCACCACACACAGTTTAAGAAGCACTGGTGTGTGAGAATTCTGGTGGTTCCACATCCTTTGCTAACCTTCAGTAACTTTCATTTCATTCTTTCTAGTGGGTCTGGCACTGTGATTTTAATTCGCGTTTTCCCAATAACTAAGGCGGTCATATACTTTTCATATGTGCGTTGGTTATCTGGAGATGTTTGTGTGAAATACCTATTTAAGTCTTTTGCCCACTTTCAAGGTTTATGTTTTAAGTCTTCCAAACACATTTAATGTGGGCCCTTTCCTAACTACCCCCCCCCATTTCTAAGAGGCAGAAGGTGAGCAAAACATGGGGAGGGCAAAAGCCTGATTCAAAAGACAGATGTGTCTGAGTTTATTCAGATAATTTTTATGAGCACCTACCATGTGCCAAGCATCAAGTGTGACCACAAGGATACATCACTGAACAAAATAACAACATTCTTGTCCTGCAGGAATGTATACTCCAGTGGGGAGAAGACAAACAAGAAACTGACGGCTTTGGATGGTGGTAGATATTAGGAAGAAGACAGGATAATGAGAGAGCAACTCGGGTGGGAGGATACTTGGGCGAGAGTGGTGAGAGACAGTTTTTCTAAAGAAATTATATTTATGCCTGCAATAGAATAGTGAGAAAGAGGCAGCCTTATAACAATCTTTGGAAAGAGCATTCTAGGAATAGAAAATGTGAGGTGCAAAGGTCCTGAGGTAGAAAAAAGTTGGTCTCAGTATTGGTTAGAGAGTATTCTCTAATTTGGGTCAAATTTGATATAATAGATGCTAGAGATTCTTCCTGGCCATTGGTGGTGCTGCTCCTAGCTGCTCTGACCCTTTTCTAGTTCTGTGTGCCTTTCCCCAAGCCTTAATGTGGGTTGACTGCCCAGGATTGTGACTGGAATGAATCTTTGAGAGACTGACCTCAGGTTACTGGAGCAGCTTTGCCCACACAGGTTGACACCTGGAAGGGTCTGGAGGTTACACTCCCAAACCCACCACTGAGCAGCCCTGATCCACTGGTCGAAGGATGCGAGAGTTCGGAAGCCAGTTCCCTTGCCTGGAGTTGGGGCAAATTAGGGTGTGATTTAGGCTTCAGACAGACACGAGGAGTCAGGCTGCAGCTGGGACTTAACCAGAAGTCACACCTCTGGCTATCTTTTTCCTATCCACGCTAGTTTCTGGGAGCACTTCCTTAATAAATCAATTGTCCCTAAATTCTCATCTGAGAGTCTGGTTTCAGGGAACAAACTTAAGACACCCTGTATATGCTTTACAACGGTTTTTCTTTTTTCCTTTCCTTTCCCTCTTTCTGTGGTACCAGACAGTAGCAAGTGCTCTGAAGTCGGACAAACCGAGTTTGAATCCCACCTCTCCTCCCTGAGTTACTCCTGGGCAGGCTGCCCACTCCCTCTGGGCCTTAGTTCCCTCCCTTAGAAAAGTAGGACAAAAATAGGTACATTTTAGCTTAATGATTGCTGAGAAGATTGATTGAAAGAACACAGCCTTTCGCACAGAGAGGGGCAAAAGTTAAACACTTGGAGCTATTATTACGAAAACTTTCCAAACTTTATGAAAGCTTTCATAAAATGCTGCAAGCCTTGGGTTGTAGATCTTTAAAACTGCTCTGTGTCACCGGAATTTGGCTGGGACCAGGAGAAGAGGAAGAGAACTAGCCTTTCTGGGACCTGTGAGATGCCTCTAACATGTATGTTTTTATTTAATCCTGAGATGCACCTGCCAAAAGGCAGAAGGTTCTATGAGCATTACTTTAAAGATGAGAACCCAAGGTTCAAAAGAGGCATGACGTGTAAGTCAGGCTCCAAGTCACACCCGTCTGGACAGAGCCCCCGCTGGGACCCCCGGCCCGTCTGGCAGGCCAGGCTCCGTCTTTACTTCCAGGTCCTTCCCCCATGGAAGGTGCTTGCACCTGTTGTTCAGAGGGTGCTGTGTCCTGCCTGAGATGACTCCCACTAGGATGACTCTAGGAATCCAGAACGCCAGTGTGATGCTCTGAGGCTGCAGGGAGGATCTGCTGTAGGGCAGAGTGACTTTTCAGTCCTCAGGCCGACGGTCCGGTGAGCCTCCGTGGGGCCACGCGGGCAGTGGTCAGGGCCCACGCTGTCTCCATCCTAAGTGTGCCCACGGGGAGCCCGGACCCCACCTGCCGCAGCTCTGACCCTCCGGGATCCCAGCACTTTGAAAGCAAAGTGGAGTTTCAAGGCAGGAGGCTGATGGTGCCACATCCGTAGGCAAACGGCCTGCTCTGCGGAGCCTGCAATCCCAGGTGAAAAAGGCAGGCAGGCAAGGGGCTTGGCTGGAAACACCTTCACGCCCCGCCCCCAGTGCCGGAGGTAATCAGGGCAGCAAAACTGTGCCCAGAGCTCTGAGCTCTGGGTCAGCTGGGACAGCTCTAGGGACAGCGACCCATTCACGCCTTCTCAAGAGTTTCCTACGGGGAGGGGGGATCCAAATTCACTTCAACCAAGCTAACCCCTCCTTTACAGACACAATCCTTCCAAAAGCTGGGACAGACCTTCAAACATTCCAAGAGACAGTTCCGGAGAGATAGAGTCTTATTCCCTGACAAAGCAGTGCTTACTTACCCTCTCATTTCCCCCAAGACTGGGTTCTCCGGCAGGGGTCAAGGTGGGGAGACCCAGGCAGAACGCAGATGGGGGCCTGGTCCCAGGGCGCACGGGTCCCAGCGCACAGCTCTGCACCGAGGCAGGTGCGTGCGTCGTCCCTGCGCCCTTGCCCTCCGTCCGGATGCTGCGAGGGGCCCTCCGCACACCCCAGCCCAGCCTCCGGGGAGCACGGGGCCCCACAGCAACTGAATTGAAGCCTTTTTTTTTTTTTTTCAAACAACTACTTTGTGTTTTCCTTCCTCCACGTTAGCAACTGCATCCTGTCACAAGTTTATCAACAGGGCGTGCTTTCTTTGAAACAGCACACTTAATTTACAGCAGATTCAGACCTCTCTTGGCTTTCAGTCTCACACCCAAACCTGCCAAAGGAGAAATGCGTTCTCTAAAGAACAGATCAAGTTCATAGAAACAGAAAGTCAGCCTGTGCGTCAGTGTCACAGAGGAGACCTCTGCTCTGGCCGCGGCAGGTGCATCCCCATCAGGCTTAGACACAGGGTCACCCGCTAGGAGAAAACAGAACCAAAAAAAAAAAAAAAAAAAGAGAAACAACAAGGTCCTGTTACACAGCACAGGAAACTACATTCAACACCTTGTGATGGCCTATAATGAAAAAGAATATGGAAAGGAATATACATGTATAAACGAATCACCATGCTGTACACCAGAAATTCACACAACAGTGTAAACTGACTGTACTTCAATTAAAAAAGAAAGAAAGAAAGAAAATAAGACCAAAAAAGCTCTGCTCGAATTCTTTCAGTCTAAGTCCTAAGTGCACTGCCTGTGGGGAATTTATAGCACCTGTCACCCTGGGAGCTTGGAGAAGGGGCTCTGGGTGCCCAGATGCCACGAGGAAGAATCAGGCCAGTTCTCAAGGACAGAGACCGGACTGGGCAGGGACAGTGTTGGCAGACCCCCTCCAAGAGCCTCCCAGAGCAGGTGTGCTCTTAGCTCCCATTTTCGAATGATTTCCACTGTGCACCGTGAAGTTTCATCTAAACAAAATATTTCTTTTGTTAAGAGCTTTCTCTGCACCCAGGCCTTCTAGCTGCGTGAGAGTTTGACCTCCCAATCCTCTAGACTCAGCACTTGGCCGTCTGCTGTTATTTTTAGTGGAAGTATAAAAAGAACCTCAAAAAGTTGCAGCTGGGGAGGGGGTGGGGCCCAAGGTGCCTGCACACAAGTGACTTGAGCCGCCCTCACAGAACTAACTCCACCAGAAGCAGAAGGCAAAACAAAACCCACAAGGCTGCTCATTACTCTGGAGAAGAGCTCCGGGAGCGTGGTTTTAAAAGTGAAAGTTTAGGTCGTTGCCTTCCAGCTGATTTATCTAAGTAGGGCAGTTGAGGTGAGAACCGCGTGGAGCACATTTGTAGGTCGAATTCCCCCGTGGACAGAACTCTAGCTACACACTTCCAGGTAAGAACGTAGATTTCTAATTGTAAAGAAATGTTTGCTAAATTCACTTCAGAAAGACATTATCGAAAGGCACTTAGGATCCCCCTAACATGTGCCTGGCACCAAGTAAGCGCTTCAGAATCTCATTTTCATTGGCCTTTCTAGGCCTTTGGACCTAAAGTCCTTTACCAGTAAAATATGTAAATAAAATCTATCAGGAAGGCTCTTTCCCCGGCTTTGGGGGTACGTGATGTAGTACCGAGTCATCGCTCCCACCAGCACTGTCACTGCTGCTTCGGAGGATTTAACAAAGAAAACCCAGGCTTAAGAAATCAGCAGTGAAGTTCAGAAGTTCAGAGCAATTTGTCTTGGGAACAAAGTCTTCCCTAGAGCTAAGAGGAATTCAAAGGAATTCTTGGCTGTTAATGGGATTATTAAAGATATACCTGAGACCAGATAAATATTTGATGATTTTGCAAAATTCTGGGGCCCCTCTGGTTTTTCTTCTGCTGACGCATTTTCCTCCCCTGGGGTCTGGACCTTGTAGCTTCATTAGACTTTGCAAATGAAGGCTGGGGTTTCCCAAGAGTGTGCATGCGTGGGAGAGCTTTGCCAGAAACGACAGACCGGGGTTTCAGGAGGGGTGTGTGCGTGCGCGTGTGCATGTGTGTGTGTTTGTGTGTGTGTGTGCCGAGGAGGGAGGTGGCTGTGGGAGGGAGGGTGGGAGGAGATGCGGGTTACAAAGCTGCCATCTAGAGGCCGCCTCCCTGCAGTGTATATAATGCAAGTCTGCAGCCCGCGAGCTCACAGTTTCTCCGAACTGCTCAGCCCCGAGGCGGTGCGCGCAGGAGCCAGGAAGGCGAGCCCTAAACCGGAGCCCAGCCGGGAGGTAAGGAAACTGGGTCAGCAGCCCTGCTTGGGAGAGAAGGGAAGACGGCAGTTGGTGGAGAGGGGGGTCTGCTTTTAAGCTGTGTTCTTTTGCAGAGATCTTCTTAATCACTGTGATGGGTGCTTGAGAGCCTGCAGGTCTGGCTTCCGAAAGCACAGGCTGCGCGTTGCACGGCTGCATCGCAAAGTGCGGCTGCTAACTTGGGGCTTCACCTTGGCTGCAGAAAGTAAAAAGGGCGGTTGTCTGCAGTCACTTGGGGAAGGCACTCTCTGTGTGTGTTCGCTGGATTTAGGAATCCTGGTGTTGATTTGCTGCTGCGGGTGTTTTGCTCCAGCAAGCAGAGAACTTTACAAGAATGCAGACGGCCCGTTTAGCTTGCTTGAAGTTGGCATAGGGATCAGCTTGGCACCACTGTTTACCTGTTTCACTTCTGGTGTATCAATTGGGAAGCAGAATTGTCAGGGAAGGCGTTATTCCAGAAAGATGTACCCTTTATCAAGAGACATCCTTCAGTGGAGAAGAAAACTACACTGAGAATCTTTGTGGGTCCAGAATGTGTACTGAATTCACTGCTTTGGAGGATTACCAGGTCTTATAAATCCGGAAGCTATATGGTGAATGTTAAATACAGCTCGGCAGTCTTGTCTCTTGACTGCATCTTTCCTAATCTAATCTGAGTATTTATTGTTCTCCCAGAAGGTGCTAAGTCCAGCTTCAGTTGGAAAAAAAGGAGGGGGGAGAACACTCACGAGCCTAGGAGTTTGCAATTTAATTACACTCTTGAAATAAAATGTGAATTTCGTTTGATTTTGTGAGCCTGCATGAAGATTCAAGGGGTGGCTGAGACTAACAACTTTGGAGTGAGGTCAGGGATGGGTGGTTAGCCAAGACTTCTAAGTTCTAGGGAGAATGAGAAGTTGTAAAAGTCAGACTGGCTGTCTCTTTTCCTCTTTCTTTCTCTCTTTCTTTCTTTCTTTCTCTTTCAATTCATTTGCTCACACCAGGATAATTACATTTTCCAGAAGTGGGAGAGGCCCCCCTGAAACAGTTCACAGCCCTTTGAAGGCATTCGGTGCACTGACGTCCCCTGAAACTTCATTCTGCAAAGTCTCGCTGTGGTAACTTTTCCTTTTCTTTTTAAACCGTGCAGATGCTGCCTTTGTGTCCCTTTATTTATTCCAGGAAAATGCGGAGATCAAATAGGCTGGCCTGGAAAGGAAAGTGGAGGCTGCTGGTGTCTGTGCTTAACTTTCTATGGATTTTAAATGGATAAACTGCCTGCCCCGCTTTCATCAGCGCTTGAGCTTCCCCAGATGCAAAGCCTTTTTCTAAAGCAAAGTTGCACATGGGAGCTCGAGCTTGGAAACAATTTGCTCTTTTTCCTCCCAGTCTCTGCCATAAACACTCCAATGTGCACAGCCTCCTGGAGATGGGGTTGGGGGGGGGACTGCAAGGGATGGGGTGGAAAAACAGAAGAGAATAGAGAATTGCCTTTATTTTGCTGCCCATGTGACTTTTCAGGGGGTGTGCATTGCAATCAGAGTTTTTAAAAAGTTCCGGAAAGTACAGCCCAGGAAGCATGCCCGTGCTTAGCGGAGTCAGGACTCTGGAGGTGAGGTTACCCTACAGTAACAGTGAGTCTGCAGAGACTTGGGAAGGTATTATGGTTGCTAATCAGGTCCAGAACAGGCAAAGTATAGGCTTTCTGGAGGAAAAAAAACCAAAACAAAAAAACCTACTTAATCAGGAACAGTGGCTTTTTGTGTGATCACTCCAGGCAGAGAGGCTCCTGTTTTCCAGACGACGTGAGGGGAGTCAGTGGAAATTATTCAAACCTGAGACTGAAAGACAGTCATTCTATGAACCCTAAGAGAAACCGAGGCGAAAAAAAAGCCTTAGAGCTTTCAGAACCTCAGGTTGTTCTGATTTTGCAGAACATGGATGGAATTTGGAGCTAGGCAGTATTTTGTACTTTTCATCCAGGAAACCAAGGAACTTGGTTTTACTCAGGAACAGAAATGGTATTAGAAGGCCTTCCGACCGAACTGCCTGTGTGTAGGTGGAACTTTGAAAGAAACCAAAGGTGGCGTGTCTGTCAAGTGGTTTTAAAGTCTGGAAACTTGTAGCTCTGGGACACGTATTTTTTATTAAAGTAAAAGCAAGCAAACAGAAGAAAAGGAGTAAAGGGAGGGCTGCTCTGATTTTGAATGCTTGATGGTTTTCTGCAGGGAAAAATCTACTTGTTTAGAAACGGGGGAGGGGTAAAACCTCGTTGCATCACTATTAAAGTGATGAGAGAATTACGTATTTTTATAAGGAAACCTGTACTGAGCCCCAAGTGGGTTTGGAAGCTGACCCTGTTTTTTGGTTGTTACCGTGCTGAGTATTCAGAGGGCGGAGAGGCTGAGACTGCCCCGGGGGCTAGGACTGCTCTCGGCCAGGGGCCACGTAAAGGAGCAGGGCCCACCTGGGGACCGCGTGGTGAGAGCTCTGTCGGCCGGGTAGCTGGCATCTTCCAGTTTCTTATTGTAACAGAATCCCTCAATTTTAAGTCAAAGATTGTGTAGCATTCTCCTGGGAACCCCGTTGTGTTTGGCCCATGGTGAGTGGCTGTCCGAGGCTGGCTGACCTCCCACTGCCTCACCCAGGCCCTAGGCTGGGTGGGAATTAGGGCTCTGGTTACAGCCGGTCAACCCAGACGGCAGCCTTTGTGCCGTGGGAATCTCTGCATCTCTCCTTCTGGGTCCAACATCATTTCCCTGTCAGGCAGCTGAGCACAATAGAACCGATCAGGTTTCTGGATGTGGGGTTCATTTTGTCTCCCCCAACACATAAACTGGACGAGGCTGCCCAGTGTGTTAATGTGACGCGTGTCTGAGGACTCCGGAAATAGGTGGCCTCTGTCGGAATTAGGGTTTGGATTTCTCTCCCTCTATTATTTTTTTTAAATTCTCAAATGATTCAGAGCAGTTCTCTTTTTTTCCCATATTTTATAGCTCACTTCTTTTTTTCCTTCCTTTTTTTTTTTTATTGAAGTATAGTTGATTTACAGTGTTGTGTTAGTTCCTGGTGTAAAGGCTACTGATTCAGATATATATATACACGTACACATATATACACACATATTCTTTCCATAATATTTTCATTACAGGTTACTACAAACCATTGACTGTAGTTCCCTGTGCTCTGCAGTAGGGCCCTGTTGTGTATCTGTTCTGTATATAGCAGTTTGTATATGTCAATCCCAAAGTCCCAGTTTATCCCTCTCTCCCCTCTTCCCCCAACCCCAGTAACCATAAGTTTGTATTCTGCGTCTGTGAGTCTATTTCTGTTTTGTAATCACTTTTATGGGGAATCTAAAAAAATGACACAAACACACTTATTTACAAAGTCAAAGCAATTCTTTCCTTGTGCAAAGTGAGAGCAGCGGGGCACCAGCGAGTGGCAGTCTGGACAGCCTCGTTCTGTCTGGGGGACACTGGGGGACAGACGGTCCCTGGTTTGCTCCCAGCCCCAGCAGATGGTCCCTGGAGCCTGGGCCGAAACTTTCCTGGACTTCCCCATAGATTTAATGCAGGGCTGGTAAGAAACACAGCAAACCCCACTGATTTGTTTAATGACCCTTCGAGCTTGTGCCGACCCTCTTTACCTGAATTACACCTGGCCAGGTAGAAGGGGCGGGACTTCTGCCAGAGATCAGAGCCTGAGTCCCACTGGACAGTCTCCGGGAAGCTGCCGGGACAGTGAAGATCACTGTTCCCAGCCTCGTCCCTGAGATTGCCGGGCCCTTCGCCTGTCTGGCCTCAGTTTCCGGGTGTGTAGCAGTGGGTGGGCTGAGCTGGGTGATCTTATCTGGGGACAAGACTAAATTGCTCCCTTAAGTTCCTCCTTGGGAGGACACAGGTCCCAACTGCAGAAAGCCAGTACAGAAGGTCACCTGCAGGCAGAGGTCCTGATGAATACAGAGGCCCAGAGGGAGGGTGTCTGAGCTGGGGTGGCCTGGCGGTGTTACCTTCTCTGCACGGCACCCCGGTACCTGCCTCCAGCCTGCTCTGCGCCTGGCCTCCGCCACAAGCTTCTCCACGGTTTGTGTCGCCTCCGTCCTCAAAAGCCTTTTCTGCCCCAGAACCAGTCCCTTGCTCAAGACCTCGGTGGCTCCTGCACGGACAGGCCCAGCCTGGCTTGCTCAGCCAGATTCAGTGACCCCTCACCGCCCCCTCCTCCCGAGGGCTCCCCCACTGTGCTGCTCCGGGGGCGTCCAGCACCGCCCCCCTGCCCTCGCGACATTCTCTGTTCGCTGGAGCGTTCCTGGGGGCGGGTGCGGATTCTGGTTTGCTATGCTCCAGAGCAGTGCCCCTCACAGAAGAGGCCCCCAAATAGAAATGGGTGATACTTACCTCGGCTCAGTGAGGATTTCAGAAAGGTCTCTTCTGGGCTTCCGTTTCTGTTAACGGCCTCGGATGTCGGGTCTGGGGGAGCTTATTAACTGTTCATCTGTTGACTATGGAGTCATCGAACACCTGCTCTGTCCAGGTGAGGTTGCTGGCTGCCCTGTACACAGGGAGTAGGTGGGGGCGCTTGAGGAGGAAGGAGGGGAGACAGGTGAACAGCCCAGTGAGGTAGAGTGGAGATGCCAGACTTGGCTGGGGGGAAGGTGGGAGAAGCAGAGGGGGTATTTGGAACAGGATTTATTGGGATGGGAAGCACTAAGGGGTCAAGAAGGGTCTTCCAGGGTAGTGATGGGAAATCGCAAACACACTGAAGGCAGTTGTGGGGAACACCAGCCAGATACCTGATCGCTTGGCAGTCTCTGTCCTGGAGGGAGTGGCTTTTACTCAGTGAAAGGATATATTTATTGCAGGCCAAACTGCCACCCTGTGGAGACCCTAAATTGGAGACTTCTAATTCTGGCTGTGCCACCAGCTTGCCGGATGAGCTCAGGGAACGCATTTAGAGGCAGCTGGATGTGTCAGGCCGCTTGCTGTGGCACAGTGGTTGCCAAGGAGACTTGGTGGATGAATAATAAGCCTGAGAGATGAGTGGAGCATCTCCCTTCCACCACGTGGGGACCCGAGTGGTAGAGGAGTCCTTTTACAGACCCCGGGCTGGGGGGGCGTGGTGGGCGGTGATGGACGGCTGCTGGTCCTCCGTCCACAGGTCGTAGGAAAATCCACTGCCTTCCTGGCGGAAGCATGATGCCCTCCGGCTGCAGGTGTCGGGCACGGAATCTCTCGGAAGCGACCCCCAGGAAGAGGGCTCAAAGAGAAAAGCAGCGCGTTTTGGGAGAAAGGGAATGCAAAGTGAGGCCTACTGCTTCGTTCTCACATGGGGTCTCTTGGTCTGGAAAAATGGACCATGAGCCTTTATTGTTCCGTAGAACACTCCTCCCTCTATAAAAATTTACATAATTCTTGATGCCAAGTTCCAAATAATACAGACGTGTATAGAGTAGAACTACAGCTCCCCCTTTGTCCCCTCATCCCACAGTCCCAGCCCAAAGTCACATTCACACAGATTTTTTTCCATGCCTTTATGCGCATGTATTTACCTACAAAATGCACATGATTTTTGTTTTTCCTTTTTGCACGCGAGACTGCGCTCTGTGTGCGTGTGTATCTTTCTCTTACTGGTGTGTCATAACTTCCCGTGCTCGTGAAGGTGAGCGCCTCCTTCCTCTGTGTGGCCGTGCTGCAGTCCAGACAGCCGTCTGATGTCATCCCCACTGTTTTGCTGGTGTATAAACAGTGCTTCAGTAAACATTCTTGCACATGCATGTGGGGACCTGTGACTGTTTTGAGAGGAGATGTGTGAACTTGCAAAATCCAAGACCGGAAAAATCTCTTCTTCCAAGCCCCGTTTTTCCCCTCCATCAGGAATCCTTATGCAGATGTTACAACCTGTGTCAGAAGTGGCCTATCATTCTCCTGCCCTGGGCCGGGGGAGGCAGGCGGTGGGCAGGTGTGGCTGACGCCCAGAAGCCCCTCCTGAGCTCTGGCCCAAGCGGACGGGAACGGAATCGCTAGCTTGTTCCAGCAGAGGGGGTCTGGTCCAAGGGGTGAAGGCGTCTCCTCCAGTCCCGGGATCATCAGGGCGCTGCTGCCCCTCCTGGAACACTTGGGCCAGCCACACCTCTGGAACGTGTGACCGTGTCCACGAGGAGCCAGGGCTGGCCGGTCTTAGTCAGTTGGCACACAGGGAGTGGGCCATCTCTATTGGATGGGGTGATGCTCTGCTTTTGCTCCAGGGGAGTGGAAGTGCAAGGTCTCAGGAGGTCGGAGTGGCCCGGGAGTCCGTGGGTGGCTCCCTCACTCCCTCCTCCCTCAGGTTTGCTGGGAGCTTGGAAGCCGGGCCTTGGGGATCCAGGGGCCTGGGCAGACGTCTCGTGGTGGCTGTATCCCATCCCTGCTCACGCTAGGGGCTCTGAGAGCATCTTTGTTAAAACCTACGCTGGTGACTTAGGAATATTCTCATCTGCGGGGAGGGTCACACACTGAGCTCAGTGCCCAGACCTCCTGCACACACGCTCGGGCGGCCGAGGACCACATTCGACGTAACGTGGTAGGTTGTCAAATAATGTTCTCTTTTCTGGAAACAGCCCTTGTCTGTTTCCAAAACAAAATGCATGAAAAAACAGCAAACGACAAAGGCCAGGCCATTGTGTGGCGTATTTTTCCTTCTCTTCAGCATCCCGTTTAAATCTGCGGAGGGCTGGGTTGCTGCACGGCTTGTGGAATCTCCTCTCTCTATGATCTCCCTGCTTCTTTCCACCAATGAGGCCCCTGCCCTGGGAGGGGAGGGGCTGGTGGGCCCCCCAGAAGAAGGTGGGCGGTCAGGGCACTGACCCCTGCAGCATACCCAGGGCTGATTGGTAACTGATGATTGATGATCAGTGATCGATGATCGGTGGGGCCAGCTGGCTTGATAGCTCCAGCCAGGAGCCTCCCAGCCTCTGCTGTCCCCTCAGCCCCTCCTGGAAGATTCCCATGTGCCCCCCAGGAGGGAGCGGAGAGGAGACGGATGCAGGGGCGGGTGTGCCCAGCTCGTAAGTAACGTTTCAGGCTCAGACATCACTAAATCAGGTTTTCTTCGCCCAGAGGGCCGAGGCAGGAACTGAAGGACTTGATTGGGGTCCCTGAGCCCTTCCCCACCACAGCTCAGGCTCTAGGAACTCAGAAGGCTGGCCAGCCCCAGAGGAGTGAGTGTGGGCGATCTGTCGTGTGGGAGAAGTGCGGGTCTAGAGGGACACTGGCGCCTGGTCATTTCCTGGAGGCCCCTGCATGTGTGGGTCCCTCTGTCCACACTGAACAGCGTCCTCGCCTGGACACTGGAGGACACAAGCGAGCAGAGTGACTCCTTGGGGTGGAAATGGAGGTGTGGGCTTGGCATCCAAGTCAGACCAACAAAGGCTGGGGCCCTTCCTTTCTCCCCGCCCCTGGGACGACCCTGGTGTTTATGGCTGCGTCCCCGAGGCCTGGTAGGGCTGTAGTGGTGCGGGGGGAGTGGGGGAGCGAGCCCCACCCAGGCCCTGGCCCCCTCTGCCCGGCTGCAGGGCTGCGGCTGGTCCTCCAGCCAAACTGCTCCGCTCTGCAGGGACTCCGGGGCCAGACGACGTCACGGCGTGAAAGCTCTCAGTGAGCGAAGCCACGCTGCAACTGTGTTTCATTTTAAGGAAATGGAAAAAAAAAGTCACTAGGTTTGAGCCATGCCGGAGAGCAAAGCCCGCATCGTGCCTCGCGCTCCTCTGGAGTCGGGTAGCGGGGTGTGCAGCGGGCGGGCTCAGCTCCGGGCTGGTCAGCGGCCCAGGGCAGCGGGAGGCGCGGTCTGGGGCTGGCTGCCCACCCTGAGGCCGGCCCAGTGGGTCGGGGGCCTGGCTTCTCAAAGGCATCCTCTGAGTGTCCATGTCCTCTTGGGGTCCTCGGGCCGCATCGTAGGACAGGACATTCCAAAGTCTTTCCTTCATTTGTCTTTGAAGTCTAGTCAGTTCACAAGGTTGTGTCAGTGTCTGGTGTGCGGCATCCTGTGTCATCCGTCCGTATACACACGTGTGTTCCTTGTCATACTCTCGTCCATGGCAGGATAGATACTCCGTCGCTACAAGGCACTGAATACAGTTCCCTGCTCTGTACAGTGGGACCCTGTTGCTCATCGGGCTTACACACAGTGGTCAGGGTCTGCAAATCTCGAGCTCCCAGTTTATCCCTTCCCACCCCTCTCCCCCCGGTAACCGTAAGTTTGTTTTCTGTGTCTGTGAGTCTGTTTCTGTTTTGTAAATGAGTTCCTTTACAAATGTATCATTTTTTTAAAATTCCATATGTAAGTGATATCTCTTAATGGCAAGAGTTTATTTGTCCTACCCTGACCTTGCTGAGTGTCTGTGGGTGCCCGCCTGTGCTGTGGATCAGGTCTTGCAATAAGTCATTGGTCCCAGGGCCAAGGGTCCTCCTAGTGGGGTGGCTCTGGGGACCGACAGGCTTCCTGGCTGCAGGGGCTCGTGGCTCCAACCTCCTCCTGGGAGGCCCAGCCACCTCCCTCAGCAGCAATGGACACTAAGGCCGGGGCAGGTCACCTGGAGGGGACCTGGGGTTCACTTACAACCCGCAGAGGAGAACGGACAGAAGCCTGTGGGCAGTCTCCCTAACTGGGATCCAGGAGTGGGTTGTCTGCTGTGAGTGTGAGGCCGAGCCTGGTCCTGGGAGGCAGCTGAGTGTCTCACCTCGGGGGACTGGGTTCACTTAGCCTGGAGGTAAATGCATCAGACCACCCTCTACTAGCTCCCGGTCTCCCTCCGGGGAGGGACACTTACCACTTACTTAGCTGGTAAGTGTCAGTTTCAAATATGGGCCAAGAATTAAGTGGGGCTGTGCTTTTTGAAAACTTAAAAAAAAACCCCAAAACTTTTAAAGAGAGGGAGGGGCGGGGGGTGAAGCTTTGAGCTCCCGCTGTTAGCTTCTGAACTCGGCCCTTGAACTCTGAGAGAGCCCTGGGACGTGGGTGCTGGCGCCCTGAGAGCAGTGGCGGACGGCAGGCTAACGAGTCTCAAGCTAAACACTAAGGAGCGAGGAGCCTGGATCCCGGTCCCAACTGGGAAGGCCTTTCGGGGAGGCGGGTGCATTCCCAGTGGTGTCCCTTTGCACTGTTCGTGGGGCCACCTGGGCACGGGCCCACGACCATCGTGCTCCAGGGAGCTCTCGCAGGTGGCCTGGAGTCCACGTTACATGAACTTGGCAAATAAGCGTGACTCGCAGTCATTACCTGTGACAGGTGAGAAGGAGGAACAGCTTCCTCATTATAGGAGTTAACTCTCAACAGCACCCTCTCGGGCGGAAGATTTTCACTTACACCCCTCCTCCCACAGTCACACAGTGGGGCTGCCGTGGAGGGACTGCAGGGGTCAGAGGAGGAGACAGCTGCTTGTGAGGATGTCGTTTCCGGGCACAGTGGTTCCTTGGGGCTGGATTCCCCCCAGGTGTTACAATGGTGACAGTTGAGAATGTTGACCTCATGTCGGGTCAGCAGGGAAGACAGTTGAGAGAAGTCACAGCCCCTGCAGAGATGCAGCAGGTGGTGGTTTTTGTGCGTTCAGTCTTGGCATGAATTGCTCTCAGAGCAGTTGGATAAATAAAAGATGGAAACTAGGCAGTGGCCCGCATTTTGGGACAGCTGGTTGGTGGCGCTTAGCTGTGAATCACTTGGCAAAGTCAGAGGCTGAGGTTTAGGGTTCAGGGAAGCCGCAGGGCATTCCACACGCTGCCCACGTTCCTGGGGCTTTTGTGACTATAAACTGCAGGTCTCCCAGGACGGCAGAGCAGGACACTTGTAATAATACACCAGTGCCAGGAGGAGATCCACCCCGCCGCTCTGGGGGACATAGGTAAAATGGCTCGGCTGTCCCCAGCTGAAAACGAGCCAGCCAGCAGCACCGTTGGGCCTGTAGTGACGTTTCTCCGGCCCCTGGACTCTGTCGATTTCACATCCTGGGCACAGCCAGGCTGGTGATGTCTGGGAACACAGCCCTGTAAGACGGAGAACGCGAACACTGTTTCTCTCTGTGAGCACCACGTGGACTTAGAGTCTGGGTGTGTTTTGTTTGGTTTTGCAGATTCTGTCCTGGTTGGTTTCTTTTCTTGTTTCTCTGCAAAGACACTGCGGGCTAGGGCGAAACCGCCGAGCAGACAGGGTGGGGAGGGCGCGGGGTGGCGGGGGGCACTGGCAAAGCATTTTCCAGATCTTGGGTGTTTCCTAACGGAGCTGTTCTTCTTGTCCACCTTTTTCCATTGGCTTGTGCACGCAGGCCGTTTGATCGCTGCCCTTGGCACCATGGATCTGCACATGTTTGACTACTCGGAACCGGGGAACTTCTCCGACCTCAGCTGGCCGTGCAACGGCAGCGACTGCATCGCGGTGGACACGCTGCAGTGCTCCGGCATGCCCAGCAAGAGCGTCCTGCTCTACACGCTCGCCTTCACTTACATCTTCATTTTCGTCATCGGCATGATTGCCAACTCCGTGGTCGTCTGGGTCAACATCCAGGCCAAGACTACGGGCTACGACACGCACTGCTACATCTTAAACCTGGCCATCGCTGACCTGTGGGTGGTGGTCACCATCCCGGTCTGGGTGGTCAGCCTCGTGCAGCACAACCAGTGGCCCATGGGCGAGCTCACGTGCAAGATCACTCACCTCATCTTCTCCATCAACCTGTTCGGCAGCATCTTCTTCCTCACCTGCATGAGCGTGGACCGCTACCTCTCTGTCGCCTACTTTGCCAACACCTCCAGCCGCAGGAAGAAGATGGTGCGCCGTGCCGTGTGCGTCCTGGTGTGGCTGCTGGCCTTCTGTGTGTCCCTTCCCGACACCTACTACCTGAAGACCGTCACGTCCGCTTCCAACAACGAGACCTACTGCCGGTCCTTCTACCCCGAGCACAGTGTCAAGGAGTGGCTGATCAGCATGGAGCTGGTCTCCGTGGTCCTGGGCTTCGCCATCCCCTTCTCGGTCATCGCCATCTTCTACTTCCTGCTGGCCCGGGCCATCGCCTCGTCCAGCGACCAGGAGAAGCAGAGCAGCCGGAAGATCATCTTCTCGTACGTGGTGGTCTTCCTCGTGTGCTGGCTGCCCTACCACGTGGTGGTGCTGCTGGACATCTTCTCCATCCTGCACTACATCCCCTTCACCTGCCAGCTGGAGAACTTCCTGTTCACGGCCCTGCACGTCACGCAGTGCCTGTCCCTGGTGCACTGCTGCGTCAACCCCGTGCTCTACAGCTTCATCAACCGCAACTACAGGTACGAGCTGATGAAGGCCTTCATCTTCAAGTACTCGGCCAAGACGGGGCTCACCAAGCTCATCGACGCTTCCAGGGCGTCGGAGACCGAGTACTCTGCTTTGGAGCAAAACACCAAGTGATGCGCTTCCCAGAGCCTCCGGGACCTGGATGCTGGGTCCCAACAGGGCACCGGGCTGCATCGTTCTCCAGAATAAAGCCAAGTGGCTTCAGGCTTGATGCCTGAGTAGCGTGAAGAGGGGGACAGGGTCTCTGGGGCTCCATTCTCTCTCTCGGGCCAGCGTGGCTGTCGCATGGCTGTTGCGCGGCTCTGCGTCCTAGGACGACCAGGTGGCAGCCCGCACTGCTCATCAGATCAGCCGTGGGGCTGGCTTGCCTGCACTTCTGTACAATAGGACTCTCTGCTCCCTGAACGTTTATATGATGATTTGTATTTAAATCTTAAGACTTTATTTTCTCACTCTTGGTGTACCTTATTAAAAGAAAGCTGAAATATATTTTAAAGATTGTATGGGAGGTATAATGCTGACATATATTCAGTGTTGTAGTTTTGAGATTAGTTTGACTTCTGTCTTGACTAAGGATGACATTCATTGTTAGCTGGTTTGAAAGTATATATATATAAATACATAAATATATAAATATATGCCAGCCTTGGCTGAAATGTTTTATTTACGATAGTTTTATATCTGTGTGATGCTTTGGACCGGTCTGGGATGGGGAACGAAGACTGCTCTGTAGCGCAGTTGGTGACAAAAACAGCATTGTAAAGTTACGTTGCAGGAAAGCAAACCCAGCAAACACTATTCCAGGTGCAACACTGCACAAAATCAACAGCTGCATTGCAGAGAGTTCTTTCCATTTGTAAGTTATTTTTTTTAATAAAGATTTTTCTTTTCCTAAAAGAAGGCATTTGAGTCTCAGTTTTAAAAGCATGTTTGGCATTCAGGTGGCGGGTATGAGAATAATATTCAAATATTTACAGCATACATGATCAACCGAATGAAAATGCTTAAGGAAAAGGGTGCCTCCAGCAAGGCAAAACCCAAGAGGTTAACTTGGATGAAATGATATGAAAGGAAAAATACTGGAGTGTGAGTGTTGTGTAGGTTTACCTGGTAACGCACAGGCCAGGAGTTTACTCACTGCACGGCCTGAAGAAGAGGGTCATTGGTGGGTTACCTTTTAATGAAGAGTTCATCCTGGGGGAGGGCTGAGCTCTGTGGCACAGGGTGTGTTTAGCATGCACTAGGTCCTGGGTTCAAGCCCCAGTACCGCCATTATAAATAATAATAATTTTAAAAACACCTCACTACCTCCCTCTCCCCGCACCAAAAAAAAAAAAAAAAAAAAAAAAAAGTAAAAAACATTGGGCTTTAAAAAAAGAAAAAAATTGAGAAAAAAAGAATAAGAAAAATAAGCTAAAAAAAATAATGTGACAGTATAGATTGTCCAAAAAAAAAAAAAAATCCTCCTGCCAGAGAAAGGGAAAGGACTTCAGCCACAGAACCTCAGCAGGGACAGTTCCACAGCTGTGACACGTGGCCCTGGGGGGATGAGATCCAGCCCTGAACCCTCGGGCAGATGGCAGGCGGGGACTTTCCTGCACCTCTGAAGGAACTGGTTAGCACAGAGAGCTATTTGCCAACCTAAAGGTGGACCTGGGCCAGGTCCCTGGGCTCGTGTGAGTCTGGGGGCTAATATCTTACAGGAAGGTACCCCGTGCATGCTGACCACCCCCAAGGCCCGCAGCAGGCACCTCCAGCACCTCCCCCACAGCCTGCAGCAACTGGGCACCCCTTCGTCACAGGGCTTTTGGCTGAGAGTCCTGAAATCTGGGTTATAAATTAAGTATCTGCTCGATACACATACATGTTCTCAGGTGCATATATACCTTGTCTTGTTCCAAATAGTATTCAGGTCAGACAGTCATAATGTAAGAGACGGCATAATGGCATGAGCATAGGTGAGGACACCGAGGAGAAATACAAGCAGAATGACAAAGTGAAATTAGAGGAAATTATGACCCAAATACATGTTCCTGACAATGGAAAGGATTGTGCGTTTGCTCTGAGCTTTCTAGTGGCCCAGGTTCAGATGGAGACACGCTCACTGAGGAGCTGATGCAGAAAGGGGCGTGGATTCCATCAGTGAGCTCAGTCGTGTAGTAGGTGGAACAAAAACAATTCAGGCGGGGAGGGGATAGCTCAGTGGTAGAGCGTGTGCTTAGCTGCCATGAGGTCCTGGCTTCAATCCCCAGTCCCTCCATTAAAATAAATAAAATAATAAATAAATAGCCCTAACTACCTCCTCCTCAAAATAACTGAACTTAACTTCTATCCTGAGGCTCCATCTCAGTTCAGAGATGCCCACTCCCCTCTCCCTGACACCCCCGCCAGCATCTCCCGGGACGTCCACTGCCCGCCCAGTGCTGGTGCCAGTCTCCGTCACCCCTGTTCAGGGCCTCTTTCTCCTGTTCGGCCCCACGCTAGACCACGGCCCACTCAGGGGGTCGGTGGGCTGCCCCTGGCCCTTTTCTGCTTTCCTGCTACTCTGAAGCCCACGAGGATCACCAGCCGCTTGCCCCTGCACTGAGGTGTGGAGGGCAAGCACTGGACTGAAGCTAGACGCGCCATGTCGACTTCCCGCCTCCCCCAAGGGCTCAGGGTCCAGGGCCTCAGGCCTCTGTGGGTCTCCCGCAGCAGGCTGCACCTCTGGGCTGCTCTGTGACTCAGCTCTCTCTGCTGCTCCTAGAAATGCCCTTCAGTCCCCTCCCCGGGGGTCGAGGACGCGCTTGTCCAGACTAAAAAGCCTTTCCTTTGATCTCTGGCTGTGTCTTCCTTCCCGGGGTCAAACGGTGCTGGGCGGTGCAGCCTGCAGCGGGACGCCCGGAGCTGCAGCTCCACGAGGCCCTGGGCCGGGCAGGGAAGCGCCCGTCAGTGCTGCGACCGCCCCGCCTGGAGCCCGTGCTCCACCCAAGGGGGACTTTTCTGCCCCCCTCCATCTGACGTGGGCAGCGGGACCACCGCGAGGCACCCCGATGACGGCCCACTGTCAGCAAGTCAGTGATAAATGCTTTCCACTTGGTTCAATGTCTAAGCAACTTCTGGGTTTCCTGCAAGTGAATAAGGAAAAGAACGCCGCTGAAAATGCCATATGTGAAAAATCCTCTGGGCATAAAAAATAAAATTATTTGCCGGACAGTGGACTTCGTTCTTCTGACAGAATGGTCACTAACTAGGATGAGGCCCTGTGAACATTTGTGTCCGGATGGCTGACAGAGTAGCAAGAAATTTTTAAACACTCACGTCTGGCCTTTTCCCAGGGTCTCCCCAGGAGGCAGCAGCTTAGGGAGGTGACCCAGTTTATTAGGAATGTGGGAATCCTGCCTCTACTGGCTCCTCCTGTGAGGACACCGACCATCGGTCATGCGTCCAGGAGACCGTCCCACTAGCCGAGCCTAGCGTCTCAGAGCGTGGGGACACATGTGAGTCCGCACTGAATGCGGCAACAGGACGGCTGATTAGCATGGGGAGGTCCCCAAGGTTCCCTCCTGGCAGTACCGGGCTTCAGTCTTACGCTCCAGGGTGCCCCTGTGGGTAACAAACCGCAGAGATTTCATGTCTCCAGAGCACTGGTTTCGGTGGGGGACAAAATATATGAAAATATTGACCCAGTATTATAAAACACTTCACTTCCCTTTGCCCGGGCCTCGGACCCCTCGAGAAAAGCTCCTTCACACCCTTGATGGTGTGCATACACGCACTGCCTGCTGGGATCCTCAGATCTCGATACCGGAGACATTCAACATGGAACGATGCTCGTTGGGGTAAGGTCTGTGGGAGATTAACTTACTTGGTGTAGGCAGTTTGCATTTGCAGAAATTTTTTGCTTTCTGGCTGGCTGATAACGACCTGGCTCTTCTGTAACATTCCAAGAGTTCACTTCCCTCCTGCTGCCTCCTAAGCCGTCACCCACCCCCGCGTACGTGGTTACTTACCACCTGCGGTAACCAACTAGCGCGCACGTCACGGACACGGCTTCCAAGGTCACGTCTAGCATGGTCTAGCCCGTGTCTGGCATTCAGATCTGCCTTCTAGAAGGCGGGGGCTTCTGCCAGAAGAGGGGGCAGCTGAGTGTGAGGCTGAAAGAACCCTCAGTACTGAGGTCCTGGAGAGTCTTTGGGAAACCTCAGCTTGCTGCTCTATGAAGTTGGGTGGTGAGAGTACCTGCCTCACAGGGTTCCTGTGATGGTCAAATTCCATGGTCCCTGCGAAGTGTTTCTCGGGGCGCCCAGGGCACCCACTGCATGGCTCTGGTCGCTACAGAGCCAGTGTGCCCAATGGCCTCTGGGCACAGGCTGCATTTTCTTTGCAAGAAACAATGCATTTCAGAGAAATATGGCCAGAGACTGTCTGCCTGTGGGCAGTGACTGAGAGAGTGACTCCCAGCTGCCTCAGACAGCGGCTCCCAACCTGGGCCGATTCTGTCCCCCAGGGGACACCGGGCAGTGTCCGGGGACACTTTTGTCTCCCCTGGGGGTGGGAATGCTACCAGCATCTGGTGGGAGGAGGCAGGGGTGCTGTGAGCATCCTGCCCTGCACAGACAGCCCCCCAGCAAAGAATAACTGGGCTCCAGGTGTCAGGAGAGCTGACACTAAGGGACCCTGGTTTCGGATAAGCCAACGGTTCCACAGAAGAATTCTGGACTCTATTCATTGCTTTCCAATGATCTGTTCTGAGGAGGGCCCTTCGACCATTACAGGGCTGGGGGTACATCCTGGGGGGGTCCCCATAGCCCCTCAGCTTCCCTTTTCTTGCCCTCAACTCTGCAGAAGGGTGTGAGCTGGCAGGCGAAGGCAAGACATGCCGTCAATACCTGTGCAGGAGTCACACCGAGATTCTCATCGCGCCTGAGCACATTTCATTTACGCCAGCTTGGCCCACTAGCAGTTCACACGAGAGGCAAAAGGCGCACACAGAGTCAGCTTCAGTCCACGTTTTAAGTGCTCTCTGGAGGTTTTAACTTTCAATGTAATGTTTACAACATTTAGGTGAAAAGGCCCCAGAAAGAACATGAAAAAATGGGGCAACAGATTCAATTCTGCTTCTCAGTAGCTCAGAGATGCCGGCAATATTTCTTCCATGAACCTCAGTTTTCTCACCCTGAAAACTACTCCTTCACTTCCATTAAGGGGTCCTGGCCGAGGTCAAAGAGCATGTGTGCCAATAAATACTGTCGAACGAGGAGATAAAAGGATGAGCGAGGGCTTCCAAACGCCCGCCGGCCCTTCGCATGACTCAGTTCACGCTGCCCCAGGTCTTAACTCCCCTGCGGCTCCGCGCATCTCAAGGATCGCGCCTCTCGTGCGCCGTGCAGTCTCCAGGCTTATTTGAAAGCTACGGGCATTGCTGTGGGTCACCGCACGCACAGCCTCGCCAGGGCCTCGCCGGGGCTGCCCGCAGGGCTGAGATGGATGCCGTGGGGGGAGGACTCTTCCTGGGGGGTTAGTGTAGGCTGCCTGAAGGGTGATGGGCAATTTTGGTGTTTTTCTTATTTTCAAAAGCCTCATTTTTTTGGTTGGCTTTTCATATGCTTATTCACTCAGACCTTTCCATGTGGGATTCAGAACGGTTGCCAATCATGTCATTTCTCCCGACGGGCTTGGGGGAAAAAAAAGGAAAGGGCGGGGGGAGTGGCTTCATCAGCCATTTGTTAGAATATAATGTTCAGAAGCAACAGAATGGAAACATCTGAATTTCCATAGTTATTTCCGGAACGAAACTGATTAAAATCCTTTCCTAGGTAGGTCGGAATCTTCCCTGTAGCCGTTTTGAGAAGAAAGGGCCAAGAGTCATTGTGGCAATGGCATTAAATCTGCTTGGGTGACTCAGAATGTCTGTTGGCACGGCGGCGGGTCCTGGGGCGCGCGGCCAGCGCAGAGTCGGTGGCCGTGGTGCGACTGAAAGCCCCTCGGGCCTCGCTGTCCCACGCTGCATTTGCTTCCTTTTAGCCTTTCACAGGGAAGCGTTTGAAGCCACTCTTTTCATTCCTTTTTTTTTTTTTTTTCCGGGCTGTAATCAATAGGAAGAAGGCATTAAAGGTCCCCCCACCGTCGCCGTTCTCAGGGCCGCGGTTACGAGCGCGGGCTGTGTTTCATGCTGCACTCTAATGAGAATTTGAATTTCGTGCGGAGCCTGAGTGTGGATGGAACCTCGCCGGTCGTCCAGCTGTGCGGTCCGTGGATGTCTTTCTTGGAGATTTATTCTGCACTCGCTCCCGTTAATTTATGCATCCATCCCTGCATCGGCTCACACCATCACAGATCGGATGAGCGCCTACTGTGTGCCAGGCACTGTGCTGGTCTTCGAAGCGTCAGAGACAGCCGGGGCTTTGCTTTTTCTTGATATGCTCCCTGCCTGGAAGGGAAGGCAGATGCGGAGATGCAGAGAAACTGTTACAGGAAGCATGGTACTGAAGGTCCCTGGTGTCTTCTCTGGACATGCTCAGAGCCGAGAGGCCGAATGATCTTACACAGGAGGAATTGCTTACAGGGAGGGGTCCCCCCATTCCGGCCCCAGGGCGGCCAGGACTCCTGTGGCGGGCCCAGGGGACACAATGTGGGCCGGCAGTCCTCAGGACAGTTTCTGGAACACCTTCAATGTTAAAAGTAGACGCTTGAAAGAAGAGTGAAGGCATTCGGGAGGCGTGCAGGAGTGGACCCACACCACTGTCATTAGTCACTGTGTGATCTGTGAGCATATCTCTAGGTGAGAATCCAAAGTCATAAAGGCCATCTGTACCCTGAGGCCAGGAGATGAGGTTTCAGGACAAAGAAGTCGGGGGAGTGGACAGAGGCTTCGGGGAATCGGCACCCAGCCCTTGTTGGCCGCTGCATGGACTATGAGACACGTGTTTCCAAAAGGAATGGGCGGTTCTCAGCGAGCCTGGACTCTCCTTGTCCTGCCCGGCGGCCCGGCTGCAGGCTCTGCGGCCGATCACAGAGCGGGGGCGGGAGACATGTTTTAAAGCTGAGCTCACACATCCTCAAAAAACTAAAAATAGACTTACAGTATGATCCAGCAATCCCACTCCTGGGCCTATATCTGGAGAAAACGCTAATTCGAAAAGATACATGCACCCCAATGTTCATAGCAGCACTATTTACAATAGCAAAGACATGGAAACAATTTAAGTGTCTATGGACAGATGACTGGATAAAGAAGATGTGGTGTATATATATAACGGAATACTACTCAGCCATAAAAAATGAAACCATCCCATTTGCAGCAACATGGATGGATCTAGAGATTATCATACTAAATGAAGTAAGTCAGAAAAAGAAAGACAAATATCACATGATATTGTTTATATGTGGAATCTAGAGAAATGGTATAAGTGAACTTATTTACAAAACAGAAACAAGACTCACATAGAAAACTAACTATGGTTACCAAAGGGGAAAGAGGGAGGGAGGGATCATTTGGGAGTTTGGGATTTGTGGATACAAACTACTATATATATAAAATAGATAAACAACAAGGTCCTACTGTATAGAACAGGGGACTATATTCAATAGCTTGTAATTATAGGTTTATAATAAAAAGAATATGGAAAAGAAAAATATATATATATATATATATATATATATATAACTGAATCACCATCCTGTGCACCAGAAACTAACACAACATTGTAAATCAACTATATTTCAATAAAAAAGAAATATATAAAGCTGGGCTATCACAGTGTCACCTGTCCAGCCAGTTCCCAGGGGCCCCCTTGCAGTCTCTCCTCCCACTACACAAAGGGCCTTAAGCCAAGGAGCGTCTGATCACCGGCTTCACGCATGACAACACTTGGGCACTGCCAGTGGTGGCAGAAGAGGCCTGCGCCCCGTGCTCCCAGCTGCCTCCTCCTTCTGCACCTGGTCTGTGCACTTGGCTACGAAAGACTTGACCTGGAACCTGAAGCTGATACCTTGGGCTCTGGGGTTCCTGGTCTGTAAGAGGGCTGGGGATGTCTTGGATGGTGCGTGGTCACTGCCTGGGAGCGCAGGGGCCTCAGGAGGGACAGGCTCCGGGGCCAAGTTACACTCGGAGGCAAAGACCTTTTCCCGTTTAGGCCCCACTCACAGGCTCCAGGGGCATGTTTTTTGGGGGACACTGGTCCACCCACTGTGGGGCTGTTCCTGCCCATGAGCGGGATGGACACTGTCAGTCCCGGGTCCTGGTGCCCAGCCCAGACCCACACGCACAGGGCCCGGCCTGGACTGGGCTCCAGCCACGGCCGTCTCCCCTGTTTGTCTGCTGGCTGGTTTTGGTTTCTGTCTTTCACATTAGGTTTTTTTCCTCAAATAGCTACTGATCTCTGGCGATCTAGTCACCATGGACAATGAGACACTGACATCCTGACCTGGAGCTCTGCGGGTGGAGGGACCCTGGCCGCCAGCAAACCCCGTGGGAGCACGGCCGAGGGGACCAGGATGCTCCACCTGGGCCCCCCACTGTGGGGCTTTCTTCTCAGGCTGGTCTCTTTATCCAGATCCTCCACTGACCTGGGAAGTAGAACCCTGGTTATTGGCATTCTGGAAGGGGCAGAGGGTCGGGGGCTGGTTGAGTCTCCCCATCGGAGGGGGGCGATTTTGCTGAATACCCATTTTTAACCTTTCGTCCTGCACCCACTGTCTGCTCTGCCTGAGGTCCCCACAGGGCACACTTGCAGGGCCGTCTGGACGGGGAAAGGTGATCCCTGAGTGTGAAGTAGGAGAGGGACCGGGATATGAGCTCACATGTTTTCAGTTTCATCCAGTGGCGTCTTGTTAAATGCTTACTTTCTGGAGGAAAAAAAAGAAAACAACCCACCAATCCTGATTCTAATGCCTGCTCATTCCTGTGCTGTAAATATTCCCCGTGCGGTCGATTTCAGGCTGCCTGAGTGACGTCACCAGAGGCAGGTGCAGAAGAGATGCTCTTAGCCCAGCTTCACAGCAAGTCTACTGCGTGGGGTGGGGGGTCCCCTCAACAGCACAGACAGCGGGAAAACGTGATAGATGAATTAGGAAGCGATGCCGTCTGAGGCTCTGTTTTTAATAAAATGCTTTTAAATTTTAAGTTTATGTAATTTAAGTTTTGATAATGGTCATGTTTAATAAATGACTCACAAAAATTCTGGAAATGTGGCAGTCGGCTCTTGCAGACTGGTATGAGCTGGTTCCAACATGCCGCACCGCTGGTCACGTCCCACCCTCTCATTGGCACCTGGTGTCTCAAATTTCCAAGGCTTGGGGGTTTGTGGCATCAACAGGCTAGTTTCTTACTGGTTTCTCCCCCTGCAGGCCTTCTGATTTCAGTACAGTTTTGGGAGATGGAAAATAAAAGGCGTGTAGTGAAGGTGAGCACATGTATGTATGTGTGTACGTACATCGCGTGCAGGGGCTATATGTATCTGTATTTCTTTTTATTTGTCTCTGCTGTCCCTGTAGCAAGGCTTTTGGGAAGCTTTGCCGGTTAGTCCTTGTTACAATGTATAATTCTTGGCAGTAAACCTTCCCTGCTCACATTTCTCCTCCTGCTGGACCCTGACTGAGATGGAGTGGCAGGGTGAGTCCGTGCAGGCCACCTGCTGTGTCACACCGGACATTCAAGTTCAAGCAGGCTGTCTTGTGGGCTTGCCGCCCCTCACGGCCGGCAGCCCCCCTGTCGTTGTCCCACCAGGGCAGTGACCTCACTTCAAGCCCTTTCTGGGTGTTTTCTGGTTGGTCCCTTACTGTATCTCTGTCCATCCAACTCAGCCTTCACACAAGTGTCAGAGTCCTTCTCCCAAAAGTCCGACACTGATGGCGAGATTCCTGCAAACTGCACTTCCGGGGACCCCTGGTTGTTGGCTCCTGGCCACCCTAGGCCAGGGGATAGTTCCAGCGGGAGGGTGGGCAGGAGAGAGGAGCCAGGATACCCCTTCCTCCCTGTCTCTGCTTGGGTCAGCGTGCGGCAGTGGCTACATCGTCTCTGGGATCCTAACTCCCACTGGCAGAGCTGCTCCTGCTGGGCGGCCTTGGTGGCTGCTGGGGTCACCACCTCCACCCTGTTCCTTGTCTGATGCTGACCTCTGGGTTGCCCACTGTCCTCAAGTGGCTCTTGGGGATGATCAGCACATTTTACCAAGGCCCCTGTGCCACACGCTCTCTGCTCAGTGACGGGCGCGGGCAGCTTGCTCCTGGCCGGACTCAGGCTGAATCAGTGAGTCCTTCCCTTGAACTTGCCTAGGTCTCTGCCACAGGCAGGGCAGGTGGGGCGAGGGGGTTCTAGACCCCCCACCCCCACCCCCTGACACCTTCCCACTTGAGATTTTTCTTTTCTGTCTTCTTAGTTAGTGAATTCCAATACTTGACACCCGTGTAGGTAAAACGCCGCCTCATTTCTAATGCTGCCCATGCAGGGTCCTGAGGCCCAAAATATCTCCTCTTTAGGGGTCAACCTCCTGCTTGATGGTGACCAGAGGCTGCGGTGCAGGCAGAGGCACCAACTACGCAGGGCGACCACGGACAAGCAGGCGGACAAGGAAGCACAGCCCAGCAGCTAAGGAGGGGGAGTGACTCACCGGGGCGGGACGCCAGCGGCCAAGCCACGAGCGGCCAGTGAGTAGTTAGGTGTGGTCCTGGTGGCCGGCCTCGAGGCTGACTTCATCAGTTCGTCGTTTCTGGACTGCTCGGGCTCCGCTGACTCGAGGGACACTGCATATTCCTCTCCCTGGTTCGGGTCCCTGTTGGGGGACCAAGTCCTGAGGAGTCCGGCCTCGCCATCACCCACCTTGGTGACCAAGCCCCAAGGCCTTGGGCTCTTGGCTCGCAGGTTACAGCTGCAGCTTCTCAGATGTCGGGCTCTGGGGTTCGGGCCAGCACTTGTTTTATGAAGAAACAGACACAGCGAGGGCAGGTGACCTGGATGAGGGTGAGAGATGGTCCTTGGGGGAACGGAATTCAGCGGAGTTAAGCTCCTGGCAGCCCCGGCCGGCTCCGAGGGCAGAAGCCGGAGGAGGAGGGAGGCAGGGGCGCCTGCCCCTCCGTGTCCCGGCAGTGCTGCTCCAGGGCCGCCCAGCTCAGCTGGAGCCCAGGGCTCCCTGGGAAAGGGGTTCCTGTGCCCGCCCAGGTTTAGGAGGAGCGGCCTTGCTCGGTGGGAATGTCCTGTGTGTCCCGTGCAGGTGTCCTTGGCCTTGGTCCTCTCCAACGTCCAGTGGTTTCCCACTCAGAGAGCTGAAAGCTAAGCTGCTAAATAGCATGTGGGTTTTCTTCTCTCTTCGTGAAAACAAAAGAAGTGTCTCCATGTGCTTCGACTTGTGGTACGAGGTCCACACAATTAAAAGAAAAGATGAAAAGGCGCCGGGGTTCTTGGTGCACAGAAGCGGGAGCTCCTGGCAGTTTGGCTCACGCTCTGGGTGTCTTGGAAGCCCCAGCAAAGTCGTCACAGGAGCATGCCGGCGGGCGGGTGGCGACCAGGTCCCCAGAGGAGACCAGGGAGGTCCGAGGGTTTGAGTCTCCGACCTCGTGCTAGGTGTCAGAAATGTCATCTCCTTTAACCCTGATCCAGGCTTCCGGGGGGGCGTGACTCTCACCCCGCCTCCCGCGTGAAGGAACCGGCACAGGGAGGCAGGAGGGAGGAGGCCCGAGTCTGAGCCTAAGACTGGCTGGTTTTGAGGTCACCTCCCAGCGCGGCTGCCAGGAAAAGGAGTCGGGGCAGGCAGACTGGTGGGGACACTCGGTGGGCTTTCTGAGACGGTGGGTCCAGCCGCCCAGTGCCAACCCCAGCACTGCCAGAGACCCACACCCCATTTGCAGAAGAATTCTCTCTCCCCTTCCTCTTTGCCGAGCTCTGGGTGTGGGCCTAAGTCCTTGTGCCTTTGGTTTCAAGAACAGATACACCTGATGACATGAAGATTTATTTGGCAGAATTTGCCAAAGGCAGAAGTCATCCAAAGGCCAAGCGGGATGGCAGGCCAGGAGTACTACCTGAAGGCAGGAAGTCGGGCCTTTGGGGCTCCACTCGAAGGGAAGAGGAGGCGGCGAGCTTAAAACAAAGCACAGCGAAGTGCGCTGAGTTTTACATTGCGGTTCGCCTTCCCTTCTCTTTCCCTTCTGACAGCTGGGTCTGGTCTCCCAAGATGACTTGAAGCTTGTTAAACTGACAATTCGTTCTTTTTCCCAACAGTTCATAAAAATAATACCGATCACACGTGGACAGAAAGCTCTTTCTTAGGAGACGGATCCTTGCCACGTGGGAATGGCAGGCTACAAAGGCTGGATGCCTCCACCATGTGGCTTGTTTTGGGTGAAAAATCCTGAAACTGGAGATTGTTTTAGGGGAGGCCAAACGAGGCCCTGAGACTCTGCAAAGGTCCCATATTGAGAGGAGACTAACTTTCTGCTGTCGTCTAATCACCAAGCAGCTCTTCCTTCAACCGATGGCCACTTCTGGGGGCAGCTGTTGGCTTATGGGTGGGGCCTACTTTTGGTGACTTGATCAGGAAGATGCCCGTAGATCTGAAGGCTCAGCAGAGTGTTCGGGATGTTCCCCTGCGGTTACCTCCTCACTCGATCGTGTTCCAAGAGAAGGACCGTCGGGGAGGCCCCTCCTGGCCCTCTGCATCTGCACGGCCTCACCCCTAGCCTGGCAGTGGAGCGGACCTGACGCAGGCTCACTGGCTCACTGAGCAGTCACGTGGATCGGGAGACGACTGCTCTTCTTGGCAGCGCTTCCCTCAGAGCAGACCCACGTGGAGTCCCATGCAGCTCCACGGAACTGGCCAAGTCTGAAAAGCTAATGAGCTCTGGGGTCAGGGCTGGCTTTGGGCCAGGTGAAGTGTGCTTCAGTCCACCTGTGCACGGAGGGTGGTTTCTCTGAATGTCCCTGACTTCAGGGTGGGCCAGATGCCACCAACAGACCAGCCTTCCTGGGTCCCGCCAACTCAGATCTGTGAGCCAGGATCTCACTGAGCCAGACCCTCACTCTGGATCGCCCTGGAAAGACCACCAAGCCACAGCCCGGCTCTGGAAGCCAGGACTGCCCATCCCCCAAAGCTGGCCTCCTCTGACCACCAACAATTTTATGGCTTTCTCCCCAGCACATTCTTCAGAGAAGGGAACATCAGGTGTACCTAGATTCAAATTCTTGCTCCTGACAAGCAGCTCAGCCTCTCTGAGCCTTAATTCTCTCCTCTAGAATATGGTTTCCATACTAGCATCCATCTCAAAGTATGTGGTGGGAGTTAATTACGACAGTTCTGTGATGGCCCTAACCGCACAGCCTAGCACACTTGTCCCTCCAGTGCTGGTTCCCCTTCCCCTTGCCTGACTAACTTCTTTTCCCAATCTTCCTCCAAGGTTTGACATTATTGTGAAAGTGTTACCAGCCAGGGCCCTTGGACTCCTTACTCAATAGAAATTGTTAAGAGGCCAGATGAGAAATTCAGGCAGGGCTTTACTGGGACTTGTGCTGCAGCAGGAGGGAGCAAGGGGGCAAAAACAAGTAAAATGTTCCCTTGCTCCATTAAATGGGGTGAGGGTCAGGGGGATCGATGGGTGGGGCTGGTAGGGTGGTTTAGGGGGTCTGCCCACCCTCTTGGTGGCTGTGTGCAAGGATTATGCGTAGTACCTGCTTTTGCTCCAGGCACCTCAGAAGTTGCAGTTGGGTTTTTGATCTTGTTATATTTTGTTGTTGATAATTGGCCCCAAGTGTGCGAGCATGTGGTTATTTTTAGTCCCTTATAGTTTCTTTGTGTTCTGTTGCTTGAGGAGATGTTTGTCCAAGTACGAGCACTGCAGCACAGGGTCCCAGGTCCCAGCCTGCCTCAAAAGGACAATTGAGGATATGTGAGCAAGCTTGTGCTGCATAGTCTCGGACAATGTCGGGAGCGCCCTGTGCCCAGCACAGACCCTGCTGACAGAAGAGTCTCAGAAGACGGTCATCAAATGAACTAACCTGTTTGTTCAATTTCACTGTCCGGCAAACTTGGCAGATGCGAGCTTGATCAAGAAACAGCCAACGGCATTGCAGCCCTCTTGGTCTTCTTGTAGAAGAATTCTTTCCACATCATCACCCTTTTTATACAGATTTACCAGAAATTGCTTGTCCTTACAGTTCAAATGTGAAATTCTTTTCCACTTTAATAGCCCTCTGCGATGAGTTTCTAAAACCCTGCCCTGTGGTTCCGTACATAATATTTGAAGAATTCACATATTTCTAAAAATTGGTAACAATGGGGAAAATAAGAAACATTCTTGGCCCCACCTATGATGACTCAATTCACATAATCCTCTGTTGTGGCCAGGGCCTGAGTAAGTAATGATCAGACACCATTCCCCAAAGTCAACTCAGTTTGCTGGAACAACACTGGGTGAGGCCAAAAGACGGAGCTCCAGCTTGCCTTGTGGGCCCCTGAGGGCTTCCTGGAGAAGGTGGAATTCCCCAAGTTGCCTTAATCAGAATCCACTCCACATGCCCCATTGGGGCAGCTGTCCCGCCCTGTCCGTCCCTTGTCACCTGGCCCTCTTGTGCTCCGTTGCTTGCTCCACAGCCTCAGGGGTAGCAGAGAAGGGACGTGAACCTCGGGAAGCATGCCCACCGGTGCGCATCCTGACGTATTAGAGAATGGGTCTGCATTTTGTGTCACTTGTGTGCTTTCCAACTTCGACTCTATTTTCCACCTAAAAGGAGTTGGGAGGAGGGCAGTGGAACTACTAAACAGGAGACGGTCCTGCTCATCTTGGTGTCTTTGGGTCCTTACCGTGCCCAGAACACAGAAAATCCATCCAGACTTATGGAATTAAGGAATGAACAAATGAGACTCGTGCCCTTTGAGGGAAAAAGAGGCTGTCACTTATTCAGACACAGCTGATTGATTTACGCACTTTCATGAGACTCGTAAATTTGGCCAAGACTTAACCACATCTATCCTCAGGGCAGGCTGGCTTTTTGAAAGCAACTATCTGCGGGCTCCTTAATGAAAACCAAACAACATAAATCGTGCCAGGACTCACCAGCGACAGCCCCGGGGAGGCAGGCTCCTTTCTAATTACCTGCAGTGTTTTTGTGGGGAGCAGTGGCTCTGGTGGGGCTGAGCATTGGATAGATCTGTAGACAAGAGTAGTTGTTACAACAAAACTCAAGTGGTCAATGTCCTGCCTTCTTGAGTCCTGTGAATGCCACATGGTGGGGACGTGGCTCCAGGTGGACCAGGGGAAGCCTGCAAACCAACCTCATGCTGGTCGCCCAGCTCCCGCCTCCACCCCGGGACCTGGCATGTAGCTTTCAGAAGAGGTAAACATGAAATATTATTTTAACTGGTTTCTTTTTCCTACTGAGAACAAAACTCACAAGTCAGAGTTACCTTTGTCTGGCTCTGCAGCTCATGAAAGACTTTAGCTCTGCCACCAAACGCTCTGCATAGAATGACTCCATTAATCACGAGACCCCACTCCCCAGGCTGGGGCTAGAATTGATTTTTTACCAGCAGGAGCCAAAGGCGTGCTTTGGATGTTGCTTTAGTAAGAGAAACCTCATGGGCTATTTGGCTAGAGAGAAATATTGCTGCTTTGGTCACCTGTGTGCGGGTTGACCAGCCCGTTCCCCTCCAGAAACATCGCCGGGGGATACTCATTTTACTGAGATAACACCCAGACTTCAAGAGGGAAGGCCAACTTCAGAGATGTTGGGAAAGTGTTGTTTTTCAAGATCCCCAAATGGCATAACAGCCATTACCTTCTCGCTTCTGAAATGACCGGATTCAATCAGGCTTCTCTGAATGACTTTTTTGCCAATTAGGTTTGAATAAATGGTGGGGGGGGGTTGTGGAACAGAGCACTAAGGGACTATGTATGAAAAAGTCACAGACCACAACATGATCCCTTTCCCCTCGGGCCACAGCTGCCTGGCCTGGGCTGGAGAGGGCGCAGAGCCACGCGGCCCCGGGGTGGGCTGCGCGGGGTGGGCTGCTCGGAGCTGGCTCCAGCAGAGATTGCAACCAGCTTAAACAAAGTGTTAGCATGCATTTTTTTTACCAATCCAGGAAAAATATTGTATAAGCTATGTTGTCAGTAGTCCTTTGAATTTTATCATTCGGAAACACATGGCAACCCCCTGGCCTCCTCACACTAGGAAATTTATGGAGACCAGTCATGGGCATCTGGGAAACAGAGCACCCCCAGGCCTGTGTGAGCCACGGTGCCTGGCCCTGTGGCCGCGTTTCCTGCTCTCTTGAGAGGACCGCTTATCAGCAGTTCTAAGAGGCATCAGCGTGTGCAGTTTTCCATTGTTGGTGCGAGCACGGATTTCCCAACATCTATTTTCCTTCTACACTGAGAATTCTTTTACTTCTCTTGCACCTGAACAGCACCATGGTAGAGATTTTTACTAAACTTTGAGAAGAGGGGTGACTTTAAAACATTTTTGCTTTGCTCTGGGTCCGTGGTGCTCAGGAGGTGACACTGCGTCCGGAAGAGGACAGACTCGACAGTTCAAAGGTCTGGGCTGGGCCCCTTGCTTCCTGAAGACCACGGCCCGGCTTGCTTTCCTGTAATAAGCAAGGGGGACACGGCTTCTCCGTCTAAGGGTTTCAAGAGCTTACTGGGGGGGGGGGGGGACGAGCGCAGGGCAGGAACCTGCCAGCTTTCCAAAAATGCATTTTGTCATCAAGAAAACCAGTGGGAAATTTAGTGGATGATGCAAAGGTGATTAAATACTTTTCTCCAGACACTGCAACCCCTTCAGGGGCTTCTTTATGGAATATCTGCAATTTAATAGGTCTTGGGAGTGGGCAAATGGCTTGTTACCAGGTTTAATTAATCCACAGGCATCTTATCCCCCTCAAGGTATTTCTTTAAAATGTTGGGAGAAGGACCCAACGTGACAAAGCATCAGGACAACACCACGCCCCGACCGCCTCGCGGGCACAGCGCCTCCGCTCCTGCGGGGAGCGTCAGAGCATTTCAGAGAGCAGCTGGCACGTGGCAGAGCACAGGGGCCTTGGGGGCACCGTGACTTCGGCCGATCGAGAAGAGAAGTGCACAGGGAGAGGAGGCCCAGGGTTCATGCCTCAGCACAACTTCACTCCTAAAAATGCCCAGGGCGCCCCCCCCCTACTTCTGGGCCAGTGACCAGTGCCCCACCCCAAGTAGTTCAGTTTAGTAAAGAGAGAATCTAACGATTCTCAGGCTGTTGCTTTTCTCAGACAAGCCTCTGACCCCAAGGCTCTGGCCCTGCAGGCCCGGCGCCCCGAGTGTACCCCTGGCGCCCCGAGTGCACCCCCGGCCGCTCATGCTGGATGCTGCAGGGTAGCCAAAAGCCGCCTGGGATTAAATCTGAATTACGGCAAATAAAACAAATTCAGTTCATCAGTTGCACCGGGCTCGTTTAAAGTGTCGGTGGCCACACGGCTGTGTGTGCGGACCTAGAGAACATGACCTTCATCTCAGACAGTCCTGTCGGGCAGGGCCTCCGCCTGGACGCGCTCTCTCTGTCGGAGGAAAGGGCCGCCTGCCCTGACTTCTGGGACCCTTTCCCTCAGCCTCTGAGGCCTTGCACTCACACTCCGTGGCCTCGGGACAGAGGGCTGCCTTAGCCTGCTTGGGCTGTCACAGCAAAGTACACACACGAAGGGGTTAAACAACACACTTATTTTCTCACGGTTCTGGAAGCCAGGAGTCGAAGGTCGAGGTGCTGCAAACTCCATTTCTGGTGAGGGTGTGCTTCCGGGTTTAGAGATGGCCCTCCTCCCTCTGTGTCCTCACATGACCTCTCTTTGTGTGTAGAGGGAAGAGAAAGACATCATCCCTCCTCCTCTTCTGATAAGGCCCCGGTCCTGATGTGGGCCCCACCCTCGTGACCTCATTTAAACTTAATTACTTCCCTAAAGACCTTGTCTCCCAACATGACCACACTGGGGCTCAGGGCATCAACATAAATTTGGGGTCACACAATTCAGTCCATAGCAGAGGCATCTGGGTGTCTCAGGGGTGTGGAGGGGGACACCCAGGATGGTGCGCTGGGCCAGGAGCCCCAGTGCGGCTTCCTGGATGCCTCTCTGTCACTTCTAGGCTGGGTGACCTCAGCCAAGTCCACGACTTGTTTGACCTGCTGAAAGGTGCCGTTTACCCCACAGGACTGGGGAGATGACGTGAGAGGGTCATGGTGAGAGGTCGAGGGCCCTGCCCGCGGGAAGACGTGTGGGAACAGGGTGAAATCACCAGAAAAACAGACTTGCTGCCACGATAACGTTTCTTTCGGAAAAACCCTGTCCCTGGAGGTAGGGCCTGGTTGCTGACACGTGAATACCTTCTATTTCCAAAGAATACACTTTTTTTTTTCCTATTTGACCAGAAGTTTAATAATTTTCCCATCTAATGAATTCCACATGAACGATCTGAAACACCAGGGCTGCGAGCCTGTCCCGAACATTCCTTGGACTTGCTAGTCTCACATGGTACCTGTCGTGACATTTGTCCAAGCTGAACAGGAGATAAAACCCAGGTTTTAACCGTTAAAGAAACCACAGGCTTCGGTAATAGGTGTCACTTACTGACATTTTCGGTTCTTGACATCATTTAGCAAATCTTAGCCAGGATGAAAGGCCTCTGACGATCTAACCTACCCCAGGGGCTGGCTCTGCCCTCGGGCTGGTCTGCTTTGCATTCTGCTTTCTGGGATCATCTCAAATGATGCCGTATCTCCATTCTCCTTCAAGCCCTATGAGAAAACCGTCTGGCCAGTCTGCATTGTGTGATTCTGCCATGTTGAACACAATTTTATATTTAGTTATAATAACACCACCCACTCCCCCAGGGCCACGATCAGGGCTGAGCATCGGAGGCTCTGACTCACAGAAATGCAGGCAAGTTCAGGCCTGCGGCAGCTGCCTGATGTTCCAGCAAGGATCCTGGGTAGGGGTGTGGAGTCTGGGTCTTGGGCCGGCCTAGGTTTCCAGGTGGCCAGGGGACTCCAGGCAGGTGCTGGGGAGGCCAGGCTCAGTTTCCTTATCTGTAACAGGGAGACTGCATTAACTCAGTGCTGCTGCAACGTTTTTCAGACATGTAACCATTTCAGATAAAACGAAACACAGACAGAAAAATCCAAGCTGCTCTGCTTAAGGCAGAAGGCGGGAGAAGGAGACTTTCCTCTTGTCCACCTCCGCCAGGGAGCTCGGGCCCTGCTATGGAACGTGGTGCAAAACCATTGAACCCACTGCTGTCTAAGACCCAGAGCTACCAGCATCCACACTCGTGCTTTTTAATGTTCACGGACCCAGAGGGCTATCTTCTGTTACTGAGTCCAAACTCACTCCGCTCGCTGCAGGACAGGCCAATAAATCAGGAGACGAGCTGTCCGGGCAAGAAATAATGACTTTATTTGGAAAGCTGGCAGACCGAGAAGATGGGGGACTAATGTCCTGGAGAACCGTTTTCCCCAAGTCAGAATTCAAGCTCCTTTTATACTAAAAGGGGAGGGGGCGTGGCTGGTTGTTGCAAATGTCTTGGTGTCGGAATCCTTTGCCCTTGCAGCCGCCCACGTGGCTCAGGTCAGGATGTGCCTGAAAACCTCCAACAAGACGAATGTTATTCTCTGCTCTGTGACTTTTTCTCTCTCTATGGATGAATCAAAATTATCAAACTAATTGCCTTCAGCTCCAGTAACAATGATTAACCAGCCCAATCCTTCTAGCCTGCTCCTCAGTGGTGGATGGTTTGGGTGAACTAATTAGGTCCAAATTGATTTTGCTCACAGCCCCCGGAGAGCTGTCCCCGGGGCCAGCTGAGCTCAGGGACAGCGGCGAGCTGGGAGGGATGGAGGTGGCCCTGAGAGCCTCTGATGGTCACTGTGATAGCAAGGCTAGTGGGAGCTCTTACGAATACGCTGCAGTCAAGCTGGGGCAACTGAGCAGTGGAGCATAAATACCTGCAGGTCGGGATTGAATGTGTGGCGTCTCTTGCGTCTTTGGTGTCGGCGGCAGGTGGGGCTTTTCCCTCCTGGTTCTCTCCCACCCTGGATCCAGCAGGCTTAGTTTCAGATCCTCTCAGCACCGTGATCACAGGCACCACTGCCAATCAGCTGAGGTTGGCCCCGCAGAGGAAGCGCATTGGCCACCTTAGCTTTAGGGGGTCGGCACTAAGGAAGCCTGAGGTTGGGGGTGGTCTTCCATTGGGTGAAATGTGGGCTGGGGCCGGAGACCAGACAACGGGGCCCTTGCCTGCTGAGCGTGTTAGAGTCTGGCCTCGGAAGTACATGGAGTTAAAGCTCATTGCTACTTAACTGTGTGTCTGACCACGATGACCGATGCCACGGTCCCCCTTTTGTACCAGAACGTGAGTTCCCGAGGACGAGGTGGTCCCTTGTTCACCTCTCCATCAGCCACAGCACCTGCACCCGGCACCGTGTTCTCAAGACACGAGTGTCAAGGGAACAGGAGCCGGATGCCCAGATTCGGCGAGGTGAGCAGTGTACTCCGTGGAAAGCAACAAATGATGGATCTTTATTTCCTAAAGTTCAAGCCTTATTTTACATCCTTAGAAGGGTGGTTTGGCGGTAACAGTTGGTTTCTGCTAAGAACGATCTTGTGCACAGAAGCTGAGGGACTGTTCACCTGTCACCTTCCTGCTGTCGCCCCCTCTGTGAGGGTCCTAGTCTAGCTCAGGGGAAGTCTGCAGTGAAGCCCGGCGTGAGTCCTGGAAACATCCAGACCCCCTGCCGCACCCCTGGAGGCCCCAGGCTCTGGGGTCAGTTAAACAGGGGGGAAAACCCTAATCGCTGCCTCTCTGCGCCTCCACTTCCCCCAAGGGAGGGGCGGAGCTGGGCCCACACTGTGGCTTGCACAGGAGTCCTAGGGTGGCCTGGTGGGTGACTAAGAGGCCACCAGCGAGGTCACTGCGGGGGCCGCGTCAAGGCGGGGGGACCTCAGCGTGTGCTCAGCACAGCGCTAGCTTCCTGGTGTTGCTCATGGGTGAGTTCTGGGCGGCGGGGCTGGGGCCGGGCAGGACGCTGGGACATAGTGTCAACAGCTGATGATGGGGGCGGCGGGTTAACAAAAAATTTGGCAGGAAACCTGCTGGAAACGACTCAAACGTCCAATGAGAAAGGGGCAGTGAGGCGATCTGGGGTGTGTCCCCAGAGCAGAGTGCGCCACAGCCTGCGGAGAAGCGAGGAAGTCTCTGCGAGCAGACGGGACAGGAGACCCGGGCCACACCGCCGACGGGGGACGCGGAGGCGAAGCACCGCATGACCCGGGAGTCGGAGGTGCGCAAAGGGACAGGCGAGCCGACCAAGGACACGTCTCAAAGGCCCTTGCCTGGGTGCGTAAGAGTTCTCAGTGCACACAGCTCAGGAAAAGATCTGGGAAGGCGAAACCCAGGCTGTTCTCCGCGGTTGTGTCCGGGCGGTGGGAGGATGTGACAGGTGTGACTTCGGGAACTTGCTCTATTTTTTACGTCGGGGTCGTATTTGTCTCTTTAATTCCTGTGCTGTGACCAGGCTGTGAGCAAAGGACGCACATAACCAGGGCTCCAGAGCTGGCTGTCCTGAGGGGCTGGTAGGGACGCCCAGAGACTGTCACTCAGGTCCTATTCGATCATTCCCTCCCGGGCCCCCCGGGCTCAGCCTCCAAGAGACCCTGTTCTTTGTCTCTAATGAATGGCATGGCCCTAATTACCAGCATCTGGGCTCTGCGGCAGGCCTGAGCGCCCTGGCCTGCAGGCCCCCGGGCTGATAAGGAAGCCTTCTCCAGTCTTTGTTGGAGCCCAGGGTCCCGATTACCCGCCTTTTGCCTCCATGCGTTTTCCGTGGAATCCGTCTGGGAGGGTTTTGCCTGGTACCCTAATGCTCATGGAATGCACACACCGGAGGGCTGATGTCTGGGTCTCCAGATAGTTGAAGGTGAGTAAATGTATTAACCGTTTCTTGGCAGGAAGCTGGCGCTGCCTGGAGAGGACGGGCGGCCAGGGTGGTGGCGGCAGGCGCGTGATTGCAGGACTTGTGCCTGTGTGTCCGGCGGCCCCGTGCGGGGCAGGCCTGGGCGTCCGGACACGTGGGCTTGGAGTGATCTGCACGGGGCTGTTGAAGTTTTTACTTCCACACGCACAGAAAGAGAAGAAATACTTTCCTGATGACATGCAGCTAAGTCTGTGAGTGTGTTGGATGACATAGTCGGGGAGGAACACTGGATCGTGTCTAGCAAGATGGAATTTCACAAGCAAAATGAACTTGGCTTCAGGAAAGCCAGATGCATAGGTACAGAGAAGATGTGTCTGAATGACGGCAGGTGTGACAGAGGCCAGGGATTTGGGAGGGTGGTGTAACGAATTCAAGGGGGGAGCGACCCTGCCCTGGGCTGCGTTCCCCAGCCCGGAGAAGTTGGAATGAAGATGCAGAACAATGCCTGGAATGCTGCCTTCATCCCTGGGCGGCAGCCTTTCTCAGAACTGGTCAGCAGAAGTAATTTTCAGGCAGTCGCATTCTGGTCACAGAAAGAACTTTCTAAGCATGAGCTGTCCAAGGATAAACAGGCCTCCTTAGATTGGAGTGAGTTCCCTAAAGCTGGAAGTGTGCAGGCAGCCCGTGGCGGGGCAGGGAGGGCCACGTGGCCAGGGGACAGGCCTGTCCTCGTCACCTCCACTTCTGCGCTGGCACCCCACTGCCCTCAGACACGGTCTGTAATGTTTGTCCAGTTAGTGAATTGAGGAAATTACAAATCTGGAGAAATATCTGATGGCCCATCATGTTCCTTCCAGGCCTGGACATTAGGCTCCAGAAAATCCCCACTGCAGGGTGTGTGTTGGTTTCTTATAGCTGTTGTAACAAATTCTACAAACTAGCGAGTTAAAACAAACACACATTTATTCAATTAAAGTTTAATAAGTCAGAAGTCTGAAATCAGTTTCATGGGGCTAAAGTCAAGGTGTTGGCAATACTTGCTCCTTCTGGAGGCTTTTAGGGGAGAATCTATTTCCTTGCCTTTTCCGTTTCTAGAGGCCCGTGTAACCCTTGGCTCATGGTCCCTTCCTTCACCTTCAAAGCACATCACTCCAGCCTCTGCTTCTGTCATCACACGGCCTTCTCTCTTCTGTGGTTGGATCTCCCTCTGCCTCCTTCTTATAAGAACATTCGTGATTGTATGGAGGGTCTACCCAGATAATCAGGAGGATCTCTCCATCTCAGGAGAGATCGCTCCGTTTCAATCACATCTGCGAAGTCCCTTCTGCCACGTAGGGAAGCACACACAGGGTACCGGGGTAAGGAGGCAGAAGGAAGAAGCCATGAACTTCAGGGGACCCATGACCATGTGTGAGGAGTGGCCTGGGAGGGGGAGCTGGAGGGAGAGGTGGTGCTCAGGGTAGAGGAGGACCAGGCTTCACCCTGGCTTTTTCACTGTAGCATCCTCAGTGCCTGGAACTGTGCGTGGCATAGAGTAGGTGCCCGATAAGGGTTTGTTGAATGAATGAATCAATGAGGACCTTGCTACTGACTGGGCAGGAGCTGTGTTGGTGGTCCTGGGTCGGCATCACTCCGAGGCTGGGCTCTGTCAATCCCCGTGGGAAGCTGAGATGCGAGCTGGCCGTGAGCTGGGCCAGGAATGGGAAAGGGGCCCCGGAGAGCCGGTTTCTCCACCTGCTCTGTTTCAGGGGCTCAGGGCCGCCTTCGGCGTCTGAGCTTTGTGTCGGGTTGCATTGAACCAGAAAAAAGGTGGAGGCACGTGGGCTGGAACACAGATGGGGATTTGGCATGCAGAAGCCAGAGTGCCGCAGAACTGAAGGCTTCGGGCGGGGACCCACTTGCTGAAGGAGAAGATGTGAGACTTAGCAGCGAGCATTCATTTCCGTAAAGCCCAGGAGAAGATTCCACGCCAACAAGCAAACTCTTTATTATTCAGAGAGCTTCCTCCCTCTTCCAATCTTCCCTGCTTCTGAGACAAAACCCAGACTTCCCAGCTGAAACGCAGGACTTGCAGCTGACGGAAGAGCTGGCCTGGAAGCTCACAGGGCGCGCCGCGTTCCTCACTCGGGCCTGCTCGCCGTTTCCAGCAGACAGAGGTGCCTTCCCCTTGCCGCAGCCGTTCACCTTTGATCACGGCGCCTGCGAAGTCCGCGGGGCGAGCCGGTCAGCGCCCCCCGTGGTGCAGGCCCGGCTGCGGTGTCGATGGGGACGCGGGCTCCCTGCAGAGCGCTCCTGGGCTCTCCGAGACATGCACAGACTGCGGACGCTGCAAAGCCCAGAGCCCCTAGAACGCCTCTGCCGGGTCTGTAACACGCAAGTGTCAGCCTCTGTTAAGGGCTTTGATACTGGGTCTCTTAGAATTCAGAGACGGTATTTCTCCATTTTTCAGAGCCTGCCAATTAGTGCAAAATAAGCTCTCTGTAAGGCCCTGTGTTTACTCCTGGTAAAGGAGGCCCCAGGTTGTAGGCTCACTCCCCGAATCGGTCATTCATTCGTTTACCCAGGACCTAGGGGTGTCCGCTGTGTGCCAGGCACGGTGGGTACAGCGATGGAAAGGGCTCGGCCACGGGTGGCTGGAGTTGGTGGTGAGAGACCCATGAGCAGCCTCCCTCGGGCTCCGTGTGGAAGAAGGGTCTGCATAAAGCACTCGGGTCACAAGACAGAGTGCCCGTCAACCTGGGGCGAGGGCAGGAAGGGGCACGTGGTGGGGTCCTGGAGGAAGGGGGGGCTGTTTGGTTTTCTAGGTAAAGAAGTAAACGATGACTGGTCTATCCAGATGATAGAATACTGCTCAGAGTCTGACTCTTTTGCAATGCATGCTCCTCTTTTAAAGGAAGAGAGAGCAGGAGCGAGAGCTTGGAAGGATTCGGTTTGGGGGCAAGCTGCTCCGAGACGCTGGCCTGAGCCCGTCTGAGGCTGCCGCACCTGCTTCCTCTGCAGGGACGCTCAGCTCAGTGCCGGCCCCTGCCTCCCATCTTCGCACACGCTGTTCCGTCTGTTCCCTCTTCCACCACCACCCCATCCTCTCTCCCACCCGACATGAGGCCAAGTGGGGCTGACGCCTCTGCTGAGTCCCTTCTCTTCCCTTCCAACCCAACTGCATTTTTTCCCCTTCATTTTTTATAGCCCTGTGGCCTTTCCACTTTAGTTCTTGGTTGTGCGACCATTTGGCTTCCTCACTACATTATCACAGCCTCCATAGGAAGTTGGCACATCCCGTGTCTTCTCATGACCACCCCACGGAGACCTGGATGCAGAACAGACCTAGAGAGAGTGGAACTACATCTCTGGCCAGGAAGAGGAATATAGGTCATGCATTTCCCCAGGCATCTGTCTGATGTCTGTCTCTTCCTCTCGTGACACCGGGGGTCACCCAGTGGAGGTCACACTCTGTAACGATGGGAGTGCTCCCCACCAGGGGCCACCTGCTTTATATTCCTGACCTAGACAATCCACGTCACTGCTCACATCAGACACGCGGTAAGACTCGTGGCAGGCCGTTCACAGGCGGGATGTCACTCAGCACAGTGAGTGTGAACGGATGGCAGCCCAGCCACTCCCGCAGAGCTGGGCGCGGGGAGGGCTGGCGGTGCCGCCCCAGAGCTCACGGCGGGGATGGAGAGCTGCTGTGGGAGTCCAGATCCCAACTCCTGTCCCCTCTACCAAAGTGTGCAGCCTCATGAGATTCTGATATTTAGCACCGAGCAGGTGCTTACATCACATGGTCAGGACCGACCCATGTGTTTGGTGACGGGACAGATCCTGGCTGAACGAGCTGCCGGCCACAGACTGGCTGGCTTACAGGGCGTGCCTGCTGCTCCGGGAGCCCATAGGCAGAGAGCAGGTCTAGCTCAGCTCCTTCCCAGGTGGGTCAAGATCAGGGGAGGGGGCAGCACCCCTGCCCCACCAGGACCCAGAGCTGCCATCGGGCAAAGTCCTCGTTGGTCCAGAAGGGATTTCATCTCATAGAGATTCGCCACAGATGGTGCTGGAAGCTTTGTCCTGGGAGGTGGTTGGCATGGGGGGGTGGGAGATCGGGGATGGCAGGGTGGTCCAGGGCGCTCTGACTGTGGACCAGACACCCTGGCCTCAGCCTCAGCTCATGGGCGCTGGGGACCCCTCTCCTTCCCTGGTGGCTGGTGGGTCTGACTGTTCAGGCTGAGACGCAAAGTCAGCATCTTCTGGCCAAATTCCCTCAGCACCTGCCTTCTGACCTTGCCCCCTTCCTACCTGCTCAACCTGTTACGAGGGACACTGACGCAAACTTGGGTGACCTGCTGATTAAAATTTTAAATGACATGAGGCTGTGCGTGACCTCAAGTTTGCTGGAAACAACTCCAGATCCAAAAAGACCCCTTGGGCTGGATTATGCAGCTGACTGATCCAAACGTGCTGAAATGTGGTCCTGACGGGGCCGCCTCTGCCTCCCAGTGCGAAGCCAGGCGGCTTCTTCCCTCCAAGCCTGATTAGGAGAAACGCCAGCCTGAAGAACCCCGCTGAGGCTCATTTTCCTATCGCATTACAGAACGGCACTTCCACAGGAAAATATGGGACACGTATTCCTTTTTGAATTCCTGCCCAGAAAAAGTTGGTCTTGACTCAAGGCCCACTCTGCTTCCTTCTGCCTGTCAGTGGGAACCTCTCATGTTTCCCTTTTCTCATTGTCTTCCAGGAAGCTCGGTGCAAAAACTTGCCATCTTATTTCAAGGCACTGGAGGAGTTAGCTCTGCCTTTCTTTTATACACTAGCATCTTCTCTGTCTTGCCTGTATTGTGTGCTGTTTCATGTGCACGTTTATTAGAAGATACTTAAACATCTTTATAGATAGACAATAGGGCTATTTTGTGGGGAGGGTGTAACTAGATTTATTTATTTATTTTAACAGAGGCACTGGGGATGGAAACCAGGACCTCGTGAATGCTAAGCACATCCTCTACCACTGAGCTATACCCTCATCCAACAGGGGTTATTCTAAAGCCTTGCACTAAAGTACAGGACAGCCCAACTGGTGAAGGACAGTGGGCTGGGAAAGAGTTGGTTTCACAACAGGACATCTAAAAATGACATGGAGGAGTCCATTGGCTGTAAACATAGAGCGAAGGCGGGACAGTGGTGTGACTGCCCAGCCAGACTTCCCAGGATTCTGAGACTGAACTAACCCATCACATTGAGTCTAGTGGAGGCTCTACTTCCCCTGAGCTGTGTCTCATCAGATCACGTTTGCAGCACGGCCCCAGTGCCAGGCTGGACTCTAAGAGAGGTGGGGACAGGCCAGCCATGTCCAAGCTGATGGGCAGTGTTGGTCAGGGAAGGAGAAGGGCTGTCTCCAGGTGGGACAGGTTTGAAGGCCCTGTAGACATGGGTTAGACTCCTTCACGTGCTTCCAGGTGAGGGGCCGGGGCCGGGAGCTCGGTGTAACGATTCCCCATGACACTAGCACTGACTGTGAGCTAGTGGTGATGAGGTCCCCGTCAACAGAGGCATCCAAGAGGAGGCGTTTGGCCACTTCCCTAGGATAGTGCGGAGGAGTTTTGTGCACGAAGTGGGGTAGAACTTCTAACTCTGAGAGTCGATTACTTGCCATCCTACTGGTGGACTGATGTGGGAAACCTCGGCAGATGAATCCAGCTGCTCACAGATTCCTGGGGTGGTGAGGACCTTCCCAGTGTCAGCGTGAGCCTTGTTCTCCAATTTTCAGAATCAGCATTTTGCCTGCTGCTCATCTGCTCCACGTGGGTTGGGGGGCAGATTCCGAGTGAGACATGGGATGTCGAGGACTTGGAAACGTTCTTGGGGAACTCTCGGGGAGGAGGCACTGGGTGAGGGGGGCTGGTGGGCGCCTTGTTTGCGGAACTGAGCCTTTCCCCACCCGTCCAGCCGGGCCTGCTGGAAATACAAGCCTCGGGCAGGTTCTGCAGCTTTCTCCTAAGTTCTTCTGGATGGTTTTTGTCTTACTGGCGACTGTGTTTAGGGTGCGAGGGGGAGCGTGGTGAATTTACAGGTGCCGACAGCAGGACTGAGGCTACAGAGCTTGAGGTGCGTCCAGGGTGTCACTGCGACATTGGGCGATTATGCTGCAAACACTGAGCTCCTGGGGGGCGCAGCTAAGGCAGCCACGGCCCCTTGTCCTCCAGGAGGACGGTGATGGACTGTGATGCGGGGTCCCACCTGAGAGCGATGGGCTGGGCAGGGGGGGTGAAGAGCATCCCGGCTGAGCCCCATCGTGTGCCAGGCGCCTGGAGGAGGTATCGGGTTGCAAAGGTGATTGAGACTCGATTCCTTGATTCCTGTGTGGCTGGAGCCCAGGGGGAGGGGCTGGGTGACTTGTAGAGGCAAATGCACACCCTGGGGTCCTTGAGGTGCTGCACGAGGGGTCATTCACCCCACGACGTGGGAGACGTGCCACGCGCATGCCCCAGTGGTCAGGGACTGGGGGTGTGGTGCACACAGAGCTGGGGGACAAATCCAGAGGCTGAGCCTTCAGGGGGTCGGGGGAGGGTGACACCTGTGCCTATCGGGTGGGAGGCCAGGCTGTTCAGGCCGGTGGGATGGGGGCCACGGGTCCACCAGCTGGTGGCCGGACAACGCCTCTGCTTTGTTTCATCGCCTCCTAACTCGGGGCCCTCACGGCATCCCGCCCATTTATTAATAATCGGGAAATCGATCACAGACGGGACCAGGCCTCCTGACACTGATTTCCCTTTAATAATTTCCAGCTTTTTAATCCAATTCATCAGCTGTTCTGGAGTGCGTACTTAACACAGCCCAGGAAAGGAGCCGGCAGGAACAATAAAAATCAGGGGAAGGGAAGACGCAGACGGGCGGCACGAGGGCTGTGAGAGGCTCCGGCAAAGCCACTGATGAGCAGCAGTGGCGGGGAGGGCCCTGGAGGGCTCTGTCCTGGTGCTGGGGGCCTCCCCAGACTCACAGCCTTATTTCAGTATTCAGCCCCGCGGCTCAGCCTCCAGCTTAAATCAAAGGCTTCTCTTGAGTCCCGAGGGAAACTGCCATCCGTCCGCTGCCCAGACACCAGCCTCGCTTACTTATTCTGCCCCTCGGCTGGATCCGTCTCCACTGCGGAGAGCGCGTGGGTGACTGAATAAAGGCCCAGGGGAGGCAGCCCAAGCGGCCCTCTTTTCTCAGGACCCTACTAATGCGGCGTGGCCTGGGTGCCCACCGTTACCAACATCTGAGCCTTTTAGACAAAGGGCCATTTGTCACCGTCATCGGTTTCCAGGAAAGCACCCTCGAGGCGACCCCCTTCTCTATGGGGGTGCCAGGCTCCCAGCACCTCCCTCGCAATATGGAAGCACCCAGAGTGGGCAGAAGGGTGGGGGCCAGACCCTGGGTGTCACTTACGGAATCTAGCCGCTCCTGAAGGCGGGGCCTGCCCGGTGGTGGGTCTCAGCACTGCCAGCCTCCCAGTCCAGCCTGGCCAGTCTCTCAGGGGGCAGCTGCAATCAGGGCCTCTGGGCCCGTGGAGTAGAGTGAGATCGCAGCCATGGGGCTGATTTTCCCTCTGGGGCCTGCAGACCCTGATGTTTTCCCAGAGGGGCCTCCAGGGCTGGGGGTGGGCTGGGCTGGGGTACCTGAGGGGCACTGAGGGGACCCGCTCCACTCCCCACCAACCCAGAGAGCCTTGGATCAGCTTTGCTGGTTGAAATTCCATGTAAGATTCTGAGAATCAAGGGTAAACTTTCTTTTGCTTAAGAAACGTGACCATCAGCATAGCAGACAGGCACTGACAGGTCCAGGATGTCCAGTCCCTGCCCTGGGCTGCTTTACTGCCAGCTGATGGGGGCCCGCATGGCTATTCAGGACCTGTCCCCCGATCAGAACTCAGATTTCCAAGGGCAGGAGCCTCTGTGCATTTGCTTACTGTCATATCCCCACCCCTAAGCTGTGCTAGCTCACGTCGGCCCTTGATAAACGTTTGTTAAATGAATGCGTGAGTGAAGGACTAGGAGTCAGGATGTAGTAGGGAAGAACAAATCTGATTCTATGTTAGATCTGTTCCTTTAGCTCTAACCCTGTGCTGTTACAAGTGCTGAGTCCTGCTGGTTCTGAACCTTTTGTAAAAGAATGTTGCCTGGAGCCTGAAATACACAGGAGAGCCCCTTCTCAAGGCTGTGACTTTTAAGGGTAGAACACTTTCCTGTTTGTAGAGAGAGCACAAGTTGCAGAGCGGAGAATAACATTGGTCTTGTTGGAGGTTTACAGGGACACCATGACCTGACCCACGTGGGCAGCTGCAAGGGCAAAGGATTCCGACACCAAGAAATTTGCAACAACCAACCATGCCCCCTCCCCTTTTAGTATAAAAGGAGCCTGAATTCTGACTTGGGGAAGATGGTTCTTTGGGACACTAGTCTACCATCTTCTCAGTCTGCTGGCTTTTCAGATAAAGTCATTATTCCTTGCCCCAACACCTCGTCTCCTGACTTACTGTCCTGTCGTGCAGCAAGCAGAATGAGTTTGGACTCAGTAACAAGGAGACCCAGGTGCAAAGCTGACCCTACCATGTGACCCAGGCAAAACGACTTAAGGTTTTGAGCCTCAGTTTTCTCATTTGTAAAGTGGGTGTAATAGTGGGGCCAGTGGTCTGCATGTGTGAGGAATTTATGCCCAGGGCCCTGGATCTCCAAACTCTCAGGTGTGGTTTTCTCCCTCAAGTTCCGTCCAATGTCATGGCAAAGGAACCACGTAACTCATTAATCACCATGGCAGAAACACCGTGGGCAAGGCCGGTAAATGAGTTTCTTCCACCCCTCTTTTTCCCAGGAGCGCCCTCAGGGGCCAGGCCCAGTCCTGCGGTCGCCGCCCGCCACCCGGGGAGCCGGGGGGGGGGGGGTCGCTAAGTTGAGGCGGTGGGCGGGCGTCAGGGGGCTTAGAGTGTGCTGCTGCTCTTCGGGGGTGGGGGTGAGATCGGGGTGCGCAGTGGGAGTTGGGGTGCGCTGCTCCGGGGACCGGCTGTGACGCTGGGATCGGAGGGGAGGGACGATTCAGACCCTCCCGACCTCTGCTCCCTCCGCGTGGCTTTCACGCCCTCCGACAGCTGTGCCTCCTCCAGCGCATGCGCACATCCACCCTAACAGTGACGCTGGCGTGATCTGGGCTCTGCTGAGCCCGCCTGAGCCGGGGCTTGTTCTAACGACCCCGCGCTGGTAGCACTGCACGTCCGGTGCTGCCCTGCCTGCCTCCCCCCGCGTCCAGCCTGCTGGGACGCCGCGACTGACCTGCAGCCTGGCAGTGATGCGTTTTCTGGTGACTCAGAACCTAGCACAGGGAAGCCCTTCAGCTGAAGTCTGGAGGCTGCTGTCTGGCGACACTATCTTAGGTACTTTCCTAAGCCAGCATCGCTGGGCAGGGGAGCGATTCTCACTTTGAACCTCTGAGTTCAGACATCGGGCAGCGGGGTGTGTGCAGGGGGGCCTGGCTCCCCATCCTCAGCTGCAGTCTGCAGGGTCAAGATCAGGGCCCCCAACCTGACTCTGTTCCCTGCAGTCTGCACCCCGACCTACTCAGGGAACACAGTCCAGCCCCCCGCAGGGGCTTCCATGGGAAGGAGCCTGTGCCTGCACACGGGCGGCAGTGAGGACCCCACCCTCCTGGGGAGGGAATTGGCCAGGTGTCTCTGTATCGCCGTGCACAATGCCGCCGGCTTCGCAGGGACCCACCATGAGCTCTCCAGCACCCAAACGAGAAGCTGCAACCCTTCTCCCGGGCGGGGCCAGGTCCTCACCACTTTCAGGGCTCCTCTTTAGGGACAAATAGCTGTGTGATGCTATGTTTGCCCCTGGGCGCAATTGTGCCTGGCCCAGGGTCCCCTCTCAAGCCTCACTCGTCCATCATTGTCTCAGGGCGTCTGTCTCTTTCCCATTTTGTACATCTTCTTCCTGGACAGACATTCTCCTGTCCTGCCATCAGTATGTGTTTCCCACCATTTTGTGTCTGTTTTGGGTAAGTGTTGTAATGAGCATCAAGGAAAGGATTTTATTTTTCTTCTTAAAATTTGCCTAGGAGGGCGTTTCAGAGGAAAGAGTAGATGGAGGGCCGAGCGCCTTTTGAGCTTCCCATTCAGGTTGGTCTTCTCTTTCGGGTCTTCCTGCGATGGCAGCTCCCACGGGCAAATGCTCTGAATCTCCATCCTTCACCTCTGAGTGGAGTTTTCAAATTCACCTTTTATCTTTTACCAGCAGAAAAAGAAACTTTCTTCAAAATGTATTGTTAGAGTCTTTTTGGAATGCAGGATATGTGGGAAAGGTAGAAAGTTAACTTTTTTCTTTCTTTAATGGGCTGTTTGGTGTGACTTATGGTCCAGATAAAACATGAGGCCCTTTGGCATGTGCGGAAGAGTGATAGCAGTGCGGCTGGTGTTGGAAAGGATTTAAACAGCGTACACTGTGGGCTTAACCGTATCTTTCAAAAACTAGGGGTTGGCGCGTCTCTTACTCTGTGCCAGACACCGCGCTTGGCTCTTCAAACCTGTTATCAGGTTTAACCCTTGCAACCTTGTGACGTGGTGTCTTTTATCTGCGGTTTTACGGGGAAGGAGGCTCTGCTGTAGATCCTTTCTGAAAGTCCTCCTTCAGATCCCCATCTAGCCGGCCCCAGAGCCGCCGCCGCCTTTCCATGATGCTGGACTGCAGCCGACATTGGCCCTTCATCCGCTCAGTAAGTGTCAGTGAGCCTCTCGGCCCAGGTCTCCTGGACGAGGCATGTGGGCCCCTGCTCTCACGGGCAGACGGGTCAGTGGGGGAGGCGGCCAGTCAGCAAGGAAGTCACGAATGAAGATAATGACCCCACTTTGCTACACACCTGAAACTAACACAATATTGTATACTAACTATACTTCAATTAAAAATAGTTAAAAAAATAAGTAAAATGGCAAATGGCTAAAAAAAAAAAACAATTTAGGAGGGGAAGACAAACAGTGGATTAAGTGGAGACCACAGGCCAGCCTGAGACCCCAGGGGAAGGTGACATCCTCCCTCGGTCAGGCTGGACAGACGGTGGGGACCCCGCCGGGAGGGCAGGTTTGCAGGTGAGTGGAGGCGGGAAGGGCACTGCTCCGTTTGGACAGTGGAGGGAGCTGGGATGGAGATTAGGTCGGGCAGGGCAGCAGTCTCCACGTGGTGGGTGGTGGGGGAGAGGCCTGGAAGACGGCCCTGTGGCGTGAGCTTGAGGAGATGGGCCGGAACAGGACCCGCGGGGCATCAGTGTTGGACAATTCACCGGGTTTACCCGTGTGGAGTCACATCAGCAGAGGCAGAGTGCGCTGGATAGACGTCATTACCGCGCCTCTAAGATGCTGGCGCATTCACTCAGTAGTACTAGAGTCTGACTCCAGTAGTTGAAAACCAACTCCGGGCTCTTTGCTTTTGCATACTGGGGCACCTCTGCAGAAGAAGCTGTCCAACTTGAGCCCTAGGTTCTGGTTGACACCACTCAGCCCAGCCATCTCTAACCCACACCCAAGCCAAGACCTGCACCAGCGCATTCAGAGACCTGCTACTGGTTCTGGAAGAAAGCAAAGCCCTCAGCTGACGTTGATTAAAGTCAGAAGGAAACTGGGCAGTTCTCCTAGTGGGAAGCCCGTTTTTCGGGTGTAATGGGGTGAGCTGAGTCAGGAGCGCTGGCTTCTAACGGCGGCCTGGCCTGCAGAGCAGGGCGACTCTCAGCTCGTCTCCTGATTTCTCTGCCTTGGGTCCTCACGTCCAGCATCGGGATTGGAGGACCGGCTACAAGCGCTCTTTGTGCTCGAGAAATGCGTCTCCTTTGTTTCTCCATCACTCGCTCTCTAGCTCTAAACTGCAGGTGAAGGATCATAACTTTGGCAGGTCAATTACCTTGCCGTATCTCCCCCTCGCCCCACGTCCCTCCCCCTCTTAGTGGCAGGTGCGCCCTGACGGGCCTGTCCAGCTAGTGTCACATTTCCTACTGTAATGCCTTCCGTCTTGGCTCAGTGATCTGGAGATCTTGGGTGTCTCTTCCTGGATTTCTGTAATTTTTCCAGAGGCTGGTTCATGCGCCTTCTCTCCAAGCATCAGGCGCAACTCACCAGAGGCAGCGGAGCGAAGCCCCCGGGTGCCTGTGACAGCTGACATATTCCCCACGAGCTGCAGGAATGACTCGCATTAAATGAGGATTTATGATCAGTCCTCCTAAATTAGGGCTGCCTGGTGAGCCCCAGGTGAGACCTGGGAGTCTCGGTTAATTAGCATGGGAAGCATCCTTGCTTATTCAGGGATAAAAGCCAGCGAGTGTGTTCGCTAAAACTGCATCTTTCCATTTCATGGTACTGTCACGGGTGCCCACGTCACAGACCCTGGCTGGGGGTGGTGGCTGGCTGCGGGAGCCCAGGCTAAGGACGGGTGGTCTGAGGGGTCGAAAGCAACGCCATGACTGGAGACTAAACTTTGCCTTGGGTGTCACCAGACACCTGGGACTCCTCCCCTCCCCTTTTCTAGGTACCATGCTCCCGCGCACACCCTCCCGTAACTGCTCTGTGCGTGCCTCCTGACAGTTTTGTACCTTGGTTACTGAGCTTCTCCTCCTATGTTCTCATCACTAAAGTAGGGGTAAAGGATGACCCCCTTGTGGTGGGTTCAAAAGTGCCCCTCCCCCCAAATATGTCCATATCCCAAGTCCCGGTGCCTGTGAATGTGACCTTAGTTGGAAATAGGGTCTTTGCAGACGTGATTTGTTAAGGATCTTGAGCAGAGATTATCCCCCATTCAAGTGGACCCTGTTCACTGGGAAAAAAAATGCAGAGCCTAAAGGCTGAGAATTACATTTTGTTTGGTGGACTTGCTGAGGACTTGAGGCTGGGAGGCAGAGTCTCGGATGGCTCTGAAGGACGGCTCTGAAGGACTGCTCCGAAGAGGCTGGGGAGGAGCCAGGATATATAGGAGTTTTGCAACAAAAACGAAGCAGTCAGAACATCAAAAGATTACTGCTAATTAAAGGAAACCAGATATTGCAAGTCAAGGAATTTGGTGCTTCTCTATGCACAGGAAGATGCAGGAGGCTGGGCTCAATCCTTTGAAGTGCACCTTAGCTGTCCAGGGCCAGTGCCCTGTCTTCTCCATCCTGTGTTCCTGCAGGTGCACAGTCCAGGCTGGCTGCTGTGGCTGAGAGCTTGATGGCCACAGCATCGTTTGTTTACTGACATGGCAGGTGACTTTTTCTGTTAAAACAATACATCATACGGCACCTCGGCATCTGTCCTGCTGACGTGATGGAGTGACGTGGCTCCAAGGAAGGCCAGAGGTCACACTTGCGGTCGGAACTGTCTTTACTTGGTACCTCTTATCACAGGATGTCCTGGGGTTCCCTTCCCTGGTTGGGCAATGGGGCATTTTAAAAACTGTGGACTCCTGAGTCCCACCACACCTGAATCAGAAGCTTCTGGAAAGGGCCTTTCAAATGCTTCCTGGGGTGTTCAAGAGCTACTGAGGTCACCTAGGCGAAGCTGACCATGAGTTCAGGTCACAGGAGCTGTCAGAGCTGTCGTGCCACTGGGCCAAGGGCAATGGTGGCTGATGCCCTGACACAGAAGGTGGCGTCCACGAGTCCACGCTTCTGCCCCACGGGGGGCCTGGCTCAGCGGGGACTCGGGTTGGGGAGCGTGCTGCCATCCATGCGGCAGGGCAGACTCTGATGGACGTGAAAACAGAAGGGGGCTGCAGGCCTGCTTGGTCATTTTCTAATGGTCATCTCTGGGTCTACTGGGCAGGCAGGAGACCTCTAATTGGAAAAGTTCTTGGGCAGATTTGAGGGCTGTAGAAACCTCCAAATAAAGAATGAATTTAAACCGGGATCTGAGCAGTTTCAGATCAAAGCCTAACCAATTTTTTCAAATAGTGATAAGGTTTGAAACACGGAATGATTTCAGCCCAGATGGCCCGGGATCATCTGAGCCTAGAGGATTAAGAAACCAGGTCAGGATAACGCAGGGTCTACCCATGGTGACTCAGCGAGGAGTCACTGGGTGGCCGTGGGTGTGCACACGCGTGCGGGCACAGGGGTGTGAATGTGGGTGACGGCTGCATCATTCATCTCGTGTCATCGCGTGCCGTTATCCTCACGTAATGGCTCAGTCTTTCTCAGCAAATCCTTCTGTAAACCCCAGAAAACCCTGCCTTTAAAAAGGGGCCTCCTGAAAGCTCTTTCTGTGAGTGTGTTTGGAGAAGGTTCTCAGGCCCGTGCAGAACACTGTCTGCGAGAGGCTTCCTTCCTCTGACCTGAGCCACTTGGCACGAGAGACCTCTGCTCCGGGGCCTCCTGCGTGGCCTGAGTCAGACACACACTTGGCGGGGAGGGTGCAGTTCCGGTGAAGCGAGCAGAACGAGGGGAGGAAGCGACAGGAGGCCGGCGTCCCCAGCCCAGCGCCCGGAGTCTGACCGGCGGCGCGTGTGCCTGGGCCCCGGCCCTTGCCTGGAGGCGGCGCTGGAGGCTGGCCTTCCTCTCGGGGAAACCAAGATGCCCTTGGGGAGGTGATCTGGTCTCAGCACCGGGGACCGTGCTCATCTGAGCTGGGGTCCTCTCCCCATCACCATGTCTGCAGTGCCTCCCGGAGCCCCTAGTTCTTTTTAAAAAAATTTTTTAAATTAAAATATAGTTGATTTACAATATTGTGTTAGTTTCTGGTGTATAGCCTATGATTCAGTTATACATGTACACATACTTCTTTTCATGTTCTTTTTCGTTATAGGTCATTACAAGAGATTAAATATAGCTCCCTGTGCCGTACAGTAGGACCTTGTTGTTTATCTATTTTATATATAGTCGTGTCTGCAAACTCCCACTTAATCCCTCCCACCCCCTTTCCTCCTTGGTAACTGTAAGTTTGTCTTCTATGTCTATGAGTCTGTTTCTGTTTTGTAAATAAGTTCGTTTTGGTCATTTTTTAGATGCTGCATACAAGTGATACCATATGATATTTGTCTTTGTCTGATTTACTTCGCTTAGTATGACCATCTCTAGGTCCATCCATGTTACTGCAAGTGATCTTATTTTATTCTTTTTTATGGCTGAGTAGTATTCCATTGTATAAATATACCACCACTTCTTTATCCAGTCATCTGTCAATGGACGTTTAGTTGCTTCCATGTCTTGGCTACTGTAAATAGTGCTGCTGTGAACATTGGGGTGCAGGGGTCTTTTTGAATTAGAGTTTTCTCCAGGTATATGCCCAGGAGTGGGTTGCTGGATCATGTGGTAAGTCTATTTTTCATTTTTTAAGGAACCTCCATGCTGTCCTCCATAGTAGCTGCCCATGCTCCGGGGCGGACAGACAGGCTGAGCCCCGCACTTCCCCTCTCAGATGTCCTCGCCCCTGAGCTCCCGACCCCATAGCTGCCAGGAGGTCTCCATTGGCAAGACCCACAGTCATATCAAAACCAACTTTTCTGACATGTTACTCCTGTCTCGAAGCCAGAAGCCCTGGGAGTGACGTGGACAGAATCCTCTCCAGCCACACCATGTCCCTCCTCCCAAGACCCAGCGCCTGCACGTCCGGAGTAGTTATTTACATCCTCTTTTTAACCTTCTTATAGCCTGTTGTGGGGCCCCCATCCCAGCATGGCATATGAGCCCTTCTCGCTTGGTCCTTCGGACCTCTTCCACCACCATGTGTAGATGTTTTACTTGTAACAAACGTGCATGGTTGTTGCTGACCCCAGATCTCCAGGGAGCCGTCTGGTCCCCAGTGGACTTCTAATCAACCTTCAAGACCCTGTTCAAATGGACCTACTTTGGAGAGATTTCCTGCGTCCCTAGTTGAACCCACTGCTCCCTCCACTCTCAGCTCATGCTTCTACCCCTGGGATCGTCTCTCTACCTGTGTCTCTCCTCCTGAAAGCTGCAGGCACCTCAGGCAAGGACATTTTTCATTTACCTGCTTGTCCATTGCCTCTCCCCATGGCCTCACTCCAGCACCAGGCAGGTTAGTCTGGCTCGGCTTGGCGGCCACCTGGAGGGCCCTGATGAAGCCAAACCAACAGTTGCAACACAAGGCTTCGGGCCAGGGACAGGGTGGACTCGTCTCAGGGCCAAAAATTGTTTTCCAGCCGAAGTTGGGACGGCGGCTCTGGTTACTTTTGCAACACCATTATACTGTTCTTCTCTCTGTCTTCAATTTTACTGTTTCCTCTCTCTCCATCTGAGTCATAGGCAAAAGGGGAAAAATCATGGTGGGTGTGGGGTGTGGGTCCTTGGAACATGCGAAGGAACAAGAGAATCGTTGCTTTTCTAGTCTTCTTACTCCATGAACTTGAGAAAAAAATCAAGATATAATTCACATACTGTAAAATTTATCCATTCAAAGTGTACCACTCAGCTGATTTTTTAAATATTCACCAAGTTTTGTGAATATCACCACTCTGATTCCAGAACATTCTCATCACCCCAAAAAGAAAGCCGTTAGCAATCACATCTCACTCCCCTCTCTTTCCTTCACTGTGTTAACTTCTGATTATAGCATTGAGCACATCTTTCTGCGGTTTGTTTTTGTTTTTGTTTTGGCTCGAGACAGCATAAAATGAAAAACAAACTTTAACTTCTAGTGAATTTTAAATTACACGTTGAAGCGCAGGTTCACAGACTTAACTCGAACATGGGTAAGTTTCTGTCCATGGGGTTGGACATCACATGAGATAATATTTGTAGTGTTTACCGCTGTTCCTGACACACAGGAAGTGCTGTAAACATGTTTGCTCACCAGCCAACCAAATGGCAGTGTTATTGGGGGAAGGAGGATTTCAGGATTGATTACAGACACACAGGATCCACGCTTTCTCTAAAAAGATCTAATGGAAAATCCCATCCATTCATTTGAGGCCAAGGACCAGATTTGAAACACAGGGAAGACCTTAAGAAGGAGATGATTCCTTATTAAATATTGAAAAATATTCTTAACTTCCCTCCAGAGAGAAGCCATGGAAAAAGACCAATTTCAAGAAAAATGTTGTCAAATGAAAGTGGAGTTATAAGATTTTGCTGTAATAATTTCAAATAAGTGAATTCTTTCCATTTGTCATTAATTGTATTCCCACTGGACGCTGCAGTATCCCCGGTGTTTATTTACCTCTCGGCATCAATATTCATGAGGCCCTCTGGCCTGCTGGGCAGGCCTGCAGTGGCAGGGATGCCCCGTTCTCTCCTCTTTAGGATGGAGACGTTATTGTTATCAGTCCAAACTTGTTCTGCTCACCGCATGACGGGCCAGGAAGTCAGGAGATGAGGTGTTGGGGCAAGGAATACTTTATTGGGAAAGCTAGCCGACTGAGAAGATGGCGGACTAACGTCCTAGAAAACCATCTTCCCCAAATTCCTTTTATACTAAAAGGGGAGAGGGTGTGGTTGGTTGTTATAAACTTCTTGGTGTGGGAATCCTTTGTTCTTGCAGCTGTCCACGTGGCTCAGGTCATGATGCTCTTGGAAACCTCCAACAAGACCAGTGTTATTCTCTGCTCTGCAACTTTTTCTCTCTCTATGAATGGAAAAGTGTTGTACCCTTAAAGGTCAGAGCATTGAGAATGGGCTATTCAGTGTATTTCAGGCTCTAGCAACGTTCTTTTACAAAAGGTGCAGAACCAGCAGGACTGAGCCCAGGGAACAGAGCACGGGGTTAGAGCTAAAAGAACAGATCTAATAAGGACTGAGATTTGTTCTTCCCTATTATATTATAACTATGTGGACATTTCATAAAAAGTATTTATAGTAAATTAAAAAACAATGAACTCAAATTTGGCCTTTGGCATTCCTTTATTGATTGCTAACATGATGCATTTTGTAAGGAGAGATCACGTCATAGGCTTTAGGGACGTGATGTAGTGAGAGACAGAGCGTCAGGTGCTGCAGGCGAAGAGGCTGAGTCTTCCTGGAAGTGACCAGTGGGCAAGAGAGAGGTCCAGGAGCAGGGCAGAGAACCAGAAAGATCCTAGGACCAAGGCACTCAGAATGGAGACCCACGTGGGGCACCCAGTTTCCAGGGGTGGGTCAAGGTGGTGACTTGGCCAGAGCAGGGCTGTAGCAGCCCCACTCCCTGGGGCCAGATGGGCTGAAGACGTAGGAGCCGGCAGGAACGAGGCTGCAGAGGGCACGCTGGCTGTGGTTGTAATGAGAGGAGAGTCTGGGAAGGGCACCTGACGGGTCTCTGCAGTGATGAGGCTGTGAGTCTCATCCAGTGTGACCACTTTTCTCTGGATATGTTACCATTTGGTCTCTAAGGAAGGTGCTCAGAACTGGTTGCTGTGTGTTCACAGTGGCCAGACTGGTGGCCTCTGGAATAAGACAGGTGTGGGCTCGAGTCCCAGCTTTACCCCTTGCCAATGTCACGGCCTTGAGGTTGCTATCGACCCCTCGGGGACAGGGTTAATAGTGAACACCTGCTATAGGGAAGCGCGGACTAATACGTATGCAAAGATTATCCACGGCTGTAACGGACGACGCCCGGGAACGTCGTTCCCACTGATTGCGCCGGCTAGTGCAGTCCATTCAGTGACCGTAACCGTCTGCTCAGCCATCAGTTTCCTGGCCCTGAGAACATGAGTGATCTTTAACTTAAATTTTTTTTTTGTTTTGAGTCACAAACACCTTTCAAAACCTACTGAAGTCTCTGAATGCTCTCCTCTGAAAATCTACTCAAACTTTTCAAGGAATTTCAGAGGATTCGCAGTTCAGAGCCCCTGCTCTTGAGGACGGCCGCTCTTCCGACTTGCTTTATCTGTCGCTGTACGTAATCCTACATAAATGCTTTAAAATTCCAATTTGCAAAACTGCCTTCAGGCATCAGACACACACTGGATCCTACCTGTTAATCAATCTGCTGTGTAGGACTTTGTCCTCCACTCTGGGACTCCTTCTGAGCCTGCAAAGAACCCTACTCCCTGGACATTATGGGGACCCGTTCTCCTTTTCGTCTCACTGAAGCCTCTCCTTCCACACAGAGGGCAGGCTGTATTGGATTCTATCACAGGCAGGCATCCGGTTACCCTTCCGGACCTGACATACTTCTTTTTATCAACATTCTCTTGTCTCTCTTCCAACCTCTGCTTTCCACAACTTCATCAACCCCATTTTCTCCTTCTCAGTTGATGTTTAGGTGAGAATTCTGTATGAGGAAGACAATGAAATGGGGTGGACTGACAATCTGTGGAATAATGTACATCAGTGAAATTAATGATGCGATTGTTAAGGATTGATATAATATGATTTTCAGGTTATATTGCTGAGTGAGGATATATTGTTAAGGTGCAAGAGACTGTTAGAAAAGATAAATAAAATACATGGTTATGTTTGCATATTTGAAAAAAAAGAGATACGGAAAAGATAAATAGAATTTAGTAAAAGTAGTGACCTGCAGGGGTTGGATAAAAATGGGATAGAGATTGGGGATGGCGGAAAGTGTTGTTTGAAGATAATTTTTCATAGAATTGTGATCTTCGTACCATATACATATATACGGCACAAATTTTGAATTTTATATATATATATATAATTCAAAAATAAAGTTTAATGCTCATTGGTAAAAAGAATCAAACTCTAGTATTGAATAAAAACATAAAGTAATGAATTTAGCTGTGTTAACTTAATCATCTTAATTGTACAAGGGAAAAGAATTCAAGTAATGTTGAACTTTGCTAAGTAGATCTGTTACTGATAGTGGTATGGCTACCATAATTTTGTGATTTTTAAATTACTTTGTCAATGTTGTAGGAGGGATCAAGTAAGTAAAGGTATTTGTGTTGTTGGGACCCAGGGCTCTCCCCGAGGGAGGAGAGAGACACAAATATGGAAGGGGGAGGTAAGAAGAACCCATGCTGTTGGGACTGAATTAGAGGTATCAGAAAAGAACACGTTTGTTTATTTCTTGTCTCCAACAGGGCCAAGGGGCAGTGACATCCCAGTCACAGTGAGCACACCTAGCACCCACACCTTGGTTTCTAAGTACCGCTCCCCACTGAAGGGAACCAAGGCTCTTTGGAGAAACGTCTGCTGCAGGTAGGAAAGGCACAATTTGCACCTGGGACATCTGATTTCAGAAACCAAGGGCATGCTCTGGGGCTGATAGGGCTGTGCAAAGTGACACAGGAACTGGCTTGAAGGGACTCCCAGCGGACATACTGTCCATCAGAAAGAATAACTTGCTGCAACAAGTTCACCCAGGTGGCCTTCCTCCCCCACAATATTAATCACGAGGAGACAATCAGGCAGATCCAGAATGGCAGGTGTTCTTTAAGATGGCTAACCTAGACTATCCCATGCCTTGAAAAACGAACAAGCAAATGGTGGGCAACTGTTCTAAAATGAAAGGTAAAAAAATAAATAAAAACAATAAAATGCAGTGAAAGAAGCTTAAGTGGATCCTGGAGCAAAACCTGAAACCTCTATAAAGGGCACGCGGGGCAACAGGCGGCGTGTGCGTTGAGTGGGGACTGGAAAGTGGAGGAGATGGTTAAATCCAAGTGTCCATCCTTGGGTGCGACCGTGGCTCTGTGGGCACCTCAGGGATGCTGTTCTCAGGGCTGAGCCTCCACTGGCCCGAATTGCGTGGCTCCCCATCCCCACTCGCTGGGGGGGCCTGGTGACTAGTGAGGAGGGGTCTCATGTGCACGCTCTGCCACCTTTTACATCTGACTGATTGAAGGGGGAGCTCATCTTTCCCCAGCCTGCTCCCAAGGGTGGGATGGATCTGCTGTGTACAATTTCCTTGTCCCTCACGCCCCTCAGATTCTTGGAATCTATGCAAGAAGGTTTTACTGGGTCCCTGAGCCCCCCTGGCCAGGCCACAGCTGTTTTCTGAACGTGTGTTTCTGGCTTGTAAATCACCTTCCCCTGTGGAGACATCATTGGTTTCTTTGCTTCCTCCACAGGGGTTGGATCAAGTGTACCAGAGGGAGGGGCTCTGAATTCCCAAAATCTTGGGGTTGATTCTCCCCTAAAGGGCTGTGGGCACTGAGAGGAGAAATCCCTTGGGGTTAGGAGCACAAGTGTTCGGTGACCTGGGGCAGATCATTGAGCTCCCTGGGGGGCCTGCTTGATCTGGACGGTCCTCTCAGGCCCGTGGACTCCATGCGCCAGGTGGCAAATCTCTGAGTCACCTGTGGACCATTAAACCATGAAAATCAAAACCATGCAGACACGAACTCCTGGGGATCTTCTTTCATGGGTCTGGGTGGGACCCGAACACCCATGTCCTTCTCAGAAACTTCACGATGTCTTCTGATGCAAGAGTCTGTTGAAGAATCACAGGACCAGAGTGACGTCCAGCACAGCTCTTTCCAGAAGAGGGGCCGTTAAGTGGCTTCCAAAACATCTCTGAGGTTTCAGGAAAACAACGCTGCCGAAATTGACTCACAGTGTGAGTCAGGCACATTCTTCCTGAGCGAGGCTGAGTCACCCCAGGGCTTCTGTTCTCTTCCACGCACATCTGGTCCTCCCAGATGTGGCCGCCTCCTGCACCCCAGGGGAGGAATGTTTTCATGCTCGCTGGCCGGCCCCGTGCCTTCCGCAGGGCCAGTTGAACCTGAGTGGAGCCGAGAAGCAAAAACAGCCTGGGGGGATGGCAAATGGGTTTGGTTTCAGTGAGGTCTGTTTCCGGACGAGGAAGGGCGGCTGAGTCGTGACAGCTCCGGCCACTGGGATGTCACAGTCAGCCTCTGGGTTCACTTGAATCACGCCCTTTCCAAGAAAAAGCCTAAGCCTGACCTAGCAATGTGCTTTTTGAGTGTTAAAAGCACCAAGCTGATTCTGTTCAAAATATGAGAGTAAACGGGCTTGGAAGTGTCACAGGCTGGTTTCCCTAAGAATTCCTTGGATTTTTGACCTGTTTCTTCTATGAGTCCATCAGTTAAAATTCTGTAGCTCAAACAATCAACTGCCTCAGAGCACATTTATTAAGTACCTTGCTGTTCCTCTGCCCAGCAGCTCAAGCAGACATCTAACATCTCTCTGAGCCCTTCAGGTCACTGATGGTCAACCAGAAGGGACTCAGTACTTGTCCAGGAGGCCTGTCCTGATGATCCCATGAGCCTCTGGCCATCACTGGCTCCCACGGCCCCTGGAGGGCATATTTCTGGCTACTTGGTCTCCTGAACGACACTACCCAGCCCACCTGGATGCTCCAGGCACCGTCTTTCCACCTCACTCACCACCCCCAGCCCCGCCAAGACTCGGTCCTCCCAGACCGGCAGCCTCTATTCATCTCCCTGAAAAAGTAAAGCCAACGTCTTCATTAAAACACTGACAAAGCAAGTGTTGTGGGTTGAAGATGGGTGGGAGCCTCCAGAAAGGCATGTTCATGCCCACATCCCTGGGACCTGTGAGTATGAATTTAATGAAAACAAATAATAATGTAGAAGTTTGTAATAGGTCTTTGTCAGTGTAATTACATAAGGGGTTTTGGGGTGACCACATCATCCTGGATCACCCCCTGGGTCCTAGGTCCAATAGCAAGTTTCCTTATAAGGCACACAGAGGGGAGACACAGAGGAGGGGCAGGGATTGGAGAGATGTGACCACAAGCCAAGGAATGCTGGGAGCCACCGGGGGCCACCAGGAGCCACTGGGGGCTGGGGAGGCTGGGAACGGCCCCCCTGGAGCCTCCTTTGTAGGTGGCCCTGGAATCCCTTGATTTCAGGGTTCCGTCCTCCAGAACTGTGAGAGTGTCTGTAGTTTACAGCCCCCCAGTTTGTGGTAATTTGTAGCGGCAGTCACAGGAAACTAAGACAGCACACACGCAACGACACAGCCACACACGCAACCTGGAGGGGGAGCCAGAAATCCCGAGGCCAGGCTCTCGATGGAGGCCGGGGAGCAGCTAAGACTTCTGGCTGCAGCACTGACGCAGGACCACCTCCTCCCTCCAGCCGGCACCTCACTTCCATCCGGGCCTGGGTGTCTGGCCCCCAGCTGTCCACCACTGAGCCTCCGTCTCCAGGTCATGGGCCTGGAACGTCCTGCTCTCAGGTGTGTGCACTGAGAGACCTCCCCTTGCTGGACGGCTGCTTCACTGCTGTGCCCTGAGACCTTTGCCCCAGACGCGGGCAGCCCTGCCCGGTCCTCCCTGCCGGCCCCTCCCATAGCCCCGGGGCGCCTGCTCTGCTGGTCGGTTCTGCCCACCTCTCGGGATGCCAGGCTGCCCTGAGTGGCCCGGCTCCGGCTCTGTGCCACTCTGATCACACTGTCTCATGGATGGCACGTCCCCGTCACACAGCCCTGGACTGAGACTTTTTATTGCTTCTCCTCCAAATGTGTTCTGTGAATCCGTTCCTTACCATTTGGATTTTGGAGATGATTTGAGCCATTTTGGATTTTAAGGAAGAGCATCCTGATGGTTTCTCATCCTCCTTCTGTGTGGGTGTGTTCACTCTGGGACATTGATCATTTTTTGGTGTAGGCCGATGCCAGGTTTTCCTTTCTCCCATAAAGGTTTTCCACACATGAACACTGCTAATAGTTCATTATCAACATTTTTCTGAGAGTAAAAATTCTGCAGTTATTCTGTGTGACCTCTCACCGTGACTATTAATGCCATCTAGAATACAGATCTAAGTACAGTTCGTGCATTTTGCAACTATTTTATCTCTTAACCTACACAATTTGATATTTCCTGAAACGGTATTATCTTTTGATTTGACTTTTGTTAAGACGGTCCATATAAAGCAAACCTTTATAAAGAAATACAAAGAGATGGGTAACTCAGGACTTCGTGAGGGCCCAGGCAACCACGGACCACCTCTCTTCTGCCGTCCCGTCAGCTCCAACCGTGACCGATAATTGAGAAGAGGATCCTGGAGTTTTCACATTTGCTGTTTCTTTGTTTTATTTTTTTTTAATTTTTATTTTTCTTAATTGAAGTATATTCAGCTATATCGTGTCAGTTTCTGGTGTACAACATAACGTGTCAGCCTTAAATGTACATACGTGTATTTGCTTTCATGTTCTTTTTCATCATAAGTCACTACAAGATACTGAATATAGTTCCCTGCAATATACTGTCGTAACTTGTTGTTTATCTATTTTCTATATAGTAGTTGATATTTGCAAATCTCAAACTCCCAGTTTATCCCTTCCCATCTGCTCCCTCCCACCCCAACACCATAATCGTAAGTTTGTTTTCTGTGTCCGTGAGTCTGTTTCTGTTTTGTCGCTACTGCTTTGTAACAGAGCATGAAGCCCCAGTTTCAGCAGAATAAATCAGTGCTGGCCTCACGATGCTCCTACTGTCTTTGAAGCAACAGAGATGCCTTTCATTCCAGCCAGAAATGTATCTTCTGACTCTCCACATACATGAAGTACCGTCCCTCCAACTCCCCACATCCGTCATGGTGGAATGCTCCCGTCATGGACGCTGTTGAGAGAGGTCAGATGGGACACCTGTTGGACTGTTTTTGCCAAACCATAACCAGAAGAAAGTAATTCACAGAAGACAGACAGCAATTCATTACTAATTATACAGTGGGGCCATCTTGGCCTCAGATGTGAAGTTCAAACTAAGTATGTTTGGAAGCTAAGCAACATGAAAAACAAGTTCATGTTTATGTGTTGGACACAGTTCATCCGTTCCGTGAGACTTCAGAATTATAAGCACCAAGGAGACACTACAGGAGGCCCCAAATAATTTTACTTTGCATCATGGGGCACTTCACTTTCAAAATAAAATCTTCCCAGTCATGATGTCATGTAAGTACTAATTAAAGCAATCATGTTCCCATCTTGCAGTGCTCTAAAATAGCTACAATTACAGCCCTGAAGCGGATGGAATTTGCCGGATGGCTTTGGGCTGACTGCAGACTCCTGAAGTCAACCACCAGTGGTCCTTGGAGGCCAGCAGAGGTCAACTAACGGCAGCTCCCCGGGGCTGGCTGCTGGAGACAGGCCGATGGCCCACGTCTCCTGCAGACCCTTCCCTGGGCTCTGACTCACTACCCACGGCCGGGGCATTTTGCTCGTATTTGCAGTTTGTCATTTGTTTATTCATTTTTTCACTGTAGCTTTTAGGAAACTCAGAGCTAAGTGTAGTGTTCACGGGTCGCAATTATTTCACAACATCCTCCTCAGCTCCTTGACTACGCTTGCTCTTTGGCTTCGACCTGTATTTCTGTCACATTCTGTAGGTGTGGAGGGACAGCAGGGCCTGTTTAGGAGCTGGCCTTCATGTTCAGAAAGGAGTGAAGCTGGATAAGTTTGGCCGACCGTGCTGACGGGGAAAGGTCCACAACGGGAGGGAGCTGCGCGGTGAGTGTTACGGCCAAGCCTGCCCAGAGCATCTCTGGTTCTCCCAGCGCGCCCTCCCCATCCCCACGGCGCCCCAGCTGGGCCGCCAGCCACCCGCACTCCCGCCCTTCAGGCTCACACATGAGACAGCTATCACCTCCCTGCCGCGGGGCTGTCTGGCCTCTCTGATGAACCCTGGCGGGGCTGGACTGGGGCTGAAACCTAAAATAATGTGCGGTTTTATTACCAAATTCTTCAACAGTTTTATATGTGTTCATAATGGGAGATAAGGTGAGCAAAATAACCCCTCGCCCATAATTCTTCTGAAACATGTTTTCAAAATATTGCTTCGCCCAGAGGGTGCCACCTTCAAATTACTGAAGCCACTTCTGAAAGGGCTAAGCTGTCAACCTCGAGTTTAATGCATGAGTTGGACTTTAACCCTGCAAACAAGAGTCCCTTAGTTGCAATTCTTTATTTAATGTCTGTAATTCTTACACAGATTTTCCCAAGTGTGGTCCACAACTACTCGCTTTAGAATCATCTAGAAATCTGTGGACTTGCTAGAGACTTACTCAATTAGAAATTCTCTGGGCAGACCTGAGTTTAACAGGCTCCCAAAAGATGCTTTGGCAACATTAAATTTGAGACCTGCTACGTAAGTGGTTGGCAAACATTTTCTAAGAAGGGCTAGGTAGGAAATTTTTAGGACTTGGGAGCCATAGGTCTCTGTGACACTTACACAGCTCTGCTGCAGGCAATGCACAGATGAATGGGCATTGGCTGTGTTCCAATAAAACTTTATTTACACAAATCAGTGGTGGGCGGTATTTGGCCCTCAGGCTGTGGTTTGCCAACCCTTGCACTAAGCAGTGAGTTTAGATTCTGTGCCTCTACAGGGAAGATTATCTAGCTCGTTTGCCACTGCCCAGAATCAGCAAAGTCTGTGTCATACAATAGTCACTTGGTAAACACAGACCGAGTACATAAATGAATGAATGTTTACAAAAGGCTTTGACTTTTTAAGGTTATTTAAAAATTTACATAAAGTAAAATTTGCTTTTTGTTACTGAACCCACATTGGGCTGCTTGTTCCTCAAGAATCCAATACTGAGAGACAAGTGTTGGGTAAAAGGAAAGAGACCTTTATTGAGGAAGCTGGCAATCCTGGGGAGAAGGTGGACTCATGTCCCAAAGAACCAGCTCCCCCTGCCAATCAGTGGGAAAGAGTTTTTAAAGGGGATTTTTAGGGGTGTATAGGTAAGGGAAGTGGGGGGCTATGTGCAGAGCAGCACAGTCAGCTCTGACAGTCATCTTGAAACTGGTCATGTGGCAGTCTGGTCAGTGTCATCTTGGTTGTTTTAGGTACAGTTAATCTTCAGCTCCAGGGTGAGTTTGTTCGCATTTCCTTGAGGCCAGTTCTCAGAACTGTGCAAGACGGAGCAGCTTATTTCGTGGCTACAGTCCAGTCATCATGTAGTTAACTTCTTCCACCTGGCGGGGGTTTTAGTATCAGCCAAACAGCTCAAAAAACATGGCTCAGAATATTATCTACAACCCTTGAGGAGGAACTAAAGGTCCCTGACTTTGCTTAATGGCCAAGCTATTATTATTTCACCTTGTTTGACTGCTTTCCTTTATTTCTGCATTTTCTCATTTCTCTGATTAAATTTATTCCTTGGCTGAAGTTTTTCTACAGACAAGAGGCAGGCGGACGCCTTGGAGGGTCTGTCCCTGGGAAGGCCCCCTCAGGGTTCTGCTCCATTACATTTTTGGTGTACAGTTCTATGGGTTTTGGCAAATGCACAGAATCATGTGATTACCATTGAAATCAGGGTACAGAGCAGTCCCACCCCACCCCAAAGTCTCTCTTGCTGCCTTTTGTAGTCAAACTGATCTGTTCTCTGTCCCTGTATTTGGCCTTTGTCAGAAGGTGACATTAATGGCTCAGTTCAGCAGGTGACCTGAGCCTGGCTTCTTTCACTTCACACAGAACATCCAAGACTCAGTTGCGTGACTACTTGCACCAGTGAGTGGCCGGTCCCTTTCAGGGCTGAACAGCATCCATTGTACGTACGTGCCACGGTTCATCCATTTCCCAGCTGGGGGAATTTTTGGTTGTTTCCAGTTCTTGGCAATCAGAAATAAAGTTGTTATAAACACTCCAGTGGACATACATTTTCATTTCTCTTGGTTAAGAACCCAGAAGACGACTGCAGAGTTAGAAACGAAGTGTGTATTTAACTTGATTAGAAACTGTCAATCGGCTCTTTGAAAGCTCTCCTATCTGCATTTCTACAGCAACGTAGAGAAGTTCCAGTTATTCTATATTCTTGCAAACACTTGCTATTGTCTGTTTTTTAAAAAATGTCTAATCTTCCAGTAAGCGTTTAGTGGTGTCTCACTGTGGTTTTAATTTGCATCTTCTTCATGAATAATGATGTTGAGCATCTCTTCATGTGTTTATTTGACAACCTGTGTATATTTTTTGTCCATTTAGAAAAATTGGGTTCTTGGTTTTGTGGAACTTTGAGAGTTATTGATATATTCTTAATAGAAGTTCACTGTCAGTTATGTGATTTACAAATATTTTCTGTCAGTAGGTGACTTGTCTTCTCATTCTCTGTCATAGAACAAATGTTTTGAAATTTTGATGGCATCCAATTGAGCTGTTTTTTCTTTTATGGACTCTGTTTTCATTGTCCTACCTAAGAGAATTCTTCAAGGTCACAGATTTTTTCCCTATACTTTCTCTAAAATCTTTATAGTTTTAGGTGTTACATCTAGGCCTATGATTCACTGAGTTAAATTTCGTATAAGGAGGGAGGTACAGGCCAAGGTTTATTTTTTGCATCTGGGTGTCCAATTTTTCTAATACCATTTGTTGAAAAGACTGTCTTTTCTTTGTTGAATTGCCTTTGCCTGTTTTTGAAAATCAATTGACCATGTTTTTCGGGTCTATTTCCAAACTCTCTATCATGTGTCTATTTATTTTTACCCCTCTTCAATTTATGATATTAATAATCTGTCCTCTCTTTTTCCTTGATTAGTCTTGCTAAAAGCCTATTCACTTTATTGGTATTTCCAAAGAACCAGTTTTTACTTTCTTCATCTTCCATATTTTAAATTTTGTTGATTTCTGTTCTAATATTTATAATTTCCTTCGTTGGCTTGCATTTAGGTTTAATTTGCTCTTCTTTATTTTTCCAAGATAAAAATTTAATGATTGATTTTTAAGTATGTTTCTCTAAAGTGCGCATCTAATGCTAGAAATTTCCCTCTAAGCACTGATTTCACTGCATCCCACTTTTTGCTTTAGTGTCATTTCAGCTAGTTCAAAATATATTGCAATGTCTTGAGACTTCTTCTTTAACTCATGCGTTATTAGAAGTATACTGTGTAATTCTAAATATTTGGGTTTTTTCCCAGTTATCTGTCTTATTAATTTCCAGTTTAACTTTGTCATAAGGTGAGAATGTATTTCATAGGACTTCTATTTAAAAAAAAAAAAATCTGTTAAGGTGTGTTTTAGGCCTTAGAATGTCATCTATCTTAGTTAATGTTCCACATGCCCTTGAAAAGCCTGTACATTCTGCTGTGGTTGAAGGTCATTTAGGCCGAATGGATTGATACTCCTGTTGTGTTCATCTATTTTCTTACTTGTTTTCTGCCTGCTCTGTCAGTTACTGACAGAGGAATGCTGAAGTCTCCAACCATAATTGTGAATTTATCTATTATTTCTCCTTCCAGTTCTACAGGTTTTGCTTCATGTATTTTGGCACCCCGTTGTTAGGTGCATGCATGTTTAGGGTTTCTGTCCTGTATAAGAATTGGCCACTTATCATTGTGTAATATCCCTCTGTATCCCTAATAATCTTCCTTGTTCTGACTTCTGCTTTGTATGAGGTCAATAGGGCTCCCCCAGCTTTCTTTAGAGTAATCATATGTCTTTCTTCATCCCTTAATTCTTAACATAGCTGAGTCTTTATATTTAAAATAGGTTTCTTGTGAACAGCATAGAGTTGAATCTTTTCATTTCCTTTTAAACCAGTTTGACAATCTCTGCCTTTTAGCTGTTCTGTTTAGACCATTTGTGTTTAACATGATTGTTTCTATGCAGACCGCCCTTGCATTGGACACTAGAGTGAACTGGAGAAGGGATGATGGAACCTGAAACCATGCAGAGTGATCTTAATAATCAATGGGAAAAATTATGATGTTTCTATGAACTTTAGTATATTTTGTCAAAACACTAAAAACTTTCCTGCTGTTGGTTACAAATGTGTAGGAGAATGAAAAAATAGTAAAAACCATTACTTATTTAGAATACTATAATCTAACATTTGAAACATGGAGAATTAAAATGTTTCATTCTTGGTAAAAAAAAAATTATTGGGAGTGCATGAACAGTGTTCCCCTTCTCATCACTGTGTAACTTATAATGTGTAGTGAGCATCTTTTCTATGCATCTGCAAATTGTCATACTCCTTTCTAAATTTTGATCTGCCTCCGCCATTTTATCTTTTGCTCTCATAGTGTCATGAAATATCTTTGAGAGCTCCTTTACTGTGAACTTGCATCTGTAATCACTAGCATTGGAAATCGCATCCTTTTTGTCAGAACCAAGTTCCTTATTTATGCTGAAAATTTGCCTTCACTAAGTCCCTCTGGTTGCTTCTGCAGGGTCTTTTGAAAGGTGGTCGTGACATTCCCAGGGTCATCTATTGCTTCTGTAACCCATTTATGTCCAGCTGGAGTTGTTCTCAGACAGTATTACTTCTCACTTATTTGATGGTGGCTTATCTCCTCTTTTGATGGCCCGTTATTTGTCAATACCTCATGGTTTTATCACTGGGAGGCAAGGCGGCAACACAACCACATGCTTTGCTGTCTGTGCAGGAATCAGGTAACAGGTGTGCTGTGACCAGCAGCAGACTTGGACAGGAGTGATGGGCTTGGTGGCTGGTCTGACACACATTGTTATTTATGTCGTGGTCTGTGGTTGGAAGAGCCAGCAGGGAAGCCGGTGCTTTCTGCAGTTCCTCACAGGTCAATGTCCCATCGTATCTGAAGGTTGAATGGGGTCATTGGGGGCTTCATTTAACTAAGTTGTCCTTGTCTCCCCTCTTGGCTTTGTCCTTCCCTTTGTGCTTCTCCTCGGTCTGTCTCTGTCCTCTTCAATTTTGGTAACTGGAGGCCTAATCAGGTGGTGGAAGGCAGTGGGGAAGGGTTGGATCGCACACTGGTTCCCTCTCACTAGCCGGATGGATGGATGTCGCTGCTACTCTCTGGAAATTCCTTCCCAGGAAGAAGGCTTTTGTTCTGTAAGAAGGAAGCTCCTGGTTGGGTTACACAATGGTTATCCCTTCCTTCCTCCTGTCAGGATCTCGGGAAGAGGGGGTGTTCCATCTGCATTCACCCTGCTCCTCTCTGTGAGAGTCTGCTGGGGTTCCTGGAGGAAAGGCCTGCAGAGGTGAGGGGGCCCCTCCAGGAAGGACAACAGCCCCCAGGAGCTTCTTACTTGACATCCCACACTCAGATTACAGCAATTCATTAAAATTCCTACCTTAATGTTTCTGCTGGCTTGTGGCATCTGGTGGTTTCTGTTCCAGGTTAGCGAATCTTAGGTCCTATATCTCTCTGGACCACCTGTTTCTTCAGATTTTAGAATGGTGGTTTGCCCTGAGACCTCAGTTCTCTGACGGATCCAAGAAAAGTTGTTAATATTCAGTTCATCCAGCTTTTCTTACTGCAAGGATGGGACGCTGACTTCCAAGCACTTGACCTGTCCCAGCTAAAACTAGAAGTCCAGCAAAGCCATGTTGGCATTAACTTCTCAGCTTTCTGGCTGTGAGGCCCACAGAGAAGGAGAGGCCACCAGGGGCAAGAGGTTTACTGCAGGTCAGAACAACCTAGCTCCCATCAGACCCAAACGGTTTAGGAGGGGCTGGGAGTCATTCCGTGGGCATGGTCTTGGAGTCTTTTCCCAAGAGGGCTGGGATTATCCATAGCTCACTCCAGCCAGAGGACAGAAGCTTGGGGGACAGCGCAGACCCATCCTTCAAGTTAGTGGGCTTTTTCTGAGTGTCAGACACTGCTCTGTCCTCTGTATGGACAGGGCAGGTATCATGACCCCCCAGCCAAGTCCACATGTCCTGTTAAACCCCTACAATGACCGAATCTCACCACGTGCACCTTTCCCAAAGTGTGCTCTGAAATGCTGATTCTGGGAGATATTAATCAGAGTCATGGGAGGTTGGGGCAGAGAGGGAGTGCCCTAGAGAAACTAGTTTGGGAAACTGGGTGACAACTTGAGAAAAACTCTGATTCCAAGGTGCTAATCCTTGTCCAGAGCTGGATTCTGAGACAGGAGGAGGAAGGTGGCAACGTTCACAAGAGGAAGTCTCCTCCGAGCCATTAACATGGGACTCAATGGAACAAAGAGATCAACTGGGAGGTGAATCGAAGGGATTCTGAAGACAGCATCCATGCAGCTGAGCTAAATACCTACTTAAAAACCTTGTTGGACAAAGAATACAATGTGCACTAGATTAACTGAAACAGATGATACAATAGATGCCCTTGAAGATCAGCCGCGACGCCTCCGCCTCGGGAGAGCTTCACCACAGTCAGGAAACCAGAGTCCGAAGGAGGCGGCCACGGCCCCGGGGAAGTGTCCTTCCCGTCTGCGTCAGAGGAAAGAAAGCAGATTCCCCGAGTATCTGACTCAGAGACAGTTTACCTTCACAGTTGAGAAGAATCTTCCAAAGCACATGACGATGTCAGTCACTCAGGAGGAGGTGTCACATCTGACGCCAGGTAACACAAGCCAAAATCCTTCTGAAAAATTTTAAGGAGTCACTGGCTGTCGGCCAAGGTGGCTGTTCTCTAGGAGACAAAACTCATGGTAGTGAGTGGGGTGCTTTCTGCCTGAGAGACACCCACGTGCATGAAAAAATGAGTGCTTATCTGAGACCAAAAATAGTGAGGAAGACTCTTGAAGGTTTCCAAAACAGCCTTAGTTTATTTTTTTTTAATTGAAGTGCAGTCGGTTTACAATGTTGTGTTAGTTTCTGGTGAGCAGCGTAGTGATTCAGTTCTACATATATGTGTTCTCTTTCATATTCTTTTTCATTATAGGTTATTACAAGGTATTAAATATAGTTCCCTGCGCTCTACAGTAGGACTTTGTTGTTTATCTATTTTATGTATAGCAGCGTGCATCTGCTAATCTCGAACTCCCTTTTTATGATGTTATATGTGGGGCATTTGGCCGACGCTGGCAAGGATGACCGGACCCTGAGGAACCAGGAGCACCGGCCTGTGGGGAGTGGGGTCCAGGGTCCCAGGCCAGGGGAGCAAGAGCCTCTGCAGTGCCAACCCATCCCCCCTTGGCAGCCTTTCATCGAACACAAGAATGCAGGGCTGGTTTTTGATCCAACCCTCCTGCCTCCTGTCGGATGTCCCTGGGGCAGCTGGGAAGAGGACTCTGTCCGCTCCCCCTGCCCCACCCCCAGATTCCAGAACAGGAGGAAGAGGCAGCCTGGGAGCCTTCCCCATCGAGGGCTCCGCCCACCAGGCACATCTTCCACTGAGTGCAGAGGAACATGTCTACACCGAGTGCTGTCCACACAGCCTGAGAGCAGAAGTGAGCCCCTCTGAGTTGCCCCTTCCTTCCAATGAGGCTCCTTCTGAAAACCCAGAACCACAGCAAGATGCTCCTTTCTCCGCTCAAATAATTTTGGTTGCTTCCTTTTCTTTTTATTGTTGTTAGTTTTTATTGGCCCAGATGGAAGCTTGATAGGGTTTTATTATTCTTAGATAACATTTTATAAGTGTAGATTATTTAAATCTGACTTGTATAAGTTAATTTATTTTATTGTATTTGTCAGTAGTGTATTACAGCGTCTTTATCGCTGTTAGCAAATTCACTGAAGTCATCCAAAAAGATGGCCAATATTTTTATTTTGTCTTTCTTCTAGAATAATTTTGACATTTTCCTATTTTAGTTTTACTGCTATTATTTAAGTAGTTATACAACTTCTCAAATGAAGACTTGAAAGCAACATTTTTAGGATAGTGTTTGATAAATCCACACATGTAAACATGAATCTTAATTTATGATTTCCACCTTATTTGGTACAGGAGTATTTTTGTTATTGCATTTAACAATATCTTCTACTGATGCAGAAGCAGTAAATTTTGGTCTCTCTTCTAAAGTAATACTTAATTTTCTCTTATTTGATGTTGCTGCTGGAGTTAAGTGACCACACAAATGTTCAGACAGCAGCTCAGTAGAATTATAATTCTTAGGAGAGCATGTAGCTGATTTAAAAGAGAGTTTCCTGCATGCCTGGCTTCCTTTTCTCTGTTCCTGCCTGGAGGAAGAGCACTTTTTGGTCACTGTTGAACAAAGTCCACGCATGGGCTGCAGAGAGAGTTTTCCATGAGCTGTCTCACCATCACAGGTATTTGGAACTCAAAGTTTATCTCTGTTTACCAGCAGGTGAATTTACTCTAGTTATAAGATTAGCTAAATAAAGTTTGGCCTTAAAAATCAGTTTTGGAAACACTGAATATGGCCAGAGATCCCTTCTTTCAGTGTTCATTCTGAACGTTGGCGTGTACGAACAGAGATGGTGGAATGGCTTTCGGAGGACCCCACAGGGGGCTTCCACCCACTTGACCAACTTCACATTAAACCTGAGGAAGAGTCACCTGAAAGCGCCTCCAGTGAGCAAAGCTGGGACACTTCTGGCGACAGAGTAGACAACGTAACACTGGATTGTTACCCAAAGTGTAAAATAACCAAGCACGACTCCATCTGGGTTTAAACAAACGACTGAATGAATGAACGGGAGAGAAGAGACACTCTCCCTGCAGAAGAATTTCAAATCGCACAGTAGAGCTCCCCTCTCCAGGAGGTGGAGCTGAGAAGTCCTCTACCCTTAAGTGTGGGGGCACTTAATGGGGAACTTCCAAAAAACAAAGCATGAAGATGGAAAAATCCTGACACCACAGTGGCGAGGCCTCACAGGCGCCAGTCTATCCAGGTGATCCAGGTCCCACCTGGTAGGGGAAGGTCACTACACCTCTGTGGTTTCTTCCCCCAACCCTAGTCTAGTCGCCAGTAAACATCAGACAAACCCAAGTGAAGTGGTGCTGTGAAATCCCTGACCAGGACCTTCGAGTTTACAAGATCACGAAAATAAGGACAGACTGAGAAACTGTCACAAACCACAGACGACTGAGGAGATGTGATGCTTTAATGCAATGCCGGGTCCTGGAACAGGAAACGGGTGTTCATGGGACAACTGGTGGAATCCAGTAAGGTCCGGAGTTTAATGCGATAGTAACGTCCCAGTGTTAATATCCTAGTTTTGAGAAATGCACTGAGGCGGGAAGCCCCATAAAAAGACAGGCAGGACCCCTAGGCAGAGCCGCTGCTCTCCTCCCAGCACCGTCCGGTTCCCTGGCCCAGAGGCTCTATCTCACTTTTTGCCTCTAAAGCGGCTAACTTACACCTAGAATTCTATAGGTTCCCTGAGCTCACTTCTGATTGGTTATTTCCTTCACTCCTGATTGGTTATTACTCTCACTTCTGATTGGTCCACTTCCCTAACTTCTGATTGGTCCATTTGTAGTACTTCATTTGTACAGAGCTCACTCCTGATTGGTCTATTTCTACAAAGCTTGTTCCTGGTTGGTCAACTTCTGTTGTACTTTATTTGCATACGATGTTGCAAAGTGTAAAACTGGCAGCCTATATAAGGCCTGTGTAAACTTACAGATGGGGTCCAGAGCTTGAAGTGTTCAGTTCTCTGCACCAGGTGGTGTAATAAACCTGAGTTCTGTAACTCTCGGACAGGGTCCAGGTTGCTGTCAGAACTGAGCTGTAACACAGTTTTTTGCAAAAGCACTAGTTATGCAGGATGTTAACACTGGGGGAATCTGAGTAAAGGGGATACAGGACATCTCAGTCCTGCCTTTGCCGCCTCTCTGTAAGTGTAAAATCAGCCCCAAATTAAAAGTTTATTAGGTTTCCAAATCATTCTCTCCCTGTGCCTCCTGCTAAGTTCAACAAAACCCTGGACACAGGGTAACAGACAATCCTAAAACAACTCTGACCAGCTAAAGGACTGGCTGGGGAGTCGAGTCTGATGAACAACACGGCAGTAAGTCCCCTGAGGCTTCCTTTTGCATCCCACACATTCCAGACCGGATGCTGGGAGAGTCTGAAACCCAGAACTTCCAACAGGAGCAGACAGCAAAAGCCCCAAGAAAATCCCAGTTTTTCTGGCCGAAGGACCAGGAAAGGGATATCCCAGTAGGACAGAAAGTTTTTGGCAGCACCCCCTAACTGCCCCAGCCCAATGCCATGATTTCTTCCTGTCCCACACCGTGGTGCTGTCCACACAGCCTGAGTGGGGAGTGTGGACACCCACCCCGGTCCCCACCCCAGGAACCACCGAGCACCCACAGAAGTGCCTCTTTCCCTCTAATTTAGTGTCAAGGAAGACATGGGGTATTCTGGACTTCTTTCTTCATGGCAGATGGTGCCCCTTACCCTCCCAAATTAGAGAGTGAGGGGAATTCTGGATTGGAGGATGCTGAAGAAAGAGTTTTTTTTCCAAGTGTCTAGGAAGTCCTGGGAAAACTCCTAACCACCCAAATATGAAACTGACCCCAATGAACATGCCAGGGCTCAGAGCTGAACCTCAGTGTGGAAAACTAGCTGGGCTTTCAGAGTGGCTTCCAAGGAGCACACAGAGTTGACAAGATAGCACTGCAAGGTCCCCAGTCCAGATTGTCATTGGCTAGAGTCTACAAACATTGGCCAGGCCCCGTGTCTTAATCCAAGACTGACTGCTGCTAAATTAGGAAATTCATAAAGGATCTGATCGCCTAGTATACCACCCCAATGACCAGGGCACAGCAGAAAATCACTGGGCAGATCAAGGTGGTCTTGGAATGACACACCTGGGGGTGTGCCCTGCACTGTCTTGCACGGTGATATAATGGAGAACAAACCTGACTCCATGTCAGATCTGTTCCTTCGGCTCTAACCCTGTACTCTGTCTCCTGGGCTCAGTCCTGCTGGTTATGCACCTTTTGTAAAAGAACGTTGCCTACAGCCTGAAATACACAGAAGAGCCCATTCTCTGACTTTTAAGGGTAGCACACGTTCTGATTCATAGAGAAAAAAAAAAATTGCAGAACAGAGAATAACATTTGTCTTGTTGGAGGTTTCCAGGAGCACCATGACCTGACCCCCGTGGACAGCTGCAAGAACAAAGGATTCCGACACCAAGACATTTACAACAACCAACCAAACCCCCTCCTCTTTCTAGATAAAAGGAGCCTGAATTCTGACTTGGGGAAGGTGGTTCTCCAGGACATTAGTCTGCCACCTTCTTGGTCCGCTAGCTTCCTGAATAAAGTCATTATTCTTTGCCGCAACACCTCATCTCCTGATTTACTGGCCTGTCCTGCAGTGAACAGAATGAGTTTGGACTCAGTAACAGTGACACAAGTGTCCCTGAGAAAGGGGATCTGGACCTCAGTGCTTCTAACGTTTCCAGTATTTCTAAAAAGAGTGTCTTTGGGCACTTGCTTTGGGCAGGTATGGGGTAGAGACCCTCACTGGCTCCTCCAGGAAAGCACTGCGGGGTCTGGGGGGGCAGAGGGCTGGGGAGGAGGAGGAGAGTCAGCAGGTGGAGGATTGGGGGGAGGGTAGACTCTGTGCAAACACCATCACTTTCCAACAATATTGAATTATTGGGTCCTTCACGCAACTGACCATTGAAAATGCTCTTGACTTGCGTTCATGGCCAAGAACAATCAGTAGACACTTTATCATGACCTGGGTGTCGCTTCTGAACTGGAAGAAGGATGAGGGATTAGCTATTCCTAAAGAGCTGCATTTCCAGAGCTCCACGTTACAATTTCAAGTTTCATAACAAGAAGAAGCCAGAACCCTTTCGTCTCTTGTCTAACACCCACAGCACCTGCTGCTTTGACTTGGAACCCCCTTCTGTGCTGCTGTTTAGCTCCTGCCTAAGCTTTGCTCAAGGGGCTGATTGAGAGTCAGAATCTTGTCTGGTCTTTCTTTTAGAATGAGCGAGCCAGCCAAACACTTGCAGAGCATCAGAAAGCAAAATGCCTGGACCCCCGAGCTCACTTAACCCTCCACAGAAATGCCTCCATTCACTTATGAGAACAGAGCGGGCAATGCAGACAGCGTGGCGATGGAACACACCTTTCAGTTTAGATCACTGAAGGTTGGTTAACGCCCTTTACAGTTTACAAAGCACTTTTACTTTCAGCAACGTCTTGTCTGAACCTTTTACTCGTCCACGTTGTGCCCCCTGGACTTGCAGAGAGAAGTTCATTATCATACCTCTTGTAATGAATGGGTTTTCCATCATTAGACAAGAGTTGAGTTACGTCCTTGGGTTTAAGGTCAGGTGCTCTTTCCAGACATATTTGCGTGGCATCTTTTATTTAAAAATGCCAATCAGACACCAACGTATTTCATTTCTGACTGGCTTTTAGGGAACTCGTAGCTAAATTCAGTATCCACTTGTAATAACAAGCTCATATCAGGATGTTGTAACAGTCACTCCTTCTGCCTCTTTCGGAGGGTCTCTAACTACTACTTTCCATTCTGTTCGACCATGCGAGGTCTTTGAGGCACGTTAGGGACTTTGGATTTTATCCAAAGGGCAGTAGGAAGCCATCAAAGGGTTTTGGAGGGGAGTTGACATGATTGGGTAAGAATTTAAATGGATCATTCTGGCTGCCCTGTGTGGAATGGAGTTGAGTGAGGTAAGAAGGGGAGGAGACAGACCAGACATGGGTGATTTGAGAGGCCTGGAGCAGGGTGGTAGCAGAGGAGAAGGGCTGAGGTGGGCGGACTCAGGATAATTTTGCAAGTAGAACTGACAGGATTTAGTGGCAGTCTGGCGATGGGGGTGAGTGCAGGGACACTGGCTGACGGCCGGCGGGTTAGTCGGGAGGGAGCAGAATGCAGGAGGAAGTTTGGGGGGAGAGGGGAGGAGCAGTCCTTGAGTCCCCCGCTTCACGCGGATATACTAGACTTCTAACACCTGTGACGTTGCAGGGAGAGGAAGACGATGGTCAGAACAGGCAGGGAGCTTGCTTTGCTCAAGGAAACTGGGGACACGCGCACAGACCAGTGCTTCTTGTCAAGCTGCTCTGGTGACCAGTGTGCACCCGTGGTGAGGGATGGGGTTTCCTTTCTGCAGAGCTGCGGCTGGGCATTCCCTGGCTTGTGACCCAGAGGGAAAATCCTCTGGAGGTAGTGGGAGGGGTGGGGGGCGGGGGGCCTCTGGGGTCTGTCTCGGTTGTCACTCGCCACTCCCTCCCGGGCCCCCTCAGTGTGGGAAGATAAGCGCCCACTAATCAGTCTCCTGCAGGTTGCCTCCTCCGCCGACCCCGCTCCCCCGGCTCGGGGCCCTCCCCTGTGGCCTGGTCTTCCCCTACTTGCGCAGCAGACGTGGTACTCTGTGAGCTATGGCTCGGCTGTCGTGACGCTCTGCTGTCAGGATGGCCACTTCTCCTTTCTCTGCGACAGTGCAGCCCTTGCCAGTGTCCTTCGGTGGGAGACTCCATGCGGTTCCTTGTCTGGTGTTTGGGTCCAAGGCTGTAAAAGGGGTGTGAGGGACAGGGTACCAGGCAGGCATGCCCCCTTATGCCACATCTGGCTGGAGCCAGGGCGGTGAAGTTGTCTTCAGACTCAGAGACTCAGAGTTGGAATTAGGCAAGAGAGTACAAGGATGTTCCAGGCTTGAGCATCTCCCAGCCATGGCCCCGTGGCACTCGCCCAAGAACATTAGTTAGATAAACATCTGTTTCTATAAGATTCTGTCTTCAGTTCCACTTAGAGAGCTTTTCTAACCTAATTATGTGTGTCAACCCCGTGGTCGTACGCAGTGCTCTCAGGTTAACCTCCATAAACAGTCACCTTCAGATGGCTTTGCGGCCTGTCTTAGGGAGTCCTTGGGTTACGCCAGACGCAGCTGACTGCCGCGTGACGGACTGCGCCGTGCAGCCTGCTGACCTTTCATGTGCGCATTAGTGGTGATTAAGTCTTGGCACCACCTTGCCGTTTTGGCTCTGGCCTTGCTTTTGTACATTAAAGTATGGATAATAGCCGACATGTCTAGCAAATTACAGAGTGACCTGAACTGGTTCCAAGTTATGAGTACTTGGTGAGTTTGCCTAAGAGGGAGTCCAGCAATTAGCTCGGAAGTCATTCTCATATTCCACTGCCCACCCCTCCCCTCCTCGCTCCCCACCCCAGCCCTGGGTCAAGTGAAAGGATTACAGATCAACCCAGGTGGGTTGGCCATGAAGATAAAATCATGTCCATCGTCTCCACGGAAATCCTGAAGAATGAAGGCATTTTTCCCCTTTTATTGCCTCTTTCCAGCTGTTTTTCATCGGGAATAAGCATAAAGGTGCAACATGACTGAGAAGGGGACTTCGAGTTGATTTGGGTGTTTACGTCAGGTTATTTGATGTGCTCTGATAAAGGGCTTTTGCTTGCCTTTCTCGGTCATTATTGGGTTTCTTCTGCCTGTGGGTCCTGGAGATTCCATTTGCTCGGTTTGTCTCTTCGCCCTGTGGAGTTCTGGTGGATGATACATTGCAAACCTGTGGTTATCTCTTCATCCAGCGGTCGTTTATTTTTAAATGTTGAGGAAGCCGTGACCCTAATGTTTCAAGTCCCGCTATGGAGCTTCTTCATTGTCATTCTTCCCGTTACCAAAGATAAACTACAAACTCGTTTCACAGAGGGGGGCAAAGTAGGAGCCGTCGTTCTTGGAGACATTATCAATACTCAGCCATAATAAGAAAATTAATGGGTAAAAGCAATCCTGATACACAGTAAGGAGTAGCCTCACAATATGAGTCAGGCTGCTCTTTAGCTGAAAAGCGTTAAAGAGAAGTAAATCCCCTTCCCCTTTTCTGGGAGATAAGAATCTGGTGGTGTTTGATGTTAGGTACAGTGTGTGTTCTTTAGAGCTCATGGTTGAGAACATTACAGTTTCCTGCACTACTTTGCCGTTACCCTGTCTCTCACAAAAAAGCAAACTTACATTTACTCAGACTCCCCTTTGCCTTTCCCAGAGCCAGATTGTCTGGTTCTCCTGCCAAAAACATTTTAACCCTTTGGCATTTATGGGACAAGAGTAAATGAGGGTCGTCAGGGCTCTAAGGAGGGTGGTGTCGCACCGGGGAGCGCGTGGCGGACTGGGTGGTGTGCTGAGGGTGGCCTGCCCTTGCTTGCCAGAGCTGAATGTTAAATTTTCAGGTGTTGGGAGCGTTGGTTGACTTCACATCGGTTCCTTGAAACTGATCATGATGGGAGTTACACCATGGAAATTTACACGATGGAAATTGGCAAGTGCTGCAAACGGTTGCCCCATCCCAACCACTGGAGAGGTTGTTAGCAGGCACCAGCGTGCCCTCACCGAGACTAGAATAGACCATGACCTGGTGCAGAGGCCGCCCCCGCCACCTGGCTCACACAGGGAAATGGATCATTCCCAGGAAAGGGCTTGGAAAGCACTAAGGCTCGGAGGGTTCAGGGACTGATGTATCAGCAGCCTTTGCATCTGGGATTCTCGCACTCACACCCTGGTTCCGCTGGGTTCTGGGACCAGACAGACATCTGTGCTCTGAGCTGCTTTCCTGGGCTCAGGGTCACCCAGCATTTCAGACAGAGATGAATGAGCTGGGACACCAGGGCATCCGGAGTGGCAGCAGGTGGGAAGCTGGTCTGCACTCAGTCCTGACACCCAGACTGGTATGGTTCTCATGGAGAAGGTCCAGGTAGAAAAGCTTTAGGACTAAAAACAGTACAGGAATTTGTTCAAAATCTCTCATTTTAATCTCAGCCACTGACCTTCTCCATATATGAGAAAATCAAACTAAAAAGATGTTTCTGAGAGGCCTCAGGCAGGCAATGAGGGATAGTCCCCTTGGCTTCATGGCCAATCTTCTGGGCCCCAAGAATGAGATTTTACAACGTGTCGGACGTGAATGGCATGGCGTGTCTTCCTGTGGGTTTCCGAGTTAACTGCAAACTAGAATCAGATGCTCAGAAATCCCAGGTCAGTCTTTCTCCTGCATTCTTAAACCAATCCACAATTCTGGCCACACAACAGCCGGCAATGAGGCCGGCATCTGAAGGCTGGTTCTCCATTTTTTAAAGACTTACTTTGTTTTAGCCAGACAGCCAACATTGGAAGACGTCTGAGCACCCACTCTCCTATTTCATTTCATTTAAACCTCAGCTGTTTTATTTCCTCCCCCCTCCCGCCAGCTGAAATGATAGGAAACCACCATTTGCAGGTGGGAAGAACGTTCTGTGAAGTTCACTTACTAAGCTGTATGCTATGAAGGCTCTCAGCCCAAAAGGGAAATCCTCAAGGGATGATGTTTCAAGACTCTTCTCGGCTCAGTTCACCCCATCCCCCTACTCCTTTCATTCCAAGGAGGACTGGGGCATTTTTGCAAAGTCATCCTCATCATCGTAACCGTCTTTAGATTGAGTCTATTACTCATCGAGAACTTTCAAAATGCCAAGTTTTTGTTGTTTGTTTGTTAAGTTCCTCTTAGGCTCTTGGTGGTTTCACAGTCTAAATAAAGCAGAGGATTTGGGAAAAGCTAAGAAATTCACGGAATCATGAAGGTTAGAACCTTGCCGCTCGGGGCGCCCTAATCAAATTTTCAACCCTAGTGGTTCTCACCCTCGGTGACTTTGCCTCTTACGAAATGTGAGGAAGGTCTGGGACGTTTTTGGTTGTCACTACTGGGGGGAGGTGTTACTGGCATCTGGCAAGTAGAGGCCGGTGGTATTGCTAAACATCCTACAACACATAGGACGGCCCTAAAGAGCAAAGGATTAACTGGCCCACAGTCTGAGGTTGAGATATCCAAGACCACCCAATGAAAGAATCCCCTCCAGCCTCTGACTGGCAGCGCCAGGGAGAGAGAAGCTTCAGAAATTCTTCACAGGAGGAGCGCCCCCACTGGGGACGCACCAGCAGCTCACCGAGCACGTGGCCAGCTGGGGGAGCAGGAAGCGCCAGGAGACCCAGCAGGATTCACCTGGGGACAGGGAAGCCTCAGGGGGCCGGTGGCTGTCTTCCGTACTTAGAAGGGCATACACAGATTTATTAAAAGAGATTGGACTTGGTCGTTGTGATTCCAGAAGCGAGTTTAGAAACCGTAGGTAGAAGTTATGGTGAGATCAGGTTTGGTTCGGGGAGGATGGGTTTACTAAGTCTCAGCTCCCCACTGTCAGGTTCTGCTAAGTTCACAGTTAAGAAAACCTTGACGTTTCCCTCGTGTGCTGTTTGTCCGTGTCTCCTGCCTCCGGTTTCACCCTGAGCTCGTGCAGTTGATACTTTAGCCTGAGCGAAGCCCGTGCCGGGCCAGGATGAGGAGGGGGCTGGGGAGAGATGAGATTCCAGGAGCAGGCCCTCGAGACACGTCAGGGCCACAAAGTCTCCCTTGGCTCTCCTCCCGCTGGAACAGCTTCAGTGTCCTGTCAGTGGGATCGGCTATCATGGCCAGACCTGTGAGTCTCGCCTGAAAGGGAAAAAGAAAAGACAGCCGGTCATGAAATTCCGGGGCCCGCATGGTGAATGAGCGTGTGTGGACGGCTCCCAGGCTATCTCCGGCTCTCCAGAAGCTCGGGACTGCCCTGAGATTAAAAACACCCCGTATCCTGCCCCGGGCTGAGAAGGCCTTTGAGCATCTCCTGGGGGTGTCTTTGAAAGGCTGCCCGGACCGCAGGCCTGATCGTAGAGGCGCGGCGCGTGGCTGACAGTTCAGCTGGCCTGCTTGGCTCCCGCTCTCCCAGAATGGAATCTTTTCACCCTGGAGAACTGCCCCTCTTTCCTCTCCACCTCCTGCTGCACCCCTGGGCAGGCGCTGATTCATGCCCGGGGGAGACGTTTGCACAGCAGCCGCCCAGACGGAGGGCGGAGTGAGTTTCTCCTAGGGCTGGGGCTCGGGAATGCGGGTGGACCAGCGGTTATTGCTGTAATAATGCTGTCCTGCGTGAATAGCACTGTTTTCGTCTTGACGAATTCTTCAGCTCTTGACAAGCTTTCTCAGGTAATTAGAACAAGTTGTAACAGTTTAATTTGTCTGCTGTTGAGCGTAGCTTCTGGGTGAATCATGGGCTTTTTCTGGACCACACACGGTAACAGGGTACTGATCTCCGACCGTGCAGGACCAGGGGTTTCAGCTGAGCTTAGAAGAAGCCAGGCCCCGGTCTGCACTGGAAAAGCACTGAGACCAGCAGTGTCCGGTTGTACACGGGGCGAGCGCGGGATGAAAATGACCAAGATGGCCTTGACGTTCAAGGGACGGCTGGAGCATTTTACACGTCCATGGGTTGTTCTTTAGAGAGTGTCTACCAAGCTGTGTGGGTTCCCAATTAAAAGACAGAAAAAAAACCCTCCCATGACACTGTCAGCAGCCTGATCAGCGCACGGCGCCCTCGGGGCCGGCGGCGCCGTGCCGGGCTTCCACAGAGTTCACAGCTGAGCAGGTCAAGTCCGCGCCTGGCTCCGGCCGGCTGTGTCTCCCACCCTGGGTCTGCAGCGGCACCAGCCACTCCCTCCCCACCCCATGACTCATGCCCCATCTGCCATCTTTTAACTCAAAGGAAGAGAAGAGTGCCCTTTCCTTAGACAGCTGTCTGAGGCCAGTCCTGCAGCCTGAAGGAGTTGTCCCTTGTTCTGAAATCAGTACTGTCATTGGAGGCCTCTTGGGCTGGCAGCCCTGAGAGCTCCATCCTGCTTCAGCGTGGCCAACTGCTCGCTGTGTGACTTCAGACCACTCACACAACCTCTCTGCTCATCACCTATCAGGCACCGAACTCATCAGGTTTACAAGGGTTCTTTTTTCCTCCCTTTAGCAGTGGAACCTCCCCCTCTGCTGAGGCCCTGTGTAGAAGGCTGATGCGCAGAGCTGGTCAGAAGCCAGAGGCGGGGCCAGGGTCACAGCCCCTGGGGGGCCTTCAGCCCCAGGCGCAGCCTCTTAGAGGGGCCCTGGAGGCCCAGGTTGAACGGCTGTTACCCATGATGTCCTGGACAGATGCTCCTCTGCTGTTGGGACCCCTTAAGTCCCTGCCCTCCAGGACACTAGTCCCCCACCTTCTCGGTGAGCTGGCTTTCCGAATAAAGTCATCATTCCTCGCCCCAGCACCTCGTCTCCCGACTTATTGGCCTGTCGTGCGGTGAGCAGTACGAACTTGGACGCAGGAACAAGAGTTGTCCCCGTGTGAGCAGGGGCAGGAGGGGAGCGTGGCTCCTACTGGCTTTGATGGCATGAGTTTTGCCACGGTGCCCATTCATTCAGGACGTGTCACTGGCCCCAGCATGACGCTAGGCTGGGGGCTGGGACTCGGACATGCAGCTGCTTTCCTGCATCTCAGAACACACGCTCTGCACCCGAGGGCCACGCCTTAGATGTCCCGGGGCCAGGCTGGCAGCACGAAGGGCTGAGTGGCATAGGAGGGGACTGCGATGTTGACAAGGAGGACGGGACCACCTGTCCTTGGCTCATCTGACTGTCACCGTGCCAGGATGCAGGCCCAGGGCTGGCTGGTTGGCTTTTAAATCTCTTAAATTTTCAGAGGAAGCTAGATATATGGGTTTTAAATGTGACATATTTTACAAATATTTAAAATTAAAATGAATCAAAAAATGTCGACAACTAATGCAATTTTCAGTGAGAGTGGAGACAGACAGGACACTTGGGGGGAGCGGGATTCAACCTGTCAGCCACTAGGTTTGAGCCCCTGGATGGATCAGAGCTGTTTTGCTGAAACTGGAGCCAATGACAAAGGTAGCCTGAGAAGGAAGCAGTGAGGGTCACTGGAGCAATTTGAGGCCACTCAGCACCAGCCCTGATGGAATCCGCAGACTGCTCTCTGCAGCTCCTATGTGAGGGTGGAAGGTAATTACATGCAGACAGTGCTGGACAGCTGAGCACAAGGCTTCAAGGAGGAATTTCTACATTTACTGATGGAGCTGTGTTGCTGTTCTCAGTGGAGAGAAAAACAGGAATGAAGAAGGGTTTCTCTGGTTCTTCATTTAAGCGCTGCTCCTTAGGAAATCAAAGATAAATCACTTTCTCTTCAGTTGAAGTCAGAGGGCAAGCCCCGTCTTGAGTAGACCTGCAGACTCCAGGACGCGGGCAGTGGGGTTCTAGTCCAGCTTCTCCAGCCACACCGATCAGCGAGGCTAAATTCCCTGTGCTCTTGGCAGGTCCCAAACTCTGCCCACCTGGGAGACGGCCACTATGGTTGTGTTGGAGACAGCAGCTAGAGAGAAGGTGTGGGGTCTGCTTCTCCTCCAACCGTGAGGAGAGGGTGGGGGAGGCTGGGGAGGCTGGGGCTGCCGGGCACAAGGCTGGAGGGTTGCTCCTCTCTGGGATGCGGAAGGGCTGTGTATTCAATCACTGGTGTCCTCTGCCCCCGCCACTGTCCTATAGGATTGCACTTCTAACGTCTGTTAAGTCAGGTGGGACCACGTGACTATTCCTGGGTTGGGAGTGGAAGTGTCTCACCTCTGAGTGGAGCATTTGTCTGCCAGAGCTCTCTTCCCTTGGCCCAGCTGGAGGTGGAGGCTGCTCCAACCACCTGGTTCCTTGAGTAATGGACGCTCCCAGCTGCCCTTCCGTGGACGTGTGCATGAGCAAGAAATGACTGTTATTTAGGCACTGAGATGTGGGGATTGTTTGTTACATGGCAGAACCTAGTCTATCCTGACAGATACCCGGACCAGCACTGTCATCCACTGCCCCTCAGTCTTATTGGTCAGTGGTCCATGTGACGATGTTACTGAGTCCAAGCTTGTCCTGCTCGCTGCATGGCAGGCCAATAAAATGAAAGATGAGTTGTTGGGGCAAGGAATAGCAATTTTATTCAGAAAGCCAGCAGACTGAGAAGTTGTGGACTACCCAAGACAGAATTCAAGCTCCTTTTATACTAAAAGGGGAGGGGGTGTGGTTGGTTGTTGCAAACTTCTTGGTGTCAGAATCCTTTGTTCTTGCAGCTGTCCACGTGGGTTGGGTCATGGTGTCCCTGTAAACCTCCAACAAGACAAATATTACTCTCTGCTTTGCAATTTTCAAATCTCTGTGTGAATGGAAAAGTGTTCTACCCTTAAAAGTCAGAACTTTGAGAATGGACCATCCTGTGTATTTCAGGCTCTAGGCAACATTCTTTTACAAAAGGTGCAGAACCAGTAGGACTCAGCCCAGGAGACAGAGCACAGGGTTAGAGCCAAAGGAGCAGATCTAACAGGGAGTCAGAATTGTTCTTCCTACTACAGTGAGAGCCAGGGTGTCCCATTTCCTGGAGCTCCTGTCTCCTGCCCAGGTGACCTCTTAATAACCAAACCACAGGCAGCTCACTCTTTGTCCAGGCTCCTCACTGCCTTCTGGGGGTCCCTGGGCTTACCTCTTCCAAGAGCATCCTGGTGGTCATCTGCACGGCAGGCGGCAAGCCCCCTGAACCACGGCTCAGTGCCTTTGCAGGTCACCTCTGTACCTGGCTTCTCGCCAGCCTGGACACAGCCCCTTCTGTGATGACTCGAAAGACAGCACTGACGGAGCTGTCACAGCTCATACAACTTGACTGAAGTCCGGGTCAGCAGGGAGATTACAATGCAAAAATGTCAACTCAACGTGGACTGGCAGCCATTCCTTTTTCCAGCGGGGTCCCCACTGACTCCATCTGCCCTTAGCTCACCCCTTGTCACCATGTTTTAGGCACCTGCGTCCTCCCTCCTGGCCTGGGCTATGATGTCTGCGCCCTCCTTCCTTTCCAGGGTCCACGCCCTCTGAGCACTTCGAAGGAGGACTGTGGTTCCTCCTCCTCCCCAGGTCCCACTTACATATCACAGCAATCTTCCAGATGACACACCTGCCGGCAGCAAAAGCAGCTTTGACACCCTTTACCACAAACAGCTAAGTGCTTGAATTTCTCCAACCCTCCCGTGTTGGAAGAGGATCTGGGCTTTATCTTGCCCGGTGAGTATTAGTGTTTTATATATATTTTTTCCACAACAGAGCAGCAATCTGTCTTCAAAGCCAAATCCAAACGACCAGCTAGAGAGACAGGGACGCTGCTGCCGCTTTAAGGAGTGACCCCAGTTTTCCAGCAAATAAGGCTTCTGAAGCTTGGTGCGCAGCTTGACTCAGAGCAGTGTTCTGCCCGAAGTCTTCATGAGCTGGACATCTCCTGGGCCTCGTCACACATGCCAACCTGAGACCCACAGTGGACCCATCACACCGGGGTCCCCATTCCCCAGGGGAGGAGTCCCGGACCAGCCAGGAATGCCGTCCTGTCAGGGAGAAGCTGATGGCTTCAGAGCACTGCACACACCCCCCCCCCCCCCCACCAGACTGGCGGCCTGCTGGCAGGCCCGGGTCTTCACGGCCAGGACACCACTGGGCTGGAGCGGGTCCGTGCTGTTTCCTTCCCTTGTCCTGTCAGCGCGTCCTACTCCACGCCCCGAGGACAGGAATCTGCGCTGCTCTTCTGGACCAGGGATGAGATGCTCAGACAGCATCCCATGAGACCCCCAGAGCCCCTTCAGCAGGCACCGGGGCTGTAGGGAGACCCGACGTTGGCAAGCCATCTGCTGTACCAGGGCCAGGAGCGTGGAGGTGGGGTGGGGGTGTCCGGTAGACTCTTGGTGGGATTTTGCTTGGCCCTGTTGCACTCACAGCCTCTCAAGAACTGACAAGGACGTCTGTGCCAGCAGATCCCTGCCTCCCAATGCGGGGGGAGGAGAGGAGGGCGGAGGGCGGGGCTTCGGCTTCCAGGACAATGTCAACAGTGTGCATCATAAATGCGGTGGAGCCTCACCAAGTCACCCTCGGGGAACAGACAAAGGACAAAAGACAAGAGGGCTGAGGAGCTCAGCACACCCATTGTTTTCGTCTGTCTGTCTTCTCCTCTCGTCTGTTTTTCTTTCTATGATTTCACATCACAACCCAAGCGTTTTCCATTTTAACATAGAGGGTCCTTCACCCCCTTTTTAATGGTTTGTAATTCACCGCACTCTGACGAATCATTGCAACTGGACCGTGTCATGGGTCAAGGTGTGCCTCCCCTAGGCCGACAGGTTGGGGTCCTAACCCCCAAGGGGGGGCCTTATTTGGAGACAGGGTCTTCAGGGAGTAAATCAAGTTAAAGCGAGGTCATCAGGGTGGGCTTCCACCAATGACTGGTGTCCTTGTATAAAAGGGGGTAATTTGGACCCAGAGACAGACACGTGTGGAGGGAAGATGACGTGAGGGGACGGGTAAGAAGACGGTGTCTACAGGCCAAGGAGAGAGGCGGGCACGGCCTCAGAGGAGCCAGTGCTGCTGACACCTCAGTCTTGGGCTTCAGGGTCCAGAGCTGACAGTGAACGTCTGTTGCTGTGAGATGCGCAGCCTGTGTTCTGGGAGGGCAGTGCTACCTAGCCGACTGCTCGCCTGTTTCTGCTGCTGTAAGTAACCCAGGAGAGCATCTCTAGCCTCCAGTGTGTGCTGCCGCCGCCTGGCAGGTGTCAGCTCACGTGCCCCCTCCTCCTGCAGCCCCTCCACATCTGGTGTGAGGGGGACCCCCTCTCCATGCACATGTGCACCGTCCCCCACTACAGCGCGTCTCGGGGTTGGGAGGTTGTGCTCGCACCTGCCACCATCCTCACTGGGCTGTCAGCCCTCCAGGGTGGGGCGTGGGCTTCACTCAGCATCCCCGGCTCCGCCTGGCCCACCTGGATGCTCTCGGCATCTCATCTCCAGTGAACGAGGTGTGGGCGGCTGTGGTGAGGGCACCTCTGGGAGGTGGCTGTGCTTGGAGGCCGGTGGGGACAGTTTTGGGATCCAGTTGATCGTTTCTAGGGCATGTGAGCCCTCAAGTGCATGAGCAGACAGGAGGCTGGCGTTCCAGCATCCACGCTGGCCCTGGTTGAAGGGACGGAGGGATGATGGCCCTGGGGTGGGACACCCGGCAGAGAAGGTGACCCAGGGCCTGCCGGGGGTGGCAGGGAGGAGAGGGAAGAAGACACATGACAAACATGGAGCACGGCTGATGTGACAGCCTGGATGGGACGAGTCTTGCTTTGCTGACAAGGAGTCAGCAGCCTGTTGGTGTCAGCAAAGGGGACATGACGAGCATTGCTGAGGAGCTCAAAGTCTGCTGCTGAAGATTTGGTAATGCCAGAGTTTGAAATCAAAGTGTCCACTTTCTCCCAATAATAAAAGGAAGGGGTGCTGGCTGTGCTGCCGAGGTCCATCTTTATGAAAAGAGGTTCATGAGCAGCGGGGACCAGAGCTCAGGGTGGCCCCGGGTCCGGGCCTGGGGCTGAGTAAGCCAGTTGAGAACCGTGTGCGTGCGTGTGCTTGTGTGTGCATGTGTGTGTGTGTGTGTGTGTGTGTGTGTGTAGGGGCTCTGCCGGGTGGGGGCCCAGGTTGCGGGGTCAGCAGGGCTCCTCCAGGAACAGTGATCCAAGGGCCCGTCTGCTAGTGAGGGGAGGCGCCCTGGCCTGCTCTGCAGCTGGGCCGGGCCGGGGAAGGCCGGGCCCACCCCTCTGTCCCCGCACAACCACAGGGCCGGGGGTAAGTGGAGCAAATGCAGAGAGAGAGTGGACGAGTCTTGTCCGATAAACCCGTAACCTGTGGACAAGACAGCATCCAGCAAACAAGCTCCCCTGCACCCTGAGACCTCGGGGGCCTGGGCCAGTGACGGCCCTGCTGCAGGGCTCTGGGCGGGGGCCCCGTCTCGTCGGCGTGCAGTTTTACAGGCTGCCTGTGTCGGGGGTGAGTCTGTGTGTGTGTGTGTGTGTGTGCATGTGAGCTTTGGTGTGAGAATGGAGTGTTACCAACCAGGGTCCCTGGACCCCTTAATCAGTAGAAACTGCTAAGAGGCCAGACGAGGAATTCCAGCAGGGCCTCACGGGACTCGCGTTGCAGCACCAGGGAGTGAGAGCTAGTGACGGGCGCCCTTGCGCCCCCCCCAGGCGGGCGTGAACCAGTCCCTTAGAGGGGGTGAGGGTGGGGGCGGGCCCGTGGATCTGGTGGGGGGAGTGGGTTACGTGGTCTGCACACCCCCTTGCTGGGGCTGTGTGCAGGGGTCGCGCCCAGTGCCTGCGTTTGCTCCCAGCACCTCAGAAGTGGCAGTTGGGTTTTTGGGCTTTTTGTATCTTGTTCATAATTTGCCCCAGCTGTGCATGTACATGGTTATTTTCAGTCACTTACCGTTTCTTTGTGATTTGTTGCTCGAGGAGACATTTGTCTGGGTGCAAGCGTGCAGCACAGGGTCCCAGGTCCCAGCCTGTCTCACAGGTGTGTGTGGTGTGTACCTGTGTTTGATCACGTGGGTGAGCCTGTGCGTATCTGAGTGTGTGTGTACCTGTGCATAGGCCTGTGGAAGTGAGTTCCTGAGCGTGAACCGGTGGGTCCACGTGATTGCATATGCGTGTTGAGTGTGTGTGCATGTGAACCTGTGTGGCTGTTGGCTGTAACTCCTGCTTCCCCTGCTTCCTCCCACCACCCATCCACAAGGAGAAGAAACATTCCTGACTCGACTCTCACATTCCTCAAAAGTTCAGACATGGCTGGAAATCACCACGCCCAGAGCTTTCTGGGCAAGGATGTGGAAAGGGGATGCCCGGGTTGCACACTGAGGACTGGCGGGAACCATGAGGTGGCCTGTGTGCATTTCCTCCGGGGGTGACTGGGGCAGGGGAGGGAAGGATGCCCTCAGTAGTGCTGAGGTCTCCTGGGATAATGAAACTAACAACTAACTTCCCCGAATGGCTCACAGTCATGACGGCTGTGGCGTCACAGCCAAGCTGATGAGGGACTGGGGCTGGTTATTCAATGGTCAGCCTCAGTGGGGTGATGGCACACTAGCCAGCATGCTGACAGGCAGAACTTCCAGATTGCTCCGCCACCCCGCCTGGCATGTAGGTGAGAAGCCCCCAGAAGATGCGACGGTGTAGAACACTCAGGAGGGCAGGACCACCGAGGGGATGCGGGAAGCTGCGTCTCTAATGAGAGACATTCATCCACCTCCATCCACAGCCTCTGCAGGGCCTGGTGCCTGAGGTGTAAGTCCTCTTTCCACTGTGCCTCGTCCTCACGGCAGCCGCTGGGCCCTGGGACCAGCGCCTTAGGGGATCAGGAGAGCGGGATGCCACCCTGACCCTGCGCAGACCTTGGACAGGTCCCGGGCATTCGGAGGCCCCTCTTCCTCATCCTGCCCTTGGTGGGGCTCAGCCCCCTCTTCTCCCCTCTGGGAGGACGCTGATGCCTGCAGACCCCCTTAACTCCGCGACTTGGGGTCCGGCGGCCTCGGTCCACTGCCCCCTAAGCAGTCAAGCATCAGACGTTTGTTCTCTCTTGCAGGACAGTGGGAGTTTGCAAACTTCAGACGGTACAACCCACACTCAGAGCCCAGTTTAAGCTCAGACTTGCTGTCGGCCTCTGCCCCGTGCTGGGGCCTTGAGCTTGGAGGAGAGTGAGCTTGTGAAAAGTTGGGTGGATACGCCGTGGGTCTGGTTGCATGTCTGGCTCCAGTTCCCACCCTTTCCTCCAGGCCATGTTGGCGGGCCTTTATTTTCCATCCCAGGATTAGTGAGAACTTTTGTACCGTCTGCTCATTTGCCCAAAGCACATGTTCAGGACAAAAACCCCGAGTGCACTGCTTCGCTGAAATCATCTTTGGGGCCTTTAATTTTTTCCCATTTGCCCATCCAGAAACTATGCAGCATATTTTCAGTCCAGAGCTCAGGCAATTCCAGCCATCCATCACAAGGGAATTTAATCTCCTGGTAAGCAGATCTGGAAACATACCTGGAAGTATTTATCTGGACACAAGAATTTTTAAAAAGTGCTGAATTTAAACACAGGAACACACAAGGACTGAGATTTGCTGCAGAATGTCCCCGACAGTGTTTGCGAATATAAGGTCGTTTTCTTTAAGCAGGATGACGGGGGGAATCTTCAAACACTGGGTTTGATTAAAAAAAAAACTTTTTCCAAAATACTTATTCTTGAGTATGAGTGAGGGCTTAACATCAATCTGGGGCTTTTTCCTCCCAGGAATGTATTCTTTTGGTCCCATTCTCACTTGGAAATGCTTTCGAGAAGAGTTGCTATTTGAAGAAAAGATCCCCAAATCTGTCATTTTATATCAGGAAACTGAGGTGCGGGAGGGGCCAGTTCATGACAGAAATGAGACCAGACTGCAGAAGTCCCACCCCAGCATTGGCTGGGGTTGTCTCTGCACCCTGCTGTCTTCCCTGATTGACATCCTGACGTAAATGGAGTATTCTGTTTCTTAGTGATGGTAATTGCCTCACTTAGCGTCTTTTTAAAGACTCCAAATCATAACGCAGGCTTCCAGGCAATGCAAAAGTTCTGAATTTGCAAGTCTAAACTGGCTTCCAACTCCCAGAAAATCAGGATTTCTTTATAAGATGTTAGACTTTAAAATACATCTAATTTGATTGAAGGCATAGCTTTCTCTGATCACCATGCAAAGGCAGTTTAGTCCTGCTGGAGTTTCTGCTGTGAGAACTTAGAAAAGAGAATCTTGGTTTCTATCCATCTTAGTCAATCGACATGGGGTTGATTTTGTGGTCTTTAAACCAATTTACATTCAGTTGTATTAATTTCAGGAAAATGCAAACAGGCTCATGGACCTTTATTTTTATTTTGTACTTTCGCTTTCCTCTATAATGCAGCAATTTAAAGAATAGAACAAATAAATGGAAGATATGGAAATTTAGCTAAACAGTTGGCTCCAAATAACAGAATCCTTTCATGTTCCCTCCAGAGTTCACTATTCATGTATCATGATGCCAAGCATTGGCAAATAAGCCAAGTTTGGATTAAGTTACAGCCAAGTATGTCGCCTTTGCCCGTTTAATTTATTCTTGGCAAACGTCAGAGAGTATTTATAATAAAGTCCCATTTCGAACATGCTATTGCCCCAGTGGAGTTCTAACAGCACTGGGTATTTATTTAATGTCTAACTCTAGGAGTTCAAAGCACTTTACAGACATTCCTTGACTGCTCTTAATATCCCTGCAAGATTTTACAGATTGGAAAAGTCAGTCGAGGCACGGAAACCTGCTTGAGATCGCCCAGGAAGACCATGGAATACTCCAGATGAATCACACACGTCCTGACATTTAGAAGTTTCTGTTCCTCAGATGGCGCTGCATTCTCAGCCTCCTGCCTCAGGGCTGCTGACTGGGCGGTGTGTGTTTGTTTCGCCATGGTGATCTCTAATTAGGGAAGGAGAAACCCCGCAGACACTTCTGTTTGGGTGTCATAGCATTAATTGGGCAAAATATCTCTTAAACACTTTGATTCTTTGGCAATGGAGTTGGTGTCTTTGGTAGCTAGAGAATAGACAGTTTGGGAGGTGTCCCATTCCGATCAAGAATAGGGAGTGATTTTTCTGTGTAAATTCACACTCGTGTGGGGAAGTGGGAGGATGGCTACTGAGAAGCTGTCCAAGGGAGGGGTTCACACATCTCACGGCCTCTTAGGGCATCAGCATGAATGTTCTTACCATGCAGTGCTCTGCAGTTCTTGGGCACTGGCTATAAGATGGTTAGTTAGCATTTTCCTGGCACTTTCTGTGTTTGCATAAAAGAGTTATTCTTCTGTTGAACTCTGTATTGTGCGTGAGATGGAGAACATGCCAGGTGGAGCATGTAGAAGATGATTAGAGGAGGAGCCAAGGTTGGGGTCCGAGCTCTGGACAGGTGGGTGTGCAGGTCAGGAGGTTGTCCTGGGTCCCATGGGCAGTGGAGCAGTGGTGGTTTTGCCAAATGCTTCTCTGAAGCACCGTGTGGAAAGGCCACTTCAAGGACTTTCCCTGATCACCACAGAGGTGGTGTCTCTCGACTGGTCCTGGCACAGAGCGGGGGAAGCTCTTATAGATAAGGCTTTCGTCTCTACAACCTGTTTCTCTAACACTGACATATGTCCAAGGACCCTCTCTAAGGTGGTCTGCAGGAGCCGGAATTCAAGCTCACGCTACCGTTTCCCGTGTTCTTCCTACTGGGTTACCTGGGGAGCTTGGTGCTGGAACACACTGCAGGGGCCACTTATGTGCTTTGGATTAAAGACATAAAGATGCATTGAGACTTAAGCTGGACTGAATTTGATTTGTTGGAGCTGCTCCGCAGCTGTGTGACTAGGAACAAGTCACTTAGCATCTGTGTGCCTTAGTCTCCTCCTCTGCGGAATGGGACTGATAATAACGGTGCCTGCCACATGAGGATCAAATGGATTGATGCCTATTAGATGCTTAAGATGGTTCTTGGCATCATAATTGATGCCTTATTCGTTTACTAGCAATGATGATGATGCTGATGATGAAGGTCGTGGGGGTAAGAGTCACTGCCAGCTTGTCCCTCTATCCTTGAAGCTGATGGCGAAGGTTAGCTGTAAGGCAGAATAGTTGGGGGTAGGCGTCACGGGCACTGAGACTGGAAGTGGGGGCTCCCTGGTGGGGTGCTGAGGGCTTTCTGCCGGCTGCGGTAGAGCTGAGACGAGGTGGTGTAGGGCACAGAAGTCCCTCATCTTTCCCCAGAAATCAGGGAGGGCTGTAGGGGTCAGTGGGGGAGTTTCAGGGAACTTCAGGAGCCTTGGGAGGCCAGGCTCAAGGTGAGAGAGGGCGGCGGTGGAGACAGCACCTGGCCTTCCTTTGCGCCTGCCCGCAGTGTCCCTCAGGGAAGCCTGTTCACATGGACCTGTCTCTAAGTGGCCCTTCCCGGCCCCAGAAGGACCATGTGACTCCACCAAGCCCGGTCGTGACCTGCAGTCTCACTCGAGGTGGGAGGACGCATCATCCCATTTGGCAGCCGTGGAGTGGCACCAGGCAGAGGGCCACCCTGGGTGCTGACGTGAGCAACTGGGTATCGATGTCAAGATCTCGCCAGTGAGAGAAGACGTCAAGGGCTGACCAGGGTCACACTCACAGCTGTGCCCCTGAGACTCAGCACCGTCCGTGTGAATCTGCAGGGGCTGCCCTGCAGCTGGAAGTCTGGGGTGGGCGGGTGCGGGTAACTGTGCCTGGACAGGAGGAGCCCAGAGAGCTGTTTTCCACTAGAGAGCATCCTGTGACGTCCCATTCTTCCACACAGGAGAAGGAGGCAAACTTAGGTTGCAGTCACCAGGGGGAAACACATGTAAAAAAGTTTACTGCAGGAAACAGGAGGAACATTCACACATCATATTCTTTCCCCTTTTACAGACTCTGCACAGTAAGATACGAGCCCTGAGACACTAAGACAAAAATGAAAAAGGAAATGCTCACTAAAAAGAAATAGAGAAAAAGTGTAACAGAATTTAAAATGGGGTTAGACCTACTCCTGGGCTTAGATCCAGAGAAAACTCTAATTCAAAAAGATACATGTTCCCCAATGTTCATAGTAACACTATGTATAATAGCCAAGACATGGAAGCAACCTAAATGTCCATCGACAGCTGACTGGATGAAGAAGTTTATATATATATATATATACATATGTATGTATGTATATATGTGATAGAATACTACTCAGTCATAAAAAAGAAATAATACCATTTGCAGTAACATGGCTGGACCTAGATATTATTATACTGAGTGAAGTAAGTCAGAAAGAAAAAGACAAATACCATATGATATCACTTATATATGAAATCTAACATATGATACAAATGAACTTATTTACAAAACAAAAACAGACTCACAGATGGAGAAAATAAATTTATAGCTACCAAAGGGAAAGAAAGGGGCAGGGATAAAACAGATTAGCAGATACGAGCTACTATACATAAGATTAAACAGCAAGGCCCTACTGTATAGCACAGGGAGCTACATCCAATATCCTACAGTGAACCATAATGGAAAAGAATATATATATATATATATATATATTTATTTATTTATAAAGCAGAATCACTATGCTGTACATGAGAAACTAACACAACATGTAAATCAACTATACTTCAATAAAAAATTTTAAAAAATGAAATGGGAATCGAAAAGGTAAAAGTGTAAAAGTCAGTCAGAATTCAGAAAATTGAATTGGGCAATTTTTAGAATCTCTTTTAGGATAAAGTAAAAAAAAAATGGTTAAAGAGATGAAGGATATCAGCAAAACTGCGATAGCTTCGGATGAGAGATCGTGGTGCTTCAATGAACTGGCGGTTTTGTTACTGAGTCCAAGCTCAACTACACGGCAGACCAATAAACTGAGAAAGGAGTTGCTGGGGCAAGGAACAGCAACTTTATTCCAAAAGCCAACAGACCAAGAAGATGGTGGACTAGTGTCCCAAAGAGCTATCTTACTCGAGGTAGAATTCAGGATCCTTTTACACTAAAAGGTGGAAAGAGTGTGGTTGTTTGTTGCAGCTTTTTGGTGTGGGAATCCTTTGTTCTTGCAGCTGTCCAGGTGGGTCAGGTCAGGATGTTCTTGTAAACCTCCAGCAAGACCAATGTCATTCTCTGCTAGGCAGCCTTTAGTCTCTGTATGAACGAGAAAGTGTTAGACCCATAAAAGTCAGAGCCTTGAGGATGGGCTCTCCTGTGTGTTTCCGGCTGTGGGCAACATTCTTAAGTTGTGGCAGAAGCAACAGCATACAAAGGTTAAAGTGAAAAGAAACAGCTCCAACATGGAGTCAAGTTTGTTCTTTTCCTAGTAAAATTTTGTTCCTAAAGAAAAATACCTAACACACAAAGAATGCTCTTCAAGTGACTGCAGAATCCACCTGCCCTGGGCCTTCAGGCCAAGTGAACAGCAGAACACTCTGCCTGGCGTTAGTACAAGAGCTCGCCAGGAGCAAATGGCAGGGGGGTCTCTCCTTGGTTTTTAAGAGATCACTTAAGGAAAAATGACTGTGAGGATTTAAATACTCTAATCAATAACTTAGGGTTGAGAAGTGAGAGTCCACTGGTGTGCCCTCCAAAGGGATGATCCAGCATCATCTAAACACCCCATGGGACAGCCACAGAAATGGACCGTATATTTAACTATCTTTTAAAAACTCAATAAATTTTAAAGAGTGGAAATAGTGCTATCCACATTCTTTGACCACAAAGCAGTAAAACAAGCAACATGACGAAGACATAAATAGGAAATTGTAGCCACCAGAAAATTAAAACAAAGCAAGACAAAACAAAACATTGCTACATAACAACTGGGTCAAAGATGAAAGCAAACCCCAGTGACAGGCTATTACCATGAATCATGTTGCGCAAAAGTTCAGCCTGAGGGAGGAATGCTGCCTATTTACAGCGCTGATTATGACAGTGAGAAGAAAAAGGAATGTCCAAAATATCCAACGGCAAGGAGCTGGTTAAAAACATGACGTGCCCCTGCCCTGCCTGTGGAGCGCTGGCTGGCCGTTGAAACATCTTTATACTTAATGCGCACCCATTTAGCCCCACACTCATTGCAACTTTATGAATTTCCTCTCAACAGGACCGGTTGATGATTTCCATTATTCGCATAATAACCGTAACCCACTTACCAACTGGTGATGATTTGAAGATCCTGAAATGAGTTGGTAACATTTAACTTTATTTACAGAAATGCATAGACGCGTGTCAACAAGACCAGTTTCCCTGAGGCGTGTTCTGAATGCTGGCTGCAGGGGAGATCCAGAATACACCCTGGTCCAGAAGCTAATTGTACCAGGGACGGACGAATCTGACTCCATATTAGATCTGTTCCTTTGGCTTTAACCCTGTGCTCTGTTTCCTGGGCTTAGTCATGCTGGTTCTGCACCTTTTGCAAAATAATGTTGCCTAGAGCCTGAAACACACAGGAAAGCCCATTCTCCAGGCTCTGACCTTTAAAGGTGTAACACTTTCTCATTCATATAGAGATAAAAAAAAAGTTGCAGAAAAGAAAATAACGTTTGCCTTGTTGGAGGTTTACAGGAACGTCATGACCTGACCCACGTGGACAGCTGCAAGAACAAAGCATTCCAACACCAAGACGTTTACAACTAACCACATGCCCTCCCTTTTTTATTAAAAGAGGCCTGGATTCTGATTTAAGTAAGATGGTTCTCCAGGACATTAGTCCATCTTCTCGGTCTGCCAGCTGTCCGAATAAAGTCATTATTCCTTGCCCCAACACTTTGTCTCATGATTTATTGGTCTGTTGTGTAGTGAGCAGAACCAGTTTGGACTCGGTAACATAATTGCCAGAGATTGTGCAGATTAGGTGGTTCAGATACATGGAGCTGGAATCTCTCCTCCAACCTTATTATTCGAATCCTTGTGTCCCCCTAGAGTGTAACTAGGATTACGGCTGTGAACACGCCAATGAATTCAGCCATCACGCAGCACCTGCGCCCAGGTAGCCTGCTCCTCTCTTCCTGTGCCCCAGCACTGCAAGTCAGAAAGGCATGAGCGATTGTACAGGGGCTGGCCCCCGCCCAACTGGGCCAATCAGAGGCTGTCCCCAGAATTTGGACCTAGTACCCAATGCATCCAATTAGTGTTTGGGGGGAAAGTAACTAAATTTGGAGCTGGGAAAGCTATGAGGTCATTGAAACTGGACTGTGAGGGAGATAGTTCCACAGGGATGCCGAGGACCGGCGGTCAGGGATGAGGGTGGATGGAGGTTGGAGAGCACAGGAGGAAGTCAGCCGGGCTGCTACCAAAGCCCCTGGGCATTTGCTGCTAGTTTCATGAGGCAAACTCGTGCCTCCCAGCAAACCCCCCATTTAGGCTAGTTGGGATTCTGTTACGTGCAAGCAGGCAATTAACAACTAGGCCAAACAGTTTGTGCGTAAAACTTAACAAGCTCAATTTTCACATTAGGAAACACAAAGCAATGTGACACAGCCCGAATGTGGAAGTGACATTTAGCCACACTCAAGTTTTCTTCCTAAAAATATAAAAAGCAAGCGAATCTTATGGACAGCTTGAAAGAAACATATCTATAAAACAAGCAACAACAACAAAAACAATGGCATGAGTCCATGGGTTTATACAATTCAAAAATGACCTGGGCTTGATCACAGTTAAGAGTTATGAAACACGTGTAGAAAAGTGATGGCATGAACTAGAAACGTTGAAGAGCAAAGCATCCAGTTTGGAACCAAAACACACGCAGGGCAGCAGCTCAGTCTGTGAAGTGATCAGTCAGCCCTGAAAAGGAGGAACCCTGTGGCTGGGTCGGGGGTACGGAGGTCACCTGGGTGCGACTGCCAGACCTTCCGTCTACTGTTGTCAGATTCAGCAAATATTTATTTAATACACAAGACGCTCAGTTAAATTTGAATTTCAGATAAACATTGACCCAAAATTTTTAGTGTAAATATATCTTGAATATTGCATGAGGTATACTAAAAAAATTATTGATGATCTAAAATTAAAATTTAACTGGGTGCCCCGTATTTTATCTGGCAACCCTACCCCAACTCATGAATGGCTTAATTAGTTTTCAAAGGTAGTATTCATGGAATTGCCTTTGCTTGTCTGTCTCTCTCACTTAAGACATTCTTGACCTCCACAAGTCTCTGTTTCATGCACTCCCTCTGCATCAGAAAGGGATCCTCAGCAATGTGCTTTGTGCCAAGAGCGACGTTCATGTAGAGGGACGCTGGTCCGCTGAACGCAGAGCACCTGCAGTCCAGTTTCCAGATGTTTAGTGTTGCCTGTGAATTTCCTTCAGAAGCAGCCTGCGAGAGCATCTCGGGAGGGTGGTCAGCCAAGCAGAAAGAAACACTCTCCCATCCCCAAACTAAGTATTTAAGAAACTCAGATCCAAAAACAGCCCCCATCCCAGGAAGACTAGATTGAATGTATGCATTAATAACATGATCAAAGACACTTTCGAGTTCTTTGCTGCCATCGGGTCCCCTGCAGTGGGAACCTCTCACTTTAGAACTCACTCGGCTCCTTCCTGAGCTGTTTCAGGGACAGGCGAGAAGACTTAGCATGGATTTTCCTACTGGAACTTTGGTTCCAGGCCATCTATGCGCTGGAAAATCCTAGTGGTGTTAACATTTCTAAGTGGTTCTAGGAGTATTTTATGCAAAGACCTGTTTCATCTTGTTTTCTTGGTTGTACCTAAGCTGGCTAGGCATCAGACGCTAGCTGGGACTCTGGGGCTGAGGGACCTGTGTCCCCATTGCTCAGTGGAAAGGCAGCAATCACATGTCTGTCTCAAAGCAGTGGAGTGCGGTGACGGAGGTGCTTGGTTTAGGGGTACAGGATACCCCAAAACATCCCTACGGTACCTACCGTTCTATCTGACTGTGAGCGCCAGGGTGGGACACAGGGACACCGCTTGCCCTGACCTTGGGCCTGCTGATGCCTGAGCTGCAGCAAACACGCCCACAACCACCTTCCCCAGCCCCCACCCCAGCCCCCTGCCAGCCGAGAAGCAGCTCCTCCCCAGACCTTCTTCCCATCTTCTGGCAAAGCCAAGCAAAGTGGAACTGAGTCACAAAAACCAAATTCAACTCCTCTTTTACTAGGACCTAGGACTCAGCCGCCTCAGGCTGGCAGAAGGGCTGGAGGAGGGGGGCAGGATGAGGGGGAAGCTGGCCAGTCGGCGCTGTTTGTTAGCAGGAGGCTCAAACTGGACGCCCCCTCCCCTGGCACCCAGTCTGTCCCACACTTGCCGCGCAGATGCCGGGCTGGAGGCAGACTGCATGGGGCACACGGTGGACTAGGGCCGCAAGGATGGAAATCTATCTCCTGGCTTCTGGGCCAGCATCACCTCCAGAGGGAAAAATTGAGGCTCAGGAGGAGAAGGCAGTAGAACCCCCCACCGGCAGCCCTCACTGCTTTCTCTTCCTTTTTAAGTCCGCTTGAAGGATAAACAACCCCACGTGTGCGGGGCAGCCTGGTGCCAAGCAAGGTGGTCACTTCCGCGGGATGACACGGCTTAGAGGCATCGGGCTGGGGCAGCCAGCTTTGTTTCCGGAACTTTGCGTTTGAGCTCCATGAGATCTGGGGACTTTTCAGGCCAGGAATTTTGAAACTGCTCGGCTCATCATGGGATACCGATTCATCAGAAATTGAATTGTGTTTTTCCCTATGCAGTTTGCAGCTAAGGAAACAGGTATCTCCCAGCTGAAGCTCCTGCATCCTCTGGTCCCCGTGAGCAGTTACAAAGAGGGCGCCCCCTCTGGGGACACCCGACCCTGGTGTTCACCCGATCGTGGTGCTAACCCCACAGGCAGTGTTTCCCCTTGGCTTCGCAGGTGAGGGCCGGGATGAGGCGGGCCGACGGAGCTGTTGGCGAGAGGATTCGAAACCCGACCCTGTGACTCTGTCCCTTCAGCTCTGCTTCTTGATGGAATTTCTGACACTGTCGAGGTCGAGGTCCCAGAAACCTGCAGATGGTGTAGATTCTGCAGCAGTAAAGCTCTGAGAACGAATGTCCAGAAAATACCAGTGACAGAAACGGCCAGTGAAAGCGCAGTGCTGCGCTGTGAGCTTGGAAGCCGGCCGGCCTGCGCTTCGGGCTCTGTTATTATCTGGCTTTGATTTACTAGACTTGCCTAAGAATAAAGAGGGCGTGGATCCTTTTTGGAAGGGGATTTTATTCTTGTCTCTATGGACTTGAGAGAAAAAAAAGACACCTTGATCTGCCAATTTCTAGGAAGCCAGCGCCTACGAAAGTAAGTTGGTCTTGCTTCAAAAAGAAAACAAAGCAACTTCATAAGTCCTGGCGCTCCAGGCTGACTCTGTAACAGGGAAGAGCAAACCTGACTCCATTTCAGTTCTGCTCCTTTGGCGCTAACCCTGTGCTCTGTTTCCTGGGCTGAGTCCTGCTGGTTCTGCGCCTTTTGTAAAAGATTGTTGCCTGGAGCCTGAAATATACGGGAGAGCCTGTTCTCAAGGCTCTGACCTTTAAGGATATAACACTTTTCCATTCACAGAGAGAGAAGAAGTTGCAGGACAGAGAATAACATTTGTCTTGTTGGAGGTTTCCAGGAACACCATGGCCTGACCCCCATGGACAGCTGCAAGAACAAAGCATCTTGACCCCAAGAAGTTTGCAACAACCAACCACGCCCCCTCCCCTTGTAGTAGAAAAGGAGCCTGAATTCTGACCTGGGGAAGATGGTTTTCTAGGACATTAGTCCCCCATCTCCTCAGTGTGCTTGCTTTCTGAATAAAATCCTTGCCCCAACACCTCATTGCCCGATGTATTGGCCTGTCGTGCAGTGAACAGAACGAGTTTGGAGTCAGGAACAGTGCTTGTCATTGAAGGAACCGCTCTGTTCCCTGTAAGCCCCACAACGTGCCAGGATGCTCTCCTCAGGGTGAGTTCCACCTCTCGTCAACCTGCAAGGCGCGTGGGGTTTATCACCCACCTTGGTCTTGCACAGCAGCAAATTAAGGCAGAGCGGTGATGAGGCCTGCCTAAGGTCACGGTTGCCCTGAGAGGCAGTGCAGGATGTGACTGTCAGAGAGTTTATCTCCAAAAAAGTCTCTTTGTCTACAATTAGAGAGCAAATGGCAAGCCGGTGTACTGTGCATTCTGTATCTGATCCCCAGGTTCTAAATCTTTCTCCCTAATTGTGGATGCTGCCTGTTTCGGGCACCCAAGGGCCTGATCCTCTTCGGCCTCTTCTCCCTAGGAGACTAGAATTCGGATTCCCCCCGCTGTCTTCTCCCTGCTGCGGACTGAGGTCTGCTCACTCACTCCCATGCTCGCCGTGGTGACGAAGGACATGGGATATGGAGGACCAGTCATAGCAAGTGTTTGAACCCACTTTTTCCCTTCATAGGATGATGTCCAAACTCCCAGAACAGCTTTTGCTTCCGTAAAGTGGAGATCGCAGCACCTGCGCCTTGGGATGTCTGTGAGGGTTACATGAGAAAACTCTGTTGGTTTGTGGCGTGGTTCCTGACACAGAAGGAACTCAGTTTTTAATGGAGATGAAACCCACTGCTGCTGGTTAATATTGTGCATGTATTTCAGCCATTGCTTTGCCTCAGCCAGACGTCTGCATTTGGAGCTTGTCTCCTCTGCTGGGATTAGGACCTTCTGCATGTGAGCTACAGGCACCTGTGAGCGGAGGGACCCAACATCACTCCATGAATCAGGCTACTTCCATGGTGACAGGGAAAGGCTACCCAGCCCAGTCACTATCCTGCGTGGCCCTGATGTCACAGACCCTCGTCAGAAGGCGGTTCTGGTACATTCCGGCCAGGAAAGAGCCCTGGGTCGAGCCCACGAGTCAACCTGGTGGACAGCCCACTGTGTCTCCCTGGGGGTGGCCAACCTCTCTGTGCCTCTCGTAAGGTGGAGGGACCAGAAGCCTACCTGTATTGGATGCTGGAAACCTAGGTCCAGAAACTTCCGGGGGTACAAGAAGGCCATTCTCTCATTCCTGAATATAACTCAGTTATAATCCTAACCTCAGATGCTCAAGGCAGGAGATGGTCCATTCATCCTGCCATCACTTGGTGGTCTCTGCCGAGGGGAGGCATCTGGCCAGCCTGGCCTGCCTCCTCCACCCTCTGTGTAGTAGGAGGACCCCTGCCAGCCCTGGCCTCCACCCAGATGTCCAGGGCACAGGAGGAGCCGGCCTCCTACTTACCACACCTCTTCCCAGCCTCACTCCTGCTCTGAGCTTAGCCCAGACCAAGCCTCTGGGTCTGGAATTCCTTGCACATAGGTGATCTGGGCCTCCTCCTCCTCCTCCCTGCTCTGAGCAAGCCCCAGGATGGCGGGTATTTGCTGCAGCTTCCCGTCTGTGTTTCCCAGTCTGCCATTCACTCAGCTGCTCCACCAGAGGTCTCAGAACCTGTGACTCCCTCTGTCCCTCCCACCCCGTGCCCTCTCCCAGGTGGATCTGACACCCTGACCTTTCTGCCTTCTCTACATGCCCAGGGTCCCCGCAAGAGGCAGTGCTCCCTGCCCCACCCTGCCTCACCCCGCCCGGTCTCCACAGCATAGCTAGGGTGATGCTTCACCCCAAACCCTGTCATCCCACTACTTACAGCCCTCTAAAACTTCAACACTGCATTTAGAATAAAATCCCAGCTCCTCGCCGTGGCCAGTCAGTGCCCCATGTGGCCCCGCCCCCCTTTCTGAGCCTCCCATGGGTCCCTCTCCCAACCTTTCTGTGCTTCTTTTAGTCACAAATCCTGTTTAGCTCTTTCCTGCCCCAGGACCTCTGCACTTGAGGCAGGTACTTGGCCTATATCATTTCTCCCCTCTGTTAGTGGGCTCACTCTTTATCCCTCAGTCCTCAACAGAAACATCACCCCTCCACTGTGGCTGATCAAACGACCTCAGCCGGGGTCCCTGTCCCTCGAGTTTTCTACCATGTGGCCCCTGTCTTTTTGCACAGCACCTAGCAGATTCGGTCACTGCTGCTGCAGCGAGAGCAGAGGGGCCACAGGGGCAGGTCAGACCCTTCCTACTCCCCTCTGAGTCCCTGCCTACCCATTACCTGCTGGGTGACGGGGGCCGTGGCAGCTCACCCCTGTCAGCAGAGGGGGCGAGGGAAGCTCTGTGTCCACGCCCTGCCTTTGTGGCCCCTTCCCATCGCAGACACGGTGCTCACTGCCTGACCCTCCAGCCCAGCTCTGCTTCCTCTCTCAGTCCCAGTTCCCCTTTCACAATCGTCCTTCCCAGAATGGCAGGCCAAGTGCTCGTCAGGCAGAGGCTGAGACACACGGGTGGGGGGAGCAGTGCCCACCCCTTCACTGCTTGGATCTGTGTGCGTGTGTGTCTGTGTGTGCCTCTGTGTGTGCGCCTGTGTGTGTGTGTCTGTGTGTGCACACACTCTCAGCCACTAGCCCCAAGTGGGGAGATCCCTGTTTGAATGATCCATGCAAACCAGAGCTTCCTCCGTGGCCCTCCTGCCCTCTCAGGCCCAGGTGGGATGCTGGGCCCCAGGGGGAGGCTGACTTATGCACAGTGGGTGGACGTGAACCATGGGACGTGAGCCTCGGGCGGCCTGCCGACCTCCCTGGGCGGCACAGGGGCTTGTCAGCACTTGGCTGGGGGCCCAGGAGACTGGGGTGAAGTCCCCAGGAACTGCCAGTCACAGGACACTGGCCAGAGCTGGAAGTCGGGGCTGTGGCCAGGATCGCGGGAGGCCTGGTTGGGATGCTCGTGGAGGAGGGGTGGTAAACACAGGCCTCCGATGTGGGGTGTCTGGGCTAAAGGCAGAGAGTGCAGAGGACTCACATGGAAGGTTCTGGAACAGAGTGCTCGGAGTCAGGGCTCTGGGTCTCGGTGTCTCTGGCCTGAGCAGCCGGTCTCCTGCGGGGACTCCTCTGGAGTTTCCAGCCCGCCCTGGGAAGATATGACCCCCTGCGGGTCACCACACGCCTAGGAAGTTTAGTGAAAGAAAAGCATGGGGCTTGCCTGGAGAACAACCCCCTCTCTTCGGGACTCTGCTGGCAGAGCAAGGTCTGCACACTGCACGTGGATTAAGTGCGCAGAGCAGACTGGCGATGTCTAGTCCCTTGCATTGCATCAGGACCATGTGGGTTCATCTGGGACCCCAGGGCCCTCCCTCTCCTCCTGGCTCCCGCCCTCGGGCCGACATCAGACTGGACACCTGCCCACTGCCTGCTGCCGCCCGCCCCCTCCTATGTGGCCTCTCCTCTGGGACATGAGGCCCAGGGGCTGTGGGTGTGTCCCCGGTCACTGTCACCTGAGGGCTGAGCTTTGCCGTTTCATGAGCACTGGGGAAGCCATCCACTGAGAGGTAGCCACTGGTGGTTCCTTTTGCAAAGTGATCAGTAAACCTCTCATTTGTCCTGAGATTTGGGTTTTTAGCCTCCTTGAGTTTTTCAGGAGGAGCCAGAGCTGTAACCCAGCTCCTCGTGGAGACAAGGGCAGAAAACGCGCTCACTCTCGTCCTCCTCCAGCGCGCTCATCTGGGAAAACAGTCGTGAGTTCCTGAACGCCGGGGGAGTAGGGTGATGTTTGGGGAGTTATTCTGGTTTCCAGGGTGATGTCTGGGCGGGGCAGGGGACGTGGCGCCCTGACCTCTCCCTGCAGGGACAAGCAGCCGCACGTGATGAAGGGCTCTGCTGCGCTGTTCCGACGCCGCGAGGTGCTTCCCTCCCCAGCACCGCAGCCCCTTCCCCGCCCCTCTGCGTGGCTGGGGGACTCAGGAGACCTGGGGGTGGAGACCAGGCCTGGAGAAGGTCCCTGCCCAGCCCCCAGTCCCCCACGTGCTAAGGATGTTCCTCGCGGGGTCTGCAGGTCTGTGGGATGAAGGCAGGTCGTGTTCCCAAGTGGAGAGGGCCCAGGAATGCTGATTTGGGGTCGAGTGTTTTGACTTCAAGTGAATGCATATCCAAAAATGTGACAGGCATTCTTGTTATAGAAATAAACATGGGGAAAGCCAAGTAGCTCAGGGACCACCCGGCAGACCAGCTCAGCCGACAACAGACGCTCCATTCACTTCCCAGTCCTGACTTCAGTTCTGGGGTTGGAGGAATTGTTCAGACTATCCTAAGTGAACGTGTTCATCACAAGCAGAACACAATCGCGTGGCCTCTGTAACCACACACTGCAGGGCGTCATGCGACTGGCTGTGTGCTTGGCCACCTCTGCTGGTCACCTGCCCCTCGGCAGGGACATCCCTCGGGCTCCACTCCCGGCTCCCCGGCTCTCGGGGTCACCGTTTACTCTCTTCTTGGGCACTTAGTTCAGAATCTGAGACCCAGGTCCTGCTTTGGTCAACATTCTACACTTAACCTTTATACAGTGGAATTATAAGCAATTCCTAGGAGTTAAAGGAAGGTTTGGGAAGGTCCAGGAACCGGGGGGTCTGGGGGCAAGTGCTGCTTCCACCACTGAAGAGCTTGAGCCGTTCCATCCTGTGTCCCTGTTGCGTGCACCGTGTCAGGCAGGAATAAGTCATTTCCAAGGGGACGTTCAGCTGCAAGATGATCTTAGCACCCGGGATCTACGCGCTAACAAGTAGAGCTGGTGAGACGTGGAAGGCCTGCCTGCCTGCCCGCGGCGTCCGGGGACGCGGAATACCCTCCACCGCTCCGAACGTGGCGCACAATGAAACAAGGAGACCCCCGCCGCGGATGAGGGGAGGGAAGGGCTGGCCGGGAGCCTGGCCATATATTCACTCCCAGAGTGGAAGGCAAGTGTGAATTCGGAAGGGTCTTATAAGGCGGTTAATAACGTGAGGTTTTTTTAAGCTCATACTTACTGAAGGCTGCTCCATGTGAAATGAGACAGACGTCCAAGGCCGTGGAGCTCACAGATGCTGGGGCTGGATGCCGTGAGCGGGCACGTGCTCAGTCTGAGCCCAGAGCCCTGGCCAGTGGGACTCCGGCTGTATCCCATGTCCCCGGGTCGGGAGTGTCCCGCTGTGCATGCCCAGGGCACTGGGACCTGTCCTGTCCTCCACGGGGATGTGCTCTCCCCAGGCCACACCCCTCACTTTCCCCAGCGACTCTCTGTCCGGGCTTCTGGGGCTGCCACCCCACGTCTGCAGTGCACTTCCCGTCCTTGGATGGAAAGACAGAGGGCTTTGCAGGTCGGGGAGCCGGACGCCCCTGTGAAGCAGGTTTTGCAGGACGCTTAGGTCTGCCCCCCTCCCCCACCCCGTGTGAACATTAACACCTGACGCTCAGGGGAGCCGTCGCATCCCTTTTTTGACTCCAATTTCGGGGAATGTTCTGCCTCCTTTTTTGGCTCTGTGGTTGCAAAAGATGGTCCTTACATTTTCCTTCAAATGTTGAATCCACTCATCATGAACTGTTATAAGCTGTGCTCTACAGGGTTTTGATCAGAGTCACAGAATAAGATAAATACAACCTCAGCACGCAGGGAATCTCCACTTTTTATTTTGAGCTCCAGCTTGCACAACGTCAGCTTACAGACTGCATTTGGTCAGACTGCCCGCTTGCCGCACCAACACTCCTTTTCTCAACATCTCTTGAAGGACAAGGGCCCCAGGGCTGAGGCACCGCACTGTTGGAATCAATTAGTCCGGGAAGACTTTGTCGCTAAGGGCTGTGTTTCAGAACGCCTTGCATTTCTGCCTCCCCGTGGGCGGAGAGGTCCCCGCAGAACTTGTCAGTCATGACAGTGATTGAAAAAGAGGACTGTTTTCTCTTATCTCGGATTTGAGCCAAGACGCAGGAATCCAGCCGTGCAGAGTGCGTTCACACGCCGCCTTCCGTGGGGCCCGTCCCCTCCCCGCCGACCAGGTCCTCCCCAAGTCTGAGCATTCACTTGCGCATTCAGAACCCGGGGATGCCAGCAGAGAGGGATCTCAGAACCATCTGGTCCCACAGCCTGCGTTTCCAGATGAGGAGGGTGAGGCCCAGGGAAGGCGGGAAGGGCATGCAGGCAGCGAAGCCCGAGGCTGGGTGAGTTTCCATCTGAGACATAGTCCTCGTTCTCACAACTTGGGGAGATATTATTTGCATTTTATAGATAAACCACCACAACAAAAAAAGCCTGGGAGCTGGAGTGACTTGCCTAAGTTGCAAGGTAGTTATTTTTGGCCCAGGATTCAAAGGAGGTCCGTCCAGTGCGTGCATCCATTCATCCATGCATTCATTCAACGAGTGTTCACTGAGCTTCCTCTCACGCAGGGGGACAGACTGTGATGAAACCTGGGAGACCCTTTCTCTTGAGGACACAGGTGGCAGACAGCTCTGCTTTTCTGTTACCCCCTCAGTTTCGAGGTTTCCTGGAATTTTTTTTTTCCTTCACGCTCCACCCAGTCATCTTCTCTGGTGAATCAGCTCCCAGCACAGCACAGAATGATGCCCAGATCCCGACGCCTGCCCCTCTGGGCCTTGGTGATGGCCTGCTGGGGTCAGGAACACATGGACGTGGTTCTTACAACTTCTCAGATTCCTGATTGAGGGGAGGAAAGAGGAAAGGGGCATCTCTGAAAATAAAACTCGTCCTGGCGGAAGACGTCTCTGGGAAGCGCCTGAGAAATCCGGCTCCCTGCAGTGCTCAGAGTCTGGAGGCTCTGAAGACCCAGAAGTGCAGGCCTGGGGAGGGAGGGCTCTGGACCAGAGCGGAAGCTCGTTTGCTCCGTCTGCTCCAACAGGCAGGCTCCGGTCCCCTCCCTGCCGCTGGCCGCATCTGACCCCAGCCTTTCCCTCGGAGTCCCCATCCTGACGTCTGTGCGCTGTCCCGCTGTCCCTCAGGCAGAGCAGAGAGCCGCCTTGAACCTGGACCCCACATGCCGTGGCGGTCAGATCTGTGGGCGGTGGGGCACCCCCTGCCATCATGAGGAACGCAGGAGGTTAGGGTGCGATACACCTTGTGGAGGCCTGGCTGGGGGAGGCGGGGGTCCCTGCTCTTCCAGCCCCTCCGCACGCCCCTCCCCTGTGCCCCATGGACCCAGAGGTCCTCAAACTATGCCTGTTGGGGCAAATCTAGCCATGGTCTGTTTTGCTAATAAAGTTTTATTGGAACACAGCCTTGTCTGTTCACTTGGACACCGTCTACAGCTGCTTGCACACTACACAATGGAGGTGAGTGGCTGTGATGGAGGTGTGTGGCCCTCAAGGCGTAAATCATGTGCTATGCGGCCCTTTACAGAAAAAGTATGCTGTCCCCTAGCTAAACCCATAGCATCTGGAGCACCTCCAAGTTTGCCTCTTGTTTTCCTTCTTCCCTCCTTCCTTCCTTCCTTCTTTCCTTGCTTCCTTCCTTCCCTCTCTCTTTCTTTTTCTTCCTTCCTTTCTCTATCCACCTCCCCCTGCCCCGTGGTGACCTCTTTAACATCATAACACAATTTTTCACCCCGTCAATTGCCCCCAAATCTAAACTCCAGCCTTTCTCTCAAAGCCCAGATCTACTTTTCAAAGGACTCATTGACTAAGTTCAACATGTCTACGCTCGAACGCTTTGTCATTTTCCCCGCGTCTGCTTCTCTCCTGGATGCCCCTCTTGTGGGTGACGGCAGCTCCAGTCCCCCAGAGCTCGACCCCTGCAGTCTCTGTCGCCTTTGTTGAGTCCCTTCTACTCTCCAGGCTTTGCCTCTCACATCTGATAAAGTCCTTGTCACTGTCCACCACTTCAGGAGAGGAGAAATGTCTGCTTCACAGGGTTGGGAAGTAGGGAGAGAACAGGTTAATGCTTATAAAACCCTCAGCACTGGGCAGGCACAGAGAAAGGGCTCCATAATCCATCCGGATGGATGGGTGGGTGGATGGATGGAGAGGGTGAGGGATGGGTGGGTGGATGGATGGAAGGGTGGGTAGATAGATGAGTGTACAAGTGGATGAATGGACATATATCACAGTTCCATGTGGTTTGATGTGGGTGCTGATGTCCTAAGAAGTCTTCTTTGAGAACTAGTTCTGGCAGCAGTATATAAGGTGGTGCAGAGGGACACAGAGGGGACGGAGGAGGCCTTGGAAGAGTCTTTCCATTTCCCAGACTGAGAATATCCTACTTGCTACCCAGGATGGCAAACGTGCAGATGGAAACAGGAAGATATTCTGAAGGAACGGACAGTGGCCAATACTTTAGAGGCAGAGGAGAGAGAAAAAGCAGGGAGGGTCCGAGTGACTCGGCAAAGGTGACAACAGGGCTTCAGCTGGGGGAGTGGAGCTGCCGTTCACCAGAGCAGCACAACCCGGAAGAGAAGCAGGTCTGGGGAGAATGGCAGAGTTTGACTCTGGACACGCTGGACTTAGTAAACACATTCTTGTAAAAGTGTCATATGTTCTACTAAGTGATTTAAGGCCGTTTACAAAATTACAGGCCATGCGAGTCAAGGAAGTTAGGACACCGGGGCTCTTGGGCAACAGGATGAAGCTGCTGAGGTTTCTGGATGTCAGCCCTGTCCCTGTTGATCAGTAGTCAGACCAAAGGGGAGAGCCACCCACCTCCCAGGGCCTACGGGAGGCGGCCGGGCGGGGTTCACGCTGGCGGAGCCCTCGGCCCTGGGCAGGCCCAGAGGAAAGCTCTCACTACCCCTTGCTGTTGTCTTCTCTTTATTTATTTTTTATACATGTGTTATCCACCCAACAGAGTGCTAAGATTCTTGAAGGAAGGGGTTGGGTGTCAGTGCAATCTCTCTCTCTCTCTCCTCCCGCCCCCCAGCTCCAGCACAAGGCCACACTTCACTGAATGGAGTTGTTGAGGCTGGTGGGTAACTGCAGAAATGACCCGTAGCCCCCTGGGTTGGGTCCTGTCTGCACATCTGGTTCTGGTGTAAAAAAGGAGTTCCTGCGCTCTGGAAGCGGGTCCACCCGCAGCGTCCTCTCCCTGCCACCCCACCCCCACCCCGGTGCATCTGTGCAAGGCTTGGCCCGTGCGTACAGGAGCAGGTTGCTGGGAGCAGGCGTGAGTGGGCGTTCTGGGAGCAGAGGGAGGACTTATAAAGTCTTCCGAGGGTTTTATTTAGTGTGAAATAATTTCTTACTTTATTTACTTGAGCTTTTCCTTAGCTGCAAGCATCCAAAGCCAGGCTCAATTCAGTACTCCGTTTGCTTGTTACGTACTGTGACTTCCACTCACAGAGTCTCTAGCACTGGGCCTGTACGATGGCAGAGGTAGACACCCCCAATGGGACCCCTGTCAAACCCGGCAATTTTGGATGTCAGATCATGGACGTTACATGAACGTTATTATCGTTCCTCTTGTTATCCACAGGGGCACATTATAATAAAAAAAGATTTTCAGGTCTTTAAAAATGCTCCTAGTTCTATTTTTAGGTTACTTGAAGGCTGATTTTTGAATAGTAAGGACCTGCAATAATTTCTTACACTTTTCCAAAAAAAATTTGGGGGGTGTGGGCAACTTCTGCCAAAGTCAGGGAAGATGTGTTCAGCTGGATCTCTGTTTCTGCGTAGAGACGGAGAAATGCCTCTGCCAGCCCGGGAATGAGGCCTGGGCATGATTACCTGCTCTGCAATGTCTGATTTGGTCTTTGGTCTCTGGGGCCCTTGTTAATTTTACACTTTTGCAATTCTAAGTGTCAGACAACTGCAAAGTGCTTGCTCAGGAAGGAAAATCCAGAGCACGGCAGCCTCTGCCGCCCAGCCGCCCTCCTAACAAGCCCCTGGAGGGACCCTCCTGGAGGCTCGGAGAGTCCAGGCAAATGTTTGCGCAGTAAATCGCATATTCTAAGACTACGCCCTTGCGTGGAGTTTGCCTCCCAAGTGTCTGAGAGACTCAGGAGCCCTGGTCTCCTGCCTGGAAAGGTGGAGGTGGGTGATCCGTCCCCTTTGACTGGCCTGGGGTTGCTCCGCATACACCAAAGTGAAGGCACAGCAGTATCCTGCTTGCTGTGAGAGGCAAGCGGCTCTTGTGTTCTTCATGGGCTAATTGCGAGAAGATCTTCAGGGTGATTTGTTGCAAATGTATTCCTTACGGTGTGTGTGTATGTAATAGGGAAGAACAAACCTGACTCCATGCTAGATCTGCTCCTTCAGCTCTAACCCTGTGCTCTGTTTCCTGGGCTCAGTCCTGCTGGTTCTGCACCTTTTGTAAAAGATTGTTGCCTAGAGCCTGAAACCTACAGGAGAGCCCCTTCTCCAGGCTGTGACCTGTAAGGGTAGGACACTCTCCCACTCACAGGGAGAGAAGAAGTTGCAGAGCAGAGAATAACATTGGTCTTGTTGGAGGTTTACAGGAGCGTCATGACCTGACCCACGTGGACAGCTGCAAGGGCAAAGGATTCCAACCCCAAGAAGTTTGCAACAACCAGCCACACCCCCTCCCCATTTTAGTATAAAGGGAGCCTGATTTCTGACTTGGGGAAGACGGTTCTCCAGGACACCAGTCCCCCATCTTCTCAGTCTGCTGGTTTTCCCAATAAAGTTATTTCTTGCCCAACCAACACCTTTTCTACTGTCGTGCAGCCAGCAGAACGAGTTTGGACTCAGTAACCTGTGTGTGTGTGTGGGGTGTGTGTGTGTGTGTGTGTTAAATGCACTGCTTCTGCGTTGGCCTGAGTTGCCTGTATGTTTAACCTTAAGAAGGGGGAAATGGATGGGTCCCTATGGTTTCAAGATCCGGGGGGGTCCCCATGAGTCCACTAAGGGTGGTTGTTACTATTACTGTTGTTGTTATCATCGTTTTAAAAATTTCTTATGTAGTGGGAGGAAAAGAGCTTTGGAGATCAGAGGCTCCGGAGAACAGGGACTGGGGAAAGGAAAGGAACTGAAATCAGGCCAAGGGATGGCTTCAGCTTCTCCTTCGGGGGAGTTGGTGTGTGGACAGAAGGACACAGTACAGAATCACAGCCGTCGGAGGCCTTGCTGACCCCCCCTCAATACAGAGGTGAGACAGCACGCTCCCACGCAGCCTGAGGGCCTGGCAGGGGCGCAGCCCCTGGCCTCCTCCCACAGAGTGCAGTGGACATCACAGGCGATGGGGCGGAGTTCCTGAAGTTCCAGGGGGCGCCTTCCCTCCCCTGGCAGAGCACGCCAGGCTCCTTGTGCCCAAGGGAGAGAGGGCCAAGAAAGGGAGGACACTGCGCGTAGGCTTTGCCATACATGGTCATGGGCATTGTCCCACCAGGAGCTTATTTGTTTCTTGAGATAATTCTTCAGGGAGAGTGTGATTCATGGTTGAGGAAGCCAAGGCAGGGAGGTTAAACAAAATGATCCGGACTAGAGGGCCTGCAAATAATGCAGCCGGGATTTAAACCTAGACTGAATTCAAAGCCAAGTGCTTCCAAGGCCTCCCAGCCAGTGCGCCCTCCATGAGACTGAGCTGCAGCCTCGTGCAGGCCGGGCGCTGGGATGGAGGCTGGGCAGCCCCGGGAGAGATGGGATGGGACGTGATTCTGGATCGGGGATTGCAGGGAAGAGGACTAACATCAGGTGACTATGCACATCAATTAACTTAACATCTCATTTAATTTCCACAAAAGCCCTTCGAGCGCTAGAATGTTCCCATTTTGCAGGCACAGAGGTGAGCATCTTGCCTAGGGTCACATGACAGGTAGGCAGTAGAGCTGGGAACTGTATTCACCGAAGTCTGATCCGAGTCCCTGTTTTTTCTGTGCAGTGCCACGATGCAGCCGTGACTCCCCCCAGCAGCAGACAGCGGATTCCCCGCTCCAGGACAGCCTCCCTGCCCTTCGATTTGAGAGCGGTTCTCGCACAGAAGTGGACCCACGGTTCTATTCCGTGTCTCTAGTGGTGATGAGGTCCCGCTGGTCCAGATCATTCCGGCAAACTGACTTGCTCGGCGCAGGTCCAGTGATGGATTTGGGAGGCCTCTGGGGGTTCTAAAGACAAATCAAGGGCAGCCTACATCTAGGCTGTATCTGAACCTTGGATTAAGTACTAGTGTTTTGATCAGAAAAACGTGGATTGTGGGCACCGTATGAATGTTCACGTCTTTCATGGGAGCAGGACTGATTTTGTTGCTGAAGTCTCGTGGTGCGCATTGCCAGGCAGGCACTGACCAACAATCCGGCCACAGCCCGTGGAATTTTATGGAGTCTCAAGGGGAAGGCATCTTTTAAAGCCACAGAGCTTTAAAAGTGACCAAAGTGACCATATGCCCTTTTCAGGCCAACGAACGGTTCCTCCGTTTGCTGGGATGTAAGTCATGGGTACTTGTGGTTGAAGTTCCAGGCACAGAGGAACTTGGAAAGCCGCAGGGACTGGGTTGATGGAAGTGAGAGGTAGGCTGGAGCCTCAAGTGCAGAGGAGGGAGGGAAGGCAAGGACAGAGTGAGAGCGCAGGCACCCCTGCCCTGGGACCTTCCCCAGGGGGTTCCCACGGCCCTGCGCTCACACAGGGAGACCGACGGGCGGTCCAAAGCAGAGCGTCACTAGACAGCTTCAAGGTCAGAAGAGACTCGGCACATGCTCAGGCTGCGGGGGCCAGGTTCCAGGAAGACACAGCCCCATGGTGACCGAGACTGCGGCCTAGGCCATAGACGCGGGCTGAGAGGGCCCATCCCTGTTCTGTTTGACAGCAAGCGGTCTGGTTTTCCTCTGGGTCTACTTTAAGAATCTAGGTTGTAAGTTCATCTTTCTTTGGAACTCCATGAATAATCCAAACTATTACATGCTGTTTCTGTTAGGGTATCAATCTTTGGAGGGTGGATAATGGAACGCGGTTTGAGTTATCGGTTTTTTCTATGACTTATTGGCTTTTTGGCTAATATCAGATGTGTATTTCTTCCTTGAGGCTGAAAGGAGCAGGGCTTTCTATGGACATTTTTACCTGACAGATCCCCGGACACCTCGAGGTGTCAAAATGAAACAGAATTAACCTTTCCATCCTGTTCACACACTATAACACTATAACCACTACAACCACTACCATATCCCAGTATTTATGTACACTGCTGGGTGACCATTTCTAGAAGGTCTTAATCAAATGGTTGGGAAATAATACACTCTGCCTTGGGTCTGTCAGCTGGCCAGTGTTTTCCTGTTATGCAGAGTAATGACACGTTCCGTTATTGAAGAAAACCTGACCTTTGAAAGGAAGGCCCAGTCACACGTCACATCCAGTCTTCCAACATGGCCTTGTGAAAACGCGTTCTCGCAGTGAAAGCCACCTTGAGAGAAGCCACTTCCCGAGAAAAGCCAGCTCAGGGCTCCGTGAACCTCTCTGGGCTTTACTTTCCTCTATCAGATTACGCCTCGGGCTTCCAAGGGGATTACAGATTACAAACCAAACCCAAGGCCTTTTCGAAGTTGGAAGAAAAACAAAAAAATATGCAAGATGTTTATGCTTCCAACAGTTCAAGTACGTATACACACACACTCACACACGCACACACTCACACACTACTAAGAGCATAAACTTTTTAATGAGTGCCTGCAACCCTGTCTGTTCTCTGGGCGCCAGTCTTCAGCATAAAAATCAGGTTGCGTCTGGGACAGTGCAGCGGCACAGAAGGGTAAAAGCCCCCGAGATCTCTGCGTTCTTGAAGCCTGTCCCAGCTCCCTGAGCGTGACCATGCCCTCCTTCTGTGCCCCACCCCCATCCGCCCTGCTTAAGGGTCAACTCCACTCTCCCTCACCTGCCCCAGAACTGCATTCACCTCCTGATGATTGCAGGCTTGTCTAGGAAAACATAAAACAGACACTTTCCAAAGGGGTGACCTGGACAGTCCTCGGAAGACAACGGTCTCGATGGACATATGCATGGAACGTTCAGCTCTGCAGAGCGACCTCAGGTCCTCTGTCCTCCCCCAGTCCTCACTGAACTCTGAGCTCTCAGGAACACTGAGACTGCTTGTCCTTTGAGTCGGATGTTAAGGGAAATGTGGCCTCAGTCTGTGAACCCCAGCAGACGAGGACCAAGGATGTCTGTTTCCTAAAACGTCTTCCCTGTGAGAAGTGGCCTCCTGTCTGCCGCCATCTTTCTCTGGGATCCTGGACAACTTGGCACCATGGCTTCCACTCCCCTCGTCTGTCCTTCTGCAGGGCTGACCCCTCCCCCCCACGTCTCACCTCTTTGGTTATTCCATTCTGCTCTCCCCCTTGCTAAAGTGAACAGATGTCCTGGTTCCCTAGTCAAAACTGTTCTCACCCAGATGAGGACTGCAATCCCACACTGTCCTCCCTCCCTGCCCAGCTGCCTGCTCCTGGCAGGATGCCCCTCTCCCCCGTGTGTGCTCTAAATGAGCTACAAGACCATCGATGGCTTGAACGTACTTCAATATTATGGAGCCATCTTCCCACACTAGACTGTGAGCATCTTGAGGGCATTTAATTTTTTAACATTTTGTATCTTGTCCAGCATGCAATGATAATGTTTGCTTGATCTTTATTTGCTGAATAAATGAAGGAATATATCTGAGGCAGACATGAATGTATGAATCCTGTTCCCAACTCTTAAAAATGTGGGGCAATTTCCATTTCATCCGTTGTAGACATAACAGCACTCAGACCACAGGATTCTTCTTCTGATGAAATGAAATCACTCAGGCATGGCCTTGCATATTAAGCACTCAAAAATACCAGTTTCCTCTCCCCGTTTTCTTCAGCATCTTGGTGTCTTGATATACAATATTTCACTATCAGCTATGGCTGAGTCTGTACCTTGCCTCCAGGAGAGGGATGATGTCCTCTGCGTCTTGGCACCTCCGTCCTCCCCAGCAAGGGCTCTGAGCATAATTTCAGGTGCGAGAGGAAGCAGGTGGTTTTCCTGAGACAGTACCATCTCTTTTCTCAGGGGCAGTGGGAGCAGGAGGAAGGCTCCCACCTTGTCACTCCTGAGCCTCCCCTTCCAAGGTTCCACACCGCAGCCTGTACCATGACAGAGCCTCTGTCCAGGCTGCCTGGGGTCTGAACTTCATCTCCAGGTCTGATCCTCCCACTCCATGGGCTGGGCTGCAGCCAGGACTGTGGCCAGGACCCATGGTGGTGAGGTCCAGTATGTCACTGTCATCCCCCAGAAGCTGGACGCTGAGAGCACGAGCCCCCAGAGGGGAGGAGAGCACGCGTAACACCTGCACGCTGATCTAGCAGACACAGACCCATTGGTGGACGCCGTGAGGGCCATCGTGTGCCTGGGGATGGGTTGGGATGAGACAGGGACCGGCCAGGTGCAGAACAGCAGGCTGGGAGGAGCAGATGTGTCCTCAGCCACAGTCAGGAATAATGTTTCTATCCCAACTCAGCACACACACACACACACACACAGAGAACACACATGCTTGAAACAAATGTCATGAAAAAGGACATAAGATGCATTCTGATATTTTCTGTTATTTTTTTTATTCCACTCCAGGCTACTCTGGTCCATTTCAGTTTTTTAAATGCTGGTCACAGCTCTCTGTATTGATTTCACATCAGTTTACAGTAGTGGGTTGAGGCTCTCCATTTGCAAAACGGTGTGTTAGGCAATTACCTTCGAGACTGGGGGAGACTTTCAGTCCAGCTGCACAGGCACAAAGGGCAGGGTGTACAGGTGATTGGCTCCACGCGGCAGTGGCCACAGCAGGGTTGGGTCATGGGGAGGTGACAACAGTGCCTAATATAAAGACAACCCCTAAAGAGGTGCTCACTTTCCACGAACGAGGGTAGCTCTTTAAATCTGCGCACTAGGCAACTCTCTCCATCCAGCCCTGGCCCCGAGGTACAGTCATCCCCTTTGACAGATGAGAATATCACCGAGGGGACCAAGACTGTGGCAGAGGCCATGGTGGCCAAGGCAGGATTCCAGCCTGGACCTGGGTGACCTAAGCCAGAGCTGCTTCCCAGGTACCGTGAGCTCCCTCCCTCCCGATGGGGAAGATGCAGGCTCTGGCGGGACAGGCAGCCTGTGGGGAGACTCAGCTTCCGTGAAACCAAAGGGTACGTCTTCCGAACACTCAGTGGCATGGAAGGGAGCATCTGGACGAGTGGATGGAGTTTCTGAGGATGGAACTGAGTGGCCTGGTTTGGTGGTTCTTAAGCCACACGTCCTATTCCACTGCCTCCGGGCTGGGCTGGCTTAGCCCTTCATGCTTGTCACAGTCCTTCCCCACCCGCCAGACCCTGAGTAGGGTGTGTGGAGGAGGGAAGCCTGCGAGATGCAGCAAATGCCCACGGAGGAAGCTTCTCAGGGAGACGGCACCGGCGTCCCCAGCTCAGCGTGTCTCAGGTGAGAGGCTGCAGGTGGCGTGGGGGGAACACAGCCTCCCACCTGCCATGGGAGTTTCTCCGCCGGGTCTCCTCGTGGCCAGCTCCCCCGTGGCCCCCTTCCCTCCTCCTCCTCCGGCTCCTTTGATCCTGCTGCAGACGGGCCGGGTTCCAGCTTCTCCGCCCGCCGGCCGATGCTTCCTCACCAGCTGGGGTGCTGTGGTGCCCCTGAGTCAAGGTGGAGCTTGTCCGCCTGGGACAGGCTGTGGCCACTTGTGCCTCAAAGAGCCTGAACTTTTAACTTTCTTGATGCTCTCCTTTAAATTGACTCACTTCTTTTTTGGAACACACCGCGTTGCAAGAGGAGCTCGGTATTCCTGCTGGGAATGGAGAGGACTCGCACTTACCCCAGACGAAAGCCAGGAGTGTTGCCCGCTTTGGGCTCAGCCTTGGAGGCCCGCTCTCGTTCTCCGCTGAACTGGGAGAAAGGCGAGCGTTGGGTGTTGAAGACAAACTAGCGGCAAAGAGAGACATGAAGGTAATAAAGTTTTCACCACCTGATTTACGATTTGATGCCTTCTGCTTGCCCCCCTCCCCACCCCGTCAGAAGCAGTGCTGAGCCCCGTCCCTGTGAGCAGACCTTCAAGAACTGAGGTCAAGAGAAGGCCAGCTGATGGTTCTTAAACTTTCTTTTAATCAAAATCACCAGGGGAGCTTGCTAGAAAGGCAGTTCCTGGGAACCCTGTCCCCAGAGATCCCGATCGGGGGGAGGCTGGGAGCTGACAGAGTGCGCAGGCATCCGCGTGGTTCCGGTGCACGTGGCCGGTGGCTGCCCACGGAGAAGCTCGGCTGGGGGTGATCCAGGAAGAGTCTGCTTCAACCACAGCCTTGGATGAAGGGCCTCCCAACCCAACAACAGTAAATTGCTCTCAACCCACCTGAGACAGCATCTGGCTTCGTTCTGAAGGATGTGGTTTGGAAAAGTAATCTATACGCTGGAAATGTGCACACGATTCCATCCACTTATAAGAGCGATTTTGGTTTGAGGCGCTTTATTGCCAAATTCCTGGAATGAGAAACTTAGATATTTACTCAGAAAAAGAGAAGACTTAACACAAAATAGAAAATGCACTTAAAACTCCCTGTAGGTAAGAGGGGTACCTGCCATCGACTTCTGGGCAATGAGAACCCAGCAGTCCCCTGCCCCTCAGGGGCCCTGACCAGGGGTCCGCTTCACCCCTGTAGTGGGCCTGATGGTGAGCCCAGGAGGCTGTGTCCAGGCCCTGATTCCTGGAACTTCTGATCATCACCGTGTGTGCAAAAGGTGTCATTAAGTCGATGATCTTGAGGAGAGGAACTTGGACTCTCCTGATGGGCCCCAAGTCCAATGACACGTGCAAGAGTGAAGCAGAGGGAGACTACATGGCAGAGAGGAGGAGATGGAGGCAGAGACGAAGCGAGGCAGCCACGGGGCCGTGAACACCTGGGGCCATGGAGGCCGGAGGGCAGGGAAGGATGCTGCCCTGCCAACACCTTGATCTCAGACTTCTGGCCTCCAGAATGTGATGGAATAAATTTCTGCTGCTTTAAGCCATCGAATGTGTGGTCATTTGTCACAGGAGACTCAGAAAACTAACACAGCCCAGAAGCAGAGCTCAGGAGTGACTCAGAGGGCTGCCGGCATAACCCTCGGGGAACGAGGCACAGGGCTTGGTCTCCCACAAGGAGATCAGACTGAATGACTGGTTACTCATGGAATATGGGCACGCACACACAACTCTGCTACAAAGATGTGGCTTTTCTGTGCTCGCCCACGGCAGGTTTGGCTGAGCTGGTAACCCGCCCCTGTGGCTTCCTGTGGCCGGCCAGCCGCGGACCGCGCTCTTCTGCCCAGGAATACACAGACCTGCAGGCACCGCCCTTACGCAGCTGGGAGAGGCACCTGGGTCAGGAGACGGGCGCAGTGACAGGAGGGACCCAGGGCAGTGCTGCCCCACAGAAATGCAGCCTGAACCACACGCATAACCTCCAACTCTGTAGAATCTACATTTAAAGAGTTTTGTTCAAGTTGAAATGAATTTTCATATTGTTTTATGTAACTCAGTGTATTCCCAATATTATTATTTCATCATGGACTCTCTGTAACAATTACCAGTGAAATATTTCACATTCTTATTTCTTATAACAAGCTTTGAAAATCTGTGTTTTACACTTAGAGAGCATTTCAGTTTGCATCAGCTGCATTTTGAGTGTTCAATTAACCACGTGACTCATGGCTTCTGGACTGGATCGTGCGAGTCTAGCGCTCAGGCAGCTGCAAAGCTTGGACAAGGGGCTGCTCTGATCACTCCCGCGTCCCTCAGCCCTGCTCTCTCATCCGAGTGGCCCCTGACAGCGATCCCCTGCGAGCATTGCCACGGCAGCTCATCTGCGTGTGCATTAATGTGCGGTTGTGGTTTGGGGCCGGGCCTCGCAAATGCTGAGAAGGGAAGAGCCTGCCTGAGAAGTGATAGCCTGAACGAGAGAGCCAAGCAGACGCTAAAGTTAAAATGATGACTGCCATCTAGAGAGCTGAACATCTTTTCTGAGTGAATTCCCGGGGCCACAGGACTGGAGTGGGGTGAGGTTCCGAGTTCTTGAGTCGGGACAGCTTCTAGAACAAAATTCTCTTGTGTGGCGTCAGCTCGCAATGCCCTGGAGGTACCTGAAGTATCTTTAGAGAGCAGATTGGAGGAGAAATCGGTTTACTTCATTTGAAATGGAAAGTTAATTGCTCTCTGGGAAGTTGTTTTCAGCCAGACGAGGACCACACAGAGGAAAGAAAAAAGGCATTGCCTTCAGATGGGACGTTAGCCAACAGGGACAATAGCTGCCTGCTTTCCTGAGTCTGGTGGATGCTGAGGGCAACCCAGGGCAGGACCATTGTTTATACTGACAGCTTAACAGCAGGCCCGAGGAAGAAGAGGTTTCGATGGCAGTGGGGAGCCGTAAACACTTAATCCGTCACAGAAACTTTGAGGGACTCAGGCGCCGAGGAGGCCAGACCAAACCCTTAATTGCTGGGTAATTCACTGTCTTGTCTGCCCACGTCTGAGCTCCTTGGATGCCAGCTCAGCAGCAGGTGTGGGCGAGGGCCGCCCACTGGAGGGTGTGGCGGCAAGGTCCCCCGGAGAGGTGGGGAACTGATGGATACTCACCTGTCCACGGTGCTCATCCCATTTACTCAGATTAACTGGTGCCCAGAGCTGGAAAGAAAGGGATCGGGACTCAGACAAAGACGAACTGCACTGAAAATGGGAATTACAACCTAGAGACTGGCATCATCAGGCCACTGGGATTTTATTAGCTAATCCTGGCTGTGCTACTGGACTTCGGAAAACGTTGCTTTGATTGAATTTTCACCCTGTGTCCGTGAGGACTTGTCAGGGCGCGTGTAAGGATGCCAGGAGGGAGAACGCCTGCTGTAATGAGCTGTTTCACACCCTGCTCTTTCCCTAACGTGTTCGTTTTCGTTCTGTTGCTCAAGGTCTCTCGCAGACGACAGTGCTTAAGGTCATAGCATTAGACCCGAGCAGCAGGTCACCGCCCAAGACCAAGGCCGAGCGTTGTTCAAGTCTCTCAGGGATCTTTCGCCGGGTCTGAGGTGCCGGCGCTTCTCGGGCGTCGGGCAGTGAGCATCCAGCCTGGGAAGGGAGGCAGCCTGGTCGTTCACCTGGAATGTCCGGTCACTGCTGCCAGCGTGTAGGGAGGGGAACGCCCTGGGCTGCTGGTGTTTGGCTTCCCCTGGGCTGCATCTCTCGCACCCTGGCTCAGAGCATCCACCACTGACTGCTCTCATCCTCGCCACACCCAGGATGACATCTGAACTGATTCTGGCCCTCGCTTCTTCCAGGAGCCTAATCGTCAAGCTAGTAATGCTGAGTGGGGAGCTGGTGCCTGAGGGGGCGACTGAAGCTGCGGGGGAAGGAGCCCACGGGTGAATCCCTCGCCTGAACCCCTGGAGGGATGACTCCGAGAGACACTCTCCATCCTTCTCTGAGGGTCCCACCCAGGACCAAGGCCCCACTTTCCTTTTTGAGTGGACATCTTAGCAGCACACCCTGATGGTGGCTTTCCTTCTGGTCCTCGCTCTCTCCCTGGTCCTTCACTCTGGTTCCTTCACATCGTCTCCTTAATAATTTTGCTGCCAAACAGCACTTTTCTCAGATCTCTTCTTTTTGGGGTAGTGGGGGGATGGGGAGCCCAGGTCAAGCACTTGCTGAATCCCAGGCCTCACCAAGGGCATGGCAAACGACCACAGCTCACAATCATCGCACGCTTCCAATACGCCAGGCACAGTGCATAGGGCTTTGTGTGAATAGTGTCTTTAATTCTCACCAGCGTTTTACACAGTAGGGACCATTTTTATGCCCATTTTACAGATGAAGATACTGACTCCCAGGGAGGCAACAAAACTTGCCCAGCCAAGTGACACCGCTTAGACTGGGTGAAACTGGGATTTTCAATTCAAGCAGGCAGGATTCTGCTGCACAAAACACTGCCTCCACAATGGATTACTTTTTTTTTTTTTTTAAGATAAATGAATTTGCCTTGTGCCCCGTGAACCGAGGAGTAGGCTGCTCTGAATGCTGAGTGGGTCTCTGAGATGCTGCAATTCAAACTCTGCCTGGAGACAATGAGGACAGAAAACAAGGAACCGGGGGTGGATCTAAATTCATATGGAGGAAGGATGGGCCCCGCTGATGCCCTTAGTCTTGTAATTTTTTAGAATAATTGGAAATGGATTGAAACCCAGAGAGCCCGGACTCCCCGCAGGACGTGAGCTGCCTCCGTCGGCAGCATATTAAAGGGCCTCCTGCGTTCTCTCCGTACGATGACAGCGATAAAATCATTTGTCGTGGCATGAGCTGCGTAGACTCTCTTATTAGAGAAGGCGACTGCCGGCTCCAAGCCTGGCCAAAGCTGACGCGCTGCAGTCAGGGCTTCAGGCCGCGGGCGCGGGCTTCTGCTGCTGGCGGGGTGGGGCTACGGGAGTCTAACTCCTGCCTCCCCGTACTCACACTATCGAAGAAGCACCAAAAAAAAAAAAAGGAGAAATTCTGTGTCTTCACTGGAAAACAGAAAGGCTGCCATCAACAGGCTGGAATGATGAGGGTTCTCTGCAGACCGGAGGCGCTAAGGTGTCGCCAGACAAGCAGAATTCCTAACAGGGGTCCCCTGAACCCTGGAAATACTGCTTTTACATTCAAGCCTATTTTTATCTTGTGGCGTTTCTCAGAGTTTAGCCAGAGAACCATCACAGCATAATCATCTGATTATAATTGTGACTAATCTTGGGAGTACTGAATTGAATGCCAGCCTCCTGGGGTGGGGTGGGGTGGGCTGGGGGTACCAGGAGCCAGCATTTTCCTTAAGCTCCCAGGGGGCCCCTGCACACACAGGAAGCCCAAGTAACACGGGTACAGAGAGTCTCCTGTCCCGTGGTGATGGGAGATGCGGGGCCTGGAACACATGGGTTTGGAGGATCAAGGCCGCTCGGGGCCAAAGCTGAGCAGTTGGAGCGTCTCCGTTCCCTTGTCGGCAGTGGCCTGAGCTCTGCGATCTTACTTCTCTCCCTGCTGGGGTTCCCTGGCCGCCAGCGCTCAGCAGGCCGTGAGGAGCTGGGATCTATTTCGCTGGAGTTTACCACCCCCAGTCCCTGTTGATTTTCAAAAGCCCCAGACTGGGTTCCAGGCAGATCCCAGTCTGTGCCTGGCGCTTCCCAGCTGTGAAGCGGGGCTCGTACCAGTGTTTCTGCGCGGTAAAGGCCCCATTACAACGCCTCCGTTATTGGCGTTAACAAGCAAAAATGCATGTATTTCCAAAAGGAACTACACGTTGCACCAGGCCCTTCCTGTGCCCCGACTCCCAGCAAACCTTAAGGTTTGGGCTTAAAGTAGGAGGCAGGGTCTCTCTTGACAAAGAAGGCTCTTGGCAGTGGGTCGGGGCAGGTCAGAGTCAAGGTCATCCAGGCCCCGATTTACAGCCCACAGGTGAAGGGGGTTCCTGAGAAGGAGGCCTGGGTGGCCTGAGTCTGCAACCAGAGGTCTGGCCTTCAGCCCAGGGGAGCACGGGCCGGCTGGGGTCAAGGTCAGACCCCTGGTTGATACTAGGGGCACTGAGGGTAGAGCAGGGAGCTGGGTGAGGGGGCAAGACTGCAGGCGACCCGTGCTAGTCAGACTCTTAGACCGCGAGGAAGAAAACCAGCTTGAGCTAGCTGAATATAAAAGACACTTATCATTATTATTTTTTAAAATATAGGGATGTCCCAAGGACCCCAAGGATAGCATGCAGCCAGGACTTGTGGGGAAGGTGGGAACCAGGCAGGAAGACTCTCCTCACTGTCTCTTCTGTCTGCCTGCTTGTCTGTCTGCCTCTGTCTGTCTGTCTGATTCTGTCTATGTCTGTTTCTCTCTGTTTCTGTCTGTCTGTCTCTGTCTGTCTGTGTCTGTCTGTCTCTGACTGTCTGTCTGTCTGTCCCCGCCTGTCTGTCTGTCTGTCCCCCCCACCCCGTGCCTTTGCTCCTCCAGGCTTTCTCGGCTCCTCTGGCCTGCACAGCACAGTCTGCTCTTGGCCAGTCCTACTGTGGCCAGGTTTCCATCTCAGACCAGAGCAGCTATGATCACCAGGAGAGTGTGTGGTCCCACCATGGCCGGCTGCTGGGCCTGATGCACTTGGATGTGGGGTTACTCCAAAGTAGAGGGGTTTCTGGGAACTGGCAAAGACTGCCCCCCCCCAAGGTATCCACTGCCGAGCTAGTCTGGGGCGGCCCCTTGGCATACGGGGATGACGCAGCCCAGCTCACGGCCCCTGCCCCCACTGCGAATAATTTCTCCTAAAATCCAGGAAGTGTCAGGGGCTGCGTGGTGGGGGAGGGGTCCAGGTTCGGCCCAGACCCCAAACAGGACACTTTACTCCCCCAGCAAAGAGCTGTAATGCGCTGTTTCCTCCCCTGAAGGACGGGGGCAGTGGGGGGCGGTTTATCCCACGGAGAGGATGCAACCCCGCCCCAGTTGAGGTAACACTGAGGAGCCTCCGGGAGGAGGCAGGCGAGCAGTTTCCCAAACTGCAGGTCACTGATCACCACTTACGGGGTGCCTGATTCCTGTCAGCCTTCGGGGAGGCGGGGGGCTGCCCAGGTCTCCTTCCTCTGCCCCGAGCTTGCGGGACAAACACACTGGTGACATTTTAGATAAGCCCCGTGACCTGGAACTCCCTGGGAAGCAGCTCTTCTGCTGGGGAACGGGACGCAGCAGGACCATCGGGCCTGGTAACGCGGAGAGCCTGGCTGGCAGGTGAGGGGCACTCACGGGGGGCAGGGGAACTGCAGTGCTGAGCAGCACCTGATCAAAGCTGGGAACGGAGGGCTCCTGGAGCAAGAGCTGGAGCTCAGACGGAGCCTCTCTGAGGGCAGCCGGCGAGCCGGGCTGTCCGGGGCTGCAGGAGGACAGATGCACTAGCTCGTGGGCAGGGATCTCCGCGCCAGAACTTTCCCAAGCTGGTGGTCAAGGGAAGCCCGACGCTCAGAACCAGTGGGCACTGGGGTTTGATGTCAAAACTTGCCTTCGCCCCTTTACAGTTTGCTTTAGGGAACGTGTGAAAATTCTCAGGGTGTGCTGTTCCGTCATTCCAACCAATGCGGTCGTGATGGACATCGGGCCAGTGCTGTCCACAGTGATGAGAGAGAAGACTCATCGTCATTCTCAAAGCCGGGTCCCTGGCCAGCAGCATCCGCACCATTTGGGAACTTAGACATGCGGATTCTCAGGCCCTGCCCAGACTTGCTGATGCAGACACACTGGGGTACCTGGTCCCCCCGCAGGTGACACAGATGCCTGGGAGAGTCTGACCACCACGGAGGGAGGCGCCTCCTCTCTCCCGACAGCCCCCTCCTCCCGCACCCAGCCAGCCGCCAAGTCCTGCTGGGTCCCCGTCCTCCCGCTCCAGGCCACCCACGCTTTGCTTTACAACTTTTCCTGGTACCTCATTCTCTGCTTGCCCTCCCCCGGCTGATCGGCTCTGCTGCCCGAAGCCAGGCAGGCCCTCCCGAGAGGACGGTCTCTTGCTGCCGGAGGGAGACAGAGCAGAAGCGAAGCAGGAAGAAGACGACGTCCCCGTGCGTCCCCCCAACGAGCCCCTCCAAAACGAGCTCCCGTGATCCGTTCCTCACTGAATTCTGAGGCAAGTCCATGTCTTTTTGGGTCACTGATTCCCAGGTGTTAAAGTTGCCCCAGTCACTTGTAGTTCCAAGATCAGACTTATTTTGATCATTTAAAAAATCCCAGAGGTGTCAAGTCAAAACTTTGAAATGTATCTGATTTAAAGCTTCTCAAACTGCCAATTTATCCCTTCCCATCCTAACTATACTTCAATCAAAACCAAAACCAAAACCAAAAACTTCTTCCCTCTCTCCAGCCTTCCAGAGCCAGAGAGAGGAAACGCGGGTGTCGGGCCCCGTCCACCTGTGCCGTGGCCTGGGGAGTGGCAGGACTGCCCCGTGCGGGGAGGGCCTGGCTGTGCAGGGACTTGGCACTCACTGTTTGGTTCAGTGCCTCTGACAACTCTCAGAGGCAGTCTTCACACTAGGGATCAGGATCAAGTCGCAGGCGTTCCTTGCTGAAACCCTCAGGATAGACTCAGCGGGCCCCCCAGGGCCTAGGACAATGACGCCACCAGAGCCCTCAGGCCATGTCCTTCCCCTCCCTTCCCCCCAACCAGAGCCAAACCACCTTCTTCAGACCCCCTTTCCCAGGCCTGTTACCCTCTCACTTACTATTCCCGAGGGTTGGAGCACTCCCTGCATCCCCAGGCTGGCCACATCCCCCTCATCTTCTGGGTTGGACGTCCTGTCCCTTCCTTGATGAGCTGGCCCACCTGGGCGAGAGGCTTCCGTGGGCCCGGCAGCACCCAGGCCACTGGAACCACTGTCTCTCCCGTACAGAGCTGAGGATCTTGGCAGAACCCTATCAGACACATAATTGTCATGAAAACTTAGAAAATAGTTGGAGATTGAATGAGTGAATAAGAACCAAGGTTCTGCAGCCTCAAGCAGCCAGAACCAGGCAAGCAAGCAGCTGTGCAGACCTGTGTCTTAGTAAGTCCATGTCTCGCGTGTCTGCCTGGACCAGCTGCCTTACGAGAGCACCTGCAGGAGCTTATGGCCAGGGTTGACTGAGTCATGGATTTGTCTTCCCAAAAGTCAGTGCCTTCTTTGGAAAAGGCTCATGGCTTGTTTGTCTTAGTAGAGGCAACACTTAGGCTAGTGTCTTGGGGTCTGAAGTGCTGGCTGAAAGGGTGAATGGATGGATGGATGACAGATGGATGGATGGACAGACGATGAAAGGGTGGAAGGATGGTTGGATGGATGAATGGATGGGTGATTAATTAAGTGTAAATAGAAATCTGATTTGGGAACATTTAGCCTATTTTTTGTGTGTTAGAATGCAAGCTCTGCTTCAGGTTGAAGATGACGTATTTTAAATTGATTTTGTTTTATGTTAGTTTCTTCTGTATTAACTCTTATTTTAGATATAAAATATGTATGATTTTTCTTAATCACCCATTTATTTACTCATTCAACAAATGTTTTTTGGGGTGCACATCTAATCTTTCTATTATTTAACTGAAAACACTGAGCACTTACCATCAAAAGATTGGCTCTGATTTGATTTTGTGTTTTGTTTTCTCTATGGAATAAAATTCAGGGTGGGAGTGACTTGTGTCTTGTAGGTCTTCGGAAATGCACTGCTTTTTGGAAAAGAGTGACTGTCACTCTGACAGAACAAATTAGATAATTGAACAAACTTCCTAGTTGTTTTACTTTTGAAGAAGCAGAGTGTACCTTTCTCCTTGTAGTTTATTAACCCTAAAGTTAAGCATATTTTCCTAGTATGTATGTGAGTCTATTCATCCATCCATCCATCCGACTGTTTGTTCTCACATTCCTATACACGTCTTAGTCTTTCACATGCTGCCTAAAATATTCAAGACGTATATAGTAGTTCTCTACATGTAGAGTACTATATTTAAATGTGTAAACTGTATGTATGAAGCATTCCATATATAAACCTTGTATTTTCATGTGTGAATAATGAACTTGGATCAGTTGACCAGTTCTGGTGATTTCAGATACATCTCTTCTGTTTGGATGCTTTAGCTTTTAGCTCCCATTTAAGTTTTCAGACGCACACAAGCGTGCCCCGGGCACGCGCTCAGTCAGCAGACAACCTGTCAAGCTGGGTCGGAGCCCAGCCTGGCAGCGCCTCGGCGCGACGCGGGATGATGTATGGCCGTGCCACGGCTTGTTATGTCATGTCCCCGGATGACTGTGTAATTAATTGGATGCCATCTGATGAAGCAGCCGGTTCGACATGTAAGAAATAAAAAGTTGTCCATGCCCCGTGGAGCACATCTGTTTAATGGCATAATTCAAATTAATTTCCAACAATTCCGTAGGCGCTCCTGGAACCGTTCTGCGTCTCTGCCTGACGTCCTCCCCGGTGCCATGAACGAGGCGCCGGAGAGCCACTCAGTGCGGCAGCTCCTGAGTCCACTCACAGGAAGCACATTTTAAAAAACTTTTTTATTTAAAAAAAAATTTTACGCCAATGAAATTGGAGAAAGAGTACACACAGTTCCTGAATACCTGCCCCCACCTCCCCCAGTACCAAGGCCTCACACAGCCACTCTGCAGTGATCAAACCCAGGAACTCACTGTTGCTACAACCCTGTGAACTAACACATAACCTTATTCCAGTTTTCCTGACTGTCTCTGATGCCCTCTTTCTGGTCCAGGATTTAGCGGCCGCACTCCTTGGTCATCTCTAATCTGGGGCACTTCTTTTGGCCTGTCTTTGTCTTTGATGACCTATTTTTAAGAGTACTGGCCTTTGGTGGTGGTTTTTTGTAGACTGTCCTTCAACTGGGGTCTTTCTGTGTTTCCTTGTTGTTGGGTTGAGGTTATACATTTTGGCAAAAATACCCTGAAGGTGCTATTGTGTCCTTCTCAGGGACTCACAGCAGGATGTAGGTGACCACGGTGTGCCCCGTGACTGGGGGGGTTAACCCGGACCACGTGGTTAGAGTGGTATCTGCCAGGTTTCTCCACTGTCACGTTATTAGTTCTTCTTTCTGTTTAATAGGTATCTGGTGGGAAAATAATTCAGGACTATTCAAAATCTTTTTTCTTCTTATCTTTTCGGTCACAAGTGTTAGCATCCATTTGTGTGCATGACAATTATTGGTGTGGTGTTGCAGAATGGTGATTTTCTATTTCTGTCTTCCATTTCCTGCTACATTCGTTAACTGGAACTCTTCTGTAAGGAAGAGCTGCTCCTTCTCCCACTTATTCTTTATTAAATTCTTTTATTTTTAATAATGTTTTCAGGTAACCGTGGTTATCGATTTTGATACTACACTGAAACAACACAACTGGCAGGTTCTTAGAGGTTATTTGCAATGTGGAACCTCAGACTCTATCATGGACTATTGTCAAATCCATTGCATTAGAATCCATAGGTCTGTCTTGCACATTTAATAAATCTTGTACTAACGTGTAATTTTTTAAATAGTGCATTATTTCACCAAGTTATATAGATTTTAGAATGTTGACACATTTAATTAAGATTATCAAATAATCACCTTTGTTAATATCACCACGGGTCCCACTAGAAGAGTTTGTCAGTACTGGGAAGCTGTCAAGATGAATTTTCTCAGGAGAGCTTACATTTCATCATCGGCAATAAATAATGTCTGTTGATTTTCTAGAAGGGAGAAACTCACATTCATTTTTGAGAAAGTATATGCCAAGTAACTAAATCTAAATAATCACAGCTTCTCTGTCAGTCATTCTAAAGTAAAAATGGCATCGTATAAAAAAGAGGCTAGGTCAGCACATAAAAATTATTTTCCTTGGGGCGTAGCGCTTGGGAACAGCAGGAGTCTGTGTGCACTTCCCAGTTTATTCTACCAGGTACCCTAAGATATGGAATCAAGAAAGATGATTTAATAGTTAATAATTTATAATACTACAACCAGACTATTTCTCAGTAAAACTTGCTTTTTTATTCTGCAATTAAACGGTAGTGAAGAATGTAATAATCACCACTGCTGTTGGGTCTAGTTGCCTCTAGTCCGGCTGCGTTTGACCTCAGTGCACATGTCAGCCCAGTGGAAAAGGTAAATAAATTCCCGGCCGTGTTATGAAAATAGTTTTGACCCCCTGGGTCCCGTGAAAGGATCTCAGTGACTTCAAGGGTTCCACAAACCGTGCTTTGAGAACCACTGTTCTGAGTAAACCAGGGAGACTCTGCAGACTGGCTCCCGCCTCTCCGCCCCTCGTCACGTCCTGGGGTCCCTCTCCCTGCTCTCTCTCCTCCTCAGTTGCTCTTTCCATCAACATGAGCTGCACACACTTCCTTCATTCCGTCGGTTGTCATTCTTTGACATCGTTATTTATTTTTTTGTTCAAACCGTTCCAGATTTGGATACCGGAAATGCCTTCAAGATGGCTACCCTGGTTTTTTGGGTTTCTCCTTTGACAAACTTCCAACATTTTTTCCCAGAATTCACATGAGGTGTATCTCTAAATACTGTATCATTATACTTTCTTATTAGGTAATTACTTTTTCATAGCAGAGAGGACTTTGCATTGTTGCCCCACTCTTAATGAAGTGGATTCTAGGCCCAGGACTGTTCTCGCGTTATTTGTGTTCCCAGAAGCTGGTGGAGCATCTGACATGTGGTGGGTGCTCCACACACAGGTCCTGATAAACCAGGGCGTTGGAACCCGGGTGCTGGGGTGAGAGGCAGCCCAGGGCTTCTGGAGTCCAACTCCCGGGGCAGCTCCCCCACCAACCCTTGCCACGTTCAGCCTGAACACAAATCACCTGGGATCTTATGAAAGGGCAAATCCTGACTCAGTGGGCCTGGGGGAGGCCCGAGACACTGCATTCCCTGCCAGCTCCCATGAGATGTGGATTCTGTTGATGGAGGACCGGACTTTGAGTGGCCAGGTGCCCAGGTTCAAATCTCACACATGTACTACCTGCTAACCAGGCGACCTTGTCGGGTCACTTGAACTCGTCTGAGCTTAGTTTCATCGTCTGTAAAATGGGAGTGACCACGGTGGTACCTGTCTCAGGGACTGCTGCGAGAATTAAGGAAGCTTGTGAGCATGCGGGCATGTCGCAGGAGCTGGCTGGTGGCCACGTGTTGATACCTATTTGTTAGCAACAAGGAACAACAGTGGTTTCTGTTGTTTGCTTCTCTGAACAGTGACCTTGATGAGTCCTTTCCCTTCTCCTTCCTGCATTTCGGGGCCCTGGATTTCAGGGCTCAACACTGAGTCGTGGGAAGCAGCTGACCGGCAGAGAGCATGAGGTTCCCCAACTCCCAGCAGGCGAGCACACGTGGGCCCACCTAGTCACGTCATCTGGCCTGGATGCCGACAGAACACAGGGTACAGGCTGCAGGGGAGGACCTGGGGTGGACGTCAGCATGGAAGGCAGCCGCACTGGTCATGTTTGCTTGAGGGGCAGCCTGGAGATGCCTGAGGTTACAGAGCAGCTGGAGTCCCTCTGTGCCTTCCTTGGGCGCAGAGACTCCACTGTGTGAGGGTGGGTCTCTCTGCTGGACCGTGCAGGGAAGGGACAGTCACGGGCCGTCACCTGGCCTAGGGTTGGGCTCCTTCTCTCTGACGGAGCACACGCTGCCTCCTCAAAAGACCAGAGAGGAAATGGTGGTTGGTACTTGTAGACCTGCCTATACCTGGCATACACCTGGGGGAGGATGTGGATGGAGTGGCCATGTCTCGGATGCTCGGCTCTACATGGTGTGACCTTCACACGTCTCACTCTGGTCCTCACCGTGCCTCTAGGAGGGAGGAATCACATCACCCAATAGCAGAGCGGGGAGCTCTGGCTCTGAGAAGGCAAGGGAAGCGTCCGATGTCACACCTCCTGTGAGTGACACCATCACCAGGTGCCCAAAGCCTGCTCTTTCTGCCCCACCCACTGTCATAGGACCTGTCCTCCAGGTGCTGAAAGACACCAGGGGAGACAGCATGGGTCTGGCACAGTGTGCAGCACCCAGAGATGTTATATGTGCGTCACTGGTAGAAAACCCCTCCTCAGGAGGCTCACGAGCCCCGAAGTAAGCTCAGTGTTTTGGGGCATGGGAACCGCCCCCCTCACCCCAGACTGTTTGGCAGGTGTCATCTGAACGTCCGTGATGCTTGATCACTGGCCCTTGTGTGCTGCAGGCCGGAGGGCCAAGCACGGCTCTCAGCCGGGAGGGCGCGTGTGTCTGTGTGGGAGCCCCTCTGTCTGATTCCACGTGGGCTGATTAGAAGCAGGATTTCCTTCACGTCTTGGCACACGTCTTCACCGCCAGCATTTCACTCCATGTGTGCCTGTTTCCTGGGGGAGGAAAACACTGAGTGCCCAAATGCGGGACCCAAAACCCACGCAGGAGGGTGGACGTGGCCTGAATTTGTGCTGCCTCAACCACAGGGGCGAAGGGGCCACTGGGGGGGTGCCAATGGGTTGTGCCCCCAGCGCCTCAAACATACAGTGGGTAGCAGGGGAGAGACCAACGTGGCCCCCACTTATTTATGGAATAAGTATGTCGGTTTCACGGGTTTAACAACAAACAAGACACCTGAGGGCCCTGACCCCCTGGAGTGTGTTTACGGGGAGTCGGACAACGATTAACTGGAGATGCAGCTGCAGTGAAGAAAACAGGAAAGGCTGGTTTGACAGAGAAGTTGGGGGATTAGGCTGGGGCTCAGGGAAGCATCTCTTAGGATGTGACATTCAAGCCCAGCCAGTGATAAGCGGACCAGCCACATGGAGGCCGGGGAGCAGGAGGGTCCCAGCACCTGAGTCAGAGGTCCGAGCCCGTGCACAGCCTGGTGGGCTGAGACCCTGCCTGGTACCTTCTCTCCGATGGTGCATTTGCCTGGAGTCTAGCATCAGTCTGCCTGACCCTCTGATAGCTTCATCGTGTTATGCACAGGTGGTGTGCCTGTGGGCCACGTGGAGGGGTGTCTACTTACTACCTCTATCAGGGTTCAGGTTGCGGTGGGGAGCCCATAAAAAGACCGGCAGGGCCACTACTCTCCTGCAAGCACCATCCAGTTCTCTGGCCCAGAGGCTTTATCTCCCTTTTTGCCTCTGAAACAGCTTACTTACCCCTAAAATTCTATTGGTTCCCTGAGCTCACTTCTGATTGGTTACTTTCTTCACTCCTGATTGGTTATTTCTCTCACTCCTGATTGGTCCATTTCCCTAACTTCTGATTGGTCCAGTTGTAGTACTTCATTTGCATGGAGCTCACTCCTGATTGGTTATTTCTCTCCCTCCTGATCAGGCCATTTCTACAAAGCTTGTTCCTAATTAGTCAACTTTCGTTATACCTCATTTGCATATGATGTTGCGAAGTGTAAACTGGCAGCCTATAAAAACCAGTGTAAACCTACAGCTGAGGTCCAGAGCTTGTCGTATTAACGCTTCTGGGCCTGCTGGCGTAGTAAACCTGAGTTCTCCAAGTCTCCAAGTGCTGCGTGGTCTCTTGCCTGGATCCAGGTTGCTATCACAATATGGAGCTGTAACACATTTTCCCATAACAAGATGACCTTGGACAAGTAATTTAAGTTCTCAACATTTTCATTTTTAAAATGGGAATGATATCTTTCTGGCAGAATTGTGAGGAATATGATGATACATGTGTAACTGAGCACAATGCCTAGTACACAATACATGCTGAATAAATGAAATACATACGCCTAGGTACCACTCTTGTCCCGTATACTCATTACACATGCATTTACGTGTATTAAACACGCAGGTGTGTTTAATGCCTTAGCATGTATCTGCACACGGCCCTGCAGCTGATACCCTCTTGAACCCTACATTCCACTAGATTTACGAAGGAAACAAGGCAAAAGAAACAAACATTCATTAAAATCTGATTATTCCTTGTTTTCTGCTTAATGCTGTTCCCCCGAGCCATCTGGGAACAATTTATTGAAAACCATAATTGTGCATTAAATATTGCAATTTGTTCCAGACTCTGTCTATGGAGTAAGCGATATGGAGATGGATTGTACAGTCAGCACGTCGGCGGCCCCGCGGCTTCCCCACCCCGACAAGTTTCACCGTCTCCACGGTTCCCTCATCTTTCAGGATCCTATCAGAAAGAGTAAATGCTGGTTTCAAAAAACACGTTGTGCAGGAGAAGGAAGCAGCAGCGCGAGGAAAGCATCTCTGTGTTCAGCGCCAGAGGAGGTAGGTCAGGGAGAGGCCTGCGCAGAAAGGCGGCTTCTCTTCCTCTCTGGGGGAGGGTCCCAGGGACCCCCGAGGGCTCTGCAGCTCTGTCCCTGGGAAGGAGCGGTGCAGGCATTCAGCCCCGAATTCCTGCCTGCGTTAGGAGAGGGCTTCCCTAGGATGCTTGGCTTTGGGAGATCTGGTGACTGTCCCTGTTGCTCCGTGGGCCCCAGAAGTGGGTGTCTGTGGAGGTGGAGGTGGGACAGAAGCCAGGCTGTTGGGCTTGGGTTTTCTGATCTGGATGGACCTGATTGCTGGTGGCTGTGTGCTCGGGGAAAACTGTTTTCTCAGCCCTGAAGTAGGATTTAAGGAAAAGCAAGAGGAAATCTTCAATGCAGAAAATGTGGATAAAAAAATAGGGAGAGAAACCAAAGCTTTGGGGAGACGGGACACAGAAAGAGACAAACAGGGCTTGAGGTTCGCCGCTCCTGCCTCCGCGGGCCGCGGCCGGCGCCTCGAGGGTTTAAGGGACTTGCTGTGGTTTCCCCCCTGGCAAGTCTCCGGGCGGGATTCAAGCCTCAGCCACCTGCTCCCACCTGGGGCATCTCTGGGGCCCCTCTCTCCGCTGGCACCCACCTGCTCAGGCTCCCTCAGTGAGGGTCCCTCTGACCCTGGGAGCGGGTCCACACCCCCCACCCCCAGCTCACTCAAAGCCCTGAGTGCACTCGGGGCAGGTGAGTGACAGCTGACTGGTGGTGGGAGGGCATGAATGGACGATGAAGGCGCAGCCCCCAACGTCCCTACCCTTTGGCAGCACCCTGTTTTGCATCACTTGGTCTAGCCACACGAGTAATAGTCACAGCTTTTCCACTCCCCTCTCTGCTCCCACCCCACCCTTCCCACCACCACGCTTGTCCTAGGATCCACCTTCAACTTGACACCAGTGAACGACGGCTTCCGGAATGAAAGGCGCAGGAATCAGCACTTCTGTGGGCACTGGTCCCATGCCCCGTGTTGCTGTGGTCTGGAGTCCCTTCCGTGAGTCCCCCTTGAGAAGGAGGGTGTGAGGGTCAGTGGACCCACTGGGCAGGCGGCTCAGGCACCCAGCCCGCGTCCTGGCAGAGGTGTTGGGGAGGGAGCCAAAGATGGCACCTGCTTCTTATCATCATGGTCAGGGAGGCCTCAGAGCAGAGGGAAACAGAGCCCTGGGGACAGGAGCGTCGGTCTCTCTGCATCCCACCACGACGGGACGCTGCTGGGCCAGAGCAGGGGCCTGAGGAGGAAGGGAGCGGGGCTGCGCCTGTACAACTTCAGCGGCTCCTCGGGTCCCCCTTCCTGCTCCTCCCACACCTGCCGACGCTGCAGCTCCTGGAGCCGGTGGGATCCAGGCAGCGGGTGGGCAGATGGGTTTCCACTGCTCTTAGTTGCCAGTGCGTGTAAATACTGCCTGGTGTCAGGATTTCCAGACCTTCCCTGCGCTCCTGGTGCTGTCAGTTTCATGCACCTGTGTATCCACATGTGCTGGCCCTTGATGGGAGCAGGACCTCCAGGCAGCATTTCAGAAAGTAAGAGGGGGTGTCTCAGCTTTGTAAAATGTACACATTAAAGGTTTACACACACACACACACGCACACATGCACATATCCCCGTACCTAGAAAACACTCTGGAAAGCAATGAAAGTAAAAAAGTCATAAACCACAAAGTTATAAGTTACTATATTTTGTTGGTATTTTTTTCCCTTTACATTTAACAATTTTTCTATCAAAATCAAAAAGAAGCAAATACCATGGTTAAAACAAGCTGTTGGGAACAGGATATTGACAAATATAAACATATTTAGGTAATTTTTTGAGGGTGTAGCATGTCTTCACTGTGCTCAGGTGTCAGCTCCCTCGAGTCTCAGTCCCGCCTCCCCCTCTGACCGTGTCCACCTGTTCATGGTCGTTGACTTCCCAGGGCTTCAGCTTCCCCACCTGGAAAACAGAAATAATAATAGCCCCTGCCAGACAGTGTCATCCCAGCAGTGAGGAAGTTAGCTTCCCCTTATGAAATGTATCATCGCCCATGAAATCTACCTCTTCACATACTCACCATGCCTTCGGTTTCAGACAGCACACTTTTACCCACGAGCACAGCCCACTGAAACACTTAGGTTGAACCCTAACGGAGAAGAATGGGATAAAGGATGAGCGTGTCCGTGACGTTTTATTTTTTTTCTTTCAAAAAGCGAAAGGGTAAAGTTATTAGGACAAATGGGCGGTTGTGTCAGTGAGATGAGAACCTGTGGCATCAGAAACTGCTGCTGGAGACTGAATCTGGCCGGAAGGGTCTCTGTTCCAGTCTAGGGCAGGGCAACGGCGGGGTTCCCGGGGTCATCTGAGGCTTTGCGCTCCGCCTGCCCGGCTGGCGCACGTCCCCAGGCTGCTGTCCATGGAGTCACAGGAGCCGGAGGCCCAGCTCTGCCCTCCCACACGGCTGCTTCTCCCTTCCCGCTTCCAGTCCTGTTAAATCTGAGCTGAGGCTCTGCGGGATGGAAGCTTTGGGCACCCACACTCACGCTGGTGGCATGCTGCCTCCCGAGCCCACAGTTCAAGCACCTGGGGCGGGTAGGTTCCGCAAACAAAAATAGAGGGTGTCTAGTCAAATTTAAATTCAGATAAACAACAATTTCTTTCTTAGTGTGAGTATATCCCGTGGCATATGTGGGCTATATTTACACTGCAACAAATTCGTGGTTGCTTCCCTGAAATTTAATTTTAACTGGGCAGCCTGCGTGTGGTCTGGCGGCCCTCCCTGCCCCACAGACACTGTGCCCACCAGGAGGGTATTTAGGCAGCACCGCAGGACGCTGGCTAGAAGGGTAAGGGGAAAATGCCCAGTTCAGGGGCAGGTGGAGAACTAAATTAAAGTCAGTAAATCACAGCCCCCGGACAACTCTGGCCCCATCCCTTGTTTTTATAAATAAAGTTCTACTGGGACACAGCCATGCCTGTTTGCTTACAAACTGTCCATGACTGCCCTCAGGCTGCAATGGCAGAGCAGGACCCATGTGACAGAGACCATGGGGCCCGCAAAGTCCGAGGTATCTACTGTCTGCCCTCAACAGAGACCAGCGTGCTGACCCCTGGGATGGGAGGCAGGCATGACGGCTACCGAGAGCCGGCTCTGCTCCAGACACTGCCCGGGCTGTGTTAGCCCACCCTCTTCTCAAACTGATCCTCTCCAAAGGGCCAGGACTGCAGCCCAAGGAGGTCAGCATTCCAGCGCAGGCTCCTTGGGACTCAAAGCGCAGGACGATTGGAAGGACGCAAGTCTCAGAGAACCAGCATCTAGACACGTCTAGCTGGGTCCACAGGAGTTGGTGCCAGCGGGACCGGGGCCTCCCTCCACCTCTCTGGGTGGCACGGCCCCTCGTGCCTGGCTATCCCTGAGACCAGGCTCTGCTCTCTGGAGCTTCCTCTTGGAATCACTCGTGATTCAGCTGGCAGCCTCAGCCCCTGAGATTAAGGATGCTCAGGCCCAGGGCGATTACTTCGCCTCACCGAGTCTTTGTCCAGTGCACTGACCCTAAGAGAGAATCCAATCGAAGCATCGAGGACTCCCAGGCCGGGGGCCATGGGCAGGGAAGCAAGTGGTGTGGGTTCACCGGGCAAACCGACTCACCGTCTGGGACAGTCATGCCGCTTGCGTGTGATGGGGGTGGTCTGCAGGGTCCGGATCCCAAGCACTAATGCCTCACCGAGGTGGGGGCCGGACGATGCAGGGACGCCCACAAACGTGCTCTCCTTGCATGAGCACTGTGGACAGGCAGCCTAGCATTTGAATCCAGCCTGACCTCAGGAGAAGCAGCAGCCAGCCATACAGGACAGATCATCACAAAGTGCCCTTGTCCCGAGGGCCCTGCCAGGTTGTTGGCAGGAGCCGGGCTGCTGGGACAAGGGGCCTGAGCGCTTCAGGCCAAGGCACGTTGTGGCCTGTGGGAAGGCCCTTGGCGATTTAGGGCATCTGCCCAGGCAAGGGCTGGGTCTGTTTCTTCTCAACTCAAGGGTCATGGACATTATCTCTCCCCCCACTGTTACCGAGTCCAAACTCATTCTGCTCGCCACATGACAGGCCAATAAATAGAGAGGTGAGTTGTTGGGGCAAGGAACGGCGACTTCATTCAGAAGGTCAGCAGACCCAGATGATGGCAGACTGGCGTCCTGGAGACCCGTCTTCCCCAGGGCAGCATTCAGGCTCCTTTTATACTAAAAGGGGAGGGGGTGTGGTTGGTTGTTGTAAACTTCCTGGTGTTGGAATCCTTTGTTCCTGCAGCTGTCCCCGTAGGTCAGGTCATGGCGTTCCTGTAAACCTCCAACAAGACAAGTGTTATTCCCTGCTCTGCAACCTTTTATCTCTGTATGAACGGGGAAGTGTTACAGGTCGGAGCTCGATACTGGGCTCTCCCAGGTGTTTCAGGCTCTAGGCAGCATTCCTTTACAAAAGGTGAAGAACCAGTGTGACTGAGCCTGGGAAACAGAGCACAGGGTTAGCGCCAAAGGAGCAGATCCAATATGGAGTCAGATTTGTTCTTCCCTGTTACACTCTGACCCAAAGGCAATGTAAATATGAACTGGGGGAAGCAAAATGGACCTGCTGCCTGACGGTGTCTGCCTAGGAGAGCCCCTCGGGCCCACAGAAGCAGCTCAGCAGCTGATTCTTGGCCGAGGCTCCTGGATGCCTGGTGGAGGTGGAAGCTCTGGTGCCTCTGCCTGGGAGAGATGCTATGAAAGGGGAAGGGCCAGGCAATTAAAAAAGACAGCAAGAGGGTCAAGGAAATGAGAACGTTAAAACAGGAGAACATGTGACTATAAATTCCCTGCCTTACATGCCCCGCAGCCCAGCCAGGGACACCTTACTTGGGAGGAAGTGAGTAAACCTGGCCAGCTGCCTTCCTGTCGGTGACCGTCCTGTGCCCACTTCCTGTGTGTCCAGGTGGCTAAGCCAGAGGTCACTGGAGGGGATGTTTCCGCCTCGGGTGACCACGGGCAGGTCCTACATGAACCCAGAGATTCAACCCACATGTTTTCTTTTTAGTCCAAATCTTCAGCCCGCCTAGGCTGCTTCCGGTCTGTGGAGGGAGGGACTCTTTGACTCTCCTGGCTCACTCTTGCCTCCACTCATTTTTTTTCCCATCATGTATTTAGCCCCCTACTATGTTTCATAGGGTTCAAATTGTCCATTTCTCTTCATTTTTTAAACTTTAAGCAGCAAACTAAAATATCCCAAATCCTAATGTACAAAGCAGATAAGAGAGTGATGATAATCTTTAGGCAGATGTAACGTACATATGTTGTGTGTGACTGTATGAGCGTATTTGGAAATCTGCACAGTTGGCAGGACTGTGAGGCACCTGGTAATCTGTGGGGGCACAGCTGGGAATCCTCCCGCCCGCCGCCCGCATCCCTACCTGAGCACCCGCCCTCCCCCTTTCCTGGACCCTATCAGGCTGACAGGAGGGTGGTCTGAGTTTTTCAGCCGCCTTTGCAGCACTGAGCCTTGGGGATCCAGCCCTTGAGGGGTTGGTTTTAACAAGATTCAGCTGAATTTCCCAGCAGCCACAGGTACCAAAAGTGGATTGTTGGAATATCAATCCCCAACCCCATTTTGGTTGATGAAAGTCTGCCTTACCTGTCTGCCCTTCAGGTATGCTTCTCTTGTTCTGAAGTCTTTTCCCACATCATCACGAACATCATGGGATTTGGACTTACCCCGAGATGGCCCTGAATGCCCTCCTGCCTGCCAGTGTCCTTCTTGAGGTCTGGTGTTTGCAACTAAACCTGGCACTTAGGGTTTGCACTTTCTGGGGTGGGACCGAGGGGGCCACGGCCTTTGATCTGGGCTCCCCGCTCATGTTCCGATGGCATGTCAACCGGCACGACGGCAGACTCAACTCCAAGGAACTCTGCAGTCGACTAAAACGTCTAAGATTTCTTCACATACGTGTTTCTCCCAGTCAAATCTTTTTGGCTGTACACATGCTTAGATGCATTTTTGAACCCAGGGGCAAATTTTTAAAGATACTTTCTTTCTGCGTATTTACTCTTTTGCTCTAGTTCTCAAGGTTTTAGAGGCTTTATCCTGGTCGATGTACCTAGTTGAATTATGTCCCCACCAAAGATTGCTCCAAACCCTAACCCCCTGCACCTGTGACCATCAACTGATGTGGAAAGAGGGTCTCTGCAGATATAATTAAGTTACAACAAGGTCACACTGGGGAAGAGTGGCCCCCATCCAATGACTGGTGTTCTTATAAGAAAAGAGAACCGCCAGGAGCTAAGTAGAGGCAGGAAGGGGCCTCCCCGACAGCCTTCACATGGAGCGTGGCCCTGTCAACACCTTGATTTTGGATTTCTGGCCTCCAGAAAGGTGAGAGAATACATTTCGGTTGTTTTAAGCCACGCAGTTTGCAGTCCTTTATTAAGGGAGCCCCAGAAAACTCACACAGCCATGTGTTTTATTAAATTTTCTTCCCTGTTTTGTATCATCCACCAATTTCATCCATTTCACAAAAGCCCGCGATTCTTCACGTGGAATTCTCTGCCTTGATCAAAATGGAAGCACTGTTGACAGGCTGGAGCCACTGGAGTTAGTCCAACGTGGCCGTGTGGCCATCAGCGTTGAGATACTCACTGGCTATTAGTGTGGCGATCACAGAGTTACCTCCTGTTCTCCACTAAGGAAAATGAAGCCTCTCTCGTGTGTCAACAGTTGACCATCATGCCTTCCCCGGAACGACACCCAGTGGCCACATGGTGGCCACATGCCTGGGCACGCTGGGTTCCGATGTCACTTTCCAGCGTTCCCACTCTGTGAGTGGTCCTGCAGAAACCCCAGGGTGGGGGGGAATACCCTAAAATTCATGTTGGGGAAAAAAAACCAAAACATGTTTCCTTATGAAACTTGATATCTGAAACAAACAAACAGAAAATGTATTAGTTCAATGTGCCATATGAAGTTTACAGAATCAGTGAGTCAGTTTTCTCTAAACAATGTGTGATGCAGGTTATGTGATCTGATTACAGAGGGAGAAAACAAGAGCTGAGCTGGGATTTACGCCCACAGAGGACGGCCGCCCAGCCTTTCACTTGGAAAGTGTCATGAGCTCTGGTCATCCCTGGTCTCTGCATCCTGGTACATGACACAGGGGTGAAGCGTGCTGCGTGGAAACACAGTCCCCCGGTGTGCTTTAAAACACTGGCTTTGTGGTCACACGAGTTTAGAAAATATCGTGTTTTATATTCTCCTCCCAGAGACTCGTAATTCACATTGCAGTATTAAAAACGACCCCCCAAAATGCTGCAGTAAATAAACCTATTTAAACTGGGTTTAATTGGTGATTTATAGGCTTGTCTGAGCACAGGGCTCCTTTGTTATTTAACACCTACTAGCGCCCCATGGTATTACCACTCTGAAGGATAGTCCTTGGGAAAAGCTGTGGCAAAATGTTCTCATGGATTAAGACCATTTCTTTGTTTCCAGATTCCTCACTTTCCTTAGTGCAGCTTTGTGGCAGGTGGCCTCGGTCGCTGCGGGACCACAGACGAGGACGCCAGACAACGTTCCTTTGTAAGTTTTGTCAATGCAAAGGGACTAATCGAACCACAGGTCAATTATAAAACGATGACTCAAGACAATTTTACCAGCGGTAATGGTTTTTAAGAGCGGAAACATGACCCACAGTTTGAGTTGATACTAATGGCGTGAAAGTTTGAATTCCTTTTGCAAAATAATTCATTCAGCAATCTCTGCTGATTTCCACCGGGTGGGCTAAAACGGGATAGGTACCTGATTCTGAGAGGGCCCACCGCCCTCCCCCCGCAGGCTGACATCGGGGTGGATGGAGCCCCTCCCCTGTGCTCATCAGTAGGTCCCCGTGACTTCCACTTTTCACTCTTCCTGTGTCTTCTCGGACGCCATCCTGGTACAGAGCTGTCGTTTGTTGCCTGTTCAGATGAGAACATTTGCTGATTTTCAGTATTGCTTGTTCATTTTCCATGAAGGTCATGTATGTGGCACGGGGGTTGGGGTGGCATGGGTCAGGCGGGGAGACCCCCCGGCTGGTTAATGGGGTGGAGCTGTGTGCTCCTCCTGTGTGTCTGCTCTGCCCGTGTCCTTAGTGTGTCAGTGGGGACCATGTCAGGGCTGCCCCACGCCTGCGTACGCAATAGGAGGTTTCAAAAGCAAGAAGCCTTGAAGTGTGAAATGAGATCCACGGAAAGAAGATGAGGAGGCGTCAGAAAATGAGGGATGGGAAAGATGAGCAAAGTCTGGCACAACCTCAAGATGGGGACCGACACACAGCAGGAAGTTGGTAAGCTGTCACTCTCACGCGGCCCAGCTGGGTCTGCACGGAAGCCTAGGAATCCTGGGGAATGATGCCCCCACCTTAGAGTCTGAACTTACTTCTCATATCCTCCCAACCGCATCTCTCAACACGTGTCTGTGTATCAGACAATAACCAGCATCGCCAAGGCTGTGTGGAAACCAGAACCCTCACAGACTGCTGGCGGGAATGTAAAATGGTGCAGCTACTTTGGAATACAAGGTTAGATAAACATAGTAATAGCTCAAAAGGTGAAACAGAGTTCCCATGTGACCCAGCAATTCCACTTCTGGGTATATATTCAAGAGAAATGAAAACATATGTTCATACAAAAACTTGTATGTTAATTTTATAGCAGCATTACTCCTAATGGCCAAAGGTGGAGAAGTCCCACATGCCTATCCGTTGATAAATGGGTAAGCAAAATGTGGTCTGTCCACACAATGGGATGCTATTCAGCCACGGAAAGGACTAGGTACCGACCCGTGCTACTCCATCGATGAACCTTGAAAACATGCTCAAAGAAGCCAGTGAAGAATAAAACGACACATTATGTGATTCCATTTGCATAAAACTTCGAGAAGGGGCAAACCTACAGAGAAAGAAGGTAGATTAGTGGTTGTTAAGGGCTGGCGGGACAGGGGGTCGGGGTGCTGATAGCTAAAGAGTGCAGGATTCCTTTTAGAGATGATGAAAATGTTCTAAAATTAACTGTGGTCATGGTTGTACTTATTGGTAAATCTGCTAAGACATTTAACTGTACACTTTAAATGGATGAATTGTGTGACATGTAAATCTCAGCAGAGCTGTTATTAAACACACACACACACACACACACACACACACACATCTATAGTATGTCCTCTAATGGCCAGTGTGTGTCCAGCCCGGGGTCCCAGTTTGAGGTCGTCAAGACTCCAGCTCTTAAAGGAATCGGTCTCTGAGCTGCCGGGGGGGCATCTAACCACACGCTCTGATAGTGCTCATTCGCCGTGAGAAGACTGAAAAAATGTCTGCCAGAGAAGGCGAGAGTATTACCATGAGCTCCAGGCGCTCTTTGAGCGGGATGTGACGGTACCTCGGCGAGGGGCTGAAAACCAGGTGCCCTAGGCTCGCAGCAAACGCCCACTGCAGCCCAGGGCGTGGAGCGGAGACGCCGGGCTCCGCCTGAGCACTGGGCCCCGGTGGGGGCAGCTGTCGGCCGCTCCCAGGCCAGGGCTCCGCTTCACCAGATGAGGATGCGGTGGGTGCCCTGAAGGCTGAAAGTGTGGTGACAGGGACCCTGCTGGGGGTCGCTCCCCAGGCCTCTGTCCCTACTGCTGTGGGTGAGGAGGAGGCTGGCAGGGATGGCGCCGGGCGGGGCTGGAGGGCCCAGCCCCTTCGGGAACCAGGCTTTCCTCGGAGTGACCAGCAAGGCTAAACCTCAAGGCTGCTCATCCCCACGGAAGGCGGTTCCTCCCTTCCTTGAAGACCCAGGACCGCCGCCTTCTTGGCTTGTAAACTTCCCTGCCCTTGACGCCCGATCCACATCTTCACATCCGTCCTCGCCATCTTTTCATGCCGAAGATAAGTCTTTATCTCCTCCCCAAGAAGTGAAGCCTCTTCCAACACAGGTGCTGTGTGCCTTTTACTTTGGGGTTCCCCCGAGCATCTCGTGCAGGACAGAGAGAAGGACACGTGCTTGTAAATATCTGCAGTAAATATTGGCGAGGATGCTAACAATTTTTATTTGTTTTTTCAAACTGCATTTGGTGTTTTTACCAATCTAATCCTTAAATTTAAAAAATGTTCAGACATGGAACACACCTGAAGGCACGGCCAGTTCCCAAACTATCTGTACTAGAAAATGTTACAGTTCCCTCTGCTCCTCAGTCCACCAAGTATTAGCTCTTGTGTTTCTTGCCTGGTTGGATTTTATGTTTGTTTGTTTGTTTTTATGGCCAGTTTTCCATCATCTCAAATTCCGAGTTGTTGGTATCACTAATGGAGTCATGCAGTACTGTTCTTTGGGTACAAAGATATCGTCAGTGACCAAACGGCAGTAGGACATGCACTGTGAGTGGCTTCTCTGGCTGGAAGGATGGTTCAATAAGTTATCCATAAGTAAAATTCTTCAGGCCAGCAGGTGGGAGAATAAATGAATGAATGGTTGGGCAGATGAACAGATGGAGGGGTGGATGGACAGTTGGATGAGTGGGTGGATGGGTAAGTGGGTGGGTGGGGGGGCAGATGGGTATAGCTAGAGGGGTGGGTGGATGGATGAATGAATGGGTAGGTGGACAGATGGATTGGTGGGTGGATGGATGGATGAGATGGTAGTTGCGTGGGTGGGTAGAAAGAAATTCTTACAGCTGGAGGGATGTTAACTCAAGTGCCTCCTTCCCCTGGGAAATCACGTAGTCTGGTAACAATTGTGTGGACACTGGAACATGACAGTCTTGGTTTGAACCCCGGCTTCGCCATGGCTTTGGGCAAAGGACTCACTGTCTCTGAGAGTTCATTTCCTTATCTGTAAGATCAGCATAATAGCAGTGCTCACCGTCTGAGATTGCCCCCAGGGGCCTCAGGAGGTAACTAGCACAGTGTCTGCTGTGTTAGTAAGTAATCGAGAGTGACAGCTGGTACCCTTTCCATAATTGTTATTTACGGTGGAGTGAGGAGCTGTTCAGGGACTTACCTGAGTCTCACATGAGCAGGTCAATGGGATCATGAGAAACAAGGCCTCTCTGGTTCTCACGCAGTGCCTTTCCAGTCTAAAACCATTGGAGGCATTTAGGTTTTAGCAGATTTGACCTCAGTTCTTCTTCTTGTTATTATTACTGTTAAAATCTTTGGTTAGGTACATTACAAGTCTTTCCTTGCTCCTTTCTTTATAAAATCACTTGGAGGCAGATTGTTGGAAACCAAAGACAGAAAAGGGAAATTGGTCCAGGTCACACTGGTCTGTAGGAAAGCTGTCAAATCCGTCTAGTTTGATCGCAGGTGAAGCAGAGGAGCCTGGCCCCCTCAGGACCACCCCCTCAAGCCTCTTGCCCATCATCCGAGTGACTGTGTATTGGTTTTTCCTTGTCTTTCGACAAATGAAAATGGTGGGTTAAGTTCTCGTATGTCAACTGTGTCTATATAATTCAGTGCTATGTCACGAAGCAGTGAAGGCTCGTGACTATGGGGTCTTCATCTTGGAATTTGTGTCTAATTAGTATAAAGCGACCAAGCAATGCCTTCGGTGCGACTAGTGCCACCCTCCTTTCATCTTGCTTAATGACTGATACATGCTTTTGACCTTTTCACTTTTCCGAGTCATTTTGTTTAATGAGTCTCTTAGAGTCAGTCTTTGGTTGAATGTATTGTACGACCAAAAATAGGTACCGTGACCCCTTCCTGGAGATGCGCTGGGTCTCTCAGAGGTGAGGAGAGTCCAGGGTGCTGGGTGCATTTCTGGTCCCGCGACAGAGAAGAACAAGCCTGACTCCGCATTAGGTCTGTTCCTTTAGCTCCTCCCCTGTGCGCTGTTTCCTGCGCCCAGTCATCCTCGTTCTGTGCCTGTGTCTAAAAGAATGTTGCCTGGAGCCTGGAATCTCCAAGAGAGCCCGTTCTCAAGGCTCTGACCTGTGAGGGTAGAACACTTTCCCACTCAAAGAGAGATAAAAAGTTGCAGAACAGAGAATAACATTTCTTGCTGGGGGTTTACACGAATATCATGACCTGAACGTGGACAGCTGCAAGAACAAAGGGCTCCCGCACCAAGAAGTTTGCAGCTACCAACCTCACCCTCTCCCCTTGTAGTATAAAAGAAGCCTGAATTGTGACTCCAGTGATTTGGTTCTTTGGGACACTAGTCCCCCATCTTCTCAGTCTGTTGGATTTCTGAATAAAGCCGCTATTTCTTGCCCCAACACCTCATCTCTCCGTTTATTGGCCTGTCGTGTGCTAAGCAGTATGAGCTTGGGTTCAGTGACAATGCAGTGATGTGGTTTTTTGGTAATAATAAAGTTTTCTTTTTGCTCCTCCTTTCACCCCACCGCCCATCCCTGCCCCCACCTTCCTAGGGGAGCCTTCAACGCAGAGCTTCCTGGAATGTTAGTAGAGGTTATTGTTAGGGACTGATTCCATTTTCCTCCTGATTTTTCTTTGAAGAATACTTCGGAATAATACACTTACCTCCAAGCCATTCCATAATCTGCTGAGAGTGTAATCATTTTGGTGGAATTTGCCAACGGTGATATTTTAAGGGTTAACAAAAGCTGTCAGTACCTCACAGAAGGATATCAAAGTGCCTCCACAGACCAGTCACTGCATCTGAGTGAGTGCTCTTGCCAGGAAGCCCCAGCAAAAGCCTGCCCTTCCGTTTGAAGATGTGCGAACCCCAGGGAGATGGGGCATGTCCACCTGAGGGGGGTGGTACACAGGAGCCACTGCAGCAGGGAGAAGCCAGGCCACTGACTTGGAAGGTTCCAGAAGCAAACATACACTCATGATCTCTCTTGCGAATTTAGCTCAAGAAACAAAAATGACCTTGGATATGCTTTGGGCTTAAGTGAGGCAAGATGTGGACAGTTAGGGCAGGAGGAGCTCAACTGAGAAAAGCAGAGGCAGGGGCGTCAGAGGGAACAGCTCTGGCTGAGCAGAGGGCAAATCCCCTGGCGGGGGGTGGGGAGCAGGGATGGGGACGACTCCTCCAACACACGTGGCCCTTTCTCAGCGCCAGTTACGTACATCTAAGTTCCTGTTAATGGCTACTTTTCAAGATGCATTATCTGCTTGCAAAAAAGATGGCCTCTGATAAAGGGTCTATATCCCCTCCAAATTAACCACGTAGCAAAATATATGAGAGAGTGAGAAACCAGAAAGAGGAAGAAGGAAACAGGTACTGGAGAACAGGCAATACATTTGGAATAGACGTTAAATTCAGTGTTGAGCATCCCAGAATGTAGAGAGAAAAGTGGGGAGAAATTATGCCATAGTTTCATTATCAGAAAACAGGAAGCATTTCAGTTCCTCGGGGTTGACTGAGAGTTTTCTGGCTGTGAATTATTAAAATAAAAACTGACCTGGACTTCAACTGTGGGATCACACTGGAGATCATAATGGGAAGAAGCGTAAACAGTGTTTTTACAAGAAACCCAAGAGCTGTTTTCTCATGAGTCTTTCCCCTCGCAGTAAACCCTGATAAAAGGCCGGGGCACAGCACGGAAGCCAGCTCAGCAAGCAGGACCCTGGCGAGGCTGGGTTTCCGTGGTCCAAGCGTGTAACCTGCACTATTCCAGCTCGATGCAGAGACTGAATGTGAGACGAGAGAGAGAGGAGGGGCAGCCTGTGTCCAAGACGCCCTTACGTCTAGCTGGGACTTGCTGGGGCCCCCACGCGGGGCCTGGGACGTGCAGCTCCACGTTGTAACTGAGCACGACCCTGGGGGGCCTTCTCAGGACAGACCCCCCCCCCCGTATCCTCTGCTGGAGCTCCTTTCTGAAGCACCCAGATAATAGTATCTCGTGTATATTTCCTGAGTGTTTTAGATGCTAAAAACCACCACCAAAGGGAAGAAATCAACTACTTGATGATGGAGAGCACGTGGCGCCCAGACCTTCCCATGCCCAGAAGTCGATAGTGTTGACCATCCTGTTCCCTCAACATCAGCCAGAGAATCATGCAGGAGCTGATCACTGACCCTGTGACCCCCATCCCTCACCTGGCCTTTAAAGATGCTTTGTTGAAACCCTTCGGGGAGTTTGTGGGTTTTGGGGGGGCATAAGCCACCCCATCTTCCTTGTTCGGCTCTGCAATAAACCTTTCTCTGCTCCAGACTCTGGTGTTTTGGTTTTTGGGGCCTCACTGTGCATTGGGCACATGAACTTGCCTTCAGTAACAATTTGGCTGGTAGAGCACAGGCCCAGGCATCTGGGAATGCAGGGTCTAGGCTGGCGGGATGGAGCCCCTCCTCCCAACACTTGAGAAGGAGGAGCTGCTGTCCTCAACTTGGGGAGAGCCATGCCAGGCGAAATCTAAGATTTTCTTCGGGGAGTATCTTTGCAACTGGTGTAACTTTCATGAGACCTCAGAGATCATGTAGGCCTGAAGTGTCTTCAGAGAAAGTGTTACCTATTACTTGTCTTTGGAGGTCCAGGGAGACCTCGAAGACCCTTTCTCTGAGGATGCTGGGAGCTCACCAGGATAAACAAGTTGAACACGCTAAGTTGCTCATGAACTTACTGAGTGATGGCCGTTGGGTTTGGAGAGTGTCTGCAAAGACAGTGACCTCAGGTCTGGACTAATTCAGCTTGAGCAGCCCTTCCTGGCTGTGGCTGGATCGTTGGGGGTCATTCTTAGTTCATGATAATAGAACTGTGTCATCAGCAGAGGGGAGGAGATTTATCGCCCTCCGTGTTATGTTGGGGGACACCCCCCCAGTTCTGTAGAAGCTCTGTTAGGCTGTTAAGATACAAGCTCATGCGTAAGGACAGGGGCAAACCAAACTGCAACCTGGTCTCACAGTTCGCGACCCTGACCCCAGCTGCTGGGTCCACCTTCCTGCGAATTCGGGTCATGGTTTTTGAACGGAGATTTTGCCGAAGCCCCAGGAGAAGCCTGAGGACCCTGTAACTATTTTCTCACCCTTGACGTCTTTGGTTCCTAATTTGTTTCAGATTATGAAATTACCATACCTTGACGTCCACAGCCTCGTGGAAGGGTCGCGTTTCCGGAGTCGCTCCCAGGACCGTCCCAGAAAGCACCTAAGGAAAGAACTACTGGACTGCTTTTGCAAAAGCAGAGATGCTCTGAAAAAACCACCGCTCCATCCCGTTCACAAATGTTTCGGCGTATCAGCTGCACTTCACTAGCCACAGACATTTCTTAAGCGCTTCATTTTGACCACAAATACGAAGCTGCTGACCGTGGATGATTCTCTGGGAGGAATCACCGCGCACAGATGCTTGAGTCAGCACACAGGCCCTCGGAACGGACCCCTTGGCCAGGAGACAAAAGAGCGGGGCTGCCTGCCTTTATCAGTGATTTAATGAGGCCCGGAGATTCTGATTTCTGTGCCAAAAACGGTAGAGCAGAACACAGCGTGGTCAAAGATGCAAAAGTGGGGAAATCCCTTCATTCAGAAAAAAATAATGTGCAATCGTAGAAAAAGAGGTAGAGAACGATGCAGCTAGCTGAGTTTTTCTAAGGTTATTTGCTTGAAATGTATTCCTTTGGTATTTGCCCCAGATTCCTACTCAGCACTGTGCTCTGGCCGGTTGCCTGGAAGACGGGATGAATGCAGCATTCACACAAGTTGGGGGACAGGGACACCACTCGGTGTCATTGCCCAGGGTCCCTGTCTGCACATGGCCTCTGCCATCCAAGACCTCTCCCTTCCCCACCCTCAGGTGCCCTCACTTCTCATAGAAGATCCTGAGCTCCTGAGCGCTGAACTTCTGGAATGGAATTTAGCCTCAACCACAATTGTTATTTTTTTTCCTCCAGCTAAAACCTTGTATTCATCAAGCTGGGTGGTCTATTACAACATAATAGCTGTAAGAATGTGAATGATTTACAGAATTCATAGACATTATCACCAAAAGGGTAAACCAACATATGCTTCAATTCACAGCATAGACGTTTGTTGTTAGAAGATTATTCTTAAGTACCATTCTTAGGTGGCTGGATAACATCTTCAAAGGTTGTAGAGGGTTTAAAGAAATATATTAGCACAAATTGCTGTTTCTATCAGCTCTCTGTGACTTTGTGACTCTGCTTGTCTCTAAGACAGCTTTATAAAGCTTTATAAATAGTCTTCCTAAGAAGTGACTCTGGGAAATAGACCCACAGGCCTCCGTGGATGTATAATCGCACAGTCAGAGACTTGAGCGGCCGGCGCGGTCATGCCCAGCCATTGGGGGTTGCTTCGATTACTGCTAGATTTTGGAGATACACTTCTCTGCTTCTTTTCTACAATTTTAATTTTTTTTAATTCTTATTTTGGGGGAGGTACTTAGGTTTTTATTTATTTATTTTAATGGAAGTACTGGGGATTGAACCTGGGACCTTGTGCATGCCAGCCATGCACTCTACCACTGAGCTGCACTCCTCCCCAACTCAGATTTTTTTTAAATGGAGGTACTAGGGCTTGACCCCAGGACCTCACGCATGCTAAGCATGCGCTCCACCACTGAGCTACACCCCCTCATACCTCTCTTCTTCTAGAATAGCGATATGACATAAAAACAAGCCCAGGGGTAGAGTTTGACATTTGGTAGACATCTGAGATACCCTTGTGAGGTTAACTGACAATTGTTCGCTCAGTTGCCAACTAGCACGTCCAACTAATAAGGAAGACTGTTTGCAGAGAACGTGATGTCAGAGAGCCTGGAGCGGGGAGCAGGGGCCTGCGAGCCTGTGGAATGTTCTCTGGCTCAGGATACAGTGCTGCTGGAACGCAGGGCTGTTGGAGGGACAGACCCCAAGATTACTTTATTTTGAGTCAAAAAGTGAAGTGCAAGATTGATAAAATTCATATCAAGGGTTTGCATTTTCTAATTCAATTCATTTTAGTAACTCCTCCAAACCATATCCTCCGTAAAGGAATTATGCACAATGTGTAGCATCTCCATATGTCTTATAAGGCTACGTAGGGCGACAACACCCTGAGCTCTCCAAGGAGAAGGTCACAGAGTTTTCTTTCCAACAGTGGCCAGCATCGCTTCTTCAGTCCATGTGTCCTGTGGGAGAGCTATGCAGGTAAAGCGGAGGGCGTCAGTTAGCAACGCCTGGGCAGCCTGGCTCAACGTGAAGCTGGGCGATCCAGGCGGGTCCCACCTCGCAGGGGCTCTGCCTTATCCTTGAAAGCTCTTGGCATCAGGACCGAGTGCTGCGTCCTGGGTCCCGCCGGCTCCCCGGGCCAGCGTGGCGGGCGGCCGTGCCTGGCAGGTCCCTGGACTCGCGCATCTGCGCCTTTGTTGGAGGAGACTGATGGGCTGTGTTTGTTGGGAACATCGTTTCCAGGATTCTTTTATTAAACTCAGCTGTGTTGGGCTCCCCTAAATTATTCTTAGCTCAATGGAACAAAGAATGTCAAATAGTGAAAGTGTCATTTGAGTTATAAAGGTAGGTTTCAGTCTTGCTTCTTGACATAAAGATGAGGCCAGGCAGAAAGAGACAATTGTTGGAGGAAGATGGAGGAAGAGATCTGGCCAGAACCAACACAGCGGTCCAGGAGGAAGGGTGCCCTGGTAGAACGGGGTAGCGTCCATCTGAGAACTTGGGGTCACCTGGCTTTTCCAGATGAGGACCCACCATGAGGGAAGGGATGGGCCCAGCTTTCCCCAGTGATGGAGCTGATTCTGGAATCCCCAGATCACCCTAGTCTTTGTTGATATGTTCTCGCACCCTAACACAGGGTTTTCTAGTGAAGTGACCATTTAGCTGAAACAAAGAAGCCCCAACCGTTTCTGCGCGTTTCCTCTGTCCTGAGACAAGCACGGGCGCACATCTTAGTGCGCTCCCATCATTCTGCAGTAAGTGACACCTCTGGCGTCGGCTGAAAGGCCACAGCAGCTGTTTCCCTTCGGGTGGACGACGGTCACGACACACGGAGCTTGGCTGGTGGGTGTGTCTTCAGCACTGACGCCCTTGTGTCACCTGACATGGGAGGTCCTGGGGTGTGGCCAGCTGAAATGTGGCGCGCTCACTGTGCCACACAGACCCGTGGTGCCTGCAGACCTAGGAAGGAATGTGCTGGATGCAACATCAGAAGCCCTAAGTAATTGGCAGAGCCCATAATTGCTTCCAGATGCTCCTCCCTTGGAGTTCTCTAACCTTCCTCTTTCCATGGAAGTCTCGAAAGCAACTGGTACCCCAGGGGGAGCCCGAGTTTGCAGCCGACCTCTGAGGGCCTTTGGCATTCGCCGTTAAGTCAGGACCTCGTTACCTGCAGAGGCCCTTCCCCTGGCCGCTCACGTTCAGGGAGTGGGCCAACACTGTCGTCTCTGAAGCTGTCTGTCGGCTTGCTCTGATTAATTATTTTCCTTGCTGTTGTTTTTTTTTGTTGTTTTTTACCTTTTCAATATCATCTTTTCTTTGGGTCTCTATGAAATCAGCCCAACACTAAAAGTTGTTTTCAGTTTCTTCAAATCTGGGGAAAAAATCAGTTAGTTCGCTTTAAAATATCTATTGTGAGCCTATAATAAAAAAGAATGTGAGAAGGAATATATATAACTGTATAACTGAATCACTGTGCTGTGCACCAGAAAGTAACACAATATTGTAAATCAACTCTACTTCAATAAAACATACACGTTAGAGATCTCCTGTGTTACAAAAATGGAAAATCGTTGACTATTCTTCTCGCCACTCTGTTGCCATCTGGAAATCAAGTCTGCCGACCCCGTCCTAGGATCAAAGCGTGGAGAGCCATTCCATCGGGGAGGGGACGCCAGCCCCTTGTGACTTGTTTCTGTGAACGGGAATGGTGCTGCCCTGTTGCCGCGTCTTGCCCGACCGGTGGACAGTGTGTGGTCTCTCAGTACGGTCAGTATCCTGGATCTCACTGGTTCTTCAGAGCACCCGGGTGACAGGCAGGTCTGGCTTCATTACTCCCCTCCCAGGGGAAACACAGCTTGGAGAGGATGGTGACGACGTGGCAGGGTCACACGGGTGGGTCCCAGTGGAGCCAGACACTGGGGACCTGAATTCCCCAGAACCCCCTGGGGCCCACAAGGGGGTGAGGTCGCAAGAAATGAGTGAACGCTGGTGAACCACTGCCTCCCCGTAGCAGGCCCTCCATCTGAGAGCCCAGCATCGGGCAGTCAGCTGGGTGGGGATGGGGTGGGGAGCTGGGATGTGGGTGGAGCTGCAAAAGGACGTTTCCTGGATCCTAAGACCACTCTGCTGCCATATTTAAACATTTCTCTGAAATCCAGGATGTAACTCCGTTTGTGTGGAAGTGTTTCTTTATGCTTTCTATTAAAAAAACCCAAACTCGCCCAATTAGTGAATGCTCGCAGGAGCCAGTCATACGGCATCACGGTGTGGCAGGGAGACGGGGGCTGTTTTCACTCTTCCGTTGAATTTCTGCATTGCCTCTGAGTGGGACTTCCTTTGTCTAATGCTTGTCTTTAAAACGAAGAGGCTGGGCTGGATTATTTTTAGCGTCATTTGCTAATCGGCAGACCAACAAGCTGACACAGAGTTCAGTGGAGGCGCAGAGGTAAGCGTCCCGGAGCGCAGGACACGGTGTGGCGGGCTGACGGGGCCGGTGCACCGGGGGTGGGCTTGGGATTCGTCCTGGGGGACGCGAGGCCCCTGGAAGGGTGGGCGGGGGAGCATGCGGCGCACGGGAGGACAGGTCTGAGGGCTCTGAGAGCTAGGGGACCGGGGTGACCGTGGGAGGCTGAGAATCCGAAAGCAACTTTCTACTTGACAACATGTAAATAAAAATGTGACTGTTTGTGCCCAGGTGCTGCAGTGACAAAAGCCAAAGATGAGACTTTGTTGTTTTTGAAAGAGCGTTCCTTCTTCCAGCATTGTCCCCATGTAGCCTTTCGCCGCCTCAGTTATGCCCCCGAGTGACCTTTAAGTTTCCCTTTGGCAACAGAGCCACTGAGAAGGGAGGTATTTGGTCAAATTCCCCTGGGATGGGGATGCTTGGCGTGCACGCCCCCCTCAGGCCTGGTGGTCTCCTGAGTGGAGGGACCGCTCTCCCTGAGGCCGAGCACGGCCAGCACCCCTCCCACTGACTGTCCCCAGGGAGCAGCTGGTGCATCCAGGCTCAGTCCTCCGACCTCTGGAGTGCCGTCTGGGTCAGGGCAGAGGGGGTCACCTGAGCCACTGCACATCCATGAGGAGTGCAGGCCGCCGGGGTGGGGACAGACCACCTGCCTCCTGCCTCTGCTTTGGCGGCCTGTGGGACACTGTCCACTGTCAGTCGAGCACAAGCATCTGCTCTCCGCGTGCAGACGGAACCCCAGCCCCTGGGATGGCGCGGCAAGGGCATCGGACCCCCTCCCTTCTCGGCTCCATCTCCCAGGCCGCCAGCAAGGGGAACCGGAGGGGGGGCCTCGGGCTCGGCGGGGTCAGCTGTCTTCTCTCCCTCACTGGGGGTTACACCTTCTATGTTGAGTTTGCTTTTCAGAGTGTTGTGCCCAAACCCCAGCTCTAGCGATGGGGCTTGGCGGGGGACACGCCTCAGAGGGTCCCCCTGGAGCAGAGCAGCCAGCCCTGCAACCACTCCCTGCTTTTTAATGCAGAATGAACGATGCGATGGTTTTGGCCCACGGGGCCTTTCAAAGAAGCAAACCGTCCTGATTCGGAAATACCGGCATTAAGTAATCTCCCTGGGCGTCATTCCCTCTTGCCGCGGTCCCAGCAGCGCCTCCCAACCTTTCCCCTCCGTCGGCTCGTTGCTGTCCAATTCCAGGACCACCCTTGAGCCAGGCTGTGAGCCTTCCCACCCCCAGTCCCTCCTTTGAGTCCCGGCCACTGAGCCCAAGATATTTTAAAATCACAGAAGCTTGAGGCTGGCCAGCATTTTGACAGGTCTCCCAGGCGGAAGTGAACCGCCTTCTCTCCTGCTTTGCTGAGCAGCCTAAGGACAGGGGATGGCCTGGCGGTGCCCCCATGGCTGGCGGGCTCCGGATGCAGCCCCGGGGCAGGCTGGGCCGTCCGGCTCCCACCCTGTGGCTCCCCGCCTGCACCTTGCTGGCCACCAAGTTCTCCAGGGAACATGGACTGAGAGCTCAGGCAGAGTGCGAAGGTGCAGAGGACCAGGGTCCCAACAACCTCAGTGACCTCAGTGGGATTGACAGCAGCACTCGCCTTAAGCAGGAGGTGAGCTACATAGCTCCTCCAGGAAGAGGAGCTTTTGCAAAAAGTATTTACAAAAAGGAAAAATTGTATAACTAGAGTGTTCCCGCTGTGACCTGGCTGGTGTTCGGGCCGCATGACGGGGTCAGGCCCCGATGACGACGCTGCCCCCCGAACACCGCCTACCTCGACGCCCACCTGCACGTGGTTGATGAAAGCCTCTGATCCTTCCCCGCGCAGCCCTTCTGTTTGATGTCTGCATCAGTTACTCCACTCCCCTGGTACTCACGGACAGGCCAGGTGGCTCCGTGGCGAGCAGGCAGACGTGCTCCGTGCCCACGTGGCCTTCCCAGCCCAGCAGGAAGGCAAACAGTCCCAATCACACAGACGGGTGTTTGGGTACAATTGTGGGAAGTGGCTTGAGGGAAGGAAGACGTGCTTGGAAAGTAATAACGGGGCAGGAAAGACTTCCTAGGAAAGGATGTTCACACGGAGACTTCCAGGATTGCCGGTGTCAGCCAGGAAGGAGCAGGAGTTCCCAGGAGAGAGGACAGCCTGTGAAAGGGCCTGGCGCGTCGGATGAGCGGAGATGTGGTCCTCCAGTGGGGGAGGGGCCCGCTGCACACACGGGCGGAGAGCAGGTAGCGAGATGTGTCTTTCTCCTTCAACGATGGAAATCTCTTAAGGTCTTTGGTCCAGACATAATTTCTATCAGATTGGCCTTTGCATAGGGTCCCTGGGGATGCTGTGTGCAGATCGAGGGGCCCAGAGTGGATGGGAGGAGGCAGCAGGAGGCCGACCCCCGGCACAGGCGAGCAGCGGTGAGCATGAAGGTGAGGCTTGAGTTGGATGGATCGCTGCGGGGTGAGCGAGGCAGGACTTGCACGGAAGCCCGTGTGAAGTGCCCTTGGGCCAACTGAAGGAGACGTCAGAGGGGTGGTGGCCACGCCAGAGAATCAGACACATTCACCATCAAACAGGGAAACCTCTGGCCAGAGATACACACGGGAGACTTGTCAGCAAGAAGATGTGACTCAAGTCTTGGGTGAGTAAGTCTTGGCCAACGTCTGGAGGGGAGCTTCCAGGGGGAGGCGGCGAGGCCAGCCCAGAGCTTCTGCCTCTCGCATCTCCACATGAGGCCCCAGGTTAGATGCTCACGGGCCCCCTCCCTGTGTGTTCCTGTGTCCTGGCATTGAGTCGGGGTGTCAGCCAATCATCCCACAGTCATGTGAGGTAGAGGTGCCTCCAGCCCCATGTGACATGTGGAGAAACTGAGGCACAAGAGACTAGACCACCAGCTCAGGCAGCCGGGGTTCTTCAGCTCCCCCCTCCCCTGCCCCATGTAGGGAAGCAGGTCAGGTGGGCACTGAGGGACTGGGAAGGCTGGTGGCCACGCCTCAGCTCAGCCCCCTGTTGCCAGGGGGAGGGATATGGGTCAACAGACCTTTTGAGTTTTTAAGAGATCTGAATTTTCATATAGTTTTCCATTTTCTAAATATTGCCAATCTGTTCATATTTTTAAAAACCACTATTGTGGTCAAAAATATTAGGGCGGCATACCTCAGACCATGAGTTTTAACTCTCTGGTTTAAATGTTGGAAAGAAATATACACTAGTGTATATACAATAGATAAACAACAAGGCCCTACTGGAGAGCACAGGGGACCACATTCAATATCCTATAATAACCTATGATGGAAAAGAATCTGAAAGAGAATGTGCATGCATCTGTGTAACTGACTCACTTGGCTGTGCAGTGGAAACTAACATACCATGGTAAATCATCTACACTTCAATAAAATAAGTGAAAAATATAAAGGTTGGAAGAGGAGGAGGGGCTGTCACAGGGTGCAGAGAAATGGGGTGACTGGAGGGGTGGGGGTCCTGGGCCGAACTCAAGGGAGGGGTCTGCGGGTAAATTCAGCTTGCTGTTGAATTTTCTCCTTGCATGTGGTTCTTCCCTCGTCCTGGGGGGACTCTGCCCCTGTTAGTGGTCCGTTGTCTGAATGTCCTCCCCACTCCCTTCAGGTGGGCCTCCATTCATCCTGGGTTCCGAGGCATTGGCACCCGTGACCTGTGGCCCAAGACTGATAATGAAAAAGGATGCTGGGGACTTGTGTCCCGAGCGGGTCAGTGATCCCAGTGACCCCAGTTGCAAACTGACCACGTAGCCAAACCCAGCTGTGGTTTGGGCCACCCAGTTGGAAATAGTTTTCAATGATTAAAATTCACTGGACATCACATGCAAACTTGAATTAGGGCTTTCCTGGAAGTTGATGGTGGGGCACTGAGTTTTTCCCACATGGCCAATTCCGTAGCTGTCTGCACTCTCTGGGCAGGTGGGTTTGAGACCCTGCAGGGAAACTCAGTCAATAACCAGAGACTTCCTCAGGGCAGGGGGTATAGGGAATGAATGAATGCCTAAATGAATTAATGAATGACCAAGCAGACCCCATCTGACAGCCTGCCCTGCCCCATCCTGCATCCTTAGAAACACAACTGCCCTGTGTCGGGGGCAGAGACGGGATGCAATTTCAGGCTCCTTCCCGTCTCCCGGACCCCACACAGGTTCTTGGGTCTGTGTCAGACGCTGCCTACCCTGACCCAGGGGAGAAGAAATCCCTGGCAAACATTAGCCACCCCAGAAGGTCGTGGCTATGTGTCCCTCCCTTCTCTTCCCCAAACCCCTTAATTCTGAACCTATTGAAACAGTATGAGTGATGAGGTCACCAGGGGCCCTCCCCTCCAGCATCTCCCCAGTTCCCTGTATTGTCTGATTCCTATTTAGCCGTTTCCTTCCAGACTCAGGCTGAGCTCCATCCCAAAGCTGTGTCCATGCTCAGACTGACGTGGGTCTGTCCCTGCGCGTCCCCCAGGAGCCATGTCCCCCAGGCCAGCTTGTCTCGGGGAGCCTGGCTTTCTCTCCCTGCTTATCCCTCATGACTTCCCTTAGGTGCCTTGTGAGACCCAGAGGAAGAGAAGGGCCTCGTCACCTGAATCTGCATTACCCCCTTTCTGGGGGAGCCCCCAGTGGGGGCTGGGCCGCCAGTAAGATTCTGAAGCAAACAGGCCGGCCCCTCCGTGCCACCTCCAAGTAGCGGGGCGGACGCTTGTTTATTTTGGGTTTGATGAGTAAATCATGTGGAACAAAATCCAAAGCTCCGCTCAAGTCGGCACAGATGCCATCTGTCACCTCCCCAAATCCATCGGGCGGGGGAGGGGCACTGGAAATGTTTGCCAGCAATGGCTCAGTGCCCTCTCTCTCTTTCTCTTTTAATGCACTAGCAAGCATAGTAAATTTTCACTCTAGTTTTGTATTTGAAAGGTTAGATTTTGAGGTCAAATGTCCAGTGAAATCCTCTTCTGGGTAAAAATGCACATGTGTCGGGACCACTGGTATTTAGTGCCCCATCATCCTTTATGAAATGTGCCCCTGCTCTAGATCGAGGCATTCATAGACATTAAACAAGGGGCAGTGCCCGGGCTAAGCTTCCTCCAGTTGAGAAGGGAGGCATCGATTGGGGGTGACAGTCTCTGGTCGGCAGTGATTTATCCAGTTTAATTAAAGTCACGCTACATCTGTTCATCTGCTTAAACATGTGCCTGCCTCGTGAGGACATGCTACCTACTCTCAAAGGGCCTCTGCTAGCTGTGGCCATTGTCTTTGGCCCTTGCGTGACTCTGAGCATCCCTGACTCACTTTGCTTCTGGCCTCAGGGAATGGCCTGTCTCCTGCGGCCTTGATTTTGAGATGGACTTGGGCCCAGGACGGGTCACACACTTGCACCCCAGCCCCCTGGCTTGTCCCACCTGGTCCTGGCCCTGCCCAGGCCCATCACTGGCAGGCTGTCAGCCTACTGCTCACCGTAAACCACTGTTCTCTCCTTCCTCATTTCACTGGAAGCCTGTGGGTCTTTTGTCTTACTCAGTTTTCCTGAAACTGGCCAGCCCTCACCCATCTTCCTGGCAGCTGACTTTCTGGGAGAGCTGGCCTTCTGTGTACTTCTGCCTTGACTCCTCCCCCAGGGGAAACTGAGGTAGGGTAGAAAGAGCCTCGAGCTTGCAGGCAAGAGACCAGGTCTTCCACAGGCCACCTGTGCAATCTGAGAGTCATCTGACCCTTTGAACTTCTATTCGTTCATATTTAGAGTAAGCATAATACTATCTTTCTAACAGGGTTGTTGTAAGGATTAAGTTAATATAAAAAAAATGTGCCTAGATCAACCCCTGGCACACAGTGGTACTTAATAAATGTTAGTCAAAAATCTATCCTGGGCTTTGTTCCTCCAATTAAGCTGTAGAAGGAAACAGACCTCCCCTTCTGCAATAGTAAGAAATCACTGGATAAACCAAAACGCTGTCTCGGAATTGTTGACACCAGAGTCCTTAAAGAACTCAAGTCCAGAAGGACCAGCCCCTTCGGGTGGGCCAGGCCAGTTGCTGGGGTGAGGGGCAGGGCAGCAGAAGACCAAACCCGCCAGAGAAGTCAAGGTCAGTCTTTCCAGGTCAAGGAGACTCTGGGAAGATCGTACCGACCCAGTGGGCTTGTGTTTTGGGTGTGAATCTGCAGGAACTCTAATGTAAAGAAAGTTCTCTCAGCCTAGCAGTTCTCTCGCATGGGAGCTGTACTGAGCTGGTTGCCCAAGGGTAACTCGAGGGCTGAGGGTATTAAGTCATGTGATTGACGCTCTTCTGGTCTCAGAGTGTCCAGATTCCCCAGCCTTGAGGTCTTGCCATCTCGAGATCTTACAATCTTGAGGTCTGTCTGGAAGGAAAGGTCTCAACTCTCCTTCAAATCTTTTGAAGCCAGAGATGGTCTAACCAAAGTTGCAACCAAATTTCCACCCAATCCAGCTTAGAATCTCTGATTTCCCCTGTTGCTGTCCACCAGAGAAGGGTTAGGCTCACCCAGGTGATTCAGGATAGTGTCCCTGTTTTAAGTTCAGCTGATTAGTAACTTTAATTACACCTGCAAAGTCCTTTTTGCCACCTAATACAACATGGTTGAGTAACACGAGGGAGCAAAGGTCAGGGGGCTGCCGTTCTGCCTACTGCATTTCCTGCCCAGAACCAGCGATTACCAGAAAAAATAAAATCCTTTTAAAATGACGTACATCCCTCCAGTCCTAGCCGGTCAAGTGAGGAGGGGAGTAGGCACAGACATTTTCTTGGTCCCTGTCCCTGTGCTGCTCTCTTCTCCCTGACCACCCCTTAGAAAGGGTCGGGAGAGGCCCCTGTGCAAGTCCTGGCTTGTACACGTCACTCAGTGGGACAGGAGGCCTGCAGCTCTCCAGACCCCTATCTCCTCTGCTGCGGATGGAGCCAGGGACCACCAGCACTTGCTGTGTTCTTACTCTGTGCCTGGTATTGTACTGAGTACTGTGTGCACCTCATACCCTTTAGTCCCCATGAGAGTGGCGTTGTTAGAAGGTGATTTGATGGTCACCCGTTGTCACTGGATCAAGTCTCCTCCATCCCAGGTGCTCATGAAAGGATTCCTTCCTTCCAGCATGGTCGGCCCCTCCGATGGAAGGTGTTCCCCCTCTCCCTGTACTTTGAAGATGCTTCTTTGCCACTGACCGATTGGAAACCATCTGCCTGGCTGACTCATTGCTGAGCTGACTTTGAATCGGTGCCCTCCTCCTAATGACCACAGAGGACAAAGGACGCAGGGCAGACCCCTGGGTCAGTGGTTTCCAAATCTTTTTTAGGTTTGGATGGATTTATAAACTTTTCAAACCAAGAAACAGAAGCTCTGTTTGGCAGCAGGGGAGGGTGCCTGAAGGAGGGGCAGATGCCCACTCCCACCTCTTGCAGCAACTCAGCGGGAACTCTTGGCCTGGAAGATGGTGCTCCGGAGGGAGAAAGAGACTCCCTAAGGGGCCACCCCTTCCCTCGAACCTTCCCCAGGGCCCCCTGGGCCTCCTGCAGGAAGGCCTCCTGCTTGTTATTGATCATTAATTTATAACACTGAACATTTTGTTTGAAAAACAATATAGGGCAACTTAGAGTGGCACAGAGTAGAATAGGACAGGATGTGGGATCAACTGGGAAATTGAAGTCAGAGGAAAGTAAGGCAAACACTCAAAGTTCTGGCCACTTTCAGAAATGTGCAGACAAACGGGTTCCGGGGTCACGTTTGGGAAACGCTGCTGACTCTATGCCGGATTCGGAGGCTTACAGGGCACCTCGGGACACTGGGGCTCTGGGTTTCCTTGTAAAGAACACAATTAACTTGCTCTGCACACCATACACACACACAGACACACGGACACACACACGGACACACGGACACACACACACACAGTCACACCGTGCTTGTTTTTATGCTATTTCAGTAATGGGACCCACTGAAAACACTGTTTTCAAACCTGATTTCGCTACTCAGTGATACATCATAAACATTTTTCCAAGCCATGAAATATTTTCCCAAACATCTTCCTTAACAGTTGCGTTAGTTTTCCATTTCATGGTTATAACGTAGTTTATGTTCCCAAATCCTACTGTAATATGTTTAGGTTGGTTCTCATTTTTTGACCTATAAATGATGCTGGATAAACAACTAAAGCTAAGTCTTTGCAGACATTTGTGATTATTTCTGCAGGATCTATTCTCTGCGGTTGCATTGCTGGTTTGAAGGTATACGGACTTCAAGGTTCCTGATATATATTGGTTTTGTAGGGTCATTACAATAATTGAAGCCTCTCCTTCTATGTTTTATTTTGAAGTAAACTTAAACCAACAGAAGAAGTTGCAGAATAGCACAAGGAACTTTTTCTGTGAATAATTTGAGACAATGCTATAGCCATGTGCCCCATCACCGACAAAGGCTCGCGTGTTTCATGCAAACAAAATCTTTCTCCTACAAAACCCCAGCACGGTAGTTGAAGTCAGGAAAGGAAAGTTGATACATTACTATTCTTTGATTATCAATCTCCTTTCAAATTTTATCAGTTGTTCCAACAATGTCCATTTAGAGGAAAAGGACTCAACCAGGGTCATGGGTTACAGTTAATCGCCTTACATTCTCCCTCCTTCTGGAAAGGTTTCTTAATCTTTCCTTGACTTTCACGACCTAAATACCTTTGAAGATTTCAGTTTATCTGATGTCTCCTCGTGAGCAGGTTCAGATTATTCAGATTTGTCAAGAACGTCAGAGACATGGTGCTGTGGTTTCCCATTGCAACACAGCAGGTGCCAAATAATTTCGTTTCATCCCATTACTGGTGTTGTTGACACTGGTCACTTGGTTAAGGCGGCGCCTACCAGGATTATCTATTGTCAAGTTACTTTCTCCCCCTTTGTAATTAATAAGTATTTTCTGGGGTAGATATCCTTATTTTTTTTTTTTTTTCAAAATTTCACCCTCTGCTTTTAGCACACATTGATTTTTCCTGGATGAACTACCACTATAGTCTAGGGGCCGCCAGAAATGATTTCCTAATCCCGTCGCGTCTCTTGCGTCGATTAGTTGGCTTTCAGCTCTGAGGAGAGCTTTCTCTTATTCTTATTTATTTATTCACGTATTCCTGTTTTACTCAACGGGTTACTACGCATTAGTATCCTTCCTTATTTTGACGCGCACGTTCTGCCACGTTTAGCCAGTGGGAGCCCTCCCTGCTTGGTATCTACATCCTTCTGTCATATCCCCACCAGGCGTTAAGCTCTTCTATACTTGCTGGTACAACGAGGTGTTCTAGCCTCCCAGCCTTGAAACAAGCTGTTTCTCCAAAACTTTCCTTCTGTGCCTTTGCAGTCAATCCTTCCCACACTCACCTTTGGTTCCTTTTGGTAGCGAATGGCAACTAGACAGCACCGTCTGGGTGCTAGGCGTGCTCGTTGCGGTTGTGCTGGTGGTGTTTACGTCCTCTTCAAGGGCAGAGCTGGAGCTGACATGTATGTGACTTCACAAGGACACTTTAATTCCAACCCAGCACCGTAGGGTCTGTCTTAATTTCCTTCCCATATGTGTAACTCCGTTATTCTGTTATCATCAGTACATTTGCTCATTTTATTTCTCACGTGAAAGCAACCTCCTGGCCCTATGCCCAGCTGTCCTCGTGTTCCGCGTGGATTATCTTCTCACCTGGTCCCAGGATGGGGGGCGCTGCCACCGCCTTGGCTGCTTCTTCCTGCACATATTAGCCCTCCTCGTGCTGCTGGCGCTCTGGCCTTGGGCTGGAACAGGTCTTCCTCCCCCTTGCTCTGGCACGGACTTCTGCTTGGCTAGGACCCACCTCGTGGTTGTTGCACTGAATTATTCAGGAAGGAAGGAAGGAAAGAAAGAAAAGTGGGCTGTGATTATTCTTCATGGGGGTCATTATGTCAATGAAGGAAGGAGACAATAATTTTGATTGTGTTTTATTGATATTTTGTTTTTTTTCTTAAATGAATATGCGCTCTTTGTGAAGTAGGAAAAAGTACTTAATTTTCAAATATGATTAAGATGCAAGTTCAAAGGAAAACAAAATGTGTGTTGAGGAGCAGGAAAAGTGATAACACGAGTTCAGGTCTGAGAACCAGACCTGAGCAAGGAGCCCAGAAAATAAATTCTGACATCTCATCTGTTAAATGAGTTAGAAACACTAAATAAAATGTTCAGGAAACAAAGATAGAACACTCAGAAATAAAAAGAAACAAAATATAAATAATAATGTTTTAACTGTAATATATTAAAAATAGCGGTTTTACCCTGGGAATATACAGCTGATTCAATGTCAGTTTATTCCTATAATTCACCAAGTTAGAGACTGAGGGGAAAAGCCGTATGATGACCCTAGTTAACGGCAAAAGAATTCTGGTAACATTAGAAATGGAGTTATTTCTGAAGTGTGTAGTAAACTGCGAATAGAGAAATACTTCTGTAAGTATCATTCATATTTATCCAAACCTCACAGTGCCGATGACAACATGTGCAGTGTGTCATCCCCGAGGCAGGAGCACACCCCCATACCACCTGTTACAGAGGCCGTGCAACTTTGTTTCGGAAATTTTAGAAAATTCATTAAAAAGCGTAAAATCAATAAATATGGGAAAACTGGGGAAAAGTTAACTTTTTCCTTGTCCTGTGTCATAGTGGCTATTAGTGGTGAATTAATTCAATATGGTGACCATATAGAAAATATATCTATGAAATTTAACATCTCTACTATAATTATAAAATATTAAAAATTACGCTCTACAGCAACAAAAAGGTGTAATAACTTAGGAATCGACTTTTAAAAAGGTTGGTATGTTACAGGAAAGTTAGGAAGCTTAACCGCAGTGAGAAATCACAACAGTGAGGACTTACACGAAGGAGACTAAATGAGTGATTTCAATACAGTATTGTAAACTGACTCCTTTAAAATGTTTGAATCTGAATTTTGTGGCTATAGTTCTTTTAGAGAATTAATCTTTTATTTGCTCAATTCCCATGTGTTCACATGTTGGCAAAGATCCTTAATTTTATTTTAAAATCAAGTTGATTCAAGTACGATCTTCAAGTCATAGAATGTATCCGTATAGTTGTACAGTTTGATGAATTTTGACAAGCGTTTTGTTGTGTACGTGCCACCACAATCAATGTGTAGAATCTGTACCTCCATCTCAAAGCTTCCCTTCTGCCCCTTTGCAGTCAATTCTTCCCACACTTACCTCTGGCCACCACTGGTGTAACTTCTGTCCTTGTGGGTTTGCCTTTACCAGGACGCCATAAAAACGGAGGCACGCTAATGTAACTGTTGGTGTGGCTTCTTTCACTCAGCATAATGCTTTTGAGATTCATCCATGTTTTTATACATATAATAGTTCATTCCTTTTTAACTCCTCAGTAGTATTCCATTGTGGGGATATATCACAATTTGTTTATTCATTCCTCAGCTGAGGGACATTTGGGCCATTTCCAGCTTTTGACAATTATGAATAAAGCCACTGTAAGCATCAGTGTGCAGGTTTCTATGGGAACATCTGTTTTCATTTCTCTTGGGTGAATATTGAGCAGTGGGATCGTGTGGTCATGTGATAAATCTATGTTTAACTTTATTAAAAATTGGTTTTCTTATCCTTGGCTCCATCTTATTGGTTGTTTTTACTTTGCTTAGTTCGTCAAAGCGATTTGACTTACCCTTATTTCCCGCTATCTTGGGCTCCTGACCTTGAATAAAAATGTCTCTTTCCATCGTTTTCAACCCTGGCTGCTCATTGGAATCAATCACCTCTCCAATGTAAAGCTATATTACAGTTGCCAGGGGTACTGAGTTGGTCTGAGGAGGGAAGAGTCTTTCATCTGCACTTTAAAAACACTTCATGTGTCATTTAGATGATCAATCAAGGCCAAGAGCTCCTTTCTGAAGTGTATCACTTAAAACTCTGGAAGATAAGAGAAACCAAAGATGATAGAACCAAAAAGAAGTTAGAAAGGATGGAGGGACGTGCACGTACACTGTGTCTCTCCCCTTGCAGAAGAGACAGTAAGTGCGCGCTGCCTGTGGGTGATGGGCTGGGAACCAGATGTCTAAGCACATTGTTCAGTGCTGTAATGACAGCCCCAGGACAACCCGAACCAGAAACTCTGACAGAGGCTGTCTATAAAACGTGGGATGGGGAGCAAGGCAGGTAGAGGGAGAGATTTTTACTCTTCACTTATTGTCTTTCTGTACTATGTGAAATATTTTTTTACCATGTTGATATATTACTTTTGCAATAATAATTTAAAATCTGAGTTTAATTGAAGAATAAATTGCAGGTATGAAGTCTGTGTTAGAAGGAGTATTGTCAGTTGTTGGGGGGCTGGGGACATTTGTAGGAAGGAGCTCTTACCAGGAGTGTCAGGAAGAGGCAGAATCCAAAACACAGGCAGAGAGGCTGGTTTTAGAGAGGAGGGGAGTCTCTGAGTCAAAGGATAGGGTAGGGTGTGGGAGCCATGCTTTGTGTGGAAAAGGGTTGGTGAAAGTTCTAGATACTCTTGTGGGGTGCTCTCAACTCTTTTCATTCACTGAGGGGGCCATGGATTGGTGTTTTGGGGAGAAGAGCCTGGTTGGGAGTGATGGGGTAACTGTCATGGAGGCAGTGAGTGATGGGTGACAGCCCTGGGCAGGAGCAGTAAGGTTGACCAGATGACTGAGTTCTGGATTGACCAGTCCCCTGGCCTGATTATGTCAGACACTGTTGCTGAAGACAGTGAGACCTTGGGCAATGGGCCCCAAAGACCCCATCACAGTGCTAACTAGACTGCAATTCCTTGAAGTCTTGGAGACCCAAGGTAAAAGCAACCATGAGTTTCTTAAATCATAATCCTATATGGGCTCAGGCGTAGAACTGAAAGGGCATTTATCCCCTAAAGATCTCCCCAACCTTCAAGTGCTGAGATCACGAGGTGGAGTCGCAGGTGCTGCCAAGCACCGCCAGCACCCGGCATCTTACTCTGCCCTCTGTGGTCATGCTGACGCCATGCCCCTGGCCTCCCAGCGGGTGTGGAGTAACTTGTGAGACCCTGAGAATGAAGGCCTCCTTGCACCCTGGTTGCCTCACTCACCCCTGACCGCATAGCGAGAAAGCTAAGCACAAGGCATAATGGAGATAGCAAAACTCGTCCCTTTCGTCTTAATCTTCCAAATGCAGCTGTGGATTCAGTTTGGGAACGAATAAAGGTTTATTCTACACGAGGAGATTTTATGTTTTCACCCCAGAGCACTTTTCCTGCCTTGCCTTACACATGTTTTAGAATCTGCAGTTAGTAGAATACTTGAAAGTGTTGAGAAAAACAATGAAAATAGTATAACTATCTGGATATTTTTTTAAAAATTCAGCGAAGCGATGTGCCCTCTTCCAGATGTGGTTTTGTGCGGGCACAGTGGGACAGAAACTAGATTCCCAAGGACTTGGACACATTTTAAAGCAAAAGTCTTACTTTCACAGAGAGGAGGTGAGGTAATTATTGTGTGTGCTCTCCACAGAGTCAGAGAGCTGAAAAACAGCATTGCTGGTCTCACTGCTGGATCTATTGTGACAAGATCAGCTGATCGTTATGTGTCCCCAAACCTAAAACTCCACCAGTTTTTCTAAATTTGCTTTTGCAAATCAGTGAAACTTAAGAGTAATCTATCTATCTGTCTGTCTGCCTGCCTGCCTGCCTATCTATCTATCTATCTATCTATCTATTTATCTATCTATCTATCTATCTATCTATCTATCTATCTATCTATCTATCTATATTTATCTGGAAAGCAGAGAAGGAAATCAGAGGCCAAAAGCTGGGAGGGCACCTGTTGGCAGCAGGTGTGGAATAGTTTGGGGCATTTGTGGGGAAAGAGGCTGATCTGACCAGTATCAGCCATCTTCCTGCACAGCCACCACCACCACCATCAGCACCGCCTCCGTCACCATGTCCGTCACCATCGGATGTGAACACACTACCCAGCTGCAGTGACTCCCTGAGGTTACTCACCTGCTACACTGTGATCATGAATGCCAAGCTTCTGATCTGGGCAGGACAATGGCCATTTGACATCCAGGGATGCAGAAGTGACACTGGGAATGGCAGGTCCAGGTAACAGTCTGATCCTGCTTTAAATCTGCAGCTTCCCATCAAAGAAGGCAAATGGGAGGCTTATGCAGTTGAGGAAAAAAAGCCGCCCGAACCACATCCAAGTGTCGTCTGCTGTCATCGCCCTCTTCACAGGTGAGGGCTGCGGGTGGGAACCAGATGTGGCCTGCCGAGTCCTCCCGGGTTATTTACTGTACACGGCGGCACAGACAATACGACTCCACATCTGGAATTTGAGGAGAAACACCGCCGGTCACATAGCTAAGTGCACGTCCTCTGGAGACGGATAACCAGGCAGACACATTTATCGAGGACATGAGCTGCTCTGGGGCTGCCATTAGTTTAGAAATTTGTGCAGACTGCCTCAGCTGTCATCTCGCTCAGCAAGGGGTGAGGTCTTAATTTTTCCAACAGGATTGATAAGCGGAGGAAGATTAAAAAAAAAAAACACTACATAAAATGATTTAAAATAAGAAAGTGCTAAAATTATACACACACACATAAATATATAAATGTACATTTTATGTATTCTCAGTTTCCACCCCTATGAGGCTCAGGAAGTCATGAGGAAATGCTTGTTGCCATTTCCAGGGCTGCGTTGCTAAGCAAAGTCCGCTGCCCATCCCGCACCTTCAGGCCGTCTCCGCAGAGAGAGCTCCCACTCGAGGCCAGCGGTGCCCAGCACCCACGGAAGCCTCGCGGGCATCCCCTGTGGCAGACACAGGGGAGGACAGCTTGCAAGTTCACGCACCAACACGTTAGTGAAGGTGCCCTTCAGGTGATGGGATTCCGCTTGCTTCATATTCTGTCTTTCTCTGACTCTCTGTCAAAGCTTTCAAATGTTTCTAAAATGTTCAGATTCTCTAGTTTTTGTTCTGGGGATTTTTTTGTTGTTGTTGTAATTTTTTAAAGGAGATACAAAAAAATCCATGCTTCCTGGTCCACTCGGCCTGAGGTGAGTTCCTCGCACTGGGCCTGGCAAGGTTTAGCCTGGGGCCAGCCCCACGTGGGGACCCCCTCTCTGGGTCTGCAGCCTCCCAGCAGCTGCTTGAAAGCGCATCGCGTGGTGGAGAGCGGGGCTGTGGTCCCCCGCGGGCCTCCACCTGCTGGTGCGTCTCTCGGCGGAAGCCGCACGCTGAGAACCGCCAGGTGGAAAGGTCTTCCTCAAGTTTTCCTTCTGGGAAAGCGCCCCCGGGCGTTCCAGGGCCGCTGCAGGAACAGCAGCAAAGCCGCAGGCGGCGTCGTGTGGGTCTTTGTTACCAAGAAGTAACATGACTGGAGGAGCATCCGGTTAAAACATTCAGAGGCCAAGGTGGTGGCTGAGCTGACGCCAAGTGTTGGGTCTTTCTGGCTTGAGAAGTGCAGACACTCTTGTCCTCGCCCTGCGCCATGCTTTTTTGTCCCATTAAGTACATAATTGCTGACTTTGTGAACGTCACCTAAAGATGCCAGCACCAGGCTCTGCTAAACCACTTTTTAAACTTCCCAAGGAGCCTTTATTCTCAGACGACCGATGTCATCTGATCCCACCCGGCTCGGCTTTTCCTTCTTAATCCCTCTTGTTTACAGTGAATTTAATCTCTGTCGTATTTAGGGTTTAGCCGGACAAATCCCACCCTCCCTGGGTCTGGCCATGTGACCACATCAGTTAGGCCTGTGACAGGGGTTTTAAATGTGTCCATCTCTTAAAAGAACACACAATCTCCAAGCTTTAAACCTTCCCCCATAAAGAGTCTTTCAAGAGCATGAGAGGCCAGGGCGGTGGGCGACCACCCTGGTACGAGATAAACCAGGTTCTGAAAGGGAAAATTAATCAACTGTTCGATTCAGTGTGTGCCTATGAAAAGGCTCAGACCAGTTTTATCATAGTTTTGTACTAAAAAAAGCAAGAGAAATTCAATCCAGATGGGTCACGGCTAATATTCAGGCCCCGGGCTCCCGCGTCCTCGGCCCCAGTTGGGACCGTCCTGGCCATGCGTGTCTGGGGCCACGGCAGAGGGCTCAGCCGTGAGCGTGACCTCCAATACTTGGGGTGATTAGTGGAGGCAGGGTCCCCGTTCACGTCCAGACTGTGTCACACAGCTGACTTTTCCTTTCTGCTCTGGAAACCGATCATTGGTTCATGGAAGAGTTACCTAGTACAGTCCCCGCCAAAGGCTACTCTGCGGAGCCCAGCAAAGAGGAGGGAGATTAGACAGAAGTCACGCACACGCTCGTCACGTTTGGAGAGACAGGGACCTCTTTGGGTGTATTGGTCTAAAAGCAAAGCTGTTTTTACATTATGACTTAAATTGAAGTCAAGCGAAGACTTTTTTAAAAAGTTGTGACAAAGCATAGATAACGTAAAATTGACACTCTAACCATTTTTAGGTGTACAGTCCAGTGGTGTGAGGCACATTCACACTGTTGTGCAGCCATCAGCACCATCCTCTCCAGAACTTCCCATCTTCCCCAGCTGAAATTCTGTCCCCCTTGAACACTCACTCCCCGTCCCCCTCCCCCAGGCCCTGGCCCCCACCGCCTGCTTTCTGTCTCCGCGAGTCTGACTACCTTCGGGCCCTCATAAAAGTGGAATCATATAATAGTTGTCCTTTTGTGACTGAATCAGTTCACTTAGCATAATGTCGTTCACGATGCAGATGTGTCAGAATTTCATTCCCTTTCAAGGGTGAGTAATATTCCATCGTATGGATGGACCGCATTGAGCTTACCCCTTCATCCATCGATGGACACTTAGGTTGCTCCCACCTTTTGGCTACTGTGAGTAATCATGCTGCTTATGAACGTGGATGTATAAATAATCTGTTCAAATCCCTGCTCTCACTTCTTTGCTGGATCACATGGTAATTCTAGGTTTAGATTTTGGGGGAGCCTCCATACGGGCTGCATCATTTTACATTCCCACCAACGGAGCACAAGTTTTCCAATTTCTGCACATTCCCGCCAACATGTATTATTTTTTGTTGTGTGTGTCTGTGTATCACTGTTGTTTTGATTTATGTTTCCTTAAAGATGAGTGGTTTTGAACATCTCTCTATGTGTGTATCAGCCACTTGTGTATTTTCTTTGGGGAAACGCCTGTTAATCCTTTGCCCCTTTTAAGTTGGCTTGGGTTATCTCTGCTGTCGTCGAGGTGTGGGTTTTTTATGTTTTTGTACATCCTGGATACAACCCGTATCAGACACGTGATTGGCAGGCGTTCCCCCCATCCTGCTGGTGGCCTTTGCGCTCTGCAATCCACGCCCTTGACGACGAGCCACTGAGTTTTCGCTGACACGTTCATCACTGCTAGGCTCTGTGTGCGACGCAGCAAAGTTACGGGACAGGGTGCCACGCACAGTGCCCCGGATCCCTGGCCATGATGGGGCAGGGAAGCAGGGAGGTTTCAGCATGAGCTACCAGACCTCTCAGGACAATAAAAAGGGATCCGAGGGCAAATCCTGGCATTACGTGTAATGCTCACGTGTTCGTGGGCCGCCTCCCTTGCCCGGCTGGGAGGCGAGGATTTAACCTTCGCATGTTGGAAGCCCAGGGCTCACCACCAGCGCCTCTCCTAGCTCTGTCCTGTGAACGAATGGATAGAGCAGAGTGTCACACGATCAGATGACCATGGCGCATGCCATCAGCGAGCCCTGCAGGCCTGTGACCTTGGATCTGCGCTGCACCACCGTTAACCCCAGGGTGTCTTGTTGCAGCATGCCCTCTGAGGCTATTTAATACTCACACGGAAACTGGAAGCCCTGAAGGTCATGGGTTACACATGAAAGAACCCCTGTCTGTGGGGAAACCTGAATCTTTGTATTAAGTAATGCCTTCCAGACATCTCCTGCCTTTGCGCCTTCCTGCACATTAGACCCCGGCTCTCCAGGTTAACCTGCGGGCCCCTCCCGTCCCTGCCTCTGGCCCTGAGCTAGTCCGTGGTGGCTGACAGGATGTCGACTTCTGAGTCAGATCTGCTGCCCCTGCAGGGCTGACCCATGCCCTGCTCAGCCCGGCTCTGAGACGCGGGCATCTTTTCTGCCTCTCCTGACTGGGCCTCCCCGGCCGTCTCAGAGCTGACCCCAGGCTCTGGGCGGAGTGTCTTGAATGCAGAAGCCCTCATACTCCTTCCTCTCCTCTGGGGTTGGGGTCTGTTGACAGTACAAAAATGCTTAAGATTCCAGATTTGAATGTTGACAGAGAAACATTTTCCCCGGTTCTGCACCATGTTCTGAAAAAATGGATTTTGCCTCAGTATTTCTCTGGCCTGCAGGGGTTTCTCTTATGCTGTAGCAGGAACAAGTCACGTGATCATGAACAGGCAGTGGTCGTGCGGCGGGGTAGCTGTCCGCCAAGTCCCCTGAGTGTCCCTGGCTTTTTGGCAATGACTCTTGCTGATCTTCAAGGGCAAATGACGAGTCAGGACACCGACCCTCAGGAAGGGAGGGAACCCAGTCCACTTCCAGAGTGTTGCTTCCCAGTGGAAGCCCAAACCTGGTCCGAGCTGCACCCGAGCCGCGTGGGCTGCCCCCTCCCGAGGCGTCGGCTGCCCCCCCCCCCAGATGAGGCTCTGGGCTTTCTTGCTGCAAGACCCAAGCGCTTTCCTTGCAGAGCACCAGCCCCTCCAGGCCATATACTTCCATCACTCCCCAGCATGAGAAATGGTTCTTTTTTTTTTTTTTTCTTTTTTTGATTGTGGCTTTTAAAGTAACTTTTTTTCATCCCAAATGAGCAGATGCAGTAGAGGGCAGAGAAAGAGCAGTTTCCTGGAAAGGAAGGGCCTTGACCTGGGCTCGGAGGACCAGAGGCAGGGCACGTTACTGAGCCCAAACTCGCACAACAGGCCAGTCAACCGAGAGACGAGTTGTTGGGGCACAGAATAGTGACTTTATTTGGAAAGCCGGCAGAGTGAGAAGATGGTGGACTAGCGTCCCAAAGAACCATCTTGCCTGAGTTAGAATTCAGGCTTCTTTTAAACTAAAAGGGGAGGGGGTGAAGGCAAGCGTTTCCCACTTCTGCGCAGCCCCCTGCGGGGAGGTGCTCACTTCTTCCCTCCTGCAGTCACTCCCGGGGGAGGGGGACCTGGTCAGGACGCTTCCTGTGAGCTAGACACAGGTATTTTTGCTTAACGCTCACTACCTGGGAGGCAGGGCTCCCAGAGACGGCCACTGTGTGTGATTTCAGCTTACAGGCAAGAGCCCTTTATGGAGAATAACTTGCAGCAAAAGCAAGAGAGCGCAGAGGCTAAAGCGCCAGGAGCAGACCCCGCGTGGAGTCAGGGTTGCGCTTCCCTGTTGCAGGCGGAGACGGATGGGGAGGGCTCCTGAGAGCTTCCTCGACAAAATGGCGTGTCTGGAGAAGGGGGCTACGCTGGGGGATCAGAGAGCTAGGGCAGCAGGGGCTGTGGGGGACACAAAATAAGGAGATTAGGGAGGGCTCTAAAACCTAGAATTTGTCCCGCAGGTTAAGAAAAGCTCCCACAGGACGGACAGGATGGGGCGGGTGGGGGTCAGGGAGTCGGGAAGAGGTGGCAGCGGGAGTTGGCGGCCCAGCCCAAGGGCTTCGACCTGGGTGGGTGAGTGTTTGCGTCTTCAGGGCTCGATGGGGTCCCTTCTACGGGCCATGAGGGCGGGGGTCTTACTCACCCTGGTCCCACCCACGCCAAGCGCAAGGCTGCGTGTGAGGCAAATGCCCAGGATGAGGGCCCAGACCCAGGGCGGCGCGTGTGGTGAGAGGGCCGGGGGCACAGTGGGGGCAGAACTCCAGAACTGGTGAAGGGGGTGGGCCGGTGGGAGGTGGGCCCCAGGTTCTCACTGTCAGTGGCTCGGGGAGCAGCTCCCCGGGCAGGTGGGCTCTGTGCCTCCAGGTGCTCATTCCCAGGAGAACTGGAAGCAGATGGAGAGGTATCGGAAGCTTTAGGATGGAGCATCTCCACAGGTGACACTCGGAGTCCCCCCGATCTGAGGGCAGTTGACGAGTACCTTCGGGCATCTGCGCTGAGAACTGGGGAACGGTCAGGAGTTGTCAGGGAGCCCGAGGCATCTTCCCTCTGTGTCATTCACTGCGATGCTCTCCAAGGCCCTCACTTCGGGGGCAGGTTACAAAGTCAGAGACACTGTCTCCCCTTTACCGGCTCGTGCTCTGGACCCTGGACAAATTGGATGCCCTTTGGTTGGAAATACAAACGCCGTCCACCCGGGCGTGCTGACCCCTGCTGTGGCCCAGGCGTGCTGAGCTGGCTCAGGCGGGACAGGCCCCAGAGGAGTCCCCGCAGGGGCAGGTCTGTGCACGGGGGAAGGTGCAGAAGACGCTTGCTGCACTTGGTTCAGCAAGAATCCCTGTCTTTGCAAGTGCCCGGCCTGGCTGGGGCCCAGAGGTGTGCGCGTGAGAGCGCAAGCCTGCTCCCTCCGCTCCCTGTGCCTGAGCACAAGTCAGGCGCAGCCCAGGAAGACACCATAAGTGTGGCAGAGGAACCAGGAGGCCCTTTGGCTGGTTCCCCTCCCCCGTGGCCGAACGCCGGACGAGCAGTGGAGACTTCTCATCCCGCTTGGTACCAGGAGCTGCACGCATCTCTCTCTCCACATCCCTACAGCCACAGGCCCTGCTCTGGGTGAACAGGGTCCTCCCCTGACTCACGTGTGACTCAGGGACCCAGCTCCGTGTCCGGGACGTCAAACTCTGGCTGCCTGTATTGTGTTGCCATCACTCTGACTTCCTTCATCAGGGGTCCATTTCTTGGACTGAAGCGTTCTGCCGGTACACGGCCCAGGGGCAGAGGCTGAAATGACCACAGACTGACTGACTTCTTTTTTCTTTTAGCCACTGAAACCTCAGGGTTGGATGCACACATCCGGCTGGCTGTTTGCTTGGTTCTCATGGGGCGCACGTCCCGAGACTGCCCCCCTGGCTCCTGCAAAAGCAGCTGGCTCTGTGCTGAGCTTCTGCTCAGCTTCGGCCAGTATGGCCACCTCCTGAGCATCTCTCAGGACTCGTTTCAGGTTCCTGGGGCCTCCGTCCCTACTGCTGACACTGTCAGTCTGTCTGCCTAGTACCGCTGACTACTCAGGGCAAATCTCTGCCGGCAGCTGCGGTTCTGTGCTGTCTCCTAGGGCCGCTGTGACAACACTCCAGCTCGTACCCTCTACAGCGCTGCTGGCCGCACGTCCAAAGCCCAGGTGTCGGCAGGCAGGGCTGCACTCCCGCCGGAGGCTCCGGGGAGGACCCCCCCACCTCTCCCAGCTCCCGACAGCCCCTCAGGGTCCTGGGCTGCGGTGGCATCACTCCAACCCCAGCCTCATTTTCACACGGCGCTGCCTGCCCTCTGTCTATGCCTCTGTTTTTGTGTTTTCCTCTCCTTTTACTCCCTCTGCTTCTCTATCTCTTAGAAGGATCTCGGGCTCGCCCTGATCCAGGATGACCTCATGTAATGAAGGTAACTCAGTTACATCAGCACAGAGTCTTACTCTAAGTCGAGTCACATTCTGAGGTTCTGAGGGGACACGTCTGTGGTGGACGTGATACAAGCTCTGCGGTCCTCTGTGGCTGTTTCCCTTCTTCCATCTGAACAGGAAGGGGGCTCGGCCGGGGGTCTGAACGCCCTGAACGCCGTCTCAGGACACGCTGCTTTTCTACAGGAGGCGGGAGAGGAGGCCACCCGAGAGCTCCTGGGTTTTTATCTCAAAAGCTTTCATGGGATCTGTTGGATCTAAAGTGGGAAATTCCTGAGACATGTGCTGGCTGAGCTTGGGTACGGTGCCCAGCCCCTGGTCAAACAGCGTGGCCAGGGCTCCCGCCCGCGGTACCCACGTGGACGGAGTGGGAAGGCAGGAAGGGTGTCTCTGGAGTCAGGGAGATGCTCTGGGGCCCCGGAGGTGCCTGGTGTGATGAGGGTTTGGGCAGAGTCCCTTTCCTGGGTACAGAGGAGCCTGGTGGCTGTTCAAGGCCAGTTAAAGTGTCAAAGACGTGAGAAGACTAGGACGCATGAGCTGCTCTGGGTGGAGAAAGTCAGAGAGGAGTCAGCAGCCCAAACAGAGGGCCCTTAGGAAGCACTGAAGAGACCCTGATGCTGCCTAGCGCTGCTCTGATGATTCTGAAATGCTGCAGAGAAAACGCCAGGCTGCCTGCTGTTGGACTGGGTTTTGTTTTTCACAGTCCTGTCACCGCTCACCGTTCCCATGCGTGTAATGACAGGATGGTTCCTGGAAGGGAAGGGAAGGCATGTGGGTACCATGTCCCAGCCACAGACAGACAGGCTTCAGATGAAGGGCTGGGACGGTGCTTTCATCTGCGAAGAATCCAGCCTCCTTCTCCAAGGACCGCATGATGTCACCCATCCTTGAATCCGCTCGTTAACCCAGTCCCTGAACAAACTCTTCCTTGTCACCCCAGCCTGTGGCCACAGCACGCTGCAGCCCCCCGGGAGGGGACAGCCTGCGGGTGAGTGCATCTGGACCCTTGCCTGGTCTCTTTCCATCTCGCCCCACGCGGAGGCGTCTGCTGGACCACCAGGCTGCCCGGGCAGAGCAGGGACCATGCTGTGGTTGAGGACATCTGCTGGATGACACTGTCCCCAGCTCAGACTTTCCGTTTCTTCTTTACATCAGAATCCATGACGGGACTTCATACATATGGAGTCTGGTGGTGATGGAAGAGGAAGAGTTAGCTCTAATTTACGTTTCGGCAATTTAGGGTGTTACAGATCTATGTTCTATTGTATCAACAAGTGAAAATGGAAAGCTCACTTCAATATTTTTCTTATTAAAGATGAAATAGATGCTCATTGAAGCTATTTGGGGAACACAGAGAAATGTAAATAAGAAAATTAAAATCACTTGTAAAATCAGTTAATCACTGTGAATTTTTTGATGTATTTTCTCCATGTTTTTATCCCTCAAGTCGTAGTTTAGAGCAGCGCTTGTTGAAGTTAAATGTGCATATGGGTTGCCTTGAGGTGGCACAGAAATTCAGATGCTGAATCTGGAGGTTCAGGGTGGGGCTGGGACCACACCGGTCTGAGTTTCAGGTCTTGCGGATGCGGCCGGTCTGGGAACCGCATCTCGGCACAGGGAAGGTGAGAGCTTAGGCTTCCACCGTGCAACGGTGCTAGGGAGCAGATTATCTGCCCTTTTTGGCCTCAGTTTTCCCGTCTATAAAATGGGGATAGCATCTATCGTCTAGAGTTTGCAAAGAATACATGAGATAAAGTATGCCAAGTTTCACCTGTTGCCTGGCCCATCGCAAGTGCTCAATAAATTGTAACTGAATGAAAAATAAGTGAATTATTTCCTGGAACACTGTAACTTCTGTGTACAGCTGAGGATCCTGCTCGCCCTCACTTGACATCACATGGCACACATTTTTATAATATTAAAAATTCTCAGAGCACATGATTCTATTTCATTCTGTTTGATTTTATTTTTGATTGAAGTATAGTTGATTTACAATGCTAGCTTCTGGTGTACAGCAAAGTGATTCAGTTGTACATATACACACATATATATTTTTTTCTTTTCAGATTCTTTTCCATTATAGGTTATTACAAGATATTGAATAGTTTCCTGTATTATACAGCAGGTCCTTGTTGTTTATCTATTTTATATGTATATCTGTTAATCCTAAATTCCTAATTTATCCCTCCTCACTCTTTCCCCTTTGGTAACCATAGTATGTTTTCTATGTCCATGAATCTGTTTTTGGTTTGTAAATAGAATTTGTATCACTTTTTTAAGATTTCACAAATAAGTGATATCATAGGGTATTTGTCTTTCTCTGTCTGACTTACTTCACTTAATATGATCATCTCTAGGTCCATCCGTGCTGCTGCAAGTGGCACTACTTCATTCTTTTTCATGGCTGAGTAGTATTTTAATAGCTGTATTTTAATGGCTCCCACAGTGTTGATGAACCATAATTTATTTGAGCACTTAAATTGTGTAAGTAATTGTTTACTTTAGTATTTCTTATAATCCAATGAAATCCTATCAACACAGTAGCTATTTTATGGGAGAGGAGGGCTCTAAGTTTAAAAAATGTTGTTTGTTGCATAGTCCTTGTCTGGTAGCAAAGTGCAGGCTTCAGCAAGGCTTTTCTTTTAATTCTGAGGGTTCCTGTCATCCTTACGCACTCTTGACAAAAATTATATAAAAAACAGTAATATTCCCCCAAAACCACCCCCCCAATTTTATACTAAGTAACATTAGAGAGTTTCTGACAAAGAGGGTATTTCATGCCTTTGCTTCTGGGGATGAAAAAAATAACTATTGAGAAGAGAGCGAGCCGACGTGGGAAGAGTCTTGACATTTCAAGAAAGAATTTCAGATATTTTAGGGTCCTTTTGTACTTGGAGTTTGATTTTTTTTTTTAATTTCTTAGCAAAGAACCCTTTTGCAAAGATGTTCCATGGGATTTACTTAGCTCTTGAGAATGATGTTTATTTGGAATCCTTCTAGAGTGTTTCACCAGTTTCCCTTCTCAGGGCTCACGGAAGCTGGCTTTGATCACGAGCATGTGCTCGCACCAACTGGCTGGAGGTGGAGCTGGGTCCTGGCCTGTGGACCAGCCACCAGAGTGAGCAGCACCGACCCTCACCTCCAACGGGATGGTTTTCCATCAACAGGGAGGCTTCCACTGGCAGCATCTTTGGCCTACAGCCAAGGTTAAGTGTTGATGCTTTTAGCATCTTTGATAAGGATGTTGACATGTAGTGAGTTCTGTGGACTATGTGATCCAGAAGGAGGATGACTTGTGGCCTCCATTCATTTTGTTACCAAGGCCAAACTTGTTCTGCTTACTGCACAACAGGCCAGTAAATTGGAAGACAAGATGTTAGGGCAAGGAATAGTGACTTTATTAGGAAAGCTGGAAGACCAGGAAGATGTCAGACTAATGTCCTGGAGAATCATCTTACTCAAGTCAGAAAATACACACACACACACACACACACATATATACACATACACACACGTAAGACTGAAGATTGTGCTGTGCACCAGAAATTGACACAACATTGTAAAGTAACTATAACTCAATAAAAATAAATAAATAAAAACAAATAAAAAGAATTCAGGCTCCTTTTATACTAAAAAGTGGAGGAGGTATGGTTTGTTGTTGCAAACTTCTTGGTGTAGGAATCCTTTGTTCTTGGAATCCTTTGTTCTTGCCGCTGTCCACGGGGGTCAGGTCATGGTGCCCCTGTAAAGGCTCCAACAAAACAAATGTTATTTTCTATTCTGTAACTTGTTATCTTTATATGAGTGCAAAAGTGTTAATATCCTTAAAGGTCAGAGCCTTGAGAATAGGCTCTTCTGTATATTTCATGTTAAAGGCAACGTTCTTTTACAAAAGGTGCAGAGATAGCAAGACTACTTAGAAAACAGGGCACAAGGTTAAAGCCAAAGAAACAGATCTAATATGGAGTCAGATTTGTTCTCTTCTATTACAGTTTGTCCTCAGAGGGGCAAGCGTAGCTGTGTCTGGGACCCTTGCAAAGCTTCTTTCTGCTGAGATTAATGCCTGGCCGATGTGAATTAACCATTCACCAAACGCCTGTGGGCTTTTATTCCCCCAAATTCAGTCATTCTTTGCCTACCCAACCTCTCCTCTTGGAGCTGCACAAACGATACCTCCATATGAGACACAGCCCTGGTTGGCGACTTGTTCCTGAACATCCTTCCATCCTCCAACCCCCACAGGGATTTGCCCAGGGCCCTAGACACACAGACCTTCCGGTGCAACCTGCCTCTACCGCACGGGAATCGCTCTGCTGGGTCACCTCCCGGGGGATTTGATGCAGGTTGTCCATGACTGTGGTTTCCTCACGGGACCCCTAACAGGACCATGAGTCACACTTGTTGAGTCTTTTGAAGCCAGCACATACTCTCTCCAGCTTTCTGCAAGGACTAGAAAGGCTTTTTGACTTTTTCTTCTCTCTTACTGATATTTCAAGAGAGGTTTGGGCTTCTGACACAGGTGAGCCTCAGAAATAAGCTGTTTTCCAGCCTCTTACCTCCAATAAACCCATCCTATATTCATCTCTTTGACGCTTTTTTTTTAAAATCAAGAATCATGTTTATCTTGGGCAGCGTTGTCAGGACAAATATTATTTCATTGACTTTAACATCTGTTTGTGTGAAATCTGATATTCAAATTCACCCACTCCCGTTCCCTGACAGCTGAGGTACAAATGTGCCTGGGGCCGGCACGCCCATGCCCGGGGCCAGCACAAGTAGTCTTATGCCTTTCTGGTGTGTCTATGCATTTACTTTCTAAAGTGATGTATGCTTGCACGAACAAATTTAAATGATACCAAAGTAAAGTAACAAAGAAATAGTTCTCTGCTCTTCCTTTCTGCTCCTGCCACCCCCGTATAACCTGCTAGGGTGATGTGTTCTGGAAGGGTTTCTGATCCTTGCAGTCATTGGCAGCCATCCAGCATTGTAGAAATTTGACATCCTTTGTCTCTTAGAAGCAAAGCATGTTTCTTTGGTGGATGTGGTCACCACTAACTACAGCCATGCGTTTCCATATCTGAGGGGGGAGCAGGGAAGCCCAGGCAACGTGACTCAGCACACATCTGTGTCTGCCCTGCAGCAGGGCCTCTGGGGGCCGGGAGGAAAGTGGACTGCATGCCTGGGGGCACCTCCCAGAGAAAGGCCCATTGGAGGGTGGTGGGGTGGGGCACTGGTCACTTCACATAGGCCACCACGTGTCCTGGGCAAGGAGAGAGATTTACAGGCATTGTGACCAGGTCCTGTGACCTGGGCGTGATGGACCTTGTTCTGTTTCCTTACTGCTCTCCTCTCTCTCAGTCATCTGGTCATCCCCAGATCCCAGCTCTGCGAGAAAGGACAGTGCTGGTCCCCGAGGCAGGCCTGGAGACCCGATGGAGGGAGTCCCAGGTGGGAAGGAGGTGGGTCGCAAACACGTGGGGACATTTTGCCCTAGGACCTGGTGGTCGTCCCTCTAGTCACAGAAGATCCCAAGATCATGACAGTCTGAGGCTGGAAACACGTTTGTTCATGGAGTTGCTGTCCACTTGATCTGCTGAATGTAGTTTCATAAGAGGCCAGATTTCAAGATGCTTGGCTCAAGAACATCTTTACCAATTGTGAACGTGCAATGTGTCACTTTCAAAGGAACTGCTGACCTCCGCCCCCCTCCATGGAAGATGCCTGTCTGTGGCCTTTTTATAGACGGTCCTACCTTTTAGGAACTGCTCTGTCGTCCAAACGGGCCTGTCAGCTGCTGTCCCCTGAGACTGCCTTTCCATATTTACCCAGAGGTCTAAGTATGGAAAGGACACTGAGAGGCAAAGGGAAGAACTGAAAACTTACCATGTATTCATTTCAAATTTTAAAAAAAAGTTTAATTGTAGTAAAATGCACATAACAAAATTTACCGTCTCAATCATTTCTAAGTGTACATTTCAGTTGTGTTAAGTGTGTTCACATTGCTGTGCAAGCAGCACTACCATCCTCTCCGGATCTTTTTTCCATTCCCCAACTGAAACTCTGTCCCCATTCATCACTCGCTCCCCGTTCCCTCCCCCATCCTCTGGCCCCCACCATCTATTTTCTGTCTCTGTGAGTGTGAGTCCTCTAGATACTTCAGAGAAGTGGAATTATGAAGTAATAGTCATTCTGTGACTGGCTTCTTTCACTCAGCATAATGTCCTCAAGTTTCATTCACATTGTAGCACATGTCAGAATCTTCTTCCTTTTCAAGGCTGACTAATATTCCACCATGGGCCTGGGCACCATTTTATTTACTCATCTGCTGGTGGACACTTGAGTTGATTCCACTCTGGGGCCCCTGTGACTAGTGCTGCTATGAACACAGATGCTCCATCATCTTTTTGAGATCTTGTTTTTACTTCTTTGAGGTACACACTCTGAAATGGAATCCCTGGATCAAATGATAATTTTATGTTTAATTTTTTGAAGAATCTCCATATTGTTTTCCACAGTAGCTGCATCATTTTCTGTTCCCATCAACGTAAGGGGTTCAACTTCTCTGCCTGCTCACCAACACTTGTTGCTTTCTGTTTTTTGACACTGGGCATGCAAATGGTCATAAGGTGATATCTCACTCTGGTTTTAATTTGCATTTCCCTAATGACTAGTGATACTGAGCAACTGTTCATGTGCTTATTGGCCATTTATGTATATTCTTTGGAGAAATGTCTATTCAAGTACTATACCCATTTTTCATCAAGTTGCTTTTTTTTGTCATTGAGTTGTTGGTGCTCTTTATATATTCTGTATATTAACCTCGATCAGATACAAGATTTGCAAATATCTCCCATTTCATAAGTTGTCTTTTCGCTCTGTTGACTTCATCCTTTGATACATAGACTTTAAAACAATTTTTGATACAGTTTAATTTATCTGTGTTTTCTTTTGTTACCTGTCCTATATATTTTGAGAAGAAACTCTTCTTTTGGTCAAAATATCAAAGGACCAGATGGAAATGAGAAAGCACCTCATGGTGACAGATTTCCCATGACTTCCTGACGTTGCCAAGGTAACTGAGAAATTGCTCTCTGGTGTATGAGGGGGAGCCCTCCTCTGCCTGAATCTCTGAGGGATGAGCAGCCTTCTGCTAATGTTCCTTTTGCACCACACAGTCCACAGGGCTCAGCAATCATAACAGCCCTGAGCTCAGCAATGGGAACTTAAAGGAGCAAATGCCCTCATGTTTCTAAACCATAGACACCTGGCCCACAGAGAATGTGGCCTGCTCGTTACATATCATTTCCATACATCCGTGCACACACCACACACATGCACATGCGCACACATGCACATTCAGGTGTAGATTATCTTCTAATTTTCTTCTGTTCTTTTGCTGTGACTATGACCAGATATCCCAGAACTTAATTATTATTAAATATTTTTAAAGTTACATGTTCCATACTGTATATATTTTGTTTATATCAAACCAGAAATTCTGTCCCAAACTGAGGCTCTAATTGCAAGATTCGCTTTAGCAAGCATTCTAAGACTTGGGTATTTTTCCAGTCACACCTTAGGAAAAGGGTCCCCACGGGAGCACTGGGAGCTCTGGGCTCTGTCTTTGCTGGCGTTTCCTCTTTGCTCTGCCTCTTTCCCTTCCTACGGCGTTGACTGTGCATCATTGTTCAAATCTGCATCTCCATCTCAGACATCTCTCAAGCTGCACCTGAATTTGAGGTGCCGAAGATGCCTCGACTCAGCATCGGAATGAACTCAGCACCCTTCCTCCATCCCATGTCCTTCTCTTCCGTTGATGCAGATGCTGTAGTTGGGACAACCTGCCTCTGGGAACATCACTAGTGTCTGATTGTTCTCCAGAGTCCCCATCCACCATCTTGGAAGCCGCCGCTTCTGGAAAGTCAGTGCTGTTTCTAGACTATTCCCTGCATCTGTCCCCCACTCCCGTCACCATTCCCATTGCCTTACCCTAGTTTATGGCCTCTTTCTTAGCAGACGGTCTACTTGTTCCTCTGCCTCCAGTTTCTCTCCCCTCTTTGTCTCTTCCACCCTCATAATCACCCCCACCAGCTCACGATGATCCCGGTACGCAGCTCGGATTTTATCACTGGGCTGATGGAAGCAGCCAGGTGACTTTCAGCCCTTGTCAGTGCCCTGCCCATCTGGAAAATGGAGGAGACCAACCTCCTCCTGACCTCACGGGGCTGGTGTGAGAATGAGCTGAGGTGATGCGAGATGGGTCGAAAGTCTGACTCGAAATTCGAAAGTCATCTGAGATTCCCGGCAGGTTCCTGGTCCCACAGCGTCAGCCCTGCTCACTTGGCTTTTGGGGGAGACGATATGAAAGCACTTTCCAATTAATGTTCAAACAAATTAGAAAACAAAACCAAAGAGGTTGTGGGCAAGACAGTGAGATGTTTTAGTAAATTCAGGGGTGAGGAGAATGTGGCGGGTGGTTCGGGAGGCGAGAGACCAGAGTTACTGAGTGAACCAGCACCTTCAGTTAGCCAGAACCACGGTCAGGCAGCAAGTGCTTGGCCCAGGTTTTGTTCTGCCTTCATCTTTTGAAGTGATGCCCTTTGAAACAAGACACCTGGGACTTATTCTCTGCAGAACAAGTGGAAGGACTGAATTTGTCTATTTGGCCAAACGGGAGACTAAATTGAGGGCTGCTGGGCTATTCGCACAGAAAGGAGAGTTGATGGGATGCTTTAGTAGTTTAACGGCATTTCTTACTTTTCCTTGTTCCGTTTGATCAGCTTGCCTATGTCCCGAAGGGCGTGTGAGTTGTGAGAAAGCCAAGCTCTTCTGCTCACTAAGGAATGTCGCCTTTATTCATTCCTGTGTTAAGACAAACATGAAATGCGTGGGCTGCCGCGGAGAGCAGTAGAAGCAACTGCTTATGGGGCAGTCACATTTCTTTCACTTCCCATGTCTCTAATATTGTTTATTTCATCATTTTTTTGGAGCTCCAAAGCAATCGTTTCCTGGAATCCATGTGGCTTTAGGATTCTGGGTACAACTCAGCCTTATTTGCTAAGGAAGGGAGTTGGCCAGCTCTCCAGAGCCACTGGTCAGGAGTTGAAATGATCGCCAGCAGGAACAGCTCCCCAGAGAAGCAGAAATACTATGCATGTGCCCTTTGTAACTGACGTAATTGATTATTAAAGTGATATAATTTAAAAAATATTGGGAAGTTTTGCACTGACCCATGCCTGAAGCCGCATAATTGATATCCGTGAATATTTGGCTACAGGTATCACTAACAAATCTTTTGACCCCATCATCCTGAGATCTTTGCTGTCAGAGGCATAGTTTCCATGGAGAAGGTTGGCCAGAGGGATCCAGATTTTCCAGATAACGGTCACCTCATCATTGACACGTTCACTCAACAAATATATTCTGAACTCTCATGACTGACAAAGCACCAAAAAATGGTGATTTTTTTTTAAGAGGAACATGGGATTAAGTGTCAAAACAAATACAACTGCTTGGCAAAAATTACTGGCTGTCCTTGCTCTGAAGAAGCAGACCACATGCCTGGGAACCGCAGCGGACTGGGGCAAAGTCCCCCGCACGCCTGGCGGACGCTGCGGGGAGTGGCCCTCTCCTGCGGGCGCTCGCGGTCCGGCTGTCAGCCTGGGAACTGCAGCACATGCTTCTTTATGAGACGGAGTTACTCTGTCTGAAAGGAGCTCTGGGCACCACGCTCGGGCCTGTAGCTCTTTGTCCGTCATCTGCAGGGAGAAATGGGCACAGCGGCTGATGTTCTAATTCGGTGCTTGTTAGTAGAGTCTGATGAACTAGAGCCTCAGGTCCTGGGTGAATGTAAAGGGAGAAGGAGCCAGGCTCCCCCTCTGCAGGCACAGAGCATCCAGGGCGCACAAACACGCCACCCCCGGAGCCAGTGCCAAGAGTCCTTGAGCAACTGGGAAACCAAGTTAGCAAGATGCGCACAGTCCCCCTGCTGCCTTCGCTGTGTCTTCCTCCGCAGTGCTGCCTGGGGCGTTTTGTGCCTCGGTGGGTAATGAACCCCCAGTGTTAGCACATGGGGGTGCTGGCTGCTCCCTGCTTTCTCTGCTAACAGCCACATGCACTAGACTCCTGAGGTCGGGGAGCCATCAGGATAAAAGCCGTCAATAACCCAAAGACTTCACACTGCGAAGGGCTGTCGGGACCACCTAGTGCCGTGCCCGAGGTCCCACAGCCAGGAAGGGGGCGCACCGGCCTTCCGTGCTCAGCATAGCCCCTCCATCCTTCTCTTTGGCTCCCCTCTCACCCCCTAGCCAGTGGGGTCAATCCTCGTCTCTCCATCTGGAAAACACACTCTGACCCGCCAGTCTTTTTCACCATCACTCCCACCCTTGTCCAACCGCCCATCTCTCACCTGTGTGACAGCAGCAGCTTCCAGGTCCCCTCTGGGTGGCCGCTGTGTCCTTTACCGTCATATCCAACAGGAACGGCGGGGGCAGCCCTCCCTGTAAGTCGGGCCACACCACCTCCCTGAGCTGTGTCTGACTCTGGGACCCGTTTCACTTGGCCCTACTTGACCTGGCCCCTGCCTCTTTCTGTCCCTGTTCACTCTGGGTTTTTTTTTGTCTCCCTGGAGTCCGCCAACATTATTCTTGCCTCTGGAATTCTCCGCTTCATGTTTCCTTTTCTGGCTGTGTCTCTGCTCCCCTGCCAGACGTGCATGAGGCGGGCTCCCTGTGCTCCAGTGGCCTTCTCTGACCACAGCTACCCCTCAGCTACCCCGCGGCGGCCGAGTCACACCCCCTGGCGTTACTGTCCTGATAGCGATGACCACTACGGATAGGTTTAGTTCATGCATTTGTTTGCTTGCTTGTCTCCTGCCCCTGGCCTCTCTCGGTCACTTTTCTATCCCGTGCAGCTCTGTATTCCCATCACGTGTGCGGGTTCAACAAACGCTTGCTAGGTGTGTTAGCTCCCTATGGCTGCTGTAACAAATGACCACAAGTTGAGTGGCTTAAAACAGCAAGAACTTACTCTCTTACAGTTCTGGAGGTCAGGAGTCCTAGTCAGGCTGTCGGCAGGGCTGTCTTCCCTCTGAAGGCTCTTACTTCTTGCCTTTTCCAGCTTCCAGGCTGCCTGCATCCCCTGGGTCACACTCTGACCTCCACTTCCGTCTTCACATCTCCTCCTCTGACTCAGACCCTCCTGCCTCCGTCTGACGAGAAACTGTGATTATGCTGAGCCAGTTCAAATAATCCAGGATAACTTCTCCATCCCAAGGCCCTTTAGTCACACCTGGAAGTCCCTTTGACCACATCAGGTCACATACTCATAGGTCTCAGAAACTAAGATGCCAGCATCTTTGGAGTCCATTATTCTGTTCATCACCCTGAGAAGAGAACAAGGTGCATGAGTGTGGTGATTTTAAAATTTGTCCCCAAATCGATACTCCTCCCTTCAAGACGTGGAGCTTAATTCCTCTCCCCTTGACTGTAGGCTGGACTTAGCAACTCGTTTCTAACAAATAGAAGATGGCAGAAGGAGTGGTTTGTAAATTCTTGGAGATGCATCTAGACTTTGAGACCAGGCTACATACAGTAGGCGTTCTGACCTCTTCCCTGTTCTCTCTCTCGGCTCATTGGCTCTGCGGGAAGCCAGCTGCCATGTTGTAAGGATGCTCAGGCAGCCCATGGAGAGCCCATGGGTAAGAATCTGAGATCTCTGGCCAACAGCCTCGTGAGTGATCATGTTGGAAGTGGCTCCTCGGGCCCAGTCAAGCCCTCAGCTGACGGAAGCCCCAGCTGGCATCTTGACTGCAATCTCACGAGAGACTCTGCACTGCAAGCACCGGGTTGACCCACTTCCAAATGCCTGACCCACAGAAACTATAACGTGATAAATGCTTATTGTTTTAAAGCACACATTTTTGAGGTAATCTGCTGAAGAGCAATGAATAATTAAAACAATAAGCTATTTCAGGACCACCCCCCCCCACAAGAGACAACACGTTGACTTGGGCTTTGATGTATTTGAACCTCTCTTATCTCATCAGGATCGCACACCCCTGGGTGGGACAAGACGACTAGAGTCTGACCCCAGTGACCGCACCCTTGGGCTAATGGTCTGTCTCCTTAAGGCCTCCTGCAGGGTTACTGTGGAGCCCAGTGTGAGGCGTGCATGTCAGGGAGCTGAGACGGACTCACAGAACAATCCAGGCAGGTAAATTTCAAGTGTAGTTTCATTAGTCAACACAGTTCTGTCTTCTGGGTGTGATCACTTCTGTGTTTTCTTTCACATTCCATTTCTCTTATGTCCTTTGGCTGCTGTTATTCACGAGTATTATCCAAAGTTTCCCGGCTACTGACCAGTCTAAGTCTTCCCTCCCACCATTTCCTTACCTCTTTAGTTTAACAACGTCCACATGCCTTGTCTAATGGTCCTCTGGGTCTTACAGTCTTCAAGATCCTCCTACTCATTTCGCTTGTCACATGGAAGACCTAACCGCACAGCTGGCTGGCCACACAGGATGCCCACCGTGCCTAGCTCTTGCCTGGGCTCTCACTGCTGCTCTCATAGACCAGATGTTAGTATCAGTCAGGGCCAGATGATCTCTGCTGCAGTAACAAGCAAGTCCCGAATATCAGTGGATTAAAATACTTTGTTTTCATCTGTTTGTCCCCCCCATTCAGGCTACATGTCCATCCCTGTTTGGTTGGGACATGAGGTCCTCTCTATCTCATGGACCAAGGATGAAGGAGGCTCCATCTCTGTTCCCATAATTGGCAAGGCAGAAAAAAGGGATGTGTTGAAATAACATTTGCTCCTAAGCTTCTCCCTAGAGGTGATATGAGCCTCTCTGATCTCATTTCACTGCCAAAGCAAATCACGTGACCACAGCTAGCTTCAAAGGCGGGTGGAGAGAAGCACACCTAATACGTAACCAAGATTTAGGGATATTTGATGAGATTCAGTGATGTCTGCCCCAGCGCCTTGGTCCTTGGCCTGCCCAATCCCTTTTTAAGCTCTCTGGTTCTGCAGACGATTGGATAAGATCCTTTTCGTTGCAATAGTCAGAAATGTAATTCAAGTTGGCCTAAGAAAAGATAAATTTATTGGCTTATAGAACTGAAGTTTCCAATGGGAGCTAAATCCAGCTGCAGGGAAAACTAGTTCCAGACATGCAGGCAATGTTGTCAGAAGCTAGTCTCCACCTCTTGGTTCTGCTTTCATCTGGGTTGGACTCATTCTCAGATAGTGTCTCCCAAGGATGGGAGCTCCAGGCTTGCCACAGGCAGAGAGGCTTTTCTCCAGGAATTTTAGCAAGAGTCTCAGGGTTGGCACTTAAGTTGGTTGGCTGGTTTGGGTCACATACCTCACATCTTAAATTAATCACTCTGGCTGACCAGTTGTGACGTTTCATTAGCCAGACCTACTTCATAGCCTTTGCTCACGAGCCAGAGGTGGGTCAGACCCCCATGAACAACGTGGTCTAAGGATGGAGGAGAGATGGTCCTGTAGAAGAAGTCAATGTCCAAAGTGGGGAATGGGTGCTGGGCAGATGGAAACATCAGATGTCCTCTAAGACACTGCTCCCGTGTTTATTTCCCAGGTCACAAATAGCTCATGTGGCCCCCACTTCCGCCCCTAGTCCGTACTGCCGTGGCCTCCTCTCCACCAGAACCCACCCCTGATTTGCTCCGGGTTGGCCTTGGTGGTTCAGAGAAGCCCAGTGGCCCCAGCTTACCATGTCCTGGACAGCAGGGACAGAGCTAAGAACTTGGGGGTGGTCTTCTCTTATTTAGATTCAGACGCTGCAACACATTTCAGGGCACCAGGGGCAGCTGGATTCAAATAAAAGTCTCAAGTCTTTTAGAAAAAAAAAATTCCAAGAAAAATAAAAAAAAAAATATCACCCTTATGAAAATCTCATGCCCCCCTCTCTTCTAGCATTTTTAGATGGAGACAGAATTCTATTTTGAGCAACTGGAAAATTACGCAGATCATCAGGATGGAGGAGCAGATCTGGCCCAGTTTTAGCCAGCTGCACCCACGTGGTAGCTGTTTCTGTGACGCTTGTGGTCTGTGTGAAAACTCTGACATAACACAGTCTGTAGCAGAGGGAGACTAGGCCTCTCCTCCCACCGCAGGCCCGCGAGCTGGGTCCACAGCGAGAATGCAGACGCGACTTTCCCTGGATGGTTTATAAGCCTCTGGAGACGGCTGGTGATCATTTGAAGCCAGTGGGAGTTCAGTAAAGGCCAATCAGGCAAGATTAGTTTCATTTCCTTGTTTTGACAGGGAAATTGGACTCCGAGAGCTGAGGCCTTCTGTAGACATCATATATCTGGATCGAAACAACATTTTTGGAGAAATTTCTCATGATGTTCTTTGGACGTGTGAGCCGGGGGATCACCCTGGATTGGTGAGGGATTAGTGGCTATGCAGGAGTGGGGCTGATCGCTCTCCCGTTAGCGGGCCGCCCCTGGCCTCGGGGGTTCTGCCATTTATAGTCTGCGGTGAAACATTTCCGCCCATGATTTAGGTGATGTTGACGGTGCACTGGGTATTATTATTAATAATATGAGTATTTCTTATTAATGAAAACAGTGACAATGACAACCACAGGGCGAGTAACCGTCAAGAGGGCTCCGTCGGTTCCAGGCACCGTGCCCAAGGCTTCATGTGGATTATATTATGCACCATAATCCAGGAAGGTAGGGCCCTTATTTTCTCATTTTACTGAGGAAACAAAGGCAGGCCCTGGGAGGGAAGTGGAGGGGTAGGGAGGATGGTTGATTTTCTTTCATATTCAGGGGGTCCCGTCTAAGGGAGGGGCCGCAGCAGCTGGAGTCGCACTGCAGAAGCCTGCTCACAGCAGCCTTCCCTGGGGAGTGACCATCCTGATCCTGGGGAAAGTCTGCTTGGTTTTAGGAAGAGCCCCAACCACTGGCTAAGGGGGGAAGTGGCGATTCGGGCCTGGGATGGGGACCTGGCGAGTACCAGGCAAGTGTCAAAGTCTGTGGCAGAAGACAAGCCTCAGAGCAGCACCCCATCCCCGCAAGGGGACTGGGCACAGGCTGAGCAGTCACTGGGTACCTGGGGATAGAAGCTGAAGGTGGGCACCTGGGCCCCCGACCACCGGCGGCTCCTCACGGACCCTGGGCCGGGGCCCCGCCCCCACACCCTGCCGCCAGGGCGGACGCGGGGTTTGGGTCAGCGTCAGCGCTAGGGGACTCTTCAGGAAAGAGAAGACACGATTCCAAATACTACCTTCGAGGGGAGGGGACGGCTCAGCGGGAGCGCGTGCTCAGCCCGCACGAAGTCCTGGGTTCAGCCCCCAGTACCTCCATTAAAAAAATAATACATACAAGATGAATAAATAAGTAAAGCCAGCACCAACTTAGGCAAGCGAGTATTCATTTACACTTGAAAAGATATCATGACAAATAGCAGACTTTGAAAAGCTGGTCTGTAATACATCAGTCACAAAATGCAAGGAAACAACCTGCTTTATGCCTCTGGGAATCACAGTTCATGGATTTCCGTAGCCGCCGAAGCCCCGCCTCTCCTGCTGCCCCTTCCATTTGGCTGCATCGTCTTGGTCGCGTCTGAATTCAGCCATAATTCTGAGTGCTTACTTCCTGTAGAGAGACTAGACAGTTTGGTCCCTCCTCTGGCCGGCGTGGTCAACATTAGCTTTATATTTTTGATGATCTAGGAATGTATTTTGTATCTTTCAGCTCCATAACCCGTTACTGGTGACTGGGGCGTCTGGGGACAAATTCTGGAAACTCAGGTAAACATTTAGGATTGTTGTCGAGTTTGGAACAGCAACTGTTAAAATTCTTTCTTGTACGATTGCAAGGCATATCTGTATTTCCAGTCCAGGGCCTGCCCTTCAGGATTCCCTGCATCGGTGACACTGGTAACCAGCTTGACAAAATCCAGGTGTTAGCACTCTCACTGGGCGGCTGAGGGATGGTAGAAGGATTCACAGAAGTGCCTCCTAAACCAGGATGGTGACCAATGACATACCTGTACCTGGAAGTGGACACAAACCATAGAGAGAGATCCCATGACCACAGAACTAATCAGTTGCCCCTCCACCAGCAGCAGCTGCAGGATGGCTAGGAAGTTGGAGCAGACAGAGGTGGTGGGTTTAACCAGCTGGGGTCCAAACACATTCTCTGCAAACTGTACACAACAAATGTCCATGGGGACACACTGCTCGGCCCCCCTGGCCCTGAAACTGAAGCTCTGTCCTCTTCACAGTCAGGCTTCATCCTACTGATGGGCCTAGGAGAGCTAGTGAGGGCAGCTCTGGGCAGAGGAGGGGGCAGGTGAAGGCTGGGGAGGCTAGCAGATGCTGGGACTGGCTTCAGGAAGCTGGAGGGGACGCCAGGATGGAGGTGTGGGATGGAGGGGACCCCAGGATGGAGGTGCGGGATGGAGGTGCATGGTGGACGGGACCCCAGGATGGAGGTGAGTGATGGAGGGGACGCCAGGAGGGGACGCCAGGAGGGAGGGGAGGCCGGGGACAGGGTTGGCTTAGATCATGTCTAAGTCCTCTACTTCCCCTCGTCCATGAGATGTCATACAAAGTCTGTTCACTGACCTCTAGAGTCAAGCGGTACAAATAGAATCCAGTCCTCCACTGCTTACAATTTTCTAACGTTTGAAACTATTCTTTGTATGACAATCTGTATGTCAGCAAACAGGAGTCCACACAAGGTTTGGATCCTGTAGAAGCAGGAGTGCTTGGTCCAGCTCTGAGTGACCTGGAAAATCTTGGGTCCCTATTCATGGAGTACTGACCACCCTCCCAGCAGATCACTCTGAGGGGAACAGAGAGGATGGAAAGACTTTTGATTTCATACAGAAGAAATTTTAGCTGGGGATTGTTTGTGGCAGGCACCTCATCATGGCCAAAGGGGAAAAAGATCCCTCAGCAACACGCCCTTAGGACATCCGGTTTGATTTCAAGGGAATCGTGAAACCAGCAAGAAGGACTGATTGCAAGGTGTGCCCTGAGCCAGCCCGGTGCCGTGACGCCTTTGGAAGAACGTCCTCTGGAGTGAGGATTTCAGTTTAAGTTGGTGTCACGCTGTCTGTGAGGACAGTGAACCAGCAGGACTGGTTTCCCTACTGCACTTGCTCCCAGCTTGACAGTGAAACCACATGGGCCCAAAAGGAGCTTGTCTCAAGCGTTCCAAGGCAGGAGGGCGGGTAGCCAGCGCTGCTAAAAGCCGACTGAATTCTAAGATGTTGGGGGCGCCACACGAGTCCTGTTTCATGTCATTTGGAATTACAGTTGGATTTGCGAAGGTTCACGCAGCTGCATTTGATGCAGACGCCACGTAAGCACGGATCCAGAATTCTTGGGTGCGGCTGCAGCCTGACCGGGGCCCCAGTCAAAGCCTGGGACCTGGTCCCTGAGAGCGACAAGCACTGCACTGTTTATTACGAATCTTCAGAAGCGGTTACTGCGTGCAACCAGGCTGAGTCAGAACCAGCCCCGGGAGCCAGGCTGAAAGCCCTCATCCGTGACCGTCAGTCCGGACGCTTCACCTTGCTGCCTTATGATGGACGTGCTCGGAGCCGGTCTCTGCTCCAAGCGCTCATCACCTGGTGCGGGCGTGCACCCCGACAGCAGGTTGTAATCGTCAAGCTGTATTCATTCTTCTTTTCCCTTTTGTATTTCCTTGAAAAACAATGAACAATCTTGGTCTTTTCACAAAGGATAATTGCTCATGATTTTGGAAGAAAGCAGGTTTTGTGCCAAATTTAGAAGCACACGTGACTCCTGTTGTGCCCCGTTTGGGGCAGCTGTATATGTTCTAGGCTTGTCTGAAAGCTGAATTTGCGTATCTAGCCGAGGGACCCACTGTGATGCCCGCAGCTCATTTTGCAGGATGTTCCACTCGCTACGGAGTTGGAATCCTGACCAAATCCCCTCAGTTAGGCTGCATCCAGAGTTACATGGAGCTTGCCTGTCCCCGGGGGCTGGGATGCGGAGGAGGGGTGGCCCGGACAGTCATTGACGTGTGGAGCCCAGAGCTAGCCCTGCCTGCATCACCTCCAGGTCTCACGACGGTACTAGGTTAGGGGCTGAATTCTGTCCCCTCAAAAAGATGTGTTGGGGTCCTCACCCCCAGCACCTCAGAATGTGACCTTACTCGGAAATAGGGTCTTTACAGAGGCAATCCAGTTCAAATGAGGTCATAGTATGAGCCCTGATCCAGTATGGCTTATGCATCCTTATAAAAGGGGGACATTGAGACAGAGGCAGACAACGGACAGAGGCAGGACTATGTGGAGAGCCACAGAGAGGATGCTGCCACTAGCCAAGGAATGTCTGGGGGGAATGGTGAGATTTCAGAGGGAGCACAGCCCTGCTGGCACCTTGACTTTGGACTTCAGCCTCTAGAACTGTGAGACAATAACTTTCTGTCGTCCTAAGCCACCTGCTTCGTGGCGTGTTGTTACAGCACCCCCAGGAAGCAAACACACCAGGCAATAGTACCGTTTCCATTTTCTAGACGAGGGAGCTGAGTCTGAGGAAGTTCTCCAGGCTCTTTTAGCTGCTGTTATGGGACAATCTCAAGGATCTTTATCTTTCGAGCTCCTTGATGTCCCCCACCCAGTGGACAGGGGTGTCACTCACTGATGACAGCCGTCATAGATACCAGCCACCCTGCTTTTGGCGGGTGGTGGTGACAACCATCAGCTTCCACACTTTGCATCTGCACACAAACTGCTTTCTGCACATTTCACCGTTTATTTTGTGCACAGACGCAGATGCTGGGAAAAGGTAGAATGAACACGACTGTCAGTGATGAAGCCCTTCCCGGAGATGTTGGCCCCTGATTTCAGCCAGTGTATAAGAAATGCATGCACTTAGCATCTACCTGGGTGGTCTTGGCAAGACCCAGCAGGTGTGTCACTCAGACAGGAGAGGAAGAGCCCCTGAGCAGAGCAGAGGGGATAATTCAGTGTGATGGGTTATAGGAATCAGAGGATGGCGTCTCAGTAATCGGCTTTGAGCACAAGACTGCCAGCGCAGGGAGACCTATCAGCGTGGCTCCTGAGGAAGCCCAGAAGCGGCTGGGCTCAGGTACTCCTGAAACCTGCGATTCCAGGCAGCAGGCAGGACTCGGAGGAAGCTGCCGAGCGTGCCCCCGCCCTGGATGTATTTCCTGCAGCCTCCTGATCACAGCAACCGTCTGCCTAATGTGGGCACTCTTAATCCATATTTCAGTAATTGTAACCATAGATCACAGAAACTCATTCACGTGGCACACAAGATAAGAGATGAAGAAACTGCCTTATGCATGCAAATCAGAAACGCTTGTATTCCTGAATAAAATGATGGGGGAAAAAACGTAAGTTTCCAGATGTGCCAGAAAGAGATTTTCAAGATGTACAGTCATTCTGTAACACATTCTGATGAATTTTTCAGAGATGAAATATACCTTTGATTAAGGAAGGTTTTTTCCCCGTTTTTGATAAGCCCTGTGTGCACTGGGGTGCTCATTTAGTCAGGATGTCGTATGCAGAAAGGAAGGATAAAACCTTCACTTTGATTTATGATCGTGGTTATTAATTTCTGATGCAGCTTTTGGGTTTGGATTATTTGGGGGTGGAGGGATTTGGCAACATGTATGAGGAAGCTGGGAGATTTACTGGTGTAAACATCACAGCGGAGGTTTCGCCGTAAATAACAAAATGTCTAAAACAAGTATTAAATCGCACGTTATTAGCAGGGACAGGAAGAAACTTGAAAATGGAAAAAATCATTTGATACAGACTAGGATTTCTGCACAGGTAACCTCCGAAGGGACCCCCATGCGCAGGGACCAGAGACACATTTTTTTGTGTGGGCTGTGGTTCCAAACCCTTCTCACTAGGACGGAGTGCTTCCTAGAGTTTGCAGTCCGCGAGCTGAGAGCATCCCTGTGGTTAAATTTGCTAATGACCATGGGTCACAGGATATAACTCTGATAGGTTATTTTTTATTCCCTTTTGTGAATATGCACCGGAATGAGCTGGTCGTACGCAAATCCCAACTTTGATTGTGTGCAGAAGTCATGTCATTTTTAGTCCGGATATATTAGGTGATGACTTGTTGGTGGCTTGGGGGAACAACTTCATGGTGGAGTGAGGTTGTCAAGTGGGAGGGGCAGGAGGGAGTTCAGACCTGGGGGCATCAAGGTGAGGGGGCGCTGGGTACCCAGTGTCTCTTCACAGGGTCTGTTCTTCGCAGGAAGGCTCTGCCCGGTGGCCATGGCCTTGGGCATATCTGGCCTAGAGTCTCTGACAAAGCTTGGGATGGAGGCACGATTCCAAAGAAGTCCAACTCAATCTCCTGAGTTAGCTGGCTCAGAGACCCAGTCTGGTCCCCACGGGTGGCTTTGGCTGCCCATATATGGGAATGTGTTTAGTAGACGGGACCCAGAACCATGGGTGAGACCTGGCAGGGCAGGGGATTGAGAAGGAAGCCAAGAAGGAATACGCTGAGCAGAGGCAGAAAAGCCTAGTCAGGTGTGGGCGCACATGGGCGGGGTGGGGTGGTTGCGATGTCCTGCCTGCCCGTTCAGGGTCTGAGACGCTCCCTGAGCACTTACAGTTTAAGGGACTGGGAGAGTGAAAGGAGAGACGTGTGCACAGGCAGGTGGGAGGCCGTGTCCCCTGGCCCACGGGGGCTGATAGAAAAGCCAGGAACGCTGTTCACAGAGAAACAGCAGGAGCCAGGCGTGCGATGGCCAGCTGCCGACTGGGTGCCCGGCGGCGCGCCCGAGTGCCTCTGCTAGCATGTGCTCCAGCTCCTGCGTGCGCCCTGCTCCTTTCTCGCCTCGCACTTCAGCCCTGATGGGGCTGGAGAACTTCCCCTGCCGCTGCTTAGCCAGACAGGAAAAGCATCCCTGCCTGGGGTCGTTTAGCTGCTATTTTCCAGAAAAACAGCACGTGAGATTGTCTTTTATCAGAGGTGAGGCAGAACAGGGCTGGGGGGAGAGGGGACATGAGGCTGTAAAGGCCGGAGGAGTTTCTGAAAACTCTGCTCGGGTGCATCTGGGGAGCGAGGTCTGCGGACACGGAACCGCATGGAGTTAGGTAAGAGCGCCTGCAGAGAAGCTGGAGAAAGCAGAGAGGGAGCTTCCAGGTTGCCTAGCAACCCGTTTTCACCTGCTGGTTCTCTCCTAAGGTCCCCACAGTGGGTACAGACCCCTTCCCCGGGGCTCCCTCTGCCCACCCTCACGTTGCCTCCTGAGCCTGCTGCTCACCTGACGCATGGCTGACCGCCTGCCCGCCCGCGAGGTGAAGCCCTGGGTGCTGGCTCTCCCTGTGGGGCCGGCCAGCTCGGGCCCACGAAGGTGGCTCTGTAAACAGAGGACCTACAGCCTCTGAGATGCGAGTGTGTGGATTTGATCTTCAAATGAGAAACATGCATTTAGGAGCGAGGAAGAAAACTTTTAACTATTTCACGCAATGAATCATAAAATTACAGTTTATCCCCCTCTACCCACCTCAGTAAATTAAAGTTAATGAAACAACTGGTTCAAGTTACAGTCAACATTTAGGCAGATTCTTCTGAGACTTTCTCAGATGAGCAGGTGAGTCACAGGGGTTGTAATTCTGTGTTGAACTACAGCCTCGTCTCAGAGAGACCTAAGCGGCTGCCTTTGAACGGTTTTAAGCCGAGACACGAGAAGACATACATATTTAGGAGATTTTATTTTCAATGTCTAAGGCGTGTCCAGCTGGGAAGGCTTTGGGGTAATTAAGATCTGCGGAAGGGTGAATTTTAGGAACACAGACGTTCCGTGGGGAACTTGGGGCGAGGGGATGCTGATGACTGTGATGGAGCAGAGTTTCGAGTTCCTGGCGGCCAGGCTGCACTCTTCTGAAGCTCTCTAACGCCACTGCGAAGCCGCGGGGACAGTCTTCTGGATTATTCCTCCACCGCTGGCGCACACACGAAGGCCAGACCAGCCACAAGTGCCAAGGGAAGTGTTAGCAAATGTTCAGGGTGCCAGGGAATTGCCTCCAGATGGGCGAGGCTCTGAGCCTGGCTGGCCTGCCCTGAGCTCACATCCTTCTTGGAATGGCGCTCCCTTCTTGTTACTGAGTCCAGACTCATTCTGCTCGCTGCGCAGCAGACCAGTAAATAGGGAGACGAGGTGTTGGGGCAAGAAATAATGACTTTATTCTGAAAGACTGCAGGCCAAGAAGAAGGCAGACTAGTGACCTGGAGAGCCATCTTCCCCAAGTCAGAACTCAGGCTCCTTTTGTTCTTAGAAAGTGAGGGGCTGCGCTTGGTTTTCGCAAACGTCTTGGTGTCGGAATCCTTTTCTCTTGCAGCTGTCCACGGGGGTCAGGTCGTGGTGTCCCTGCAAACCTCCACGACAAACTTTATTTTCTTTTCTGCAACTTTTTGTCTTTATATGAGTGGGAATATAAGGGTCAGAGCCTTGAGAATGGGCTCTCCCATATGTTTCAGGCTCTAGGCAACATTCTTTTACAAAAGGTGCAGAACCAGCAGGACTCAGCCCAGGAAACAGAGCACAGGGTTAGAATGAAAGGAACGGATTTCATACGGAGTCAAATTTGTTCTTCCCTGTTACATCCTTACTCGTGCAGGCTGGATGCTAGACTCAAGAAAGGATGCCGCTTGCTTCATTCTGGCCGCTCTGCTTCGTAACTCCCTTCTCATCGCCTTGTTTGCAGATAACCGAGCAGAAAAGGGGAAGAGGAGCGGTTCTCAGCTTCCCCGGCTCTTCTCTTTCCCTTGGATTCTGTCCTGTCTGGGTTGTGAGGCTCCCCTGGAATCATCTTCCAACTAAGCCATTCGCCCCATTTGCTTGGACAGGCTCCAGTCATCTCCCTGGAGCCAGATGCGTCTTCGCTCTCTATCTGCTTTGTCTCCATGACACCAGGTCCTCCTCGTCCTCACCATGGAACTAACTACCTCCCCAGTGGCTCAGAAGCCGCAGGAAGCTCGCTTTGATGGGGCAGGTGATCGCCCCTGCAAAATGCCCACCCATTCCCAGATGTGGGGTTACTTTGCAGACAACAGGCTGGTCTTGTCGGCACCTGTCAGAGACACGTGCTCAGAGCATCTGGAAGCAGACACGCTTGGCATGCAGGTGCTTTGTTCTGAAGGATGGCTTAAGTACATGGGGTTTGGGAAATTGTGCCAAAACCACAAAATAAGTCAGCTCCAGCTGATGAAATCGTCTTTCCCAGGAACCTGCAAAGAGGGGATGGAAACACAGAGTGAGGTGGGTGGCTTTGGGGCCACCTGATCTCGCAGTGGAGTGACATCACACAGTGTGTCAGGGACATTTTGAGGTACCTCCTCTGAGAACAGCTATTTCACTCTTTCCCTTCTCTAGGATATCAGTAAGCCCCCGAGTTACTGCGGACCCTGCTGAGTCTCAGGAATAGAACTGGGACGGGCTGCCTGTGCAGGGATGGGCCCAGAGGAGGTATATCCAGTGTGCGAGTCGGAGGTCCCGGGAAGTAGCCTGGACACACGGCATTTGTGTGGGGAGCCCCAGTGTAGGCTCAGTGGTTTCAAATTGCCCACACCCGTCACCTGGGCTGGGACAGGTCCTGGGGCCACAGCTGGACACAGCCTCAGGGGAAAATTCACCAGCAGGCAGGAAGCAGGGCCCAGCATCACCCCCACCCGAAACCGCGGCCACTCTCTGGATCTAAACTCAGCCTTTATTTCTGTAGGAAAGGCACACTGAGAGATTGGCAAGTGCTTTGATGCAAAACTGCAACTTTCTCTTGTTCCATTTCCTAGTCCACTGAGTCTTTTATCCTACCATTGTTTAAGGGCAGTTAGTGAAGTCCAGCCTCGTCTTTGCATGCTGCCCCTGGCTGAGCGGTCCTCACGCCCCGTCCATAGGCACAGATGTCCGCTCCATCAGCTCTTCTAAATGCTCATGTTATAACGTGACAGGACGGAGCTGGGACGTGGAATTGTATACACCGTGTGATTGTAACTGCATTTAAAAAATTTTCTACGTGGTACGAACTGGTGGGAAACACAGAAGGACGCCAAGAGTTGGCTCTAGGGACTGAACCTGTTCGATAATTTCCTTTCTTTTTCTTTCTTTCCCCTACACCCCCTTCTTTTTGTATATTGAAAATTTCCACAAATGATTTTGCTTTGTTTTTATAATGAAAAATAAATTAGTATCAAAACTAAACCACAGATCATGAACAACCCTAGGAGGCCAGGCCCTGGATCTCCCCGAGCAGGTGGGTCAGTTTAAAGGAATGTCAGTGTCCCCTGGGCACTGGCGGACAGTGTGTCATTGCTGTTGGGTCTCCTTGGAATCATCCAGACTCCAGCGCCAGGAGGGTGGGTCATGTTTTAAAGGGTCCACCTCCTGAGTCTTGCCTGTGACATTTTCCCTTTCACACAGATGCCAGGAATCAGTACCCAAACAAAGAGAACCTTCCTTCGGTAAGGAGCTGTTTCATCCTATTCTCGCCTTAAAAAATCAGAGGGACTCAGGAAGTCACGGAGGGTGAGATCATCTGTTTGAGCAACTTCATGTTACAAATGAGGCGGCACAGAAGGGTTAACCGGTGCTCTGCAGATTAAAAGAGGGTTTGGCCTGGGGCAGAGCACTTCCCTGGTTTACACTTAGCGGCTCCACATCGATCACTTCCATGCTCGTTCATTTTGCCATCTTTGTGTGAGAGACAGTAGACTGTTTCATCAGAAGACGGGACAAATCAATTCAGGTGCAGTCATTAGGAGTTAGACTCTAATGCTATCCCCCAAATTAATTGGATTTAGGCTTAAATGGAGAAGACGCCGTCTGTGGCTTCATTTTTCACTGGAAAGAGAACCAGCTCCTTCTCCCACGACGGGGAGGCCTGGAGCAGGGCGCCTAGGGGCTGGAAGGCGCTGGGGTGCTGGGGTCCATGCGCCCGGGTGGCGGGCTGGGCTCCACCGGGACGAAAGCCGTGTGCTGGGTGAGGACGCTGTGCACTGTCACCAGGCTGGGGGCTGAGGACAGCGCCTCGGGCCAGGCTGCGCGGGGTCAAGGCTGAGGGTCAGCAGGGCCTGGGGTGCAGGAGGCTTGGCCCCCCACCATCTGAATTCGCGTGGTGTCTTTTCAGTCCACCTGGAGCCAACTCCCAACAACTCAGCGCGGGGAGATGTAAACAGCGGCTCCCATCCTCCTGCTCTCTGGCCGCCACCCCCCGCCCCGGGTGCGTTTCTGCCTCTTCTCCCCCCCGTCGCTCGGCCCTCCCCCCGCCCGGGCCTTTCCTCTTGTCGCGTGGTCTCTCCTGGGGCTCCGTCTTCCACAGGCTCAGGCCCATCTCCTGGGCGCCGGGGCTGGAGGCCTCCTCTCTCTCCGGGTCTGCTCTCAGGGGGGGTCAAGGAAGGTGTATTTGCAAAAAGTCTATTTGCAAAGGTGTGGGTGCTGGAGAAAACCCAAAGGGGCAGAAAGTAAGCAGAGCTGGTAGCAGCTGGAGAGGTGGGGACCACACAGGCCTGAGGGAGGGGCTGGAGAGAGACACTGGAGCCTGGAGGGAGGGCAGGTGTGGAGCCTGGAAAACGTGCTCCTGACAGCTTGTTAAGGTGCCCATTCCAAGTCAGTGAGAGGATGGAAGCCAAAATCTCATGTCTCCCTAAGACCTTTCGGAGCGGACCTGCTCTGAGCAGCCAGGGTGAAGATTTAGCTGCCTTGAGATGGTAGGGACCTTTAGCTGAGGGACAGGGATGGCCTAGGGGGTGGCTGTTGCCAAATGCAAGGTCGTGTGCCCAACACCCTGTGAGGCCAAACAAACCGAAACATTGGAGTTCGGAGCAGAGAAAGGTTTATTGCAGGGCCGAGCAAGGAGGACAGGGTGGCTTATGCCCAAGAAAACCCCAACCCCCCAGAGTTTCAGCAAAACTCACTTAAAGGCCAGGAAAGGGAGGGGGGTTGCAGGGTCCATTGTCAGCTCACGCACGGCTCTCTGACTGGTCGATGCTAAGGCAACAGGGCGGTCACCACTACCAACCCCCAGGCGCCAGAAGGCCTGGGGCCACGTGCTCTCATCATCAAGTAGTTAATTTCCTCCCTTTGGGGGTGGTTTTTAGCATCTGAAAAACTCAGGAAATATAAATGAGATACTGTTATCTGGGTGCTTCAGACAGGAGCTGTGGCAGAGTACATGGGGGGACGGCTCTGACCCTGGAAGGCCCCCCAGGATCCTGCTCGGTTACATGGTGACCCCACTGGGGAGGGGCAAGGGGCTGAGGGACTGGCCTGACCTCCCTCGGACCTCCATCCCTCCATCCCTGTCACCTCCCACTGTGCTCTTCCCGGTCCAGACCCAACCAGAGTTCCTGAGTGGGGAGCCCAGTTGGTGCCAGATCCCAGGGCAGAGGCTGGATGGGGAAGTGTGGAGATGGGGCACTTCTGACACAGTCACGAAGATGGAAACGGGCAGCCCCAGTGGAGCTGGTGTTTCCTTCCAGGAAAACCCAGCACCCTGACCTGGCTTACCCCGCTCTGCTCCTGCCCCAGGGGCCAGGCTCATTTGTTCTGCCTGCATCTTCTTGTCACCAGCCCTCGGTGGCCTCTGTTTTCCATTTCTCCAGCGTGAGTGCAAACCACTCCAGGGAACATGGCTGCGAGGTCAGCTCAGGGGCCTGAACGGTCTGATGCAGAAACTAGAGAGTCGTTGCCTGCCTCCGAGTCCCCCTGTGGCTCTGCTGAAGCACCAAGGACATTAGGGTCACGGGAGAAAGTGGCGGGCCTCCTGTTCACGGGAGCTAGCGTGCAGGGCACCAGCTCTGCACCCACCAACGGAAATGCTGGCCCTGAGAATGGGCCAGAAGATCCTGCCAGCCATGCAGAGGCGCCACCCGAGCCCAAGCTCTTCACCTGCTGTGTGCTGTGGGTGACATACCAGGGGCCTCCCAGCTTCCTAAGCACCCTTCCCACCCACCACACTGCCAACCAAAACTATTGCGATCTGGGTAAAAGATGCATCGGCTATGAGACATAGGACTAAAACTGCAGAATCAAAGTTAATAAGTGGTTAAAAGTCTACCAAAACGTGTGGTAATAGCCAATCAAGTCAACTCAGAGATCTGGTGACATGTTTCACCTCCGGTGGTGCTCTGCTGGGGGGGCTCCACGGTCTGTGTCCTGAGCCCTCCAAGGTCTTTAAAGGGCCCCATACAAGCCCTCCAGGGTCACAGAGACTGAGCTACAGACTTACAGACATTTCATTACTGAGCCCTCGAAAACACAAGTCAAGACAGAGCACGTAGCCTCTGTAACAGGGAATCGATGCTGGTTTAACCATCAGGCAGCGCAGAGGAGGACTGGCAGCGTCTGAATGCGCCTGTGAGGTCACAGCCTTTCGAGTTCATGCAATTCTATTTTCTGTCCCTACACATCTGCCGACTCACAGTCCCGGTTCCCGTTTCCCCCCTGCACTCCCCTCTGCTTGGAGGCTCGGCCACATTTGACTCCCTTTGTTCTCAGCAGTGCGAGGGCCGGGTAACAGCTTCTGAGCTGGCTGGGTTCTCTGGAAGCTGGTGCCGAGATGGAAATAGGCGTGAAGAGGTTTTTTTCCCTGAGTCCAGACGCGTTCTGCTCACCACGCAACAGGCCAGTAAATCGGGAGACGAGGCGTTGGGACAAGGAATAACTTTATCCCAAATTTGTTCAGAAAGCCAGCAGACCTGAGAAGCGGAGGGACTAATGTTCTAGAGAACCATCTTCCCCAAGTCAGAATTCAGGCTTCTTTTATACTAAAAAGGGGGGGGGGTGTGGTTGTTGTAAACTTCTTAGCGTCCGAACCCTTTGTTCCTGCAGCTGTCCACCTGGGTCAGGTCATGATTCTCCTGTAAACCTCCAGCAAGACAAACGTTATTCTCTGCTCTGCAACTTTTTAACTCTATGTGAATGGGGAATTTTTACACCCTTAAAGATCAGAGCCTGGAGAACAGCTGTCCTGTGTATTTCAGGCTCCAGGCAACATTCCTTTACAAAAGGTGCAGAACCAGCAGGACTGAGCACAGGAAACAGCACAGGGTTAGAGCCAAAGGAGCAGATCTAGCATGGAGTCAGGTTTGCTCTTCCCTATTGCAGTTTGTTGGGGTAATTGTTGTGAGAGTTAAGGGGAGGGAGCAGCGTGGGCAGAGGGGCACCGTCAGGCTGAGGTGCGGGCCCAACAGAGCGCCCCCGAGGAGCCCTGCACTGGGCCAGAAGGGCCCGGCCCCTGATGGCCTTACTAGGCCACTGTCCAAGGGCACGAGTCCTTTCTAGAAGGTTCACCTGAGCGGTGCATCTCCAGGGCAGCAACCACTTCCTTTGAGCTTTGATGAAAACTTGCTTTGCTGTCTGCCATTTTGGTCCATAAAATGCAGAGGTTTGCAGATGGAGGCTCCCATTCCAGGAAATAGGATGCCCACATCTGGAACCAGACCCTGGCCGAGGGCCTCATAACCCCACCTGCCACCTGCGTTCTTGCGTGGGCCTCCTTGAGAGGGACTTTTCCAGCCAAGTTTTGATGAATCTCTGTGTATCTTTGCTTTTGAGGATACAAGAGTTCTAGGGGAGCTGTTGGGCCCCAAGAGTTCCTCAAGGTAGAGTCTCATTTCCTGAAAGCAGTGACCTTGCTCCTGGGAGATGGCCATGTCATCTTAATGCCATCTGAGGCAGCAGTCAGGTGCTCTCCCACAGAGAGGTTGACAATTTGGAGAAACCAGTTCAGCTGGGAGCACACATGCAGTTTTGACAGGTCCAGGCCAGGCTGACCGTCACAGAGTGACTAGTCATAGGGGAGAGCAAACCTGACTCCATATTCGGTCTGTTCTTTTAGCTCTAACCCTGTTGTCTGCCTCCTGGGCTTAGTCATGCTGGTTCTGCACCTTTTGTAAAAGAACGTTGCCTACAGCCTGAAATAATACAGGAGAGGCCGTTCTCAGGGCTCTGACCTTTAAGGGTGTAACACTTTCCCATTCATACAAAGACAAAAAGTTGCAGAACAGAGAATAACATTTGCCTTGTTGGAGGTTTACAGGGACACCGTGACCTGACCCCTACCTAGACAGCTACAAGAACAAAGGATTCTCATACAAAGAAGTTTGCAGCAACCAAACACGCCCCCTCCCCTTTTAGTATAAAAGGAGCCTGAATTCTGACCTGGGGAAGATAGTTCTCCAGGACATTAGTCTGCCACCTCCTTGGTCTGCTGGCTTTCTCAATAAAGTCATTATTCCTTGCCCCATCACCTTGTCCCCTGATTTATTGGCCTGTGGTGGGGCAAGCAGAATGAGTTTTAACTCAGTAACAGTTAGTCTGCAGAACTGTGCTCTCTGGGATCTGCTTTTATTCCATGATTTTCAACTCAGAGGACTGCCTTCAGCCCCCAGAGCTGTGCAGAGCTCTTCTGATTATGAACTATTATGGAGTGGTATTTTCAAAACTTCACTCTAAAAATAATGGATTTAGAATGATGCAGAGCAACCTTCTAAATATTTCAACGCTTCCCTGCATCCCTGTTTCAACTCTTGCTTGCTAAGGCTGAAATTGCTTAAGAATTTATGAATCTGGTAAAAGAATGTTCTGGTGTTGAAATCGCTATAGAAAAAGAAAATTAAAAATAGCATTAATTTGCACCATTTAATCATTACAGCATGAAGCATTTGCAGAAGATGAAAATGATCTCACCAAGGCAAGCAAAGGATTTTATGATTAAAAGGATGTTGATTTTTCACAATGATTTTCCAAAACGTGTATCCTGCTGGGTCAAGTCACCTCCATGTCTAGAACTGTTTCAACTGTTTAGGCCACTGACTTAAGGCCCATTATGATGCTTTAAATTTGTTTAAAAAAATTAAAGCATATAAGGTAGAAAAAAAATATAAACGTTTGCTTTCCCTAGTTCCTGAACTACCACACGTTAAGAAAAAAAGCAATTCTGTCTTGCTTTCTGACAAATTATCCCCTTTCATCTCCTGGATACTGTGACTTTTCCCACAAATCTTGGCTTTGAATCTCAATCCCTCTCAAAGACACAGAGGAAAACTACAAGGGAGCCATGCATTGCTTCAGCTTCTTTGTTCTATTGTTGTGTGATTTTAATAAGCACGATGAATATCCGTGAGGCTTAATGAGGGATTTATTCCTTCAGGCTCCATTTAAACCTTGCTACATATTTCAGAGCCCTCAGAGAAGAAAGCTAGAATAAGTTGAACTTTTTCACAGTGGACTTGGGCCAACAGCAAAGTACAATTCTTTTTCTAATACACAACACAGTATATCAAATGACAGCCATTTGTGTCAAAATCGTTTCATTTCAGGTTAACTATACAGGGTTATGCTCCTTTAGTCAGGAAAAAGGGGCATATTTATAGCATGTTGTGTTACACAGCCCTGCATTCATGGTTTTCATTAATTATTTGATTAAGTATGTGGTGGCGGTGGGGGTGCGTATGTGGTGTGTGTGCGTGTGTGAGTGTGTGTGTGTGTGATTTTTGCCTGGACCTATCACCACCACTGACCGTAACACCTTCCACTCCGCGGGAAGGAGTTTACAGGAAGAAAGTGTACCGAAGACCACCAACCGCGTGGCATAGAAGGAATGTGCTCTCTCCCAGTTCTGGAGCCTGGAAGTCAGCAGTCAAGAGCTGCAAGGCCATGCTCCTTCAGGATGTTCTGTCCCTTCCCAGCCCTGATGGTTACTGGCATCCTTGCTGGTCCTTGGCTTACAAGTGCATCGCTTCAGGCTCAGCCTCCGTCATCCCGTGGGCTTCTTCCCTGTGAGTGTGTCTCCTCTGTGTCTCGGTGTCCAAATCTCCCTTCTCTGTAAGGACACCAGTCATTGGGTCATGGCCCATCCTACCCCCGTATGACCTCATCTTAACTTGATCGTATCTGCAGAGACTCTATTTCTGAATAAAGTCACATTTCACAGAGATGAGGGTTAAGACTTGAATGTATCTTTTCTGGAGGCAGAGGGACATAATCCAATCCACAACAAGACGACAGGAGGGGAGAAGAGATCAAAGAACGAGCAAGCAGACGTGTGAACAAAATCACTGGACTGGACTCTGGAGACTGGGCTTGGGGTTTTAGGACACATTGCCCTCCCTGGGTCACTGACACTGGCTGCTTTGCCTTAAGGTGGGTCGTGAGCCAAGTTCAGAGACAAGCTAGTCAATAGTCCCTTTTATAGAAGAGTTAGGTAGCTAGAGAAGTGGGGGCCCCGGGCAGGCAGGCGGGGGAGAGGGAGGATGGTCTGGAAGGTGGCGGTGTGCCTGCCTTCAGCATAAAGGGGCTTTGCTTCCTCTAAATGAGCGCCAGCAAGAAACTGGTTAGAACCCGACAGCCGTAACTGTGCGGTGGCGACAAGGACCTAACCGGACGTGACCCAGTGCTCGCTGTGATGTAATCAGCATCGCGGTGTAGGGCCGCCCACCCCACCACGGGTTCTTCTGCCTGCATTGCGCGTAAGGACACGTGCAAAGGAGGCGAGCGTGACTCAGTGCTCCAGGGGCAAGAGCTGTCCGTCCGTCCAGAGACCGCCTGCGCGCGAGGGTGTGAGGGGCGGGGGGCGCAGGCCGCGGCTCTCTGCCGGGGGTCAGCCCGCCTCCCGCTCCTGCAGGCGGGCTTTCCCTTTGCTGGCAAGTCTTTTAGAATCTTTCGCGACACGACGCTCCATCTCCCGTTTGATTTCTTCTCTTTTGGGTGCGACAAGAGCTGGGGTCTTTCCCCTTCCCCTTTTAGGGTAACAGAAGAATATGCGTTCTGCGTGTAAGTCCGGCTGGGCCGGTCTGTGGTAACAAATCCAGACGTCTCAGGGGCTGAACACAGCGAGGTTTACTTCTCGCTCGGGTGGCCGGGCTGCTGAAGGTCCGTGGAAGGTTCTGACCACAGTCACTCCAGGCCCAGGTGGATGGAGCCTCCTGACATGTGTCTGCATCTTCTGGAACGTGAGGTGCTGTGTGGCTGTGGCAAGGGAAACAGCACACTCATGTGTCACTGGAAGTGACATGGCCTTCCGGCCGCAGCCCATTGGCCAGAGCTGGTCCCACGTCCACTGAAGCCCGGGGGGCTGAGAGGGGAGGGGGGCAGGTGGGGACACGTCTGCCACCCCTTAGTCCAAATCTTTGCTCCGCGCAGTGATTTCACAGCTGACTCCCTCTGTTCTGGCTGTGCTGGGAGGGGGAGCAAGCGAATAAAACCCGAAAGTAAAAATGCTTTTGTGTGGAAAGCTCCTAAAGCAGGGTCATAATGTGTTTTGTTCTATATATATATATATATTTTTTTTTTTCCAGTAAGCACTGGATGAAAGACTCCTTTGTAGGTGCCCAGGATAAAATAATAAACAAGACGCAGTTCCCGATTTCAAGGAGCTTGAAGTCTAGAGGGAGAAAGCAGTCAAGAAGGCAAACAGTGCATAGGAACTTTATCAGATGCATGTGGAAGGCACTCAAAGTGGAGGGAAGCCGCAAATGGCTTTCCAGGAAAGATGCGTGGAAAGATGCCTAGCGTTTGTGAGGTAGGCCAGGGGACACACACCCAGCAAAGACAACAGGTGCGTGGGGGGGGGGGGGGCTGTGAGTGTGAGTGCGTGTCCGTGTGTGCTCGATCCTGAGCTGAGTGCTGTGACTCGGGCCTCCTCCCTCTGTCCCCGCACATCCCTGCTGCCCTCGTCCACCTGCGTGGTCACCACTGGGCTCCTGAGCCCTCCGGCTCCAGCCGAGTTCAGCCAGTAGGGATCCCCGGCAGAGGTCCAAGGGAGGGGAACGCGTCTGAGCCTTCTCCCGGCGGGGAGACGTCTGCTTCCTTCACGTGGACCCCGTCTCCTCCCACTCATCCTCAGGGGCCCTTCTCCGGGTTCCTGCCCCTACTGCCTCCTCCCATCCCACCAGGCTGGGGGCTGGAATGGCAGGAAACTAACGAGGGGAACTGCTGGAGGGCTCGCTCACAAAGTTGCGGGCCGAGGGGGAGGCCCACCCTTTTGAGACAGGAGGGAAGGGAAAAGGGCACAACCATTCAAAGAAGGACACAGCCATTAGCGCCAAGATGGCGGAAGGCTCAACTCCCAGTAGACCCCGAGCTTGCACGTATGCTCACTGATACCACGCGCAGCTAATGGCACCCCCACAGGCGCCAGGTCAGTTTCCAGGCTGACCACAAAAGTCAGCAAGTGGGTGGTGGCCCAGTTCCTGGGAACCCCGTCTCCTTCCCCAGAGCAGTGGGAAGAGGCCTCCCCCTTGCTGGCACGTGGAGTTACGGAGCCAAAAAAACTAACAGCCCCACACCTCTGGCGGCCGGTCTCACCTTCCCGGCCAACTCCGAGCTCTGGGGCCGCCGCTCTCCCTTCTAAGTAAGAAGGCCTGCACTGTCTATGGAGACTGCATCTCTCTGAATAAATCTACCTTCGCTCTACTCTGGTTTGCTCTTGAGTTCTTTCCTGTGGGAAGCCAAGGACCCTCACTGGATGGGGCATTTCCCAGGGACTCGCCTGGGACCTGGGACCTGGGACGTGGCCATCCTCTCATGTCCCATTTCTTCCTGTATCCCTTTGACAGCACTTTTGTCAAGTTACAGTTAATCGATTCCATGTCTGTCTCTTCTTTCAAATCATCGTCCCCTCTCCAGCCAAATGGCTTAAAACCACTCACTGAATTACGTTGAGACAGAATCGTGGGGTTGCTTTCTTGGGACTGAGACAGAGATAATTGGACTCATCTTCTGAAATGAAAAGAGCATCTGAGAAAAACAGAATCATGATGTGACTCGGTCCTACCTTTTAACAGCTGCGCCGAGAATAAACCCCCTCTAGCTCATTTGTTCCTTCTAGCTCTAAAAATTGAATTCCAGGTTTCCAAATAGCCAATAAAGTTATTCATGTAATGAAGTGAAAACAAACAAACAAAACCCCAGCTCGCACCAGGATTCCTCTTAAGAAACTACTTTCCTTGAAGGGTTATTGTGAGGATTAGATGCTTAAGGAACGAAGCACAATGCCTGGTTTGGCCAGTTTATACTCAATGACGGCTGTTGCTTGGGGAGATCTTGGGATGGGGCGGTGCCACGTGTGTGGCACCGAAGCATCATAAGACAGGGATGCCCTGCGTGGCCCAAAGGGAAATGACTCAGAGGAGGGAGAGGAGAACCAGCGAGCGGGGAAAGCTGGACCTGGAGCCAGTCTGGGGCGGAGGAGCAGCACTTCAGAAGAGCAGCGTGATCAGCTCACCTGGACGTCGATGCACGGAAACTGTGGGATTTCTTCTTCCATGTCTCATTTTCCACCCAACTCACAGCAGTGAAAATATTTTGGGTAGTTTTTGTTTGGTTGGTTTTTGTTTGTTTGTGCTGCTTTATTCAGTGTGATGTATGTATAAAGGAAGAGCTGATTTCAGTTGTAAAATCCGAAGAGGACTTCCAACTCGCACAGGAAATGACGTTGAAAGGTTTGAGTTGATGATTCCACGAGCTCACGGGAACAGGTGACAACCATGGGCAACACTGGCATTTCCGTGCGAGTCTGTCGCTAAGTGGAGAAATTCTCCAGAATGGGGGCAGTGCATAGCAGAGCTGACATGGGCCAAAAGCTCAGGATTTGCGGTGGCTCTCAGGAACGTGCAGGAGAAGAGGGCGGGATGGAGATGCTGCTGCTTTGGTGGCTGGAGGAGCTTCCGCGGAGCTGGTGAGGTTTGCACCAGGCTCTGACCTTTCCCTAGTTTACCTCCCCCACCAGAGGCGTGGTGCTTCGTGTTAAGGTAACCCTCCCCCGCCAAAAAAGCCCAGTAAAAACTTAGAAATTTACCTAAGACACTCTACTTCACCACCACATCAGAGACGGTTAGAATATTTGTTACCAACAGCATACAATGTATTTGTTACCGTTCACATACGTGCCAAGGAGTCAATAGGAAAAGCAGTTCTCTTATGATCAAATATACTTAGAATCAGGCTGCACGTGTTTGTTTGTTTTATTTATTTGTTTATTTATTTTTACTTTTGAAAATGACAATTCTAACTTATTATGCAAATCATATAGGTTCCTTGCAAGGGGGAAAATCAGAAAATAAAGGCAAGCAAAGACAAAGAAAGCAAACGTCCCTTTAGTTCCTAGTCCTCAGGGTGTCTGTTGCTGTCATGTTTGCAAACGCCCTTCCAGGTCATTTTCTAGCTGGGCATATATATCTTTACCTTTGATTTCAGAGGACACGCTGTTTATTCACTGGACAGTAACGTCTGGGAGAAAATCGTCGGTAGTGGTCTCAGAGTATCCCATCCTGGGATGGACCACAGCCTCCCAGCAAAGCAGAGCGGCTGCAGCGGCAGGTTGGTTACCGTTTTTCTATGTTGTCATCACCTTGGGTAACTAATTACTTGATTACTAATAATTTGAACACATCCTTAATCATGTTCTTTAGGAATAAGACCAAGGAGCGAAAGTCTAGGGTCAAAAGACATGCACATTTTAAAGCCTTTGATATTAATTGCTAACTTGTCTGCCAGAAAACTTGCACCTCTCTACATTTTTGTCAACAGGGCTGGGATGGGGGAGAGGGGAGAGTAACTTTCTCTCATGTAAATTTGAAGCTTCTTGTTTACCAGTAAGTTTATTTTTTCATATAATCATTACCTTTTATACTTATTTGATATGAATTTTCTACTCAAGATTTAAAAAAAGTTTTGATTAGCATGTTTATATATTTTTAAACTCTTCTATCCTGCCTCCAAAAGGTTTCAAAGCTGCTTATTTTTATAAAAGATTTTTTTTAATTATAAGAAGACTGAAATAACATAAAGAAAGAAGTTCAAAATAACAGGTATCGCACACATTAGATGTTACTATAATGGACCCATCCATCTAGGGCTGACTTTGTCCAAAGGACAAAGAGGAGAGAACTCTGAACCTTTCCCTTGGAAAAGACAGCATACTATCTCCTCAAAAAAGACAAAATTGATTTTTTGGTTAATATTTAAAGGAACTTATCAAGAGAATTTTAGAAAGGTTTTGGAAATCATTGCTGAAAACATCTTCAGACAAGAATATTAGAGCCCTAGAAGTTTTAGTCAAACAATTCTATAGTTTTATACATGAAAACAGTTACAAAAAGCATTTAGTCCACTGCTTCCTGGAATCTGGGACTTTAGAGAACTTACATGTAATAAACAGTGTAAGGAGGATTGGCCACAAAAAATCATCAACTTCTGATTTTCTCATATAAAGATGGGAGTAAGATAAAAATTTAAACAGTAATAATTTATTATGATAACTTCATTAATGAAAACAGTTCACCACTCCACGCTCATAAAAATCCCACCAGGAAGCTATGATACCAAAATAAAAGCTTAGAAATCCCCCAGAGCAGCAGCTAGAATCACACGTACATGTAAATATCCTTGTCCCAAATATTTTCATTTAGCTATGGGCTCATCAAATCCGCTTTGTTGACTGGCACCAATCCATGGACTGATGTTTGGAAAGTACTCTGACTCAGGAAACGGAGGCCAAGAAAACGTAAATGCATTGCCCAAGAACACTCAATTAATAGCAAAGCTGGGATCAGAATTTCAGACTCCTAATTTCTGTCCCCAAAGCAAGAATCTTCAGATTGTAGGGGAAGAAACAAAGAATCAAGAAATAGAATTTTGAGGTGAAATAGTTGAAGGGATAAGCAGAGGTCGCCTTCTGTGCTAATGGATTCAGTATCCAGGCTTAGAGAGGCCATGTAACAGCCTGGCCTCCCAGCTTGCGGGTAAAGGACCATCATGGCAGCAACACCCCAGTGGTGGCGGATGCACCAGGAGCCCGGATGGAGACCCTGGAGGCCAAGGATAGCTGAAGACCAGGCACTGATATGGCCCAGGGAGCATCATGGGTCTGCTCTTCTCAGCACTGGCTCCCTGAGCCCCCGGCTCCAGCCGCGATGCCATGGCCAGTGTGGGCCTCAGCTGTGTGATGCCTGCAGGAGACGCAGCTGCTCCAGGAGCCTCAGAGAGAGACCCTTACGTCTCCCCACTCTGCACTGTTTCAGCATGAGAGATGCTCATCACGGTCTCAAGGCTCCACCGGTGATTATGCCGCCCCCGACGGAGGAGCTGCCCACCCTGGGGCCGTGATCACCTCCCTCCTGTCTGGGTGCAGCTGCCTCTGCGGTAGCACTTCCCTCTTCCTTAGAGCCTCATCCCTTTTGAAAAAAAAAAAATCCATCCACCATCTGCAGTGTCAGGGTAACCCACCTGACTTTCACCTGTGGAATAACCTGTCGAGTCGTTGTCCTACTTAGGACAGCCGTCTCCCACCTTCTCCGGACTGGACAAGACAGCCAGCCTCCCCAGCTGCTCCTGTTGGGGATTTGGGGTGTTACCGAGTCCAAACTAGTTCTGCTCGCCGCATGAGAGACCAATAAACCAGGAGATGAGGTGTTGGGGCAAGGAATAATGACTTTATTGGGAAAGCCAGCAGACTGAGAAGATGGCAGACTAATGTCCTGGAGAACCATCTTCCCCAAGTCAGAATTCAGGCTCTTTTTATGTTAAACAGGGAACAGGGTGTGCTGGTTGTTGCAAACTTCTTGGTGTCCAAATCCTTTGTCCTTGCAGCTGTCCAGCTAGGTCAGGTCGTGGTGTCCCTATAAACCTCCAACCAGACAGATGTTATTTTCCCTTCTGCAACCTTCTGTGTTTATGTGAATGGGAAAGTGTTCTACGCTTACAGGTCAGAGCCCTGAGAACGGGCTGCCCTGGGCACTTCAGGCTCCAGGCAACATTCTCTTAGAGGAAGTGCCGAACCAGCAGGACTCAGCCCAGGAAACAGCACAGGGTTAGAGCTAAAGGAGCAGGTCTGACACGGGGTCAGCTTTGTTCCTTTCTGTTACAGAGACCCAGGCTCCCTCGACCTCGCTGCAGAGGGTCAGGGGAGCCCGCGTGCTGGGGGGCGGGGCAGCGGCGAGCCCCCGCGGGGCAGGGCGACTCCCGTCCTTCCGCCGGGAACCGAGCTCCCGCGGCTCCGCTTAGCTGGGGGTCTACCCTGGACAACGCTTCCCCTGGGAGTGAAGTCCTCCTCTTAGACTTTCATTCATTTGGATGCTTCCACGGGCTTCGGGGAGGCGAGGACGTGACCCCTGCAGGGCTGCACTGCCCGTGGGGGTGGCGCGGGGGCGCCGGCTGCGGCGGGCAGCCTTGCTCGGGGATGGCAGGTGCTCTGAGCGGAGGGCCGGGGGGTGTTGGGCTGGCTACCAGGGCTGAGGTGCTGGCAGGAGACAAAACTCCTGCCTGAGGGGAAAAAACAGGGAAAATATACTTTAGCCATTCAGAGACAAATGGTTTTTTTTAAAAACAACATGATGCGTGTTTAGTATTTCCCCATCTGTTTGGTTTATTTGTTTGAAATGGTTGTGGCTTAATTCTTCAGATGAGAAGCAGATGAGTAACAGGACCGTTACGGCCACAGGCCGGGGTCTCTCCAGTCAAGCCCCCGAAGCAGTGACAACCCACAGTGGTGGGGAATTAAGGCAGGGAGCCACAGGATCTGGATCGGGCAGGGATACAGAATTTTTATAAAGAAATTCTCCTGGTTAACGTGCCGATACTAAAGATACCCCCAAATAAAAGTTGAAATATAGCAAACACAATGTAAGAATTATTTTCCTAAAGCAGAAAAGGACCTTGGAGGATTGCTAATTTAATCCTCTAATTTTTCAGAAGAAGCTGCTGTGCAGGGAGGGTCCCTGAGAAATGTAAGTAAAAGCAGAGTTTCTGGCATAAAAAGGGCTCTAAACAGGGGGGAGGGTGTAGCTCAGTGGTAGAGCGCATGCGTAGCATGAACCAGGTCCTGGGGTCAGTGCCCAGCACTTCCATTAATTTGGGGGAAAATATGCTCTAAGCAAACACCAGCTTCTCTTCTCTTATTTAAAATCCTATTCCTAGTCAGGGTTGAGTAAGGAGGACCCTGACACTACTCTACATTTACGAATATTTCTATTGCTTGAGTAGACTATTCTAGGAGAACCTTTTTGAGATGTATGTCAGATAATGTTTTGCCTATGTTTTCTTCTAGGAGGTTTATTGTATCTTGTCTTATGTTTAAGTCTTTGATCCATTTTGAGTTGATTTTTGTGTATGGTGTAAGGGAGTGTTCTAGCTTCACTGATTTACATGCTGCTGTCCAGTTTTCCCAACATCATTTGCTCAAGAGACTGTCTTTATTCCATTGTATATTCTTGCCTCCTTTGTCGAAGATTAGTTGACCATAAGTTTGTGGGTTCACTTCTGGGCTCTCTATTCTGTTCCATTGGTCTGTATGTCTGTTTTTGTACCAGTACCATGCTGTTGATGACTGTAGCTCTGTAGTATTGTCTGAAGTCTGGGAGAGTTATTCCTCCAGCCTCTTTCTTTCTCTTCAGTAATGCTTTGGCAATTCTAGGTCTTTTGTGGTTCCATATAAATTTTATTATGATTTGTTCTACTTCTGTGAAATACATCCTGGGTAATTTGATAGGGATTGCATTAAATCTGTAGATTGCCTTGGGCAGCATGACCATTTTAACAATATTGATTCTTCCAATCCAAGAGCATGGGATATCTTTCCATTTTTTAAAGTCTTCTTTAATTTCCTTCATCAGTGGTTTATAGTTTTCTGTGTATAATTCTTTCACCTCCTTGGTTAGATTTATTCCTAGGTATTTTATTACTTTGGGTGCTGTTTTAAAGGGGATTGTTTCTTTACTTTCTTTTTCTGTTGATTCATCATTAGTGTAAAGAAATGATCTGGGAATCCCGCTCCTGGGCATATATCCAGAAGGAACCCTACATCAGAATGACACCTGCACCCCAATGTTCATAGCAGCACTATTTACAATAGCCAAGACATGGAAACAGCCTAAATGTCCATCAACAGATGACTGGATAAAGAAGATGTGGTATATTTATACAATGGAATACTACTCAGCCATAAAAACCGACAACATAACGCCATTTGCAGCAACATGGATGCTCCAGGAGAATGTCATTCTAAGTGAAGTAAGCCAGAAAGAGAAAGAAAAATACCATATGAGATTGCTCATATGTGGAATCTAAAAAAATAAAAAATAAAATAAAGCATAAATACAAAACAGAAATAGACTCATAGACATAGAATACAAACTAGTGGTTGCCAAGGGGGCGGAGGGTGGGAAGGGATAGACGGGATTTCAAAATTGTAGAATAGATAAACAAGATTATACTGTATAGCACAGGGAAATAGACACAAGACCTTATGGTAGCTCACAGAGAAAAAAATGTGACAATGAATATATATATGTTCATGTATAACTGAAAAATTGTGCTCTACACTGGAATTTGAGACAACATTTTAAAATGATTATAAATCAATAAAAAATGTTAAAAACAAAGCATTTACAAACAAAGGAGAATGATTTGCAATGAGCTCATTTGCATAAAAGCCCTGTTTTCTTAGGTGGTGGGTCAGAGTTGCTGAGATGCTGAGAAAAGTTTGCTCTTTAAAGGGCTTTCACATCTTCCACCCATCAAAATCCAGCTCTACTCAAATTCCTGGGTAAGAACTTTTCCTGAAATTAGAATTTGTGTGAGCCTATGCTCATTTGAATTATTCTATCTCCTGAAATGGTCCCTTCTAAATTAATAGTTTCATTTAACCCAGTTACCTAGCTTCTCGAAATTGGTCAGTAATTAACAGTGACTTGACCCAGGAGGAGTAGCGAGCAGAGCAGTTCACAGCCTCACTGTCTGTGCAAGCCCAAAACTGGAAACAACACGGATGTCCAACCAGGGCCTCCTCTGTCCTGTCCGGTGTCCTGGAGGGAATGGGAAAAGTGTGCCTTCTGAGTTGCCAGCCTTCAGCCCATGGCCCAACAAGCACCTCTCCTCCAAGGACACACAGCCCCAGTCAGGATGCATGACTTGGCCGCTTAAGTGTGAGCTGAATTCTCTCAAGTGCCCTTCTGTTGGGGGCCGTTGTGCAGTGAGCAACCTGTACAACCATACCTGAAAACCTTGTCTAACAATGCAGGATGAGATACAAGTATCAGGGTAAATTCATGGGGTGGAGTATTACACAGCTATGAAGAATTGAATAGCTGAAAAGCAGGCAAACGTTTATTGAAAAAGGCAGTGCTCTCCAGGCAACTGCAAAAAGGCAGCCGACCACAGATGCTGTGGAGTGCAAACGCGAGTGCTGACAGCTTGAAGAAAGGCCGAAAGGGCACAAACCAGAATTTACCTCTCCTCGTGTCTAGGACATGAGGTGGCCGATTAAGTTTTCTTTACTGATTTTATATTTTGTTTTCTTCATGTATAACTTTTATAATTGATACAACTGCAGTTCATTCTCATTAGTCACACTAGTTATTTTGGTAAAGTTACCACAAAACTGAATTAATGAACACTGAGCCATTGCTCCCAGAGGACCTGCAGGACTAGGTTCCTGTGAGCCTCTGGTCACAGCACTTCGTCAGCTGGTCAGTACATCGTAAACTTGTTATAAGTGCATTTCTGTTTAAAGACATCTTGTTTTATATTCTATGCAGATAACTAATTACATGCAGTATTTCTTTATAATAGAACACTAGCTGAAAAGGGCTTAACATTTGCATGACTCTGGGGAACGTGGCAAAAAGTTCTCTGGCTTTTAGGCTCACAGCAGTGCCTTTGCCTTTACATCTAAAATAATCGGTCGTAGCGTCACAAATCCCCAAATTGAGCTGCTTCCCCATCTTCCTCGCTGCTTCAGTGTGCCCTTGACAGGTGCCTTTGGCACCTTCCAGCGCGGCCTCGCGTGCAGGTTGGTGAGTCTCCTCTGCCGTTCCCTCATGTGCTGCACTTCTCACGCGTTGACATCGCGCTCCCAGCCAAGAGCGCTGGAGCTCGGGGCTGAAAGCAGCTCAGCTAACCCACAGATTTCCTCCATCACGCACGTCACAGCTTCATGTCCTTAGGAACACTAGACAGCGCTATGCTTGGTGTCCAGCTTAGCAAAATCACCCACAAAGAGCACACAAATGCAAAAACCATGGCCCTGGACAGGCTGCCTGAAGGCCACTTGTTTATAGCATGAGTTGAAACAAAAACCAGGGTGTCACCTCGTGTGGCCGCAGCTGGGTGCACGTGCTTTGCACACTCCCATTTTTTGCTGCTCTGCACACGTGCACAGATGACCAAGCGCCTTGTGTCCTGACGTGGGTCTTACAAACACATTTTAGCAAGAAAGTGAATTTGCAGACATGGAACCAGTGAACACAGAGGCTGACAGTAATTAATTAGCTTTAAACTAACACCTCAGGCTTCATCGTACCTGCAGTAGACGCCAGCAAAGGCATTTTGGTCCCACTTCAGAGCTTCTAGATAAATCACGTGGATCTGAATTCACTAAATTACCGTTTTCTGAAGACGGGGCTAGTATGCTGTCCACTAGGGAATTATAATCCATAAAATTTAATGACACTTAATATGTTTTATGTTGGAGAGCAGTAACTTCCCATCAAAATCATTACATCTCCGTTTTATTTTTCTGCTTGGAATTTTATGCAAAAAGCACTGAATTGAAGCAAGATGTGCTGAAATGCAAGCGCAGCTCTGCCGACGGGGGTCCTCTGGCGCGAAGGGCAGGGTTACTTCGGGGGAGTGCCACACTTGCGGGGATCCTATTTCACTTCCCTTGGCTTGGCCCCCACCCAGCACCTGGGAAAATAGACCCCGTCCACCCCCCACCCCCCCGGGCAGCCCCGCCTGCCAGCACCGCTTCAGAAAGAGGCTTAATGCAATTAACAGAGCGCAGCGGCAGTGAGCACCAGCGCGACGAGGCCCCCACGGTGACCCCGGGCCGCGCGAGCTCAGGGAGTCAGGAGCGCGCCCTGGGCTTGGCAGGGCGCCCTGAGCGGGTGTCTCGTGCGTGGCCCTCTGGACACCTTCACCGTCCCCTGAGCAGCAGGGATGGCTGACGCGTCCAGCCAGCCCTCTGTTCTGTCCCAAGCTCAGTCGCCACCTCTGATGCAAGAAAAGTCACTGCCCCGCACGGCGCTCCGCCTGCGCCGGCTGGAGGGGAGGCGCCAGCGAGCCCAGCCTGCTCTTCTCCAGTCGGTGTCCCCGGGAGTCCTCGTGGCGCGCTCCACCTTAAGGGCGCGCTGGCAGGACAGGGGGCCTTCGGCAAGCACCGTGCGTATGAAAAGGAAGGGGGCCACACCGGTGGGCAAAGTGGCCCTTGCAGGTGCTGCTTGAGCCGTGGCAAGATGAATGGTGGCCACAGGGACGGGGTTCGGCGAGGCCAGAAAGGAGAGGTCTTACCAGGTTATCCATTGTTGTGGGGGGAGAGCCGGGACTCGACACTGAAGCCAGGGCTGCCTCTGACCTGCCAAGGGAAGTGCAGAAAAACCGTTCCTTGTGGAAAAAAGTCAAAATACAGTCTAGCCTGCCCGTGTCACAGAGGTGTACCATCGACCGAGGAAATGGGAGAGGAGATGATTTGAAAAGATGGGGTACGGCATTCAGGTGAGAGCCGATTGGTGTCAAACAGGCTTCTGTGCGGAGAAGCTGGAAATGAGTCTTCCAGCCTCATTACTGCTTTTTCACAGCAACTGCAGTGCGAGCCCCCTTCACAGCTGACACTGGCAGACGAATGATTGTACATATAAAGAAAAAATATAATCAGGAAAGCCACAAAGAGATTTAGCAACTGCATTTCTGTGCCTACTAAAACAGCATTAATGGGTGATTCCTTGGGCCCTCATAGACACGTAAGCCTGATAAAGGCATCACTCGGGGTTGCCAGGGACAGCGTGTGTTCCAGGAATAACAAGGCAAATGGATTTGACACATTGGGACATGCTGGAAATGAAATTGAAGCAACTCCATGTGTGTCAGGTGTCTGGGCAGATTATCACCTGCCATTTTTTTTCCAAGGAAGGAAGAGTGAAGTCTTGCTAAGCGGCTAAGCAGGTGGCTGCATGGCTGGGTGTCACCAGGGGGACCAGGCACCTCAGGCAGTCACCCAACGGTCATGAGTTGGTTGGTTGGCAGGAGGAAGGGCCATCTGTTCTGGAAGGAGGGTCCATCCAGTTGGAGAACATGGCTCATGTGTCTCCCTGTCCCTCCCCTTTTAACTTTAAACTTTATGAAGACAGCACAATTTCACGGGGACTGATGCATTAAGAAATGAGCTGTATACCTATGATAGAAATGTCATATACCCACATATGCATGTGCCACTGAGACAGGCTGGGACCTGGGACCCTGTGCTGCAGTGCGTGCACCTGGACAAATGTCTCCTCGAGCAACAGAACACAAAGAAACTAAGGGACTGAAAATAACTGTGCATGCACAGCTGGGGCAAATTATGAACAAGATACAAAAAGCCACAAAACCCAACTGCCACTTCAGAGGTGCTGGGAGCAAAGCAAAAGCGGGAACTGGGCGTGAGCCCTGCACACAGCACCACCAAGGGGCAGGCAGACCCCTCCAGATCCACGGACCTGCCCCCACCCTCACCCCATTTCAGGGACCAGCTTGCCCTCGCCCCAGGGCAGTGAGCAAAGGCATCTGTTACTTGTGCTCACTCCCTGGTGCTGCAGCATGGGTCCCAGTAAAGCCCTGCCTGAATTTCTTGTCTGGCCTCATATCAATTTCTACCGATTAAGGGGTTCAAGGATGCAGGTCAGCAACATCTGGACACACCTCACTCTTGGCCCCTCTGAGACAGGGCGCTATGTCTTTGTTCCCTTGACTGTTGTCTGCTTCCCCCGAAGGATTGAATGCTGTGTTGGAAGGGAGCTGGTCTGCTGTGTTATCTGCGGAAACTCCAGGGCAAATGCTATAGACTGAATGTTTGTGTCCCCCACTCCGACACCACCTTAGATTCATACATTGAAACCTAATCTCCACTGTGATGGGTTAGGAGATGCGGCCTTTGGGCAGTGATTAAGTCATGAGGGCAGAGTCCCCATGAATGGGATTAGTGCCCTCAGAAAAGAGACCCAGAGAGCTCCCTTGTTCCTGCCACCATGTGAGGACACAGGGAGGAGGTGGCCATCCTTGAACGAGGAGGCAGGACCTCACCAGGCGTTGACTCTGCTGGGGCCTTGACCTTGGACATCCAGCCTCCAGAACTGTAAGAAAGACAATTCTACGGTCTCTAAGTCATCAGTTTATGGCATTTTTGTTGTAAGAGCCAGAACAGACTAAGACAGCATAGAACAAAGCCTGCACACGTCCTTGCTGGGGAAATGAATGGGCAAAGGAAGAGCAATCCTGGAGTTGACTCAGGTCCCACCAGGACTGTGGCTGCAAATGGGGTGGCTTCATGGGACACGTTTCTGGCCTTCCCTGATCCTTGGCCACCCTGCCAGGGCAGGGAGAGTCCCTCGTCCCTGTAGAGTTTGGGGACTTTCCGAGGACGGGCTCTGATGGGTCTGGCTGGCTGCTCCATGCCATCGGCCTTCTCTGGGCCGTGCCGCTGTCCCTTGGGGTGGGCATGGCTGAGGCCTCCGGGACCCGAGACTGCCGAGCTCCAGGCTCCTGTGGCCCCTGGGCGTGTGCCTGCTCTCCTCCTGGAGCAGCCACCTGTCCAGGCACTGAGCTTTTCCACCAAGTGCAGGAAGCGTCCCTTCCGGCGGTCGTATTAAGCAGGGTTGGCTCTCGCTGGCTCTTTCATGTTTTGCATGTGTCCTTGTCTTTCCGTGGGTCTCCAGCATGAGTCCCTGGAGCTTAGGTAGCACTCTGGTAGTGGGCTCTGTCCCCCACCTCAAACACCACAGACCGGGGGCCTTAAGTAACAGACATTTACGTTCTCACAGTCCTGGAGGCTGGAGTCCAAGATCAAGGTGCCACTGCTTCTGTTCCAGGTGAGGGCTCCTTCCCGGCTTGCAGACGGCCGCCTTCTTGCTATATCCTCACATGGGGGGGGGGGGGGGCTCTGCTGTCCCTTCTTCTTCTTTTAAAAGCACCAGCCCTAGTGAATTAGGGCCCCAGCCTTATGATCTCATTTGACCTTTATCACCTCCGTGCAGGTTCTGTCTCCAAATACAGTCACACTGAAGGTTTGGGCTCCAATATATGAATTGAGGAGGGGGTGGGAAACCAGCATTCACTCCATCGCATTCTGCCCCAGCTTCCCCAGCTCATGTCCTTTTCACATGCAAACACATTCATTCCCTCTCAACAGCCTCAAAAGTCTTCACTTGTTCCAGCATCACTTCTGAAATCTAGAGCCCACCGCCTAATTTAAATTTCATCTAAAGCAGAAGTGGGTGAGAGCAGAAGCACTGCTCATCCTAAGGCAAAGCTCTTCTCCAGCTGGAAACCCGTGAAACCAGACGAGGGACGGGCTTCCAAAACACAATGTTGGCACAGGCATAGAACAGACATCCCTTCTCCAGAGGAAGAGATGGGAAAGAAGGAAGGGGGACGGGTCCCAGGCAAGTCCAGAACCTAGCAGGGTGAGTTCTATTAGAGCTTAAGGCTTGAGACTATGTTTCTTTGATTCAGTGCCCCACCTTCCAGACCTTCTGGGACAGCGATCTTGCCCACATGGTTCTGCTGGGCCTGAGTCCCACTCCTACTGCCTTTGGCCTTCTGGTGGTGGCCCAGATGACCTCTTTATGGCCCTCAGGGCCGTTTCCCCTTTACCTGAGGAATAGCACGTGCTCATAGCCTGATAGCTCTGTGACCTCGTCCCACAGAACCTAAGTCCAACAGCCTGCCTTCACCATGTCCTGTCTCCATCCCTTACAGCCCGACTGGCAGTGCTTCTGCTGGTCAACTCCGATCTCTCTTCCTGCTTCTGCTGTGGTGGCTGAGTCAGTGTGTGGTTCCCACCTGCGTGAATCTCCTTATCAAATGGTCATTCAGCCACGCCCTCAGCGTTCTCTTCAAAACAAGTGTTCCCATCTTTTCGCAATATTGGTAGGCTGAGAATTTTCCAAATCTTCGATTCTGGCTTTTTCTTTCCATCACAATGCCTTCTTCAAGGATTCATCTCTCTCCTCTCAATTTTGACTATATACCCCAGGAGGAACCAAGCTGTTCCTTCAACACACCTTCAAGATCTCCTCAGTTAAGCATCCAGTTTCATCACTTGCAAGTTCTACCTTCCACACAGCTCTAGAACGCAGTTCGGCCAAGTTCTTTGCCTCTTTGTGACGAGGATCACCTTTCCCCCAGTTTCCAGTAACATGTTTCATTTCCACCCGAGACCTCACTAAATGGCCTTTAACACCCGTATTCCTACTAACAGTCTCTTCCCGGCAATGCAGGCGGTTTTCAGCAGGAACCTCAACGCTCCTCCAGCCTCTACCCACCACCCCGTTCCAAAACTGCGTCCATATTTTCAGGCATCTGTTACAGTGACAACCCACTTCTCACTACCAAAACCCGCATTAGTTGGCTTGGCCACCGATGACCCCTTCCCCACAGCTTCACTTCCGCGGGCACAGCTTTCCCAAGCCTCACAGCTGCTCTGAGTCTCCCCCTCAGCTCCCAGCACGAAAATTTCCAGGTGCACACTCTTGCCTTGGCCTCCCCTTCCTGCTCAAAATTCCGCAGTTTATTCCGAGGATAAACTTGTCACACATTTGTCATTGGTTTCTGTGGTAGGGGAAGCTGAGGCTTTGGCCGGTACAGTGTCTGCTTTTGAAGATCTTTTGAGTTTCTTTTATTTTGTGGCTTTGTCCTGTGCATGTCTGCGTGTGATGTCCTGCGATTTATGGGCCTGGTCTGGGTCTGCCCTCCCCGCCCTCTCAGCGGAGGGTGGACCCTTGTCCCCATCTGGCCCAGCCTGTACAGCACTGGATTGTCCTCAGAGCCCCCGGCCTGTGGAGGACGCCCGCCCTCCAACCACTGGCACAGAATCACGGTCTCCTGCTGTCTCTCCTGCAGCTTCACTGAGAGTTAGTGGTGGAGGGGCTTAGGGCACAGGCTCAAGTCACTGTCTTGGGGCGAGTGCCCAACATTTACATGTAAAAAGCTGATTGAACTAATTTAGGGTTTGTTTTACTAAATTAGTATTTCTTTAAGAAACCTATTTGGACTGTGGTCCTATGTCTCCCTCCCTCCCTCCCTCCCTCTCTTCCCTTCATTCTTTATGTGCCGCGTCTGACAAAGCTGAATGACGCGGCCTGCACGGCTGCCCGCAGGGCTCTCTGTTGGCGGCTTTCCAGCAAACTCCACCAAGGAGAGAACCAAACAGCCTCCTTGGGACAGGCTTCTCCGTGTCACTTTCTCAATGAGCAGAAACGCCACCAGCACTGCTGACGGCCCCGACCCGGCATACGTTGCCCGGGAGGAGGACACGTGGAGTTCATGCCTTCATCACGTGGTGAGGGCTGCAGAGCGGTGGTGCCCGCGGGTCACACGCCAGCCCCGGGCCTGCCTGGTCTGCGATCACGGGGACCCACCTGGGAATTCCCGCGTCCTGGTGAGACTCACACTTCTCCAGGGCGGGGACTTAGGCTGGTCTGTCGGGTCCTCATGACCTGGGACAGGGAACTGCCTTGGGAACAGCTGAATTCATCCCCCAGTGACATCCTCCAGGGCACACTGGGATGGTGGTGGTCTGGACAGAAAAGTTGTTTTCCCTGAAACGGTCCTAAAGGGCAACGATGCATTTGGAGGCTCCAGGCAATGGCCCCTCGCCTTCAGCAGGCGTCTGAGTCCCTGAGGATGTGCGTTAGAAAGAAGGGCATCGATTCTAATCCAGGCGAACTGGGGTGGGGCAGGGCTGACAGACAGAGTCTCAGTGCCACCCGAGTGCCCCCACCCCGGGCGGGGGCCGGGCATGCTAGGGACGGGTGACGCTCTGGCTGTGGCTGAAGGAGCAGCTTCGGTTGCTCATCCGAGGAGCCCATGGGGGGCGCGTGATGGCGGGGGTTTTGGCACCAGCCCCGCTTTCCACACGCCTGTCTCCTGCTCCGCTCTTCACATTAGGTCATCTGATAAGAGGATGTCTAATCATAACATTTCACAAGGAGGAAGCGGCCGTGGGAGGAAGGGGGATGCCCGGAGGCAAATACCTTGACATCCCTGAGCATCAATAAGGTGAGAAATGACTTTCAGTGAAAGTCGGCTCCCCTGAGAATGCCAAATTCCAGACACAACCCAAACCTAGCACATCCATCCCCCCAGGACCTACGGACTCTTACCGCCCTCATCCCTCACTGGAGGGAGGGTCCGCTCACCGGGGTGGGGGTGGGGTGGGGAGGGACAGAGGCCCGGGCAGCTGCAGCCTTCCCTCTCTGGGTGATGGGGTCCCTACTCTGGACGCCGTGGGCAGCCTCAGACGTGAGCCACCGCCGACCCTCGGGGCCCTCCAGGACTGCTGTGTGCCCCTCTGGTCCCCGAGGGCTGTGGACTGTGGTGAGTGTCATTCATGGAGAGCCCTTTTGGAAAAGGCATGACCTAATTTACTGAGCTTGGAAATCAGTGGAGGCAGATACTGAGAGACTGAGGGATTTTAGGCCTAGAGCAAAATGCCATCCGGAAAAAAATCTCTTTTAAGAAACGTCAGGGTTGCACCTGAGCTCAGTTCTGGTCTTTTTTGATTCATACAGCCGGTGTCTTGGGCATCTGTCGTGCAGGGCCCAGGGCTTAGATGTCAAGGGAGCTGGGACCCGGAGACTTGCCCCAGCTCTGTGGGAAGGTGTTTTGCGGTTTAGTGGCAGGAAGCTGTGGTTGGAATTGGCTGGATGCTGAGAATGAACTAGAAAGAGAAAGCGATGTGCGAACACAGCCTTCAGCGCAGGGGCCCCAAGGGAGGCGAGGCGAGGGCGCAGCAGGCTGAGGAGCAGGCCACATCCGGCTGATGCTGGGGAGCCCACTGGGCAGCTTGGGGTGTCCCGGAGGTCGTGGGGCAGCGAAGGGGTTGGGAGTTATTATCAGCGCACACACACGTGGCAAGGTGGCGTGTGATTGTAAACCCAAGTGTTTGTCACATACATAGCGTAACCCTGGGGTTTCCTCCCCTTCGGGCCGGGGGCATCTGCCCGGCATGGGCTCAGGCAGGAAGGCAGTGGGGAACAGAGAAACCAGAGGACGAGTTTATGAACTTTCTGGCTTCCAGTTAGAAACTAGTGCGCGTGCTTTGGGTGCGCAGCTGAGCCACGCACAGATGACAGCAGTTACCTTTCCCCTTGTCCACACAGAGTCCAAGCTGCTGTCTTCGATGGGGAGGTGGTGACGGGGGTGCACAAGAGGAGAAGCAGGAGAGCCAAAGGCCCGTTTCAGATGCCTGGGCCTGCCGGCCGGCCCTCTTCTGGCTGAGTCCCCACAGCAGTGGGTGGCAATGAGGATCTAGCCAGATCAGCGGCTCCCAGGCTGAAATGATCTCATGCCTTCCTTCCCGAGGGGTGTCGGGTAGACAGCAGGCCTGGAGGGAAGCCAGGTGTGCAACGAGGCACCAGAATGACAGAGAAATAGACGCGTCTATGGGGACCTCCCAGAGGCCCATGGACACCAGGGGGGTGTGGGCGGGTCCTACTGTGGCCCAAAAGGACGTGCAGATTGTCTGAGAAAGAGACAGCTGGCAAGCCCCTGTTGTCCGGGATGAGGGTTCCTACCTGAAGGCTGGATTAGGAGATGATTACAAAGTACACTGCAGCCGACGCCAGCACTGAAGGGTGGTGATGCCATAGGACCATCCTGGAGGGTCATATTTTAGTGGGTGACATCAGGTGACCATTACTGAGGACGATGGGACAAGTGGAAGATGCATGGACAGATACTGACCATGAATCAAATGTTGGTCCCTGATGCTATGATGCTGTGCAGATGTCCGTGAAATGCAGGTGTAATCCTGAAAGAAGGGGGAGGGGACCCTGAATTTGGCTGAGTTTAATCTGAAATGACCAAGAAATCACTGAAGCTGGCTGAGTTTAATTGGGAGTGACTAGATTCAGTTTTCCAATGCCTTCAGGTGGCAGTGGGGGCTCAAAGTACACAGTCCAGATAGCGGGAAACGTTTGCACCCCAAAGTCAGTGACTTGTGAAATTAGAATCTGCTACAAGAAATTGTTGGATCCAGTGAGTGAGGTGCACCCCACACCATCGCTGGCTGCCGAGCACTGCCACCTGCGTGAGTTAGCACCCCGAACACTCCTGCGAGCTTGCCCTGCGCTCTCCATCCTGAAGACAAAGAAGCTGACACGTGGAGAGTTGGGAGACTTGGTTAAGGCCACTGAGAGAGGCAGGGCAGAGCTGGTTCGCACCAGGTCTGCTTCCGTGTAGCGCCCGGGGCTTCAGCTCTCACTGTACTGAGTGTAGATAGAGCGTGGGGAGGAGAGGCTAAGGTGGAGTCCTCAGAAAGGCAGCATGCAAGGGAAGTGCAGAGGAACAAGGAGGGAGATATAGAAGAAATAGACCTAGGAGATGACCCAGGAGAGGAAGATGCCTGAGGAACGGAGAGAGGAGTTTTCTCAGAAAGGAAGGAGGTGTCACCCACACCTGTGTCCCCAGAGATGTCACTGGGTTATAGGGTCACTGGATTTGGTGACCAGGACTCCACTGGTGGCCACAGCAGGAGTTTTAGAGGAACAGTGGGGACCAAAGAGAGGTCGTGATGGGATGAAGCCTAAACAGAACTGAGGAAGTGGAGACAGCGGATTGAGGACTTTTTAAAGAAACTCTCGGTGGAATCAGGCAGACGTGGAGAGAATTTTCTTTCTCTTTGTTTAGGAGATATCTGAATATACCTATTTGTTTAGGCAAATAAGTCAGCAGAAGGGGAGAGACTAAAGATAAAGGGAGAAAGTGGGTCGCTGGCAGAGCCAGGAAGGAGGAGGCTCTACCTGGGAGCCACCCTTCCGGTCCCGCCTCCTGCTGCTCGCACTTCGGGGTAATCCCCTCCAAAGCTGAGTAGGGCTGGCCTGTGTAAGCTGCAGGATACTAGGGAGCTGGTGGAGGGTCACCCCTGAGATGAGGTCATACCAGGCATGGTGGTTTCCACCAGGCTCATTCTTTCGGGTCACTCTGTGGGGGTAGCCGGCCGCCATATTGCGAGGACACCCAAGCAGCCCTGTGGGGAGGTCCGTGTGCTGAGGGGGGATCTCCTGCCATCAACCCTGTAACACATCCTGAAAGCATATCCTCCAGCCCCACTCAAGCCTTCAGATGGCTTTCATCCCAGCTGACACCTTGGCTCATGAGAGGCCCTGAGCCAGAACCCCTAGCCGCCACGCTGACCTCCTCAGCTACAGTGTAGCTTCTAGGCCACTGAGCTTTGGAGCACTTTGTTGTGCAGCAACAGGCAAAGGTAGACATACTCCTGGAGGTGGAAATACCGGGGAAGTGGAGGCTCTTTGTGCTCGATGGTCTTCGCCATCTCTGTGGCGTAGACACAAAGTCCGTCTGCTGGACTTTGGATGATGGACGTGGGGTGGGAGGTGTCGAAGGTGATGAAGGAGGCTCAGCACAACCGCTAGGAAGAGGAGGAGGGAACGGCCGTGTGCGCTCCCGGCCCTAAGCCCGGGCGGGGAGAGAGGAGGGTGGCCCGCGGGGAGCCTGCTCCTGGTCCCTGGGGCCGGTCAGCGGCTGTCCAGCCGCTTCTGGGTGCGGGAGGCGGCCTGTCAGAACGGAAGTACGCAGGGAATTCGGGGGCGATTTTATGGTGGAGGCAGGGCAGAACGTGAGGCTGGAGGCTGAAGGATGGACGGAGGTGAGCAAAGGTGAAAGAGGGGCGACCTCACCTTTCAAGAAGCTTGAAAGCCTGGATGGCAAGATGGGTTTGAAGACGTTTTCTTTTCTGATTTTTTTCTTTTGTGAGTGTGTGTCTCTTCTTCTTGCTTGTTTTTGAGTCCTCCTTTCTTTCTCTCTTCCTCTCTCCCTCCCTTCCTTCCTTCTCTTAAAGATATTTAAAAGTTTATCAGTTTAGGGAAGGAAGCCCGTATCCAGGAAGACACTTAAGATAGAAGAAAAATAAAGTGTGTACTTTCTAAACAAAGGGCAGACGTCATCAAAGCCTCCTTGGAGAGGGTGCCATTGATTCCGTAATTACTGAGTGTTTGCCGACGCCCCCCTGCAAGGGGCTGGGTGTGCAGAGTGGAACACACACCGCACCCCTGTTCTAATGCTGGGTCTAGTGGAGTGATGGACAAATGTCAACACACGTGTCCCTGCGATTTGTGAGGAGAACCACAGAGGAAAGGAGCTGAGTGCAGAGGCAGGGTTAGCAGAGGAGACCCGGCCAGGCAGGGACCCGGCCAGGCGGCGCTGAGCCTGGGAGGACGGGCGGGACAGGTTAAGTCCCTGCTGACGGCTCTGCCTTCTGTCCCCAAGACTCGGATGTTTGCTCATCAGTAACTGCAGGATCCGGGTACCTCTTGCACGTTATAAAGGAAAACTTGTGTGTCTTTCCATGTGCTTCTCCCAGGAAGCAGAAAAACACACCTTTTATTCAGCTTTCATAGAACAGAAGCATCAAGCAAAATCCCTGTGTGCTAAGAGCATCTGTGGGCTTCTTTCAAATGCTAATGAGCTCACGCTTTGTCGCAGGTGTCTGCATCCATCTGGTCACCTACATCACAAAGCAAAAATCCTTATCTCCCTCCTGGCTAAACACTGCCTTTCAGTGGAATTCATCCCCACCCAACAGCAGATTCAGCTCCCTGAACAAAGGCTGTCCCGAGTGAAAAGGGAGGAAACCACCTGATTGAAGGTGAGAAACTGTTCATAAAACTCTAATCTTTCAAATCAGGGCCCCAGGAGATGGAGATTCTGCAGGGATCCTCCCTCCGGCCTGGGGAGGAAAAGGAGGTCCAAGGAGATCCCGGAGGTGGATGTGTGCACCTCAGGGCTGGAATGCAGGCTTGTTAAATATGATTTTGAACTTCAAGGTTGAGAGATGTTGATGGTATTGTTTTGAATCTAGGATTTGTCACTAGGAAAAACTGCTTCTGCTTGATTTTGGAGCCACGGCTTCAAGCACGTCTACACTGGGCAGGAGTGCCACCTGCACATCTAAGCCAAGATGACGCAAGAAAAAAAATCAAGGTTGTAATTACTAGAAGGTTATTTTTCTAACCTTTTTTGTCTCAGTGTCTGATTTCTTTCTTGCATATCAGGAAAGAAAATGCCATTTTAAAACGTGGACATAGCACGTGCATTGTAAATTACTGCCCTGTTCTGGTTGCCAGACGTTTCAAAGGTATTTGCGGAACATGAAACAAAACCTACCTGTATTTAACAAGGGATCGAACAGCTTCTTTGAAATGCCTTCCAGGGAAGGTAACAGTGAGCCCGGCGTGAATCTCCTGTCTCTGCTGGCTCTTCCTTTAATTTTTTTTTTTCTTCTGCCTATGACAGGGATCTATCCTGGATACAATATGCAAAACGCTGTTCTTCAGATGTTTGATGGAGCAGAAACTAATTAGCCACTTCTGCACACAGGCACTACAGCTGCCTGGGAGCACTTTCCCAAGCGCTGTCCTCTCTAAGTCAAAGTCCACATCCTGGCCCAGGTATCTGAATTAGACCCACTCACCTGCAGAGGGGCGAGTGTTTGCCTGAGTAATTACATTCGTTTTCAAAGAGTCTACAAATGTCAGTGTTGATGGTCATAAGGAAATGAAGTTAGGCAGGTGGTGTCACTCGCCCAGGTGGCCTTTGTTTATGCAGGATTTCAGTAAACTGATCATTAAGAAAGGCCAACCCAAGGCCTGGCTGTCCCCTCGTCCAGCCTCACGCTGCCCTGGTGACCTGGGCCTCCCTCCCCGATCTGCACCTGCCTGGATCTGGCCTGTTCTTCAAGACCCAGCTCTGATTTTACTCCAGTGGTCAGACATGGTTGACACTATTGGTTGCTCTTTTTTGAAACGTCCCCGTTAATTTTCTGTAATGCCTTCTGTTGGCTCTGTTCCCATCTTGGCATATATATAAAATATTTTATGTAAGTAATTTATTTAGAAGGCCCTTCTTCAGACAGAGATTTATTTTTTTAATTGAAGTATAGTCAGTTACAAGGTGTCAATTTCTGGTCTCAGCATAATCAGACAGATTAGATCGATACTCATGTATTTTCTGTTTTATTAATTCACCGATTTGTCTGAAATTTTTTGGGTATGGCTTAAGGTGAAAATCTTATGATCTTATGGGTGTTCTGTTTGTTTGCTTGGTTTTTTTTTTTTTTTTTTTCATTTTTTTAACCAAAGAGCCAGCTCTCTTGGTGCTGCTGGGTAATTAATTCACCTGAATTTTGCCGGCTGGCGTGTGTTCTCTGCAGACACCCAGGTCTCACTCACGCTGCAGTCTGTCTGGAATCTCTTCTGTCCCAGGATCAGTCTCCTTGAATCAGTCCCACAGCCTTTTACTGCCTCTGGCTCCGACTAGCTCTCTCCAGGTAGTGTCGTGTGGAAATTCTTCCCAGGGTCTGGAAAATGACTGATTTATGTTCTCCAATTCCCAAGCTTAGCTAATTTTGCAGTTTTGTGAGTGAGATTCTGTGTGTGCTCCAGTGGGCTTTGGGGGAGACCGGGCTAGGGCAGCTCTGGTCTCTACCCGGAAACCTCCCTTCCAGGGTCTCCGACGTCTCTTTCCCGTCTCCCTAATAGCTTCCTGTCCTTCCGTGCGCCGCGGAGGGCTGTGGCGCCCTGTCCTCCCACTTTCCAGTGTGTTTGGCTCTCCTGGGTTGGTTTTCCCTGACCCGTGGCTGAGGCAGACACCTAGATCTACACTTGACATCGTGTCCTGTGGGTCCTTTACGTCAACTCGTCACTCGTGACGCACCTCGCCTTCCTGGTATTTCTTCTGTGGCTCTTAGACTCATCCAGCCTCCTGTCAGGCAGGCTCTTAAATCTGTCAGTAAAATTCCCCAATATATCTATTGCCGGTATGGAATTTCCTCTGTAGTCCCTACCAGGTCCTAGTCCATCACGCATTTACTGCCGTTGACTCTGGGGTGGAACCTCCCTGGCCTTGCTCATTTATCACACGCTGACCATCACCTGTCTGCAGCTCACGGCCCCTGGTCGGAAGCCACAGCTTCAGCAGTGGGACGCTAGCAGTTTTCAGCACACTTGTGGAGCCCAGATGTTCACACACACACACACACACCCCCCATAAATATACTCATAAAACCAAAACACTTTACAAAAAAACAGCTCCTCTTAAAGCATACAGTGTCCTCTGATGTGCCTATTCTATTAAGCAGCCATGCCACACATAGTGTTTAAAACTCTCATCTAAAGGACAAATTGCATTTGCTGGGGGGAAGGAGGGTGGGGAGGGATAAATTGGGAATTCGGGATTTGTAGCTATACACTACTATATGTAAAAGAGATGAACAACAAGGTCCTACTGTACAGCACAGGGAACTCTATTCAATACTTTGTAACGGCCTGTGCTGAAAAAGAATATGAAAAGGAATATATATATATATATATATATATATATGTTTATGTGTAACCAAATCACTATGATGTACATCAGAAACACAACATTATAAACCACTATACTTCAGTTTGAAAAAAGACATATTAGACCCCCTTTGCATAGCAAATGTGGCTCAGCCCAACGTGGTAGCATCGCTCCCTCATGCAGACTTGAGCTCCAGCCACTGCAGAACACAGCACTCCTTTCAGAATCGTGATGCATGTCAACCCTCTATCCTCAGCGTACACTCACCCCTCCCATTCGCCCATCCCCATCAAACACCCCTCTGGGCAAAGCCCATCACCATTCCAGACCCAGCTCAGGGGTCTCCGCGGGAGTCTCCCCTGCCTCTAGCATCCCCAAATACCCTCCCCATTAATAGCCTAAAACTTATTGTTTAAATTAAAATACTGTAATTCTAATATCTCTCAAGTATGATTCTTGGACGTGGGTCACTGTGACATAATAAAGAAGTAATCTGGTCTTTGCCCCCATCCGGAGCACAGAGCTCCCACACCCTTGGAATTTCCCTGGTAATAGGAGAGTCTTTGTTATTCAGAAGGACGTTTTTGACCGCACCTGAATTTATGCTAATGAGGTAGGATCTTAAATAGTTTCAAAGGAGGAAAGATCCAGAAAGATCAAGCCACACCACAAAGACTGAGCATGTGATTGGAGGGCTGGAACTCTGACCCCCACCCTCAGACCTCAGGAGAAGGGGGCTGGAGATGGAATTCAATTGTACGGCTGATGATTTAATCAAACTTGTCTGGGTAATAAAACCCCAACAGAACTCTGAACACGGAGGAACAAGGGAATTTCCTGGTTGGCGAACACACCCTGTTCCTGGTGGGTGTCGCACCTGGATTCCGAGAGGAGGGGCCGGGGAGCTCTGGGCCACCCTCCCCAGGACCTTGCCCTTTGCACCTCTTCATCTGGCTGTTAATTTGTATTCTTAAAAAAAAAAAAAAACCCTGTAATTGTAAGTATATTTTTTCCCTGAGTTCTGTGAGTCCGTCTAGCAAATTATCAAGCGTGAGGTGGGAGTTATGAGAGCTCCCAAATGTGTAGCCAAGTGGGACGGAAGTCTGGCCAGCCTTGGGGTCCCATTTTTGGTTGGCACCTGAAGTAAAGGCGGTACTGTGGGGTCTGATGCTCGCCACAGGTAGCTCGTGTCGGAAATGAGGGACTTTGCCCTTAGCGTGGGGCCTTTGCTAATTCCAGGTGGTTGGTGCCAGAATGGAGTCGGATTGTCAGATACCCAGCTGGTGTGTGAGAAGTGGCTTTTATCATCCCCTGGAATGCTAATAAACATGCAGATTCTGGACTAGAGCAGATCATCTGGGCCAGGGGATCCTCATTTTTAAGCAGTGTCTTCGTGATGCGTGTACTGGGGAAGGACTGGCGTGCTCATTGAAGCACGCTTGTGAAACAGAAACAAGCAGAATGAAATGAAAAGCAAACCGGTCCTCACCCAACCCCGAACACATTTCCCTTGTTCTTCTGACTTTCCATGTGACTCCTTTTTATTATGGTTTTGACCGTGCTGTATATCCAGGTTTATGCTCTGCCTTTTCCAATGAATAGTCTATCAGACATATTTTTCTTGTTATGCCGTATTTTTTAAAAATATAAGTAATCCCTTTTGCCTTGTGTTTTCCTAACTAGCGTGTCTCCTTCTGGGGCATTCCTAACATTATCAGTTTGTCATTATGATGAATTCTGTTGTGATGAAAATCTTTCTCTCTGCAGTGTTACAGTGCTGGTTCCCATCACCTTAGGGTTCCCGGAAGCCGGATTCTTTAGGCTGTCACCACAGTGCTTTCCGAGCTCCGGGCAAGTGCTGGCCGCTGGTAACTAAGGGGCTGTGTCCCCGTACCTTCTCTGGCAATGATGTTTATTTTTATAAGCTTTGTTAACTTGATAGGGCAAATGGTATATAATTACTTTAATTGTATTTATTCCATCCTTGATGCTGCGGGAAATTTTCCCAAGTGTTTGTTTACTAATTGTATTTCCTTCTGTGAATTCTTCGTCCATGACCCCCCGACCCCACTCTTCCATTGGCATTTTGCTATGAAATTAACCCTCTGTCTGCATATTTACTACAATTGCATTTTCTTTATCCATTTACTCTGAAATCCTATTTCTATATTTAATAGACTGACATTTAAAATTATTATCTAGTCAAAATCTCTTTCTCCCTTGATAATTCCTTCTGTTGCTTCAAAGTTTAAAAAGTTCGTCCTCCAGAGATCTGATGATCGCTGTTTTTTTTTTTTTGAGTTTTTCTGCTTTTTTTAAAAAATAGATGATTAAACAGCTTCCTTTTGACTCCATCTAGAATGTGTGTTGGTCTATGGCAAGCAGTAACCCGAATAAGTCATTTTTCTAAGTGTTATTGTTCCAAAGTCACTTACTGAAGGATCTTTCCCTTCTTCTCTGATGACCTGGGACAGTTGCATTTTTTGCATTTACAGCCCTGGTCACTTTGCAGGGCAATTGTTTGTCTACAGCAGGACCCGTGGGTAATACTCTGTCGCGTCCAGCTCTGTAGGCCCAGAACTAAGAACAGCACACAGGCTCTGCAGGAAGGTTGTTGAATGAATGTTAAAATGCACATATGTGCAGAAAGGAGGCAGGTCTGTGCGGTGACTAGTCCACAGGGCAGTGATCCCCACCCTGGAGACCCGTCCTACACTTTGAGCTCCATGCCTTCGTGCAGTTAATCACAGTGATTCATTTATTTACATTTGGCACATGAAGTTCCCCCGCCCCAGGAAAACCCCCAGCCACTGGCATGACATGTTTGTAAGCTTTCATTTTCACACTGTTTCCGTGAAATGGAGAAATATTTTTAGACATTCTCTTTTGCCACAAATGGAAGAAAATGGTGAGGTCTTGGAGTCTGCTTGTGATTTTATTTGATTGCATACTATGTTATTGGTGAGAAAAACTCACTTTCAAAAGCACCAAGGTTCCAGACTGGACTTGGAGACTAGTCCCCAGAGCCTGGAGAAACTGGTGCTGCTTTTTCAACTTAGATCCACCTTAGATTCACCTGTGTGTCTTCACAGTCACAGCGGTGTGACTTACGGATGGTCACTTACACTCTCTGAGCCTCAGTTTCCACATTGGGGAAAAGGGGGGAACATAACCAGTCCTGGGGTCCCTGTGTCTGGCACATAGTGGGTGAGAGCAGCAAGCATCCTTCCTCTGCTTTCCGTTGTTATTAGTAACAGTGACTGCGGGCACTATTGATATTGTTTCTTTTTCTTTTTTTACTTCTGCCAAAGAATGAGTTTCACAGATAAGGGGGCTGGGGTGGACAGTGCTGGGACTCAGTGCAAAAGCCTCAGAAAGAACTTTCCTGTATTTGGTTGTGGATTTGAATTCCATCTCTTCTGCTGGGAACACGAGAGGAAGCAGGGAGATATACTCTGAGTAAAGCATGATAGAATTGCAGGGTTGAGGGAAGCCTAGGGCTCAGAGGGGACGGAGGCTGGGGAAGGTTTCGTACAGGCTTTCTGACCCCTGTGCGCATGGCTGGTAATTTCATTTAGACTTTCACTTGGAATTTTTTTGCCACGAATGAGCTATGTGTTGGTGGGAAATCTGCTCCCTGTGCTGGGCCCTGGTTTCTTTGTCTGTGAAATGGAAGTGAAGGATCAGGTGATCTACATGAGCTCTGCAACCTTCCACTGATGCTCTGCGTGTAGCAGGAATGGCTGGGAGGAGAATCTTTAACCACTGCTTCTCTCCCCGTTGGCCAGCAACATGGATCCATGAGCCAGTGCGCTTGGCAAATGCCCCCTCCATCCCCAGCACTTTTTGTTCATTTTTCCCCAAACCCAAGGCTCTGTGCTTCCAGGAAAGGTCCTCTAGCTTCTCCCCTTCCAGCACCCCCAACAAATGCAGGCGTTCCCCCACCGGCGTCAAACTCACGGTCAGGGCCAATCTCGCTGCCCCCTTCTCATCTGAAAGGAATTTGACCAAGGACAGTTTAACAGGAATGAGGCTTCCCGTAGCGGTCCAAGAGGTTAAAAAGTTCATAGGCTCAGCTGAACGTTGCATCCTGTTTAGCACCGTGGGAAATCACTGGGCTTAGGAACATATTTCTAGCCTTGAACCTCTTTCAGGGAATTCTGTCTCCCTTTCCAACGCCCTGGCTATGAAATGCCATGGGAATTCCATTACACAGAGGTTCCGCTGCCGGCTCCAGCTTCTACCTGATGGGAAGGACGCCAGTCTTATCTTACGTGGAAAACACACCATTCCGCGGAAAAGCCCTGGAAACCATCAAGAGATTTCAAAACTCAGTGGAATTTGAAATATTAGGAGATGCCAGTATCTGGAAACCATGCCACTGGTTTCCTTTGGAGATGAAGGGCCAGAACTCACATGCTCCTTGACGGTCATTGTCAAACTTAGTCAATCGACATTGTTAATTGATTAACGGTTGACCATCCAGTAACTTCGCTGCAGGGCAGTTTTTCCCTCCTCACGTCCGCAGACCAGCTCTTCTGGCTCAGCAGGCGATGTCCGGCTTTCGCTGTGGGTCTGGGCTAGCTGCTGCCTGACGAGGACCTGACTGGACTCGTAATTTGTTTCCTCTCACCAGAGATTTATTAAACATTTTTGAAAATCTGTCCTTCTTCCCTTTGAATCAAAGACGGTAAGAAGGATGAGCGCAGCCTACCTGTCACCTGGCTGGTGATGGTGTCGAACCCAGAAATATGACGCTCATTCATTCACTCAAACAACACGCACTCACAGGGTAATTGCCACGAGCCTGACACTGTGTTGGCTGCTTCCCTTCCCCCCGACTCTGGCTTGAATTTGATCTCCTGCTGACATTGGAGCCACATCATCTGCAGGTGCTCACAGCAGCATAGAGCAGGCATGAGCCAGTGCTCTCTGAACGAGTGCATTTTGTGTGGGTGAATGATACATCCCTTCTTTTCTCATGACATGTCCCACCTTCCTGGTAGCCCAGGTGTCCCGTCCCAGCCCCATCACACGTCCAGCCCCGGGGGCAGGACAGTGGCCAGGTTACCTCCTGAAAGCTTAGATTCTGAAGCAGATGCTCTGCTGTGTGTCCCAGGTAGGATAAACAGGGTACCCTCTGAACACGCCATCTACAAACCTTTCCAAATCTCTCTCCAGTGGTTTTGGTCTGGGACTTTGGGCTCTGCTCTGAGCAGCCTGTGGTCCTGAGGGATTGGGTCCCACTTTTGTTCCGGTGTCCTCGGGCAGGATTCCCAGAATGAGACCATCTTACCACCCACTCCTCTCCCCCTTGCTGTCTGCCCCAGTCTGAGCATCAGCCTCTGGTCCCCACCAGACACGGTTCTCTGTTTGCTATCTTTGGGAGCCTGGACCATTTCCTGGGGGCTCTCTGTCCCTTACTCCCCTGCTGGCTCCCTCCCCGCCCAGGCTCAGGCCTCTGCTTTCCAGCCCTTCCCAAAGATCTGATCACGTTCTCTGATGATGAGCGCAGCTTCGCCAACCCCCTGCTGGGGACGTTTTTCGAGGACTGACCAAGGACGGGCCCTCATCCTGGTCTCCTCCTGCAGCATCCAGGGTCTTGCCTGTGGGCAGCCTGAGAAACGCTTGCTGCTCTGAATTCTTGAGCAGAACTAGCTTCCCCCCGTCAGTGTGAATTGTGGGCCAGAGACAGCGCTTTAGATAATAAGGTCCTTTTTTCATATACTTTCAACTTAACTGGGAGATTTTTAAACAGCTTTATTGATTGGCACACCGCAAACTGCACATACTGTAACTGTACAACTGGATACATTTTGACATTTGTATACACCTGTGAACCAATCACATGCTCGACGTGGAGGACACATGCGTCACCTCCGAGGGTTCTCCCTCCCCGTTCTCATCCCTCCCTCCCGCCTGTGCCCACGCCCGCCCACCCCAGGCAGCCACTCAGCTGGTTTCTGTCACCACGGATTGCTCGTTTTTGTCCTGCCTCACACACACTCAGCCTAATTATTTTCAGATTCGTTTATGTTGTGTTTATTGATGGTTCTTTCCTTCCTGTTTCTGAGTACTGATCCCCTGGGTGGATCCACCATCATTTTTTTTTTTTAATTGAAGTCTGGTCAGTTACAATGTTGTGTAAATTTTTGGTGTGCGGTATCATGTTTCAGTCATGCATATACATATATACATTCCTTTTCACATTTTTTCATTATAGGCTATTACAAGGTATTGAATATAGCTCCCTGTGCTCTACAAAAGAAACTTTTCTTTATCTATTTTGTATATACTAGTTAATATTTGCAAATCTCGAGCTCCTAATTCAGAATTCCTTTTTTGTCCATTCATGTGTTGGGCATTGGGCTGTTTCCAGCCTTTGGCTGCTGCAAATAACCTGCTATGAGCTTCTGTGTACAAGTCTTTGTATAGATACTGTCTTGGGGAAATACCCGGGAGTGGGGAAGCCGAGTGCCATGTCAGGCTCACGTGTAACTCTTAGAGAAGCTATCAGACTGTTTCCCAAAGTGGCTGAGCCACAGTCCGTGCCCACCAGCAGGGTACCATCCAGGCTGCAGATGTTTCTGGCTAAGTGCACATTTCAAATGGCAGATGCTGAGAAAATGCCCAAGAGACTGGGATTTCTCAGGGGCACTGAAATGTCTGGGACTGGAAGTATGTGCACTATGCCAGCTATTCCAGCCCACGTCCCAGGCCCTGCCAGGCTCTTGGCTCTTGGAGTGGGGCACTTTCTGCAGCTCACTGCTCTCCGTCCCGCTCCTGGGCCAAGCGCAAGCTTGCTCTAGGGACCAGGGTGCGTAGCGGTGTGGGAGCCGCTTAAGGAGACCACACTCCCCCGTCTGTCAGGCTGCACTGACCCCTCTTCCCCTGCCCACGCCCCTGTGGAGCGTAGACCATCATGGGGGGACCTGCAACCAGAACCTGGCAAGTGCGTGAGCGGATCGGTCTCTATGATTAAGAAGCGGCAATGCTCAGATCTCCAAGGTGTTTTTCCAACACTTAAAATTATGATATTCTAACCTCTTACTGTATCCTGACTTCAAGAGGCCCAAGAAAATCAGGTCATGGGGGAAGCTATGGACTTGGAAGACTAGAAAGGGGCTTTACATGAGGAGCACTCACTATGGACAGCACGCCTTTCCTCAGCTATTTACAGAGAACCTGTTTCGTGCCGGGCTCTGGAGCAAATGCTGTAGGGAGGGCAGAGGCACGCGGGAATGGGTGAGCAGAAACAGCCAGGCACCTGCTGAGCACGGGCAGCCCCGGGAAACGGCTTAGAGCACTGAGAGGCTTCAAAAGAATGAAAGCCTTGCCAGACTTGGGGAGATACTGGAGAGCTTTTGGGGTGTAGAAGTTCAATGCAGGGGAATTACAGAATTTGTAGGATTTCGTAGGCTTAGTAGGAAGGCTTCGGTTAGGGCAAAGCGGAGGGAGTTATAAGTTGAGACAAAAGCATGAGCAATGTCTTAGAGGGAGGAAACTGAAGCCACCGAATTTGCTGGGAAGTAAGTTCCAGGAGGGAGGTCGCAGAGACCAGTGTGGGAGGGACACTGGACAGTCTGCCGAGGTTCCTTAACAACCAGGCGAGGGATTTGTGCCTCTGAAGGCAGCAGGGGGCACGGGTAGTTGGTGCGTAGGCGATGGCAACCAGAGCTGTTCTTGAGAAGTGCCCTGGCCTAGCATGGATGGAGTGGAGTGGGGAGACAGTGAGCAGGGATGCGGGTGCTGTGTTCCCAGCAGAGTCCAGGTGGGAGATGCTGAGGGTCTGCAGCAAGTGTCATCATGGTGGGGACAGAAGGAGGGGCGGATGTGAGAGGAAACCCAGAGGGAGACTGGAGGACCAAAATCCAATCAGATTTAGGGTCAGAGAGGAGGGACCTTAAAGGTTTTGGGGGAGGTTATGCTGGGGCTGGTGGGGCTGGTGGGGTCGTCCATTGTAACAGGACAAACAGAGGCAGGAGGGAGTTCAGGATGGAGAAGGATGCCCTGACCTGACTACAGGAGCCCGGTATGCTCCTGGTCCTTACTAACAAGCCTATCCGGTGGGCGCTGGTAATACGGCTTAGGAAGCTGAGTGCGTATTATGTTTCTCATTAGACTCAGATAATAAATGAGGCCATCGAAGGATAAAATCTTTACGTGATTCACTTAAGGACACATGTCTTTGATGGTTATAGATGCCAATATGGGATCTTTTGATGCCAAATCTCTCACATGTTGGCTTAGGGAAGAATGAAAAGGTAGAACTGAATGATATCACATAGAAAAGGGAAGAAGTGAGTGGTCATTGGACTAGTTAACGTAGCACAAGCTGCTTAGCAAATCTGAGACTTAACCCAACCCGTGAGCTCCCCCTTAGGTAACGGTGGGCGCCGCTGTCCCTGGAAGGGGGTTGAGGTCTGAGCACCCAGTGACCTGGCCAACTCCGGCTCTGCCGTCTTCACCGTGTGCTTTCCAAGGTCACGCTGGGTTTGACCTCCAGGCACCAGTCAGGGAACAGAGGGAAGAGCCAGGTGTTTCAACTCGGCTGCTGGCTCGCACCTAACTGCGGGGGAGGCTGGGGGGGGGAACGGAGGGTCTGGCGCTCAGCTTAGCGTCACTGACGGAGCCCGCACTCTGTGGCAGTGTCTGAGACCGCCTGCGGCCGAGGCGTGCCCTTACGTCACGAGTGGAAAGCCCTTTACTGACAAGTACTCAAATCCTGGCTGCCCGGGTCACAGGCTTCCTCTTTCAGCTCGAAGCGCCGCATCCGCGGGGCAGCTGTGCTGCCCGGAAAGCACCCCTGGGCTTCGTCCCAGGCCGGACTCAGTCTTACCAGCTTGTGACCCTGACGAGGTCTTCACGTCTCTGCTCCTCCGTTTCTTCACCTGTAAAGACCAGAATCATGACACCTGGATCCAGCAGGTAAGAGAGAGGCAGGCATCTTATTGACGGTAGATCAGGGCAGAACATGTGAGAAGCTCTAGCTGTTCAGCATTATTATGGTTGCTCTTGGGTGGAGGGGCTGCAGGTTAAGCGTGACTAGAATGAACAGCCACATTTAGTGACTCTGTCTCCACACTATGTACCTGGTTATTTGGACTGACCCCAGGCTGACCTGCAGAGTGGATTACTGTACAGAAGAGTGGGGAGTCGTCAGAAAAGGGTACGATCCGTGGAAGGCACTTTGTTTTCATTAAGAGCAAATCCCAATGGTATCAACTTATCCCTCGTTTTACTTTTAGCAAAGCCGTACGACGTCACAATCGCACGCCTCATCCGCTGCTCCCCAAGCCCGGCCAGGCACTCTGCTTTCCTTTGTCCATGTTGGGGTTCCCTTCTCTTCCTTTAGGGCATGAACAGAATCCTGGGTAATGGAAATTCTTGTGATTTAACAATAATTTCTAAAACAATACATTATTATAGTATTCAATCAAAATTGGCAGTTACACTGTTCACGATGACGAGATGGTCCACTTTGTTTATTCATTTACTCAGCTCCTTCTCGTAAGGTCACTCATGCCCCCTCATGAGTGTGCAATACCGTGCTGACGCCTTTCCTAGGGCAGCTCTTCTTCAGAACCACTTCTAGAGCGGCACTCAGTCAGGAGGAAGGAGCCTTCCTGTGGGTCTCAGTCAATAATGCCATGCTGACTTATACAGGACTATGGCTGTTTCACCACAGCCATGCCAGCCCTGGGTATGTGGGTTTACTATTATTTTATTGATGTAACAGATCTTCAGTGTTGTTTATCTCTCTATCATTTTTTTTTTTTTTGGCTTGTTTTTAGAATAGAATAAATACAAGCTTACTGTAGAAGAATGATCAAATATGGATATGCAAAGAGAACCAAACAAAAGCCACCTGCAAGTCCGTCTTCTAGAGACAGGCTAACACGCTACTGCCTTTGGGGAATTATTTCCACACACGCGTGTAAGGATACAACAGATTGTGCTTATTTAAATGGCAGTGCAAAGGTTTGCACAGGACACCAGACCTGAACCTATTTTTCACTTAATAATATGTCACAAGCATTTGTTTCAAAACCATCAGAAAGTGTATTTCTTTTAATTTCTCATTTTAGGACATTCAACTTAACAGTCTTGACTCTTATTTTAAAACTCTAATTAATCAGCCTTGTGCTAAGCCTTTAGCCAACATTCTCAGTGGCACCCTTAAATCAAGTCTTGGCTGTGGGACTCCTGGGTGAGATTCGTTCTTTTAATGAATTCCCACACGTTTCTCCTCAGAATCGCGTCATTCCTCACCGCTCACGTTTCCCAGATCCACACCGGGAGGAGGCATTAAAGAAGTCTTTAATCTTTCCCAATTGAATAGGTGGAAGACACATCAATTTTTAAGTCTGAATTTATTTATTGACACAATGAAATCTTTTCAAAGCTCACTGATCATGTGAATTTACTATTTTATAAATTATGTATTCATGCCCTCATTTTTAAAGTTGTTTGGAGAAGGTTCCGATTATATTAAGGAGCCCAGTTATTTGTCTTACATGCTGAGAATATTCCCAACTTCTTGTTCTACTTTTAATTTTTTATGGGTTGTTTCAACATATGGATACCTGTGATTTTTAGGTTTGCAAAATCAACAAACATCTTCTTTGTGTATTCTGATTTTGGAATTATGCTTAGAAAGGCCAAAACATTCCCAGGTTTGCTTTTTTTTTTTTCCTACTAACATTTTCTTCTAGCTATTTAATTTTTTTCATTATTTTATGATTTCACTTAGAAAGAATCTATCTTTAATTCAGCTGGACTGTGACTCATCCTCTGAGATCAAGATCTAAACTAAGCAGTTATCCAATTATCTCACCAGCCTTTTAAGTGATTCATCTTTTCAACAATTTTTGGAAATAGCATCCAGATAAAACGAGAAATTAACACACTTTTACTTGGATGACCTGATAACTATCCTCAAATATTTTGATGTCTCTGATGTGGACGGAGGATGAGACAGGTTCTGTGTGGCCCCCGGAGAGCAGAGGTTGGAACAGTGGACAGAAACAAATGTGATATTCACCAGGAGGCTTGGAAGAGCCACTTCATTGGCCAGGAGGCACAAAGAAGTGGCCTGGAATTGAAATGGTCACCTTGGTAAGCGTCACCGCCAATCCAGAACCACCCTCCAGGTGCTCCCATAGCCCTCTGGGGAGATGGGTCTATCAAGAGGCTCCCACACCCTTCTAATCCTGAGAGTCCCTGATTCCATCAATCTGGGGCAAATCAGGACTCAGAAAATCCCCTTTGTATAACTTGGCATTAGGTAGCGAGAAATTCAGGGCGGACGATGGCTGCACCAAGTCAAAGCAGACAGACCTTTCCGGCGGGGCCACACAGAAGCAGCGACCGAATTAGCCTGGTGGGCCTCGCGCATCCGGTTCACAGTGGGCACCCTTGACCCAGCTCGGCCCAGTGTGAGAACACGGCGGAGGAGAGAGTGGCCGGCACGCACTCTCCCGTGGAGGGACTGCCCTGTCTGGGAAACTATTTGCTCTGTTTATGTTGGGCTAGAAATATTGCATCTTATTTGTATGTAGTTGTTTAGCGACAGAGAAAGATTAGGAAGTCTAAATTTAACAAATCCTAAATATATCACTGTTCCAATGAAAACTATGACAGATATTTTCCCACCTGGTAGAAAAGTGCAGAGATTAATGCCCCCACGGTCCCACAGGAAAAGGAATGGCCCGATTTACCTCTTTGGAATGATTTCTAGGACGGAGCCTGGCATTGCTGCATTAATTCAATCCGGTCAGGGTTATCCCATCTACTTAAAGGGCATGACACTTGGTCCCTGAAAGTTCAAAAGATGTGGCAGAATGCCCTTAGTTGGTGTTCTCAGCAAAAGCCAAGTGGGTGTGGCCAATATTACTCTGAGAAAGGAAAGCTGCGCCTTGTAAGGGCACGGCTCGGGGGCCAGCGCTCGGGAGGGAGCTCATGGGAGCTGACCGGCGCCTTCACGTGGCCCGTGTTGCCCATGAGACACTGTCTATGTCCAGGACCGGGAGCGAGGGAGGAAGTGTCTGGAACACTGAGATGGACAGCACCACCAGCAAACCCTGATTCACGCAGTCCACACTGGGGACTGGGGGGAAGTAGATTTGTGGGGAGAGCAGGAGAGAGGAACTTGCTCTAGAAATGCCCCCGAACTCTGAATCCATTATTTCATTTTCACCAGTCCTGACAAATGTTTCCATGACCCAGTCCTGGGGGTGGGCACGGAACATCATGGTTAAGAACATGGACCTGGAAGAGTCGGTCTGAATCCTGGCCCACGGCTGACTCACCAGCTGTGTGATGTGGGCAGGCTCCTTGGCCTCTCTGGGCCTCCACGTCCGATCCCTCATCTGTCAAATGTGCATGGTGATTGCTCCTGTCTCATAGGGTTGCTGTGAGGGTTAAATGACTCGTATTCCTCACATGCGCACACACTGCCATGCACGTATATGTCTTTGTATAAGTGTTTCATGTTGGTATTTATTCAAAATATGTACTGGAAACTGGACGAACAATGAAGACAGTGCCCCTGCTCTTGGGAACCTGGAGTGTGTTCAGTCTTAACCAGAGCACTTGCATCTGGAAGGGGTCAGAAATGCTGTCTTCCCAGGAAGGGAAAGCAGATTAGCCTTTATTTATGTCCTTCTAGACTTTCTGAGATAGATTCCCAGTGACTCAGAAATTAGTATAATCAATTTGTGTAACAGCCAAAAAAAACGAAGAAAACAAAAAAGCAGGCATCCATATGTACAATGGAATACCACTCAGCCATAAACAAGAATGAAATAATGCCATTTGCAGCAACGTGGATGGATGTAGAGATTATGACAGTAAGTAAAAGAGAAAGAAAAATATCATATGTTAATTCTTATATATGGAATCTAAAAAAAATGATACAAATGAACTTATTTACAAACCAGAAATAGACTCACAGATTCGGAAAACAAACTGTGGTACCAAAGGGAAAAGAAGAGGGGGAAGGATAAATTAAGAGTTTGGGATCAACAGATATACTATACTACTATATTACAAATTAGATGAACAACAAGGACCGACTGTAGAGCACAGGGAACGACATTCAATATCTTGTGATAACCTATAATGGAAAAGAATCTGAAAAAGAGTAAGTCTGTGTGTATATTTCTACCTGAATTGCTATGCCGTATACCTGACACTAACACAACATCATAAATCAACTTGCTTCAATAAAAATAAAGGAATTTTTAAGAAAGGAGGTGTCAAACCTGCGAGGACTGTCCCAGCGGCCTGCGGCCAGCTATCTTGACCCTCCTCTTGCTCCAGGCTCTCTGTCCCGGTCTCGGCTACGCTGTTGCAGACACATTCCCACTTCGACCCAGTTCCCATTTCGTTTCTGTCTCTCACCTTGTCTGGCTGCGTCTGGACTTGGGCCTTTGCATCTGGCCCTCCCCCTGCCTCCCCACCCTAGTACCTCAGCTCCCCAGAAAGGATGGTGGCTGGAACTTCTTCTAGGCTTGCCAGATGAACACAGGACACTCAGGAAACTCTGAATTTCAAATACCTGGGACATACTTCTGTAGTAGGAAGAACAAATCTGACTCCATATTGGATCTGCTCCTTTGGCTCTAACCCTGTGCTCTGTTTCCTGGGCTCAGTCACGCTGGTTCTGCACCTTTTGTAAAAGAATGTTGCCTGGAGCCTGAAATACACGGGAGAGCCCCGTATCGCGTTCCGACCTGTAACACTCTGCTCTCACACAGAGATGAACAGTTGCCAAACAGAGAATAACACTTATCTTGTTGGCGGTTCACAGGGAAGCCATGACCTGACCCACATGGACAGCTGCAAGAACGAAGGTTTCTGACACCAACAACCAACCACACCTCCCCCCTTTTTGGTAGAAAAGGAGCCTGAATACTGACTTGCGGAAGGTGGTTCTCCAGGACATTACTCCCCCATCTTCTCATTCTGCTGTCTCGCTGAATGAAGTCATTATTCCTTGCCCCAGCACCTCGTCTCCCAATTTATTGGCCTGTACTGTGGTGAGCAGAGTGAGCTTGGACTCTGTAACACTTCTACAAAAACATTAGTCATGTTTATCAGAAATTCAAACAACTGGCATCCTATGCTTTTATTTGCTAAATCCGGCAGCTTCTTCCTTGCTTTAGGCTAATGTGGAGACTATACCAGCCCGAGACAACTCTGAGGACATGGCCCCCAGCCACCCAATTCCACGGGGGACCCCTTGTCCCTTTCCCAATGTCCAGAAAGAGTGCTGGCCCTGACTACACGGGCCTCCCCTCCACCAAGGTGGGAGAGAGGGCAGCTTCACCTCCGGCAAACACTGCAGTGTCCCCAGGGAGTTCAGCTTCCAGCTCAGCAGAAAACCAGCCCTGGCTCTTGCCCAGGTAACTGACACAGGTTTTATTACGAATGAGTGAGTTTCAGGTGAACGGGTGAGCTCGAGGTGTCTGCATGGCCCGCAATTCCCAGTACCCTCTTTAAGAGCGCAGGCTTTCTGGGTTTTTCTTTTTCAGATGTTAAGCCAGGTTTTCATCTCACAGACAAGAATCCTCCTGCAAATTTCGGATGTTCCCACGGAGCTGCCAGGTGGGAATCCAGCCCGCAGGAGAGGAAAACCGGCCTGTGGAAACACTTGACCTTTGAGGCCCGCAAAGCCCAACAGAAGTAGAGAGAAGAGACTTAACAAGGAAGCGTCTGAGCCGAGGCCCTGCACTGGGACCACAGATTAGCTGTAGGGCAGTCATGGGACTGAGCATGGAAGGAGGATGGGGCTGAACAGCCACCCACGGGGCTGGGATGCAGGCTGGGGGACGCAGCTTGGCAGGTGTCGTGATTAACGTGGATCATAAACGGGGAGCAGGCGCGACACCTGTAATACCAGCTCAGAAACCAGCCTGGCATGAGGCCTGCTCTGTGCACGCTCCACCGTGGAAGTTATCTTTGGACTAGTGCGTGCAACGCAGATCTGAAGCCAGACCCCGGGAAGCAGGCAAGACGGGGGAGCTGGATACGTTAGCGTCACATCAGTTTCCCAGACGCCCAGAGAGCGCGTGCTCACAGAGTCCGCTGCTGTGGGGCAAATGGCAAGTGGACACGTTCCCGCAGGGGAAGAGCAAGGTGGACCAGGGGACGTGTGTGGACGTTCACAGGGGACTGGTGGGTTCCGAATCATCCTGTTTTAATACCATGGTTTGCAAGTTTTGTTTAAAAATGGGAAAAGGGAGGAGGCAAGGTCCTGCCAATTAAAGATAAAAGAGGCCCTCGCTCATCAGATTAATATCCCAGTTCTTGTAGGAAACACTGGCAAGCGCTTTGGTGATTAGGTGGGAGTCCCTGTCTGGTCAGGGCGTGGCTGGCGCGGGATGACGGGCCATGCCCTGTTGCTCTTTCGTTAAAGTGGCCCCCCCATAGAATTTCACATGGAAATTACCTGCCTTCTGCAGGATTGGGGCGCACCTCAGTGCCGCATCTGGGATTTTTGAGTGTTCTCGAGTGTGCAAATGCATCAGGGGACCGTTAAAATGCCGAGGACACCAATGGCAGCAGAGAGGGACGGAGATCCCCTGGTGCCAGGTCTGTCGTCATCTGCAGCAGAAACCCGAGGCTTCACAGGAGGCAGGTCTCCAGGAGGCACCCCCCCATCCTGCCCAGCTCTGCTACCAGGGGCGGGTCCAAGGGACTGGGGCCGCTGTCTGGAGCGCATCCCCGTTCCCCATCCTTTAATCCAGAGTCAGGAAAAGCCCTTCTCCACTCCAGGAAATTTGATTCAGAAACCATCCTGGACCTGCTACAGCCGTGCTGTCTTGCCTCCGCGGCCCGCGGGAGCCGTCAGTGAGATAGTGCAGCGAGTGGGTCACGTGACCAAAGGCGCTCGCTGCTCCTTCCAGGGCAGCCTCCCCGGCGTGACTCCCCTTGGTTTCTGCCATCTCCCCCACCCCGCCGCCCCTCCTGGGTGACTGTGCTATTCCTTATGAGCCCCCGAGCCCCTCCCACACTTGTGAGGGGAAACAGGTCTCGAGAGTCTTGTGGGGACTCTTGCTAATACCAGAACTGGCTCCAGGAGCAGGCTCTCCGACCCTCGCAGTACGCTCTTGGAATGGGTCCCTCCTATGTTCAGTGACCACAGGGCGCACTCTCTGCTGGCGACGTGATTGATGTGCGGCACGTGGAGGCATCACCACGACCACGTCATGTGACGGAACGCAGGTGGACAGTGAGTGCTGGCAGAGCACGTGTGCTGGCACTTCATCACCCTAGCAACGGTAATAATGACAAAAAGTAATCTGGCTGCTTCTCACCACCCAGGGGGCAGGCAGAGAGAAAGGGAGAGATGAATGCTGCGAATGTGCAATTAAAAGCGTGCTTACTGAGCCGCCTTCTCAGGAACCGCCTTCTCAGGAACCCCCTTCTGTGGTCTTGGGGGAGACCTGGCCACACGCTAGTTATAAGGGTTACCGGGGAGAGCGCTGATGAGTTCAGCCAGCCGGGTCTCACTAAGGTGAGGGTGACGGGCAGTGGGAGGCAAGGGTCCCGGGTGCAGGCACTAGGCTGGTCTGGAATGAGGCTCCACGTTTCCCTGAACCTCCCTTGTCAACATGATAGTCCCTTTGTTTAAAAAAAAAAAAAATCCCGCAGCCTCGTGACCCTGATTTGCATGTGCTGCTTCCTGCTTTCCCGTGAGACTCGGACCTTCCCGCCTTCTGAGAGCGCTGTCCTCACCGCCGCCCGAGCCGGGGCCTCGCCTCGCCGCACTCTGCTGCTTCACCGTCTTACTGTGTGGGGGTGCCGGAACAAAACGCCACGGACTAGGAGGCTGGAGCAACAGAAACTCATTTCCTCCAGTTCTGGAGGCCGGAAGTTCCAAGATCAAGGCGTTGACAGGCCGGGTGTTTGGTCAGGCCTCCCTTCCTGGCCTGCAGACGGCCGCCTTCTTGCCATGCTTTCACGTGGCATCTTCTGTATGCTGGGTGCAGAGTGATGCCTGGTGTCGCCTCCTCTTTGATAAGGACACTGGTCCAATCAGATTAGGGCCCCACCCTTATGACTTTATTTAACCTTAATCACCTCCTTAAAGGCCCTGTCTTCAAATTCAGTCTCATTGGAGATTAGGCTTCAACGTACGAATTTTGGGGAAACAAAATTCAGTCCTTAACATCTGCTTGAGGTCAATGACCAAAAAGTGATCCCTATTTTTTATATTTTGCATTTTTGAGGTCTATGCCTTTTACAGGAATGTCATCTTAGTATCATCTGGGCAGGGTCCTTCTCTGTAACAGTCACTGTTCTAGCTCTGTGTCTGGAACAAGGCCAAGATCAGAGCAGGTTCTCAAAAATACTGGATAAAGAAATAGATCAACCCATCATGTATAAATGGATTATAAGCCCGTGCAGGACACTTCCAACTCCTCCAAAGGCCCTGGATGTTTTACCTTTATTGGGAACAGGCAGCCATGTGTTTGATTATGGGGTGACATGGTGAAAGCATTCTGGGGAATCAACACGGGAGCAACACAAACATGAAGGGGGAATAAATGAGGGGTCAAGTCCGTTGGAGACTCTTTAGCCAATCCAAACACGTAGACTCGAGGACCTAGACTAACAGTTACAGCAGTGAAGATGAGAAAGGGGGACGGGGAGGGTGTAGCTCAGCGGTCGAGCACATGCTTAGCATGCACAAGGTCCTGGGTTCCATCCCCAGTGCCTCCCTAAAAAAGAATAATAATAATAAATCTAATTATGCCCCCCCAAAAAAAATTTTTAAAAGATGAGAAAGGGGGATACATTTGAGAGACATACAGGGAGGTCTACTTGGAGGTAGAGTGAGAGACAGGCAGTGACAAAGGAGAGCTCTGGGCCACTCAGCGAGTGAGCCGGAAGCCTAGAGGACGGCGATCCTGCGGAGGGACACGGGGCCGTCGGGGAGGGGCTCAGGGGCTGCTCTGCCATCCTTTTAGTCCTTCCTCTGATTCCAGCCATGACCACGGTGAGAGCTGCGTGTAGACTTAGATCAGCAGTGTGCTGATAGCTGTGTGTCTGCGTGGACATCGTGACCATGGCCACAGCCCTAGGAGCTGGGGTGGGACCACTCTTATTCTTCACCCCGTTTTGGAGAGGACTGTCTCAAGGTCTCAGTGTTCCTGAGCCAACTTGACCTGCAATTTCATCTGATGCGACCCTTCACTCCACTAGGGTGCCCTGGCCCCAAGTCATCACTCAGCTGATCACCCCGATCAGCTGTGCCTCATTTAGTGCAAACAGACATGGCAACAAGCCCATCTCCTTTGAGGAATATTCCGAGTCCCAGGCCATCTGCTCTCTGATGGTCCAGTTCAGTCATTTGGGACCCTGGTTTTAATCAGTGTGACCTCTAACCGGTATTGCTTGACATTCATTTTGTCTCTTCTCATTCTGGAGAGATAATGTGCTTACTGAATGCTGGGACCTGCCCACCAACTGCGGATGCTGAAATCTGGGAATCCAAACAAAAATTCCACAGGGGATTATTTTGAAAATAGGCTGAAAAATAAGAGACCCCACTTTACGGAATTGCTGACAAGCAGTTGCAAAAGCAATGAGCTTGCCGCCTCTTTGCTTCCAGTAATCTGTGGCTGGCCTCAGTTACACTAGACTCAAGCTAGACGCCAGATGCAGCTGCCACTGAAAATCTAGCTTGAATGTCATTTTTGCCTTCTCAGCGTTGTGGAGACAGCTTCACTCCAAAATATTCACCCATGAAATAAAATATATCTGCTAAACACATTCCTTAAATCTAAACGAGGGAGATTCTTGTGAGTGTATGTGGGTTTGGGCAGGATGCTAACAGCCTGGAAACGAGCATGGAAAAGGTCGACTCTGGGGAGGTCTGGCAGTCTCCGCGGTGACATCCCAAATGACCCTGGGGTCAGAGAAGGTTGCGCTTAAGCCCAGCAGAGCAGGCTGGCCTGGGCCCCTGGGAGCAGGTCAACAGGAGCCAAGGGCCCTGGAAAACCAGCCTGGGCACAGCCAGGGAGGGGACAGCAGCCAAAGAAGCCAGATCCCCTGACCTCTCCCATTCCTTTCCGTGGGAATCTGGGTTTGTTTGGGAATCTACCTCCTCACACCGTTTGAGCTCTGGCCGGCCTGCTAGACAGCCCCCGAGAGCCCCTGTGCAGACATGGGCCGCTTCCACGGTCCTCTGCTTGGGAGTCACTGGCCATCCCAGCTGGTGGCCCCCCAGGGCCTCGTGGCATCTGCTCCTTCAAGCCCACCGCTGTGTCTGTGACGCCGGGCCCGAGGCGGGGCTGACAGCCGGCCCGCTTTCACGGCGGCTTGGCCTGGGGGGTGGTTAGTGGAGCGCCTGTGCTGCGGGGGGTGGGGGCGGGGGGCTTGACATTTACACTGGTTGTTTTATTTAACGTCCGCAACGCAGTGACCTTGGTGTTACCGTCTCTGTTTCACAGATGGGGAAACTGAGGTCAGAGAGTTTAAGCAACTTGCCCAAAGTCACCCAGGCCTCTCTTCAGTCTCCTCGGCCAGCCGGGGGGTGGTGACAGGCCCCCATGGGGGACCCGGTAGCACACAGGTATTCTCTCTTGGCCGGTTTGCCCCCCGAGATGTCCCCCCGCTGGAGGCGTGGAGCCCACCTCTCCCGTGCAGACAGATGTGAAGAGGTGAAGCAAACCTAAGTCTGTAATTAGCGCTTTCCCAGAGCTCCTTTTGCCAAAGTCGTGTCCCCTCCCACCGGCTCTCCTCAGCCTGCGCCGCGAGCCTCTGAGACCTCAGGCTGCATCTTCCCTGACCTGCTCTGCGTTGCAGAAGGAGAAGCAGGCAGCCTCCCTAAATCGGCGGTCACCCTGCTGGGCCAGCTCAGCGCCACCAAGTGCCGGTCCCTGAAGTGAAGGGCAGCTCCCAGTTCAGACGGGAGGGACGACCTCCCTGGCTGGCTCCAGCACCCTGGTCTGGGCTCCACACCCAGAGCTGGCCCGCTTTTCCTGCTGAAGACCAGATACTGAGACTTGGGACCATAAGGTCTCCGTAGCAACTACCCAGCCCGGCCACCGTAGCACGAGGGCGGCCGTAGACAATATGAAAATGAACCCGTGTGTTGGCTGGGGCTACAGTCAAATGAAATCTTGAACGGGCCTGGGTGATCCACTCCTGAGTTTACTCCTGGTTGTTGGCTGCCAACCTCAGTGCCTTTCTGGTTGTTTGTTGGAACTTCAGCTCCTTCCGGCTGAAGTATCTTCATGACAGGGCAGCTGGCTTCCCCTTCGTGGCTGAGCCAAGAGAGCAAGGAACAAGCTCACATCCAAGGGGCAGAGGGGCTTAAACTTCACCTTTTGGAGGAAGAAGTGGTAAAGAATTTGTGGATGTACTTAAAAACTATCACATATACACGTATTCGTTTTTCAACAAGCACATCTATATGGAAGTGCATGGACTGAGAAACCAAGCAGACCTGCTTTGATTCCAAGTTTCCCTTCATATTTGTCTTAGGATCTTAAACAAGGCTATTATCTTCCCTATATTTCCATTTTTATCTGTAAATAGCAAATGAGGATACCTCATCCCAAGAAACACTAGAGATTAGATGAAATTTTGCATGGGATACATGCTTAATACAATGTGTCTGCTCTTATGTGAGGCAGACTGGGTGCCTCCAGCCTCACCTCCCTCCACCGTGCTGGGCACCGTGGACTCCAGCCACGCGGAATGGCTCTGTGCTCCCTCAGACAGGGGCTGCTCCCACACACACTTCTGCCTGCAGCGCCCTGCCTCCTTAATAATTATTCTTGCTGTTATTAATAATCAAAATTACTATCCTGTATAATCCCACGAAGAACTTTAAACATCAAAAGAGCTTATATATTCAATAGTACTAGCACAGAAAACCAAAACAAAAAAGGGGAAACTTCCTGTTTCCAGTTTCCTGCAGAGACAGGTTTTGGTGGAGAATTGTTGTTCCTGGATATGTGTTCTCAGCTCTGGGAGGCTGAGCTGGTCACTGACTTCTCCTGACACTATTGGATCTGGCTCTGGTTCTGCACCTGGAAAGGGATTGTTCTGAAGATGAAATCTATGGACACATGCAAATCTGCAGAAGATGCAGGTATAAAGGTACGTGAAGAAGTCCTCAGGGTAAAGCGGGTGACTCCTGAGCCACCCTGAGAAAGGGAATGAGAGTAAAAGATGCTGGGTCTTACAAATAGAAGGCTACTGAATTCCTTTTGATACCTGTGTGATGACAAAGAAGAGAGGAGCCGTGAGGTGGCAATTCTGATGCCAATTCCAGGGTGGGTTTTATCTGCACACCACCAAGCCATTCTCCAGCACTGGCTGGGGGTCCTACTGTTTAACTCAATTCTGACACTACCTGGGGATGACATCAGATCCCACAGGTTAAGAGCTCAGTCTCACAAGACATACCGCCCCCCAACTTCAGACACCAGTCTCAAGTACAAGTTGTCAACTGTGCTTCTGACCCACTGCTGTAGATTGGAGCTTCCCACCACACCCTCCTCGGGTTTGATTAACTTGTTACAGCAGCTCACAGAACTCGGGGAAACATCTTATTTACTAGATTGCTGATTTATTATAAAAGGATATAATTCAGGAAGAGCCAGCTGGTGGAGGTGTGGAGGACAAGGTATGAGGAAGCAGTGAGAAACTTCTGTGACCTCTCCTAGAGCCACTCTCCGGGAGGTTTCATTACACAGGCATGACTGATCAAATCATTGGCTATTGGCAGTTGAACTCAACCTCCAGCCCCTCGCCCCTCCCCAGAGAGCTGGAAGTTCCAACCCTCTAAACTACAGGGTTGGCTCTCCTGGCAATGAGCCCCATCATTAGTGGTGACCTAGGGGCTTTCCAAAAGTTACCTCATTAACATAACAAAAAGTTATAGGAGCTCTGTGCCCAGATCTGGATAAAGACCAAATACATATTTCTTGCTAGAAGTCACAACATCATAGAGTCTTATCTTTAAGGAGTCCAACAGGAAAACAAATACGAGAATCTCCACTTGCAACTCACACCCTATTATAGCCTTAAAATTTCAACATGATTACGAAATTTCCATACAGCCTTTCCTCTCCAGACTAACAGTCAAAAAGTCAGGCATTAGGGACCCTTTTATGTGAACGGAGTCTCTTTTACTTGATTATAATTATTTCTATTATCGTCTCATACCATGTTGCATTTTAAAGAATACATATTTTTTGCCTAGTGATTCACTTTTCTGCATACGTATTTGTGTGGTAATTTCCTTACTTACTCTTCCCCTCCCACGGTTTCTAGTGGTAAAATCCTACCAGTAATTTCACCACAGAGGAGCAGCCCCTTCCAGAAAGCTTCCTCCAGCACCTCTGTCCTGACAGAGTGACTCCCATCCACTATTTACATAATCAAACAAGCAACAGCTCCTCACGGACACCAGGCCCATGGGCAGAAACGTGACAAGGAAACACGGGCCACTGCAGGTTACTGACCCCAGACGTTGCCCCTTCTCCATTGAGAGGATGACACAGGCCGTCTCTGACTTCCAGCAACACCTCCATTCTAATGCGTGTCGTGCCCTTGACTGGGAACTTGGGACCTATCGACAGAGGGATTTGCTGTGGCTTTGCACAAAATCTCGGCAGCCTACTTTGCTCAATGTAGTCTCATTTCTGTAAGGATTGGGCAGAGTGGAGGGAAAGCCAATAATCACATCATCGTGCAGCTGCCGTTACAGGGAAATTCCTGCACCACGAGCACCGCTCACGCCCAGGCCTTGGAAGGCGCAGGGCTTCAGTGCCATTTGGAGGCAACCGGAGGCCCCTTTGCTGGGAGCTGTGGATGCGTGAGGCCACAGAGTTTATCAGCAGTAGAGGCAGAGAACTCAACCTCAAGCAGTGGCTCCAGACTGCCCCATCCCACAGCCACCGCGAGACCCAGGTGGGCGTCTTTCTGAAGGCACCCAGAGCCCAGTCCCGCCTCGTGATTCTGCTCCACGCAGTCTCTCTAAGGTGGCCCTGTGTGCTCCCCAGCTGTGAATAACCCTTCCAATCCGCCTCAGGTTGGGGAGGGCTGGGATGCAGAGCTCAGGGGTGGACAAGTTCCTGCTTTTTGGGGGGTACCAGGCTGACACTTGGTCCAGAAAGGCTTGGAAAATAAGTGCCTTCGAAATACAGTGGTTAAGCATAATCCACAGAAGTGGTGGTGGGGAGGATGTGTGCTCCAGAATGGCACAAGGGAATTTTTACATAATAGCAACCATATGTCCTAAAAGAATGGGAATGGTTTTCCCTTTTTTTTGCACAAGGACCTTGGAAATGGCTTCAGGAAATTAGCTTCAACCCCCTGATTAAGTTAAACTAAACGTGTCAGAAAGGCAGATGAAGTGAAAATGTGCCTTCGAGCGTCCTGTAGCTTCTGACATTCCTGCTCATTAACCACATTAAATTGAGAGACATATTGTACATAGACAAAGAAAACATCAGAGCGTCCTGGGTGAAATTAAATCCTTCAAAGATCAGGTTGTTCATTTTTCATAGAGGAGCTCTCTAGGTAGACCTGAAATTCAATCTCATGCTGACTGAATTATTTGAAAGAAAAGTACCCACAAAAAAGAATACACATTGTTTACTGGCATTTGATCTTAATTTTCAGTATTGCGGGGTATATTATTAAACCACCGATCTGCTCACCTTACAGAAGCGTCACGTGAAGGCTGGTTTCCAGCATCATTTTCAACACTCACTAATAAGAACTGTAATTGTGTCTTTTAAAATCCCCCTCCTCCTGAAACCTTGACCTTGAAATGAGTAACAACGACCGTGTTGACTTCAGACCCCTGCCATCACGTGACTGCTACACACACTTCCAACTTCCTGAGCATTTCTTTGTCAATTGGCATCAGATAATGGGCACTTAAAGTGAAGCCATTTCCTCTCCATTTTCTTACCTCATTACTCTGATGAGTGTGGAGTGACACCACTTGAACTTTACTTTATGATCAGGGTCAAGGAAATACTGGCATGCTCGTGTGACATCTCTTCCCTCTGTCCTTTCTTTCCAAACCGTAGACTCAGTGCTGAGCGATTCCTAAGACGCTTTTTCACGGGACAGGAAAAATCTTTCTTCTCAAAGAGGACAAAAGCAATTCTGGAGAGGCAGGGCCGTGACTCCAAGCACACTGTTGAAGAGTGACATCAGAATCTGATGGTTCTGGGGCAACTGGCAACCTGAGATTGCACAGACAGCCCTGAACCCTCAAGTCTCAAAATGGAGTGATAATTTGTTTTTTGAAGGCTCTGTGGGAATCTGAGCAGGCATCTCATCAGCAGACACACCGTGTAGAAGGGACTTCCCTGGAGGCCGAATTATGCTTTAAAGAGAGCCCTCCCTTACAATGATGGGGAAAGACTTGTGTTTGGGGAGCTGCCTTTTTTTGTTGGGGGCGGGCAGGAGGTATCTTAAAGACATGAGATGATTTACGGAGTGCTGCTGACCTTCCTCAATCAGAAACTTGGACGTACGCTCCGTGTGTCTATGAAGGGGTCTGTTTCCATCTTTGCTGACTCTTCCCTGGGTGCAGCTCCCGTAAGGGAGAGCCCCGCCCCCCAACCCTCCTACAGCCTCTCTGAAACCCAAGGACCTCCCTCCTCTGTCTGTGTTGATTCATCTGTTTCTCTGCTGTCATGAGACACATATTCCCTCTTTTGTGACATTAAACGTTGGGTTATTGAACTTCTCTGCTACCTCCTTGGGGTAAAAAATGAGTGCTTACATCCGAGATGGGCGTATATTTAAACACGAGCACTGAGCTACCAGAACAGCCACAGCAAACAAAAACAAGCCTGATGCTCTTTCCAGGGTAAGTGATGGAGAGAAACTCGCTGGCAAATCAAAACCGACTGTTTTCCAACTCATTCCAAACTCATTCAGTTTCCACTTAATGACAATTTTATTTGTGAACGTAATGTAGACAGTTAGATATTTTCCCTCTGGTAATGACTTAAAATTTGAAGATAAGTGGTATGTTCTGTTTTCATAATAGTATTTTGACTGATATTTTAAGCAAAAATGTCACATTTCTCAACCCTTCCTCACTATCCAGGTAACTTTGAGATTATAGCATTCTTGGTAGCACAGATTTTCCCTTCGTCCTCTCCAATTATAATCTTTGATACTATGTTTCAGACTTAAACAGTCGTTTCTAAGTTGGTATTAATTCTGTCTGGGCATTCTTGCTGCATAACCATGAAGGGAGAATTGTCTTGGGTAGGTCCCCTGAGCAGTGCCCTCAGTAACTATTTGGTGCTGAGGATTATTCAGTTCACCTGTCCGTGGAAAAGGCGTTCCCAAGTTCATCTTTGCATTGTCCCCGACTCTCACTATTGACTCATCACCGTGGCCTGGTAGAGTTTCTGATGTTTGGACAGTGATTTGTGGATTAGAGAGAAGTCACATGGATGGCCACCTTCTGTCTTGATTGCCAAGTGGTTGATTATTCTAATTTTGCACTGGAGGAAACCAAAGCTCAGTGAAAAGTGGTGTCTTGCCCAAGTGCATGCAGCTAAGTAAGACAGAACTAGAATGCACGGCTCTGTGTCAGTCTGGGCTCCTTCCAGGGGGCCACCCAGGACTCTGTATCTTGATGACATTTACGGTGGGATGACCACTTATACCTTTGAAGCCCTCCCAGAGCCTGGCTGATGCTTGGTTAAGTGTTACTGAAGGACCTTAAGAAAGGGCGAGAAGAAGACGGTGACATACATGTGAGACTACCATCACACTGTTAATTAAGACAGGCACTGGAGACTCCCGGTGTCGGGGTTCTCAACAGGGATAATACTGGGCTTCCAGAACTTTCTTCCTCTCACCGTGAGAAAGATTGTCAAAAATATGCTCATGGGTCCTTAAGCTTATTCTAGTCAGTTATGCAAGAACTTTGAACCCTGGCTATTAACAACTGATGTCCAAAGAATGACCTAAGCACCAGAAATCTAAGTACATTTTTCAATTTCTGTTCTCTCAAGAATAAGGAAGTAATGATTTATAATTGTCCAACAACATTCTTTTCTCCAAACTGAAAAGCCCTAAGTTTGTTTTTCACTCATAAAATGAAGACAAACATGATTACACCATTTATCTTGTTTTCCAAACACTTGACCATTCTGTTGGCCCCTCTGTGAGCTGGTTTTACAACAGCATCCTTAAATTTTGGAGACTAAAACATGGACATGGTTTCATAATGATGGCTAATAAACATGCCAAATACCATAATCTACAACATTGTTTTCATGTTAATGTGTGGTGCTCCTTTACTCCTTCTTTCCATAACACTAGTCCATAACACTGACTCATACTTCGTTACTGGTCAGGAGCTAACTCCAGATCTTTCTCAAGGGTAAACATGTTGGATGTGTTCCTCTCTTGATTCTTGATTTCTCCTCTAGTGGGTCACACTCTGTCATATCCTCATTGCATCGCTTCCTGATTGCAGTAGCACAACCACAGAGCAGCCTGGGCAAAGCCATTTCATTTTCCTTTGGATATTTTTGTGCACGATGCTCCAGGTAGTACGTGCAAAGAGCTGCTATGACAACTGTGGTGAGCCCGGTATTCTCTGGAGACAAAGTGTGACTGTCAAGAGGGCTCAGGAATGTACCCTGGAGCTGGCACCTGCAGCAGAGGGGGCGTGGGGGTATGAGGCAGGGCTGGCTCATCCTGTCGCCCAGCTTGTCTCCTTTGCCAGGTCACTTCCTGGCAGAGCAGGAACTTCTGAAGGGTTCTGCATAAGTGGAGGTCTCCTAGGCATGGACAGGGTGAGATCTGCCATTCACTTCCTCCCTAGATTGTTTGGCTTTCCATATCCTGTAATTGTGAGCTGGCAAATTTAACATTCTGTATTTTGGATGGTGGGAGCAAAGAACCCTATTTGGCCCAGAAAGATCCCACACTAGTCCATGTTATGCTTTTCCATATTTGTTCATTCATTCAGTTGTTCCTCCAACACGCTTTTGGAACTCCTGCTGCATGTGAAGCGTTATGCGAGGCTCCAGGCATGCAGAGAATCCTGCCTTGAGGAGCTCGTGGTCGGCGTGTTCCCCAGCAAGCTCTTCTACACTATAAAATGGAGCCAAGGCTAGAACCCCTCCCATAGGGTTGTTACGACAATTAAATCAATGTTTCTGTGAAGAACCTAGCACAATCACACTCAGGCAGAATCATCTGAAGTTCAGTAACCCGTCCTTACCCAGAATCACATATCTTGATCTTTTATTATTGAAAACAGAGCAAAAATAAAACTTTCTACCTATTTAATCTGGGTTGACTATTCCGCAAAAGATGACATTTTATCCCTGGTTGCTGTGATGATTAGATGAAGCTTTGAATTACAATGAGGTAGTGAAGATGCGAGTGTGTCTCTACAGACAGACCAGAGTCAACCCCACAGATGTGGCGTGTTGGGGGACACAGGCCCTCTCTATGGGTACGAGGACTCCATCATTTTCTGTGTCTCTCTGGGTCCAGGTTAATCAAGTAGAGGGGTGCTGTTGTTAGTGTTCCTGTTGTTTTGGTTTTTAATAATAAAAGACTCAGGTAAATGGTGGAAGGTCAGCAAGGCTCCCTAAAATGCAGACAATTTCTTCCTGAACCCACATTTTGAAGTTAGCAGGCCTTACTCTCTGCTCATAAAGCCACACTGAAAGCCATGTGCAGAAAGGAAAATTGTTGAAAAAGAGAATGTGGACACAGTTGTGAAACTTTTTTTTCCAAAATGGGGATCTGGGCATGAAAAAGAAAACATTGGGCCAGTCATGCATCCTGAGATCAGTCAGGACACATGGGACCTTCACCTCCTGCCAGTGTGGGGCGGCCGGCGTGGCCAGAGGTGTCCCTGAGCATCTGGCCCTTGGCAGCTGTCAGTGGGCCACTGTGAAATCAGATCCAAAGCCCAGGGCCGTTCTGGGAACAGGTGCCCATGCGGCACATGTTAACTACGTTTTGTGAGGGACGTGTGATCCCAGTGACTAGGTGGTCTGAAAGATGGAATTACTCTGGGGCCCTCAGAAATCAAAACGTCTGTCCACGTGGTCCCTCATTCTTCCTCCCTCCCTCCTCTCTCTCCTTTTCCCCTTCCTCCCTCTCTTCCTTCCTTCTTTTCATGCTTCATCTTCTTCTTCTTTTTTTTACATTCACTGGTTTACTCTTTTCATCCATTCACTGTAACATTCAGAGAAGATCCTTAAGCACTTACTATACCCATTGGGATACGAAAGACAATTTATCATCTCTCCAGCTAGAATTGGGGAGGATATTACAGGATTGTACAAAAAAAAAAAAACAAAAAACAGAAAGAAAGAAAAACCCGTGTATGTGCTTGTGCGCACGTGTGCTCACACGCAAGAAAAAATTGCTTAGTTGGAAGGGAAGGGATATATTCAGCTCGGTTGAAAGCAAGGATCAAAGGTCTCATAACTTGAAGCTGATAATGAGATACTGAAATCAACACGAAAAGAAAAACACCTTAACGGCAGGTCGATGTCTGCATTCTTTGTAAAGTGAGAGATTCTCTCTCTCAAGCAGGTCGACTCTATTCTCATGTCATAGGTTTACCTGCCAAGTGGGGCATTTTCAGTGCAATATCTATTCATAGATAGACGTGCATATGATGTTTCCAAATAATTTGAACCGTGCTTTTTATATGCACACCTGTCACTAGTCTAGAAATGGCTGATAGCAGACCCCGTGCAGAATTTAAGAGTAGACTTCCAGTGGTTCAGTATTTCCCCCAAATGCTCCAGAAAGTTTTGACCTTGAGGCTTTATTACAAACCCACGGCGTATAACCCACTGTTCTACATCACAGCCACTTTGCGACAAATAAGGGATGTTTCCAGGCATCCCCCCCGCCCCCGTCTCTTAACCTCAGCTCGTGGTCCCTGTAGATTTTTCATGCCAACCATGCTTGCCGCTGAAACCCGTCAAAGGGGCGGGCACTGGCGGTGGGGCTGTCTGAGCCTCGGCGGACGGATCTAACCCACGAGCAACTGTGGCCACCCAGGGCAAAACAGCAGTCGAGGGGCTGACTGCATAAACGAACTCAGAATGGAGACCTGTGACAGCCCCTTTAATTAGTGACGTTCAATCCCCCCCCCCCCCCCCCCCCCCATTTTCTGAGAACGTACTGGGTACCTGGAGGAGTTGCCTCAGGAATGCACTGACAGCTCATAAAAGGTGACCCTTCCTGTGACTCTCCTGCCTCTTCAAACAAACAAGTCTTCCGCTGGGACTGGCCCGAGTCTCCCGTCCTGCCCTTTGAACCTGTTACTGTGCACTTTTGCCTCGGAGGATGTCAGGCCAGGTTTCAGATTTCACAGGGCACGCACTGCCTTTTACTTTGGGGGAAAAAAAAACAAAAAACAAAAGCTCAAACATCAGACCTCTGTGTGAGACAAAGCAGGAGAACCACGGAGCCTGCTGTCTCCGGGCGGAGACGTCGGCGGAGCACGCGCTCGCGATGGACCGGACGCCGCGCGCAGGGATGCTGCTGGGTTTGGAGGCTGCAGGTGTCCGTGGAGGGGCGCGTGCGCACATGCCTTCAAAGGGGGCGAGAGGGCCGGCCGCGCCATCCCCCACTCTGCTGGTTCCTCCCTCCGCGCCATTCATGGGGAGATGCTATTTGCTACTATTGTGTTAACCAGCCAGGGGCTTCATTAGAAGAGTCAGATATTGACTGAGTTTATTAAGCCTTGAACGTGTTTGAGGATAGCGAGAGAGTGTCTTTTCTTGGGGTTGCTGCCCAGTAAAAACAAGCTGCAGTTAAAGCCTCCAGAAGCTGCCATCACTGAGAGAGACAGCCAGCCCCCGGGATGGAAGGAGGCAGGAGAAGCCCGGGGGGCCCTGGGGCAGGCAGAGACGGAGCAAGGCCAGAGGGAGACCCGGGGTCCCACCTGGAGGAAGCCCCCAGGAGAAAACGCTTTCTGACCACGGAGGTTCCTGTACAGAGACTCAGGCTCCAGCACAGCGAAGGGATGCATGGAGCTTCTTCCGACAGCTCTATTTTAGGAATTACTATGAGAAAGAAATACTAGCAGGACCTATAACAGGCATAACATTCCTAATTGTCCCTGAAAGCTCGTAGGCTAGAATGAATATTCTACAGTGTCTCAGAGCACAAAGCAGTGTCTTCCCTCCCCAGTCAAAATGCTTCCAGACACAGAGCAAGCGAATAGTTGCACGTGATGCCCTAGCCCGAAGCTGTCGCAAAAGGCTGCGGAAGCGGGTCCAGACAGCCTGGCCAGGAGCAGACCGACACCTGCACACCATCGAGGAGGCCCCTGCCCAGCCGAGGGCAGACCAGGTCTGCCAGCCCCGTCCCATCTTGTCTCCCGGTCACCTGGAGAGGAGACATCGAGGATGCAGAGACTAATGATGTGTCTTGAGCGGGGGCCTTGACCCGCTGTCCAGGCGGGTTTGCAGGGTCTCGGGCTGGAAGAACGCGGCTGCGGTCTGGCTCCCTTGCTGGGTCAGTGAGACCCACAGAGTCTGCGATCTGACCCAGGCGGCCCTGGGCTGAGCCCTCTGGTTTTCTTCTTTCCTTCTCAGGTGCAGTCCTGGAGGCCCCGGGGTCATCTTGCTGGCCCTCGTGGTACCATCTGAGGACAGCACAGGCTCACGAGGGCACCCCTCCCCTCCTTTGCAGCCTCCAGCTCTACACGATGAAGAACCAGCAGAGAGTTCTCTGCCCACCTCTCAAGACGGCAAAACCAGATGTTCAGCTAATTCAGTGGAAAAGGAATTCATCAAATCTGTCTTTTTGCTTCATGCAGATCAACCACTCAATTCACTTATCTATTTTGGTAGAAATTCACATAACATGATAACTGAGAAATGTCTTTTATCTGCTCTTTCATTAGGGGCTTTTAGCTCATCAGGATGGTGTTTGCGGAACCTGACAAAGTGATAAATTTTGCTTATTTTAATCCTTTCCTTTTTTCCACCAGAGGCTAATTGTTTGGTGTTCTTTGTTAAACTAACACTTTTGATGGGTTAAGAACCACTAAGGCCACTTAAACAAACAGACCATTCGTTCAGGTAAGAACAGAAAATTAACTTGCTGCATTGGGGCTGGTGTGTTAGTTGATTGACATTGAAAATGACATGTGGATTCATTTGGAGATTTTTTTAAATACCCACCCCACTGACAACTGTTCACATTCTTTTTTAGGTAGAAGAAATCGATTCTTTGGTATTTAATCTTCCTGAATTATGAAAGTAAGACCTCTAGAGTAATATTTTACCATCTTGCAAACGCACTGCTGACTCTCACTGATACAGTAGAATATAACACAATATTGACTTCATGTAATGTTTGCCATAAGTGAGCTCAATCTGTCTCTGTGTTTATCTTGCCCCATTTTGTTTCACAGGTTTAAAATCTAGATTAGACAAGCTTCATAAAACCCTTCAGGAAATATTTCATTTGTTTCTGTGCTCTATAAGTGTTATGTCATGGAACTTCTGAGTTTGCTTTAGCAATAATTTTATACTAAGAAAGGAGAATAATAATTTATGTTCAGAACAGTAAGTATAGGAGCAAAGTTAGAATAGTTTGGAATGAGGCGGTACTTGCTATGGGCTGGGCTTTTCAGAAGCCAAGTCTGCTGCAGGATTTGGAGCACAGGGTGTTTGTTACGGACTAAGAAATATGAAAGGAATGTGGGGGAGCTAAACTGAATAGAATGAACGGTACTGCGGGCCATTCGCTCAAACCTTGGCCAATCTGGCCTCATTCTTCCAGCAAGGATCTCAGTTAGTTACTGTACATCCTCATTTTTTTTCCCTTAACTCTTTTGCCTATTTTGAGACATTTGAAATCCCGTCTAAATTTTAAAACAGGCCACTGATTTAAAAACAAACCTGCTGATAAGTTGATTTGGATTTTTTCATAGCTGTAGAGTAGTCTGAGAGAATAGATGTCAACAATATTGAGTCTTAACAATTCATCCACACGTTATCTATTTATTTAAGTCTTTGTTAATTCCAAAAGTATTTTGTAATTTTCACTATATACCTCTGACACACAGCTCGTTAAATTTATTCCTAAGAGTTTTGTATTTTTGAAGCTATTGTCATTCTTATTATTTTTAAACTGTTAATTTCTGGTTGTTTGTTGCTAGAGTACAGAAATACAGTTGATTGCTGTATATTGATCTTCTGTTGCTCCATCTGGCCAATGTCATTCAATAGTTCCAATAGCATCTTCTTTTTTGTATGTATAGATCTCTTAGGATTTTCTATTGAATTATTTTTCATTACATACATGATTGCAGTCTACTTCTTCCATTTTGTCCTAAAATATTTTTTTCTTGTCATATTGCACTGGCTAGCACTTTCCGTACAGTGTTGAATAGAGGTGGTGAGAGTGGTATTCTTGTGTTGTTCCCCATCTTAGAAGAAATACATTCAAATTCACCATTAATATGAAGTTAGCTATAGATTTATTGTAGATGCTCTTTATTGAGTTGAGGACATTTCATTTTATTCCTAGTGTGCTAAGAGTTCTAAAATATGAATGGGGTTTAACTATTGTCAAATGCTTTTCCTACATTTATTTAGATTATCATATGGTCCTCTGTTTTTTATTGAAGTCTAGTCAGTTTATAATGTGTCAATTTCTGGTGTACAGCATCGTGTTTCAGTCTTATATATGGTCCTTCTCTTTTATTCTATTAACATAGTAAATTTCTTTGATTTTCTTGTATTCCTGTAATAAACTTCATTGAGTCATCATTTAATCTTTTGTATATATTGCTGGGTATTATTTCCTAATATGTTGTTAAGGATTTTGCATCCATGTTCATGAGAGGTAATGGTCTGTGATTTTCTTTTCTTGTAATACTCGTTGCATTTTGGCATAAGGTTAACGCTGGCTTCATAATGAGTTTGGAACTTTTCCATTCCCTCTCTATTTTCTTAAAGAATTTGTGTGGGATTGTATTAATTCTTTCTTACATATTTCATAGAATTTATCAGTGAGCTCACATAAGCCTGGTATTTTCCTTGGGGGAAACATTTAAGTTTTAAATTAAATTCCTTTATTTGATATAGGACTATTGAGACTTTTCTATTTCTTCTTGCATTCATTTTGTTAATTTTGCCCTTCATGGAATTTGTCTTTTTCATGTAGGTTAGGTATTTGTTGTCATAAAATTATTCAAATATTCTCATATTGGCCTTTTAATGTCTGTAGGGTCTGAAGTGATGCTCCTTCTTTCATTTCTGATATTGAGAATTTGTATCTTTTTTTCTTTTATTTACTTGATCAGTCAAACTAGAAATCATCAAAACGTTTCAATAAGCCAATCTTGGTTTTATTAATTTCCTCTATTGTTTGGCTGTTTTCTATTTCATTGAGCGTCACTCCTATGTTTTTCCCCCTCTACTTCCTTCAGATTTAAATTATTCTTCTTCTAGCTTCTAGCTTGAAAGATTCTGTCATTAATTTTAAGCCTTTCTATAAGCACTTAAAGGTAAAAATTTTCTTCTGTAACTGCTTTATCTGAATCCTAAAAATTTTGCTATGCTGCATTTTCATTTTAACTTAGTTCAAAATAAGTTACAATTTTTTCTTTGACTTATATATTCTTTAGAAGTGTTTTGTTTCATTTCAAATATTTGAGGACTTTTCAGATACATTTCTGGTATTGATTTATAAGTTAATTCCATTGTGGTTGAAAAACAAACAAAATACTGTGATTTCAATTGTCTAAAATTTATTGAGATTTATTTTATAACCAAGCATAGTGACTGTTTTGGTGAATGTTTCGTGCGCATCAGAATAGCATGTGTATCCTGCAGTTTTGGACTATAGTGCTCCGTAAAGGTCAATTAGGTCAACTTGGCTAATAGTGTTTTCCAAGTCCAGGGTATTACAATCGATTTTCTATTTGCTTTATCATTTACTGAGAGAGAGAGAAATGTTAAAATCTTCAAATATAATTATGAATATGTCCATTCCTCCTTTAAGTTTGTATAGTTTTTGCTTCATCTATGTTGAAGTTCTGTTATTAGGTACATGCATATTACTATTGTATGTCATCATGATAAAGTGTGTCCTTTATCATTATCATTTATCATTATGAAATGACTCTCTTTAATTCTGGTAGTATCTCTTGTTTCAAATTCTCCATTTTCCAGCTCTTTTGTGATTAGTGTTGCATGGCAAATCTATTTCCATTTTTTCACTTCAAACTTATCTGTGTCTTTATATTTAAGGCTATTTTATTGTTGTAGATGGCATACAAGTGCATTGTGTTTTCTCATTCAATCTGAATGATCTGTTTTTCGGTTGATGTGTTTAGATCAATACTGTCAAAAAGAACTTTCTGTGATGATGGAAATGTTCCCCGTCTACACTGACTAAGACAGTGGCACTAGCCACAGGTAGCTGTTGAACACTGAAGATGTTTCTAGCTTGCCTGAGGGTTGAAATTTTTATCTTATTTTATTATAATTAATTAAATTTAAATAGCCACATGTAGCTAGTTACTGCCATATGAAACAATGCACGTTTGGACAATTTACATTCAAGGCCCTTATTAGATATATTTGGGCTAAGCGTATTTTACTTCTATTTGTTTTCTGTTTGCTAATCTGATGTGTTCCTTTTTTTCCTCTTTACCTGTCTTCTTTAAAATTAATTTTGTATTGTTTATGAAGCCATTTTATATCTACCATCATATTACCGGCTTTTACTACTTTGTTTCTTTGGTTGCTCTAGTATTTAAAATATGTCTTTTTTAACATTTCACAGTCTATTTTCAAGGAATATTATATCATTCAAATATAACATAAGAACTTTACATCTAACCTTCCACCTTTTTGTTGTTGTTGTCATACATGTTAACCTCTACATATATTACATACAATAACACAAATCAGTGTTACTATTTTTGCTTTAAATGGTCAATTGTTGGTGAAAGGAATTTTAAAACTAAAAAAATTATATTTTTGCACATATTTACAGTTTCTTGTAAAATCTTGTACATCATCCCTTGTGCAGATAGATACAAGTTTCCAGCTGAAATTATTTTCCTTTGGTTTGCAGAATTTCCTTTAACATTTCTTGTGGGGAAGTTCTGCTGATGACAAAGTCTCTGTTTTTGTTTGGCTGATAAAGTTCTAAGATAAAGTCTATAAAATTCTAAGCTGAAAGGTTTTTTCTGACTTGTGTAGATTTTCACCCCCTGCCCTGGTTTTGTTGAGATATAAGTGACATACAGGACAGCTCAAGTTGAAGGTGTACAGCATAATGATTTGACTTTCATATATTGTGAAATGGTTACCACAATAAATTTAGTTAATTTATCATCTTATATAGATAGAAAAAAGAAAAAGAAAAAAAAAAGGATTTTTTCCCCTTGTTATGAAAACTCTCAGGACTTACTCTCTTTACTTTAAAGTACACCGCAGGGCAGTGTTAACTATAGTCATCATGTTACCCGTCACATCCCTAGAACTTGTTTATCTTGTAACCGGAAGTTGGTACCTTTTTACTGCCTTCCTCCGATTCCCCCTCCCCACCTCGCTTCCCACCTCTGATAAACACAGCTCTGATCTCTTTTTCTATGAGTTTCTTCTTTTGTTTTTGTTTTTAGACTCCACATATAAGTGAGATCATACAGTATTTGTCTTTTCTCTGACTTATTTCACTTAACATAATGCCCTCAGTATAGTTGCTGACAAAATGCCTTTGTTTCTTTGTCTGTAATGTACTTTTTCTCTTGAACCTCTGGCTACTTTTAAGATTTTTCTCTTTATCACTGGTTTTCAGAAATTTTACAGTGATGTGCTTTGGTGTGGTTTTCTTTGTGTTTATTCAGAATAGGGCTTATTGGACTACTTGGATCTGTGGGTTAGTTTTAATCAAATTTAAAATACTTCTGCCCATTTCCTCAAATATTATTTCTGATCCTTCTCTCTCTCTTTTCTGACTCTGATTATTCCATGTTAGGTGGCTTAATATTGTCTCACAGATCACTCGGAATCTGGTTATGGTTTTTCATGCAGTTTTTTCTGTATGCTTTGTGATGGGTAGTTCTGTTGCCATGTCTTCACGTGCACTGATCTCTTGCAATGTTTAATATTCTCTTAACCCAAGCCAATGAAAATTTATATTTTAGGGATATTTATCTGTAGAAATTCCATTTAATTCTTTTTGTATTTTTTATTTCTTTCTTCCTTAAATTTGTGTTTTCCCTTCAACCATTGAGCATATTACATATATACATGTATATTTCAAAGCATATATACATACATGCTTTGAAATTACTTTCTTCTCATTTTACCATCTTCAAAATATTCAAAATATTGATAATCTGGTTTTGTTTTTATTGACAGAGCTCTCTCTTTATACGTGTTACATCTTCCTGCTTTGTAATGTGTCTAGTAATTTTAAAATAGACATCCAAACATTGTCTTTTTTTTTTTTTTTTTTTTTTTAGTTTAGGGTTTTTTGTTTCTTTGTTGTTTTTAAGACTGTTAGGCTGTGCTCTGGCAGACAATTAAGTTATTTGTGCACTCATTTGCTAGTTTTGAAGTGTGTATTTAATCTTTTTTAGCGTTTTCTTCCAGGGCTAGTTTGGCCCGCTGCTGTGGCACGGCCCTTCTAAGGTCTCTATTGAAGACCCTGTGTGTTTGACAAGGTCTCTCTTCTCTGGCTGGCGGCAAGTCAAAAGGTTTCTGGCTCTGCTGTCTGAGAAACCCTGGGGTTGTTTGACTTACAGGTTCCTGGTGCCTTTTCTGCACCTGGAGGCTCTTCTTCTAGCCACATAGAGCTGCACTCTGTGCGTGTGCAGAGTGGTGTTCATCCAGTGACTTGAGGGGACACCTAGCAGGATCCTCAGGTCTTTCTCTGCATGGTTTCCCCCTCTCCAGCACTCGGCCTTGCAAAGTCCTCAGTTCCCTCAAGCCAGTGGTATGGCCTTGCTCCGGTAGGGGTTCTTCTCTCCGCACTACAGTCTGTAATTTGCCTCCTGGAAGTAAGTCTAGCAAATTTTGCATCCATCTCGTTTGTTTCCTGTCTCTCAGGGACCACAGTCTTTCACTTCCTGTTCTCCAAAATCTGAAAACAGTTGCTTAATATAGTCTGTCCAGTTTCACTTGCTGAGGCAGGAGGACAAGTCCCAGCTTCAGTGCCCCTCTGACAGCCGGATGCTGCGTTTGGTTTTTAATAAATAATTATAATCATCACTCACAAACTTTGTTCCTAATTTTTAAAATGTACCTAATTTCTTATATGGTTTCTATGCCATGTAGACTCTGATCATATTCTGAGTGACATTCTAATACGATCTCATCTGTTTTCCAGAGGACATGAAAATTACTTCCAACTTTTTCAGGATTATTATAAACATTTGGGGCTTATCTGTCCTCCTGACGTCCCTGTACATATCGTAGCTAATAATCCACCCCAACTTTTTCCGATGTGGATTCTGCGAGATAGAATTCCATTCCGAAGTCCGACGGGGAAGGGCTCATGGCTGAGTAAGTCTGGGAAATACTGCATGCTAGGTCCTCTTCTTGGTGAGGCTTAAGGTGCACTGGCTTGTTAAAGGCTTGGGGACTTTCGCATAAAGAAATTTTATTTATCTTTTTTGTTGTTACCTTAATTTTTTTGAACATTTTATGTAATTTTATTGTTATTCTCTTAACACCGAAAGCATGACTAATTTCAGTTTCAAGCGACAGAGCCTGGATGCGTGTGTCCTGTCAGGCCTCTGGTCTGCTCTTCCACTGAGGCCTGAGCTGAGGATCTGGACTGTAGTCGACGGCCCTTGGCAATTGTTGCCCACTCCTCAAGTCCTCCAGCCCTAGCTCCCACTCCAAGAGCAGGGATGCAGACTCCATAGGGGTGTCACCTGAGGCCCGGGAGTTGGTAGGCTCCTAAGGGAAGGAGATTGGGATGATATCAGAGGCCATAACGTCCCATGGAGGCTCCAAGGGCCCTGGGGATGTAAAGTTGCTAGAAAACACAATGCTTTGAGAAATTCCGAAGGCTTTGCTTCCCGCAGACCCAGGAGAGGTGCTGGTGGGGCCTGGGGTTATAAGGCTTGGAGCCCTGGGTCTCTGCCTGACCCCCTTAGAATTGTAGAGGACAGCACTCTAGGTTATAGGCTTACTCCAAAGACAGAGTTGCCTTGGGCTTTTGTATCTGCTCAAAGTGAAGATGTGGGTCTGCTCAGTAAGAACCCTGTCTCCATGGGCAGGGCCTGCTCGTCCTTGCTTGTTCCAGGCCGCCTGGCCATTCAGTCACCCTCCACTTGGAAAACCACTCTTGTCCTGCACGGGAGATGTTTGGAAGGCCGATAGACGAAGACAGAGAGGTGAACAAGGCAGCTACAGCTGTCCTGAAGAGTTGGTGAGGGCCAGAACTAAGCCGCTGCAGATGGAAAGAAAGCCAACAGTTCAAGGAATTTTCATAGAAACTCAGCACCAGATCCAGCCCGTCTAACTCTTCCATTCCCCTCTAGTGGGCCTCAGTAAACTATCTGTCATTCATCAAAAGCACTGTGCCAGGGGAGGAGGGGGCAGCGGGTAGAGAATAGAGAGTGTGCTTAGCATGCACAGGTCCTGGGTTCAATCCCCAGTACCTCCAGTAAAAATAAATTAATAAATCAATAATTAAAAGAAAAAAGCATTGTGCTGTCCTGACTCCCCACCCTGGCTAATGCCATCCTTTCAGCCTTTGACCATCTCTTCTTCCATGAGGGCTTCCCTAAGGCTTATGCCGAGCCTGGCACTTCTGTTTCCTGGCCAACACACTTTTTTCCAAATCGGTGAATAAAACCCAAATGACTAAGTGAAAAAAGGCAGACAGAGAAAGATGACTACTGGATGACATCACTTACCTGCAGAATGTAAAAAATGCAACCAACTAATAAATAGAAGAAAAAGGAAGCAGACTCACAGACAGAGAACAAACCAGCGGTTACCAGCGGGGAGGGGGCGGGGCGGTATAGGGGAGACGGGGCAGGAGGTGCGAACTTCCGGGTGTGAGAGAGGCTCAAGTGTGCATGTACGACACGGAGAGTATCGCCAATATTTTGTAATAACTGTAAATGGAAAATAACCTTTCAAAATTGTATACAAATTTAAAATTTTTAATTTAAAGATTTTTAAAATAAATGTTAAAAAAAAAAGAGTACATGAACTCTACCTGCAGATGAACAGTCCATCCCCTGGCAGTGAGCTGGGTGTGGCCAGGGAGTCCTACTGACAGTGCAGTGAGTGACCACTTCATGCTCTGCCCTGCGCCATCCCATGTTTGCCTCTCTTGCCAACCTCATCAGTTTGTTCTGTCCCACAGCTCTGTGTCGGTAAGCCTCACACAGAGGCACTTAATAAATATTTGTTTCATGAATATGGCGGCAAGCAAATCAACCTCCAGCCAGCAGTTCAGAAATCAACTGATAACAAGGTTTCTCACCTGGAGATGACCAGCCGGTGGACTATTACGAGGCAGGCGGGGTGCTCTGTGACGAGCCCCTCCCCTGAGCCACTCCTCCCGTGCCCAGGGTGCTGGTGGGGGCACTTGGGGGAGGAGGCACAGTGCTGGGAGGCCGGTGGTGACCGCCAGGCTCGAGCTGTCCTGACGCCACATCACGGGCTCCGAGCCCTCTCATTTTACTGGCTCTGTAATAAATGTGTAAGGCACATGGTCGTAGTTTATGCTGCAGGGCTTAAAGTCATTTACCAGCCATGTCCACCCTCTTGGCCAATAAATGTTTTCCAAATCAATGAATAAAATTCAGTGAGGAAATGGGCCCTTTACCTAGCGGGACGCACAGCCTCCTGTTTGCAGCGACTGTGCCTGGAGGTGCCCGGATGTTTGGGGGGCAGCCCGGCTGTGCAGGACCCCAGCAGGGCTGACGCAGCTGCCTCCCCAGACCTGGCGCTGGCTCGGCCTGGATGGTCAGACAGGCATTTTTACTGCCTTTTCTTTTCTCCATGAAATTTTTAAGTTGTTTGCTGGAATTGGCTGCATTAATCAAGCAGTTGTTTCTCAGAGACATGGTTTATGTTTGCTGGAGCCAGGCAGGGATCCGCAGGCACTGTTTTCCCCTGCTGAAAGTAAACTCTGAGCCAGAGAGTGAAATGCCATTGGTTTTATTTCATCGCAAAGCCCCCGAGGACAAATTCTCATCCTTTCTGGATTTAGATTTGGTTTTGTGACAAAGTCGAAGCAATGAGACTGGAGGGAATTTTGGGACATGAGAAAGAAGACAGGAGAAAATTCTGAGTCTTTAAGGCATAAGGAGCAGCCAAGGAAAACCACCCACCTCCAGGCCCCATTCAGGGGCCAGCATACCTTCGTCTGCTCGGAGGGGCAGGCTTGTCCTCTTACGTGACTCATCGCCCCGCCAGAGTGCAAGGCGCTTGTGCTGAGCCAGGGGGCATGGTGACGCTGGGCGTGAGGACTGGGCGCTTTCCAGCCAGGCGCCCGGGACAGTGGTGGTTCCTCGTTCACATGGCTCCCAGGTACCACATTCAGCCCCACCGTGCGGGTAGTTTATCACAGCTCATTGCCGAAGGCCGTGTCTGTTTCATTTCAAGATGGTGCTCATTATTTCTCCAGAGAATTAGAAGTAATCTATGAACCCTGATTTTAAAAGGGGAACTAGGAAAAGCATAAACAAAAAAATAAAAGCATCTATAAGCAGGCAATTCAGACATAACTTCTGGCAACGTTTTGATTATTTTTCTTTTGTCTTTTTTTAGACCCTCCCTGGGACCTTGAATATTTTATGAGAACGTCATTTTTATGGATTCGCAGTATTCAGCATTACCGGTGTATCGTAAACTATCCAGCGATTCTTCCGTCATTGATTATTTAGGTGGTTGCTCTTTTTCTCACTATTATAAATAAGACTGCGTTGAGCATCCTGGTGCAAAAATCTAGGCCATATTTTTTTATTTTTACAGGGCACATTTTTGGAGGCAAGGCTATGGGAATCAAAGAATATCACCTCTTTCACAGCCTCAGTCCATAAAGCTAAATACTAAACTAGGCTACACAGTGTCCTAACAGCCTGTTAATTTACCAAGAAAAATCATCAGACTTACTGTGAAGACCTCCAGACTCTAGTCATTCGGTTCATTTTTCCTTGAAGCCTTCAACCAAATTTCTTGAAATAGGCATGAAGCAAAATGGAAAACTTTTCTGTGGATACAGAAAAGATCCATTCTTGTTTCTTCTATTTCATGAAACAACGTTTTTCAGTTTGCTGACCAGCATTGTGCTAGGATGCACTGCAAATGACAATGAGCTTCAGACTTCCAAGTAAGCAGGCAAGTCTCTTCCCAGCCCAGAGGCGACATCTGGGCAGCACACAACTTCTGAAAGCCTTTCCTGGAAAACAGCCTCGGATCCGTTTCCAGCACCAGGCACACAAAGCCCACTTCAAACTGCACTGGATAAAATAATCTGCGTGGTTTGTATTATGCTAACCTGAGGTTATCATTGACTCTACGGGGCTGTGGTTTTCCCTTAGGTCCAGTCTTCAGATAAATCAGACCCCGCCATCAGCAATGAACTTGTTAGCTTCAATTGAATAGGTTTTCTTTTTCGGTCTTGAAATTCCTATGTCTTTATGTAACTTCCCTGCTAACTATGACAAAAATAAATAAACACATTCCACCAGTGAGGAAAGAAAGGCAAGGCAGGCAAGGCGAGAACGTGACGTCTGCACCCTCCACGAAGGCTCCTGATTCAAGGCTGGAAAGGCAAGAACCACAGTGTCCTTCAAATCCAGTGGCATGCGGCGGCCTCTCCAGCCTGTGTTTTGGAAAAAGCATCTGAATGAAGGACTTTACAAATATCGGTATGCTAGTCACTGTGTTAGGACCATAGCCACGGTCGGCATGCCCTGAACTGAGCCAGGAAGTCTGGGGTGAAGGCGGCAGGAGCACCGCTGCCGGCTTTCTCTTGTTGGGCCTGATACCACCCCTTCTAAGCCCTGGATGATCACCTACTGTTCTGAGGCCCCTGGACAGAAAGCTTCAGCGCAGAGACCGCATTCAGGTTTCTGTCAGAGCACAGAACTCTTTTCGAGGGGGGTGAAGTAAGGCCAGGGAGTGGCCTGATTTCAAGGCATTTTTTTTCCATGCGTCCTGCCTGCCCCCGAGTTACAGTCTTGGAGAGGAAGGGGCGGGGGGGGGGACCCCCCGCTGAGCAGGCCGCACTTGAGGGGAACACGCTACCACTGACGGCGCTGGGAAGTGAGCCCTCCTTGTCCACTCGTCTTTCGTGTTGCTTGGAACACACAAGTGAGAAAACAGACCAAGTCCCCGGGCCTGGTGGTGCTTACGCTGTATGCGACAGCAAACAGGAAACATACACAATAAACAACATTTTTAAAATTATAACTGATTTTGTTGGTCACCAGGTGAGACGTGCAATGGGAAAAACAGAGCAAAGGGAGGAGAATTAGCCAACACACAGCAGGCCAGGCCGGCCTCACGGAGGGGTCATGGGACAAAGGCTGGGAAAGGACGGGGAACCTCCCCAGTGGCTCCCTGGGAGAAGAGGCGTTTCCGCAGAGGCCCGGACACAGGCCCCGGGGGTGTGAGTGGGGCCGTGGTGGGCCGCGAAGTAGGGGTCTTGCTCCAAGAGGGGACAGGCTACGGAGTCCCTGTAAGGACTTGGGATTTGCTCTGAGAGATGGGTAGCCACCTGGAGGTTTAGAGCTGAAAGGACCCACATGGCCAGTTCCAGCATCATTTTGGGGAGTCGCTGGGCCTCTGCTGGTGCCCAGCCTCTCCCTGGGAGCCTCAGATGCCTGAGCCCACCTGCTGCTGGAATTCCTGTTTGGAGCCAGAGACCCCAGACTCACTCCTGGGCCCACGTTCTGCCTGTTGGATCAGCCAAGGTGCAGTAACTCGGTGGACTGTTGAGTTTCAGAGAACTGCTGCCTTATTAAGAGAGCTTGGCAAAGGGCAGGGGGTTTTGGTGGTGGGGCTGGCTGTGGTCATTTGTCTAGAAGGCACCATGTGGTCCCTGCCTCCCTCTGAGCCTTGGTGGCCGGCTGGGGTGGGGGTAGCCAGACGTCACCAACTTCCAGGTTTAAAATTATATTCCCCGAACATGAGCTAATCTTCCCGTGAAAGGAAGAAAAACATTTTACTGCGCGTTGCTTTATACTTTCTTTTAAGGCACAAGGGCTTTTATCTCCAGTATGACTACAGATGAAATATCGCTCGCTTCGTGTTTCAAGATAATTCCCTTCCAGCAAATGTCCCCCAGGAATCAGACGTGGAAAGTGCACAGTGTCATAACTGCATTCTCCTCCTTTGTACAAACACGTCCCTCTGGGCTCCGTCTGATTGTCGGGTCCCAGCATGTAATGGTCACTGCTGGGCCCAAAGGTCTGGCTTTTAGTTTCCTAGACGGGCCGGCGAGGTTAACAAGTTAATAAAATCCTATTTATCAGAATCCCATTTCCTCTTCCCTGTGGCTCGGGGTCATAATTATTCTTTATGGACTCTCGGCGTTTCTTTAGATCTGATTTCCTGGAACTCCCCTCCTGTTTCCTGAGAGCCACGCCACAGAAGGAGAGCGAGGTCGGTCCCGTGGAAAGATGTCTGTTACTCATTTCCACCTGGGTGTGACGAGGCTCAGGCTGAAAGGCACATGCTTAAACAGTCAAGATTTTAATTTGTTCCTGGTTCCTTCTCCTCTCGGGCAGATGGAGGGCGGAAAGCTGGTGGTCCTTAGGGAGCCCCAGCCCCGCATCCACAAGTTAGTGGGAACCAGCTTCCGATCTCAGTCCGGCTCCAGACATTGACCTGAAAAACTGGAGCAATAACGTTTGAACCTCGTGCACATATGTAGGTAAACTACAGTCATTTATGCTACAGCATCTTGAAAACAGCTTGCAGACAACAACAAAGGTACAGACCGATGCGCATTGTCTGGGTTGTCTCGCTGCTACAGTTTCCCTCTGCGACACACCCGCCCCCCGCTCCAGGATAAGGAACCGGGGCTACATTAGCCAGACCTGCTCTTATTAGTGAGGATTCATTTATCAGATTCCCTGACTATGAGCCTGGGAGAGCCATCGTCTGACCCTGAGTTAATTAAATAGAGGAGAACTGAGGATGTCTGTCTCCGAGCAGGACCCAAGGTGAGACTCTGTGGTCCCTGGACTGGGGACGGGTCAGGCTGCAAAACTCTTAGGACAAGATCCCTGGGCCGTGGGGAGTGACTGAGGACGGATCCCCCAGGACCGGCCTCCTGTCTCTAAGGGAGTGGCCAGAGCCTAGCTCTCTGTCCTGGCAGGTTGCCAGTGCCTTGTGTCCATCAGCTCTGACTTTCCAGCTCTCTGTTTACTTGCCTGAATTTCCAGCTTTGGCCAAGGAGGCTTTGTCTATAAACAGACAAGGCTCAGGTGTGCAGGCGTGTGCATGTGCATGTGCACGTGTGGTCTTTTTTTAAAGGACTGAGAATCTTTTGAGCAAGTCAATGACTGGGGATTACATAGTCTTTTCCTTGGAACGGGAGATTCAATCTTGTAAAGAAATAAATCCCCCCAAATTACGCCCTATACCCCTTGAAATATGACACAGACCACCATGAGGATGCTTTGCAGTTTCATAGCGTGATGTTAAATCACACGTGGGGAAACAGTGTATGAGATGATCAGGGGATTTGAGAAAAAGAAGAGTGATGAGGGGCACCGTTATTTTAGAGAAAGCAGAGGACCTAGCCCTGAGCAGGGACAGACAGAATCACTGAGCTGAATTCCTAGGCCAGAAGGAGGCTGAAATACGTACAGGGCTGCAGCGCTGTCGCGCAAGAAAGCCAACATGTTGAGACCAGGCGAGGGCCGCGGGGGCTCTGCCAGGTCAGTCTCCGGGGGAAGCACGTCCCAGAGCAGCCCGGACGGCGCGATGCCACCGTGTGAACAGCACTGCGGTCGATTACAACTCTTCTGGGAGGAAAGATGAGAAAAGGACGGCGATGATTAAATCTTTGCCAGGGAGGATGGGGGTTCGCAGTTGGATGAGAGAAGGAGATTTTACTTTACTCAGCTTGGGGAAAAGTGACTTTCATATTTTGAGAACAAAAAGATATACGTCTTTATAGAGATAATCCAAACAGCATGAAAAATATATGAAAGAAAAAAGATGAGATTTGGTGAACGCTGGTCTAGAAATGCCACGGCAGACCCATCAGTCTACTAAAAGACAGATGGAGAGAAATCGTTGTACAGAATTGGGTCTTAGAATAAATGTTATTTATCAAACATGTACTATATTTAATTTTAAGGAACTGCTAAATTTCAAACAAATTCTCCGTTGCCGCTTCTCCATGAGAAAACAAATTGGTTTCTAAAAGACTCCTAGGAGGTTAAGGGGGAAAAATGGTAACAAGCAATTAATGGGTTAGACTCTGCATCATTTCAGTTGCACGTTTCAGTTTTTCACACTTCCTGTTAATTCACTGTAAAAGCTGACAGAGCAAGTGTGCCTACCTAGCTCCCTCCGCCCTGCCTCTCACCTGCCCACCGGATTTTAGTAGCTGTATCTGTCCATTTTAAAGTGTTATAGTATCCGCGGTCTGCCTCATAACAATAATTTGCAGAACTGCTTTGTCCCACCTCTGCGTTTGGACGTGTGCACTGTTTGCCGTGAGATCATGTTCCAGAGCTTTCCCATCTGGACTTGCTTATTCGGTTGTCCTGTTTGGTTAGCTGGGTTTTCCAGGAGCAGCTCATGGATGCTGTCAGCTCTTGAGTTCTTCATGTCCGAGTGTGTCCATGTGTTGCTTTTATTTTTGGAGGGCAATTTGATTGCAGGAAAAGAATCTGGGGACACCGCACTTTTCCTTGACAGTCCTGCAGGGTCCTCCACCATGGTGGGGGAGGGTTTCTGGAGCGGCAGGAGGGAGCCAACGTGAGTCCCTCCCCTGGAATAACATCACTTTAGCCCAGGATACTTATGTGATTCCCAAATGGTTCTTTGTTATTATATTAAGTGCATTAAACACACACACATAACGCACCTCGTTCGCAGACGCCACGCGCACACCGCATTACATAGCAGCACACGGTAAAGCCTGCGTCCTGTGATTCTTCTTGTTTTCTTTGTTCTTAAAATTCAGTAACATCAGCGGGTAATGTCTGTTTATCTATCAGCATCGTTTTTTCCCCTGAAACATAGTGTGTGTCTGTCTGATATGCAGATTCAGAAATACTTTTATTTAAGTCACCCTTAAAAATGTCCCTGCGTATTCTGTGTGTGCTAACATTCGTTCTGCGCACTTGCTCATGATGCCCCCTCCTCCTTTCTGTCTCGTTCTGTACAGACTCTTAGGCCTGTTCGTTATGTTCCTGTCCGTATCTGCAGCATCTGTGTTGTATGTCTTCTAGTATGACTTTTAATTAGTTTTAATTACTTCCTTAATTTGAAGGAATTATGAGAATAATGTGTGCATAATGAAAACAAACACATTTAATACCAAAGTATGTACAGAAAAAGTTAATTTTCTTCTCTTGTAGATATCCAGACCCTCTGTCTGCCATTTCCAGATTTTTGTGTATCCTTCTGGAAATAGTCTTCACAAATAGCACATAATCTACACAAAAAGACAGGGAACTATAGAATTTTTTTAATTATTTCATGTCAATACATATAAGTCAACTGTACAGCTTTTCATGATTGCATATTTCTTTTGCTATAAATACCGTAAATTATTTATGAACATTCACACTTTCCTACTTTTCCACCTTTTGTATTTTATTTTTAAAATGCCATTTATTGCAATTATCTTCACACACATGGGCGAGACTATCTAAGATAAAATTCTGGAAGTGGCATATTGCTATTTAAGATGCCACATGCCACAGTGGGGACACTTGGCAATGTCTGGAGACACTTTTGGCTGGCACAGCTAAGAGATGGGGTCTCCTGGCATCTGGTGAGTGGAGACCAGAGATGCTGCTGAACATCCTGCAATGCACAGGCTAATTCCCCACAACAAGGGGTTATCTGGCCAGCACGTCAGGAGTTCTGGATCTGAGAGACCCTATGCTATAGAATATCAGCCATCAACGTATATATCTAAGCTCGGGAAAGATGGAGACAGGGCCCAATCAACTGAAAGGGGACAAAGGAAAACCAGTGTCCGGTTAGGGATAAATGAACTATAAAGAGCATATAACAACGTACGAATAAGGCATAATTAAGGGGAAACTGAGGACAGAACGTTCACAAAGGGAAATAAATATGTTAGAAATAGCAAGGAATAGAAATAACACAGCAGTAAACTGAGCAACAGTGTAGGGACCAGGCATTATAAAATAATAATTAATAATAATAATAATAATAATAATAATAATAATAATAATAATAATAATAATTAATAATAATAAATTCTGTAGTAACTAAAATTTATTACCTTGAATCCCATGGAAGTGTCATTTTGTAGATGAAAAACTCAAGTGACAATTTCATGAGTCAGCCTAATATTAATTACGTGCTCGTTGATAAGGAGTGAGCTAAACATTATAAACAAGTTCTCTAATTTGTTCTTTAAAACAGTTTGACAAGCTAATTCTCAGAATGCAGATTGTTACTTGTGCTCTGAAAAATTAAGCGCCTTGTCTAAGATCAAAGAGAAATTACACGCACCACCAGAACTGAGTCCTAGTTTTTCTGTTGTCAAACCCCATACTCCACCTTTCTGATTATGAGGCTAATGCCTACACAGAATAGAGAAACAGCAACAACAAGAAGAGATTAATACAATTTAAAAGACTGTCTTTTAATCTTCAGGGAAGATACAGTTCAGGGAACTATATTCAATACATTGTAGTAACCTATAATGAAAAGGAATATGAAAAGGAATTTACGTATGTAAAAAAAAGAAGATTATCAAAGAAAAAGACAGGCAACGGACATCCAACATGTGGACAGTGGGTGCCTCTGACGTAGAAAACATAATAAATTAAACAGAGAAGCATATTCAGAGATATCAGAGAAGAAATCATTCTCCAAGTTAAGGGAAGAACTCAACCTGCTACTTAAAAGATCCCATCACATTCCTGGAAAATTTAAGTAGAGAAAACAGATCCTGAAATACATCCTGGTAAAATTATTTAATTCTAAAGATGGAATACCACCATCTTTCAGACTGAGAAAATACAGTTAGCCGAAAGGAGAAGGGAAAATCAAGCACTACTGCCCTCAGACTGCCCCCCAACACAACTGCGTTACAGAAGCAAAGGTCATGGATTTTTGAGGGAAATTGTGTGCCGTCACTTTTGTACCTAACGGAGTTGTTCGTCACGTACAAGGTCAACAAAAAGTCATTGTCAAAAATGCAGTCAACTCCTCCTGGTAAGCCATAGTTGAAATGATTGAAAATGAGGAACTCAGAACAAAGGGAAGATATTACGAAAGGGCCAGTAGTGAGCATTTAAACACAGAACTAAAGATTTAAAAAAAAAAAAAGATAAACAACTACAGTGATTATGTTTATGACACTATAAAAGTCAATATTTTGAAAGAAAAGGTTATAATAGTAAAAAATTTTAAATATTCTGTAATATGGAGAGACTAAACTTCTTGTGCTTGTTAATTAAAGGAGTGGGTTGAAATGTATTACACTGATTTTCATGGCAGAAAGGCCAGAAAGCATTTCATTTTTAAAATATCATTTCTGGAGTTGAAAAAAATGTAATGCTCTCTGTCCATATTATTTAAAGATATAAAATTAGTCACTAGAACTTAGGACAAATTATGTGGCTCCTAAGTCAGTCATCACAAGAGGAAAAAATATTGATTATAAAATGAAAGCTAAAAAAGGAACAGAAAGTATTTCATTCTGACTGAAAAGAGGTGGGGGGCATGGATAACTCAATATGTGAAAACCGATTAGCATAATTCACTATGCTGCCAGATTTATGAAGAAACCATATGGCCATCTAAGTAGATGCAGAAAACATTCAATTAAATTTAACACTCAAACGTGATCGAATAACAGCTCTTAGCCAACTAATAAGAAAAGGGAACATTCTTAACTTAATAAAAGGCATCAACAAAACAGAAATCACCCTATTTGAGAGGCGAAACATGAGAAGCATTTATTCTGAAGTGAAGAACAAGAAAGTATTGTCTATTATGATTGTTCCTAATTAACGTTGTACTGGAACCCTAGCAAGTATAATAAGACCAGGAAAAAAGGATCCCCTCCTTCCACACACCCCTCAAAACCCCAAACTAATACATATATTTATATAGAGAGAGATTGGAAAGGAAGAAACATAGTTATTATTTCCAGCAACCATGAATTAGAAAATGTAATTATAAAAGTTTCTGCCAAAAACAAGAAAAATTTACAAGAACCTGGGAATAAATCTAACAAAAGGCAAGCATGACTTTTACTGGGAAAATCATAACACAATTTAAAAATAGCTAAATAATAAAAAAAAAAAACCTGCGTTCTACATCTACAAGTCGGAAGACAACTTACAGAGGTATCAACTGCCTCTAACTTAATTTGTGAATTTCATGTAATTGCAGTCAAAATCCCATAAGGGTGTTAATGAAACTTGACATTAGCTTTTATCATAGAATAAGAATGACAATAAGAGAAGACGTTTTGAAGAAGGAAGAGTAAGGAATGGGGTGGGCAAGGGAGACTGTCTATTTCCCCCAACTTCATAACATCCTAGCATTTAGAACAGGGTGATATCCTCACAGAGGTGAGCAAACAGACCAAGGACGCTGAGCAAAGATCTTGGAAGCCGATCCACGTGTATTTGATTCCACCAAGAGGCTACCAAAGCTCCATGACAAAAAGGCATGGTGAAGGCACCAGATGATGCAGTGTTGGTGCTAGAACAGTCACCGGTCATACGGGGAGAATACAGTCAAGTATCATAGCCCATGACACGTACCCCATGACCAATCCCAGGTGGGGCAAAGAAATAAGTTCGAAAAGTAAAACTTGAAGTTTCGTAGGAGAAAAAATAGGACAGCAGCCGGTGCTGAAGATGTGGAGAGAAGACGACACTTCTGCTCTGCGGGCGTGTGTGAGGAGGTGTTGGGGTGAGGGTGGGGAGCGTTGTAAATGGGACAGTTTCTCCGGAAGTCAGTCTGCTTCTTCTAGCGAAGCTGATGATGGCTACAGCCCTGCCTCCCTGCAGCTCACTGACTCAGAATAGATCCCACAGAAAGCTGCACACATCAGGTGTTCAGCTGTAAAATGGAAGATGAGAAAAGACCTAAATGCCCACATGTGGGAAATGGATTAATCATGCCATATTCATTAAACAGAACCCTCCTGAGGCCTGAATGTGCCCATCTGGAGTAGAAAGGATGGGACAGATGCTTCCACTATATGAGCAACATTGCATCTTTTAAAAGAAATACTATCTGAGGCAGAAATAGAAAATGCAGTTAAACACATAAATTGCTATGATGATAATTTGGCACCAGTGCTCTTCTTGAGGATAAATTTGTCTGTTAAGAAAAATAGGCTTAATAAACTCCCGTAGATCCAGAAGGGAAAACCCAGACAGCATAGTTTGGAGAAAAAGACATCAGAAAGAGGATGCTGCTTATGATAAATCTATGATTAATTTAAGAGCGTCAGATGGTAGAAAATGTTTACTTAAAAGCCAAGGATTCTACTCTGTATGATACTAGAATGTGGATACTTGCCAATATACGTTTGCCCAAACCCATAGGACGTACAACACCCAGGCCGAACCCTGAGGTGAACTGTGGGCTCTGGGTGATGCTGATGTGTCCGTGCAGGTCCACCGGCTGTGACGGATGCTCCACTCTGGTGGGGGATGCTGGTGACGCTGGTGCTGTACGGGTGTGGGGGCAGAGGGTAGATGGGAAATCCCTGTACCTTCCACTCAGTTTTCCTATGAACCTAAAACTGCTCTAAAAGATAAGTCTAGTGGGAGGGTAGAGCTCAGTGGTAGAGCGTCTGCTTAGCATGCACGGGGTCCTGGGTTCAATCCCCAGCACCTCCATTAAAAATAAATAAATAAATAAACCTAATTACCTCTCCAACCTTAAAAAAAAAAAAAAGTCTAGTAAAAAAGCCAAAGATGTAACTTGTGATATAGTAAAAAAAAAAATAGTTGAGTATTTTAGTTTCAAGATTTTTAATGTGTGCACATTTTACAATGATCATTTATTCCTTTTGTAACTAAGAAAAATTATTAAAAAGTTTCATCTATTCGAGGAATCAAAGCAATGCAAATTACAACAAGGAAACACCATTTTACATAGATCAAACTGTGAGACATGTAATTAAAATGACAAGATCCCTTATTGGTAAGAGTTCGGGGAACAGACAGAATGTAAAGTAGTGCCGATTATCTAGAGGGCATCTCCGCCCTGGGAAACATTCAGACCCTTTAAACTGTAATTCCACTGTAAGTAAATTAACTCCAGCTAAGGTCAGAGACGTGCAAAATATTTACATAAGAGGGGGTGTGTTTTTTCTTACATTATAAAAGTAAAATATGGGAGACCTCTGTATACCTGACGATCAAAATTTATTTAAATAAAATAGGCTACACCCATATGAGAAAATAATACCTAATCACTAAGATAAATTTTTCAAACATATTTAATTTTATGGGGAAATGTTTGTGATATATTGGTAAGTTTAAAAAGTAAACTTCAAAACAGTACTACAGTTTGACCCTTATTTTTTGTGTATGTGGTTGTGTGTGTTATATACATATAGATGTATCTGGCTGCACAAATACACAGCTCTGTAAAAGGAGAGACAGAAAAGGAAGGAAAAAGAGAGCGAGAATAAGTGGATAGAAGGGAGAAGACCACAATGTTACCTGCACTAATTTCTGGGAAGTTTAACATAGTCCCTGTATTTCCCATCTTTGCACAGTGCACGTGTGTCCCTTTGATAGATTTTAAAATGCTAGGAAAAGCACCCCTGGCTTCTGGAGCCCAGCGCCTTGCTCACGTGACTGTGGTGGGTGGAATTAGATTCCTCCGGCCCAGTGTCTGTTCATTTACTCAGATGCCAGATGGCGGGGGTAATTTAGAATGCACCCCTTCTGAATCCAGCCTTTGTACTGCAGGGCGATTTACAAGCTTGGAGGAAAGGACAATGCTATTGTGGGGTGTGTGCAAGCAAATCAGGGAACTGGAAGCATTGTCTGGTAACAATTGTCAGATTCTTCAGCCCTGTGCACACGCATGGCCCCGATAAATCACCGTGCAGACCGCATCACGGGATGTTCAGGTTCCTCAGAACTCGCAGTGAGAAGCAAAGTGGAGTCCCACCAGGGCTTGAACTAAGCGTGAACTTCTGGGGGAGGAATGCCGGTTTTTGTTGTGAAAATAAAAGTGCTAATTTGATAAGGAGATTAAGGGAGTGGATGGCGGGGAAGGGAGGCCTCCTTGTTAAAAATTTACCATTGTTAATGGAATTCATGAATTACTCCCATCTGCTATTTCTGGTTATAAAAATAACAAGCCAAGAGGGAAAATTATGGGGGTCTTGTCGCTCTGGAATGTTACACTCTTTAAGGAATTGGACATGAGCTTTCATACTTATCAAAGGTTTATTCAAATATAAAGTTCAGTGTGTCTTTGTATACATATCCATGCAAGCGTCTATACCAATAACCTGGGACAGCGCACACAAAGAATTTCTGGAATAAAGTAAACACGACGTAAAGATACCTAATCTGCTTGCACGGAGAAGCGTTCCCGCTCACCTGATAAGTGTATTCTCAGCATTCTGCCGTCCGGAAGCTGACGGCATGTTTGCTGATGCTAATAATTCGTGTGCTAACTCTCCTGGTCACCTGTCCAGTCACATGTGATCACTTATCCTTAGCTGCCCTGGGGTTCTTGGGAGTCATATGACTTCAGAAGTGATACCCATTCTTTCCGGAAATTCAGGAAAGGAAGGACTAATTTGTTTGAGGCTATGAGTATAGTAAAAATGTCAGATAAGAAAAAATAATTTGAGCAGGTAAAGAAAAAACAACACAACTTTTTTTTTTCCACCCAACACATTTGAGCACCTGCTCTGATCCAGCCTCTGTCTCAGGCTCTGCAGTTAGAGATGTGGTTTACAGTCAGGACCTGTCCTCAAGAAGTTCAGTGTTAGTGGTTACAGGACTGAAATCAGCGAGGTGTGGAGAGACCAGATAAAGGAGGGGAATTCCCCAGTTCCCTCACGTGCAGAGCACAGACCTGCACCTACTTCCTCCAGGAGGACGATGGAGAAGCCCTGGTCTTGGGGTCACCAAACACACAGGAAGTCTTGGGTGATAGCATTTAAATGAAAGTCTTACTACTTAACAGTGAGACCCCCAGCTCTCTTCCCCAGGATAGCTTCCAAATGTTAGCAGCAACATATAAGCACCCCAAATAAGGATCTGTAGATACTGACACTGGAGACTCCTGAATAAAAGCCATTGACTTGCTTCTCTCGGCCTACAGGGAATCCCAGCAGTCAACAAACTCACTCATGCATCAGGACTTTCGAAGAGCTTGTCACTGCCCCACATTAAACACGAATGACAGACAAAGTCACAGATCTTTGAGGGGTGCCTCAAACTTGGAAGCGTGAAAGTCAATCAAACAAAGGCATGAACAAAAGGAGGCTAGAGGAAACAGTGTAGATACCAGAAGAAAATTTCCTAACAAATGAAAAGTGTTCTTGAGCTATACAGAGATATTGCATTCATAATACAAGAACAGAATATTTTTAGAAAATGATGAAAGCCTCTGGGAAATTAAAAACATCAAACAAAACTAAAAAAATCAAACTGAAGGATGGAGTTCCATTCTCTGATGAAGAGACTGAAAAAACAAAGAGATAGAAAATATTAGGAAAAAAACAAGGCATGGAAGATTAATCTAGGAATTCTAACATGTTACCAATAAGAGTTTCAGACAGAACAGATTAAGCAGTGCAATTATCAAAGAAACAACATAAGAAAAACCCACAGGTCTTTTTAGAAACAAGTATTCAGACTGAAGGAACAGTCACTTAAAAATGACCCAAACCAACAGATGCCATCATGAAATGTTGATACATCAAGACAAAGAGAAGAACTTGAAAGAACTTGAAAGCTTCTGGAGTCCAGACAGAAAGACAGGTGGCCTGAAAAAGGATTATGCTATTGACCTCAGATCTCTCAACAGCACCAATGCTTGAAGACAGTGAAATAGTGCTTTTGAATTTCTGTGGGAAAATGACTTTCAATAGAAAATTCTATGCCTGGCCACACTATCAAATGTGCAAATGGAATAAAGTCATTTTAGAGAAGCAAGAGATAAAAGCACTAGTTTCATATTCACCTTTTCTTAGTAAGCTATGTAAGAATGTGCTCCAGCACAATGAAGGGGTAAACAAAACAAAAAAAGAATAAATAGGATCCAGGAAAAGACATACATACATACTAGTATGTTTTTATGGTGGTCAAAAACTAGAAACCTAAATGTCCATCATGGGCAGCACGGACAAATATATTTCAGTACACACAGATACAGACTCACACACACACACGTACACTATGCTATAGAGCAAGGAAAGGGACGTCACAAGCGTGATATTGAGTGAGAAAAAGTCAGTCATAAAAAGACTGTAGGTTCCATTTACACTAAGTTTAAAATCGGCAAAGCAAAACCAAACGGGGGTGGGAGAATTCAGGAGAGTGGCCTCCTCTGAGGGGAAAGTGGGTAGTGACGGGTGACGGACAGGATGCATGAGCGGGCCGTCTGGGAGGCTGGTTTGTTTTCTTTCTTGGTCTGAGGAATAGGTAAAGTGTGTGCTCATTTTGTAACACTTCATCCAGTTGTGTACACTTTTGCTTTGCTTACTTTACTGGATGAATTTTATACTGTAATTAAGAAGTTTATTCAAAGCAATCCTTTGAAATAAATTTTCAACTTGAAATATGAAACACTTACTCCGCATGATCTAGAACTACTGTTCGACTATCTTTTGCTTTCCATTAGATCTACGAATTTTGCCCTCAAAGAGGTGCCCTCATTGGTGCCTCCCACCAGACCTCCGTCTGGGTAGTGAGGCACCACCACACGAGCTGGCCTTGGTTGGGTGCATGGGGAAGGGGGGGCTTATTCAGTCAGGTGGGGAAGAGCTCACAGTGACCTCAGACCCAGAAGCCTCACAGCCCCTGGTCCCCTCACTGGCTCTGAGAACCCCAACAAAACACCTGGTATTCTGAAGCCCAATTCCCTCCTCTACAAAGTAGAGTTACCAGGCACCACAGTGAATTGTGTGAAGGTCACATGACCTGGTGTGCGTGACGATGCTTCAGAAACCACAGACATCCACACACCTGGGCATTGTAAACGCAGCCTCCAGCGACAGAAGTTGCTCTTGTGATCCCTGTTTGTTTTGTTTTTGTTTAATCTTTTTCTTTTTGTTGAAGTATAGTTGATTTACAATTTTGTGTTCGTTTCTGGTGTATAACATGGTGATTTATATATATATATATATATACATGCTTACACACACACACTCTTCTTCATATTCTTTCTCATTATAGGTTGTTACAAGATATTGAACGTAGTAGTTCCCTGTGCTATACAGTAGGTCCTTGTTGTTTATCCCTGTTCTTGTTTCCTCTGATGGCACTGGACTTTGACCTCTGCCTCTTTTGTTTCACAAGGGTGTTTCCAGACCTGAACACAGTTCACAACGGAGCCCCGGGGAAGGAGGTGAGCTCAGGCATCAGGAGGTGGTCCTGAGCTGGTTGTAATGGAGACATTTAAGTCCTCCCATCAGCTGTTTTCTACCAGTTGTGGAAATTCAGGGTCCTATTTCTATTTCCCAAATATATATAGTGTAGAATTCTTGTTTTGTTTTGTTTTGTTTTGTTTTAGGTAAAGAAAATGAAGGGAGTACTTGGTTCTCCAGGCAAGCTCTCAGGGTACAGAGCTGAATAAAGATCTTCTAAATGTATCTATCACGGTTTAGAGATGTAGAGCTTTCTTACTTACTCAGACCCATTCCAAATCCCAAATCGTATGGAGAGGAAAATGTGAAAACAGCTGTGAAAGGCCAGCGTGAGCCCCTCCCGACCCACACGCCTCCCAAGCTCCCGGAAGAGTCCATGCACACTCCAGGCTCCATCCACCCTCCGGCAGATCCCGTACCAGTGACCGGCACACACGTGACTTTATGTCTGGCTTTTGTCTAAACCACTGTATTATATATCATTCTATGATGATCACACAGAGTCATAATGATTCTAATTGTTTTGGGAGAAAAACATTATCAAAGTTTTAAAGGAATTTTTGAAGATAGGAATAAATCACCCAAGGCTGCGTTCGAGCATCTCCCTCCTTGACCTAAATACCTCCGAGGGCTTCACTTTGCTCTGGAGTGAGACCAGGCTCAGCGCCTGTCTCGAATCGAACACACACCTGCAGTCCATCCCTCTGCCTCGGCAGGAACTCTTTTTTTTTTTTTTTTTTTGCTTTTGGCTCAGAGAAGCACAGCCTCCCTTCCCCAGCCTGGCACATTCTTCAGGCTCAGCTCCGGTACCGTGGCTCTAGGGGGCCACCCTGACTCCTCCCAGAGAGACATGAGGACCACCGGTACCATGTGCTCTCACGGAAGCTGGACTTTTCTCCCTGCACACATCGCGAGGAGTAGTTCTCCAGTTACCTGTGGCGTTACCAGCTTCACGTTTCCTCTGCCAGCAGATCACACGACTTGGATCCCAGGCACCCTGGCTGCTTCCGGGAGACATTCGATACAAGCTTGCTAAGTGGAGAATCAGCCCGTTACCCCCGTATGAGAACATTTTGAGAGAAAGAGAGGGAGAGAGAGAGGAATCTCTGTAATTCTTGCAAACCTGCTGGATGGTCAGGCCCCGTAAGAAGGCTGCTCTCTTGTTCTCTCTGCATCCCCTGGCCCGCACACCCTGCCTCACCCTTATCCTACGCGCATGATTGCCACCCCCCCAACCCCCTCGCCCCGCACTAAGTGGGAAGTTTAATCAGTTTAATCAGTAACCACCTGCATGCCCAGCCTGCCCGCCTCCCCCAGCTGATTGTCCTTGCCCTCAGACCAGAACAGCTCCGGTATGTCCCACCATCAGCAGGAAAACAGCCCTCGCCCCAGCCACTCCCCCCACCCCCCACCCCCACAACCAAGGAGCCCTTCTGACGTCATGCCCCCGTTACTGGTGGCCTCCTCCTCTGTGTCGCCAAGATTACTGCTGCGTCCTGCCCACCTTCGGGCATACGTGCTGGGGTGTCGCTCCAGGACCTCTGCCTCTGACTTGCAGGATTCCCTGTCCGGTAAATCACTGAGGTCTCTGTCGCTGACTCTGAGTCTTCTCTGTCCAGCGGCCGGACAGTTGAAAGGATTGCGGGACCATGGGGTGCAGCCCAACGCCTGCAATTAGTATAGTCATCGTTTTCTGTCAAAGTACCTTTTTAAAATAAAAACGCCCAGGAAGATACGTAGGTTATCACCTAATGTCCCCCCATCAACGGGTAGAAGGTTTGTGGAGGTCAAGCACTTGCAAAATCACGAGGAGCCCGCCTGGCGGGGACAGGGAGCTGCGGGAGGAGGAGAGGGAGGGGCCACAGGCCCCTTGCGTGGCTCCCTCGTGACCAAACTCGGCCCAGATGTGCGCTCCAGGGGGTGGCCTGCCTTCTCAGACCCCGTGGGACCTCACAGCTCAGAGGCTGCTGGCAGTGTCTGCAGATGAACCGATTTCCCTTAATTTCCCTCAAAACAAAAACCACAGTATATTTTCAGTTGAATGGGGGAACAAATCATAAACATCTTTCTTGCATCAAGTGTTTCACAGCCATTTGAAGAGCTCGCATTTAAGGGTAAATTTTTTCATGGATACAGGGGTTTAAAAGAGAAGCAGTGAGCAGGCATCCATAAACTTGGGAAATGTGTCCTTTCTGATCTTCCATGTAGAACTCGAGCTCGTTAACCTTATCTTAAAGCTGAGCAAGCCCTCGTTTTATCCCAGCCTTCCTTGGGGGGCCTCTCTGCCTCCCCCAGCCTGTCTCCCTCCCCTCCCTCCAGCACCCCTCCCTTGCCGCTCACATCCCCTCTCTTGTCACCACTCTTCCCCAGCCCCAATCTCCTCTTCTGAAGACCAGAGAGATGATCACGAGAACGGCAATCCGTGTTTATCCCTTTGGCGTCTGTCATCGGTGACTTCGGACTGACCCGGAAGACCCGGGGAACCACCGCAGGGGCCATGTGAAGCGTGTGTGGTCTCCCTAATACGCCTGAAAACAAAAGGAAAACGCCTTGACCTACTCAAGGGGGCGTTTGAAACAGAAGCTGAAGCTGATCCGAGTGTGTCTAGGGGAACATCCGTTTGGGAGACTTCGGGGACGAGCGCTCGGTTTGGGACTGGGATTTCAGAACCGTGTGTTCTTGCTCCCTGACATTCTGGTTTCACATTTTCCTCCATAGGCTTCATTTTAATAGAATGTTTTTCACTTGCTTTTAAAGTGCCCTTGTCTTTGTTCCCGCAGGAAGAACACAGCAAACAGAAATCAGATCCTTTTACTGCATGGAAGGCGCACCATGTTAGGTCCACCCCAGGCGTTCTGAAGCCCAGTGACTCCAGGCATCAGTGCAACTAGACAGAAATGACAAAAATAAAATATAACCCGAGTGCGGAGCCACGTTTGTGCACTCAACACCAAAGAATGGGTTTAATGGCTCTTTTCCCAGGCCGTGGCCGACTGTTTGAATTGGATACATGGACTGGTTGGTTTGGCATCAAGCAGACAGTCTTGAATATCAGATTGAGTTTGTGTAATCAACCGGATGACCATTTCACCTCTGCGCCCCTCTCCACAATGCCTTTTCTTCTCCAGCTCTTCTCTCCGTTCGAAGTGGGAGGGGTGTCATGGCCGGAACATGAATGTTGGCATCAGAAGACCTCGTGTGAGGACCAGCTGGGCGGTTCCCCAGGGGTGTGACCCTGAGCAAGGCCTGAATTCTTTGCAAAGTGGGGACAATGTCTCCCCGATGACCACATAGAGTTGTCACTGGAATCGGCTTGTGAGTCTGAAGCGGCACCTGCAGAGGCAGGAATTACTCTCCAATAAGAAATCCAAAGACAACTCCTCAATTTCCATTTCTTCCCTGCCGTCTACGCCTCGGATTGATTAGACCTGCTTTAGGTAAGGGGCCAAGTCTTGCTCATTTTTCCCCACTGAAAACATCTGTATCTGCTTTCTGAATTCAGTCATTCACTCGGTCAGTTCATTGAGAACAATCGTCTGTTTGACAGGAAGACAAGCAGCCCCAGCTTCACATGTCTCAGCCCTTACAGCTGTCAGGGGCTTTCTTCTTTCTCTCTTTGTTTACTTGCTTGTCATCTTTCTCCCTCAGCTAGATGACAAAGTCACCAGGCAAGTGCCCAGAATACAGTAGGCACCCAGTAAACACCGCACCAGGCGATTAATTGGCAAAGTCTTTCATTTTTGACTCACACGTTCAGAAGCAGGTGAGAGCCTTTGCAGTGCCCCGGGTGTGACCCACTTCCAGTGCTGGTCTGCTCATCCAAACTCAGCTCTGATTCACATGTTTGGGGAGCACAGCCCAAGGCCCGTCACAGGTGTTCCTAACTTAACAGAAGGGGAGCTATCCCAGTGACTCATATTGTTCCTGAGACACTGTCTTTCTAAGAAAACGTTCATTGACGTGTAGTTGATCCACACCGTTGTGTTACAGGTGTACAGTGTAGTGACTCAATTATACTTTTACATATGTATACTTTTTCATATTCTTTTTCATTATAGGTTATGACAAGCTGTTGAATACACTTCCCTGTGCTCTGCAGTCGGTCCTTGTTGTTTATCTGTTTTATATATAGTAGTTTGTATCTGTAAATCTCGAACTCCCACTTGATCCGTCCACCCTACCTTTCCCCTCTGGTAGCCGTAAGTCTGTTTTCTGTGTCTGTGAGTCTGTTTCTGTTTGGTAAATAAGTTCATTTGTGTCATTTTTTTTTTAGATTCCACATATAAGTGATGTCATACAATATTTGTCTTTCTCTGTAACCAGACACCTTCTTTACACAGGTTTGTTGCAGGAAAATACTATCTGGACTTAAGATGACGATTGACAAAAGAAGAGATTAAAAAAGTGGAACAATGAGATCGTCCTTTCTTACATCCAGCTGGCGCAGGCTGTGGAGGAATATACCACTGAGTGTTAGCAGAACAGAAGGAAGGCCGGGCGCACAGCCGACAGGAGTGTTAATTGGTATAACGTTATGACGTTAGGTAACGTGAGGACTTGTGGCAAAATCCACTGAGAACTGTACGTTTTGACTTTGCACGTCCACTTGTGGACATTTATTCCCAGGAATCATCGAATACAATCATAATGTGCAAAAGTATGTTCATGGAAGAGAGGATTATGACTTATGGTTGAGTGAGGACTGCATTTACTAAATGACAGGCATGTTTTATCCTTCATCGAAACGACTCTGCAGGGAGGGTACAGCTCAGCGGTAGAGCGCGTGCTTAGCTTAGCAGGCACGCGGTCCTGGGCTCCGTCCCTAGTACCTCCATTAAAACAAACAAACAAATAAACAAACCTAGTTACCCCCCAATTTTAAAAAAATTTTTAAACATTTAAAAAACAAAGAAACAAACACTGGATTCCAGGCCTATTGCATTCACAGAATAGCCTTCCAGTGGTTCTGAAACATTGATTCACTCTAAACTGGTGGGATCATGAACAATGTTTTCCTTTGTTTACTTTTTTTGTGGGGGGTACTTTTTATAGTAAACATCTTTTACGGGCAAAATAACAATCAGTGTATCACGGACGTAGAAAATAAACTTGTGGTTACCAAAGGGGGAAGGAGGGGTGGGATAAATTATGAGTTTGAGATTAGCAGATACCAACTACTATATATAAAATAGATACACAACAAGGTCCTGCTGTAGAGCACAGGGGACTGTATTCAGTATCTCGTAATAAACTAAAATGGAAAAGAATCTGAGAAAGATAACTATACGTATGTGTAACTCAATCACTACACTGTACGCCAGAAACTAATACCACATTGTAAATCAGCTCTACTTCAATAAAAAAAAAAATGAGTGTATGAAAGGAATTGGATCTTCCAAGACTCAAAATTAGCCTTTGCCGCAGGCGTCATTGGCAAACTCTAAATGACTTCAGGACACACAATGGCAGACACTAAATAAAGGAGATTAAATATTTACACGCTGTGGAGGCCAGTGGAGAAAGCACCCACACGACGGGGCCACTGGGGGAAGTTTATGTTTACATAGGATGAGGCTGAAGGAAATTGTTTCGGAAGTCAGGGAGGCGAGAGGAAGAGATAGTTGACTGAAAGCGGGTTGTATGTGAAGATGTAGCGTGGAGCTGGTTTACTGTGAGGATTTCCTGCGGCTTATCTGAGCCCTACTGCTCTCTCCCACCGATGGCGATTGCCAGGGCCGTGCGCCGGGCCTTCCCTGCCTGACTTCTCTCTTAATACCTACCAAGATCTGGAAAGAACACTCAGGTGGGAGACGCCTGGCAGCAAGCTCTCAGACGTGAGGCCCACACAGAGCCCTGTCCGATGCTACGCCGCTGGGGACAGACTCTGCTCACTGGTCGCAGCACTTCGGGCAGCTCAGATGTGTAGCCAGAGGTTACTGAAAACTTAGAAACGGAGAACATTGGTTGAAAATATCCCTCCACTTAAAAAACAAAGCACAGCAAAAAGCAACTTGTTAGTATTTCTGTTCAGTTAAAGACTTCTCTTCTCATCTAAAACAGCTTGCACATGGTACCCAGGACGTAGCAGACACCCAGCCCAAGGCGGTGGAGTGGATGGACGGAGCGTGCAGACGAGTGCACTTGTCAAGGGTCATCAGTGTTTTCCACACTGTTCTTATCTCTCCGGAGAAGTAATAGAGTGGATCATGACACAGCAGCCTCTGAAAATTGGACCCACGTTTTTAAAGTTCCTGTACTGTCTGAGGCCCTGTCGGAGGCTACGTTCTTGGAGGAAATGAGAACACACATGCAGGATATCTGATAATATTTTTAATATTAAAATAAAAAAAGGACGTGAACCACAATTCAGGCACTAGAGAAGTCAGTGCGGGCTGGAAGGTGCAGAGATTTTGTAAAAGAGGTAATCTTGGGGTGGACCTCAAAGGATTAGCAGACCTGGGGGAGCTCCCAGGATGGGGGAGCCCCCGGGAGACAGAAGGCGGGGGCAGGGCTGGAGGGCAGATGGGGGGGGTGCTGTGCTCAAGGAATGAACAGGTGATTGCAGACATTCTGTTGAGAGGAGCAGAGCCTAATCAGAATTTGACTGATGATGTGGGAGTAAGAAATGTCCCATTTCTTTATTTCTATAACTCAGATAAATCTCTCTCAGCCCCGGGGTTGGCAAGAATTTGAAAGCTTGTCATCTAGCCCATGCTGCTCTCGTCCCTGAGGTTGGTTTGCTGTCTATGTCACATGTCTTTGGTGACCCGAGTTCGGGTGGCCCAGTTCAGGGTGGTGGCTGCCTTCCTCCCAGACCCAGCACCAGCTTCCCCTCCCCCACCCTCCCCACCTGACATGGCTTAACCTGCCTCCGTGGGCCTCGGTGAGATGTGTGTCTGCTCTCCAGACGCCCCTGGAGCTGTGACACCCCAGAAGCCAGGGCTGAATTGCCTGCTCCTTCTGCCCCTTCTCGGTCAACTCAGCTTTCACCCCTCTCTCCTCGTAGTTCCTAAAGTAGGCCACCATCTTCCCCACCCAAGGCTCTGTGCGTTTGCTCTGGGCAAGGTGGTCCTTCTCTTGGCCTGGCCAACGCCTGCTCATGCTCTGATTGCCACCTTCTTGGAACTCTTTCTGGATCCACTGTCCTGAACGCACCATGTCTTGTACCTCCCTCTCTATCCTTCATTGAATTACACATCCGCACACGTTCCCTCTGTCTCGTTTGTCACAAGAACTCCAAAGGCCAAGAACTGTTCTCGAGTCAGCCCCTCCCCAGGTGTATCCCAGCCCCCGGTCAGAACTAAGCAAGGAGCAGTTACCCTGTGTTATCAAGTCAGAGAGCAGAACCCACCTCGTGGGCTGTGGAGACGAGTAAGTAAAATAATGTTACTAGAGGACTTGGGGGGCCTAGATGGAACCCAGACAGGCTAGTTGGGAGCAGACTGTGCTGACAGCCCGTGTTTGCTGAGTGTTTACCACAGTCAGGCGCTCTTCCAAATACCTGCCGTTCTGTGTCACCCCTCGTAGCACTCACGCTATGAGGTAGCATCCACTGGAAGTTAGGAAGCAGACACACAGGCTGAGTCACAGTCCAAGGCCACCATCTCGAGTGGCGCAGCCTCCTCTTGGCCCTTCTGCCTCCCACGTCTTAGGCCGGAGAGGCCTGGCAGTCACTTGGCAGGGTGATGGTGGAGGACGGGGCAGAGCGGGGCCTCAGGAGGAGGGGAAGCCCCTCTCCCGGGGCAGCAGGGAAGGCAGGCTCTCAATAGGAAGACTCAGAAGATGGAAGACAGTCTTCTGGTCCAGGAGCTTGTTTTCTTTGTGAAGTTAGAGCTGATGTCTGCTCTGCGTGAGGTAGGGAGGGGCTGGGGTGGCCGGGAGGTTTGAGGAAATGATGGTGATAAGAATTTCAATTATAATAACAGCTAATACTTATGTGGAGAGTGACCACACATCCTGTTTTCCCAGGACCATTCCGTTCATGCCTATGGTCTCAGAGTAACCGGAGCATCTCCTTTCACTCCCGTCTCATCCTGATTCGTGCCGTTAGAGCATCTGCCTCTTGTCCTGCCCTTGTCACTAACTCCACATGTACATGTCACTTCATCTGCCTGTCAACCATCAGCAGTTTGCAGTGACCTATGAGGGGTGAGATCGGTCACCAAGCAGTGGCACAGGCCCTCTCAAGGTTGCAGATGGTGACCTTCGGTGGCCCCAGAGTAACCGCAGTCCACAGTGAAACTTTCATCCCGTCCTAGCCTATAGGGTGGACTGGGGTGCGGGTGACGGGGCCCTGAAGCAGGTAGCCAGACCCCAGATGATGAGGATCTAGAAAGTTAAAGGAAAGAGTCCATTTAGAGACATCCCCTGCCCTCCCCCGCCCTCCCTAGCCCTCCCAAGCCCTCCCCTGCCCTCCCCTGCTGACTTGGCAGAAGCTGGTCCAAATGGCTGCAAATGGAATCAGCAAACAGAACCATGATTTGCAATATTTTTTTCCATATTTGTATCGTCAGCTGCCCTGATCAGAGGGGTAAGAAGTGATGGCGTGAGCAGGCTTCACTTCCAGTCTCCCATGAACTTCAGCAAAGGCCAGTAGCTTCATCATGACAGAGTTGTGTGGGATCCACAGCAGAGACAGTTTATCATTTTTCCCTCAAGAACAATGACTCTGACAGGGATGAGGTTGAATAAACATTTATTTATCTCCTGTTTTCATAGGGCAGATGGAGAAGTAGTTTTAGGCTCAGGGAAAAGAAATTATTTTAAAAGCTAAGTCGGGGATACTGTTACCGGTTCCCGCTCAGCGCTGTGTCATTAACCAGATGGTCCCCGTCTCCTTTCAATTTCCTCCGCGGAACATCTGGGAAGACCGAGTGGGAACTGGGTTTAGAGCGCTACCCTAGGGTTGTTCTGTGTGTGGGTCTTGAGGCTGTTTCCTCACTCAGCTGTTCTCTGCAGAGACCCTGTTCGGGCTGGAATCCGTGTCTGCACAATGAAAACGACTTGCCATTTAAGGATGAGCATAATTGTTCATTTTGCGGCCCCTACCATTCATTTTTTGTTCAGTTTCTAGACCCGAAGACATTTCATTCTGTAAATACGGCTTATTTACGCTGCTCTGTGCATTTGGATGCATTTGTGCTGCATTGCTGGAGAGCAGGGGCCATCGTTTTCCCTCCACCGCTGAAAATAAATGCCCCTGACACGTGGCAGCAGGCAGGGAGAGGGCCATGCTTTTACAGCATCCCTAGAGTGTTCTCGTGTCCTTTGCAGCAAAATACAAACCCTGCCTCCCAAATGTAAAGCTGCAAAGGGGAATGGTTTTCATTAAGATGGAATCCCTGTTTGTCTTTGGAAGAGAAATGCTCCCTTTTGCCAATTCCTCCTTTAGGGCACTAAGTGTGTGGGTAACACCTTCCTTCTGAGCCGCCTCCAGAAGCCCCCGCTTCCTCCTCCATCACGGATCGGCTCCTGCACTTTGTATTCATTTGCTTTTACTTCTTAACCCAGCTGCAAACGTGTCCCGTCGGAGCCCAAAGGCTTCAGAAACCAGATCAGACAGATCTGAGGACCCCACAGACACAGCCTTAGGCTGGTAAGTGTCCCCTCGGGAGAGACCACCGTTCCCAAACGGAGAGAAAACACCCTCCGTCCTCTCCTCATGGGCCATGACCTCCTTTCCTAGTGGGAAACTGCGGAGAGGTTGGACCAGATTCCTGTTTACGGCCTGACATGAACCGGTTAACCTCTTCCTTCCCAGGATTGGTTCTCACCTCTGTGTCCTCATGAGGGTTTTGTTTTTATTTTATCATATTTTATTTTATCTTTTTTATTTTATTTAATCTTATTTTATTTTTTTGTTTCATTTTATCTTATCGTATTTCCTTGTGTTAAGAACACTTAACATAAGATCTACTCTCAACAGATGCTAAGTGTACAACAGAGTATCATTTTCTGTCAACTTGATCCTGTAGAGCAGATCTCCAGGAATTGTTCCTCTTGCGTAACTGAAATTGTATCTCCATGTTTAGCAAACCCCCTTCCCCTCCCCCCAGTCCCTGGCAGCCACCCCTCTTCCCTTTGCGGCTGTGAGCTTGGCTATTTTCAGTACTTGGTGTAAGTCAGATCCTGCAGTGCCCGTCCTGCCGGGTCTGGCGTATTTCACGGAGCATCGTGTCCTCCAGGTCCATCCACGTGGTTGAATATGGCAGGGTTTCCTCCTTTTTAAAGCCCATGGTACATACAGAACACAGGCCTTTGTGTCCATGCATTCACCAACGGAGGCCAATAGGAATTTGGAAAGACGCTCGAGGCCTCCCACCTGTTGGGATGGCTAACATCAAAAAACATGAGACGGTGCTGGCGAGGATGCTGAGACTGGAACCCTGCTGGTGAGGGTGCACGATGGTACAGCCTCTATGGCAAGAAGCGTGGAGTTTACTAAAATATTACAACTAGAACCACCATCTGATGCAGCATTCCCACCTCTGAGTGTTTATCTAAATGGACCGAAATCAGGATCTCAGAGAGGTATTAGCATTGCCCATGTCTTGGAGCACTGCTCACAAGAGCCGAGGTGGGTACATCTGGAAGAGGTGTGAGCCCCCGAGCTGTGGTGCTGAGTGCCTCTGAGTGGTGAGCTTCTCAGCCCTCCTCCTGCCCGCTTGGTCCCTCCCTGGCTCTGCTTGTAAGGGACGGGCTCACGCTGGGCTGAAGGCATCTGCTTCCCAGCTGGCCTGTCCTCCCCCTGCAGGGCTTTGGCCTCGACCAGTGCCTGCACATTGCAGCCAAACATGATTGTGTGAAGACTGCTTGCTCCTGCAAAGCTGGTGCTTAATGATGCAGAACTCTCCATTTCCTGCCCTTAATTTGTCATCACGTCCCTTAACATCCTCCAGGACCCCACTGACTGACACTGAACGCGATCTCCACCCCAGCCGCTCGAAACCCAACCTGCCATCACAGTTCTCTCCTCTGTGCCTCTCACCCACGGTCCGCCCCTCTCCTCTGCACCTGTACCGCTGTCAGGAACCCCATCCGTCTTCTCCTTTATCCCTTCCTCTCCTAGCATCCCATGGCCCCCACATCTTTGAACTTCTACAGAATTTGCCTCTGTAACAAGTTGCTTGCTATTTAATTCCATTCTGTCACATGACTCCTGTTGATCCTGGCTGTGAACTGTGCACTCCTTGAAGGTAGAAGCTGTCTTTGTTACTGTGCTGATTCCCGGTGTAGACCCAGAGGACGTATTCTGCAGAAAAGGGTTTCCAAACTGAGGCCGTTGGAGCACCACCAGACTTGTACACTTTTTTTACATCTACATTTTCCCAAACTGATCATTTTTTTTCACTTAAGTGAATTCATCGCTAAGGGTGCTTTTTAATCATCTCCCGAAATGGAAAACTGGTATCACTTGCCATCAGTAGAAGTTGGCTGTAAAACAGATTCCATGTAGATAGAGTGATGCTATCAGACTCCACTCCCACATCTGAAACCTGTTCTCTCTCAAAAGGAAAGGGGGGCCGGAAGTTGGGGATGTGATCAGGACGTACCAGAAATGAACCGGAACCCTTGATGGATCCGGAGAGAGCTGAAAAGGGAACAGTTTGCTCGCTCTGTGAGTCACAGGTGTGGGATCCAGTGTGCGGTTCCCACCTAAAGTGGCCGTTCAGCCCACACTCGGGACTCCCTGGTACCAATGATAATAACTGCTATTTATTGTGTGATCTTCCCGTAACAGGTGCTAAGTGTTGGCTCATCCAAGCTGTCCAGAAGTTCCCTGAAGAAGGTCCTAGCATTACCCCTTTTCCAGATGAGGAAACCCAGGCACAGAGGGATAAAGTAGCTCGCCTAAGACCGCAAAGTAGTCAGTGGTCGAGTCAGGGTCCACTCAGGATGACAGCAGCCTTTCTAAATTGTGGGACAGAGAGGATTTAATGTAGGGGCTTCACAGGATGGAAGCTGGAGCTGGTGCACAGTGGAAGGAGGCTCCACAGCTCTGGGAGAAGCTGCCCGAACAAAGAGGGGGCGGGGCAACAAGCCAGGGGAAGGACAGAGGCGTGGGTGACGTGGACTCCCAGCACCCAGACCCTGTGACATGGAGCCAAGAGGGGCAGAGGCAGAGAGGGGGTGCCTCTGAGACCCCAGGGTCTGATCTGCCTCTTCTGACCTGCGGACCACCTCACAGTAGTTGACGGTTGGATTTCAGATGAGACACTAATCTGCGTTCCTCTGCATTTCAACAAGGGCTGGATTCTCCGTTCTTCCAAGCCACAGGGACGTTTGCTGGGCTCCCTGGAGTTACCTGGTCCTGCCTGAAGATCATCTTTCCCCCTCCCTTTTAAGTTCATTGAAAATGTCCCAGACTGGGAAAGGTGAGAAGGACATGGAATGTTTTTTTGGCTTGAGAATGAGTCTGACGTCCACAGGGCCCGTGGGCAAGGGCCACCTGCACGCCAATCCCTGTCCGCATTCCTAGGAAGAGGCTGGGGTCCTAGGGGACAATGGGGACATTTAAGAGTCTGGGTTCCAGCACTGGACCCTCCGCCTTGGCCACGGCTGCCAGCTCTGCAGGAGCACAGAGCAGAGAGCTGCCAGACCACACACGGGACAGACTGCATATCAGGGGCCCTTCTGCCCTTGGGAGTGGGCAACAGGCAAACCTAGAAATACGGCGGTGGTGGAGGGCAGGCAGTCACAAGGAGAGACCCAGTTCTCTCCAGTCTGGTGGGTGGAACGTGTGGAATCAGCTTCAGATTAATCTGAGGATAATGAAGACATGCTATTCCTTGCATGCCTGAGCACATGGATGAAAATTCTCTGCTGCCCCGTGATGTGGAAAACGAGGGGACGCTATGAGGTCAGCCCCCTCAGCCTCTGCCAGCCTGAGTTCCTGTGGCCAGAAGTTGATGAATATGTGTTAGAGGAACACCCTGTGACACTCCGGGAAAAAAGCAAGCCACCACTTTGGCCTCGCATCAGCGTGACACGAAACTGCCACGGGGCCCACCCTACAGTGGTCCTTCACCCACGGGAGGACCGCGGCCCTGGGGAAAGCTGCTCCCCACTGAGGCGCCGGCAGCTCGGGCGGTGGCAAGGGTCCAGAGCAGGGTGGGTCGGGGGTTTGCCCCTGGTCACAGGAGAGCTGCCCCTTGAAGGTCCCAGATGGGCAGGGCCGAAGCACCAGCATCCTCTGGGCACCAGCAGCAACGGCACTCCGGGTCCGCCCCCAGCTGGGGAGGGGCAGGACCTTTGGAGTCACTTCGATCATTGAAAACAGATTAGCAGTTTTTGTCCCTCGTCATTTCTTTGCAACTTGAGGCCATAGGCAGTTCCCCACATCGGTGTCTTCTTTTATTTAGCTTGCATTGAAGTTCAGCAAACCAAGGAAAAGATTCATGTTTCTTGCACTGAAAATTCCAAGCTGTTCTGTTTCTAGAGGAGCCATCATCAGAAAACAGTAGGGTCTCCTGAGAATCGCCTTCCGGCTTCCGGGGGAGAGAATCATGTTGTCAGCTTATATCACATTGAATAGATGCTTTTCTAGGTCACAGGCTACAGCTGCACTGAAGCTGATTTCCTCCTAAGCTTTCTTAGAAGGGTCTTGGCCATGAAGTCCAGCAGCGCTTATCTGGGAAGGTGACAGGGATCCGTGCAGGGCCCCTTAAGTCCCTGAGGGAGATTTTTAGCCCGGGTGGCCCGTGCCTGGTGACCACCCCGGGCAGCAGCTTCCCGAGCACAGACTGGCTTTCCCAGCCCCTGCCCTGGACCGGAGTCCTTAGCTCCCTCTGAGCTAAAGCTGCTGCTCAGAAATAAGCGGATGCCATCCAAGTTTAGGTTTTAACGCGGCCTGTCATCAGTTGACCTCATTCCTGGGACCTGTGGGTGATTTCCTAGAAATAGCAAATTCTTGGGAATGCTGGGTAATGGGTCTTACAAAAGAGAACCAAAGAAACTGATGGCGTCTCAGGCCTCCCTAAGGAAACGAGCTGGGAACGGAGCCGGGGGTCTGTCACTAGGTCCCTAGCAGCAGGTGGACTTTCCTGAGATGTTAGCCTTAGCCTTCGTTAAGTCCTGTGGACAAAAATCTGTGCTTTGCGTTTTAAAAGTGACATGGGCTTTTGTGGTGGGGTGGGGGGGGGAAGCAAAGCCAATGTGTCTGGGAGGAATTACTCAGAACTGTCTCGCAGGCTTTGAGGAACAAAAGAGGAGCATTTGCAATTGGAACGGAAGCCTCTGAAAGGGTGTCTTTTAGCCTCAGAGATGTGAGGGGCTGACACACTCTGGGTCTGTCCCCATCTGCATTTTAACAGCCATTTTCAGGCCGGGCCATTGTGCACCGGACAGGCATGACCCCGGTGCACACGAGCAAACGGGGCAGCTGGAAACTCTGTCCGTTGTTGGCAGGTGTTTCTGGGGGACATCGGACATTTCAATCCTCTCCTTTCAGTCCTCTTTGGTATGGAAGCATCCCCTTCTCTTTTGAAAGAACTTAGTCTGTTAATTCACTCCTGCAAATGGGGAAGTGGAATTCCAAACGACTTGCCTATTTGTGAAATATTTAGAACACGTAACTGGAATCGAAGGAGAGCTGTTGTCTACTTACCTAAAGGGAGGGCAGAGAAACCGAGGCACGGGAACACTTTTACAAACTATAGAAAGCACTGCAAAGGCGACACGCGGATGTTAGCGATGTTGTCACGGTCCCCGCGTGGAGGGCCCCGACGGCACTCCGGAAGGATCGGAGTTGTCAGGAGTCAATTTCCATTTGAAAGACAGGAACTGTGGAAAGAAATTTCAGTAAAGTACTGGGATTTACCAGCCAGAAAATCCCATTTCATCAATGGTTCTCTTGCACAGATATCACACAAGTGTTAAAAATATCTAAAGCTTAGACACAGGGGGGAAGAACATCACCGTGAGGGCTTCCAACGTTGTGCGAGAATCACATCCAACAATTTAACAAACCCATGCGAGGGGCGTCCCAAGCTCTAGAAGAAAGCTTTTCTTTACATTTGGTTGAACACTGACGCGGGTTTGGGGGGGGGGGGGAACAATGCAGATGAAGGATAAGGTGCAAATGATTTCTGTCCCGTATAATCGAAGATAATCAAGCCCTAGTTTTTCTTGATTTGGTTTTTTGGGTTTCTTTTCTTTTCTTTTTTTTTTTTTTCTGCTCTGTAAACAATGACCAGTTTTGTTTCTAACTTGGCAGGTTTATTCAACATTCTTTTCCCTATTGATTGTATCTACTAGTCGCTGCCTTTAAATCGGCTTTCGTTCTCTGGTTCCCTAATTCATGAGTTAGATAAATCTCCAAAATAGGCTCGCTGTGCATGTGTGCGAGTTATGTTTTATAAGCTTCAGAAAAGAGTACTCTGAAAGCTGCACGGTAGAGTTCTTAGAAAATCGCGATGGTCTCTGTGCTAGGTTTGTAACAACAGATTCTGACCAGAGGAGGAGGGAGCTCTCACTGTGTCCCACAGGTAAGCAGGTCAGCGGAGGGAATTTCAAAAAGCCGCTGCTGGTTTGGGGGGAACTGCCTCATGGTAGAGTGTCCATTACAGCATCAATGTTACACGTCCCATTTCACATCAGAAAAGTATTTTATGGGTAGCAGCTGGAAGAAATATTATTTCCACTTGGAATGGGAGTGAAATCATAGCTGGTCCTTTTGAGCTGTTCATGGCATCATCAGTTAGTCATGGTCTCCACTGTCCCCTCCTCGTAAAGTCATGTTATTCTAGAAGGAAAAGCAAACGGTAAAAAGGCAGAGAGGACAACAAAGAACCTTCCTTCAGCTCTTTTCTGCATGGAACAATTGACATATCTTTTCCCCAGGAAAACTCAGCTTGTTTATAGCGGCAGATGCGGCAGGGGCGCGCCGGGGGCGTGATGCTTCAGGAAGGGAAGCGCAGCTGGCGTCCCTGGGCCTCAGACACGGCCCCGGAGCGTCCCCGGGCCGCCTCGCCTGTGCGCCGCCGCGGCCGTATTTACACGGTCAGAGAAAGTCAGGGCGCCGCCACGTCCACAGGGCCCTCCTCGCTGCTGACTTTCGTTGGGAGATATCTGGGGGGTTTCTATGCAAAGTGTTAGCTACCCCCACGTTTAGGGGTCTTGTGATAAATACTATTTATTTTCCCTCTGAATTCTCCTGGAAGACAGCGCGAAGGCTAGTGAGCTACCGTCTCCCTGCAGGGACGCAGTTCCTCAGACCAGCCTCGCGGTCGAGACCAGCGATTGTACTGTGAACCGCAGAGCCGACCAAAAGGTGTGTCAAGATGAAAGGCCACTTCGGGGAATTTCTGTTGGTCCAGTTGCATCTTTTGAACGAGGCAACGCCTCTGGGAAAACCCTTGTTAAAACAGAATGTGTTATTTGGGAGCTATAGCTTATTAGCGAATTAGTGCTTATGAATTTCCTATTAGGGAGCAACGACACAGAGGCGAGAATCTGAGGTGGGAAGCGAGTTCACAAGACTTCCAGGGGCTGACTTCCAGGCCGCCGGGGAAGCGCTGTGCTGTGTTGTGTTTGGAGCTGGGGTGGGGGTTAAGGGCAGGGCTGAGCAAGGGCTAGCAGGACAACTGAAAAAACGAGAGAAGGAAGTCTCTATTCACCAGTTTCACCCTAAGATCCCAAGGTTCACGTAACATTTTGTCATGTCTGTAATCACTAATGGTTACATCACGCACACACATGCACACACACAAGAGGCCCATGCAGCTTCAAAATGGTCATCATGAGAGGGGCTTTGAAGTCAAAAAGTCCAGATTTAAATGTAATTTCCTGTGCTCCACATCAGGTCCTTGTTGTTTATCTATTGTATGTACAGTCATGTGTGTCTGTTAATCCCACCCCCTAATTTATCCCTCCCCGCCCTCTCCCCTTTGGTAACTGCAGTTTGTTTTCTATGTCTGTGAGTTTCCCTTTGGTTTGTAATAACATATAGTGGAAAAGAATCTGCAAAGAAAATATATGTGTGAATACATATAACTGAATCACTTGGCTGTACACCTGAAACCAACATTGTAAGTCAACTACACTTCAATAAACTTTTTTTTTAAGTCCAGATTTGAACCTCAGCTTTGCCTCTTCTTTGCTGTGTGACCTCAGATAATTTACCAAACTTCTGGAGTCTCAGTGTCTTCATCTGTCAAATGGAGACAATAAACTGACTATACCTCAATAAAAATCTATTTTTAAAAAATGGAGACAATAACCCTTTGTGAGGATTGCCTGTGCCTGGCATGTGACAAGTGGGCAGTAAATCTTGGCAACTGGCATTTGATTGAGAAGACGTCCAGCTATTCCTTGGGCGATGCAAGCTGGCATTTCAGGTGGGCTCACGGTCTTGAGCTTTTACACGAAGAATCTTGGCCCACCCAGTGCTTCCGCTAGGAAGAGGACATTACCACGGACACTGGACAATGGCACGTTTCCACAGAAGTGAGGCACTAACGCAGTGCCCGGCACAGAGCGGCTCGGTCACTACTTGCTCCATCCCTCGGCATTTCACTTTATCCTCCACTGTAACGCCTGCTGTGGGTGTTAAACAGCCCTTGGAAGATGCTAATTATCTTGAAACAGAGACAAAAATTCATGAGATGCCCACGGAGCTGAGGGCCCCATGTACTAGTTCAGGGCCACGGCTCACAAAGGCTGTCTGCATAAGTCAAGTAACATCTTCCTTGGGCAGAACTTGAAACATGGGACCTAGGTGCCCTGGTTCATAAGCCAGAATGCAGCCAAATAGGGAAAATGTCTCTCTGATGCCAGGTGGAAAATAAACGTTGCCCTCAACGGATTGGATAGATTGCCTTTTTCCTCTGCCTAAGCTATTACCTGAACAAATAAACCAAAAGCACCTCTCCAGCTGGCATTAAATGTATAAAGAACATAGAAAGAATCACAAGTCTTGTTAACTGTTGCTATTTAAATCCTCACATATTTGGCCTTTGTTTAAAAAGGTTTTAAAGGAGACAAGAGAAGCAACAAATGTATACTTCGCACGAATTGCGGGGGCGCCCTCCTCCCCTCAGGTCCCAGCTGCTTTGGGGCCGAGGGGGTCTCACTAAGGCCCTGAGCAACTAACCTTCTCAGGGACACTGAGAACGGGGTCCTTCCTGGTCCAGAACTTGTTGCCCCTGGAGACAGACTCAGGTATGAGAGATGCCTTCCTGGCCGTGTAACTAAGGTGTTCCCTTCCTGGCCGTCTTTGAAGGGTGTCACCCCTTCCTCTGCAACCATTAAAATTTCCAAGCTTTTGCCACCAACGCTGCTTTCAATTTGGCCCCACTAGTGGCCACCAAGTGTGATCCTGGCACCTCCTTCAAAGCAGCTGTCCACGGCACTCTTTGCCAAGGGTCTGGGGAGGAGGGCTGGGGAGATGTCCTCCCTCTACTGGCATTGCGTCTTGGTCAAATCTTTGTGCTCTGTGAGTCCTTAGATACAGAAATTGGTCAGACACCACTTGAAAGATGTCAAGCACTGGAGCTGTTTCCTTGGCCTGACCAAGGTGAGCTTGGTTCTTTGAGTCGCTCTCCCTCCGTCCAGAAAACTGCCCAGGACCAGGGCCATCTGGGGGGACCCTGGAGTGCTCAGTACATCATCAGATGGGCCTGAGCTTGGACAAAATGTCACGATTCAGAACTTCCTGAGGAGGCAAAGAAGATCAGCATCTTTTATGAATAAAGCTTGAACTTCAGATAAGATCACAATCGTTGGCTGCACCCCTTCCAGGAGAGCAAAAGTCCTTCAGAAAAAGTCCTTCACTTTGCACTGTGTGGGGGAAATACCTTCAGAAAAGCTTAGTTCATTCAAACTTACAAAACAGCCACCGGGTCACTACAGATTTGACTACAGGTGGAACATTTGGGGTAAAATTAAGGAAAAGTACGTGAATCTCTGCGCAAAAGGCCAAGGGCGGCTCTCCTTTTCCAGCAGGACAGGCCTCCTTCACGTTCCTTCTGTCACCTTTGTCACCTCATGCCTGTCAGCAGGATTATCATGACGGTGGTGGGCTGATAACTTAGGACCAAAGTTAAACGGAAGTCAGTGTGACTCTATCAGTGGTCACCGATTTAACATATCTTAATCACTATTGCTGTTTTATTTATTTAATGTGCTGTGTTTTTGTTTTATTTTAAAATTAAACTTTTTAATTTTTGAAACACATTTTTATAAACCTTTCATCGGTTCAGTGGTAACATAGCTCTTCTAATTGTCTACATGGAACCTACCATTTCACAATCAATGACTCTCATGAGTAGTGTTTTAAGAAACCAAACCCTCCACATTTGGGACCAAAAAAAATGCTGTATGTGCACATGGTACCATAAAATATGCTCAGCAAAACAGATCTAGGGCCTATGACTATGAACAACTTTAAATACTTGCTGAGAAACTATTTAAGAAAATGCATCTTTAATTAAAAGAAATGTTAGAGAATTACTGGAAAAGGTTCAAATTTGAAAAGCAGTGTGCTTAGCAATCACCTGCTGTTAATTTGCACTATACGGCTGTATTGCCCAGAGACATTCTGATAGTTAATAAATAAGATTATCAAGTGCAGGGACCGTTTTAGCCCCTAAAGCTTTTACAGCTTGTATTGAGCCCTCGCACGGTAGGCATCTCAGTTATTCCAAGACTAATAACCACTCCTCTTGTAAAACAGCCACCAGGTTTGAATCATAAATTTGGATTTGGAATTAAAAGGCATAATTTGAACCACGGTTTTGTCCTCTAAGAGCAAATTACGTATTAAATATTTTTCGTCAAAGGGGCAACACAATTCTCCTGCTATCCTTGGCTTTGAGGTGTGAGACACATGGTTTCACACGGAGTTAGGACTTGGAGCACTCACAGGCTTTCATTTTAGTGGTGTTTATGGGAATGGGATCTATAAATTAGACAGAAATTTAGACAAAGACAGTTCGTGCTTAATCTAAGGAAGGAAGGACTCCTTGACCATCCTTTGCCGAGAGGTAATTTTCACTTAAAACAACAGCAAACTTTAAAAACATGTTAGTGTTTGGACACATTCTGATAAAATAACAGCTAACACAGACACAGCATGTGCGCCAAGCCCTGTTCTAAGTATGCTGCGCACATGAGCTCAAGTAACCCCCACCTCGACTTCACAAAACAGGCGTCACCAGCGTCCCCGCACCGGGAGGACGGCGCGCTGCCCGCCCCGCACTGTCTGTACGCACCGCGTGTCTGCAGCTGATGGCCTCGGTCGTTTGCCTTCCTAAGAAAGGCAACCTCGGTAATTGCACGTAGAGACACCTGAGTTTTAAAAAGTGTGATTTTGCCCTGAAATACTGGATGGGTATTTTGGGGAGTCTGCAGTCAGTGCTTTCTGCCGAATGAGACGCTCACTCGCTGGTGTGTCTGCTTCCATTTATGTTTCCAAATTACAGGGATTCATTCTCTACTGAACAGTTGAGTTTTAAATTAAGCCTGCTGAAAATAGGGGCCCGAATTGGATTGGCCACAAGTATTTCAAAAGTATTTTTTTCTCTCCTTCTTTTGTTTTTAGTTTATTTTAAAATAGAAGCATAGAAAAGTGACAGGCCAAGGTATCATTTTGCTCTAAATATCCCTTCTTTTCTGTTTTTTAAAGTGTGTGTAGTCCTTGTTTAATGATTTTATTTATTTATTTACTTATTTATCTATTTATAATTAGCCAAACATTATGTTATTCACTTATTATTATTTTCCTTTCCAAAAGAATGTTTTCCAAAGCTCACATCATTCTGATGCTTAAGACATTTCTTACTTCTTTTAGATTTAAAGGCAGAATATTTTCAGCCCACAATTCTTAAGAAGTGAGTTGTATTGTTTCTCAGTAAGATTAACCTTACTAAGGCCAGCTCAAAGAATGGTAAGATTATTAAAGAAATTCACCAAAAGACTTTCTAATATTTTTAAGCTCTTGACATGATTTCGCACATGTATTTGCAATTTGCAGATCTCCTTCCACAGAATCTCCAATTCTGATTGCCACTCAAATTCATGTCCCTGAAATAATAATAGCAACAATAACAAAAGGCACCTGCTGGAGGCCAAGGACAGGTTTAAGCACGTTCACACGTTTAGCTCGTTTTGTCTCACAATAACTCCAAGAGGAATGTCATTTTCAGAAGTACAGAACGATTAAGCAAGTTGCTCGGCTCATACTGCTAATAATACTAGATCACAGAGGCATAAAGATATTTTTGTCCTTGTCATTTTTATCATAATACTCTTTTTTGAGGATCTTTTCTAACTATCCCGGTGCTATGACGAAAGAGTCTGGGGAATACTTACGTGGTAGATAAAAGGGGTCAATGGCTGAGACTGCAGACCCAGGATGGAGAGACTGGGAGGGATGCAGACTTCTAGGGGCACCGAGGCATGAGATACAGAACACGTGTAGAAGGGAGTTCTTGCGGGAGACAACACATCTTTCATGAATGGGAGCATGAAGCAAAGATGCCAGCTCAGCTGCCGATGCAGACATAGTCTGCAGGAGCGGGGAGAAAGCTGGGAGAGTTCTGAGGCTCCAGTGGTGCCGCTTAGGCCAGGATGGTACCTGTGAAGCCAGGACGGTCTTTTCAAAGTGGAGGGACGAAGGATGGGGAAATCAGAGTTTGGGAAAATTGTAAAGGTTCAAGAGAGCTGCCCGAGCCCTCCACAGCCTGTGAGAAGGCGCTGGCCAGCACCACGCGGAGAGCTGACCACCCAGCCCTGACGTGCTGGTTGATTCTGGAGGCTTCAGCACATGTAGAGAAGAGGGCCTCGTGGCTAGGCTTTGCCGGAAGAGCAGATAGAAGGACAAAGACAGGGAGGGAAGACCTTGAGGGTCTGGGCAGGAACCTGAGTGGGTGACAGCTCAAGGTCTGGGCTGCGTATCAGAACCTTGGAAGTGAATTTCAAAACAAAGTTTACTTGAAAAAAAGAACAGTGGTGGCGAGAAGGGGAGGAAGTGAATTGAGAGAAGACCAAAGGATCAGCTTCTCACGAGTTTCGCTGCGTCTTCAACAAGTGGCAGGGCGGTTAGAGGAGGAGGCAGCTGGGCTGACGGACTGAGGGCGGGTTGCGGCGTTGTGGTCGGAGACGTCCTCGGGCAGGGGAAGTCAAGCTTTGAGAAGGGGACAAATCCTAGGGACAAGTCCAAGACAGTGCCCCGAGACCACCTGCCTGAGGTTGAGCGGAAAAAAGATGTCCTCGTCGGGCTGAGGAGCTGAAAGGACAAGGGCCATCTGGTCAAGCCCAGGGGACGCTAAAGGCATGCAGACGGCAGAGAGCCTCGGCGCAGAGAGGGACACAGGCACCTGGCGCGGGCGCTGTCTGTGACCGTGGACCACCGACCCAGGCTGCGCGACGACGAGCCCCGAAGAGGAGGCAGAAGGCGGCGGCCGAGAGGGCGGCCTGAGGGCGGCTGCGGGAGAGCGGGTCCTAGCGCCAGGCCCCTGGGGACAGCCGGGGAGGACGGGCGCGGTGAGCCTGCGTGGCCCAGGCGTCGGGCCTGCAGCCGGGAACAGCAGGGTTCTTGCTCAGTGAGACTTACGGAGCCGCGAGTCACGGAAAGTGTGTTTCGCTTGTCAGAATAAGTGAAAAAATACATTTTATTGGGTGTTATTTTTAGCTTTATAAGACCAGATGTTGCAGCTGTGCGTGGCCTCCCAGGCGCATATTTCCTGGAAACGTCACCATCTCCGTTTCCCTTACAGTCTGCAAATACCAAGTTTGGCCTCTGGTATCCAGAATCAGCTGTCCTATGACCTCCCTTATTTGGAAACTGGAAAAGAATACGGAGGCAAGACAAGAGGCTTCCGAGCAGCTGGGACGGGCGCCGCGGAGCTCAGGGACCTTACCCGCTGCGCGCGCTCACAGCCCGCTTGGATTGAAGGCGATATTCTACCACAGATCAGTTGCTTCGGGCCCTACCCCGGAGCAGCATGGCAGGTTCTGCTGCTGAACACCAAAGGGCGGATTGGAAATAATAAATTAGAAGGTCTAAGTCACAAAGGGGCGGGGGAAACACAAGAGGCTGCCGCATTCTAGAATCTTCCGGGACAGCTGAGGAAGGACACAGGAAACCCAGGAAACGACGGACGTGTGCTTTGTGGCCATGACTCTGCTGTAACTCCTTAAAACTCTGCTGTAATAAACAGTCCACCTCATCTGAATTGGGGGCCTCCAAGGCATGGCCCCCGGACCCTCCAAGCCCACTCCTCCCTCCTTGGCTGTCAGTTCCCCTGAGTGCCCTTGGGTTCCTCCCATGGATGCCAGGAACTGGGCCACTTCCCTCCAGCTGCTACCTTGCCGTCTCCCCGCTTCCTGAGCTAGCTGCTAACTAAGAGGACCTCTGTTTTCCAAGGGTTCTCACCAGGGTTTGGGGCCAGAAACAAAAAAGAAGTACAAAATAGATATATGGGGTAGTTTCAAAGACCAAGAAGCTCCCCAAGTAGTCATTTTCTGGTTAATAAATATTTGTTGAGTAAGTTAATGGTCTGTTTAGGGTGAGCTCAGACTTCATCCCTGCTCCCAGCCCTGCCCCTGAGCCAGCGGTCCCAGCCGGCCTCTGGAAGTCATGGTGTTTTATTTCTATCAGATGCTTTTGGACATTTGAGATGGAGGGAAAGACTCGTAGCTGAAGCACCGACCCCTGAAATAAGGGTGTGGGCTCTGGGACACTACCACACACGTACATTCGCCTGTGTCCCCCCACCAAACCTTTGGCTCCTCCCTCTCCTCAGCCCACAGACCTGAAAATTCGTTCCTGGGGGCTGATTAGAGGTCTCTGAACTGGCTGCTAAATTAAGAGAAGCATTTGTTGAACTAGGGAATTCCTAGAGTCTCCTGACTTGGTCCATTTTAATTATTACCTGGTAATAAGAAATCAAATAATTATTAAATGTATTTTAGGAAAAAAATTGTAAGACTATTAACCTTTTACAAGTAGAGGTGGTTTATGGCATGGTCTCCAGCTGTGGAAAGTGGACTTTCGTGGCCCCCAGATCCCAGCCCCGCCCAGAATCCGTGGACGGCAACGTCCTTCTCAGCGGCTCCTTCCCTCCATCCCAGACCCATCAGGGCTGTGAGACGTCTTTTCTCAATAAGTCCACAGCTATGTGGGTGGCTGGTGATGACAGAGGGGTTCCGCGGGGCATAAGAACGAGTTCCTGTCTTGAAGTAACTTAAAATCTAGCTACAGAGACAGGATAGAATCTTCTGGGGGTGCAGAGCAGACTTCGCACACTGCTGACACCTTCACTTCAGCTCAGCTCCCCAGTCGTTCAGTGAACAAACCTTGATTCAGCACTGATCATGTGCCAGAAACACGTTAAATACTAGAGATACAGAGATGAACTCTGCAGTCCTTAAATCTGAGAATCCCACTGTCCAGGAGGTGAGACAGACACTGACAACAGTTCAGATGCAATGAATGAGGGTTGTAGGGGGAGGCTTGGATTTCCGGTCTGGGCAGCTCGGTGGCTGGTGGTGCCTTTACCTGAGCCAGGGAACAGAAGAGAAGAGGGCTGGGGTGGAAGGTAACGGGTCCAGTTTGGGGCATGATGACCAACCAGAGTGCAGTTTTTTTTAAGTTGAAGTGTGTTTGATTTACAATATTATATTAGTTTCAGACGTGCAACATGGTGAGTTCCATTTTTATAGATCACACTCCGTTTAAAGTTACTATAAAATACGTAGTAGCATCTGCACATCTTGAAAGACAAGCATCATGTACCATCACTTACATGTGGGATCTTAAAAAGGACACAAATGAACTTATTTATGAAGCAGAAACAGACTCATAGACACAGAAAACAAATTTATGGTTACCAAAGGGGAAAGGGAGAAGGGAGATAAATTAGGAGTTTGGGATTTGCAGATACACACTAGTATATATAATATAGATAAACAATTTTTTTCTTGTATAGCACGGGAACTACATTTGATACCCTGTAGTGAATAATGAAAGAGAATATGAAAAGGAACACATGTATGTGCCTGTAGGACTGAAACATTATGCTGCACACCAGAACTTGACACAACATTGTAAACTAACTACACTTCAATAAAAAAAAAAAAAGACCTTTGTTTTAGGCTAAAAAAATAAAGTTATTGCAAAATGATACTTATATTTTCCTGTGCTGTACAACACATCCTTGTTGCTCATTTACTTTATACACAGTAGTTTGTACCTCTTAATCTGTCTTGCCCATCTCCCTTTCCTTCTCCCCAGTGGTAACCACTAACTTGTTCTCTGTATCTGTGGATCTGTTTCTGTTTTGTTGTATTCATTCATTTTATTTTTTAGATCCCACACATTGGGGAAATATACAGTACTTGTCTTTCTCTGTCTGACTTATTTCACTAAGCATAATACCCCCTAGGTCCAACCACCTTGTTGCAAATGACAGAATTTCATTCTTTTTGTGGCTGAGTAATATTCCACATCTTCTTTATCCACTCATCTGTTGATGGACACTTAGGTTGCTTCCATCTCTTGACTATCGTGACTAATGCTGCAATGAACATTGGGGTGCATGTATCTTTTCAAATTAGTGTTTTCATTTTCTTAGGTTATATGCCCAGGAGTGAGATTATTGGCTCATATGGTAACTCTTATTTTTAGCTTTTAAAGGAATCTCCATATTGTTTTCCATAGTGGCTGCACCAATTTACATTCCCACCAACAGTGCACAAGGGTCCCATTTCTCCACATCCACACCAACTTTTGTTATTTGTAGACTTTTTGATGACAGCCATTCTGACAGGTGCAGGGTGACATCTCATTGTGGTTTGGATTTGCATTTCTCTGATGATTCACAATGTTGAGCATCTTTTCATGTGCGTGTCAGCCATCTGGATGTCTCCTGGATGTGCAGTTCCTTTTGCCTTTAGCCTCACAGACTCCACTTTTTTCCAAAGTCACTCATGTCAGCACGTCTTTTCCCCTCAGCCCTTCAGTGGGGGCATTTCGTACATCTGTGATGCAGTTTGATTCTTCTGTCACGGTCTGCATTCCATCCTGGAGTCCCCTGGCTTCCTTCAAGGTTTTCACAGCTTCTCTACCTTTCTCAGGTTCCCTCAGCTGCTGGGCGGGGGAGTGGACTGCAAGGAGTGGAGTTGAGGCAGGAAGACAGACAAGAGCACACGGCACCCAGGTGAGACGGTTTGGACCTGGGTGGCTGTCGTGGTGATGAAAACACGTAGATGATATAAACTGAGACATAGGTGCACGGACGTGAGTTATATTTTTGCAGCAAGTATAAAGATGTTCCAGAGGGATCATAACTCCCTGTTAAAGTCTGTCCTAAAACCAGAAGGCTCGCCCTCCTCCATCCCAGCCCCCAGGGGAGTGTTAGGCTGGGTGGGGACCTTTAAGCATGACATCACCACATCCCGGAGAGTTCTGCTTAATAGCAAGAGCACTTTATTGCTCACGTGGATGGCATCTTCCAGTGCAGACGGGTCGTGTCATCTAATCATCCTGCGTGCCATAATAAACACAGTCGGCCGGGCTGTTTTAAACTGTCATGAGGCGAGGGAGGTGTCACTCACCTCAGCCATCTGCTCGGCAGCAGGAACAGCTGAGCTGGGTCTGGCCGAGGGGACGGTGTATACACTTTCTGCTTCTCTGATAGATTTGTTTGGGGAAAATGTTCTAGTGATTAATGAGCCATTTCCTTACTGATACACCACACGTGGCACCCTTAACAAATGACTCCGGGGCAGCCTTGGCGAAGCCCCGCCCTGACCGTATCCGGGAGAGGTCAAGCCCCCGGGTGGACAGCCCTGGGGAAATGCCTGACTGTGCAGGCTGGAGGGCAAGGTGGGCGTGGCAGGGGGCACAGGGACCCACAGAGGGGCTCGGCTGGGGAACCCAGGCTGCAGGACCCAGAGTTTCCTCCTGTTCCATCCAGTAATGTTCCTCTTGATGGTCCCTGCAGACGCGAGCTCTTTGGGTAAGTCAATATTCCTCCAACTGGTGACAGTGTATTTTGTGTCTTGGATCCACTCGCTGGCTTTACGAGAGATGTGATGGTCCCCTTGCAGTGCCTGGGGACTCTGTCCTGTGATTTGGGACAAGAAGACACAATTGACAACCCTGAGTACACTGTCCATGGACTCTCTATTGTCACACAGCATCCAGGATTCCCCTCGAGTTCTTATTGTGAAGGTCAGTGTCCCACTGGGACAGTCCCCAAAGAGGTCTCTGCTCAGGTGGGGCTCACAGCCCCAGGTGATCCCACCTACTTACACCCCAAGGAGGGGTGTCAGTGAGCCACACTGGGGCCTCACCCAGCTCACTTCTCTTAACTTCAGTCTCTGCAGAGTCCCAAGGGTCACCTCACACCCCAGGGTGTAATGCAGGTTCCCAGGACTGGAGGAGAAGCTGCCCTTCCCTGCTGAAGGGAGAGGAATGGTTGCAAGGTCTCAGAGCCCCGAGCGGCTAGGAGATGCTTGCGCTCAGAGGACACTCACTCCAGCTCTGCCCTGACTCCTGTTTCTACTTGGTCCTTCCCCTCCCTCCTCCTGGCGTCTCCTATGCAACCTTCAAGTCTCAGCACAGACGCCACCTTCACCGGGGAGACATGCAGACCCCTCCCCAGGGAGACATCTTTCTGTCAGCGCCTGCGACATTCTGTGCTCACCCTAAACATGGGATTGCCATGTTCAGAACAGCCCTTGTGGGGACGTCCTCACTCCTAAGAGTGTGGGATTCCTGAAGACAGGGGTTAGGTCTTCACATTGCTGGAGACTCTCGCAAAATACACACTCAACAAGTGTCCAGGGAAGGAGGCTGAGGATGAGGGAGTGAGACTGACCACGGGGTGACCTGCCTGGGGATGCTCTAAAGCACACAGGAAGGGAACCAGAATTTAGGAAGCGCCTCCAAAGCTTTTCAACCTGCTGGTCATGAACTTGACTTACAAGGTGGTGGCCATCATTCGTGGAATAGAATGGGGTGGAACACAGGACAAAGTAAGAGAAATTGTATGTCTATGGTAGGCATAAGTGTTGTCTCACACACACACACCCAGGATGCACCAAAACTCATCGTTGGGACAGACTCCCGTGTTCAGTTTTGGCTTCAGCCTTGACCTTCAGGCTGAAGTGCTTGTTTCAGCATCGCTTTTGGCTCCTGCAGTCTTGTGTGGGTCAAGGGTTGGGTGATGCTCTAAGTTGCTATTCTATCTAAGCTATTTAACTTTAAGGGGCAAATCATAACATTCAGATTTATCATTAATATATGAATATTCACTTTCAAACATGGACACCCATTCTAGATGTAACCCAGAGCGAAAGTCTCCTTACTCACTGTATATTTTAAAAGTCTACCAGTCCACGAGCATATAAATGCATAGTTCACGCTGCATGAGTAACACACTGTGATAAATGATTATTTGAAGCCTATTAATTTTATACACAAAAGTTACTAAAATTCTCCATATGGTTAAATAAGGAAATAGATTGGAAGGTGTTGGCTAGAAAGAGGATGCACTTTAAGTAATATTAAGAATAGCATTGTAAAGCCTTTTGGGCCAGAAATAGTGACAAAGATTTAAGCAGTAAGCAGACAGGGAGACAGAAGCTCTGTCATGTTCTCCTCTTTGTGAGATGGTCTGGGTGGTAGCATTCATAGCAGCAAACAAAACCAGTAACTCTAGCTATGTGTTGTTTTTGAATTCCATTAGGCCATGGGTCTCTTAAGAAAAAGAAACCCTCTTTGAGAATTCTTCACATCTTACATAAATGAATGAAAAGCAGAACGCCAGCATTCACGGTCTCGAAATGTCATGAGAAGGCAAAACTTCAGAAGCACGACCTGCATCGGGCTACAGAATTAATCCAGACACAACAGACAGTGTGAGAATGTGAAGGAAGTGGTCCCGGGCACCGCTGTTGACGGGGTCCGCGCAGGAGCACCGTATTCTCGGGGACCTCGTTTTTCTCTGTTTCACTTTGCAGACGTGCAGGAGGCGAGCAGGAGGGGGACTGGCCGCCCAGGAAGTCCTTGTTCCTGGCGGTCCTGCCTGCCTTTACCATTCTAGTCTCTAAAATTTCAATGGAAGTCTAATAATAAATCAACATTTTAAATCCAAGTTTAAATACATTTGAATTTTGTTCTTTTTTTATCAGTAAAACCTAGATGCTTTGATATGCGTTTTAGTCAACTCTTGATTTTCACATCTGAGCATTTGCATTTGGCCACTATATGTATTCAGGGCACCTCGAATGTCCATGTGTGTGCACGTGTGTCCGTGTGTGTGCATGTGTGCCTGTGCGTGTGTGCCAGTGTATGCATGTGGGCTTCTGCTATCTGAGGTTCAGATGCCCCCCAGTCCCAGCCCACACCTGGCCAGCACGCCCACCACAGGACTGAGGGGCTCTTCTTCAGGGCCCTGGGCTGGGACTGATACGGGCTGGATCTGAGGATCGACCTCAGGGAGGTGAGGGTCCCGGGGATGGCACCCTTCCAACTGTCTCAAATGATTGCTCAGACGACGCTGAGAGACACCCTCATGCTCCTTCACTGACCCCTTGAGGATCCATTGATGACCCAGAGGTCCAGGCTTGGCCCCTGGAGTCTCGCATGTGGATCGACACCGCGGCTGCTCCCCGTGGGGAGTCTCGTCCCAGCTGAGTGACTCTGGGGAAGGGGTGTGGAATCCGCGGGTCTGAAGGTGGCTCTGTACAGTCCACAGAGGCATTTAGGGGGTCCCAGGAACATCCCCAAACTGGGGGCACAATTTTGTGTGATGTGTGCACATTTTTTTTAAGCTTTCATAACTTCTATCTTATTTTCAAAGAGGTCAGTGACCGAGAAATGATGAGAGGCCCATGTCTCTGGGAGTTTAACCAAACTTCTGATTCACCAGCTTGAATCCTGGACTGCCTTTGTGATTGTAGGAAAAGCTGATTCTTCATTTAGTTGGCTGCCCTCCAAGATAAAACGGTGTCATCGCGGAGGAACAGAGCTCCAGGCTGACGGCCTGGGTGGGGGTCACTCCCTGGAAGGGATTAGCCAGGGGCAGGGGGCTCCAGCCTGCCCCAGGGGCCCAGGGCCTGGACAGTTCCTGGCCCAGCTGTAGGAGTGGGCTCGTGGCCGGGAGCAAAGCCAATGAAGGATGAGTGTTTGGGCTCAGAATCTTGGCCATCTTACCAGAAGGCAAGGCCAGAAAAGGCCTGGTCACTCGGGATGTGACCTTCATTTGCTAGTCACGTTGCCTTGTAAACAGCCATCGCTCAGCCCCAGGAGGAAAGCTGGGCTGTCAGGACTGGGTTCGCGCCCGCCTCGCTGGCCTCATCTTGCGAGGGGTAAAGGAGGTCAGGGCGAGCTCTGCGCCAAAACCCAGCCTCACCATCAGACCATGGAGAGGCCACAGTCAGACCACGGTGAGGCTTCGGTACGTGGGGCTGTGCACACTACAGTTAGACAATGCAGCTCAGCTGGACCAAAGGGCAGGGGTGTAAACGAGGTCCTGCAGACGGTGAATTCAAAGATTTCTTAATCCAGTCCGTCTGCGCCGACTGTTCAGATGACGACCCCGTGGGTTCAAATTGGGTAAATGCACATGCTACCATTTTCTTGGTAACTTCAGTCTCTGGGACATATATTTTCTCTCCTGTTCACTCCAAACCTGTTCTCTCTGTGGTCCTCACTGACGCTGAGCAGATTCCTCGTGGTCACTTCTGGCCCCTCCCTCTTTAGGGTCCCTCTCTGCTCCCAGTTCGTTGACCCTCATCTGCCTACTCCATGTCGACGCTTGTCAGTCAAGACCCCATCGTTACAAATGAGAGGACCAGACTATGACCTCTACAGTAAAACAGCGTCGGGGGCGGGGAGTCGAGGTAGCACGCGCTAATGGGCGGCTTCCTCGGGCTCAGGCCTCACGATCAGCAGGTCTGAGCGCATTCTGACCTTGCGCCGCTCAGCTGGGTGCTCAAAGGTCAGGGAGAATCTAACTTGTCTGGTTTGGACCGTGTTCCCCCGTTGACAGTGTTGGATGCATTTGGAGTGCTGGTGGAAATAGAAAACGGTGGGTCTTCAAAGGAAGACAAGGTCCTGGTACCAGGATGAGGGGGGATGGATGCTGCACAGGCAGAAACACGTGTGTCCATCACAATGCCTCAGACAAGACACACACAGTGAAAAGACAGAGTGCGCTTCCCAGGGGGCAGGGCACGTCTGAATGTAGCCGCACTTCTCTGTGGAGTGTCACACATTCAGGCTGATAACACAGCTTCCCTGGAATCAGCTCAGGCTAACCCCTCCTGGCAGGACGGAGCAAGGCTGATGGATTTTGTTTGTGCGAACTGACCATTTGGTAATCTTGCAGCCACCCTCCGCCTATTGTCCCGCAGGATACAAGATAAGATGTGCACACATCAGGAAGGGCGCGTCTGAAACAGCGTGTCGCTTCAGCAAGGAGTTAGCCGGAGAGGGGCCAGGATCTCCAGCAGAAGCTCCGGGGATCAGTATCTCTTCGAGGCCCAGCAAGACAAAGCCAAGCCGTCCTGACACAGAAGTGGGCAAACTGGCTCAGGAAGGAGCTAGGCAAGAGTGGGAGGTCTGCCTGTCTGTCATGGGGCTGCCACTAACCGGCTGGCGTCCTGAGAAATCAGTGGGTAGATGCGCATGGCTGTGTATAAAGTAGATAAACAAGGACTAGTGTACAGCACAGGGAACTACATTCAATTTCTTGTAGTGAGCCACAATGGAAAAGAAACTGAAAATGTGTATGTGTATGTATCTGTGTAACTGAATCGCGTTGCTGTGCTCCTGAAACTAACAGTGTCAATCAGTGACACTTCAACAAAAAATAAGAGTTAAAAAAAAAAAAAGAAATCAGTTAATCTCCCTGAGCCTCAGTTTTCTCATCTTTAAACAAGGCTGATTGTTAAGGTAACAATCCAGAATCTTCTCTGAATCCACAGCCAAATGGCCAAGGCTGGACGACGTGCAAAGCCATCTGTAACTCCATCCCAGGACTTGTCTCCCTGTGCTTGACTCTGTGTGTGTGTGTGTGTGTGTGTGTCCCGGAGCACCTGGTCATCTCCTCCAGGGCAGGGATCCTGTGCATATCTGTGTCCAGTTCACCTAGAACGGTGGCTGGTGTACGATGTGCTCGTACTGGATATTTACTGAATGAATGAACGGGTGAGTGAGAGAGTGAGGACGACTCACTGGCCAGACTTCCTACCTTAGAGGATGCCACGGCCATCGAGCATCAGGGCGCCCTCTGTCGCATAGAGCATCCCTAAGGAATGAGACCCCTAGCTCAGGGGTGCTGGGGCGGCATCCCTAATCCGCCACGGCTGTGTGTTTCAGGAAACTTCTCTCTCTCTGGAGCCCACTGATAAAAGGAAATCCTGACCCACATGGAGAGGTCGGGTCTGCTGGGGCCCTCACGGCTCCGGAAGTCACCGAGCGGGGGAATTAGATCAGGGTGAAACTCACCCCAGGTTGGGGGTTGGGTGAGGCTCCAGTGCAAGAACCCTCACGCAGGAGCCCCGGCGGCGCAGCGAACGCAGGCTACGCTCTTTACTCTCCTGTGTGGTGGCATGGGAAGGGGTGGCCTGCTTTCAAGAAGAGTGTGGAGCCAGCACTTCCTAGCCATGTGGCGCTCACTTAACGGCCCTGAGGAAGGACAAGTCTTTCTCCGTGAAGTCCCCCGGGGATTTGAGGGCCAAGTCCAGGCAGATCCCACGCTCTGGAGTGAAGTACTGTCTTCTCCCCTGCCAGCCCCCAGGTCTGGGCTATGATTTCAGTCTTAAGGGAGCAAAAATCTCTGAAAGCAGCATCTTTCACTATAGTCGAGAGGCGAAAGCAACCTAAGCATCCACAGACGGACGAAGGGATAAACACGGTGTGGTCCAGCCACACAACGGAGTATCATTCAGCCCCAAAAAGGAAGGCGATTCTGACACGTGCTCACACTTGGATGAACCTCAAGAGCATTCTGCTGAGTGAGACAAGCCAGCCACAAACAGACAAATATTGCGTGCTTCCACTTAGATGAGGCTCCCAGAGTGGCCAGATTCAGAGAGACAGGAAGTGGAACAGGGATGGCCGGGGGCTGGGGGAGGGGGGTGGGCAGTTGCTCTTGCTTAACGGGCACAGAGTTTCAGTTTGGCAAGATGAAAACGTTCCTGAGTTGGGTTGCACAACCATGTGACTATACCTAATATTGGCAAATTGTCCATTTAAAAATGATCAAGGTGGTTAAGAGAAACAGAGAGAGAGAGCTTGCCCGGATGCCATCACCCACACAAGGAGCTTAGATATTTCAAATAGAAGCAACACAGAATCCAAATGTCAGCTCTGGTGATGAAGGAAGACACCACAGCAACAAAGGAACTCAAATTAATCCACAGACGTGAGTTAGGGGCCTCCCTGCCTCTCAAGAAGCAGGTGTAATTGGCTCAGTCTCCCACCAAAGCCCTGGTCCTTGGCAGCCCCAAGCCCTGGTCACAGTCCCCGCCCTCCCGAGGACTCCCCACAGCCTGTGCATCCTGCACAGCACAGAGCTGAGCACCGCACTTCTCTGAGCCCCACAGAGCACCATGACACTCAGAGAAAGCAATTCAGAAGCACCTGGGGCCTGGGAAGCGGGAATGTGACACCATGGGCATCATGCTGGCCACCCTGTCACCAACAAGCTTTCCTGGCATCTCCACCTGCTCCACATTCCCCATCCTTTCCCAAAAGCAGTAAGTGCCTTCTTTGGAACCGCGGGTCAGCTTCCTCCCTCCTCTGAGGCTTCAGCTCCAGGGTCAGGAGGCCTCCAGTGGTTCAACTTAAGGCCACGGTAAGAAGAAAATGTTCCAAAGAGTGTTGGCTCTCTGCTCACGTGGAGTCCTAGTGCCTGCTGCCAAGACAACACAAAATGGTCCACATCGTGGCTGGGTTTCTGTGGAATAATAAGGTTGCTGGGGAAATGAGCTAGCTGTCCAGGGACAGGGGGAAGGTGTACATTTAGATCCACATCTTACATCCAAGCAGCAGGATAAGTGTCAGACAGATAAAGGAGTCAAGTGGAAAAGACATCCAGAGAGGCCAATATTTGATCTAGGCTACAAAGATTAAAAGTAATGGCAGAAATAGCAAAAGAAAAGTGGACAGGGTTAACGACATTAAAATATAAAACTCCTAAACAAATGGGCAAGGTTTAAAGGCCTGGGAACAAATCTACATCATATGGGACTGGCTTCTACCTTTCCTAGAAATAGCTCAAACAAGCCAGTGAGAAGGGCAGTAATGCCTTTATATAAAAGAAAGCAGTGCTTGGACACCCTGCTCTCTGCAGAGGAAAGAAAAATGGTCACCACAGAGTGTCCCAATTCTCTTTTCAAAGGACATCCCGTTCGACAGCAAGATGTGACTCATTGTCTGTACAACTGTCAAAAGACTTTCATGACAGCCCTCAATGCTGACAAACTGTCGTGACACAGGGAGAATGCAATCATCTCAGTTTTCATGGAATTTTATGTTTCAGCAAATCTTCTGAAAAGCAATTCGATGATAATGAGGAATGGCCTTGAAGTGTTCACTTGGGGCAACCTTCCAGGACTCTGCTGTGGATACACGCACTGACACACTGATGCACGGGTGCACTGAAGTACGTTCCCAGCTTTTTATCAGTTGTATCTGCAAGTATGAAAACCTGGCAAGAATTTGGCTGCTTAGTGACATTCGGATGGCCACGCGAATTGATATATTCATACAATGGAATACCACGCAGACACTAAAAATTATGTTTTGGTGGATTTAAACGACAATTTAGTCAACAATAATTTTAAAAGCAATGTTAAAATATTCTGTATGTATTAAGATACTCATTTATAAATAAACATACATATACACTTATAATATCTTTAGTAAAAGACTGGAAATCTGGCCAATAGGCTCATGAAAAGAGGCTCAATATTGTTAATTATCAGAGAAACACAAATCAAAACCACAATGAGGTATCACCTCGCACCAGTCAGAATGGCCATCATTAAAAAGTCCACAAATGATAAAATCCTGGAGAGGGTGTGGAGAAAAGAGAACCCTCCCACACTGTTGGTGGGAATGTAATTTGGTGCAGCCATGATGGAAAACAGTATGGACATTCCTTCAAAAATTAGAAATAGGCTTACCATGTGATCCAGCAATCCCAGTCCTGGGCATGTATCTGTAGAAAACTCTAATTCAAAAATATACAGGCACCCCAATGTTCAGAGCAACACTATTTACAATAGCCAAGACATGGAAACAACCTAAATGTCCATCAGCAGATGATTAGATAAAGAAACTGTGGTATATATACACAATGGAATACTATTCAGCAATAAAAGAATAAAACCATGCCATTTGCAGCAACATGGATGGACCTAGAGATTATCAAACTAAGTGAAGTAAGTCAGAGAAAGACAAATATCACATGATACCACTTAAGTGGGGAATCCTAAAAATGACACAGATGAGCTATTTACAAAACAGAAGCAGACTCACAGACATAGAAAACAAACTTATGGTTACTGGGGGGAGGGATAAATTAGGAGTTTGGGATTAGCAGACAAACTTCTATGTATAAAATAGACAAACAACAAGGATCTACTGTAGAGCAAAGGGAACTGTATTCAATAGTTTGTAACATAAAGAAAAAAGAACATGAAAAGAAATATATATTATGTCTAACTGAATCACTATGCCACACACCAGAGATGCATACAACACTGTAAATCAACTCCACTTCAATAAAAAAAAAATTTAAAGAAACTGGAAATCTGCTGAGTCAATTAGATATCCACTTGAGAAAAAACACACTGTACAAAAATCACTTCCAGATTTAAATGTGAATTTACCTTAAATAGACTTAAATGTTAAAGTAAAAGCAATGAAGAAGGTAGAAAAAAAAGACTATTTTCATGAACATGGCAGAACGTTAAAACGCCGAGCCATGAAGGGGAAAACAGACTAGCACGATGTTTTAACGGTAATGAAGAGAGTAGAAATCCAAGCTGCGGAGTGGAAGGCAGGTTTGCAGTACGTATCCTTAGAAAAGAATTCATAATCAGAATGCGTAAAAAACTTCCACAAGTTAGTAAGAAGAAAAATGAATGGCTTCGTAGAAAAATGAGCAAAAGAGTTGAAAGGGACCTTCGCAAAGGAGGCTCTTCCAAATGGCCAAGAAACATGAAAAGAATGGCTCAACTGGCAAAAATGAGAACAAAGAAAGCGTTGGCAAAAGCCACCAGCACGCCGGTGCCCTGCTGGCGGGGAGGGCAGTGGGAGAACCGGCCAAAGTCGGGGACAGGTGCACACAAACTGTGCTGCTCACACCGGCAGCGAGAGCAAACCGCACACGATGGTGCGGGTCCGGCTCAGCAACACAGTGTTGAGCACAAGCTCCAGCCCCAGAAGAGAACATTTCGTGTGATCCCGTTGGAGTAAAGTTTGAAAATGGGCAAATCTGATCCGAGCTGCCCGCTGTCATCCCTGGAGTGGGGGCCGGGGGCGGGGGCGGGGGCCCTCCGCACTTGGGGAGACGTGGTGCCAGCCGCGTGGCTTGTTCAGCCTGAGAAAACTGCCCAAGCTGCACTCTCAGGACCTGCCTGCTTGTTGTGTGGGTGTCACATCTGAACTTTTGTTTTTAAGAAACGGGAAGGAAACCCTGGGAGTCGGTGCGCAGTTACCATACCTGGGTTGCAGGTAATTCTCCTTTTCTTCTTTATGCCCAAAATGAGCACATCTTCCTTCTCTCAAAAATAAATCTTTTTGTTGTTTTGGGTTTTGCTTGTTTCAAAGTCCACCTGCCGCCTTCATGAGAACAAGCCCTGTGATGCGTCCACCTGCTGGGAAGCATGGCTTTGGCGGGCGGAGTGCGTGGGGAGGGGTTCCTGCTCTCGGAGAAGGTCCACCTGCTAGCACAGCTCCTCACAGAACTTTAAGACACGTGTTTTCAGAAGCCCGCGGGCCCACTCTATGCAACAGCATCAACACTTTCCTCCCTGGGGAAGCGGTCAGTTGCGTCCTCCCGCTCAGCGTCTTTTTCAGTCCCGGCTCTGACTGCATGAGAAGCATCAAAGAGGCAGCATATCCACAGAGGCCGGGATGGCACCTGCTTTGTCCGTTTCTGCTCTTGAGCAGGGGATCCTGAGCTGCCCGTTATGGACCAGAAAGTGCCAGGGAGCACTGGGAAGAGGAAGACTGTGCATCCTTTCCAAACGTGGCTTATTTCCGCAGGAAGAGGGCCAATAACAGAAGATGCTCATGCTGACGTACGTGCTGAAGCTCTGCATCTTACTGATGCTCCGGGCAATAGCATCTCTTATCAACACACCCTCTTATCAACATCCTTTCGCTCTCAAATATCAGACCACCCAACTCAAAATGTCTTAAGCACCAAAGGCAGTTTATCTCACACCGAACAGGAAAGTACGGAGGTGAGCTCCGCACTCAGCTTTGACCTGGACTCTGACTGTTTGTCTGTCACTTTCTTAGTCGTGCGCATCTCTCTGTGTTTTGCACCCCCACTCCCCAGGATAGCCACATGGCAGGGACCCCAAGCCTACACGCCTCCTCATTCACATCTGCAGCCATCCAACTGAGGCCTGATCTTGGGGCCGATGGAACACTCCTGGACCAACCCAGTGACCAGGAGGAGGGCACCCTGCCACAGGCCTGGCTCACCTGACCAGATCTGTACCAAGGGCATTTGGCCTCCTGGGGCTGGCGTGGGGTCTACCAACCAAACTACTGAAGGGGGGATGGAGAGGACAGTGGGGAGGGACCCGCAGTGCCTTATACCCCCTACACGGGCAAGGGAAAGGGGAAGAATGGTTGTCTGACCCCAGACTTCTCACAGGACACATCTGGAGTTCATCACTTTAAGAAAAGATGGAGAGGAAGATGGACAGTAGGATCTTCTCCTTCCCCCAAAGCCCTTGCAGGCTTCTGTTGAGAAAGGCACACGGGACCCCTACCTACTTGGTGGCAGGCCCTCCTTGCCCTGAGGTTCTCTGGGCCCACCCCCTGGATCCAGCCCCCTCTGTTAGTGGTCGAGTGGCAGGGTGGGCTGCCGAGGGGCTGGCGGAGGGGGGTTGTTACACTGTACTTGGTCCCACCTCCGTGGCCCCCGCCAGCAAGTTCCGAATCAGCGGTGCCACCAGGCCCTGGGGGATGGAGCACGTGGGGAGCTACCCGGCATCGTCACTCCCTTTAGACCCTTTGAGAATTACCGCCCGGGTTTTTCTTTCCTCCCGTCTGTGGAAGGCAGGTTGGAGCCCGCGCAGACTGGGAAGGAAGGAAATGGTCGGCTTTGGAAGGACCGCGCTGTACAACCTGCCTCTGATTGTCTCCCCGCCCAGCGACCTCTTCTTTTAAAAGCACCAGCCTTTTCCAAGGCCTGGGAAAGAGGGCCAAGAAAAGCACAGGAACGCCTTCTTTCAGGGCCTTTCATGTGGTAAAGCAGCCCCTTGAAGGGATGCTCTGTGTGAGCCTGGAGATCACGGGGCTAATACAAACCAGAGCCGCGGCCCATCTAAGAATCCTGGTCTAGATTCATTACCGCTTTCAAAGGGGACCCTGGACCCTCCTTTTATCTCGTCTTCTATCAGCTGAATGACGCAAGTGTTTATAAAGGGCTCAGCCGAAGAGATAACGCGTTATCACTCCTCCCCGCCCGAGAGGGGCGGAGGGACCTTTCCTCTAAAGACGATTAGATCTTAACTCCCTATGGGTGAGGAAACCCAGACTTCACGACCCTGCTCTGGCCCTGTTCATGGCCCCGCACAGCTAGGCGTCCCAGGAAGGTCAGAAAGAAGGGTCTCCGGCAGCCCGGCCCACCGAAGTGATGATCCTTCCGAAGGGAAGCAGGCTCTTGTTTCCAAGGGAGTTGGATCCCAGAGCAGATGACGTGCAAAGAGGATGGGGATTTTCTTGCTCAGGGTGTGGATTAGCTCAGCCTGAAGTTCACAGAGGACCAGACACTGTGTGTCTGATACAAGACGGAGGGGTGCTGACAGTCCCCAGTACGTGGGGGGCTCCTTTGGCCTGAGAGGAGCGTGTTCAGTGGAAGTGACAGAACAACTCACAGGTCACCCTCAGCTTTGGGGCCAGGACCTCGCTGATCTTGGTGTGGCCCCAGGCAGTGACTAAACGAGACTGAGGTGCAGAGACGTGGCCATTTCCACCGGACACAAGACTCGGCCAACAAGGACGCCTAGCCGCAGAGCTCATGGTCGGGCAGGCAGGGATGATGTCGGGTCCGCATCACTGTCTGGCAGCCCCTGCCCCTTCCTGCTTCTTCCCTTTTCCTTTCAAAGCCAGTGCCCTCAAAGAACCATTGCTCTCCTACCTCAGTCTCAGCATTTGCTTCCCAGAGGGTCCAACTGGCCCATCACACGCTCAAATCCCACATCACCCAAAAGTTCTCACGCACTTACCCACCCAGCCGTCCACAGGGGGTGGTCTCGTGTCCCCCTCCCTGCAGGAGCTACCACTTGAGGCCCCCAGTGAGAGGGAGCCTCAGGGACCATTTAAAGGACAGCAGGACGGTTTGGAGAGTTGGGAAAAGAGTCTTCTTGGAACCTGGCCCTGCCCAGACTCTCCTCCTCCATATGTGTGCCCGGAGGCGATTAGCCGAAGACAGTGATGGGGGGGGCACTTTTATTGACCAGAACACCATCCTAAGGATCTCCCCTTGGGGGAAGGTGCATCTGAAAATGCTCTGTCGAATCCAGAGTGGCATCGAGGTCTGTGGCAAGCCAGGCAGAGTGCTTCTTGGGTGGGGCTGTATGCAGAGTTTTCGCAGGCCAAGAATCACAAACTGAGCTAAAGACTCCAGACTGGGTCCTCATCAGACGCTTTGAAGGATAAAGAAGATGCTTTTCATCACCCAGCTTTGTCTGACGCAGCTCCAAACATAACAAAATGCCTTCTCCTGAGGACCCGGCTTCAGGCAGCATCAGGTGACCCTGTCCCAGCCCGAGCAGGAGGCAGCTGGCACCTCTGCCTGGAGAACCCTCCAGCCCCGGCTGAGGGTAGACTCAACAGCATTCATCTTCATCCTTGTGTAAGCTTGCTCCTGTAGCTTATCCTGTAAAAATTCTAAGCCTTCCCTTTTCTCCGAGCTACACCCTAGTGGCTTCTTTCTTGGTCTGTTTATACAAAGCGTAAGGCACCTCTAAATGATGTTTGGACAACTTAGTCATTTTTCAAAATGTTACGTGGAATTTTAGAGTTTTTAAATTGCAATTCAATACATACATAGTGCATTCAGACCAGATTTCCCTAACCTTAACCCTAACTCTAAAATCTGACGCTAACACCAAGCCTAACCCTAACTCACGCGTCTTTAACCTGAGCTCAGGGGAAAGAATGTCTGTCTCTCCATCCACTGATATTTTTGCAGGACTCCAGGGGCTGTCTTTAATCTGGCAATTTACCCTATGAAAATATGTCCCAACTCAAAAAAAAAAAATGATGATTTTGTGTTATTTTTATTGTGGGTGGATTGCAGAAAGCCAGAAGGAAATTCTGTTTTCTAGACTGCTTATTTAACTTGGCCGGGGAAATGCCTCTCTAACGGGTGTCCTTGAAGGCAGTCAGAGCCAAGAAAAAGCACTGCCAAGCCTAAAAGGGTGAATAGTCCAAAAAGTAATAGTTAGCAAATTATTTTCAGGAACAATGCCCACTACCACCATAATTATTTATTAAGGCTTGGAAGTCTTGGTTATTGTAACATTATAATAATATAGGAAACAGGATAAAGGGAAGAAACGCGCCTCACAGATAACACCAGTTCAGACTTTCTTCATCCAGACACAGCTTAGTTAAGTGACTTTAAAGGACAAACATGTAAAGACCAATAGCACCTCAGTGTAGACCCCATCCACAGCAGTACAGAAAATAATCTACCCACAGAGGTGATTTGGGGGAAACTGTAACATACAAAGAAAACCTCAAAGTTGTATTGGAAGTCAATCCATTTTAGGGGCAAAAAATATTTCTAGATGTAGAGATGAATAATGCAAACAAGGTCTTTATGAGTTTGGCAAAAAATAATTTTGCAATTCATCTGAAGGAGCAATTGGCTTCGACTTTGAAAAGACCGTCTGCAAAAATGAGAGTGAGGGGGGAAATGTTTGAACTTCTAGCAGATCTTAAAATGTGTTTCAAGAGGCAGATTAATTAAAACATGAAAATATTGGCTAGAATCCAAGAGAGAGTTAAAAGGGACAAAATACATGAGCCTTGAGTTAAAGGCAATCATGTAGAAACATAGTCATCGATAGAATTTTTACCTTCCAGGCGCCATATTTAAAAATATAAAAGGAGACAGGAAAATTAATTTTAATAATCTGTTTAGTTTAACCCGCTATATCAAAAATATTATCATTTCAACCAATTGAGAAAAATGTTAAAGAGATATTTCACGTCCTTTTCTTGTGCTGTCTTTGGAATTCGGGGTCCCCGTGCTCAGTGGCACGTGCGGCCAGTGGTCATCACATGGTTACAGCACAGATGGTGGCAGAGGGAGTTTTAAAGGCCATTGGACAAGTATCAGGAAAACAGTGGAGAAGGGAAACAGATATTTAATACCTGGTATAATGTCCTGATAATGACTTATAAAATCTAGAAGTGCACCACACTGCAGGCCAGCTGACAGAAGAAAATTCGAGATGCAGGGGATCATAAGCTATTTCAAAAATAAGAGCACAGATCAGCCAGCAGTAAGCTGAACAGCGTCATGTCTTGGTTGGACCTGGCAGGAGGCCTGGAGGGAGGGCAGAGGCAGGAGGCGACGGACGTGTTGGAGATGGATGGGCTGCTTACTGAGGCAGGGCCTGCAGAAGGCGGCCAGGTGCCCAAGACCCAACCACCAAAAGGCAGAGAAAGGCTTTCCAGAGTGATTCAGAAAGCTGTCAGGCTCCGGAGGTCCTTGTGGGGCGAGGCTGTGTAGCAGAAGTTTCCGGGCCAGGGTCCAGTTCAAAGTTCCAAAGAGTGTTGGCCAGTGTTGCGTAATCTGTCCGCAGTGGACAGGGCCCCACCCATGGAAGCCCCACCAAGGTGCCCCTGGGAGATGGTCTTGTGGAAGTCAGGGTTCCCCAGGAGCCGTCAGGGTTTCACACGGCTCCAGTCCTAGAGGGGTGGGGACCCCTCCAGACGCCAGCCACACTGCCGGGTGAGAGGACAAGACACAGGGCGACGCCTCAGACAGAACCGCGGGGGCGGGGGGCGCGGCAAGGGGCTAGGAGGTTGCGGGCCCCAAATTCGTGTGTTGAAGTCCTAACCCCCGGTGACTCAGAATGTGACTGTATTTGGAGACAGGGAGTTTAAAGAGGTAATTAAGTGAACTGAGGTCATTAGGGCGGGCCCCAATCTGATATAGCCTTATGAGAAGAGGCAATTAGGACACAGATACGCACAGAGGGAGGACCATGTGAGGACACAGGGAAGATGGCCATCTACAAGCCGAGGAGGGAGGCCTCAGAAGAAAGCAACCCTGACCACGCCTTGACCTTGGACTTGCAGCCTCCAGAGCAGTGAGAAAATAACTTTCTGCTGTTTAAGCCCCTCGGTCTGTGGTCCTTTGTTATGGCAGCCCCAGCAAACTAACACAGACGCGGAGACCAGCAGCTGCCCCAGTGAGAGCCCTCCCGCTCCCCAGGCCGCCCTGGAGGCCCGGGCCTGCCGAGCAGTGAAGGGGTGCCCGTGGGTCTTCACAGAAAGCTGACCTCTGCGTCTTGGGCAAGCAGCACATTCTCCTGAGGACTGAGAATAAATACTTAAGCGGGTTGGGAAGCCTGGACACGGGGCAGAAGTGGGGACCAAGAGTGAGGGATGCCAGATAAAATACAGGACCTCCTATTAAATTTGAATTTCAAAAAAGCAACACAATTTTTTAGCGTGGGTATGTTCCAAATACTGCATGGGGATGCATGTTTTTAAACAATTATTTGTTATTTATCGGCAATCCAAATTCCCCTGGCAGTCTTGTATTTTTATTTGATAAATTGGACAGCGCTCTTCAAATATAAGGGAAGGCCAGATGGCCCAGCAAAGGATGCAGAGGAGGGCCACCTGAGGGGGACAGGCTGATGGAGGAGAGGAGGGGGAGAGCTCACAGGGACTAACCAAGGCAGGAACTTTCTGAGACTCAAGCAAAGTCAGAATTGCAATGGGGAGGGAGGTGTATCTCAGTGGTAGAGCACATGCTTGGCATGCATGAGGTCCTGGGTTCAATCCCCAGCGCCCCTGTTAAGGGAAAAAAAAAACAAAGCTGGAATCGCAGTGAAATGTTGCACAGATTTAACTGCATCAACATTTTATAGCTAAAATGCAAGGAACAAGGAAAAATAACAGACGGGGAGAAGCATTCCAACAACAAAATGGAGTTGGTATGGATACAAAATATGCATTTCCAGTTTGTAAGAAAAGTATCAAAATCTCAGTGGAAAAGTAGGTCAAGGACGTGATCAAACAACTTGTACAAGAGTCTACAATCATCAGGTTCGGAAAAGTATGCTGTGTTTTTAATGATTTCTTAAAGCCATTTCTTAAAAAAAATAAGGCTCAACCTTCATGTTTTTAAACAAGAACTTTAAGAAAAACTAAACTAAAATACTTAGTGAAAGTGAGAATGCGGTTCAGCTGATACGGCCCGTCCCGGCTGCCGGAACAGGCTTTGCTCATCCTTGCCGACGCAATGAAGTCATTCCTGGGTTTATCCTAAGGGTAATCGTTTACAATAAAGAAGGAAAAAAATATGACAGGCGAGGGTGCCTTATTCCATAAAATTCTGAATATACCTGAACAATGACCGCAAGGGAACATGGGAGAGAAAAGCCTTTGATGTGAGTGTGTTTTTCCTTTTCCTGTCGGGTCTTTAGTGCATTCTTCCTTTGCAATAACACTGTTAAGACTAAGAAGCAGTTGCGTTTTTTTGCAGAGGGCTGCTGGTGAGGGTGCGCCCGCAGGGGCCCCACCTGGCTCATGACATGAGGATTTGGGGAGTGTCAGCCCTGGAGGCCTCTGCACCTGCTTCTTGGCACAGTTCCCCGGGACCGCATTTCTATTCGTCGCCCCGCGTTTGCAGGTCTATTTTTGGCTATCCAGGCCTTTAAACAGCTACTCGAAAGCTCTAAAAGGCCTTTTCTGGCCAGAGATTCAATGTCCTGTAGGCTATTCTTAACGAAGAAAGGTTTCCATTGAAAGAGACTGTCATTTTATGCTATATATGTTTTAACTGGACTATCAGTGCCTCTCGTTCACTCTTCACTCCGACTGCTCACAACCAAAAGCCAAACTCGAAAGAAGCTATTGTGTTGACAGTCTTTGCATGGCTGGGGTAATAAATCTTTGCTGTCATTACACGGTTTTCCAACACCTGGGAGCAGGGGGAAGTGGTCTGCTGGGTTACCCCAGAAGTGTCTGCGCACTGGTTCTGGGAGAGATGACACTGGTCATTGAGGGGTAAGGAGGTTTCCTTAGGGGACAATTAAGGGCGTGCTGTTTACTGCTTGGGGGTTTCCTAAGAAATGAAGATTTCGTGTTAATATCAACAAGAAAAAGTGTTGGGCTCCACTGAGCTTCACAAACCTTTTCTTATTGCAAATTCTGGAACAGGAGACGACTTGTGTGTTACTGCTCAGGCACCATAATAAGGACCACAGAGGTGGGGTGGGGGCTCAAACAGCAGACGTTTATTTTCTCACAACTCTGGAGGATAGAGGTCTGAGATGGAGTGTCACAGGGTTGGTTCCTTCGAGCCTCTCTCCTTAGCTGGCAGGTGGCCGTATTCCCCGTGTGCCTGCACGTGGCCACCTCTGTGTGTGTCTGTGTCCAATTTCCTCCTTTAATAAGGACTCCAGACGTCTTGGAGTGGGGCCCACCCTAATGGCCTCATTATAACTTAATCACCCGTCTCCAAGTGCAGTCCCATTCTGAGGGACTGGGGTTAGGGCTTCAACATATGAATTGTGGGAGCCACAACTCAGCTCCTGACAACCCACGAGGTCAGTGGGGACCTTCTCTCTTGTTGGCCCCAAAGCTGCACAAGAATTCCAAGTGTTTCCTTACAGGACTCCAGCTTGGAATCATCGATCCTAAGCTAAACACCAGGAAGAATGTGGGAGAAGAGGCCAGCCGACCTGCCCCTCAGAAAAGAGCAGGAGGCAGCACATTCCTGAGATTCCTGTCTCAGACCTGCTGTGACCTCTGATGAGGGGAAGCCTCGGCACACGGGCCTCCTGCTGGTGCCAGGAAGCAGGGTATCTCCATCTGGGACCCCTGGGCCCATGAGGGCCGGGTGACATCTCCACAACCCTGGGTTATGACCTCCATCCTTCAGCCTGGCTTCGTGGCCTGATGCCACCTCTACCTGACCTGCGTGCTGTTCCTGGGTCTGGGTGCTTGCCCCCACTTCCTAATATTGCCACAGTGCACTTCAGTTCCCGTCAGCACTGCCAGCTAAGCCTGGCCTGCCCCAGCACACAGCCTCACCCTGATGGCCTTGAGGCCTCCTGCTCAGACTGCGGCCTCCCTGCCTCCAGGACGTAGGTTGGATTGAGGACGGCTGGGGTCCGCACTCACCTTCCTGAACCCCCCACCTCCGGGGGTCCCTGATGTGCCTGTAGGCTGGAGCGAGGCCACTTGTAACAGCAGACGGGGGTCCAGGTTTCCTGACTCCCTTTCCCTTCACCCGCTTTACCTTTAGCCACGCCAGGGGCTGGGTTTGAATTGCAGGGTACAGTAGGGGAGACCGTTCAGGTCTTTCCGGATCAAACAGAGGGAAGGATGCATTTTGGCAGCCCACGTACGGGTCGTGTTGACACCTAGCTCCCCTCCCCCCGATGCAGGGCGGGAGGCAGGCCCGCCCACCTTGGAGCAGACCAGCGTGTCTGCACTATTGGGCCTCAGTGCAGCCCCGCGGGGTAGGTGCCTGGCGTTCAGGGGACTGCGTGCGAGTGGATGGCTTGCTCGGAAGACAGGCAGCTGGCTCTAGCTGGTGTCTGTCCTGCAGAGAGGTCCAAAGACGTTATGTAATATTTGCAGCCGGAGAAGAGATTCCACAACAGGTGTGAAGCAACACAGTGCTAGCCGCCTGTCAGCATCACGGCCCCGGACAAGGCGTCCGGCCCCCGGAGAGCCTGCAAATGATGTGAACAGTCATCCCAGCGAGCGGTTAGCGCAGCCCCTGCGAGGCGGAAGGGCAGCCTCCAGGGCTCCCCCTGGCCCACAGCTCCACCCGGTCTTGGCTTTCCCTAGGGCAGCCCCAAGGTCTCCAATACGACACCAGCACCTTAACCCTTCGACTTGCCAACCCCTTTAGCTCTGATTAAAGACAGCCTGAGCTGGGGGGAGGGCACAGCTCAGTGTAGAGCGCGTGCTTAGGGTGCGCGAGGTCCTGGGTTCAGTCCCCAGCACTTCCATTAAAATAAAGAAAGCTAATCACTCCCCAAAACAAAAACAAGCTGCACTGCCTTGCCTCATTTTTATTAGAATATTAGAAGATATTAGAATATCAAATCTATTAGAATAAATAATATATATTATATAGTGTCTTTATTAGGCTCAGAAATTATCCAATAAACTGTTCGTTACTCAAGGTGAGCTAGTATGCACAAAGGGCAGTAAAATCTCAGAGATTTGCCTCAGATTCAGAAGTATAAGGCATCCTAGGATTTTCTGGCTCACTGGCTTAACTTTTTTTTTGGCCACTAAGCATTACATGGACCAATGTTGGAAAAATAGGGCAATGGAAAGGAACTAAAGACCTGAGCTTGGCAGAGGGAACTGCAATAGTGCTTTTAGGAAAATTCCAGTCACGAGGCAAGTGAATGCCCTTTGCTCGCTGAGGCCGGAGTCCACAATCGTGGCGGGGCGGGGAGGGCTTCAGGAAGCAATCCACTCTGTCTCCGTTGCTTGCTGTGTTTGGCAGACATCGTCCTTAAGACAGATGCTCAATTCTCAATAAGTCTTCTACAGGTAAGGTGTTCAGTTTCTGGGGAAACACCCCATCACCGACCCATCCCGGCAGACCCGAGGGAGATCTAGGGGTTCAGAAGCAGACAATCCGAGGGTTTTTTCTGTGAGGTCTCCCTAGAGGTAAGACTGCCCACGTGTGACACCTGCTCCCCATTTTCTGGGATAAAACACTTCCAAACTGCTGAAAACAAGTCGGCAGAAAATGATTCACCCTCTAAATTTCCCTCGACATTTGCCGTCAGAACCAGGAGAGCTGGGCTTCTGCGAAAATGGACACCCACCACAGCAACGGCAGTGACATTAAAATAAAAAAAGTCAACACATTCTAAGTCTTGTATTTCAAGGGGACAACACTTCTTTACTCTGTTCCTTAGTGCTCTGCACTTTAAGTCGCTATTCACTGGTTTTAGGAGGAAATAGCTAATGTATATTCTGCTTAAATGCTTAATTCTATCCAGTAATTTCAAAATTGCTTTTGTCTTTCCTGGAAAAAAAAAATCAAATCTGTTTCCTGGATAAACTCCCTCTCCGCCTGCCCCTCTTCCTGAAGTTTCTTTCCTGTTCGTGAGAGGAGTGATGCTGTGAGAACCTGCGTGGTTGGCGATTCTTGAGTGCAGAATTTTCTGGTGGCTGGACCATGACCTCTGTCTCCGGGCTGCTGGTGGCCTTGCTGGCATTTTCCACTCATGTCCCGAGTGTGACAGGCCATCCGGTCGGTCAGGGTGGGGCCACGCTCTCCAGCTGCCCCCCGTGTTCCCCGCTGACACCCGAGCGGCTCTACCCGCTGATTCCCGGTGTGGGACCTGCCCCTGCAGAGGCAGACCCCGCAGCCCTGGGAGACAGGAGGAGGTGATGCGGCAGGAAGGTGGGCCCAGAGGGCAGAGCTGTGTTTGCTGTCGAGGGTGGCTCTCCAGTGTGTTCCCTGGAGCAGCGATGTCAGCATCACCTGGGAACTTGCTAGAAACGGAGGCTCTCAGGGCCCACCGCAGCCCCCCTGAGTCAGGGATCCTGAGGGTGGGGCCTTGTTCCACCTGCAGGTAAAGTGAGAACCTGGAGAAAATCCAGCTCCCTGGGGACTAATGAATTGGGAAAATAGGAACTTTAGGAAAATTTAGGAATTTTCCCAAAATAGTCTTTTTTGTTTTTGTTTTTGTTTTTGATTCAAAGCCTGTCTTCCATCAATTTCAGAAGCTACCCAGCAGTCGGATGAGTTTTGATCAAACACTTTCTGCTCCTGCCACTCACTTTGAGCATCTCCAAGGTTGGGGGGCAGGTGGGGGGGCGGCATGAACACCCATGGGCGTCGGTCCCTACACAAGGCCAGGAGGGCTTCAGGCCCCTCCTCAGAAGGAAGGCGGGTGACCCCCAGGGGCCCAGCATTCAGAGAGGTGGCTGGGCCCAAATCTGTGAATCCATTGCCAGAAAGCCCCACACCCCATCTGTTATACACGAACACACATTTTTCGTGACAGACAGCATCTCCAGGAACCCGGGAGGCGTGAGGGTCAGGAGCAGGAAGGGCTGCTATGGAAATTTTCGTCTTTCCAGAGCATGGCTGTCAGCATCCTGGCAGCTCCTGAAGGCCATCGGTCCACCCAGAACAAGGCCAGCCTGGAGTGCAGGTTCCCTGAGCTGGTTGGCGGGGCTCCTGTGTCCTCCTCCGAGGCTGGAGCCCCTCTGGCTGAGCAGCCCCCTCCCCACTGTGTGCCCTGAACTGGCTCCCACCCGGATGGGTCTCCGCTGTCCCTCGGCCAGAGGAAGGCTCTCTCCCCTTCGCTCCAGGACAACTGGTCCTGGTGGGGACCGAAGGCTGCAGATATGTTGACCCGGCGAGCTGGAGAGCGGCCCTCACCCTGGCCCCGTCAGGGAGCTCCTCCTTCTTAGCGCTGTCATTTGTTGGTGCTTTAGGTACAATTCTGCTTTGCCAAAAGTTTTGAAAGTCAGCTTTTACATCCTAACGTTTAGGTATTAATGAGGGTTGAGCAGATAGATTATCTGCCTGGAAATATGGTGCATCTGGCCGTGCTGGTCACTGCAGAACCCCGGGCTGCGTGTGGGGGGAGTAGGGGGTAGTAGAGGGTGGAGAACCAGACCTCAGAAGACCTGAGATTGCTTTGCAAACGCAGCCGCCCTACGAACGCCACTGCCTTACAGACGAGCTGATCACCACGCTGCCCCTCTGGTGCTTCCGACAAGCGTGCCCTTTTGTGGATGCTCAGCTAACTAGCTGACCCACTCACCTCCCTAGCAGCCCACCCACCCTCCCCAGCCGAGCAGGCCCAGGCCCCCCAAATTTGGTTCCAAGACAGGCAGAGGGGATGAATTCTCAGAACATGGGTCCCCCGGGTGGTCGGAGTTCATCTTGCTGCTCAGTTCCGTGGAAACGGGGTGCCTTCCTGGGACAGCAGCCCCCCAGGACTGAGGGGGAGCCCTCGGACTCACCAGGCCTGCTTCCCTGGGCAGGTGGGCCTCTGGGAGAGAAGCCCCACAGCTGCCAATCCCAGGACGGCCCCCAGCTCCCTGCCCTCACCCCGCCCCCCCGTGTGCTCTCCACAAAGAAGGTGGATTGTGCCCTTCCTCTGAAACGCCCCCTCGTGAGAACGCCACCCAACGAGGGAACGGTGCCTCCCCAGCCTGGGCCCGCCCCCGCCCAGGGCGGAGACCCGCGCCCCCGGGGTGTGACGGTGGGACCGCGGGGTTATTTATCTTACTCTGCGTTCGGCCTTTTATTATATTAAACCAAACATTAAGGGGTGGGTCTAGCTCAGCGGTAGAGCAAATGCTTGGCACGCACAAGGTTCAACCCCTAGTATTCCCACTGAAAACATATGTATTACTTAATAGGAGAAAATACGTAGACATTTCGAAGATAAAATCGAGACAGTTTCAGCTTCCCGCAGCTGCCCTTGGCTGCTTCCCCGGGTCCTGGGTCACGCACACGGTCTCTGCAGCTGGGGAGACTCACGGGAAGATTGTCTGAAAGATGCAGCTTTAAAGGGACCTGAAACGTGGACAGGAACCGCCCTCCGTCCTGAGGCTGCACTGACCCGGGAAACACAGCCGCCGCCGCCGCCGCCCCCCCTCGCCCCCTCTGACCGGCTCGCCCCTCCAGCCTCAGCATCCCGAGGACGGGGGACCACGGGGCCCCGCACCCCAGAGGGAAAGCTTCAGTTCTGAACTCCGTCTTGAACTCAGGCTGGGCATCGCTTTCCGAACCAGAAGCTTCCCTCTCCAGGAAGGTAGACGAGCTTACAGACAGCGGGCGGCGGGACGGCGGCCTCTTGCTGCCAAGAGCAGCTGGGCGAGGTGGCAGTGCTTACCCACGAACGGCCAGTCGCCAGTCGCTGCGGAAAACTCTGTACCTGGGAATGAGTTGGCCTGCGAGAATGTTCTAGACTGTTCCTCAGCCCCTTCCCCAGGCAACTTCTGCTCCACTTTCCTCTCTGAGCCTTTGCGCAGCCCTTGGCTCTGGCTGGTGGCCCCTAAGTGTCCCTCACGGAGCCTGCGTATGTGGTACGTGGCCACCTCTCCTCGCGGCCCGGCTAAGTGAAACCCCGCTTAGCCAGATGGAGGGCTCGAACCTCAGCAGTCAGGCCTGCATCTCAGTCCCAGGGGGTGGGGTGGCGGACTTGTTGAAACACAGATGGCTGGGCCCCTCCCCTACAGCTCCTGTCTTAGGAGGTCTGGGGTGGGGCCCAAGAACATGCATTTCAAGCGTCGCTCTTTGCTGAGCTGCTTGTCGGGGCCACCTTTCAGAATCACTGTGCTAACCCTGGCTTCTCAAAGTGTGGTCCTCGGGCCAGCGGCACCAGCATCGCCCAGGAGCGAGTGAGAAATCTATGTCTCAGGCCCAGCCCAGAACTGCTGAATCCGAATCTGCGTTTTGACAAAATCCCCAGGGGACTCGGGTGCACGTGAAGTTTGGGAAGTGCTGCCCCTGGGGACAAGGGCTTTTTCTTATTTGTCCCTGTGTGCCCAGCACCTCGTAAAGGAATGAAGGAGGTGGCGGTGGGGGCGGAGGGGGAGGTGGTGAGGCGCCAGTGGGCAGGGTGCGTGGAGGGGGGTCATTCTAGCTTGAGAGAAGACCCCGTCCTGCTGCTGTCCTGGAAATGCCTTTCTGCGGGAGCACAGATCAGACTCAGCCACAGTGGCTTATCTGACACTTAGGAAAATCAGCCAGCATCTCCTGTGCCGAGAAATTCTGGAATCTCATGACGAGTATACAGTTGTTTTTGTGCCCAGGCAACTTAAGTAAAATTCAAACCTGGATTAGCGGAAGGAGAGGTTTGGCAGGTGTGTTTTCACATCCCTTTCTGGAAAGAGTGAGGTGTGGGGAATTCCTATACCACGGGACCTTTGCTCGCAGGACCTAAAGGAATGGGCTAGAGTCCTGGCTGTCTGGGCCCAGACTCAGAGCTCAGCTTTCTGTTAATAATTTTTTCCATTGTTTGGCTAAAAGTTTTTAAACCGATGATCACAGGCCTGGGAGCGCGGTGCTGTGTTTATGGCCTTCCAGGCTCAGCTCCACGCGCACCCCTGACGCTGCCCAGGGCCCTGCTCTCGGGGCGAGCGCCCCCTGCCGCCCACAACTCCACAGCCGCCTGGCGCCCGGGGTGGGGTGAGCCCGTCCGGCAGGCGAGGCCCGGGACGGGTGACGCTGCACGTTCTCACTGGGGCCGATGCCGCAGAACCCACCACACTCCCCAAATGGGGTACTCCATGAGGAAGGAGCCCTCCTGGGAGCGGGGGCCTTGCCTCAGTCCCCGCGGAGTTATTTCACTCTGGGACCCTCGAGGGAAAAGGAGAGGTCAGCTTATCATAAAAGTGGTAAGACTTGCCTGGAAAACATCTTGTAAAATAAACATACGGCTCAGGCAACTTGAACGAGCCACAGTCCGATGTGCCAGGTCGCCAGCAGAGCCCGAGAGACCGCAGGCCGGGGTGGGCTCTGGCCCCCGGGAAGTGTGCCCTCCCCTGTCTGTCTACCTGCACACGGGTCCTGCAAAGTGCCCTCCCGCCCCGTCCACATGCCAGCTGACCTCTCCCCGCCTCCAGTATTGTCCCAAAGAACTTTTTCCCCAAATGTGAGTTTTTAGGGAAGAATATGGTTGAGGGGGACCAGGTAGGAAGGTATTTTTCATGTTCCGAGACGGAGTTTCCCCATTCGGCTCTTGCTTCAAAACGCCTTTCCCTTTTGCCGGCCCGCGGCCCTGGGCGAGCCCCTCCAAGCCTGGCGAAGCCCAGGCCGGCGCTGGGGACATGCGCCTCTTGGCCTGTGCCTCCTGCCACCACGTGGGGGACCGCGTGAGGCCGCACAGCCACAGGTCAGCTGTGCTCCCGAGACTGGGGGACAGGAGGTGGGGAGAGGAACAGACCTCGACTTCTTATTAAAGCTCACCCCGGGGTCCTGAGCCGGGGGCGCTGAGCCGGGTCTGCTGCTGCTCCCAAAACGTGAGCCTTTCGTCTCCCGAAAGAGGAAGGTCGGGGGGAGGGGGAGGTAACTCACCATCCACCTCTTCCCGGCCCTCCCCCCTCACCATCTTTACAACCCACTTCACCAGTGGCTTTGAAGGGCACAAAGCATCTGACTGCAGGACTCTGGGGGGACAGAATCTGTGCGTGGGGGGAGCTGGATCCTGGGAGACGGACTTGACGTTCCACCGCACACCGCAGCCCTCCCCTGCTTTGGCTTCACTGGCAACTTCCGCAGAAGACCAGGGCCATTGAGGAAGCAACTGCCTTGCGTTGGGCCCAGGTCAAGCCCTCCTGGCAAGAATGTCCGTGGTACATCCATCAGGATTGTACCCAGCAGTCCCCTGGACTCGCCGCCAGATTCCCCGAGCCGGCCCACCCTTCTCGAGACCTGAGGTCAACATCCCATCCTCGCACAGCTCCGCGCAGCTCCACCCAACACTAATCATCTGCCTTCTCTCTTTGAAGTCAGAATTTCACTGAAATCCCCAAGGTCTTCCCCTCCCCTACGGCCTTAGTCACTGACTTCACAGATGTCATGAACTTCCCCTTCCTCTTCTTCAGAATCACGGCCAACGTCACCATGGACCTTGCGTTCTTACAACACGGCTATCATTTTATCTCCACCTTGACTCCTCACTCCCGACTCGAAGGGTTGTTTCCTAACCCATGATAGGTTTGGCTTCCTGTGTCCACCTCGACACGTCTGCCTGACGTTACTTTAATAGAATTCTCCTTTCCTATCTGGAGAATGAGCTGGAAAATGTCAGACTGAGAAGTTGTGGCTTTTTCAAAAATCAGGAAGCAAGTTGAGGGAGGTGACAGGAAAATAATCCTTTTTCTTTCAAACTTTGCATCATGGTTGAGGGACTGTGTTGTCACCTGTGTTGAGTGTGTGTTTATGCGAGTGTCAGTGTACATGTCTGTGTGCAAGAGGGTGTGTGTAGGCGTGTGAATGTGTGTGCGTGTGTGTGCATGTGTGTGTCTGTGTGCACTGTAATCTGCGTCTCTTGCTTTCTGATCTCAGCCACGTGGGGACAGGGCCTCGGCACCAGCTGGGAAGCCATAGTGGGCGCTGTGGTTTGGCAAACCAAACTTTTGTCCCCAGGGAAGCAGCTTGCTTCTCTGCTGTCTGACTGCGAAGGCGCGTGTCCTCGGTCCCCACTCAGCGAGAGGCGGTGGGCGGCGGCGCTCCGGAGGATGAGGCTGTGTAAGCGGGACGGGCGGGGCCGTGCTGGGATTACAGACTAACCCTGAAGTACCATGTGGAGCACAGCAGAGTTGACTTCTCTCCCACGCTGCCCGCCTGTTGGGGTCTCTGCTCCACAGGTCCCCCGGGGACCCAGGCTGATGGAGATTTACCACTTTGTAGCTGCCCATTTGGGACATCTGTTTCCTGAGGTTGCCACCAAATGGGAGAGGAAGATGGAGGACACTTCAGGCTTTCAACTGCCACAGCTAGAAAGTGTCATGTGTCTCTTCTGCTCACTGTCTGTCGGACAGAGCTCATTGCATAGTTCCAGCCTACGGGCAAGGAAGGCTAAGAAGTGCAGGGATTTTGCAGTGTCCTGGGTAAGCACTGAATGCCACAAAGACGCAGCTGTAACATTGGGGTCTGTGATCACTACTGGAAAAGACTTGCTTCCCTGATGAAAGGGACAAACGTGACACCTCCCACCCCACCCCACTCTGACTCACACGTGGACTTGATGGCTGGCGCTAGGGCAGCCATCTTGTGACTGTGACACAGGAAACCAAGCTGCCAGGCTGTGGGATGGAAAGAGCCTTGGTGGCCTCAGTGAGCTGCTGCCCTGGCCCCACGTGCTGGCTCAGACGCCTTGTTCTGTGAGAAACTCAGCCCTGCTGGTTCAGACCACTGGTAGCTGTGTGTTCTGTGACCTGCATACAAACTCATTCCTAATGGATACAGAGGCTTTGAAGAGAAGGTTGGATTTCAGAAACTATTTGTAACAAAAAGTATATAATTGGGGAGGGGGTAGGAAGGAAAAAGAAAGAGAGAGAGAGAGAGAGCAATGGGGAGGATTTCTAGCTATGAGGCTCTGCTCAGAAAGAGTAGCAGAATTCCTGCTTCTTGGTACCATGAGTGTCTGTCCAACCAAGACTTGTCTATCCAGCAGGACCAGCTAAGGCCCTACTCTGTAAGGACAGCCCCATAGGACCTCGGGACTCTGTCATGACTGGTGGATAGTTCCTGAACCTTCATTACCAATAAACTGTACCAGGCTTCTAAACAGTAAGAGTGTGTCGGGGGCCCTGGGCCTGTAGGGTGGAGACAGCATTGACCTGACCATCCTTCCTGAGCTGTGAGCTCCTCGAGGATATGTGACCCCAGGAGCCTGCTTCACTGAGCCCACCTGGTTAAAGGAGCGCCTTGGGGGCTGTCTCCCTCCAGAGCGGTTACCAAGGTTACCAAGAGAGAGCCACCCCTTTCCTTTGTATCCACCCCACCTCTCAACGAGGCCAGTGGGTTCAGCACAGATCTGACTGGATATTTAGGATCCAGAAGGGCATCAGGACCCAGGTTTCCTGGCATCTTAAAATACTGGACCATCTTTGCTTAAAAGCCCTCGGGCTAGTTCTGAGCTCACACTCCAAGTCTGCGCCCCGGGTGCCTCTTCCTTCCTCCTCTCTCCCTCCCTCCACCCTCCCCAGACCCTGATGCACAGGACTTAGCCTCATCTTTCATCCCTTTAGCTTCTGCTGACCCACAGTCCCAGACAAAGACAGGATAGGGAGCTTCTGTGCTCAGCCGTACATTTTTCAGTATTCTCACAAACGTATCCACTCAGAGGCCAGCTGACACAAACGAGATACACAGTGATCTCGAGTTGACAAGGATCCTCTGCTGCACAGAGGTGCCCCCGGCCCAGCCTCCCACTCCACTTCCTGGGCCGCCTCGTTCATACAGAGGGACCCGGCCAGGACCTCGTCACCTATGAGACGTCCCAGCCTCTGTCTGCATTTGCTGGGGGGTCAGACTCCAAGGAAGACGGATGCTGACGTCTCTGAGGGCCCGACTGTGGCGACGCCTTCCCCGCCAGGTGCAGAGCTCAGACGCAGGCTCTGCACAGGTGCTTCTGCCGGAGGGCAACTCCCTTCCGGCCTCTGCTCCTCAGTGAGGGGATGGGTGGCTAGAGACCCCCCTACACACACACACACACACACACACACACACACACACACACACACACACCCTTTCCAGCCTGAGGCTGCCTCAAAACCCTCCGGAAGCCCCCGACCCCGTGCAACCCCCGTGTTACCCACCGTGGGTCTATCCAAGCCCCCGCCAGAGGGAGCTTCTGTTTCGCCATTTCAGGGTCACGTGGAAAATCTGACCAGGCAGAAAAGTCAGGGTTGGGGGGACGCAGTGTTTGGAAAGAGATCTGAACTGCAGATAGGAAAACTGGGTGCAGACAGGGCTCTGACCCCGGTCCAGTCGCCACACGCACTGGGCCTCTGTTTCCTCATTTGAAGAATATTGGTTTGAACTTACTGGATTACTGTGAAAGAAGGTAAGAAATAAAGAACCTTTGCAAGTTGCACATCTTGGAAATCAGGGACCCTTCCTGACTATTCCCCGACCTCCCTGAAGTCTTCCTGAGATGCTAGAAGATTCCAGAACTTTCCTGTTGCCTCTGGAGACATGGATTCCAGCAAAGTCACAGCTTTCCTCTGACTTCGGGTGATCCCTCAGTGGACGGCGCGCGCCTGCATCCGCTGTTTTACTGCAGCCGCGTTGCTCTGGTGCACACACGGCTTATTGTTTTGTTCTTTAGTCTTGAATCACAGTCAAGAGTTTCAAAAGGGATAAAACAGGACGGGCCCGTGGGGCTGGTGCGCAGCACAGACACCCGCAAGCCTCGGGGTGTGTCTGTCCTCGGTTCTGGCGCGGAAAGCGCGGGGCAGCCCGCTCTGCAGCCTCTGAGCAGCTGTGGAAGGGGGTTTACAGCTGAGTGGGAGGGAGTCGCCGGGGAGCTGCCCCTCCGAGATCTCCTGTCTGTACACGTTGTAATTGGGTGCCCGGGGGCATAGAAGTGATCTTTTCAGTAATAAAGGAATCTCTAAAGAGATAAGGCTCCGTCCCTCCAGGGAGCTGAATGAACAAGAGTGTGAAGTGGGCTCTCTTAGAAACACAAGTGGGCCACCCGTGACCCTCTTTGGAGGCAGAGAGAGAGAAGCTTCGGTCATCCCTGCGTGTGGAGGACAGCGAGGCAAGGCCCGCCCGCGAGGGGATCGGCGCAGCCTGACCTACGGACTGGCCGGCTGCTAGCTTGCCGTCCGCAGAGGGCTCAGGTGAGCCCAGGGATGAGGTCCAGGGGGAACCTCTGAAAACCTAAGTCACAGTCAACGAGAAGTTCTACGGGAAGGGGCTAGCCCAGCGCTCAGCGTGTGGTAGGGAGCCCTCTCCCGGTAGAGACTGTCAGAGGGGAGCTGCAGGGTCCGCAGAGGGGGAAGGTTCACCCGGTAGACTTGTTTCCCCGAATCATGGCAGTGCCGTCAACCATCCCACGCGCTCTTTTGTAAAGAGACCCCCTGTTAAGCAGGAGACCCTTCTGCACCTTCCCCGGAGTCTGAGCAGGGCCTGTGAGCTTCCTGGACCGACAGAATGTGGCTGCCATGATGCTGTGTGACTTCCCGGGCTGGGCCCAAAGCCTGTAGCTTTTGGACTTTCAACTCTCCCTCTGAGAAGCCAGGCACCCCTGGGGAAGCCCAGCCTTCCTGCTGCCGCCACTCCGGGAGGAAGCCCAGGGCAGCCAGGGAGGAGGGGCAGCCCCAGGACACGGGCAAACCTTCCGGAAGCTTCCCGCCCAGCCCAGGCAGCCGCTGAACGCAGCCTATCAGGTGATCCCAGCCAAGGTCACCTGAAACAGGAGAAGCGCCTGGCTGGAGCGCCTGACCCACGCAACCACAAATAGAGACAATGACGGTTGTTTGAAGCCACTGCATTTGAGGCTGGTTTTTGACACAGCAGTAGGTAAATGTTTCGCAGAATAAATCTAAGAAAGCATCAAAGAATTTCACCTTCCCATAGGATTTTTTTCTTTTTTCTATCTTCTCCAAATTCTTTTATATTTATTTTTATTGAAGTATAGTTGATTTGCAATGTGGTGTTAATTTCTGATGTGCAGCATGGTGATTCAGTTATCCATGTATATATATGCTTTTCCAGATTCTTTTTCATCATAGGTTATTACAAGATACTGAATATAGTTCCCTGTGCTGTATAGCAGGTCCCTGTTCTTTACCTATTTTACGTATAGTAGGGTGAGTATATATTCATCCCAAAATCCTCCTTAACCCCTCCTCCTACCCTTTTCCCCTTTGGTGACCATAGCTTGTTTTCTACATCTGTAAGTCTATTTCCAATTTGAAAGAAAGTTCATTTGTATCTTTTTTTTTTTAGATTCCATATATAAGTGATATTTGTCTTTCTCTGCGTGACTTACTTCACTTAATATGATCATCTCTAGGTCCATCCATGTTGCTGCAAATGGCATTATTTCATTCTTTTTTATGGTTGAGTATATATTCCACTATACATATATATACACACACACCATGTCTTCTTTATCCATTTTTCTGTCAGTGGACATTTAGGCTGTTTCCATGTCTTGGCTATTGTAAATAGTGCTGCTATGAACATTGGGGTGCATGTTTCTTTTCAATTTAGAGTTTCCTCCAGATATATGCCCAGGAGTGGGATTGCTGGATCATATGGTAACTCCATTTTTAATTTTTTAAGGATATCTTCCCCAAATTCTTAATATAATGAGTGCACTTTCAAAAGTAAGTATTCCAGAAACATAGTCAAAGGATCTGTAAATTCATCCACTTAGCAAGGATAAACATTTTTAATATTAAACACTTAAATACATAATACATATTATTATATACACCTTAAGTATAATCCCCATCCATAGGGTGCGTAACATCTGACTGTGTGGACTGGGCGTACACACGTGGAATGCTGATAAACCACAAGGCAATATGTGACTATGGCCAAGTGAACTCTGACTCCTCTTCTGGCCCTAAAATTCTATCAGCCCGTGGGGTTGGTATATAAGGACCGACCCTAGGGAAGACCCTTTGGAGTCTGTGGGCATCAAAAACCCAAAAACTGGACCAACAAGCATTGTTTTTCTGCATCACGTTAAGTCCACAGCGGGCAGTGGCGGGCAGACACCTCTACTGTGCTGCCAGGACGCAGGCTGCCTCCCGCCTCCTTCTCTGGTGCTCGGCATGTGGCCTTCGTCCACGTGCTCCCTGGATGGGTGCAGCACCTCCAGGGAACCTGCTCACATGTCCCGGCAGGAGAAAAGGAAAGGGAAGGACAGCTCTCAGGAGGAATTGTCAACTCAGTCTGTCCCTTTTCATCAGGAAGGCAGTAGGTCTCCTAGAAGCCTCACCTATGAAGCTGCTGCTTAAATCTTGTCGGCCAGAACTAAGTTGCAAGCCCAGGGCACAGCAGGAGGTCCTGGGCTTTCTCACACAAGCTGCCTTCTGCTCATAAGGAGATGTCGCCGAGTCCAAACTCGTTCTGCTCATCACCCCACAGGCCAATAGCTCAGGAGACAAAGTGTTGGGCCAAGGAGTAGTGCCTTCGTCCGGAAAGCCAGCAGACCAAGAAGATGGGGGTCTAATGTCCCAGAGGGTGATCTTACCCCAGTCAGAACTCAGGCTCCTTTTATACTATAAAGGGGAGGGGGTGTGGCTGGTTGTTGCAAACTTCTTGGTGTCAGAACCCTTTGTTCCTGCAGCTGTCCTCATAGGCCAGGTCACGGCGTCTCTGCAAACCTCCAACAAGACAAATGTTATTTTCTCTTCTCTCTTCTTTTTGTCTTTATATGAATGGGAAAGTGTTGTATACACCCTTAAAGGTCAGAGCCTTGAGAAGGGGTTCTCCTGTATGTTTTAGGCTGTAAGCAATATTCTTTTACAAAAGGTGCAGAACCAGCAGGACTGAGCCCAGGAAACAGAGCACAGGGTTAGAGCCAAAGGGACAGATCTAAGATGGAGTCAGATTTGTTCTTCCTTTTTACAAAGAAGAGATGAGACTGCCCTGGGTGTTAGAAATAAGGAACTGGAAAATACATACTGGAGAGTGAGTTAGTGTTCACCAGAGTCAAGAAGGTAGCAGGTGAGACAGATGTTTGGACGAGACTAAGTGTGACAGGCATAAGGCAGAAAGGCGCTGACGGCGGCTCTTCCCTCTCCTGGGGGCTTTTGCACAGAAGGAGAGGGTACACGTATCCTCACCGCCTTGTAACGTATGGACGTTGGTACGTTAAACAAGTAACCGTATGTAGGAACACTTCAGGAAGTCAGGTGCCACAAAGCCTTCCGTGAACGGTGGTTGTTGCCAACATCGTCAGCATCATCACTGTCACTGTCAGCATCATCGTCGGCGTCGGCCTCACTGCCGTCGGCATCATCAGCGTCGGCATCGGCGTCATTGCCATCACCAGTGTCATCACCATCTGATCATCATAGTTACCTTACATTTATCAGGCCCCTGCTTTGCTGCTTTCAATTGTGTGACTTAGTTTCATGATCTCGATACAGAAATAACAATTTCTTTCTGAGACTTTTGGAAGAATATGACGAGTCAAATTTGTGGAAAAGCTTTATCAAATAATTATGGTACCGCCTATTAAGATCTCGGGTCACGACTACTCTGATTTCTCTCATAATTCCCAGGCTCTGCAGCATTTAAAACACACTTTAAAAAGGAAACACAAGAGAGAGTGGTTTGTATAGAAAAGAAGCTGGAGCTGCCTCCAAAAAAGACAGAGTCTTATGGATGTAGTGTTTCCCTGGGCACCATCTCCCCCATCCCCAGGACAGCTCTCCAAGGTAGGATTTATTAACCCCATTTTGCAAACAAGGAAAAGAAAGCTCAAAGAGATCAAGGAACACACCCAAGATCACAGGACTAGTAAATCGCAGAGCCCAGCCCCCACTCCTTCCCCAGCACAACGCTTCATTTTTGGCGTTAGGAGTGCTCTAAATCTCTAGATTCAAACAGTCACTTCTGCACAGTTTGAAAACCAGAAATTAATCCTCATGCCTAAGGGAATGCTCTGAGAGCAGAGATAACTCTGCAACACATCCTTGCGTATATTTTCCATGCATCTCCACCTCCACCTGGTTTAGAGCTATAAGTCAGTCTTTTAGCCACTAAGCTAAATCCCCAGGGTACTCTTCAGATACAGAAATTCCAGCAATAAATAGCAAAACTGTTAGACCAGATTAAACTTGCCAAAGTGATTTGAGCAGAGCTGAGAAAAATGGACCCGCTTGAAATGATACGGTATCAGCCAACAGTAACATAACCCTGGAAACAAACCTTTCGGTTTATTACTCAACAAGCAGAACACATGGTAGGAAGATTCTCCAAAATCTAGCATCAACAGAGGGTGTCAGAATTGTGAGCTGTACATAATTTACATTGCATTCTCTCTCTCCTTTTCTTTCTTTCTTTTTGTCCAATAAAGTGATCTTATGGGGAATTTCCTGATTCTGACATTAGAAATCTACAGAGTCTGGAAGTGACCAATGATTGTGCAGCCCCTGAGCTAAACGCTGTGATCAGAGGAAAAGAAGGGAGCAGAGATATGTGATAAAGGAGGAATCACGTGGATTCAGATGAAGGATGCACGCTGGTGGAGCATCCCAGACACGGGGAGGCAACTGGGTCTCCATTTGACTCCATTTTTCTTCCAACAGCTTAAACATGGAAAACAAAAGCCGTGGGGGCTTTGTTTTTCTAGGGCATTGATACAGTTAAAAAAAAAATCCTAACACATGCTTATGCAGGTCAGTTTTTATTGCTGGACTAAAGCAGTTGATGGTTGCACAACCCTTCAGCCTTTCTCGAAGGCTCTTTAGTTTCTGTGAAACACAAACAATTCTAAGCAAATACTGCACACCTTCCCCTATTTTTACTTCTATTTATCTTTGTTTTTGAAGAAGCCCATGCACTTTGTTTTCAAGAAGGTGATGCTGTGGTAAGTATTCACTTTAGCTGAGGAGGAACAAAAGCTGTAGTCCTGGGACCAGGTGAGTGATTTAATTACGAAATTATTCAGACACCTGGGACAACTCCCAGAACACAGAGCTGGCCTGTTTGCTTCTCTTTTCAGCTTCTATTTGGATTGTAACCAGCATGGTGTCTTAGAATGACTGAGGGCACTTCACATTTGCTCAGACTTTGTCCTCCAGTCCTCGGCTACACGGAGGTTCCCAGACAGGCTGCCGCTTGCTGTGAACCATCTCCCTGGGCTGACTTGGTCCCTCTCCCTCTCTCTCTCTCTCCTGGAGGCTCAGAAAGCCCTTTTTCCATTTTTTTTCCTATGGAAAAGGGCTTCCAAGATCTGTAATTGTGCCATTTTATGATGCACATAGCTCTTTGCCCTACATCCTTAATATCAGATTATTACAGCAGATGCAAGAAGTGGGGTTTATTTGAAGAAAACAAGTAACAGAGGGATGGTGGTGGCACTTTTTCAATCCTCACCTTTCTGGCAATTACTTGACCCTTGCATGACACCCCATTCCACTCTCCTTGTGTAACAAATATTGAGCAACTATCAATCAGATAATTCATTCATTTGCAAGCATCTATTCAGTGATAGTAAGACAGGCTGGGACCTGGAACCTGGGACCCTTTGCTGCAGGGTTTGCACTGGGACAAATATCTCCTCGAACAACAGAACACAAAGGAACTATAAGGGCCCAAAAGTAACTACATGCATGCACAGTTGGAGCGAGTTATGAACAAGAAGTTATAAAAAGACCACAAACCCAACTGCCACTCCTGAGATATCGGGAGCAAAAGCAGGGCACTGGGTATGACCCCTGCACACAGAACCACCGAGGGGGCGGACAGACCAGCTAAGCCACCGCTGCAGCCTGACCCACTGATCCACCCCCACCCCGCCCCACTTAGGGGACCAGCTCACCCCAACTCAGCGAGCAAGGACACCTGTTACTTGTTTTCACTCCCTGGTGCTGCTCTTTGAAGGGCCGCAAGCTGAGTTTCCAGCGACCCGTGAGCACTTCAGCGGGTGGGGAGGAGCCCACTCACGGCGTCAGCAGGTGAGTCATGGAGCGAAGGGGCTGGAACAGCTCTCCTCACCTGTCTTGGTGTTGACTGCAGAACGAGGGGACACCAGACAGACGCAAGTCCTGAGCCCAGCGATCTCCCCGCCCACCCCACCACGTCCAGGAAGGGCGTGCCTGTCTTCAGGTCCAGCTCAGCGGCTCCTCCTCTTCCAAGCCCTGGAGGATCCTGGGAGGGCAGAGTGACGGGGTCCAGGGCCTGTCAGTCCTAGAAACGTGGGCACAGCTTTGGTGTCCACTTGCCGTGGGACCTGGAGCACCCTGGGCAGTGGGTTCAGCATCGGGAGAAGAGTGAATTCTAACGAGCCTTGCTTATCAGACAGTGCGCGACCCTGGGTGTTAGCTCTGTGTCAAAAGACTCCCCCCAGAGTGATAAATACGGGGGGAAGCCTTCTGCAGCAAGGCACTTACAGTTCTACCCCAGGTGGCTCTGAAGACAAGTCCTCTTTTTAAGCCTTGGACGCAAGCTGCTCTGCTATTTCCTTTTGCTAAGCGCATCCTCGGCTGATGGACAGCAGGCAGGAGGGGGCCACGTTTTCTCCTGAAATTCCAGACACAAGTGAAGGTCTTTGGACCCAAGCAAGCAGCTGCGCTCTTAGACCCAGCAGTTGATTTAAAACACCGCCAGCCTCCCCAGTTCAAAGGAAACCAGTGTGACCAGCATCTGCAAGGACCGTCGTTAGAGATTAATGTGGTGACAGCCGGGCTTTCTGGTGTGTGGATTCAAAACCGTGTCCTGTCCATCTTGCTTGCAGGATGTTTGTCCAGGAGTGTTTGAAATGACTGATTTTCACCCATTATCAGACTCAATGTTTACTTTTAAAGAAAAGCAGGGGTCAGACCTTGCCAAAAGGGGGCCTAACCAGTGAGCTTGGGTATTTTGTTAGAACGGCCTTTAACCGACACCCCCTGGAAAACGCTGGAGTTGTTACTTCTGTGGAGAAATGTCACCCAGCCCTGGGTGACCAGAGAGCACTCGCCACCGTAATCTCCCCAGTTAGCTCTGAGTGGTCTGTCTTCCCTCCTGCACAGAACAGCAGGCTTGCTGCCCAGCTGCGCCGTGTGTCTGCTCATCTTTCTTTCCTTCCTTTCAGTTTTGGAGAAGAGACACCCTGTTCCAAGTTCAGAGTCTGGGACGGCAGAAATTCCCCACCAGAACACTCTGCGGCGGTGTCCCTGGAACAGAGGAGACGAGCTTCTTTGCCGACCACCCTCCACCCCGGAGACGCGTCCTCTGAGCCCGTCCACGTTGGAGTCAGCAGCCACTGGCCAGGTCACAGATCTGTGCCACCCCAGCCATGTCCTCCCGGCCACCCTGTCAGTGGCAGCAGGCTCCTTATCTCACGGCCCCAGACCTCAGACTGCAGACCAGCAGCCACGACAAGCAAAGGGAAGGGGGCACCGCTGCCCCCGCCCAAGCCCCACCGTGCACCGCAGCCCCTGCATTAATTTCAGAAATTGACGGAGCCCCTTTGGCGCCCTGGCTGGAAACAGAAGAGGGCGGGAGCACGATAAGAAAGCTCTCACTTAATTAAAAGCACATTTGTAAGAGGTTGGGTCTGTCAGGAAAATGACAAAGGCAGCTAGAATTTGAAAATCAAGCACTTCTCTCTTAAGAGATTTCTTCCCCGCCCTGGTGGATTCCGAATGCTGCGTTTTCTCTTCCAACAGAGCCTGAACATCCCAGTTGGGGTGAGCCAAGTGCCTGCACTATTTTCAAACAAGTGGCTCTTTTTCCCCAAAGTGACCCTCCTCTCAAGCCCATGGCCGGGATGAGGCACACTGGGCCCCATCCGGAAACTCGGGGATGGCTGGGGAAAGCACAGGCGGAAATTTCGCAGGAACAATGGACTTTTGATATCCTCGCTTGGAAATGGCTTCTTTCAGAAGTCCCTCCGCAGACGGGATCACTGCAGCCAGCGATGGAACCGGCCAAGTGTGGACTGAGGAAAGTAAAATTTTAGCAATGACCTGATAACTATTTTCATCTCTTTGAAAACAGAGCTGTACAAATTCTTTGTATTTCCAGAAGGCAACCTGGGGCCAGTGGGGAAATTGCAGGGGGGCCGTTCTCTGATTAACAGAACAATTTTCCAACAGCTAACACTTGTCAAATAGGAAATGGCGGGCGGCGAGTCAGCCCCACCTCTGGCCATGCTGAGAGACTAGAGGCCCGTTTCCTGACACTGAGGAGGGGGTCCGACATTGTCCAACATTGCGGACAAGGGGAATGGGACTAAATTAACATCTGCCTATGATCTAAAAATTATTTGGGCCTGAGGCTCCTTGGAAAATATTTATTGCTCAGAACTTTGGAAAACAAGTGTTGCACATTACACATTTTAGTGTTTATCTGTCAAATCCGTTTCTGAATAAAAATCCATTTGATAAAGGAAAAACCTTTTAACGCTCTCCGCTGGTCTGAGGGCGCCATGTTTCCTCAGTGAAGCGTTAGGATCCGCGCACGCGGACAGCATCCTTGCCCCTGGTGCCAAGAGGTACAGTCGACGGAGGGAAGGTGTTTCTTAAATAAAAGTGATGTTTCCAGTTGGCCAAATACAGATTATTTTTGCTATTAGAGAAACTGATTTCTTAAGACGTTGTGATTAATTATGTCTGCAAAACAGAAAATCCATCAAAGACAAACTGATCTTCCCTTCAGAAAACACTTACAAATTCCTACAATGTTACTGACTGCATAGGACGTCCCGTTAATAGGCACCCTGTCTCCAGAGACATACCTGGGCGCATTTTCTCCTCTGACTTCCCCGGCTCTCGGGACACTGATGACCTGCGACAGAGCCAGGGGAACACTTGGTGCCATGATGCCGGTTCTTGCGAACTAAAATGAAAGTTCGCCCCTTCCCCTGCTCTGCAGAGAGGAGCCCTATGGCGTAATCAATGAAAAGTGATTCTCTTTCCAAGGTGACCTCATTGGCCAGTCCTGTTGGCCCTACTGTCCAAATAGATCCAGAATCTTGGCCATTTTTGCCACGTCTCCTGCTAACTCCCTGGCCCCATCTGGGCGACCCCTCGACCCCAGTGCAGTGGCGCCTCCTGGGGCTGTGCGCCCAGCCTGTAAGTGGCAGCCCTGCAACGAGCCCGCGTCCCTCCCCCGGGTTCCTGCAGTTGCCTCCTGGTCAAGCTGCCTGGATCCATCTCATCCCCTTTATGTTTATTCTAAAAACAGCAGCCACGGAGGGGTCCTGTTACAGCCCAAGTCAGATCGCAGGACTCCACAGCTTCACCCCACCAGGGACCCTCATTCCAACCAGAGTAAAATCTACAGTCCTCCAGCGCATCAGCGCCCACGAGGTCCAGCCCCTCCCCGCCTCTCTGAGCGGCCCCAGCCCAGATGCACTAACTTCTGTTTCTAGGAGGGACCAGGCCAGCACACCTCTAGGCCCCATGACTTCTGTCAGGGACCCTCTCCCCCAAGGGCTTCTCCGTGCCCTGCTCCTCTTGTGTTTGATGCAAATGTCACCTGCTCAGAAGAACTTACCCCAACCACTCTTGTTAAAATTTCAGCTGTCCCTTCACATTCCCTGTCCCTCTCCCCTGCTCTAGGTTTTCCGTAGCAGTTATCACCACTGACGTACTACAAAACTGGCCTGTGTGTCATAATTGTGTCTGTCTCCCTCACAAGGAAGCAGCTTGTCTGATGGTAAGATTACCTGAAGTCTGAGTTTAAGGGATAACAGAAAGTTTTGCAAAAGGCTTCGCACTGGCCTGAACATCGAGAAAATGATACGGAGGTGCTCAGGAGAACATTCTCTGGAAAGGAAGGGATTTGAGAAGGCGTGATGGTGGCCTTCTTTTATTTGAAGAACAAGCTGTGTGTCGTGTGTCTGCCTTCAAGGTTCCTCGACCAGCCCACATGCTGACCCAAATTCCACCTGGAAAAGACATCAGCAGAGCATGAGCTGCGGGCACCTCCTTCTCACAGTGGAGGGCACTCACCTCCTCACATCCTTGCTGGGAAAGTGGTGAAAATTGGGAGCAGCCCTGATTCTTCCTCTGTCACATCCCTGCCCCCTGTTATGATAAGCAAACCTCACATTTTCCTAGCACCTTTCATGCTCTCAACTTGCTGCGTGTTTGCACTGTCTTTTCAGGAGTCACTCCACCTCAGATTCTGGAGATGACTTTCGAGCCAGAAGACACCGCCGGGTTCCCAGGATCCTGTGCTTCCGTGTCGCAGCTCTCCTCTGTGCAGCTCTGTGAAAGGATCTGTGTGCACAAACATCTGGTCATTTTCCATCACTGTGGCTTCGAGTGGGTGGGTGCTCAGAACACGTTCGCCGACGAGGAGGGGAGGAGGAGGGAAGGTGCCAAAGGGAGACCACAGTGGTTTAGTAGAATAGGATGCAAAGCACCAACTTAACAAAGAAGTGGGGAAAAACAGTAGCAGCAGATAACAAGAAGAGAGTGGAGGGACGACCTTTGAGTAGATGCTGTAGGAACCCACCTCAGCACCCTCCGTGGCCTCTTGGTGCAAGGTCGTTCTGCTGCCATGACCCTCTGCTTGGGGACTTTCTCTGGCTGCGGAACCAGGCTTGGTTGAATGAGCTGGAGAGTTAGCGTCCCGGAGCAGCCCTCAGCCACAGTGGAAGGGAGTGGGTGGGTAAGTTTCCAGCCTGCCACTCCTTGGGTAGGAGGGCAGCCTGGAAGCAGGTCCTCTGCAGTCCCCAAAGTGCAAAACGGGAATGAGCCCTAACTGCCCAGACTAGTGACCTGCTCACTGGGGCACCTGGCACTGTTTCCTCCCGTCACCTGGCACCTTCTCCCACTCACTCACCGTTGCTTTTAGGATCACCTCCAGTGCTTACGCTCTCCTCTCGGGGGTGGGGTCTGCTCCTGAAGGAGCCCAGTCTAAGACAGACCCCACCCGCATAGGTGTAAGTCCCAGCACAGATGTGAGACACATAAAGAATGCTGATAGGAGCCCCAAGTGGTTCCAAAAATGTGGAGAGTTATTAAACCTTCCCACTGACTGGGGAACCTCAGACCTGCCACAACGGCGGACCAGTTGTAAAAATAATTTAAAGCAATTGCATGCTCCCAGCCCCGCCCCAGGGAGCCCAATGCTTTCATTCCTTGTTCTGCGCAGATTGAGATCCTGAGTTCTTATTTTCATTGATCTTTTTATACTTTGCTCTGTAAAAAAAGTTCACACGTGTAGCTCAGAGTCCTTCTGTGTTCAACCAGCCCCCAGGCATCACCCACCCAGGACAGTCAAGCTCTAAGCATGTGAAATGGCTGGGATGGCCAGTGTCCACCCTGGGAAGTGGCCCCTGCAGGAATAGTAAAAGTCAGTATTAAGAACTGAAATGTACATAGAATGGGTGACACTTTAAGTGTGTGGGCAGTTATCTAATCTGATGTTTTGTACAAAATTGATGGATACACCACAAATGACAAATGCTGGCATGCTTGTGGAGAAAAGGGAGCCCTCCTACCCTGCTGGTGGGAATGTAATTTGGTGCAGCCACTGTGGAGAACGGTACGGAGGTTCCTTAAAAAACTAAAGCTAGAGCTCCTGTATGACGCAGCAAGGCCCCTCCTGGGCATACACCCAGAGGAAGCTCTAATTTGAAAAGACCCCTGCACCCCAATGTTCACAGCAGCACTACATACAACACCAAGACATGGAAGCAACCTAAGTGTCCATCGACAAATGACTGGATAAAGAAGTTGTGGTATATTTATACAATGGAATACTACTCAGCCATAAAGAAGAATGAAATAATGCCATTCGCAGCAATATGGATGGACCTAGCGATTATCATACTAAGCGAAGTAAGTCAAAGAAAGAAAAGTATCATACGATATCACTTATACATGGAATCTAAAAAAATGACACAAATGAACTTATTTACAAAACAGAAACAGACTCACAGATATAGAAAACAAACTTACATTTACCAAAGGCAGGGGAGAGATAGATTAGGAGTTGGGATTAGCAGATACAAACTACTATATATAAAACAGATAAACAGCAAGGTCCTACTGTACAGCATAGGGAACTCTATTCAATATCTTGTAATAACCTATAATGAAGAAATGTATAAATGAATCGCTGTGCTGCACACCAGAAACTAACACAACATTGTAAATCAATTCTACTTTAAGGTTTTTAAAAATTGCTGGACACAAGCCTCCCGTTATATAATGACCTCGTCTGCTTCGAGCCGATTTCACCCCGGGGGTGGGTGGTGTGGGCTCCTTGTCGTCCCTTCACAGCATGTGTTCTTTGTAGAAAAACAACCTCTTAACCACGTCTGTGCTCCTCTCCAGAAGGTGACCTCCCTGAGAGCTGACGCAGTCCTCACCCACCAACCTCGTGCCCCGTGCACATTCAGGAGATTCTGGTTGAGCGAATGAAGGACGAGTGGATGGATGAATTCTTTCCTGCTGGTTTTCTCTCTATCTCGTTGGTGTCAGGAACCCTTTTTTCCAAGAATCTGCCTTCTCCATTAGGACGATCATATTTTAAAGGGATATTTGGCGGAAGACATATGATTAAATTTGTTTTCATACAGTCTAAGAGTTTGTCTTTTAATAAAATAGTTTAACACATTTATTTTGCCATATTAACTGATTTGCTTGGTCTTTATTCTGTCATCTGAGTTTACGATTTCTATTTTTTATGTTCCTCTCATGTTTCCAATTTATTTCCTTTCTCCTTTTTGCCATATTGCTCAAGCAAGGCTTGTTCTCTTTTGCCTTTAATGATTTGTGTATTTTCTGTTCCTTTTTAACGATAGTAATGCCAAAGTTTATAAAAGCAATGCCTAAAATGTAGAATAATATATTTTTCATCAACACATATAAACTGCATCTCTTAGCTCCTACACATAGGATGAAGAGGTTAGCATGCAGCGTTGTACTAAATTTTTTTCTTTGGCCCTTACTCCCTTCCAAGGTTTTGTTGAAGTCATTAGGAACTTGAAATGCAGACGATGATCATTAAATTATTTCTGTATATCAAAACATTTCTTTTCAGCATGATTTTTACTTCTGCATTAAACACAATTGTTATCATTAGTTGCACATTTCATGGGGTTGGTTTTATACTGTGCCTTCCCCATTATTGCCTTCCATATTTGATTGCTGCTCAGTTTTCAAGAGATCTCCGTTGGTGACTTTTGCTGTAGGACACAATGGCCCTTCTAGTTACGAGAATGCCGTGATATGGTCACCGTAGTGACAGGACTTGGCAATATTGAATGCTGGGATCACATATTTCCCACCTAAACCCAGAAGCTGATGCTCCAATGACCGGTATTTCATGCTGCAAAGGAACCTAAAGGCAGCCTGTACTGTTTTCGTCTCCGTTTGGCAGATTACCTGTGCTTCTAGAATTCTAAAGTTTTCACAAAAATACATCTAGCTATGTGTTTCTCTTTTTAAAATCCAAAATGCAAATAGTTTTTTTTCCTAATTTGAAAATACATGTTCAGTTTCCTGCAGGAGCCAATCTACTGTTTACTCTTCTGATGAAAAACAAAGCATAACTTTCTGACTTTTCAGTTTACGTTGTTCCCTTCCCCCTGAAGCGCGTCTTCAGGTGTCTTTGAGAGCGTGATCGGCTACCTCAAGGCTGACCTCGGGCCCCCCGGGCCCCAGAGCAAGCCGTCTGCGTTCGGAGATGTGTCCTCCAGCTGAGCCGCTTCATTGAAGCCACGGGTGCTGCTGGGACACCGCATGATTTTCCGTTCCCTGACGGTTCAGGGCAGGGATAGGGCTGTCTGTGAGTCCTGTGAGGACAGTGGGGACAGAGGGAAGATGTCTTATCCCTGATGGGAGTGCACAGAACCCCACTGGGGAGGCAGCCCCAGGAATGGGCCCCTGGGAGGTGTACCCAGCTGGCCCAGAGATGCCAGGGCAGAGGTCCCAAAGACCCCACTGGGAGAGGGGAGGGCCCCCCTTCACCAGCTGGGCCCCCCACACAGGTGGCCCTACAGCTTTGCCAAGGCCCCTCCCCTCCTCCTACCTTCCCCCCAGCCCTTGCTGTCCAGACTGGGATCTTGGCGCCCCGGCAGCATCCTGGGAGGCAGCTCTGTCTTCATCACTGTGCCTGAAGACTCCTCTTGTGTGCTTTCTCTGGCTCCCTGAAGTCTGGAGCCTGCTCCCGCCCAGACCCCCTTCCCTAACTGCCTCGGAAGCCCCGGAAGGCTGCCGTTCTTGAGTGGCTCCCGACCCCCTGCAGGGGAGCCACGGCTCCTCGCAGAGCTGCCTGGGCACCAGTTCTCTGGTCTGTTTCCAGGATGCGCCTACATCCGACCTCTGGGAGCCGCCAACGCTCCGCCCAAAGCGGGGCGGGGCCTTTGATCTGGAGACACAGCTGCCCCGCCCCCCACACCCCGGGAACCCCCGGGAGCGGGTCAGCACGCGCCTCTCCTCTCTGAATCAGCGAGCCACGTTCTGTGTAGTTTTTAATCCACCTATACACGCAAATCCTATCTCATACCACCGGCTGATTTTAAATTAGGACTATTTTGTTACTTTACATGTCTTCCAAAAGGAGAGCACATATTCTAGGCTTTATTCCCATGACACTCGCCGCGTTGGCGGGGAGCACGTGGACGGACCTGCGGGCATCACTTGTTTGTGCCGTGGGATAATGAAAAATACGAGATTTGAGAGCCTTTGCAGGACAGATATTTGAATGTAGTGTTTTATTCTTTCTTCTAGAGACCCGGGGAAAGGTCTTGCCCTACCTACCACGTGAAGCAATTATTTTTCTGGACAGCTTCCTGACACTCCCACAGAGAGAGAGAAAATGACAGGTGATTAGGGGACGCAAGCCACAGGTCCTCCAGCCTAACGTGGCAGGAGGGCGCTCGCGACACCTAATTTATCAACGCCTGTTTTCCCTGCTGGAGCCAAGTACACAGAACCTCTCAGCAAACAGTGAAAGAGAAAGTCATTCTTCACCTTTTCCAAGAATATATTTTTGTTTTGGTCAATTTCCCAAATAAACTGTGGTCTTGTCTTCCCGCTGCATTGGTGGAATTCTTGTGAGTGTTACTTAGTACATTTAGAAGCTGTGCAAAACCCAAACACAGTCACAATGTAAGGGAAAAAAAGCTAAGTTGAATGCTGAATTTTTTGCGTTGTTCCGCTGGCTCCGGTTGTAGCTTAATCATCACGACCTTTCGGTCCTTGATGCCGGTTTCAAGATGCAGCACAAATCAAAATTTCAAGAGTCTGGACGCTTTGTTTTCCCGTAACTCATTAGGCATTTCCCCATGTGCTGTGATGAATGTTTCTCTCGGCCAGGAATTTTATATCATGCGTGCATGTCCCTGGTTTACTCAGCAGAGTAATTCTAAGGATCTACGAGCTAATGATGCCTGTGGTTTTGAAACTTTATTGTTATTATTTGTGTAGAGCATTTTAAAAATCTGTAGACAGGTTATTAAGAGGATGCTGAGCAATGAAAACATTATTCGACTTTATGATTGTTTATTGTACCCAGATGTTGTGCGTTTCAAGCATCCCGGAGGGTTAGTCATAATGTCAGACACCAAACTCTGACTTCTCCTTGCAGATACTAACTCTAAACTCTTCTCATTAAAAATGAAACACTTACACTGAGCAAGTGCTGTATGCCAGGGCAAAAATCAGCTCTCAATAAAATAACATGTTATTTTAAGTTAAGACTTAGGGCATAATTCAGTTAAGACTTAGGGCATAATTGAAGATCCAAACAAAGCTTTGGCTACTGTCAGAAATGCTTCCCTGGGGGAAAAAAGGGTATATTGTGTGTGTGAGTTTTAATTTGATAGAATGTTCTGTTTGGAAAAGAGACTGATGATGTATACAACCAAGATGAAATAAATCACTGCAGCAAACATACAGGAAAATGTTCGTTTTTAATGAAAAGGAAATCAAGGCAAAGCAAACCTTGACAAGTGTTAAAATGAACTAAATTCCTAGTAAGGGCCAGGCAATCTGCTCATTGTAATCAAAAGGCTTTCGGCCATTAGTCAGTGAAGACACATCTTGGGAAAATTGTAGTGTGACCAGCAAAATTAGCCCCCTTTGGTCCGTTAGATATTAAACCACATTGTAAAACAGATCATCGAAGTAACAAGGAACTAATTTTTAAAAGGACACTGAGCTGCACAACAGAATAAGCAAAAATAAGATAATAATGTGTAAGGATATGTAATAAGTAAGCACTCCATTTAGGGAGAAGAAAGGTTCTGTAACAAATGATGTTTGGTGGCTGGTAAGTAATCTGGAGAAAAAGAATCTAGAATGAAATAATCTAGAATGAAACCCAGCAGAAACTGCACTGACAGGCTCTCCAGCCTTCTGGATTCCTCTTGGCTTGGCCCACGGAGGGAGACAGCAAGTAGGAGGGAGGAGAGAGGCAGGGGGTGCAGGAAGACGTCTGCCCGGTCTCCAGGCCAGGTGGTCGCCAGAAGCCTGCTTCCCTGCCCTGATGCCCGCAGCCTGGCTCACGCAGGCTTTCCACACAATTATCCAGGTTCAGGAAACTGCTCAGCCCTTGCTCCCTTTAGGGGAAGAATGATCCAGCTCCAGCCACCGCCAGGTCCTGGTGGATCTCCCTCCGCTCTGCTGGTGCTGCTCTGATCATCCTTCAGCTCCCATCGGTTACCCAGTTCTGCGGGGCCATCTGCTTCCTCCTGGTGCCCTGGGGCGCGGACACTAAGCTTTAGCCTCACGTGCAATTTCAGAATCCGGGGTTTATCTCTTCATCCAGGATTGGAGAGGTTGACACTGCGGTTTATGCTCCACAGATGTGCAAGTGACTGTCGGCTGCGGGTTAACATGAGCTCTACCTCCGTGGTCCTCCCCCAGGGCCAATTCTGCCCCCCAGGGGACACCTGGCGGTGTCTGGAGACATTCTGGGTTGATACAGCTTGGGAGCAGGGTGCTACCGGCCCCTTGTGGGTGGAGGCCAGGGATGCGGCTGAACATCCTGCAGTGCACAGGGCTCCCTAGGAGACAGCGGTCCAGCCCGACCCTGTGGTGCTGCTCCTGTGAAGCCTGCCCTGACCGCAGAAGAACAGCACACTCACAGCAGCAGGCCAGCAAAGCAGAGCCCCCTCCAGGCAAAGCTGATAAACCTATTTGGAAAATGAAATCTCTACCATTGATCCATTCGTGCGTATGAGCCAGAGGTCGAGGAGCAGCAGGGCGATCTTAAGAAATACTGTTCTCAAGCTCCGAAAGCCCAATTTACCCATCTCCATGCTCGGCACGGCCCTCCCAAGTGAGCTGGGACTCTCCCACCAGCCCCCAGGAGAGCCTGTGCTGGCTGCTGTAGAGCACAGGGAGCTGTATTCAGTATCTTGTAGTAACCGAAAATGCAAGAGAATGTGAAAAGGAATACACGTATGTATGTGTATGACTGAGTCACTGTGCTGCACACCAGAAACTGGCCCAACATTGTAAACTGACTGTATTTCAATTTAAAAAAGGTTAAAATATATATATTTTTTAGAAAATTCAAAGATAATAAGGAATTTGGGGAAGTTTTGAGCAGTTAACAGCCACACTTAGATTCTTTAAATATGATTCATTGAAGATTTGTATTAACTTACAAACAAACGGACTCAAATGTGCATTATGCACATGTACGCACACATACGTGTATTATGCATTATGTATTAACACCTGACTCTACTCCTAAAATGTCTAAAACATAAACTTCTTGAAAATAAAAAGGTTGATACAAAGACCTCTATGAAGGGGGCAGCTTTTTGAGAAATATGCAAGGAAAAAAGTGGCATAGTCATTAGTCATGGAAAACATAAAAAACAAGCAAATAAAACCATTTTGAAATTCAAGATTCCATTCACAGGACTTAAGGATTTGAAAAAAATAAGAAACCGAATTGTGTACATATGATACCATCATAAAAAACCTTATAAAATTACTTAAGAGGTACTCAGTAAATTGTTACTGGATGAAAGAACAAAATTACAAGGCCTTATTAGAGGGCTTTTTTAAAAAAAGACAAAGTGGAGAAACATTGCGTTCTCTTTTACAGATACACTGTGATTCCAATTAAAATATAAACAGGGCTCTTCTTTACAACTCGGCCCAGTGATGATAAATTCATCCAGCACAGTAAAGCAGGCAGCAACAAGGTTGCCCACGGACCTGAGGAAGCCAAAGGCTCAGGGTTCCCCGTTTTCTCTGCTTCACAGGGGCAGCTCAGACCTTTTGTGCTTATAATTTTGTCTTGTTTTTCTAAAGAGGGTCCCCAGATTGTATAATCTCCCTGGTCCACAGAACCTGGAGTCTTCCCCATGTGGGTCTGTTAAACAGAGGAAATGAACTGAAGCTTAGCCTTTTTAGAAGGCAGAGTATTAACCCCTGTAACAATAATAAAAGCCGAGCAGAACCGTTAAGAAATAAAAGTAAAGATGAGCGAACAGCATATCCGTAGCAGAGCAGAGCCAGGACCGCGCGTGGCTGCAGTCCTCTGAAACCCGAGGCGCTGGGGTGAACTGTGCTATCAGCAATGCTGGGATAATCTGGTAGCAATTTGCAGAAAAACTAATTTATACCCATACTTTACACCATAATCCCTGAATCAAGAAGGCTGTTTGATCATTGCCAGCGTATTCAGAGACAAACATCAGCAGAAAATATCTTGCCTTTGATGAGATATAATATAATTATTTTTCAGCCTTAAAGGGGGCATGAAGTTAACAGATAAGCAATTCCATTTGAAGAAAATGTTTACTGTGTTGACTAAAATAAAAGGACTTGACTAGAATGTAGAGGGAGACATGGAAGATAAAATATTTACATGAATTATGTCAACAAATATAACATTGATTATGCCCTTTGCATGTTTGGAAGGATTTAAGAAATGAATCAAGGTCAAGTACAAAAAATGTGCAAAGTACAAAAGAAGGTAAAAAGAATAAACCAACACTTGAAAAAAAAATGGCTATAAGCAAATGTGAAGCACAACTTTAAACTTAAATTAGAAAAATAGTTAAAATAATAACATCTGTTGCTGGTGAAATTGGGCTGAAACTAATACACACGTATGCAAGCGTGTGTGTGTGTGTGTGTGTGTGTGACACACACTGGGTAGCATGTGTCTGTAAATCAATACAAACCTCTTGGAAATGACTATATTATGGCAAGTACATTTTTAACCTAATTTTCCCACTTCTAGAAATTTATCTAGAAGGGATATTAAAAGAAATGGTTAAACAGAAGATATAAACAACTAAATTTTAAAAGGGAATTATTGACACAATATCTGTTAGAAAGAAAAAGAACAACTTAAAGGTTGAATAATGGAAAAATAGACAAGTAAAGACTGGTGCTTTAATCTGATGTACTATCACATGGTCATTAAGCATCACTGTTTAAAGACCACGTAGAAACTTGGGGCAAGTGTAAGATATAACATGAAATGAACCAGTTGCATGAACCCAGAAACGAGGTGAAGAGATGCCTGTCCCCACCCCTGACCCATCTGAGTAGAGAGCAGGAAGTGAAATTCAACAACTCTGGCCCTGGGGCGTGGGCGTGTGCGTGTGTGAGAAACAGAGATGCGGAGGAGAAGAAGGTGTTCAGGATTAATGGGAAATTGCCAGGTATCATAACTTTAAGTAAGAAAACAGTGGATTCCCCATATTTTATAAAATAACCTATACCCCCATACTGTGGTTCTGTTAAGATTCTGCCTGTCAGGACCAGATGCTCTTAAATGTCAAAGCCAGAATGAAGATATCCATTACCTGCATATAAACCACGAGATCTTGGCAGGCAATTTTTAAACATCAAAAGAGCGCTCTAGGAATTCCAAATAAAAACTGAAATCTTACTTTCATTTGCTTAAAAGAGTTTGCTTTCTTCTCACCCTCTCACTGTTGGTCGGAGATCCACTCCACATCAAACGGGATGTTAGTCTCCACTTGCGGAGAAATACAGTTCAGTGTGACATCAGCCTTTCTAACTTCAACATTTGGAGCCAAGTCCCAGTCAAGAAATGAATTTTTATAGTGCAGTTAAAAGCAAAGACTGGGAACACTGTGAAATCCTTCACAATCTCATAGTCCTTCTTTCCATCAGTCAGATGGGAAAGTCTCCTAGTCCCCCACGGCCCTGGCAGCGGTGTTCATCACCTAGACATCCATCTCCGCCGGAGATCATGCTCCTGGAAGTACAAAATGGAACTCTTTAAATTTTTAGATGAAGGAGTGTACCATTTATAGAATGAACCCTTCGACGCTAGGAATCAGGCAGAAGGGCTTTGAACATACGTTTAAGCAAATAGCATTGAGGCTCAGTTTCTATTGAAAGCTGTTTACTAAGTGTATACAGTTTGTTTGTGGTGTAGATGTGTGTGTTGAGGCCCCTTGTGATGATTCCACCACAGCCCGTCACATTCAGCTTGGGGGAATCAGTATAGAATCCTGGAATTTTCACATGAAATCAGCACTTAGAACAGTGCCTGGTACATGGTGAGCACTGGATAGATTTCAGCCGTTATTATGATGATGATGATGATGACATGGGGTGTATGTGTTTTCTGAGAGCTCGCCAACAATGAAGAATGTTTTGGAGGAGGCTCAGTGGGCTCAAATATTCTGGAAATGTTAATGTTTACACAGGGGTCGCAAAGACATTGACTAAGGATAGAGTGGGAATCTTCAAGGGTAGAATGTATTCCCACTCAGCATCCACCGTGTGCTTTGCAGTCCATGGAAAGTGCATGATAACACATACAGAGAGAGACATCGTTCACGGCCTGAGAGAATGAACTTGTATAATGTTCAAGGTCAAATATCTCATGGGGCGGGATGTGGACTATAAACAACACACCACTTCTGGAGGTTTTTCATGACGAGGTACTAATTCTAAATTGGCTAGGTGGGGCTGGGGCAAACTGTGGGATTGGGGGCCAGAAATGAAAGGCCACAAGGAAAACAGAAGAGAAAAATAAATAGCTTAACTCCTGTTTTTTAGAATGAGAACAAGGAAGGAACCGGCCAGCTCAGAGCTTGTTAGATTACAGAGGTGGTTCCCACTTGTCACCCCTCCCTCTGTAACCACACGTGACTTTGCAGTGACCGCCCAGTCTGACCTTGGACTCAGGGCGGGGTGTGAGCAATTGTGATGCTAACAGAAGCTTGAAATGTGCTTGTGTGACTGGTCTCTGTCATGTTCCTCTGCAGTCACATAAGAATGGGCCCAGTCTGGGCTTAGGGGAAGACAATGTGAACAGAGCCGATGGGTCCAGTCACCCAGCTGAAGCCACCCTGGGCCAGCCAACGGCCATTGGAATCCAGACCTGGGCCCCAGCTATGATCAGCAGAGCTGCCCAGATGATGACTTCCCTCACCCTCAAAAAAAAACAGGAGACAGTAATCTCCCATTTTGTCTCCTAAATATTCCTGAAATCTGTCAATGTTCCCCCATGTCTGCAATTATCATCAAAAAACTATTTATTCACCACTTACCTACCCCAAGCTCTAAGCCAGCTGTCGGAACCCAACAGGGAGTGAGCCAGGTGAGCACCCTAGAGACTCATCAGTCTCTCTGCATCTACTCTAGCTCTCCTGGTAGCATCTCCACCCTGTAATCAGGGTGGCACTCCATGCCCAGATCTCATTATGTCTTGTCCTACTGAACCCTCCTGAGACACCTCAAGCCCATGAGAGGGGGGGTCCTTAACATAGGCCAAGGCTTTTACCTTTCAGCAACATCTGCCACCATGACCCTCCAACCCCTAAACTTTCAGGTCACCATGCTTCCTCTTAGCATGGAGACTTTGCTCTTTCTATTCCCTCTGCTGAGAATGCTGTTCCTGCCAGTCCCCAGCTGGTTAACTCATTCTTTAACAAGCCTAACAAGTTCAAGTTCCCTCTTACAGGCTCTCATGTGCTGTGCTCTCCTCCTCCATCCTTCAGAAAACACTTGTGATTTTACAGCACCATTAGATCAGTAACTATGCCCTCCCCCCGTCAACTGCTAATCTACAAACACCACCACATTCCCAGAATCTAGTACCCTGCTCAGTAAGTATCTATTGAATGAATGACTTTTTAATTTCTGTTTCAAATATAAAGAAACAAGACTCAGGAAGGGCACATAACTTAGCCAACATCACGTACTGAGTAAACATACAAATCTGACTTTGAATCCAGAAACTCTGATTCTAAAGTCCACGTTCTCAAGTTTTTATACTGCTAGGATGGTACACTTGGACAGAGCCAGCGCTCCGGCCTCCGTCTTCACTGCTGCCTGAGCTGATGGCCTGGTCAGCCAAGCGCAGGGGCCCAGGGCTGCAGACAAGCTTCCCTGGCTCAGAATCTTCATCACTGCTGCATCCACAACTGCCCTGTGTCCAGGGGCTGCGGGAGAACAGGGACGTTCCTCTTTGTTTCTTCAAACTTCTCTGGCCTTTAATTTTCATTATCTAAAAAAAAAAAAAAAAAAAAAACTCGACCATGTGAGAGACCATTAAAAGAACTCTCTCATTTCAAGGGATCAACAGCTCATGAAATGGTCTGTCTTTGTTGGTGCAGAGAAAGGCCGTGGTGGTCAGGTTTCTATTAAAAGCGGATAGTTAAGCAACAGTCCTGAGGCAAGCGGGGACGTGATTAATGCGCTGGCACGGTGATGGATGACAGACATAAGAGAGCTTGAAGGAAATTAATGATATTTTGAATCTTTAATAACAGTACATAAGTATCTAAAAGAGATATCTCCATCACAATGTAACGCTTTGAAACGCGAAGGGAGCTTTGATGACAACTGTGTACCGACTTTGTGGACGTCTGTGGACAAGCGATGGAGGGAAACAGGAAACGAAATCAGCTGCATTTGTCAGAGGGCTAGGATGGGGCTTGAGCCTTTATTTTCATTTTCTTTCCTATGATCGTGATGGGGTTTTGTGCCACAAATTTTCTTACAAATAAAACACCAAGTGGAATGCCGACTTCCTTAAAGTATATGTATATTTTTCATCCGGATATGAATATTAAGTTAATCGATGCCCTTTTCCCCTCCTGCCAGCCACAAAACCCCTCTCTGTTCCATCCTGCGAATGTAAGCTACACGCAGAGCCATTTTTCTTGAGTTTTTGTCCATTAGGAGTTTGGGAAAATGCACGCTCACCCCAAAAGGAAAGGGTCAGATGTCGGCAGAAGGAATGCCTTCAGGGACAATGGGCCATTGTGGTACCCGGGGCCCTGATTAATCATCTACATCATCAGGAAAATTCAAAGCAGTGCCGTGAGAGACACCTCGGGTGAGAGGCTGCCTCTGAGGAGGACAGGAGGCTTGCTCTGAGCGAATCTGCGAGCCCCCCGTGTCACAGGGCTCATGGTCTGGAATGCAGCCTGGCATGTGGCAGCCTTTAATTAAATTCCCACTTCTTCACGCCCTGGCTTGTTTCACCACTCTTTGAACGAGGATATTACTCGAGATTGTAAGTAAAAATGCTGTGAGATCATGAAAGCTGGCCGCGAGCAGCATTTTAAGACATTGCTGATTTGCTTAAGATTCCCCACAGCCACAGAGCGAGTCCGTGGGCTCTGAAAGTGCCCCTCGTGCACGTGGAGAAGGTTATACTGGAAGGCTGGTAATTCCAGAGCCGCACCCGAGGGCCTTCCCCGCACAAGTGCGCAGCTCACCTCAGTACTGCTTCACAGCGACGCGGCTACCTGGGGGCGCTAACAGTGCCTCGTCCAAACTCAGTGTGCTCTTGCCAAGGACCTGAGAGGGGTTTCCCGTGATAACGGCTCCGGCATTAAAGTAGTCCTCCAGCCGCCAGCGAAGACATACGGATGGCCGGCGGGCGCAGGAAAAGGTGCTCAGTATCACCAATTATCTAAGAAATGCAAGTCAAAACTACAGTGAGGTGTCACCTCACACCAGCCAGAAAGGCCATCATTAAAAAGTTCACAAACAATAAATGCTGGATAGGCTGTGGAGAATAGGGAGCCCTCCTACACTGCCAGTGCAGCCACTGTGGAAAACCGTATGGAGATTCCTTAAAAAACTATAAATAGACTTACCATATGATCCAGCAATCCCACTCCTGGACATATATCTGGAGAAAACTGTAATTGGAAAAGACACATGCCCCCCAGTGGTCACAGGAGCACTATCTACAACAGCCAAGACAGGGGAACAGCCTAAATGTCCATCGACAGATGATTAGATAAAGAAGATGTGGTGTATATACACAGTGGAATACTATTCAGCCATTAAAAAAGAATAAAATCATGCCATTTGCAGCAACATGGATGGGCCCAGAGATTATCATACTAAGCGAAGTAAGTCAGACAGAGAAAGACAAATCTCGTATGAGATCACTTATATGTAGAATCTAAAAGAGTGAGACAAATGAACTTATTTACAAAATAGAAGCAGACTCATGGACACAGAAAATAAACATGGTTACCAAAGGGAAAGGGCAGGGCTAAATTAGGAGTTTGGGATTTTCAGATATTAACTGCTATGTATAAAATACATAAATAATGAAGTTTTACTGTATAGCACAAGGAACTATATTTAATATCTTATAATAACCTGTAACAAAAAAGAATACGAAAAAGAATATATGTATGTATAACTGAATCACTATACTGTACACCAGGATCTAACACAACATTGTAAATTGAATATACTTCAATAAAAAAAAACATAGCCGACTGGATCTTATATCTGCTGAACATCACAAAGATTGGCTTTGCTCTCTTAAGGGAGAGCTGTTTCTTCGATTTAAAGAACTTCTTCAAATGAAAACACAACCAGGTTTTATCCACATGAGGCTAAACCAACCAGATGGTGCAAGACAATTCACCTCTGAGTTCCCTAATTAGATGTGATTAAATGTGATTAACTGAACTGACTGCTAAACGTCTGACCTGGCGGCCCGGGAGCGCCAGGCCTGGCACCACAGTCACAACACGCTGTTCTCCTCACACACAAATTTGACTCCTGAGCCACAGGTTTGGGTTTCAAGAACTGTTGATAGGAAACGGAGACAGGAAACGGAGCCAAAAGGACGCAGCTTTGAAAAACCAGAACCCGAGAGTGACTGGTCTATGGAGGGCTCTCCTGATGGACAGCCCTTCCCAAGCTCAGCCAGGCATTTTCTGTAATTGAAAAGGGAATTCTGGAGACAGGAGGCCTCGGATGGGATAATATGACTAAAGAAGGGAGAAAGTACGTCTTAATCAGAGAACGTATCCTGAGGAGAAAAAATTAGACAGCCAGAAAGTCATCTGTGTGAGAAAAGAAGAGAGAAGGAAATTTGTAAAAGACACCAGAGCAGCTTCGGGCCTCCTTGGCCCCCTTACCCCCAGGAAGCGGCTGCCCTGCTGTACAAAATGCCAGGAGCCAAAACACGCTAATAACCCCTTTAATGTCTGGCTTCCTTCTTCCTTCCCTTCCTTCCCTTTCCCCCTCCCTCCCTCAGCTTCTGTCCACTCAGCCCTCGTGCAGGAAAGATGCAGGATACTGATGTGATAAACACAGTCTGCAACTGTGTTCTGACTTCAGTTCTGCTACCAGGTCACAGTGACCTAAGTGTATGGGGCCCCCATGGCTCCACTGAGCAGGAGGAGCACTGGACCAGATGACTGCTCCATCTCTGTGTGGACTCACTGCCCTGGGACTGAGCTTGGTTTGTTTTCTGGTGGCAGCAATTCAACAGCCACCCTCTGGGTGTCCCAAAAGAGTCCCCATAATGTGCAACAGGGTTATCAACTATTTTCTTAATATATATATTAAGTATAATAAATTAACTGCCTAAAGATACAGAAAGAATGATAGAGGTAATCTTATTAATCTTGCCCTCATACAATGATTTAATGCATCTATTTCTGTTATTGCTTATGGGGATCTTTGTTTGCAGGTTCTGCTGACTGCTACAAAGGAAATTACAAGCTCTTAAGGGACTCTAATTCCATTGGAGAAATCAGAAATTCTCCAAATTCTGGTTGGAGAAATCAGACAAAATCAGGAAACAGTTCGGGAGAACAAGCTGGTAAGAGAATAAAGTAAAAGGTAAAAATGGCAGAATCAGAACCCATGGGGTCCATATTAACTAATATACTCCTTTTACCTCTTAGGCCTCAATCTTCTTGCCTACTAATGGGAGAGCTGGACAACACGCACCCCTAAGGTGTCTCTCTGGAATACAAGTAACTGACACAAACATCCTGCCCCAGCAGCTTAGGGAAATGAGAAGACATGTGTGCCAGCTAGTGTGAGCCACACATTTGTGACAGAGGCTGGGCAGGCAGTGTGGGTCATAGTTAGAAATGATCACAGGTCCAGGCCAGGGAGGCCACTAGAGATCACTGGAGGCAGGGGACAGGGAGGGCCCAGATATCCAAGGTATCCAGGAGTGTGTGTGTCGGCTACAGGGCAGGGGGTGGGAGAGAGTGCTGGGCTGAATAGGCGAGATGCCCACCCCTTTCCGATGAGGACAGTGACCTTTCCGTTCTGTCTCGCTGTCACCGTGAAGATCCCAAGGGGAGGAATGCTGGGATCAAGTGGTATTGTTATGGGGGCCTGATTGCCCTAAACAATGCTTGGTCTCAGGGCTTCTCCCTGCCCTCACCTGAGCGACTCCTGGTGTCACCATCACAGCAATATCTCCAGAGTCTGTCCCCTATTGAGAAGCCCTGACAGGTAAAAGAAGGCTGAGACCCAAGGTGGGAATCCTGTTGACATTCCTACCAGCTGGGATTCCTGCCCTAATTTGTCATCCTCAAGAACAGAGAGATTTTGAGCTGTTCTTGACGCCAAAGATGATGTAACAAACTGGGGCTTGGGAGGAGCCGTCCAACAGACAGTCACTCCAGCCCAGGGCAGGGAGATCTTTCATTCTGTGGTTGACCTTTGAGCAACTGAGCATCTGCAGCATCTGCTTACCTATTATCAGCTGCCCGGTTTTTCAGGCTTAGTCCAGAAACCACTGCAAAACTGACAAAGTACAACCCAACCATGTTTGCTACCAAGCTTCTGGAGTCGCCTGGACTTCCAGCATCTCAGCCAGCTCTGACCTCACCTTCTGCTTCCTCTGGCTCTGAATTTAGCTCTCAGGTGCCCCTTCACTGACAAAGCTGCCCCTGAGGACAGGTACATGCACAGCACTGGCCCCTCTCACTGGTCCCTAATTCTAACTCAGCCTCAGCCACAGTCCATCCCTGGGTCACCACCCACCAAGCCTTAGGAGCAGGATGCAGTGAGGCCAGCAGGTGGATTCATCAGCAGAGCTTCCGAGAACCTGCCTACCTGATGCAGAGCTGTGAGCTTCCTGATGCTGAGCCACACCGTCCACTGTGTCTGTTATTACTTCTAGTCTCCAGCACAGGACCTGGGCAAGCTGGGGGCTCAGCAGACACTCTGAATGAGCCATCAGAAGAAAGCCTAAACACATGCATTAGGACTTGGATGTGTGGGGGAGGGAGGGGAGGATCATGGTTGCATAAAAATGATTTAGGAGAAGTACTTGCTTTCAAGGAGCTTACAATCTGGAGGAAAAGATGAAAAGAAAAAAGGGAAAAAAGGAAAAGAAAGGAAAGGAGAGGACAGGAGAGGGGAGGGAAGGGAAGGGAAAGGAAGGAAAGGGAAAGGAAATAATTATAAAGTAGTATAATAAACTAACTGCCTAAAAACATAGAAAGAACAATAGGGGCAATCCCATTAGCCTTGCCCTCGTGTGATGCTTTAATTGTAAATCCTAAGAAGCGTTTGCGGAGATGGTGTTTGAGCTGGGTCTTATACTGCGGAAGGGAATTCTAATAAGCTGACGTGTGCTCTCCTCTCTATCCTGAGCCGGTAGCAGACATCACTAATTGATCACCCAGTGGCAGACATCACTCATCAACCATGGCTCCGTTTCTCACTGAAATTTGCAACCCTTCCCATTACAGGTCCCGCAGTCTCCCCTCCTCAGGCCCAGCAGGTGCAATCTATTTATCATCCCTTCCCTGTTCTAGATTGTGACCAGCCATTCTGGGACCCAGGGCTCAGAATCAAGGGGATTCTGGAAGGGACAGGCAGCTACTGATAACTCAGGGGCCTTAGCGCCTTCTCGGGCCTCAAATATTCCTCCTCCACTACAGAGTGTGGTCATAGCTCCATGTCTGCTCACACTCAGAGCATCTTTTTCTGTGCCTCCTGCAGGGCAGGAAGAGAACGGGGTCCCTGCTCACTGTCCACGTAACCTGAAGAGTGATTCCAGCACTGTAAACATCAGAGGAAAAAAACGTCACTGGAGCCCTCTGTAGCTTTCTGGAAAGGGAAAAAGAGAAATAAAGAACTTTGATTAGCCATTAGCTTTGTGTCAGGCAATTTCAGACATGGTGCCTGCTTCAATGCTTTAACAGTTCTGAGAGGCTTGTTAAATGATAGATAGATAGATAGATAGATAGATAGGCAGATAGGCAGATAGGCAGATAGGCAGATAGGCAGATAGATAGATAGATAGAAAGAATTTTTTTTAGCTACAAGCATCATTTGCAATGCCTGTTGTTTGACAACTGTTGTTTGGATATTTCTGACTTTTCTTACAGGCTTTCACTGCTATTGTTAACTCCTCAAGGTACCCCAATGGGCAGTCAGACCCTGCCTAAAATTAGGAATTCTTTGCAATTTGCTATTCAGTATCTGAACAGCAGGCGGACATCCGATGGGCCATGATTCTGATTTGAATACCACGGGATTCTTTTGTCCTCCTCTCCTTCCCTACTATACTCTTGTATCCTCAACCGACAGCAGTCTTTTGAAGCCCATAACTTTCTAAACTTCAAAGTTTTTTCAGTGCCTAAGTAACAGGAGGTTCCCAGAGTGGAAATACTGACTGGGTACCCTAGGCATGGTATAAATAATATGCCTCTAAGAACATCCAGGACTTCAAAACCATCCTTGTTAATGTAGGCGGCAGCTGTGAGATGCCACCCCTGTGTGATGTCCTATTGTCAACATCAGAGACAAGAAACTTGGGAGGGGACACTTGCTCATTCATACTGGATTTTTATCAATTTCCCTCCATAAAACATTAGACATGCGACCACCTCAATGTGCCCCCGTGACTGTCCCATGCAGTCGCACAACTGTGCTCACCAAAGGGAGCAAATACTTTACCCCATTATATTAGGGAGCTTCTCGGCCAAAACGCTCCAGAGAGAGTTTAAACCCTTGAGGGGTTTGTAAATATTTTTTGTTGGGACATTGTTTGTTGGAACCCTAACCTCCTTTAGACACCTCACTTTCCTAAAGAAAGATGTAATGACAGCAGTGATGATGAACGCAGGTACTGGGCTCTCTGTGGGCAGCTGCGAGGCCGTGAGCTTCGTCTGCGTTGGCTCAGGTAGCCTCTGTAAGACCCCCTCCGAAGACGTGCAGACTGAGCTGGGGAGAGGTTAAGACAACCTCGTGCCGAAGATGACGAAGAGCAGGAATTTGACTACAACAAAAGCCAGTATTTTTTATCTTCTCTTTAAATTCAATCTCCTTGTTTTCCTACAATCCAGGAAAACATTCTTCAATTGATCGATCCCAAACATATACCATATATATGTATATATACACACAGACATATATATGTGTTACTTCTCTAGTGTTTTAAAATCTAAGTCCATCTACAAGTTCTATACATCAGTAATTATTTCACTCCATGAAATGGGAGGTAGTGATACTTTCATTTGGCAGCTTGTAAACCCAGTCAGACAGAATCAAACCCGTTCCCCTGAGCTCCCTGTAGGAAGGTAGCTTTGTTACCTTAAAAAAAAAATGTTCCGACCTTCATTAGCTCCGTCACAAACATCCCCTGCGGTTTATTACTTCGTTCATTACTTGGCTCTGTTCGAGATTTTTCTCCCAGATGTTGTCAATTGGGAGGTTATGTTACGTTGCATGTGAGCTCTTCCACACTGTAAATATTTGACTTCAGTACTTTCCATGGCTTGGAGAACTTCAGAGTGGCCACTTCAAACACTGTTTCGAAATTGTCTCTGCTCCTGTAAGGTAGTTCTGTACGTTGAGAACTTGGAGCTGGTCCCTTGCGGGCTCCGTGCACCGTTCTTTCTCTGACCCTGATGTCTGGACGTGCAGAGTACCATCGTGCCTTCAGCACGTCTAGGGAGGCCCACTAAGCGTATACAGGGCAGCTCTTCTGCACAAATATTTTCCAGCTAATTTCTCCTCCATGTTGGGATCCTCACGTTCACTGTATCACTCCGTCTTCAGTGCTGCATCCTGACCCAGCACACAGAATGATGCCTGACTTACCGGATCCATCTTTCACAGCTGAAGTGCCCTTGGCCCCCCTCCCTCACGACCTCAAGCTGGACCTACCTCCTGCTCATCACCCTTCAACCAGAGACCCTCCTTACAATGTCTTCCCTCCCCCAGCCCACCACCCTTGGGTCATTTTAATTACCATGTCCTAATCACCATGTTAATATTAATACATCATGTTAATGAGTAATAAATCAATTTTGTGTCTTCTGAGGACAGGTCCACATAGTTAATCTGACTTTTTAAAAATTGTATTCATTTGAAGTTACACAGATTTTTTGTTTTGTCCTGATTTACCAATTTATAAAAGACAACTAAATGAGGAGAAGCGGGTGGGAAGGGATAAACTGGGAGTTCGAGATCTGCAGATACTAACTACTATCTATAAAACAGATAAACAACAAGTTTCTACTGCAGAGCACGGGGAACCCTATTCAGTATCTTACAGTAACCTACACTGAAAAAGGACACGCAAACCAATGTATGTGTGTACATGTATGACTGAACTCTTACGCTGCACACCAGGAATTGACACAGCATTTTAAACTGACTGTACTTCAAAATAAATAAATAAATAAGTATGAAATTTAAAAAAACTTTCTAAAAAAGACAACTGAAAACACCTTTCATGTTCATCCCTAGAAGCGATTGTGTCATTTTGATGTCACATGTCTTGGTGTTGCAAGGAAATCACATTGCTTATCCTATAAAGAATAATAATGCTGTAATTTAAATCGTCAGTGGCTGTGAAAAACGTCTTTCTAAGGCGTCTGGTCCATCTTGCTAATATAGCAATTTTGTTGGTGATCTGCTAACACTTTTTCATGAGCTGTGGATAAATGACGCGTTTATAAATGGCCCCCATAATGGATTTGTAACAACTTCCCTGGGAAATGATTTTATGTTCCCACAGATTTTCCTGCTAAAAGGGAAAGACCTTCCTACCTGGCATCCTAAATTTCCTTTTGACAGATTTGATGGCTCAGTAAGGTGATAATTTCATTGAGTTCTTTCCATTGCCAGGGTGTTGTTGCCATAAAGGTCTTGAAACCTTAGAGCAGGGAAGGACCGCAAGGTTCCAAGTCACACAGACCACGTGGTCAGCACCTTCTCTGTCCAAGGCAAATAGAGCTGTGTTTGTTTGTTGCCTGGAAAATAGTCTTGACATGTTTTTAAATGGAAAAGGTTCATTTTTGCATAACCACGAATGTAACAAATGTATGGTTTCTTTTCCGGAAGGGGGCATCTATTTGCATTTTCTGTCTGTTATAAAATGGTCACATTAGCTGTTCCTCGCTGAGTCTGCTGGGCCGGCCATCCGCGCGGGACTGTGGAATGAGAGCAGCCTCCCCCGCGCGCGGGAAGCCTCCACGGGCCCCCCGCCGCCTGGATTCCCGGCCCCCGCCTGCCCTGGTCCCTCCTGTGCCCGCTCCCCACACCGCCCTGCACACCTCCCAACAGAAGCACCTGCACCGGCCTTTGTGCTGCCACCGCCCGGTGACTCATTTCAGCAGATTTTCGGTCACCTCTGGTCTCCTCTTTCTCTTCATTTATTAAGAAAATGCGTGTTTTTGTTTGACTTGGGGTTTCCCCAGGGGGTCTCCTCGAGGAGAAGAGGTTGGGAGTCAGGGATCCTACTATTTTTTCTTCTGGTTTTGCCTTTTTAGCACATGGAGTCATTTCCTCAAGGAAGGGAAACCTGGGTCAGAGAAGGCTCCTGCGTGCCCGGTACTGGGGCTGAGCGTGCTGCTCCGTCCGCACTCGCCCCCCCAGGCTTCTCACCCAGTGGTGGTGGGTTCTCACTCCAGGCCACGCTGCCCGCCCTGCAGGTTGGCTTCCAGCCCCTCCCCCGACCCCTCCCCAGGGCAGATGCATCTCACAGTGCCTGGATCCCACCTGGGGTGGATCCCACCTGGGGTGGATCCCACGGAACCCCCGGGCCTCGTTTAAATGAGGGGGCAGGGCTGTTCCAATGTCCTGTTTCTAGAGAAAAAAACTGACAAAAACCCCTGTGCTGTGAAGCTTCTATTCCAGTGGGAAACTAGGGGAGGCCCACAATACACCAGATAAATGATAAAATATGTAGAATATTTGCTACTAAGTGTTGGTGAGAAAGAACACCAAGTAGAGAAGCGAGCGTGTCGTGTTGGGAGGGGCTGACATGCTAGTCCTGGGGCTGCAGAGTGAGGCACTGAGGAGGGGCCACATGAGTGAAGATGTCAGGGAGGAGTCTCACCAGGGCCTGAGGGAACAGCATTCCAGGCAGAGGGAACAGAATGTGCAGGGAAGTGAGGCAGGAGTGCTGGGTGCCCAGGGCACAGGGCAGCATGGCCTGAGCGGATGAGCGAGGGGGAGAGTGGGAGCAGTCAGCCAGGGTCACGGGACCCTCGGACATCACAGTGAGGATTTGGGCCATGGCCGAGCGGGCTGGGGGCCAGGCGGGAGTTCTACTCGGAGGAGGGGTCAGTAACACAGGAGGGATCAGAAGCAGGATCTGACTTGTAACAGGATCCCTTTGGCTGCTTTACTGACCCAACTGACAAGAGACTAGAGCAGAGCTGAGTGGGGAGCCGGGCCACGGGGCTTTGGCAGGATTCCAGGAGAAAGCAGGCCTGAGGGGGGCTTAAAGCAGGTGGTGGTGGTATGTGTGGGGTGGGGGGAGGAGAAGAGAGGAATTAAAAGTGCTTCCCTCCAAGCAGGTTTTCTTGGGCAATTGGAAGAATTCACTGAAACTGAAGAAAGATTGACGAACAGATTCAGTGACAGGTAAGGCGCTCCAATCGAGATGCGGTGGGCTTCCCACGACCAGCGGGCACCGCAGAGGACGTGTTAGGAGGGCGTGGGTGCAGAGGCCCAGAACTCAAGGGAGAGCCGAGGACTGAGAGACGCTCCGCTTGTGCTCGGCATTCGGAGCCAGGAGGCTGCGTGAGGTCCCACGGGGTGGACGAGGACTGGAGAGAGAGGGAGTCGGAGGACTGAGCCCCAGTGACTTCAGTGGTTAAAGGTCAGCCTCAAAAATGCCCAGTGAGGGCAGCCGCAGAGAGAGGGCCTTCCAAATAGAAGGAAGCAGAGAGCGTCCCAGGGAAGAGGAGAGGCTCCCGTGGGTCAGATGCCGACTGAGAGACCAGGTCCACCAGGACCGAAGCCTTCCTTAGATTCGGTGACTAGGCTGTCAGTGGTGACCTTGGTCAGAACATTTTCAGGGTGTGACAGAATCAGAGCCGCATGGCGGTCTCTGTGACCTGAGGGGCTAACAGAACAAGAGGAAGTGAAAGCTGTGGATCTGGAGAAGCCTTTGAGAACATTTGCCATAAAAATAACGATGATGATGGTTATAACCGACGTCTGTCTTCTGTTCTAACACTTCCCGTGTGTCGAAGGACTGGGCAAAAGGAGAGACGGCAGCGTCCCGGTGCCACGTGGAGCCCAAGAAAGGCTCGCAGTTGCTCTGGTTGCGTGGGGTGTGCGGTTACCTGAAACCACAGAGCGCGTTTGTAGGTTGAAGAAGGAAACAGTGATGGAGAAGTTGAAGGAACAGGAAGGGGCCAGGACCCGGGACCTTCTGGACGGAACCCAGAGCCCCAGCAGAGGGAGTCACCTTGGGCTGAAGGAAGCCAGTGCGTCCGCCTGGAAGAAGGAAGGAGCAGATGGAGAAGCCTTGGTAACCCGACTCCTTCAGGGGGTGAGAGGGAGTGAGGTTATGCTCGTGGGCCCGGCTGGGGGAGGGCGGTGTGGGGAGCGGGCACAGGAGGGACCGCGCAGTCACACACGGCCCCACCGGGAGTGGAGACCGCGTTCCCCCCCAGCACCGAGCAGCCTGCAGCCGGAGGCACCGGGGCTGGGTGGTGAGAGTCAGAACCAGGCCCCGAGAGTGCACGGGGGCGGCCGCGGAGAGGGGGGGTGCAGTGAGCTGCGGGCGAGGCCTCACCCTGCTGGGCGCCAACAGACGTGACACGAAGGGGCCTGGGTGCTCTCAGGGGGACATGCGCAGTGGGAGCAGGGAATGGAAGATCTGGGGGCCCAGGAACTGTGTCCCTTCCACGAATGGGTGTTGAGAAGCCGCTCTGCCCCCGGCACCCTATCGGAGCCATCGGTCCACTGGGAGGTTGACTTTGGAGGGTCCGGAGAACACAAGCTGGAGCCAGAGAGCAGAGGAGACCCCCTGGGGGACCCCGAGACCCGAGGGTGGGGCACTGGGGAGACGGAAGGAGGGGTAACAGGGGTTGGGCTGGAGCTCCAGGGAGGGAGGAAGCCCTGGCCCCCCAGCACCGCCTCCTGCCCCACACTCCACGGGCGAGCCGGACGCGCGGGGGGAGGGCTTAGGCGGGAGGCAAGTGTGGGCGCCAGACCGAGGGAGGGCCTTCTCTCCCCGCAAAGGCGGCCTCCCCGTCCCAGCACCGGCCTTCTGAGCGAAGGGCACTCAGGAAGCCGTGAGAAGCAAAGGGACACACAGCCACCAGCCAGGGCTGCTGAGTCCACCTGGTGGCCAGTGGGTGACATGAAGGATGTCACCACCAGCTCGAATGACACAAAGATGGGCTAGAATAAGGTGTCGCCAACGGTCCCCCCAATGACAACAGTGCTGCGCTCGGCTGGCACAGACCTGTCCTCCCTAAGTTCTCTCAGCGTCCTTTGTCCACTCTGTCCTCAGCATGACCTCGGGAGCCTCAGCTCTTCACAGACGGGGACTTCGAGGCCGAAGTGAGGCCTGGCAGACCTGCCCCCAGACACGAGCTGTTGGCAGCAGATGCAGGGAAAAGAGACAGGTATCCCAAGGTGAGCGTCCTTGGAAAATGGCTCAGCCACCAGCACCTCAGGGGTGCCTGCTTTCCCTATGAACGGTCTTCTTTTTTATGCTAAACGTCCAAGTATAATTTCCTTTCCATCCATTCCCTTTTGCTGTCTTTTGAGAAGCTGTTGTTGACTTTTTCCTTCTGTCTTTTTGGGCTTCTATTCCCCAACGTGAGTGTTTTTTCTAGCTCTCCCATTACTGGGGGAAGAAAGTCACTCCCCAGAAACTGCCAGAAAGGATGTTTTCACCACAAACGTGAGCCTTTCAGCTGAGCTGGGATGCGCCCTAACCTGGCTGCTGCCAGGCCTCCGCCAGCCAGTTGTCTATGCCAACAGGCACGTGCTGAGCTGGGTAGAGATTCTGCTACTGACCAGACGGTATGCTGAAGAGGCAAAAATGTGGTCCAGAGAAGCATTCCGTTCAATTCAACTAACATGTTCTGAGTGGCTCGGATGTACTGGACTAGGAACCTAAATAAAGCTGGGAGCTCTCTGGACAAAGTTTGCTGGAGAATTGTACCTTCCCTCATTCAATCAAGGGAGCAGATGCGCACATACACGAGACATCTGCCCAAGGCTTGCAGTTCAGATAGAAGCAGAGGCAGCTCCTCGCCTTGGAACCCAGCCCCCGGAGTGCGGCTGGTCAGGCCCCAGGCCCAGGCCTGTTCTGGGCCCACCCGGGCTGCACCCGAGGCACTGGCCCCTGTGATGACCACTGGCTCTCTGCTTTCTCCTCAGGCACAGTGGCCCTTCGGTTCTCTGGTCCAGCCCCCTCCGCCCGCGTCCCTCCTCCCGCGTCCCTCCTCCGTCTCCAGCTTCACGCTTCACTGGGGGCCGCACCCCAGGATGTGAGCAGGCTTTCCTCCAGGGCTGCAGAACCTTTGTGGCAGACCCAGCACAGACACCTCCTCATGGAAGTCAGAGGCAAACAGGGAGCAGGGTCAGCCCCTCATCCACCCACGGTGCCCAGGACCACCGGCCCCGAGCTGGGGTGAGCAGCCTCGGGCAAAATGAGGAGGCTGCGGCCCAGAGACACGAGAGAGCTGAGCGTGATTCAGGGATGCAGAACAGGGACCAGAAGTGGGTCAGAGACAGACAACCGAGGGGAGCAGGTCTGGAGCAGACGCCACGTTTCTACGTCTCAGGGACACAGACTCCTTGCAGGTCAACTGAGAGCGTGGAGTCTGCCTCAGGAAAAAGGCACAGGCGTGGAAACTTCTGGCTATAACTCTGGGGTTTTCTGATGCCCTGAAGTACTCCCTGGACTTCAGACTGATCAGCCCTGAAGATCTGGCTCTTGGGCACAAACTCAGGAAACAGAGAAGTCATGACTGCTGCGGGCGCCACCCTGCCCAGCCTATCCGCTCCCGGGGAGCAGCTTTCAGGAGGTAACACGGGTCTCCCGCCTGCCTCCCCCACCCCTCCCCGTCCTCTTTTGTCCAGGGGTCTGTCCTCTGCACAACAGCCCTCCCTCCCTTCAAAGGCGTTAGTCATGGCACCGTCTTGTCCCTCCAGTTGGAGCTCTGGTTCTGTTTACCTGGGCCTCCCCCCTTAAGAACTGTGTGTCCCTGGCCAGGGGAGGGACTGTGTCTTGCTCCCCTGGGCACCCTGCCACAGCCAAGGTCTGGCCGCGGGATGCTCGGTAACACCAGTTGTGAAGGTGAGTACCAGGAAGGCTCGGGCACTGATTTTGACTGCTTTGTAATTCTCCAGTGTGACGAAAAGGCATTTCCTGCTTCAAAACTCAGAGCTCAAGTTATTTTACAAAGGCCTGTTAAGATGACACAGCATCACACGATCTAAGGAGGCTTTTTGTGAAATTACGTCTGGAATGCATGGTACCCAATGCTCCAAAACCACACTAAAATGCCTCCTCACTCTGAAAACCAGCTGTGTTTTCTTTCCACGGTGAAGCTTTGCAGTGGCCTTTGGCAAAACGCGCTTTGAGTCTCTCAGACCCAGGCCGCGGCATAAGCTGCCTTGTTCGAGGTGATGTCTTCTACCCAGGAGGGAAGAGGGAAGATGAAGACACGGAGGGAGGGGACGGGCCAGCAGAATGAGGCCCCAAAGGCACTGAGAAGAGCTGAGTGGGGGTGGAGGGGGACCCGGGAGGGCGCGCCTGGAGCGCAGCTGTTTCGTGTGCAGAACTGAACTGGTCCTCATCAGGTGAAACTGCTCCCCAGGTGGTCAGAAAGGTGATGACATCCCACACGTGGGCCTCCAGGAGCCAGTGTCACTGAAGGCTCCATCAGACATCTCAGAATCCAGAAGGAGAGGACGTCCCACGGTGGGGACAATGGCCTTCAGCGCTGAGGGAAACAAGGCGCACTCAGGTGTGTATCTGGGGTGTTGAGCCCTGGGTTCACCCCCAGGAGCAGTGCCCAGGGGCAGGGGAGGGGCTCGTGCCCTGTGGCCTGGCCCCACGGGGAACGGCTCCTGCTCCGGGCCACCACGTGGATTGAGGGCTGGGGAAGGGTCGGCAGGAGACACCTGAGGTGTGTCTGCGCTATGACAGAGGGAGTCTGACCTCCAGCTGGGACCCGGTCAAGTCGAGCTGTGTTAGTTCCACGGACATCGGCCTGGATGCTGCCTGGAGCCAGCGTGATGGGTGAAAAGCCTGGTCAGGCTGTGTCCTTCTTCTGTTCAAAAGCTTCCCTGGTCCTCATCTCACCTGAACACCCCACCGTAGCGAGTCCTCCTTCAAGGAGGCCCCCCCTGACCCAGGGGGAGGTAATGAGCCGAATTCCCCTAACAGGGAACCCCTTTGCCCCCTGCTAGCTGCGTGGAGGGCGGCTCCCCAACTCATCAACACACACAGCCGAGTTCCGGAATCCTGTGTGTGAGGAGGTACCACCAACGGTCAGCCGCGTGTGGGTTCTAATAGAATCCCTTGGCTGGTCTTCCCTGAGTGTTTTCCTAGGGCGGGCTGCCAGGAAAAGTCAGGGGTTGGGCTGGAAAGCCCAGTGGCAGTGAGTGCCTCCCCATGGACAGGGGAGGTAATTAGCGGAATTCCCCCTAACAGGGAACCCCTGGGGTCCCAGATAACTGCGTGGAGGGAGGCTCATGAGCTCTCCCACACACACAGATGAGTTCCAGAATCCTTAGTGTGACGAGGTTCCACGAATGGTCAGCCGCGCGAGGGTTCTAATAGAATACAATAGTTGCCTTCCCAGAGTGTTTTCCTAGGGCGGGCTGCCAGGGAAAGGAGGGGGTTGGGCTGGAAAGCCCAGTGGCAGGGAGTGACTTCCCATGGACAAGGGAGGTAATGAGCCGAATTCCCCTAACAGGGAACACCTTTGCCCCCTGCTAGCTGCGTGGAGGGCGGCTCCCCACCTCACCAACACACACAGACTAGTTCCGGAATCCTGAGTGTGAGGAGGTTTCACCAATGTTCAGCAGCACCTGGGTTCAAACAGAATCCCTTAGCTTGTCTTCCCTGAGTGTTTTCCTAGGGCGGGCTGCCAGGGAAAGGCAGGGGTTGGGCTGGAAAGCCCAGTGGCAACGAATGCCTCCCCATGGACAGGGGAGGTAATTAGCGACTTACCCTAACAGTCCTCCTTCAAGGAGGGGCTCCCACCTCAGGGCCTTTGCACATGATGTACCCTCTTCCAGAAACACTCCTCCCTCCCAGAGCTGCCTGGCTTCCTCCTGCACTTCCTGCAAGTCTCTGCTCCGACAACACCTTCTCTGGAGGCCTCCTGGCACCACGGTTCCTCTCTCTGCATCATCTTCCCATCACATGGAACACCAAGAAATATTCTATCTATTTACCTGTTTATTTGCTCATTGTCTGTCTCCCTCTCCCCACACCTCACTTGAAAGGAGGCTCCACCAGAGCAGGGGCTCCGTGTGCCCAGTGCTGCACCTGCAGATACTCGCTGAATGAGCAGAAGAACAAATGAACAAAATATTGCCTCTCCATCTCCACATCGGAGCAGCTGGCTCCCCTCTCAGTCTGCTTCTCCGAGGTGCCTGTGTCCAGGGCTTTCCCATTGGTGCCAACAATCAAGGCCTGTGTTAGGCTCCGAGCAAAGCCCAGTGGAGGCATTCGCTGGCCAGTCCTCTTCTTTTTACAGGCTCTGTATCTAAATGAAGTCAGATCATTAGAAGTGTTACCACAAAAGGGGAAGGAGAAAGATCCCAGTTCTTGTCTTACCTGAAAGATGAAAATTCAGATGGGAGATGAAGCATTATGTAATGAAAGACTTTATTTAAAGGATTTATTAGCAAAGGGAAAGCTCGCCTCCAAGAGCCGGAGGTGGGCTGATCCAGGGGCAGAGAGCAGCGGTCTGTGCTCCAGCTCCTCTTACACCCTCGCGTAGAGGTGGTCTCTTGATTGATGGACGGCTCTTGGCCCTGGAGTTTCTCAGTCATGCTTGTCCCCTTTCGTGCATGTCCTTAGCCATGACGCCAGCAGAAGAATCCGGGGAGTGGGGGGAGTCGAGCGGGGCTAAGCTGCAATCCTAATTACATTACAATGACATTTCTCCAGTGAAGACAAACAAATGGCCAACAGGCACATGAAAAAATGCTCAGTATCGCTAATTACCAGAGAAATGCAAATCAAAACTACATTGAATTATCAGCTCACACCAGTCAGAATGGCCATCATTCAAAAGACCATAAACGGTAAACGCTGGAGAGGGTGTGGAGAAAAGGGAGCCCTCCTACACTGCTGTGGGAATGCAGTTTGGTGCGGCTGTTATGGAAAACAGTACAGAGATTCCTCAAAAGGCTAAAAGTGGACTAACTATATGATCCAGCTATCCCGCTCCTGAGCTCCTAAGTTCCAGAGGGAACCTTAATTTAAAAAGACACCTGCACCCCAGTGTTCACTGCAGCACTATTTACAACAGCCAACACATGGAAACAGCCTAAATGTCCATCCTTAGATGACTGGATAAAGAAGCTGTGGTATATTTATACAATGGAATATTCCTCAGTCATAAAAAATAATAAAATAATGCCATTTGCAGCAACATGGATGGACCTGGAGATCATCATTCTAAGTGAAATAAGCCAGAAAGAAAAAGAAAAACACCATATGATATCACTTATATGTGGAATCTAAAAAAAAAAAAAAAAAAAACTTATTTACAAAAAAGAAACAGACTCACATACATAGAAAACAAACACGGTTACCGGGTTGGGCTGAAGGGGTTGGGAAGGGACAAACTGGGGGTTCAAGATTTGCAGATACTAACTACTATATATAAAATAGATAAACAACAAGTTTATACTGTATAGCATAGGGAACTATACTCAATATCTTGTAGTAACTTATGGTGAAAAAGAATTGAAAACAAATATATGTATGTTCCTGTATGACTGAAACATTATGCTATACAGTAGAAATTGATACAACATTGTAAACTGACTATACTTCAATAAAAAATATATATACACAAAAGAATTTTTAGTTAAAAAAATAAAAATTACGGTGAGCATTGGGTCACATCCAGTTAGGTCCTTGTCGCTACCACACAATCGCAGCTGTAGGGTTCTAACCGGCTTCTTGATGAAAGTAAAGCCCGTTTATGCAGAAGGTGGGCACACCGCCATCTTCTGGACCATCCTCCCTCTCCCCCACCTGTCTGCCGGTGCCCCCACTTATCTACCTACCTAACAGAAGCAGGCACCCAGATCTCACCGAGTCACCTTCTCCCTGAAACGCCTCCACACAACCATAACTCAGCATCCCAGCGCTGTATCTTTTGCCAAAGCCCAGAGCAAGAAAGAATAGCCTCGTTCTCAGGGCCTTTGTGCTCTGCAGAAACCGCTTCAGGCTCCAAGAGCATCAGCATCGCGCCGCGCCCATCCGCTCTCCTGCTGCGCAGCTGCCGTCTTAATGGTAGCAGGTTGGCACTGCACCACGTTGACCTGATAGAAGACACTCGGAGCAGTCTTTGCTTCTTGGAGCGTATCGTTACCATGATGGATGCGGGCATATTATAACATCAGATTAGATTCTACCTCGTGACAGAAAATTAACTCTGAAACCGAACATCCTAGGGTTTCTGCTTCGTGGGGCGACGGTTCCCGTCTGGCGGATAGGGGACCCCTGGGGGCTACCAGAGCTCTGTCTTACTTCAGGGAACCTGGGAGTCGCCGTGGTCACCACGCGTCACTGTCATGCTAAACAGGAGCCTCACGTCTTTTAAACATGGTCTCGTGGCCTTCGGGATCCACAAGTTTCAGCCTCACACAGTGTTTTCACGTCTCTTTCCATCCGTGAGTGCCCTCCTGCGCCCAGCGTCCCGTCCACGTCGCAGCGTCTTTGTGCTCAGGGGGATTTGTGCGGAACTAACCTGGAACCTTTGTGGGAAGACAGTTTGTTCAAAGTGAGACGTCGTCATCAGAGGTTCACGGAGGCAGTGAAGGCAGGTCAGTCACAAGCCGCCGGGAGACGCAGGGTCGAAGCCAGCCATCACCTGGGAGTTGTCCTGTCTGGTGTTCCGCTCATGTCCCGCCCGGCCCCAGCTCCACTCGTCACCCTGCAACAGTCCAGCAACAAACTGCTGTCTGCCTTCGAGGCGTGATTCGTTCCTAACTAACGCTGAAGGGAAGAATTTGACATCAGACACCTCACTGCTAGATTTTAACCAACCACAGAGCGGGTTCCTGCAGAAGACTGCCTTCTGCGTGCACGGCGATCCCCCTCAGGAACTTCCTTACGTCTCGGACTCCCTGTGTTGGCCTCGGAACAAAGCTGCCTGCGGACGGGAGGCGCTCATGCACTCCACGCGGGGCCTCGATTCCAGGGCGAGCAGAGGTCACAGATGCAGGAAGCCCAAACCCAGGTGGGCGGGAAGAGGACTAGCTCGTGGGCATGACTTTAGGGTCTCCTTTTGGCCGTGGTTGTGCAAATATGACCAGGTTGAACGCTTCTGAAAGACAGGGCCAGCCTCTGACTATATCAGCTCACTTAAGGCTGTTGCTAAATTCATAGTGACCCTTGACGTCCGAGACCCGTGAATATCAAGACTTGTACCCGCCCAGGCGTCTGCCAGACCTCACCACCCCACCCTCGGCGCGTCCCTCCACGGCCTCTCCGCACGTGGTCTCAGCCTCCTGTAGCCCCCACGAACCCCTGGGAAACGCAACTAGAGGATGACCCTTGGGCCAAGTACCTTCTGCGCTTGGGAGGGAGGGCCAGTCACCTGGGCAGATGGGAATATGGACCCACCCCCTCTTCTAATTAGAACAACCCGCTTTCATTTCTCTGATTTATTCATTTTGTTACCCATTTCTTTAGATTTGTACAAAAGTTCTACCTACCCTTAAGGAAGAAGGCTGAAGTCTGTGCTTCAGTCTAAATTTTCAGTAAAATGTGAACTACTTTCCCTGACTAAAAAATGCATGCATTTTGTGAGTGACACAAAATATTCCAAACTTTTGCTTTGGAGAACAAACAAATGGAATTCTACAAATGTGGGTTTTTTTCAGTATGTAGGCAATGACATAAGTTCTCTGGCATCTTGAAGATGAGGTGGGACATGGGGAACCAGCACAGGTGGTAGAAACCAGGTGACCTGGAACCGTGGTCCTGGGGGACCCGTCCACGCCCTCTGGCATTATCCAAGTGGCCTTCAACAAGCATTTAACGTCTGCAGTCTGTGCCTGTCTCTTGGGGGCCACTACCCTTTCCCGTGGAACTCCCTCTTCCCAGCCTCCAGGGCTGTCACTGCCACCTACATTCTGATGACTCTCAAATAGTCCTCGGTTACAGAGCCCGGCTTACATCCAACCACCCACTGCATGCACCCCAGCTTTCTAGATCTCAAAGTAGACACACTGAATTACTTCCCAGCCCACCCCCAGCAGCCCCTACCTTGATTGGCAGCACCCATGCCCTGGAGATTTGCATCTAGGAAACAAGGGCCCACAAGATGAGTCACATCTGAGGGCTCTCCCTTCTGAACATCTTCCAAGCCCGACCCCTTTCCCAGCCACTCCCCTGATGGCCTTCATTCAGGGGCGCCACCTTCTTGCCTGGCCTATTGCTGTAGCCACCTAATTGGTCTTCGTGTATCTGGACCCATTTCTTCCAAAGATGCCTTTCCTTATCAGCAGTGATACTTCCGGAACACCAGACTGCTAATCTCTCTCTTCTGTTTGAAGAGACTCCCCTGGCTCCTCATCGCCTGCAGATTCCGGTTACCACTCCCGAGGGGGTGTGGCCTGGCCCCGCCCACCCCTCCAGGTCGGTCCCAATGCCCCCCCCTCTTTCCCCCGACACTCCATCAACGGGACATCCTCTACGCAGGTCAGGATACTGTCCCCCCACAGTGTTGCTGTTCCCGCTGCACAAAACCACACCCACCTCCACCGTGGCAGCAGAAAGACTGGTTTTCCCCAGGCCAACCCAGATTCCAGCTCCTCCAGGAAGCCTTCCCACAGAAAGAGAGACTCTCTCAGGATGATATTGCTTTCCCCACGCTGCGCTATCTTCTCTCTTCCCAGCACGCAGAGCAAGGCCGAGATGTAGTCAGTGTGCAGTGAGCATTTATGGGATAAAAACATGGAAATGAAATGAACAAAAAAATACCTACAGGTTGTTACAGTAAGAAGGTCCTTCTGCTGAAAACACGTGAAGTAAACCTTTGCCAGTCCTCAGACCCACCTGTGGGGAGACTTGCTTTATTCAGTCGGGTTTACAGATGAAACTTGCCTCTAAGAAAATGTTTCACTATCTCAGACTCACTCCGTTTGTAGGATAGCCCTCGTAATGAGGAACAAAGGACAGTAACACTGTGGTTATCACAAGAGCACTTCCGAGTGGATCCAAAACTGAGTTAAATTTGACTAGCTAAGGATGATTTCCTCAGAGAGCTTTGACTTCTTCTGAGAAGGGTCCTCTGGTTACATGCGGGGAAAGGGGAAGGCTACTTGTCACCTGGAGGGAGAAGGGTCTCCCAGGGACCTCCAGCCCTTCTCCTTTGCACTTTTAAACTACAGAATATGGTACTTCAGTAAAAATTAAAAGTAAAAAAATAAAAAAATATATAAAATGTGAATAAAGAGAAGAAAGCCTGGAATTACAAAATAAATTGGACCAAGAGAAGGTAGACAGACTCCAGACAGATCCGCAGTCCAGCCCCCCACCGGCTCTCAAAGCGTGTCCCCAGTTTTTCCTGACGCCCCGCCTACCAGGCTGCCCAGGATCCCTCCTCCAGGAGATTCTGAACGTTCCATGTGGGCAGCCCCTCTTCGTTTGCTGGTTAGACTCATTTAAACAAGGACTCCGGGGGCTTTGTGCAATCAAGCACTTAACAATTATTCAGAGGTGATGGTGATTTTATAAGTTTGCCAAAGTCATTTTATTTATTCTATTTTATTTATTTTTAATTGAAGTACAGTCAGTTCCAATGTGTCCACTTCTGGTGCACAGCACAGTGTCCCAGTCATGCAGATACACACAGATGGTTGTTCTCATGTTCTTTTTTATTAAAGGTTATTACAAGATGTTGGATATAATTCCCTGTGCTTTACAGAAGAAACTTTTAAATCTATTTTTATATATAGTGGCTAACACTTGCAAATCTCAAACTCCCAAATTTATCCCTTCCCTCCCCCTTGCCCCAGTAGCCAGGGCCATTTTAAATCTAATGAACCTGAGTTCCAGCCAAAGACTAAGCACCTGCTCGTTGACAGTTTTGATGTGTTTAGAATACGGTGAATTTGTTTTGCCTCCAACTGCCCTGGTTTGCTGAAATAGCTCATTACTAGTTTTTCGGTCATCTCTTGAGTGAGGAGGCCCCGCGGTGGCTGTGTTTCATCCTCTGAGTGAGCGTCTCCGTCTCTTTACCTCATCTTTTCTCATTATTTCCTTAGAATCCCCTTTTCTCATTTTTTTCAGTCTTATTGATAATCAATCAACACGTCACAAGATTAAGGGACTTTTTACACTAATGGCTAAGACCTCTGACACCCACTATTGGTAAAGATGGGAATGAGGTACCCAATGATGGCACTTACCTTAACAGAATAAGTAATTTACTGTAAAATTCTAAACAAGAATCCAGTGCAGGAAAAAGTGCAGCACACTTTGTATTCCCTAGCCGTTTTTCCCCCAATAAAAGGTCCTTATCCAGTCATCCATCGATGGACATTTAGGTTGCCTCCATGTCTTGGCTGTTGTAAATAGTGCTGCTATGAACAATGTCCATCAACAGATGACTGGATAAAGAAGTTGTGGTGTATTTATACAATGGAATACTACTCAGCCATTAAAAACAATTAAATAACGCCATTTGCAGCATTCTAAGTGAAGTAAACCAGAAAAAGAAAGAAAAATACCATATGGTATCATTCAAATGTGGAATCTAAAAAAAAGAAAAGAAAAGAAATAAAGGACACTATGAACTCATCTACAAAACAGAAACAGACTCACAGACATAGTAAACAATCTATGGTTACTGGGGAAAGGGGGTGGGAAGGGATAAATATGGGAATTTGAGATTTACAAATGTTAGCGACTATATATAAAAATAGATTTTGAAAATAGTTTCTTCTGTAGAGCACAAGGAACTATGTTCGATATCTTGTAATAACCTTTAATGAAAAAGAATATATGGAATATATGTATGTATGTGCATGACTGGGACGCCGTGCTGCACACCAGAAACTGACACATTGAAACTGACTGTGCATCAATTAAAAACAAAAAAAGTTCCTTAGGATCCGTTTTACTGCACTTGTCACTTCTCTTCCAAATCCAACTTGTTCAGTGATTTCCCAGTGCAGCGCTTACCAGGAGCTCCATCTTGCCCCTGGTCCTGGAGTGAATCACCAACCCCCATGGCCTTCCTCTGCTGCGATTTTCCTTCTCATTTACCTGAGACGGTCCGCACGGCAGTGACGCTCTGGAGCTGGCCACCCCAGAGGAGGGACTGCCCCGCACTCACCTCCCGAGACAAGCGTGTGAGGGAGGGAACTACTCCCATCCTACGGATGAGGAAGCCGAGGGAGGGAATACTGGCACCGCTTACCCCGAGTCACACAGCCGGGGAAAGCAATGAAGCCAGGATCTAGACTCCCACAGGGCTGGGTGAGAACCCAGACACCCGCTGTCCTGTAGGTGTGTCTGGTTTGCCCCTTCCGCCGCCCAGAACTCACAGCCTCCTGGGAAGCAACCATGCCGTGACCGCCTTGCCTTTTCCATTAGTGCTATCAGGGGATGCTCGAAGTGGCAGCTGACTCGCACGACCTCCAGGGGCACCAGCTTCTTGTGCCTGGAGACCCTGCGGACCACCTTCTCCATGGACTCTTGAGAAATCTGAGAGCAGAGCCCTGAGCAAGAAATTAGAGGCCCTCTCCCAAACCCAGCAATGCCAGCCTGTCCGCCTGAGGGGGTCGGGCTCTAAACTCTAACCTCTGACTCAGATCTTGAGTTCTGGTAACGCCTTTGATTTTCCACGAATCAAAAAGACAAAACAAAGCGAAAATGCAGACCTACAGGATTTGAATCACGGGACGCTTGCAGCCTGGGACGGGTGCCTGGGTGCTCTTCACCCTGTTTTTCTTCACGCCCCACTTCTAATCACATCTTCAAAGATCACTCCATTGAGCACACACTGCTCAGCAGCTGCCCTGTCGGGGGCTTTCACGCACACAGTAGGGATTCCACCCATCGCGGGAGGCCCCTGGCGCTGACTCAGCAGGCCCGCAGTGAAGGCTGTGCAGCTGGTGATTGACAGCAGCACCAACCTTCCAAAACCGGGATGTTTGAACAGGTGAAAAATTATACACGCCAGCTTCCAAAGCTTCTCCCTGGTTAATCAATCCAAAGAATACAAAACATTAAGAAATCTGTCACCCACATTTTTTATATGTTTTTAGGTCTATGCTTCTCTGCCTCTATTTGGAGGAAAGAAGAAGAAAAAGAAAAAGAACATTCCTTGAAATATACACATGTTCAGAGAAAAAAATGAGAAGACAAGGGACATCTAGAAGCATCAGCCACGAGCGGCAGATGCCAGAGGGGCTGTGGAGGCAAGGGAGCCCCCTGCACTGCGGGCGGGAATGCAGCTTGGTGCAGCCACTGTGGGAAACAGTATGGAGATTTCTTAAAAAACTAAAAGTAGACTTACCCTGTGATCCACCTGGGCATATGTCCAGAGGGAGCCTTAATTCAAAAAGATACATGCACCCCAGTTATCATAGCCGCACTATTTACAACAGCCAAGGCATGGAAGCAACCTAAACGTCCATCAATAGATGGCTGGATAAAAAAGTCATGAGATATATATATACATATGTATATGTATGTATATACACACACACACACACACACACACACACACACACACACAATGGAATACTACTAGGCCATAAAAAAGAATAAAATCATGCCATTTGCAGCAACATGGATGGAGCTAGAGATTGTCATTCTAAGTGAAGTAAGCCAGAAAGAGGAAGAAAAATACCATATGAGATCGCTCATATATGGAATCTAAAATATTCAAGTGAACTTATTTATAAAACAGAAACAGACTCACAGACATAGTAAACAAACTATGGTTACCAGGAGAAAGAGGGTGGGAAGGGATAAGTTGGGAGTTCAGGATTTGCAGATACTAACTACTATTTATAAAATAGATAAACAACAGTTTTCTACTGTACAGCACAAGACACTATATTCAATAACTTGTAGTAACCTGTGATGATTCTTTTTCATCACAGGTAAAGGAATATATGCATGTATATGTGTGACAAAAAACATTATGCTGGACACCAGCAATTGACACAACATTGCAAACTGATTATACTTCAAAAAAAAAAAGAAACATCGACAAGCCGACACTGTACTCACCTGCCTCTAATGGTGGTGAGGTTAGATTTCGACATTTAAAGGAAATTGTTAGGGGCTTGTGTTAATTGACAGGAAACCACCCTGTGGCCAGAGCCCAAGAGAATTTCTTCTTAAGACAAAAGATCAGGGCAGGAAAAAGACCTCTCAAGTGGCTGCTTTTTCAATGTTATTTTTTAAGTAAGAAGACTGGCCCGTTTCAGGGTTCCTCACCCCTGAAGCTAACCCTACAAATCAGACCTACCTGAATAACACATGGCAAGTGTCTCCCTGGGCCAGCAGTGCTGTGTCTGTGACCTCCGGGGACGGGGACAAACTTGAGCATCCTTCACAGAATCCTCACCCTGGTCCCCTCCTCACACCCAAGCTGCCTTCCCTTCCTCCCTTATTATCAATGCCATGGCTCTTGTGTGTGCGTGCGTGTGTGTGTGTGCATGTGTGGTCCACCTACGTGTAGGTGTACAGAGAAAACTTCTAAAGAGTGGTCAAGCCCCTTGCATCCACTGATGAGGTCCCAGCACACTCACCCTTGCCTTCCCATGCCCACCGTCCTCGTCCACTGTGGCTGCCGTAACAAAATATTGTGGACTGAGTGGCTTACAGAGCAGACATTTATTTCTCACGGTTCCAGAAGCTGTACGTTCAAGATCAGGGTGCCAGCATGGTCAGGCTCTGGTGAGCGCCCTCTTCCTGGCCTGCAGACGGCCGCCTTCCTGCCGCATCATGATGCGGAGGAGAGAGAGGTCCGGTGTCTCTTCTTCTTATAAAAGCACCGGTTATCTGGGGTCAGGGCTTTACTCCTACGACCTAATTTAACCTTGATCACCTCCTCAAAGGCCTCGTCTCCAGTGCAGTCACGCAGGGGTTGGGGCTTTGACGTGTGAGTCTGGGGAGGCACACTTCAGTGCCCAGCGCCCACCAAACAGCTTCAGGCCTTGAGACTTGTCCTGTGTGAGTCAGACTTCATGGTCCCCAAATTCCAGAGACTGGGGCCGAGCTTCCCAATAGGTCCACTGAAGCCCCCTCACCTGGCTCCAGGTGTGCGGGAAACACCCCTCCTGTCCCACCCGAGAGGGGGGTGCTCAGCACGTCGGCAATGTTCCCCAAAGGGGTCCCCGCTCCCCTCCTCCAGCCCCTTAGCCTGTCTCAGTTCACATCGATTTGGGGCGGCAATAATGCAGGGAAAACTTGGTCATCACCCCATGTCCCCCCAGCACCCCAGGAGACTGAGTGTTGGCTTGTTCTCTGCTGAAACTCTGAAGCAGAAGTCTCACTGTGATGTCTGAAATGTCCCACGGTAGTCAGAACACTGAAGAGAGAAGAGCAGATCAGAAAAGAAAATGTATGGTTTCATACCATTTTTGCTTTACGGAAGTGTTTATAGAAACCCCTCCAAAAGCGTAGGTATTAAATGGTGTGGGGAGAAGAATTATCTGTGATTCCTTCTTTTTTTTTTTTTTTTTTTTTGCTTCTCTGGATGAAACAATGACTTCTTCCCAGGGACATGTGTTTCCTTTATAATCACAGGAAAACATGAAAAGGTGGCAAAATTTGAAAATAAAGTGCAGAAAAGACCACAACGCCATTAGGGCTGCACCGCTCAAACTTGAGTCATTTCCATTAAAGGAAAGTAATTCTCACGGATTCCGATGGTTGACAAATTCTTTCATTATAATGTTTCTTAAATACGTACAAACATAAAGCTAGTTATAACCTCGTCCTCACTAGCAACCGGCGCTTACAGGCGACGCGCCCAGGGGAAGGCCTCCAAGACAAATAACAGTCAAATCAATGGCATTCACTAGGTGTGACAGATGGCGTCATTTTGCTAAAACAAAGTTGCTGGCTCTGGGTTTAATGGTAGAAAAACTTATCGATGGCTTTATGTTGAGCTGTCACTGCCTGGAATGCCTTTTATTGTTTATCTTGATGGGCCACCGTTTGAATCACCGATATTATCATTGTCATAATTCACCCTTTCTATTTTTTACATATTCTCCTAGTTACTTGTACCTGCCAATCCATTATGTTGACAGGCCAATCATTTTTAAAATGTGTTCCAAATGCAATGATGGAAAATCAAAATACGCCATTTAATGAAAGCTTCCCCGTGGCCCGTCTCCCGCGACACCGACTGCGAACCGACTGGGGCACGTGAAGGCAGGGCCCGGGGGCGCCGTCCCCGGGGGCGGGGTGTGGGGACAGCGGCGGCCAGGGGCGGTGGGAGGGCTCAGCTCACCGTGCTTTCCCGTCTGAATTGCTGAGTAAGATACGACTGCATATTTGGCTGGTGCAGCGGTGTTGTTTTAACGTAAAGTGTGCCTCCGGTCTCTCTACTCCAGGGCGGTTACAAAGAGTGTCACCCTGCACTTCTAGGTCTTTTAAACCACGGCATATCGAAGTCTTCCCTCATTAAACAGCTGAAGACAGTGAAGTCTTCGTCTGCGCAAATGGCCCTGGCCAAGGCGGGGTTTTGCCCTTTATTCCTAGTTGAGAAATTCAACTTGACCCAACGGCAAACGGGAAAGCAAGCTGCCCTGTAGCGGTAAACTTACTTTATGAGACCCCCAAGGCACAAAGTGGTGATCAGCATAAAGGTGGGTCTTCAAACAACGCAGCAAACGTGTTTTCCAGATAATCCCAATTAGGTCTACACTAATTTTTTTTAACATATTATCCAGACAGAAAAAAATATATAAAATACTTATGGAGAACTTGTAGACTGCTAGGAAATGTCCACAAAATTCACTTTTTAAGCTTTCTCACCCAGCAATATGGCAGTACTTGGCATTCTTTGGCTGGCAGACACATCACTCCAACTGGTCATCCTCTGTCATGACATAAAGTTCTCCCTGTGTCTGTATCTTTGTGTCCAAATGTCCCTCTTCAGGTAAGAACACCAGTCATACTAGGTTTAGGACCCCTCTACTTAATGGTGACTCCATCTTAATGTGACCCCATCTTACATCAGCAACAACCCTATTTCCAAACAAGGGAGTGACACCCACAGGTTCTGTGTACATGTGAATGTGGAAAGGACACTATTAAACTTTTTAGGACCCAGTAAAAATATCAATAAATTTCCTCTCGATTTCCCAAACTTCACATTCCAACGTGCAAGTTCAGGGAAGCATCCTTGAAGTGTCTTAACATGAATGTCAAGTCTGTTTTCAAGTCATTAAAGGAGACATTATAATTGTAAAAGTGTGAGTTTTACTGATGTTTTGCTTCCTTGGGGGCAAAATATCCATTCCTCATCCAATTAGCATGTTTTTTAGCACAAAGGTGTATGATTTGCATTTATCTTAAAGGTGGAAATACTTCAATATTCATAAGGTCCCTGCTCCTAAAACGCTCACTAATTTTTAATAATGCCATGGCGAGCCCCTCCCCACGCCTGGCTGTCAGCTCTGCTATGAGCAGCCGCCTCCCTTCCCGGCTCCAGGCGGACGGATTCCCCTTCGTCCTCACATTTCAGGGCAGTGGGAACTTTTTGCAGAGAAAGCAAGAAAGGCAGCCGAGAGCTGCTTTGCTGGGGGACTGTTTCACAAATGGAAACTCTCAAAGCAAACGCTTCCCCTGGGAAGTCTAGGGTTTCCCCATGGGATGGAAAAATAAGCCTTTTTATTATCAGACTTATAAAGCAGTGGTTTCTCCCACTCAAGGTGTGTCCTCCTTTGCCGTGAGAAGACTTTCAGTATCGCCCAAAGTAGGTTAGATGAAATTTTGAGAAGAGGGAGGAACAGATCAAAGACAATGGTTTCCACCTAGGGTGAAACTTGCATACCATTAGGCAGTGTTCCCTCCCTTGTCCATGCAAACTCCTGTCACGGGTTACTCAGTGTTTTTCTTCAGGTTGATTCATCTGAAAATTTAAATGATTTCTTTCCATCCTAGGCAATACTGTCCATAAAGAGAAAACACTGGTTTAAGGTTTCAGTTATACAGGTTAGTTACAGTTTCCAGTGACATTTTCTCTAATTCAGATTAAAATAATATGTAATCAAAAATTAAAATTATTCATGCATCTGTCATGTGAAGCCCTCTCGAGCACCGTCTGCGGAAGGCTGCCACACTTGGGGAGCACTGACTTAACGGTCCTGAGTTCCTGCAGTCATCAGTGGTGGCTCTGGGCCCCAGAAGAAGGTAGTGCAGGTCAGAGCAGAGGAGAGGGTTGAAGACGGGTCGTGTTGATGGTCAAGGCAGCCCTGCAGCCCTGGCTTTGGTGCCAACCTCCCTTCCAAGCACAGAAACTGTCTTCTTAAACCTCAGCTTCCTCGCGTACACAACTGGAATAGTGTCTGCTTACCCCCTGCACTATTGTGAGGGTCGACAGTGACTCATTCACAGACGTTCCCCGAGCACCTCATATGGGCTGCCGAGCACTGAGCTTGACTCCCAGTTCCAACAAGCACCCCATCCATGCAGTCGCACTGCCATCAGTCACCTCCAGGTCACTCGTTCAGCAGATCTCGGCCGATACTTCTCCATTCGTAAGCACATTTCAGTCACTTTCAATCACCCTCCTTATTTCTGATTTTCCTTTTAAACAACTGCAGATAATTGGGCATGTGTGGACCCTACTCACGATCAGATGTTTAAGTTTATCTGTTTACCTATAGTTGATTTACAGTGTTGTGTTAGTGTCAGGTGTACAGCTTCAGATTCTTTTCCATGATAGGTTATTACAAGATGTTGAATATAGCTCCCTGTGCTCTGAGTGGGTCCTTGTTCATCTATTTTATAGACAGTGGTTTGTGCATCTGTTAATCCCATGCTTCTAATCTGTCCCACCTCCTCCCCAGATGTCAAATTTAATGCAGACTAATTTCCGCCTGCAGGGGGCGCCCTTTCTACCCGGGAGGAGAGACATTCATCAACTGATTTTGCAGGTGCACATATTACCGTCCAGGAGCCGTCCAGGAACCGTCCAGAGAGCAGGGAAGACATCAGAATGTGTAACACAAAGGCCTGCCTTGGGCTAAGAAGTAAGTAAGATGATGTGTACAGAGCCCGTTGGAATAGCCCGTCGTCCACGTGGAGCTGGTGTTGACGATGTGGCTAAAACAGGAGGAGGACTCCCCAGCCTTTGGTGCAGCCTCGGCCAGGGGCATTTCCAGTGGCCCAGAAAAGAATTCCAGCCAGGCTGTCAATTCAGAAGTGAATTGTTCATTAAGTCACTCTGTGAACGTGGCCACCTTGAGGACCATTGAGTTTCTTTTAATTACTGACTTTATTTCTACTTTTCCAATTAAAGAAACACTTTGTGATACTGTCTGTAAGAGAAAGTCTGGACAGTAGAGACCCCGCAGAGCACTCAGTCCCTGCACTGATACTCAGGACTGGCTGACCCAGGGGAGTGTTTGGGTCCCGCTGCAACAGATGGTCTGTTTTCATAAAAACCTGGAGCATGTCGCCAACTGGCCACGGGACGCCGTGCAGGTCACTGGAGAGACTCCAAATGACTGCGCGTTACAGGCTTCCATCTCCTTGCCATCTAACCGAGGCCACAGGGCGATTAATCTGATAACACAACAGCGATTTAAAATATTTATGTTTCCTATGACATATCATTTGTTCAATTTTACTTCAAAACATCACCTGGATTCTTCCATTTTGCTGCTGTGACCATGCAGATGTAAACGTCTGGATTGCGATCGGATGACCTAATTACTTGGATGTTTGTAATGTTTTTTAAATTTCCCTTTCTTTCACCAAAGTACAGGAAATGTAGGGCTGGTTGAAAATCACTGTGTCTGTCCGAAGGGGAGTTTATGACACTTAATGACTTTAGATTTCACTGAGTCCACATTCTTCCCTGTGAGCAGCGGAGCCAGGAAAGGAAATCACAGAGAAATCTTTGATGTCAAAGAAAAGCAGCTTGAATGGCAGGGAAGGAGATAATGTGCGTTGCTTCCTTAGACAACACAGGCGTAACGTCAACCAGGATGCGGAGGGCAGCAAGGGGCCTAGAACTCCGCGTGCCTCAGCTCAGTGTTTACCTTATAATAATGTCAAATCAGCATCACTCATATTAGACACCATGCGACTGCACACTCCTTTCTCCAAGGCTGAAGGGCGTAAGCAAACTAACTTTCACATGAAAAATCTAAAAACCCAGCACTACCTGGCCTTTCAGCGAAATAAAGCAAGAAATTGGGCTCAATACATTTTCCCAAAGGAAGCTGACAAGATGATGCCTGGATAGTTTCCTGGCATCTTTTGCTCAGTGTTTGTTATTTGAATGATGCTGTTACACTGACCAATGAAAGCTGGGTAATTTGTATAATGAGTATAAAAGAAACTTGTACAAGGAAGCTTGAGGGCTCCAGGAAGATCTGTCCTTCTCCTTCAATCGTTTATTCAATCTTTGAACCAACACTGGAGAAAACAGCTTTTTTGTGGATCCCCTGCAGGCTCCTGAAAACTTCCCAGAGCTGCCTCTGCCTGCCCCACGCGCCATCCCCACCTCCCGCTCCACGTGGCCTCAGACACACTTGACGACCCAGCAGCGCGCCTATGAGAAGAGAAATATTCTCAATGGCAAAAAAGACCAATTGCTGCCGGGGAGGGAAAGAAGTTTTGCATGTACAAAGGAAAGCCTTCAAAAGAACGCCAGCCAGAGCTCTGCAAGCCAACGCACCCGTGAGCTGCGTGACCTTCCCAAGGATGCTGCTGAAGTTCACCCCCCAAGAAGCTCACGACTGGGGAAGCTGTGCCCCTAAAACGTGCGCATGGACTGAGTCAGACCACAAGCAGCAACCGGGCACCCACCACACGGAAGGTGATGGGAAGTTCTTTGCAAAAAGTGAGGTGACTATCCTGAGTCCCCAGAAGGAACCCATAAGAGAAGCATTTCAGCACGACCCCAGAGGAGCTGTTGCGGGGAGGGCTTGCCTGGGAGTCCTGCAGGCACATCAGGGAGCAGGCGAGGGGCGGTTCTCTAGAGAAGGGGAGACCACGACACAGGAAGAGAGGCAGCAAGAAAGAACAGAAGCCCCCACCGACGCAGTACAAGGTGATTTTCTAGAATATTCTGCCCCCTCCCAAAACACTCTCCCATGAGTGTCACACTTGAGCCCAGTGACCTTCCGGGTAAGGAGAAAGGGGGACATCCCTGTTGCGCAAGGCACAGGCAGAAGGGAGGACAGGTGCATAATATCCTTTTCCCCAATCTGAGAATGGCGGATCCCTAGGGTGCGGGGTCCTGGGAGAGGGAAGGCAGGGGGCATGCACCCGGGTCATGTGGTTTCCAGGACGATGTCTTGCAGACACGGACACCCGAATCCATCAGCCACAGGGAGCAGAGGGGCCCTGGCACGGGCCCGGGGACGGGGGCAGAAGAGCAGTCTTCCAGCAGCGGTCGGCGAGTTCCAGCTCACTGCGAACTCCTGCGTACTGCTGAGTCCTCGCCGCTCTGTCCAAAGCTCTGACTTACTCTTGAGAAGATAAAAGGCATCAAAAGCCAGGGACTTAAAACATATTTGAAGAGTCACCTTTACCATGTGGCCTTGGGGGTGTTTTGAAACCCTCAGTCGGCTCACTGGTTTCAGAGAAGAGGCCCGGCACCGATACTGAGCTTCCCTTGTTAAGTGGAGCCAGGGCCCGAGGACCCGAGCCACGTGCGTCCTCACCCACGACTCGGGAAGGAGAGGGAACGCTGTGGGCTCAAGTAAAGAGGCGGTCTATCAGCTAGGACAGGGCCCTCCTGGGGACGCCCGTGGCTTCATCCCACGCAGCATGTTCTAATCTCAGGGGTGCAGCACCGACCAGGATGCAGCCACAATTAAGAAGGCTGCCGTTATGAAAGTATCACACATGTGTCATTTTCCCCAAAGTCAATCCAATGCAACTCTTTTTCTTTAATTAAAAAAATTTTTATTGAAGTCTAGTCAGTTTACAGTGTTGTGTCAATTTCTGGTGCACAGTCATACACATACACACATATATTTGTTTTCATGTTCTTTTTCATTATAGGGTTACTACAAGATATTGAATATAGTCCCCTGTGCTGTACAGAAGAAACTTTCTATTTATTTTATATATAGTAGTTAATATTCGCATTTCTTATAAAAGGGGTTTTCTTGGTGCAACTCAGGAAGCTGATTCTGGTGAAGAACTAGGAGAGGAGGCATTGCGGGGTGACTTGCGTTTCCCTCAGAATTCACACGCTGGAGCGCAGCCCCTTGGCCTCCGGACTGTGGCCCTACTGGGAGACAGGGTCTTTGCAGGGCTGGCTAAGTTAGACTGAAGTCATCAGGGTGGCCCTAATCCAGCAGGTCTGGTGTCCTTATAAGAGGAGGAAATTTGGGCACAGACATGAACAGAGAGCAGAGGGTGAGAAGAGACCGGGGGAAGGTGTCCGTCCACAGGCCGCGGAGAGATGCCTGGAACGGACCCTCCCGATACGGCCCTGCGAGGAAGCCAGCCCGGCCGACCACTGGACCTCAGGCTTCCACCCTCCAAAACTGTGAGACAATGCATTTCTGCTGCTTAAGCCGCCACACACTGTGGTCTTTTACACTGGCAGCCCAAAACGTCTAATACAGGGGCTCTTGTCCAACAGCTATGAAAGTGTATTATAAAGCTGTGTGATGTAAACAGTCTCATATCAGGACAAAGACAGGCACACAGACCAGCGCAGCAGAACAGAACATCCAATTCACGAGCAAAGCGAAGACTGAAATCTCACACCACCAGTGCCGACAAGCAGCTCTTCCGGCGGTTTGGGGGCATCTTGGCAAAACGGGCAAAACTGAAGATGTGCTTACCTACGACCCCAAATTCACCTTTAGGGGCAAAGTCTAGAAAATTATCACGTGGATAAAAAGTAACGTGCGTGCTCATGCCAGCCTTGCACGACATGCGAAGAAAAGAAAGTCCCCGAGCTGTCCAACGGTAGAGAAATGGATGCGCAAATTATAATATATTCACTTGATGGAACCGCTGCTGTGTTCTGAAAAAGCCCTTATTTCACCTTCATTTTTGAAACATGTTTCCAGTGGGTAATGAATACAGGGTTGGTCATTTTCTTTCCAAACATTAAGGACGTTGCTCCAGCGTCTTCCCACTTGCGTTGTTTCCCATGAGAAATGTACCACCATCCACATCTCTCCTCTTTATTTCGTCTGGTTGTCCTCTTGTCGCTTTTGTCTGGCTGCTTTTTAAACGTGTCTTTATCACTGGTTCTGATACCTTGACTATTGTGTATCTTGGCATATTTTTCCTCATGTTTCTTGGTGTGGTTGATTTCCTACCTCACAGCATCACTGTTCTTCATCGCCTGAAGTCCAGTGCGCTGAAATTCATCATTCCATGTATTTTGTCTGCTTTTTGATTGTTTCAGATGGGCAGCAGGGAAGGTAACTTGGAAATGAGTCACACTGTCTGCCCCACCTGAGCGCATGGTGAACCTCCTAGTTGTGAAACAGTGGAAGCACCCTAATTCCTGGGCATGCCCCCACCACTACTATCCGAAGTCTAGGAGTAAAGATGGCCTCAGACACACTTAAAACACTTACTGAGGGTGGCTTCTTGGGGGCAGCAACTAGGACTAGACTGTGATGAGAAAACCATCCATCAATAGTCTGCTGCCTCGTGAAGGGGATACTGCTTAACATTTCATCCAAGTGGTCTCCAGTCACACAAATGAAGAAGATCTTTGTCGAAGGCTCGGACATGGCGAACCACCCAAGAGGGTAGTCTGGTCTGGCAGAAAGCTTTCTGGCCCGTCCCAATTTTTGCATGAACATTGAGATTGTGCAAGAACTTTAACGACCAGGCAGCAATGTCAGGTTTATGTGGCTTACCCACAGGAGCATCCTGGCCTCAGAATCAAAGGCTAAAAATGACTTCTGCCCTCAGCGGTCTTCCTCGAACTGAAGTGGGATAGGTCTTCAATAAAGTAAGTTATAGGTTAGAAGGAATTCTAGGTAGAAGAGACACATGCTGAGAATGGGGTAGGGTCTGTGCAGCTTGAGGTAGCAGTTCTGAGACAAAGAGCATAAGGAATTGGGCCTCCCAGTTTTTGATAGTTTTCCTAACTCCAACCTCTCTCAGCAAAGTGATCCCTTGGGCCAGCATTTCTATACAGCTTCCTCTTGAGGCTCCCTATTTGCACTTATCATATGCACATGCTACTGCTCTCATTATGCAATCTTAAGGCACAAAATGCCCATATACTCTAAATTCACATGTCCGACAAGGTAGCTACCAGCTATCTATAATACATTGTTGAGTACTGGAAATGTGGCTAATTGTTAAATTACATTTTACTTTAATTACTTTTAAATTAAAACTGATATTTCATTCAGTTATTGGAAAACTGAAGTATCTTTGGAACCACTTGGGTAGGTGACTACCTCTTCAATTCTCAATTTTGTGAAATTTAAATGTAGATCAAGTCTTGCACGTGAAAATTTAGCATCTGCCCTGAGATGTACTGTAAGGATAAAACACATATGAGATTTCAAAGACTTCATATAAAAAAATATAAAAGTTCTCATGAATAACTTTAGATCGATTACATGGTAAATGACAACATTTTAGATATACCAAGTTAAATAAGATACAGTGTTTAAATTACTTTCCTTTGTTTCATATTTTCTCACTTGTTTAATATGGCTACTAGAAAATGTGAAATTCCACGTGTGGCGGGCACTGTATCTCTACCGGACAGCAGTGCTCTAAGTTTCTATCTCTCCACGTCTTCTGTATTGCTCTACACTTAAATGCACACACCTGAGCCCTCTTTCCCTGTGCTTAACTAGAGCGGTCAGGTGCACGTGGGCAGAGGGACAGGCTGCACGGCAGGATGGCATGCAATCTCAGTGGGAATACTGAGTGGGACAATTTCACTTTTTTCCCCACACACTCTTTCGTTTCTTTCACTCCCAAGATCTTCAGTAACACAGAACAAAGAGGTAGAGACTTTGGGAGCATAATGAAAATTATAATTAGGAAAGAAGGCCACTGTCCTTGGTGAAGATCCTGTTTGACTTCTACATCCCTTAGCTTGAAGATTCCCAGAAGCCAATCACCCCTCCTTTGTGCTCTGAGAAAAGCATGCTGGAGCCTGGGGGTGACCAGTGGGTGGAAAACTCAGAAGGGAACATGGGGACAAGAGAGCAGAGGAAGGAGAGCAGGACAGAGGGACACCCAGATGGTGCTGTGGTCCAGGCTGTACCTGAATGGGCAACACACCTCAGGGCTGTGATTCATCCTCCAGACCCTGTGTGTTTGAGAGCCTGGGTGTCTGTGAATTAAATTATTTTCTTTCTGGTAATGGGTAGAGTAAATACAGATGAGAGATTTTCCTAATAATCTATAACTCTGGCCCCTAAAATAGAAGTTCAATTGAAGTTTAACCCCAATCTTAGCCAGAAGACAGCTGCCCAACAGTATTAAGTAATGTTTAAGAGTAAATCCGGCTGGCTCGATTCCCATAGTTGTTTGTGCAGGTGATCTAATCACCAATCCTGACTTCCACTTTTTCAGAAATAATGATAGCGGCTGGAATATGTAAACTTCATGGACTGTGTAGAGTTCAAAAGATTGTCTAAATGAGGCCAGGCTCGACGTAAGCCATACTATGTACATCTCATTGAGCAGCAAAATCATAAGGGGAGAATCGGATTTTTATTATGTGAGCCTGCCGCATGACGCTGGCTGCAGAGGCATGGGATGAAATGAAGGTGACCTGCTAAGGCTTGCTTCTTGCCAAGTCTTTCCCTCTATGGTCTGAAAAGACAGGAGCCCCCAACCTTAGAGATGAAATAATCACTTTTCTAACAATGCAGATAACTGGCAAGGAGATCATATTATAACCCCAAAGAGTAGTTAATGGATCAGGGTCTTTGTTTATAGAATCTCACCATGTCACGTGACAGAAGAGGAACTTAGTCACCAGAGTTGCATGCCAGTGGGTCTGCTTCATGTCTGGGTGTTGCGGGTCCATGGACACTGCTTAATTAACCACACCGGAGGGGAGGCTGAACGCATCTGTGTTGAACAAGAGACTGGAACCAGGGAGAACCCGTGAGCCTTCTGGACTGGGTATATAATTAGGGAAGAACAAATCTGACTCCATGTTAGATCTGCTCCTTTAGCTCTAACCCCGTGCTCTGTTCCCTGGGCTCAGTCCTGCTGGTTCTGCACCTTTTCTCAAAGAATGTTGCCTAGAGCCTGAAATACACGGGAGAGTCCATTCTCAAGGCTCTGACCTGTAACACTTTCCCATTCATAGAGAGAGAAAAAGTTGCAGAATAGAAGATAACACTTGTCTTGTTGGAGGTTTACAGGGACACCATGACCCCCGTGGACAGCTGCAAGAACAAAGGATTCCAACACCAAGAAGTTTGCAACAACCAACCACACCCCCTCCCCTTACAGCATAAAAGGAGCCTGAATTCTGACTTGGGGAAGATGGTTCTCCAGGACATTAGTCTGCCATCTTCTCAGTGTGCTGTCTTTCCAAAAGAAGTCGTTATTCCTTCCCCAACACCTCATCTTCCGATTTACCAGCCTTTCACGTGGCAAGAAGAATGAGTTTGGACTCAGTAACAGGTAACCTGCGGAAGGAGACTGGGCAAACAGACGGGGACACCACTGGCCGTGGCCGGAGGTACCTCCCAGTAGACTCTGAGGGGAGGTCACGGGAAGCCCCGGCCAGCCCGTGCCGTGCCGAGAGGAGCCTGGGGCGGGCGGGCGGCTCAGGTGAGCGGGCCCGCCTCCGGGTTCTCACCGGTTTCACTTCCACCTCTGGAATATGTCAAATCTGCGAGCGCTCACAGCTCTACCCGAGCCAGTGGCCTAGGAGGGGGCAGACCACAGTCCCCGGTCAGGGTGGGAGGGGTTGGACGGAGCACCCTCGTCAACCTGGTCCCAGGGGAGGCTGCAGCAGGAAGGAGGGAGCACAGAGCCACTGCTGCCCGGGTATGGCTCACTCTGCTGCGTCACTGATGAGAAGCGAGCATCTTGACAGTTATGAGGGTCTTATTCTTCAGCTGGTATTTTTTTAAAATATTTTTAAAGTAGCAAATAAAACATGTTAAAAAATAAATAAAAACTAAAAATCATCTGTAATCCCATTGAGCAGAGACAACCACTAGCAGTACTTCCATAAAGCACGTTGCTAGAGCTTGAATTTAGTTTTCAGCCTGCTGTTTTCACTGCAGAACATTAGTCCGTGCCACTGAGTCTAACAGGCGCACAATGCTCGTTTTCTGAGGCGTACAAATTCATCTCTCCATCGTTTGGGGATGAAGTCGACCTCACTTTAAATTACAGAGATATATTCCCATCAAGATACATATATCTTGATTTCAGCAGATTTCACTGCTAGGGGCATCCCTTTTCCAGAAGTTCCCATGTTTCTCCTCTCAGCGTCGCAGGTGACCTTCACGGCAGTTGCATAATCGTGTGATTCTTTAGCCTTGTTTATTGTCCACAAATGTTGGCATCGGTGGCCCTAGCCAGTGACCGCGAGGTGGGCCTGTCCTGGGAAGATGGTCAGTGCTGAGTCCTCCAACTGACCACACGTTCTGGTTGCGATCGTGGTATCCAGATTGGACAGTCAGGGGAACAAAGCTCGCAGAAGGCACGCTGGGCCCTACAAATGACGCCACCAAGAGCATTCCCCTTGGCTGAGACAGGCAGAATTCAGTGGGGGTATTTTAGACAACACTTGAAATTCGTATTTTATTTACACACACACACACACGCACACACACACACACATATACTACACACCGAGAGACTAATAAGAGGAAAAAATGTTGCAACAATTGGCTTTTCTGGGGGCTTTCCACAAGGATACTAAACACATTTGTTTCCAAAGTTCCAAAGGTCCAAGTTCCCTCCACAGAGCGTCTGGTCTGTGAGGGTCCTGCCACTCCCTGGCCCCACCTCCCATCCCGTGCACAGCACCCAGCTCCGGAGGCTGGAGGAGGCTGCCGGGTCCCCCAAGATAGTGAGAGTGAATGGCATCTCACGTGCATGGGGAACGTGAGAAGCAAAGGAGAATGGAGTGGTGTGGAAAAGCAAAAATACATTAAGTGTGTAGAAACAGAATAATTTTTGCATAAAACCGAACTCCTCCTTAGCCCTGAAATTTCTGGGTTAGGACAAAATCCTAAGCTCACATCCCGGAGGCCGCCCTGCCCGGCTCTGTCAGTGCTCCGGGGGAGTGTTCACCCGGGGCGTCCCTGCGGCTGCATCAGTGTGCTCGGGCCCCTTTGAAGGTGGCGCTTTCCTTTCCCAGCCAAGTTCAGGAGTGGGCTCCCCTGCTCTGAACTAGACCTTGGGACAACGCAGGATTAGGTTGTCCAAATCAAGCTGGAAATACTGGAAAAAAAAGAAAAGAAGGAAAGAATGCCCAGGAAAGCCTCAAATTTCTTTCGGTGGCATCGCTGTGCTTGTCAATTGAGAGTTAATGAAAGATCACGTTTGGGGGCGAAGCTGCGCCTGCACTAGACCCCTTTGTGGCGAGCGCCACCTTGTGGTCTGTCTCGAATCTTCTCGGGAACACAGGCGGGGGACCCAGGCTTGGGGACCAGGGCCCTGCCTCCCACACCAGGACAAGGATGGAGGCTCAGGCCCACCCCAGACCCACCCCAGCAGGCTCATCCCACCCTCTGGAATTAAGACTGTACATCAAATTTTTGGCCCAGGACCTGGACCCAGGTGTCCTGTCACGACCACTGTGCCCCCAGGTCACTCTGCTTCCTCAGGTCCCACCACACCTGAGGTCACTGCCTGACCCCGGGACCACCCATCCTGCCCCACCTCATGCCTCTTTTGACTCAAACCCACCACCCGTGAGGATGTGCCCAGTCCTTCCCTCCACATTCAGACCCACCCTGGGGCCGTAGAGGGGTGCTCAGCAAAGGTGACTTGGCAAAGGTGACCTGTGACGGGGGTCCAGGAGGCTGGCTGGGCTCCGCATCAGACACGTGGCTCCTTGTGTGACTCAGCCCCACAGCAGCTCTTTGGCATAGCGATTATTTCCCCCATTTTACAGATGAGGAAATGGAGGCTCAGGAGGTTAGGAATGTACTTACTTGAATTTCCTGAGACACTGTCAACCTGTTGAGTGAGTTCACTTTGTCACAGATTCTCAGATCCTGCTGGCTTGTGACGCCCCTCCATGGAGTCATCCCTTAGCATCCCCTCCAGGACCCTCAGTGACAAGCCCAGCGGCCCTGGTCTCTGTATAGACAACATAGCAGATAAAAGGCTTCGTTTCATTTCCCAGCCCCCTCTGGCTTGTTCGAATGGAGAAGTCCCGATGCTAAGCTTCCAGGGACAGTTTCCGGCACTGAACTTGAGCTGGATATGCTATCACCTCCTGTGCTGTGTGTTCACATGTGTGAATCATCTCCACCCCATTCATCTTGAGCTGCCCTCCTGCCTCCACATGGGAGCAGCCGCTCGTGACCCTCTCCACTCAGAGCAATACGATCACAGGCCTGGGGCTCCCAGGCCGGGGCTGGGCCGCAGAACAGAGAAAGACGTGATAAATAACGTTGAAGCACTGCAGGGTTTGGTTTTCATGTCTCATATCTGCCTCTGGAGATTCTGCTAAATGTCTTTTATTCCTCTGACCATAAATTCTTATGATAACAGCTTTATTTGGGAATTAATCCAGATTCCCATTACTCATGGAACTGCACATTCTGGGTGTGTAAGTCCTTCCTTGTTGTAGGTGACAAAGCTTTGGAAGCTGCACTCTTTCTGGCTGCTAGAGTGATAGGGAGGCATTGCTAATTCTTATGTGTTTCAAAATTATATCTTAAAAGCACTAATGTAGTCTTAAAGGGCTTCCAAAAATTAAAACCAGGGTGAAACTTGGCTCCTAAGAGAATCTGATTTATACTATTATGGGATGTTTAAATATGGTACCACCTACCATACTGCCACGGCCTCTCGGCCCCCATGTAAGGAGCAAGCATCCGTCTTGAACCCTCTACGAGCACGCAAGCTCTAGAGAGGGACTTCCAGGGCCCCAGGGTTCAAATCTCAGCTCCATCTCTCACTAGCTGTGTGACCTCAGCCACGCCGCACAACCTCTCTGAGGCTTGGCGTCCTTGCTTTTAAAATGGAGAAAATAAGACCCACTTCCTGAGTCTGTTGCAAGGATTAAACGATAGGGTGCAAGTTAGGAGCTAAGAATGGCGCTTGGCAAACAGCAATACTAGCAAACACCTCCCAAGAACATGCCGTGTGCCAGGCAAGCCCGTCTTCCTAAGCGCCTCTCATGAATTGACTCACTGAGCCACTAAACCTCGGTGCAGTCAGCCACTTCATTTTCCATTGTTTCTGACACCTGGCATCCGCTCATCCTGCCGCTGGTGGCTCTTCCAGATTCGGGCTGGGAAACCACCCTCACCGGGCCTCGAGGCCCACGTCTCTGGGCGAGGTTGATCCCGTGGCCCGGGCCGGAGCCGGTCAGGGCCCCGCAGCACCTCCTGCGTGGCCTGCAGGGCGGCCCTGGTGGGACCGTCTCCTGCTGCCGCTGAACCTGAGGACGCGCTGCGGGCGGAGTCGCTGAGCTCAGGGCAGGGCAGTGCCTCCGGCCTCTCTCTCCCTATAATGAAGTGGATTAGCGGTTGCTGGGGGCGGGGAGAGGGCGTGGGGAGTTACTGTTTAACGGGTATAGAGTTTCTATTTGGGGTGACGGAAAAGGTGTGGAAATAGATGGTGATTCTGGTTACACAGCATTGTGAATATGCTCAAGGCCACTGATTTATACGCTTTAGCAAGTGGTATATTATTTATAGAAAATTTTATTTTGTATGTTTTACCATCATAAAAGAAACACAATAAAACAGCCGCTCTGCTGGGGACAGGCTGTGTGACTCTGGAAGTCTTATGACCCATCTGGGCCCCAACAGCCCTGGGCCGCCCGGCCCGCCCTCCTCGCCAGCGCGGACTCGCGAGGTCACCGGGAGCCGCCGCGAGGCCGCCCCCCCCCCGAGCAAGGCCCCTGCGCCCAGCGCGGGCCCCTCCCCGCCCGCGGCCCCGCCGCGCGCTCCGCCGCTCAAAGGGAGAGTCGGGGCCGGCCCGGTTCTCAGCGGGCCAGCGGCAGGTTCGCGCCGCACACGGCGGGCGCCCGTGGGGCCACCTTGGGAGCCTGCGCCCCGCCGCTCGGCGGGGCAGGCGCCGCCCCTTTCTGGAGCCGTGTCCCTCGGGCAAGCGCCCCACGGAGAGAGCGCGCCGGCCCCCCGCAGCCGGCCCCCCGCGCCCGCGCCCCGGGGCTGCTGTCAGCTGCAGGCGGCGCTCCCAGGGGAGGCGCGGTGCTCCCCGCCTGGGGACACACAGCTCGTGCCGGCGCCCGTGCGGCCTGGCACCGCGGCGTCTGAGGTTCCGCAGGGCGCTGCCCTGCGCTCCCACCGTCCCGGGGCCCAGCGCTGCCCCGGGGGCTGCGGTGGCGGCAGGGCCGCGCCCGCGAGGGGGTCTCTGGGCGAAAGCCCTTCACTCCCTCTTCCAGCCTCTGGTGCTGCTGCCAACCCCTGCAGGCCCATCACTCCGGTCTCCGCCTTGTCCTCACGGGAACTTCTTCCTCTGTCTGTGTCTCTGCTTCTAAGGACACCAGTCACATTGGGTTCAAGACCCGTCCTACTCCGGTATGACCTGGTCTTAGCTTGATTCCATCTGCAAAGACCCTGTTTCCGAACGAGGCCACCTTCACAGGTTCGGTGGGGCGTGAATTTGGAGGGATGCTCGCCAACCCAGCGCTGTACGTGTGCACGCAGCTTGGTCACATCGTCCCCTCCGTGGGGGGTGCCTTGCTGCTCTCTGCCCAGCAGTATCTGTGACCACCAGTCCCTCCACAACCAGAAACAGGGTGTGAGGTCAAGCCTTTGAAATTCTGCCAGCCTCACGTGTGGAGGACAGTGTCTCGGTGTTCTAGTTTCCATTATGAATAAAGTGAGCATTTTTCTTGTGTTGATTGTACATTTTTTTGGACAGTTTATATCTTTGCTGATTTTTCTAAGGCGCTTTGGTCTTTGCCCTCAATTTTTCCTATACAACTTGCCCAGGATTTTCCCTTATTTCCCGTTATCCATTTCTGTGTGATGCCGTTTTCACGACCGGTTGGAAGGACTCATGGCTCACACCAGCCCCTCCCGGCCACGGAGCTCTCTCTGCTGGGACTCTTAAGAAGTGTTTCTGAAATATGACAGCTTGGCTTCTGAAATTTCCTGGCTATGTGTCCCTTCTTCAGTTGTATGTGGACCTTCTCTGTCCTCTTTTTCAGTTGTCCCTTTCCTGAAAAATGTTAATTCCACTCCCAGTAGGTGCTCCGGGGCGGAAGAGGTCCCGGAAGAAAGCGCTGGTGGGTCATTTTGAGAGTCGGCAGGGTCCAGGCAGCTCCGCCCAATCCAGGCTCCCCAGGGCCACGGAAATCATCCGCGGTGAGGCTGGCGATGCCCCCACTCTGCGCCCAGACCATGTTCTGTGCTTCACCACGAAAACCTGTAATTACTCTGGGCTTTCCTCGTCCTGGGTCCGTCTGGTGCCCTGTTATGCCCGCTGCTTTTTCTCCCTCAGACAGGAACACACACAAGTCTTCGCGCGGATAACGGTCTGCTCTCATCAGAATGTATTTTGAAGTTCTTAAGACTATCTTGCGACCCAGTTTTATTATAAACGTTATTCGTGTCTTTCTGCTCTCTGTCTAGTTGCTCTGGCTATTCTTACTGGGAATTTAGATGAAATGAAAAATTAGACTCCTGCCAACATGGCCACCCTCACCTGTCTTTGCTCAATCTTTAATAATTCTTTATATGTTACTGAAATTGGCCCTGCGTCTCTGGTGTATACAGTAGATATACTCTAGCAGATTCTGCGTGTGTTTTATTAGCAACACATGTGGCGCATTTGGGCATGCGCGGGTCTTGTGTAATTTGTGTGTGTTCGATCGCGTTCACCCTGTCTTTCATGACATCTGAATTTTCATTCACAAAGGAAAAGCTCTTCCCTGTAGAGAATTCGCTCACATTGCCTCCTAGAATGTGTACGATTTCATTTTTTGCATTTATATTTCTAATTTATTTGGAGTTCAGTGTTGTGTACAGGGTGAGGTTGGGTTATTTAATTTTCTCTGCATCATTTATTAAAAAGCCAATCACTTTTCAGCATTTGAAGTGTCCTCTTTATCATGTACTAAATTTCCCTACTTACGTGGGTTGTTTCCAGACTTCTGTTGAGTTAATCTACCTTTTTATTCATGCACCAACACTATGAGTTTTCTTTTTTAAAAAAAAATTATTTTTACAGCATTTATTATGAAATAGTGAAGGTACACCAAAAGGTTTAAAGAGTGATCCAGTCATGACCGATGCAACTCTCAACCAAATTAAGAAAGAAATAATCACATAACAGCTAAACCACTCTGTGTGGGTCCTTCCCCCACCGTACCAGCAGAAAAGCTGCTGGCTTGGGCTGAAGGGACAGAGATGACACTAAAGAAAGAGGCCATTAGACCAGCAGGAAATAGACTGAGGAAACCATTTAGTTGCAAACACTTTTTACCTTTCATGGTTAAAGAGAGGAGGACTCGGATTCAGGAGCCCAGAGGACGAAGCCAAGAGACGTGGACAACGATTCCAGCAGGGGTCGCCATTTACCCGGCAGGATTCCAGAAGTGCTGTGGACCAGGGCCTCCTTTATGCCCCAATGTTCTCCCTTTCTTGAGCAGAAATGTCTACAGTGGTTGTCCTATGCCCACCTACAGTGCACAGGGAACAGGAAATGTGTCTCTTCAGTTTTACAGCTCTGCAGATCGAGGGGAGCTGTACCTGAACCGCGTGAGGGCGCGTGGAAGGGCTTCTTCCCCAGGGACTTGGTGATGAGCCCACGGCCTCGGTCAGCACCTTAACGATAGCCTGTGAGAGACCCCGAGAGGGAATCCAGCTGAGCTGCACCAAGAGCCCGAACCACAAAAAGTGTGAGATGACAAAAGTCTACCTTATAGTCTCCTATACGTTCTGGAGTCATTTATTCCATATGTAAGTAATACAGAAATGGAGCAGAGAATTCTGGAAATTCTAGAAAGCACAGACCCAAGAGAACTAGAGAAATGCGTCACAGGAACACTGGGGGCTTGAGGACAGAGACGGATCTGTTTTCCACCGTATCCCAGCATCCAGAGCAGTGCCTGGCACAGGTGGGTGCTCAGTAAAGAATGGCTCCAGGAAGAGCTGACCCGGGAGGGTGTGAGTAGGCCTTGGAAGGGTGGCAGGCAGAGTGGAATTGAACGGGCCAGGGAGGACACGGATTCATAATGTGGCCTCAAAAACTCAGCTAGGACCTGGACATAAAGTTGTTTCCAGGTTGCCTCTGGCACCAGTCCCCAGGAGTCACAGAGGAGTTTGAACACAGCTGGAGAGAGTTCCCAGTGGTATTGTGGGACCCCCCCCCCATCACAATCTCTGTGCAATGCTGCTGAGAATGGGAGCTTTGGAATGAGATATACCTCTCACACAAGCTGTGTGATCTTGGGACAGTTACCTAACCTCTCTGAGCCTTGGTTCTTCATTTGGGCTTTGTGAAGATTGCAGATGATGCATATAAGATAGCTTTTAAAAATCATCCTCAGCTCTGTCGAACTCTGTCGTCGACCTCCCAGGCATGCAACAGTGACGTTTCCATAGCCTCCTGCTGGCCCACACTGGCCCTCTTTAAGCCCGTCAGCCTCCCCAGTTGGGAACCACCCCCTTCCCAGCACGGTGGGCTTCCCCTCGACTCTCCCAGAGCGAGCCTTCATCCAGGTTGCACCCGATGCCCCAGGCCGGTAGTGACGTGGACCCTGAGCCCCGCACACACGCCCTGTCCGCTCTCCTGGACCATCAGTGAAGCCAAAAGGGGACCACAGGTCTAAGCAAGATGGGACAATTTAGAGAATGGACCTCCTCAAAGCACAGAGCCCCAGGATTACACTTGAAACAGTCGTTTGGAGGAGGAGGAATAAATTGCTCTGAAGTGAAAAACAGGTAAGACGCAGGGTCTAACCGCTCAACGGGCCTGAATGCGTTCCTCCCGGCAGGAGGGAAGTTCAAGATCCTCGCGGTGCGGCAGCGCCCCCTGGTGGAGAAGGCTGAGGTGACACCCAGAGGGTCCGCGGGGTGCTCCTGTCTCTCCGCCTGCCTTCTTCCCTCTACCTTGGAGGAGAGAACACTGGAAATTACTTCCCCGAGGCCGTGTTCCCTCCAGAAAACTAAGTATAATGTTTTCTTTCCACTATCAAAGGTTCAAAAGGCTGTGTCTTAAAACCCTGTGTGCATTAGGTTACAGAACATCTGGCTGCTGCCAAACACCTGACAATCATCACCACATGTTAGCTCGGGCACTGCACTGAGGCCGGCCTCGTTCAGCCCTCAGGACAGCCCTGCAGGGCAGCCCAGGTGTTACCCGGGTTTCACAGGGAAGAAGCAGACTCGGAGAGGGGCCAGGGGCTCGCCCAAGGTCCGGGCGAGGACTCTAGGCTGGGCTCCCAAACACTCTGCTGTAGTTGTGTGGGAAACGTGGCAGTTGTGGCTGGGGTCCCCCAAACCCACGGGGAGTTCTGTTCAGTTTCCAAAATGCCTCCATTTCTTTCCCCACTGAAGGCTGACTTTCTGTTAATCAACTCCAGGTCCCAGTCTGTTTCTAGGAAGGTACAAGCCATCCCTCTGGAGGGTTTATTGATCACAGGCAATTTGCAGGGGAGCTGGGCTGGGTGCTGTGGGAAAGTGAGCTGGTGGGAGGTCCGTGTCCTGGGCCGGCAGTTGGCACAGTCTGGTGGGCACAGGATGCCTTGAGGTGACGCTGGTGACTCTGACTCAAGGCCACACTGAGACACTCTGAGCTTAGAAATCACATGAAGCTCAGGGTTCATTTCCAAGCGATGCTGCATCTGTGAAGCCTGGGTTGGGCTTGGGGGTCCCCGTGACTCACACAGGCACAAAGTCTGCTGGGACGTGGGGAGCCCTGAGGAAGCAGAAGGTGGGAGAGAAGGAGGAACAGCGGGAGAAGCGCCTAGGGAAGAACACTGGCTTGATTCCACCTCCAGAAACCCCTGATCAAGTCCCTGTGCTGGAGTGAAGGCGCCGCCAACCTCTGTGCTCTGATTTCCCAGAGCTGCTCACCGGCTCTGAGCCTCGGGCAGGAGCTGACCGAAGTTCTGTGCTGCGGGGGCTTCTGAACCTGTGTCCAGGCCCCGCTGGGAGGAAGGCTGGGACTGATAAGTAAAGTGCACAGCAGGCTCCACGCGGGAATTTGCCTTTTCTGGTTCCCAGAGAGCTGTCTGTACTCAGGCTGGAAACGGAGGAGGTGACCACGGGGAGGAGCGTGGAGTACAGATCCCAACCCAGTGGGAATGGACCGGGTCCTGGGAGGTCCCACAGCCCAGGAAGAGTGAGGAGGGCAGAAGTAATCGGCACAAACCACGAGGAAGTGTTGCAGGACAGAAGTCAGATGTCCAGGCAGGGGTGCTGGGTCCTCCTGGAGACACAGGTGAGGAGGGCAGAGGGGAGTCCTGGGAGGTGACCAGCAGGGTAGATGTCCTGTCCTAGGCTCTCTGAAGACCAGCGAAGTTCCAGCCACCTCCCTTGTACTGAGGTCTAGGAGCACGCAGCGGGCCAAATTCCCATGGCGGGGAGGGGAGAGCAGCACCCAGTCACCCTTTTGTCTCAAGAAAGGTCTTCTCTGTCAAATTGCCACCGGGGCGGAACCCCCTGCTTGCAAGGAGACGTAGACGCAGAGGAAAGGAAGCAAGGACTGATGGACAGAGAGGAAGAGCCAGCCGGCAGTTCTCAGGGAATAAATGAAGGAAAAGCAAAAACATTCATTCAACATTTACTGAGCACCTACTCTGTTATGTGCTCACAATACGAGAGTATGACACTGCCCCACAGAGCTGACAGAATTCACATAAAACCAGCAATGAAAAGCATAATGCACCGGTCGATACTCCCTCATGTCGTTAACCGAAGCACATCTTTACCGAGGAACACATACTGGGTGTGAGGAGGGGCTCCCGATGACGTCACCTCCTTGTAAGCCCACGCCGTTCCCTGCCCATCACGGCTCTCCCTGGCCTCATACACCTGCTCGCCTTCCCTGCTTTATTCATAACGCCTTTGCTTCCACCGCTGCCATCATTTTTTTTTTTTTTTTACCATTTTTCTTTGTTCCTCCAACTTTCCCTAACATTCATCTGCCCTTAGCTCCAGGGCCTTTCAGAAGTTTTACAAAAATGTTCTCTTTTAGTATTCACCAGTGAACATAAGTGTGAGTCAAGAGGGGGAGAAAATGAAAGAGATGTGTCCTATTTTTTAAATTTGGGTTGTTAAAGTTAAGACTTGGGACAAAAAAAAAAAGTCATCATGAAAATAATTTTACAATATTTTTTTAAGTCTTAAGGTACTTTTTTTCACCCATAATTTATCCCCCTAATCTTACAATAGTTTTCAATTCTATGTTCCCTTCCAACGTGTATCCGTAAATCTAGTCTGGAACATACTAATAGCCAAGAGGTATATAGCATATTATTTTCATGTTTTTCTTAACATTTTCTCAGAAAGGCTACTTTTACCAAGACTTTATGTCTGTGAATTTCATAGCAGCAAAACATCCCCCCTGGATGACTGACTACGACCTGCTTAACCATTCACCTGTTAGACGTTTAGGTCACGTGAGGGGCTTCAGCTATTGCATTTTATGTTGCTGTGCTATTCTTAGCTACATTTACTTCCTCTTTGGCAATGACCATCTCAGGGGCGCTTCCTGGGCAGAACTCTACCTGAAGGCTAAGCCTGCCGAGTGGCTCTCCCTGCGTCCTGCTACTTCGCTTTCCAAAATGGCAGCATCTACTGGCAACTGTCCACAGGGGATATTTTCGCCAAGAGCTCCATTTGAGACTTTATGACTCAGAGACGCAAACGTCCCTCTAAGTCAATGGTACATCAGAACCTACCTTCCTGTTTTTGGCCACATCAGCAACTCCCAAATCCCGATTCCTCCAGCAGACCACCCATCGAAATTAATACGCTCCTCTACTCTGCTGAGAGTTCTCCAGGGCTCAGGAGTTTAAAATGCATCCCTTCCCCCCGCCGCCGGTTCTCACCCCGATGACAGAGGCAGCTGCCCGCGCTCTGAGTTTATTTCCCACCCTGAGTGTGAAGCCCCGGTCCTCGACACTGAGCAGGGCTGGTTCAAGACTGGCCCATTTCTGCAGCTGCTTCCCTGCCACTCTGAAGCAGACCTATGCTGTCAACAAAGTCCACCCATGGCTCTGGTCCTCTGTGGCCCATCCTCTTGCCCCAGGTCCTGCTGCCTCCTGCCAATCACTTTCTGTCTCTATGGATTTGCCTGTTCTGAATATTTCACATAAGTGGAATCATGCAATATTTGGTCATTTGCAATTGGCTTATTTCACTTAACACAATATTTCTGAGATTCATCCAGGTTGTAGCACATGTCAGCACTTCAATTGTTGTTATTGCTCAATAACATTCCACTGTGTAGATGTATCACATTTTATCCTCTATTCATCAATTGATAGACATTCGGATTATTTCTACTTTTTGGCTATTATGAGTAATGTTGCCATAAATAACTACGTTGAAGTTTTTGTGTGGACATATTTTCATTTCTCTTGCACATATACCTAGGAATAGGATTTCTGGGTCATATAATATGTCTATGTTTAAACGTTTGAGTAAGTGCCAGACTGTTTTCCAAAGAAATTACACCACATTGCAGTCCCACCAGCAGTGTATAAGTGTTTCAATTTCTCCATATCCTCACCAACACTTATTTTCTGTCTTTTTTATTATAACCACCCTAGTGGGTGGGAAGTAGGACTTCATTTGGGGTTTGATTTGCATTTTCATAATGAGGAATGATGTTGAGCATGTTTTCATGTGCTTACTGGCCATCTGTATATCTTCTTTGAAGAAATGACTAAGTAAATCCTTTGCCCATTTTAAAATTTGATTATTGGCCATTCTATTTTTGAGTTATTCTAAATCCAAGCCTCTTGTCCAGCATATGATTTGCAAAATTTTCTTCCATTCTGTGGTTGTCTTTTCAGTTTCTTGATGTGTCCTGTGAAACACGAAAGGTTTTAATTTTGGTAACGTCGAATTTATCTATTTTTCTTTTGATGCCTATGTTTTGGTGTCATAGCTGAGAAACCAGTACGTAATCCCAGGTCATGAAGACTTACCCATGTTTTCTTCTAGTAGTTTTATAGTTTTAGCTCTTACATTGAGGCCCTTGATCTAGTTTGAGTTTGTTATTATATCTCATATGAGATAGGAGTCCAACTTTATCCTTTTACTTGTGGATATTGAGTTGTTTCAGCACCATTTGTTGAGAAGACTATCCTTTCCCCCACAAAAATGGTGTTGGCAGTTTATTGACTGTAATTGCAAGGGTTTCCTTCTGGACTCTGAATCTATCCCACTGATCTATGTATCTACACTTATTATCCATTGGTCTACCCTGTATCGATTACTGTAGCTTTGTAGTTATGTTTTTACATTAGAAAGTGTAAGTATTACTGTTCTCAATTTTCAAGATTGTTTTATCTATTCCTCACCCCTTGAATATGAACAGGAATTTCATAATCCTTTTGTCAATAGCTGCAAAGAAGCCAGCTGTGATTCTGATAAGGATCGCACTGAATCTGATTGTAAGTAGCATAGCTATTGAAATATAAAGTCTTCCATTCCATCAACAAAGGACGCATTTCCATTTACTTAGGCCTTCTTTAATTTCTTTGAACAATGCTTTATAGTTTTCAGAGTGTAAATTTTGCATTTCTTGTGTTAACTTTATTCCTAAATATCTTATTCTTTTGATGCTGTTGTAAATGAAGATGTTTTCCTAATTTCGGTTTGTTCACGGTTACTATACAGAAATACAACTGATTTTGTATGTTGATCTCTTTTCCTGCACTCTTGTTGAACCCATTTATTAATTCTAGTATTTTTCAATGAATTCCTTAGAATAAAATATGCCTGCATGTATGAGCTATGAAATACAGATTGTGTGATTTCTGTCACTCCCTGTATGAGTTAAATGCATTTATATTTGTGTTTAAAACCGGTTTTGCACGATATAAAGATGGATGGTAAAATTCATGCTAATAATTTAAACTTTTGTCTTTCCTTAAATATTAAATAGCAAATTTAAAAGTGCCATGAAAAGTCGAGAGAGACACTGCGAATAAAGGGAAAGCTTTATATGATACAGCCTTTAATGGCACTTTCCCTTGTTTTTTGAACAAGGGACCAGCGTTTTCAATTTGCTCTGGGCCCACAACCCCGCAGCAGGGGACAAATGGAAGCCACTTCCAGGTGGTGGAGCTAAGGACAGCGGAACAAACATGTAAATAAATAATGCACAATATAATTTCGCTAGCGATAAGTACTGTGCACAAAACTAAGACCGAGAGACCAGAGCAAGACGGAGGGGATCTGAGAATTACATCTTGAAGCCCCGCAAGCGATGCCAAAGGCTGGATTTAGGGATTTGAGCAGAAGAGTGACAAGATCTGATTTATGTTTCCAGAAGCATCATTTTGGCCGCAGCGGCCGCGTAGGGAGCAGCCCGCAGCGGGTAGCCGTGGAAGCAGGAGGGCACGGACGTCGGGGCAGGGTCGGCGGGGCAGGGGCGCAGCCTCCGCGGAGGTGGGGTCTGCAGGAGGGGTCCCCGCGGGAAGGAGGGCGCCGCCTTCACTGATGGGGCTGGGGGCTGCTGAGGGGGCGAGGGGGAGCAAAAGCTAGCTTTGGAACGTTTACGTTTGCACGGCCTCAAAGTAAAGACGTCGAACAGCCCCCAAATTCGCACAAAACCCCTCCCTTCTCGGCTTTGGCGTCGCGCTCTGACAGCGGCTTCCCCGGAGACCCCGGCCAGTCCTCCAGGGCACCGAGAGCGTCGGCTAGACCGCCGTCCACCAACCCCCGCCTCAGCGACGACTGATGACGCGCCGGAACTGACGGCGCGCCTGCGCGTGGGCCCGCGGCGGCGGCGGCGGTGGCGGCGGCGGCTTTTACGTCATCGCGGGCGCGACGCCCCGAGGGACAGACAGGGGTCCGGCTCGAGGGGAAGGTACGGCGGCGGGACCGGCTGGGAAAATGCCAGTGGCAGTGATGGCGGAAAGTGCCTTTAGTTTCAAAAAGTTGCTGGATCAGTGCGAGAACCAGGAGCTCGAGGTAGCCTTTGGACTTGCGGGGTCGCGCGTGGCCTCGGGCGGCGCCGGTCTCCAGGGTAACGGGGCCGGGGGCCCGCGGGGCTCCGGGGCGGGCGCCTGGCTGGCGCGGGAGCGGAGAGTGCGGAGCCCGGGACGCCGGGGCCCTCTCTGAGGGCCAAGCATCCGGGCCCGGCCTCCCCGAACTGGCTGGGAGCTTTGTGGTGGTGTCTTCAGCGCGTGAGCCCGAAAGCGCTGTACAGCTTTGCTCCTGACACCCGCCAATGTGCTTCTCGTATTAAACTTAAACATCCTTCCTCCCCGTTTTGGGGAGTGGTGGGGGATTGTGGGTTTTATTAAAGACGTTTGTGCTGGCATACACACAGACCAAGAGGACGTGACCACTGTAACCTTTTATTAACTCAGAAGGCATTTCTTAGTCTCATGTTATCACGGAAGTTTACCGTTTTGTCTTTAGTAGGAGAGGTGAAAGTTGTATCTTGCAGCTGTTAAAGTAATTAAGGTTTTTTTTTTTTTTTTAAAGAAAAGTACTTAAAAGGATGTATCAGACTAATACAAAAAGTTAATTAACCAAAGGACACAGCTGCAAACAGCAGCAGCTCACTAATAGACCCTTAACAGACGTTTTCTGAATGAATTAAAGTTGAATGAGAAGAGAAAGAGATGTCTTTGTAACTCAGCCGTGATTTTTTTTTTTTTGTTACCCATTTGTTCACCATATTTAATATAATGCTTTAGGAATTTGTTGAGAAATACTTCGTATAATAGTAAGACCGTTTAAGTAAGAATTTGAGAACTAGGAAAGGGATCCCATGTAAATATTCTTGTGCACATGAAGACACAGGCCCAGAGGGAGGTAAATCACAGCCGATGACAGATCTAAACTTAGTAGTCTGGTTTTTAGTGTGATACTTCTGTAAGCTGTTTCTCCATCTGTAAATAGTAAGTACTATAAAATATGCTTACTTTTTAGATTAGTAAATAAAATACTTCTAAAGATGTAAAAGTAGAAGAATAAATTAGGTTTTTTGCTTTCTTTTTTGGCCTTACAGGCTCCAGGAGGAATTGCTACACCCCCAGTGTACGGCCAGCTTCTAGCTTTATATCTGCTCCATAATGACATGTAAGTACCTTCTACCTAAAGCCAAGAGAAGCGTCTTCCTCATGAAATTATTATGCGTTGAAGTAGCATCACTAAAACATAGGCACAAGGAGCTATTCCTTTTATTGTAATACTAAGTATATTAATATACTTAACTTTGTGGATTGAATTGTAATTTACAAAACTATGATTAAGCTGAGCTACTTTAAAATGCATTTATTTTACATATGCCTTCTCAAAAATATTCCAATTTATGAGAAACTACAATGTCAATAAGTTCCTTTAAATCTATTAACCTTTTCTTTTTTGTCTTCATAAAACTTTCTTATGACCTCTGTTTTCTTAACTTCACATGTAATCAATAGACCAAGAGAAACTGCAAGGGAAGATTGAGAAAGCCAAGAGGGACTTATTACCAACATGTATTAGATTTCTTGAATGGTTTTTGTTTTTCAATTATTCCTAATTCCTGTTCATTGGAGGAAAGTCAGAAAGTGTAACTGTGCACAAAGAGTCCCTGGCAGTTCCACAGCCCCCTGGTGATTGCTGTAAAGTTTTGTTTTAAATTCTTTTAAACCTTTTCATTTCATGCCTTTTAAACTAAAGTGAGTCTTTTATTATTCATATATCATATAAATCATTTGATGTTTTATAATCTTGACATCATATGTTTGTTGCCATTCAAGCTTCCAAACTCTTAAAAGAAAAAAAAAAACTGTCTTGACGTTTTGGTGGCTATACCCACTGGTAGGTGGAAGAGTCACGATCTGGAGAAAAGCATCGTGTACCGTGTGTGTTGTCAGGGAAAGCCAGAGCCTGGAAAGCAGATGAATGTGTTTATTTTTATAGATGAGTAAATTATTTAGGCAGTTCTGTCTGTCTTTGTACTGTTGCCTTAATTTAAGATCTGGATTATTAATAATTGACTCAAAATGGAAAAATGTTACTTTGGTAAAAATAATATTTCATGTCTTTTGATCTGGAAACCTTCTTACTTCCCCTGGACAGATCCATATAAAACTAAATTTCACTCTTTATTATATAGAGTATTTTAAAGTAACTGCTGTGTGTTTGCAGTGGAACCTAGAACTTTAATTATTTACTGAGGTGTTGTTTTTATTTTAATTGCTTTTTCTCTCTTGGGGGGAATGTAAATTAGGAATAACGCAAGATACCTTTGGAAAAGAATACCGCCTGCTGTGAAGTCTGTAAGTATTCCTGCAGCGCGCTGTGCTGCTTTACCACAGGAATGGCGTTTAAAAGGTGTTTAGTCTCTGAAAAGCTTCTGTTTTGTTTTCCGTGTGGTTCACAGAAATAGTTATTAAAGCTGGTACTAAAGTTTAAGAATAGCTCTACAAGTTCCTCTAATCAGAAATTTTAATTTCCCTTGGATGGTATAGAAATCTGCTCAACTCCTGCCGATCAGATTTCTTGAGACACTTCTTACAAGGGTCTCTTTACCCAGTGAACAGCTGAGGCAGTTTGGATAAAAGTTTGGTTTTTGTTTTGTTAGTTTTTTGTTTTTTATTTGTTTTTTAACTGAGTTGTGTGGTTTGCTACAATGGTATTTATTTTGCTACTAGTATTTACAAGAACACGTTAAAAATAATCATTCAGAGCATTACATTATTTTTGCTAATTAGGATTTTAGATTCCTTATTTTTCATAGGAGAGTAAGTGAACTCACATATAAGTTTCTTCTAAAACAGAACGAAGTAAATTTTTAATTTCAGGTGATTCACTGTGTCTGCCGTAAACGTGAAGTGAATTTTTTGTACGTTCTCAAAATGTTAACAAGAATTCACCTAAATTATTTTGTTCGTTACTGATATTCATTCAGCAGCAGGTCAGATGTTTATACTCTTTCTTTCCTCCACATTCTAGTAAGATTGGAAGTTTAAAATAAAGCTTCACTGGTTTAAAATAAAGATATAAATGATTCGCAGTTTTCTGTGCTGGCAGTGGTGAGAACTCTGTCCTCAGGCTGCAGTGTGCCACATCTTAGGTTGGGAGTCTATCATTTTTTAGCCATTTTGCTATTACTTTTGCCCTCAGGATAGGTTTATATATCTTATGTACATATTTTGTGATAATATGTGAATGTTACATGTTCTGTGTATTATATGTTTATATGAAATGTATATAAAACATCTTTAAAAAAGCAATGTTAATACAACTAATTTCAAAATTATTTCTGAAACATTTTTGGACTGCTTTCTCATGCCTTAATTTTCTATTATAATAAAAATTCACATAAAATATACAAATAAATTCTGCATTACTGTTCACAGAATTTAATTTTCCATTATAATGAAAATTCATATAAAGCATACAAATAAATTTTGCATTACTGTTCATAGCACTTTTTGATAGTGATTGGGTTGAAAAAGTAGTTATACTTTCTAAGACAAATGTTGAATTATGTTTTAAGATACAGTTGTTGGTATATCTGCAGAGTGAATAATCCTCAAAGGCAGTGATATTTATTGCAGGCTAATTCTGAACTTGGGGGAATTTGGTCAGTAGGACAGAGAATCTGGCAGAGGGATTTCCCCGGGATCTATACGACCATCAACGCGTACCAGTGGTCTGAGACGGTCCAGCCAATCATGGAGGCACTTAGAGGTAAGTGTTTCTTTGTGGTTAAGAATTAAGTTAGACCAGACCCACTCCTTAAATGTTGCAGTAAGCCAGTGATGTGTTTAAGAAATAGACATTTTCTGCTAAGTGAATGGGGGAGTTTTCAGAATTCTTTTTCGAATGTGCTACCCTCATGCTTTGCTTTCATGTTGTTTGACTTTATGTTGGCAGCTGAGGGCCTCACTGCCCTTATTTTAATTCTAGATTGAAATTTCTCTTCAGTAAGAGGGGTTTTTTTGCTACTTAAATGAAATTTTGTAACAGTCCAGTAAGTGCAGATATGAATTAGGTAGGATTCTAAACCCATGTTTTTGAAAGCCAAGGCTGTGCCTTGGCTCTGTGGCCCCGATCTTTGGTGGGGTTGTCTCCAGCTTCCGGGTCTATAACTAAATCAATTCATAGGTGCTCAAACTTTTTTAATCGGTTTGAAAGTTTACTTGAGCACCTCTGACATGTTACGTATATCTGTCTGGATCTGTAAGCACAGAAATCTTTAGGTTGATCTGGTCTTGCTTATACAGTTTGGACAAAGACAGTGATGTGATTTAATCGTCTGTTTCAAAAATGCCAGCTCCCTTGGCTCACTGTTTGCCACACCTCCGCCCCCACAATAGATGCAACCCGGAGACGCGCCTTCGCCCTGGTCTCGCAGGCCTACACCTCCATCGTCGCCGACGACTTCGCAGCCTTTGTCGGGCTTCCTGTGGAGGAGGCTGTGAAAGGTATTCCTGGCTTGCTTTTTACTTTCAAGGAAAATGGAGGTGTAAGTTACAGGCCCACAACCCCTTATGTGAACCCCTTAGGACAGGATACGTTTGGGAACTCGGGCAGTGTGTGTTCTCTAGAAACGCAATACGGACGCTGTATTGCGCAGCCCGGCCGGGCCCTGGGCTGCAGGCGCCCTGTGACCGAGCACAGGGTAGTCCTGCAGAGGGGAAAGGGACGCAGGGCGCCAAACGGTCGGTCCAAGGGGCGACTGTAAACAGACTTCCAGTGGGTCACGTTGAGTTTTGCCACCATGTAAGTTACAGAAAATTATTTGGTTTATAGAGCTTTTTGGACTTCTGAGCATGGATAAGAAATTTTGAATTTGTGTTTACAGCACTTTTTGCTGAAGATGGGCACCAATTAAAGATATCTTAGAATAGGAGCTTTGTAGAGAATACTTTGCCATTTTTAAGAAATTAAAATTTGCCTATTTCTCTGGGATGTGCCCTTGTTGAGTACGCTGCTGGTCCTTCCCTTCCTGGGGGCTCCTTAATGTTCCCGCAGCTATTTCCTGTCGCGGTTCCCGCGGTCTGACCCCTGAGTATTTTCTACTTTTATCCCTAAGACCTTTGATCAACACCTAAGCCTCCTAAATGGTGGTGAGCCCTCTAGGTTGATGCCCAGGAAGGAAAAATCAGAGCTTCTGTTGACTGGTAGTTTGGGGGTGGGGGTGGGGCTGGAGGTGGTGAGACAGTGAGTTACGGGAAGAAAAAGGCAGCGAATGGGGGGCAGAGTCGAGCACCTGTAACACCCCCACGCCTGAGCCCCACGTGGCATCATTGTTTTCACAAGTGGTGGGAAATGCAAGAAAATAAAGGATGTGCCCGTTATTTGCTTTTAAATGGGCCAGGTGGGTAACATTATATTCGTAATTCTGAGCTTGAACTGTGTCCCTCCTGTGAATCCCGGCATCCTTCCCAGTGCTGGCTATGTGACCTAAGACAAGTTACCAGAATTCTCTAAACATCCTTTTCCATAGCTGGTAAGTTATGGTAAGTCCCACTTCACAGAGCTGTTGTGCTTACACAGAAGGGCCCCTGTGCAGGCACCGAGCACGGTCCCTGCTGCTCGGCCGCCTGTATTGTGTGCGTGTCCTGTAGTCTTTATCTTCACCGTCGTCTTTGTTCTCACTGATGTAATGATCAGGTGAAGTACCGTTTAAGTCTTCTTATGTCTGCTTTTAATAACATTGATCAGGGTAACCTCGTGCTCTGGGCTTTATGGAAAACTGGTCATGTGTTAGTGATGAATGATATCAGCCCGGTAGAATAAAATGGGGCTTTGACAGATGTTTCAGAAATACTTCAAAAGTAAGTTCCCATGAGAATGCTCGCTCTAGTGTACCTTTCTGGTAAAAATACGCATTGCAGGTTACACTATGTCAGGTCTCCCGTACAAGGAATGTCACTGACGGAGTGTAGATCTTGTAAATGAAAGTTAGGGTTTTTTGGGTTTTTTAATTTCTTCATTTGTGTGTCAAATGCACATTTTTAGGTATACTAGAGCAAGGTTGGCAAGCTGACTCCACCACAAGGATGGTCATGCCCAAGAAGCCAGGTAGGTGGGGCCCTTCGCCCGTCGTGCAGCCCTGGACTCCTGCAGGACCGCCGCAGCTTTCCGGGCCCTGACTTTCACTAACCTGGTATAAGATCCTGCTGTACTAACACAACGGAAGTGAGTCGTGTTAAACCCAGGCACAGCGTGAGGGACACTGAGGGCAGCAAGGACCTTAAGGATTGCCTCGTTTCACCTTAATCTTTTTAAAGTTTTACGTGGGTGTTTTATAATCTTATCACAACTTAATTTTACTAAATGTTAATCTCCATCCTTTTATTTATGGGGCCATTTCTAACTGCTTATCCTTAATATCTAAACTATTCCTTTTACAAAAATAATTTTAAATGGTCAGATGGCCCCCTTTCTCCTTATGCTGTAGGCGTGTGGACTCTTCTAAACAGGACTCTCGGTGGCTTTCACTTGCACAGAACTAAGTGCTCGGGCATTTTAAGGCCCTGAATGATGTGGCCTGTCCTTACCACCTGACTCTGAACCCCTAGTCCCTCAGACGTCCTCTCTGGAGTGAGCCGTGTTCCCTCCTGCTCACCAGGAATGCCCTTTTCCCCTGTATCTTCAGAGCTGGGCTCAGTCCCCACATCCTAAACCCTTCCGACCCGCTCCGTCCCGGAGCTCCTTCTGTCTGCTCTGAATTCCTCTTGTGTAGACAGTGTTGACCCCGCAGTAAAGCGCTGCCCAGAGCTCAGCGTGCTGAGCCCTGCGAGGGTGCGGGAGAGCGGCGGGACGTGGTCCAGCCAGTCTAGGTGGTGAGAGGAAGGCGCCCTGATAAAAAGCCCAGTGTTACAGAGTAGCGCGTAATCGCGGTCTCTGAGAAGTAAACGACCGGAAATGCCGTTGCGTTAAAAATGACGTGCTGTGTGAAGCTGCTTCACGACACCTTGTGTAAATCGGGCTGTCGCTTTCATTCAGTTGCAGGGGCCCTGGACGTCTCCTTGAACAGGTTTACTCCCCTGTCAGGTACGTGTTTTACGTGCTCGTCTAGAAAAACCCTTCGCTGTTCGTTCTTGTTGTATCTGCCCTTCTTAGCTCTGACCTGGTGAACAAAGAGACCAAATCCTGCACGTGGCATTTGTAATGACACCTCTGGTTGCAGGAGTCAACGTGGGGGCGCTCCCTGAGGCAGCGGCAACGGGGCCTGGCCCCCGAGCCTCCCTGGTGTCATGTAGTGTCCTGACTTCGCTTCTCAGCCGCCCTGGCTCAGGCGTGTCCCCAGGCTCGCGTGCGATAACCGAAACGTCAGAACTGAACTCCCTGGTGGGGGGTTCTTTGGGGTTTTCTGTCCATTGACAATTGACTGTCCTAGAGGAGTGCCTGGCACGTGGTAAGCACGAGGTCATCGTTGAATTAAATGTCACCTGGGAGGGGGTCTTTCCAAGAAGACCTGCGGTATCTTGAAAGAGACGTCTGTTAAAAGTGTTTTTAACCTCCACACAGGACACTTCAGTAACAACAAAGCCAGACATGCCTTCACTCCCCGTTTGGGAAAACTACTCATAAAAGTTGTGGCTTCTTGGCTTTTTTTTTCAATGTTCAAAATCAGGGCAAATCTAAGAAGACATTGGAGGATGTGGGTGGCTGGACCAAAGCTTTGTCACGCTCGTGTCTGACTCGACGTGTGTTTCTCTCCCTAACACCCAGAGCCTGCCCCGGTTCCACCCATCCCCAACGAGCAGCAGTTAGCCAGACTGACCGACTACGTGGCTTTCCTCGAAAACTGATGGGTCGCTCTGAGCTCAAGATCCACCTTCGAGATCTGACAGAGAATGTCAAATGTTTATTTTCAATTTTATTGGATGGATTAAGCACCTCAGCATTCCTTAGTGTGTGATAAAATATATAATATAAAGTATATTATATATATTTTGCCCTTAAACATGCTGAATGGTTGTTGAAACGATTCTCACTTTGTGATTTTCGACAGTTTGGGTGGAGCCCGTCAGTATTACGCAGTCAGTTTGCATTTCCTAGTGACTCTCAGAACACAGCTCTCCTGCTTCGTGTAGAATGGTGGCCGGCAGCTGTCTCCCCCGCCCGCCGCGCCCGCGCCCGCGCCCGCGCCGCTGGGTGACGGCTGTGGTGGCGCGTCTGCCGTTTGAGGACGACCGTCCCCGGGGCAGCGCCTGAGCTGCCGGGGGTTCTGCCTCCCCTTCTTTGGAGATTGTGCTCTCTCGTCCTCTCCCCTCCTGAGCGTCACAAACGTAAAATGCTGAGGTGTAGCTGAGGCTCAGAGGCCCGTTTCCTCAGTAGGCCGGGGTGCTGCCTCCGGGTTCTCCCCCGAGGGCGTGAGCGCGTCCACTGCTGGCAGCGGAGGGCTTGCCGTGAAAGCGCGACTTGCGTAAGACACCCGGGAGGAGCGTTAAGTGGCGACGTCTCCCTCCGGAAGCGAGGTGTCCGCGCGGAACGCGTTGTGCCGGGAGAGCAGCCGTAAGACGCGCGGTGCGCTTCGCGCCGCCGGCCTGCAGCCTGTTCGTTCTTACGTTTAGCCCGCGTCGAGTTCTGACTTTTGGAGAAATGCTAAACAGGTTGTTCGTTTTCTGTGTGGCAGCCCTCTGAATATTTGAAGTTTATTGTATATTCAGGTTAAAACCACCCCCTAGTTCATTTATTCTGCATTTGTTCAATAAATATTTAATTGAATTCTTCAATTGTTTTATTGAAGGTAGTTTCTAGAAATGTCACTGTCCTGGTCTTTCTGTGGATGCGTTCTGGTCTGCCATTGTCGCTTCTAGAATATGAACTTGTTAATTAAATAGAAGTGTCCTTTGTGGTGGTAATTACATGATTTGTGTTTCCACTCGTTTTAAGTAATTTTACTGGCTGTTTCAGTTTTGTTAACATTTATGGAAATACCTTTTAAATTCACATTTTGTTCAGCCTTGAAAGGTGAGTCATGTTGTTAAAGCTTGTTTTACAACTGAGAATATGGAAATTCAAGAAATCAGAGAATCAATAGCGAGAAAGTAATGATGCCAGTTTTTGAACTTCCAGGTATTAAGTACAAATTGTATCCATGTGTCTTATTTTTAATTGATTGGAATAGACGCAAATGTTCAGTCCTAGGGGACTAGTTGAGTAAACAGTGTCGAGCATGGTGCCACACAGCTGCAGCACGCACGCGTGGGTGAGGGTCTCCACATACAGCAGGTGAGCTCCCCGAAAACACAGAGAACGAGGGGTGTATATTGTTACTCCAAGAGTGAGAAAGGGTGCATGGGTGCAAGTGTGCGTATGTACATATTTGCCTGTATTTCAAGCAGAAGCTATTGAAGGATAAACCAAAACATAATAAATGTGGTTCTCTTAAAATGGAAGAGGCGGACCGTACCAACAGAGAAGAATTATTTCAAGTGACTCCAACACAGTGTTTTGATTTTACATTGTCAGTGGGATATCTATATACTAAAGACAGAAAAATCTCGAAACTGCTGAGTGTCATTTCATGGTTAATTTTTAAAACTATCTTGATCATCATTATTTGATGGTAAATATTATTAAAAGTGTATTATAGGATAAAACCAATTAGAAATCACATAATTTAATGTTAGAAGCTAATCTTAAATTTGACTTAGCAACCTCATATGATTTATTTTTCTCTCTATAAACAGTAAATATTTCCTAGCTCTGTTCATCTGAAAAGGCCTAGAATAATTACACCCCAGTAAAATGAGAACCACTAATGCCCAGGTGTGGTCTCTGAATTCCATTTTCAACTAAACAAAAAAGAACTTACTGCAATATAGTTAATACTCTGGGGAAATTATTGTAGTTTGTTATCTGATAGAAGATGTTCCAGGTTCAAGTTTCAAAGGTTAATAAGGTTCTTTCAAAGAATTACAGAAGCCAGTTTGAAGGAACTCCTCCTGGCCAAACATGAGACAAATTGCTCATGAAAAACACGTATGTGTGTTTATTTGTAATGTCAACTTCATAATTACAATATTAGAAACACCTCGTCATGAACGAGACAGGCGGGATGAGCACTTGCCTCCACCCCCCGTATTTAGTATCAGTTTTCAGAATAACGAGTTGGTGCCCTAGCAGTCTCCAGAGTAACACAGTTGAACCTGCGAAGCTCAAACCAGTGATGGAAAGTTCTTTATGGAAGAATTCCACCTAGTGAGCGCAGATAGGAAATTGCTGCTTTGCAGCCCCTAATGAAATAAGGGGTCAAGGGAGTCAGGGGCGGTGGCTGCTGAGACCCGGGGTGGGGAGGTGCGGCAGCCCGTCCCTGCGCTCTGTCTGCCCACCTTGCTTGAGATCTGTTGAGCGTCTGCCTGTTTTGCTTTGGGGTCACCTGGACACTGCCACAGGGGCTGCCTCCGCAAACCCAGGTGAGCAGTTGGGGACGCAACAACAGCAAATGGACACCCTTCCTTGTCTTGGGAAGACCGTTCCAGGGTGATTCCATACCTGGTTCCTGAAAAGCCCCCAGGAAGGCTGAGCTCCGGTCGCGCACTGGGAGCAGCCAGCAGCGTGGCCTTGGATTCCTTCCCTCACTTCACTCCCCAGCTCCCCGGCCCTGTCTCCTGGGGCCGGGCGCAGGCAGCGGTCTGCCCGTGATGCGGGCTCTGGAAGCACCCGCGCCCGCCTGCGCCCGGCCCCGCCGACAGTGGGACAGTGGCCTGACAAGCAGGCATAGGAAACACGTAGCATCGCCCGTGGTGTTTCCTTGTCAGAACTGTCCCCCCAGATGGATGTGAACGTAATCAAGGTGTTAAATGTGACTGCCTGTTTACATGAAATGGAGTTAGTGAGCAATTCCAGCACCCCACTAAGACGCAGTCAGCCAAATCTAGAAAGTGGGGAGCCTCACAGGACAAGTAAGTGGGTTTCCTTACAAAATGACATGCAAAAAGCAGCAGAGTGCTGGAGATGGCGATGAGGACACGAGGCTTTCTGCTCCTGGGGTGAAGTACCTTCAGGAAAACACAGTTGTGCCAAGAACTACAAAAAGGATGCATGCAAAAATAAATCTGTTCAGAGGCATCAGAGAGCTCCTGAGGAGCTGGGGTTTGAGAAGGCGTCAGAGAGAGGGTGCCCGCACAGCCTCCTCCGGGAGCATGTGCTGACTCTGGGCGGGTCCCACTGCTAGGGGACCTGGCGACCTGCAGGATCTGGGCATTGTCACAGGGCTGGAGCGGTAAAAAGGGGGACCTGGGAGGGCAACGCCGCATCGCCGTTTGCCCTTCAGGACCTGTGGTGACCACCCGGGCTGCTTGGCTAGGAAGTTGAAAGGCCAGGTCAGACCCCTTGAGAGCAGCTTAGTTCCTTCAGCCTTGCTGTGCAGGCTCCAGTAAACACGAAGTCTGGGGGCAGCGTGGTGCCCGTAAGCACGCACTGGGGTGAACCATTAGCAAAACTGCAACTGGAGGGTAACAGGAAACAAACTGAAGCGCAGAAAGAAAATGTGGCTCACTGGGAAGAGCGCTGCAGACAGCCGTGCACGGCAAGGAGAGCCACCGGGTGTGTAGCTGGACTCCAGGGCGGAGAGAGACAATAAAGCAGGGAAATAGTCCTTGAAGTACTGGCCAGGGATTCTCCAAACCTGGTGGAAGAAGTCAAGCCACAGATTCAGAAAGCTCAGAAAACCCCACGCCAACACATCATGGTAAAACTACTGAAAGCCAAAAACAGAAAATACTAAAAGCATGTGGTGGGGGGAGGGGAGACTATCTTCAGAGCAACAGTAAAGCCAGAAGACAATGAAATGTCCTTTGTAAAGTGTTAAAAGAAATCTTAGCAGCTACTAGCGAGAGGCACACTTTTACCATTTGTCTTCCCACGTTAGAAGTTGAGAAAAGGTAGAGCCATGCAAATACTAACGGAAGAAAGCTGATGTAGCTTTGGTAATACTAGAAAAAGCAGACTTTACGGCAAGAAGCATTATTAGAGATAGAAGAGGGGTTTTTGTAGAAGAGTTTGCATCAGTTTCCTGTTGCTGCCGTAGCAAATTACCACGCACTTGATGGCTTTACACACGGGGGTGTATCAACTTACAATTCTGCAGTTCAGAAACTTGAGATGGGTCTTGCCAGGCTCACATCAGCTGTCAGCAGGGCGGCGTGCCTCGGAGGTTGGAGGGACAGCTTGCTACTTTGCCCCTTCCAGCTTCTAGAGGCACCTACATTCCTTGGCTCGTGGCCCTCTTCCTCCATCTTCAAAGCCAGCAACGCTGGGCTGAGTTCTCACCGCCCTCTCTCTGGTTTGCTGCCCCCCTTCCACTTTTAAGGATCCCTGTGGTTACACTGGTCCCACCCGGAAATCCAGGAGAACCCATTTTTAAAATAGGCTGATTGGCATCCTTAATTATATCTACCTTAATTTCTCTTTCCCAGGGAACCTAACGTGTTCACGGGACCCAGGGATTAGGGTATGGGCCTCTTCAGGGGACCATTCTCCCTACTACAGGGCTCGGGCCAACAGGAATATGTAATTCTGAATCTGTAATCTAAAGCTAAGATTAAGTATAACCGAAAGTTGACAGGATTGAAAGGAGGGTCCTCCACAGTCATGGGGAAGGGGGACCCTGTCCCCACCAGATACGGAAGCACAGTGCAGAGCCTCCGTTGTGAGGACAGCAAGCACCGAGCACGGGCAGCGGACAGCCCGGTGGAAGGGGAGCTGGAAACTCACCCAGTGAGCAGAGGCGGGGCTCTCTGTGAGAAGGGTGGCATCTCAGGTCACTGGGACAAAAGTCAACTTTTTCCTAAATGGCTCTGGGGAAACTGGTTAGCCATTGAAATGGAAGAAGGTTAGCTCCATTAGACTGAAGTTCAAATAGATCGGGGATCTTAATGTAAAAACTGAAACCACGCCAAGAAAAAAAATGGCTGAAGTCCTCTCTAACCCAGGCAAAGGGGAGGCTTCTATGGCTCAACATTCTGACTAAAGAATGATCAATCCGACTGCATAAAAATTAAAAATTTGCATGGCCAAAAAAAAAAAAAAAGTCTGACAACTGAGAGACGGTACTGACAACACGAAGGGCCAGTAACATTCCTAACAGGTGAATCAAGGGGGTTGAGGAACCTGAAAAGAAAAAGAAATGACGACATGAGCACACAGTTCCCAAAAGAATTTAGAAAAGTGGCTCATAAACATGAATACATGTCCACCTTTATTTACAATAAGAGAAATGCAAAGTAGAGATGCTGAAGTAACTCATCCAGCTGGCAAAAACGAAGGCGTGTACAGTGCCTTGTGCTGCCAGACTGGGTTCTCGTGCTTTCCTGGTGGGAATTTGTGTTGGGACAGTTCTCGTAGAGGGGGTCTGAGTAGCTAAGGACCACAAATACACTTACTCTTATCTCAGCAATCTAATTTTTAGGAGTTTATTCGGAAGATTCAACTCCCACAGTATAAAAATATATATACACTAGGTTATTTATTGCAGCATTGTTTCTCACTGTAAAATCCTTAGAAACAACCAATTGCTTCTACAAGAATACATGCTGGTACGCCCATGTGAGGGAGCACTACGCGTCTGTAATAACGATGACAATCACTGATGCGGAGTGCTTTTCAGGATACACGTATTAAAGGGAAAATGCTTGGAGTAGGCTATTTTTTGTGTAAGAGAAGAGAAAATAAAATATACATGTATTTGCTCATTGGTGGGAAAAACACAGACACACACCCAGAAAAGAAACAGAACAATGGAATTGTTTGCCTTCAGGGTATGGGGAGGAATGAGGTGGAAAGAACAGGAAAAAATAAGGAATTAGGGTCACTTCTCTTTTTTGTACAGTCCTGACTTTGGGAATCATGTTACGTTTCACATACTCAAAGAAGAAATAATAATAACTGATGATAGGGTGGGGGAGTGAACCGGTCTGCATTTCAGATGAATGACATCACTGCCCTGAAGGTGAGGACACAACTCAAGAAGTTCTGAACGTGCTGTTTAGGTTATACGCCCAGACATTAAAGACAGAAAGAACTTTACACATAGAGCAATCCTAAAGCTACTCTGTGTGTATTCTAGGAGTAGACAAATAGGTAAGCATGCTGTAGGAGATGGGATGCAGAGGAGTTAAGATTACAGAAAGGAGGAAACGTTACAATGAATCCCGTAGGGTTGGAACTGGAGGTATAGCTAGAAACTCCCAGTGTTTGAGATGGATGGATGGACAGATGGATGGATGGGTGGGTGGAGGGAGACACATATATCTCCTAGTTCTGGCCTCTGAGAGAGCCTAATCTCTGTCCACTGAGACAGTAGAGCAATGGCTCCCACCTCAGGGCATTGCTTCCAGCAGCATTCCCCACGAAAAGGAACTAGGGACTCCCACTTTCGTGTGTCTTCTGATACAAAACAAAAAAACTGGAAAACCTGTTTCAGATCAAAGAAAACTAAAGAGGTGTGACAGCTATGAACGCAGTGCTATCATAAATAAAAGTACGTTACAAAGCACGCGCTTGGAAAGCTGGCGAGATCTGAGTAGACTGTAGATTACATCAGGAGCTGGCAAACTACAGCCTGTGGCCAAAACCAGGCTACTGCCTGTAAATAAAGGTTGATTGGCTCACAGCCACGCCCATCTGTGTGTGCACCGTCTGGGGCTGCTTTCACACTACCGTGGCAAGATGAGTTGTTGTGACAGACACTGTATGTCCTGCAAAGGCTAAAATACTCACTGTCTGATCCTTTATAGAAACTTTCCCAGGGGTGGGGGGTGCAGCTCAGTGGCAGAGCAGGCACACAAGCACAAGGTCCTGGGGTCACTCCCCACTGCCTCTGCTAAAGGAGAAATAGACAAACAAACCAACAAACTTAAACTTTCCCAGCTCTTAGATTACATAATTTTGTTTCAACATTAATTTTCCTGATTTTGTTGGTTTCACTGTAGTTATAGAAGAGAGCATGTTTTCAGAAAATAAACTTAGAAAATAAAACATTTATAAACATTGTGTGTGTGTGTATATAATGTGTATATAGTGTGTGTATACACATGTATGTGTGTATATATATATATACACGCACATATCCATGGACATAGTATACATATATGTGCTTGTCAGTAACAAATATTAGAGCTGTTTTTATAAGACGATTTCAACAACGAGAGCATTGAATTCTCAAAACTGTATTGCCTTCATACTGGCAATATCTGTAATACATTTGTTACATAAGCTTTTCAAGCTTATTCATGAACTTGGTGTTCCTGAAGAGTGCTGGCCATTTTGTAAAATATCCTCCATCTGGGGTTTATCTGATGCTTCTTCATGATTAGATTTGGGATAAACACTTTTGACATGAACACCACGGAAGCGATGTTGTGTTCTCTTCAGTGTTTTGTATCAGAGGCACATGAGTGTGGACGTGCCTAGTTGCTTCCAGAGGAGAATGCTTCCGGAAGCAGTGATCTGAGGGCTAGGTGTGCCTTTTGCTGCTGGGTGTCATTGCTCTGCACACTCTCAGTGGACAGACAGAGCCCAGGCTGTCGCCGTGGGCAGAACTAGGAGATACATCCGTGCGTGTCATTAACGATCAATGCACTGATAATACTAGAAAAGCTCTCCTGAACATCTTGATACTCCCAGCCTCTACCTGCGAATTATTAAATTAAAGCCGTCTAAAAACAAAGTGCCTCCAAATTTACAAACCGTTATTACCCAGGACGAGAATCCTAAATCATTGATGTGTTCAGGAAGAAGGAAAGATACAGATTAATTTAGACTTTACATTAAAGATGCATGTTAAAAACTAGGGTTAACATCTGTTTCTGCCAGGATACTTAACTAAATGTCTGGAGACCTCATGCGTGCTAAGCATGCGCTCCCCCTTAGGAAATTTTCTTGGTTTAAGTGATTGATAATGTTCTCCTAGGTCACTTGAGACAGTGGAAAACCAGCTCTTCTGACATCTTTTCAAGAAACAAGTGAACTTCATTGATCACGTGTGTTCACCCACCTGACCAACGTGTGTGCACCCTGGATGCGACTCAGGATTTTCCTCCTGAGTGGAGCTGCAGGAAAGGGTTTCATTCTGAATAAAAGAGGCACCAGGCCATTTTCCACTTGTGAGTCACATGATGGGGGAATCGCCAAAAGCCAGCTTTGACTTAATAATGTTCTCCTAATAATTGCACGCCTGCACCCAGACTCTTAAGAAGAGCTCAGCACAGCCAGTAAAATGCCCCGCGGGTAATAATCCACAGGGCGCCAGAAGCCTAGCTGCAGGTATCCTGTGTAAATAACACGATTTAAAAACCAGACTAGGCTGTTTGTGAGGCTGGGAGGTGAGTGATGTCAATGGAGAACGGTCCAAGAAACGTCAAGTCCATCTGGCGCCGTCGGTCTACTGGCTGTCTGCCCTTAAAGTCTAGATTTCCAGGGGGCTGCTGCACGGGCTGCCTGCGTCCCCGTGAAACGCCGAGGACGTGGATGGAAAGGCGTCCTCAGCTGCTTTCACCTGCCCAGGGCACTTTAATAAAGGCCGATTTCAAAAGATTGGGAGGCTCCAGGCGTCAGCGTTGCTTCCGTTATCAGCATCATCTCAGCTGAATGCAAATGTGTGTCTGACGCTGTGCCGATGTCCTTGCTGGGACCAGCGCTGCTGTCGCGGACGCGGGAACGCGTGCAGGTAGCGCTTCTCCACGCCCACCCACGCCCGCCTCGGGGCAGCTGAGGGCTCCGGCCAGGAAAGCCAAACGGGCAGGGTTGACACAGGGTTCGGAAACCCTCCAGAGGGTTTATTGGAAGCAAATGGTTTAACCAGAGACAGACACCGGTTTGATTCTTACCCTGTCACTTGGTTTTCTAGTTGTTTGAAAAATGCTGCTGTAATTCACGCGGTGGTTAGGGTCATTCCAGTGGCTTCATTCTTTGAGTATCAGGTCACTCTCACTCCCAGCTGAAAACACAGTCTCAGCAGAGAAAGAAATCTGTTCTAAAGGCTGGAGGAAGTGCCAGGAGATAGGAGCCGGTTTTGATAGAGGTTTTGTTTTCTTGGTTTTTAATTTCTTTGATTGACCCTTGAGATGTCAGTCCTTTTGTCATAAGAGTGGAATGGATGAGTTTACTAAGACTTGGCAAGCTAGAAAATTGATGGTGAATTCAGAGCTGGGTTCCTAGTAATTGGGGGAAAAAATGAAAAGACCCAGCCACGGTGTAGTTCTGGGCGGGGCGGGGCGGGCGGGTTTCACATACTCGTGATTCATCAGTTCAGAAGACGAAACCCAAATACAAGCTAAGAAGCAAAATCAAGTAAAATAGACAAAACCTAACCAAACCATTCACCCCGCACCGCCGAGGGAGGAGCGCGGCCGGCCCGGCAGCATCCGGGCCGGCAGCGTCCGCCCTGCGCGGTCAAGCGTGCGGCCCTGCCTCCGACGGCGGCCCCGGACGTAAGGCGCCCTGCGCGCCTCAGAAAGCGAAGTCCAAGTGCGCGGCCAGCCAGGCCTTGTCAAATTCTCGGCTGTGAAAAATGACATTCGTGGGGTGGGAGGGGTCCCCAAAGCCCTGATCCTGAAAGCGCGCCCCCGGGGCCGCAAGGGGGCCTCCCCCGGGAGCCCCAGGCCAGGCGGGCGGTGCGGACGCCTGCCCGCAGCCGGCCCCCGCGCGGGCCGTTCCTGCGCAGGGCGGGCCGGGGAGGCCGCGCTGGGCGGGGCGGCCCCTGAGGACACACTCCTGGCAGCGGCCTGCGGACGCTCCCGGTGCGCTTCCTGTCGAGCTGCGGAGGCGTGGTGCCGGCACGCCACGCAGCAGTGGCTCCGCGAGACCCCCGACAGCTGGGAAATTCCTCCCGGCAACACAAAGCCATCAGCTCCACATCCGCCTCGGCCCCTGGGGGCGCGGAGCTGCCCGCCTGCGACCCCGGTTCTTCCTCCTAAACTTGCTCGTTCTCCGCCTCTTTCCTGCCCGTGCACCCCGACTGTTTTTATTTAATTTTCTTTTTTACTTAATTTCCTTTATCCTGAATTAATTCCTGTAAATACCCTCCATATTTTTTTTTCTAGAACAAGTTGGTAAATACATTTATTAGCAAATGAATTATTGTTATTAGTGAAAACTCATAGTCTTCTCTGTTGGTGATGTGTCCTCAACTGATAAAGGAAGCTCTTGGGATACTTTTCAAAGACCCATTTGCTGCATTTCTTTACCACGAGCTCTGCCCTCATGTCCACCGCGACAGCGGCTCCGGGCAGCCGGGGGTGAATGTGCAAAGTGACAGCGGGATGTGTGAGCTTCTGTCCTTTGGCCATCGGAAGCAACTGAGACCCCAGCGCTCAGAACGGATGCGGACTATTGCCTGTGTGTTTAGCGTCTGAGTAAAGTTCGTTACTTAGTTTAGCGCACTGCCGTGCCCTTCTTATCCATTATTTCATTCCCACAAAACCATGGGGCTGACGTCTGTGTCTCCATTTTGTACACAGTAAGAGCGTGGCTTCTGCGCGCCCGAGGTCACCCAGCGGTGATGGAACCGGTCATCTTAACGATCACACTGTCCTGACCCAGAGGGAAGCGATCAAAGGTTGGACCAGAGTCCTTCTGAGGACAGAGAGGATGATGACTGATTAGACAGGTTTCAGAGAAAAAAACTGAGATATCTTGAAGTCCTTAGTATCAACTGTTCAGATGAAGGCAGCAGATATAAACACCCCAAGAATCTCTTCTCCACGTGAGCCAATGACGTTTCTCCTCATCATCTTTTCTACAGAAGTCATCTGAGATGTGGCTAAAGATTCTGGGAACGGGAGTATTTATCACTACGTTACTCAGAAAATTCAAATGGGCCTTTACAAAGGGAGCAAATGTGTTTGGGAGAACGGTTTAAGCAAAACGTTCTCCTCTCACACTCGGGCTGCAGGCTGGCTGAACGGGGCCGACTCCTCCTCCTCTGCGGCTGGGACTTGGGGCGAGAAGAGCAGCAAGGACCGAGTTAATTAGTCGTCTCAGATTTCCGAAGGGCACCTCTGTGCTCAGTGCCTGGGGGTCGTGGTGGCAGACTTGCTCCTGGTGTGGAGGGACCCCCAGCCCCAGGGAGGGCAGCTGCCCCTGTGAGGAGCTGGCTTTCGGGCATAGAGACGTCGGGGCTCCCCGCTGCCCAGCACGACCGTGGCAGCCCCGAAAGTCAGCGTTCTGCTTCCTTGTTGACATCGTGATGCAGAATGATGACAGTGTCTTCAGTCCTAGAAACATGCCTCTTGCAGCCGTGGCTGGTTTTCACTCCAACTTCCAAAACCAGCTTTGGGAACACAAGTCTTCATGGTTTTAGAGAAGCAGCCTCAAACGCCTGGGGAGTGATCGGTGCGCTTTTCTGCTCATCCCACCCCCACCCCCCCACCGCTCCGCCCTCCAGAACCCTGATCCGAGTTCCAGATGTCTGGAGAGCGATGTGCAGATGTGGGCTGTGCGCTTCTCTGACTGAGTTCACTCTCTGCTGTTCAGAATCCAGCTTGGAGTGGTAAGAAAGACGTTTATATAAAGAAACCTGTTGCTTTCAAAATTGTTGAAAGAATCACTTTTGCTTGAGGTGGTGCCCCCAACTCTTCCAGTTAACCTGCCTCAAAGCCCACCTGCCGTGACCGGGGGGTCCCCTGGCGGCGCCCACCGCACCCCTGCCGCCACGACATCATGCTCTGCTGGGAAGCTGTCCTCCCCGGCCGTGCTGCCACTGCCGTCTCCCTGGCCTCAGCAGGGGACCCTGGTCTACCCCATCTCCATCCCCCCTCATCCCTTATGGCATGGAAGAGACCAGTCTGCATATTTTAATACAATTTGCTACAAGTTCAAGGATAAGCGTAGAAAAATGCATTGAAGTGAGCGATCTTTGCTGGTGTCACACAGCAATCAAAATCGAGGCTGCCAAGAACAGAGAGCTTTATTTGGGGCCTTTAAGAATTGCAATTTGGAAAACACAGTTTCTGGTAAAACCAAAGGAGTGTTCTAGGGAAGAGAGAGAGTCAGGGGCTGACTAAGACAAAAGCCACAAGGTGGTTAAAGTTGCCTGGAGAGAACTGTGATTGACAATGACACAGCCAGGCAATACTTGTCCTTAAGGGATCACAAGTTACTTTAAGATAAGGGCCACCAAAGTATCTGGAGCAGGACAAGGAGTGGCCCAAAGATCACACTGGTGACAGTGGGGGCCGAGAAGGGACACGTCCTTTCAGAGAGTCACCACGTGGTGAAGGGACAGGTGCACAGTCCCCCCCACCTCCTGGGCTGTGTGCCCATCACCCCGGGGACCTCGGCCTGGGCGCCCCTGTCCAGGCTGGAAACAGTGTTCCATGTCTCACTTCACAGGAGAGAAGGGGGCGCCTGCTTGGCGTGGGAACTGGTTTTCCATCTCAGTCAGAGCCTTATGAGGCTGGATGTGTGTGTTTGTTTTGGGGACATTTGCAAAACAAAGCTGATGTGATGAATGGACTTTTGAGGGGGTCATGCATCCCTTTCCCTGCCTCCAGGGGTCCACTTTTTACAGAGCTTGGCTAAAACCCATCTGAACATTATCCACTCAAGTCACAGCAACCTGGCCCTGGTGCACCCCCTTTTCTCTCTCTCTGTGACCCACTAATCCTTCATCAGTTAGACCAACCAGAGCCCGATGACCGTGAGGACAGAAAATGCTCAGGGCCACCAGGCCTGGTCACGCCAAGGACTCGGCCTCCCTCTGTCTCTTTTCCATCAGGGGAAAGGTGCCTTCTTGGAGAGATTAAGAATTCCATTAACTTCAAAACACATTTGGAAAATTTGGCCTTTACAAGCCCATTCTGTAATTAAAAACACAAATAACTGCGGATTTTTCCATTGTTAAAAAGCATCGTTTCAGATGAACTGAATTGTTTTGTTGCCATTTTCTGTGTCTAGTTTGGTCTAGACAGAAACTGGGAGAGGCAATAAATGCTTAGTCTGTCTCTTAACATAATAGGATTGTGAATTTTAATGCACTAAATACCCTTCATGTCAACCCCTGAAAAGGAATTCACAGCACTTCAAAAAGTGAGAATTAAAAGTCCCAGGGCTAGAGCTCCTCGGCATTTCAAGAAAAAGGTAGAATCAGCATTTTTGTCTAAGTGACTAAATTTTCCCACCAGGAAGAGGACTTTGTTGCCTTCAAGTTTCAGCCACTCTGCATCATCCAGATGTAAAATGTGTTTATGCTCAAATATGTTATTCCATCGCTGCGCCTATGGGCGTGTGTGTGCACACGGAAGCACGAGGTCGCCCACCAAAAGTTAAAGCGGAGCAGAAGTGATTCACCCAAACTCGCCTCGTTTGTCTTCTTCCTCCCCACACACCTCTTCCTTTCCCACGCATCCTCGCAGTCTGTCTGCCCCAAAGTGCAGCCCACAGGGCACCCTCTCTGGACAGAGGCCCTCTCTGGCGGTGGAGGTGCGGTGCAGGTCAGCTCTAGTGGAGGAAACGCTGATAGAGCCGGACCCCAAGGTCCCACCCAGACCAGCCTGGCTGCTTCCCTCCTTGGTCCAGACCCCCCCACCCTCAGCCTCACTTTAAGGTCTGATAAAGGGACTCATGTGGACCAGGGCTTTGAACCTGGGTCCACGTGTGGTTTGCCGGGTCTCTGAAGGTCATGAGGTTGTGGGCCACTGTGGAAACAGGGCACATGACACCCCTAACCCGCATCTTAAGGAGACACAGGTGTGGAGCACCTGGCCCCAGGCCAACCCGGCAGGAGGCTCAGCCCTCAGCCTGGTACCCCACCCAATCCTCTACTGGGGGGAGGCCTGAGACATCCAAGGCCCCTGGGCTGCCTGCACCCCACCCACTCCTGGGTCAGGCCTGAATCTGTTCTTCAGACCCTCCCCAGAGGAAAGAGATTGGAGCCCAGGGTCCCCCAAAGGCCCGGCCTCCAGGCCGTGAGGCCACTTCCCCAGCGCCACCTCCAGGGTCACACCCTGTCCCTCCCGGCTCCATCCTGCACACCCCACTCCCCGACTTGTCCCTCTCTCCCTCTCTTTGAAGCTTAGTTCCCGTTTTCAACCCCATCGCCCCCTCCATCTCCTTTCTATTTCTCTGTTTCCTTTCTAACTGAAACCGCATATTGCAAAGTCCAATCTAAAAGGCACTTTCCTTGACACCACTGTCTCTAAGCCACTGATGAAAGAGAGGCCTGGACGTGAGGCCTTTCTCCGGCCTCCTCAGGTCACTGCCCCCGCGGACTGTGAGCCGTCCCAGATCAGGGCCCGGAGCCCTGCCTCTTCTGGGGGCGTCGTGTCCCAGACTGACCCCACCAGCCTCAGACTCACACTTTGAGCCAAGCCCTGTCCCGAGCAACTTGGGGTTTTGCTTTCCGTAGTTCCTGAAGGCAAACTGAGGCTGCGGCGTGGGTTACCACCTGCCCCTCCGAGGCCTCCACCCCGGCTGCTCCCCTTGAACCCGTGTCCGCGGCAGGGAGCCCCCCTGCAGGGACACTCACTGGTCTTAGCGGGGATGCTGGCCAAAGCCACCCAGCGTGCCTCAAAACGCAGGACGCCTGTCTGCTCAGAAGGCCGTTTTAGAGATGGTGGCACTTGGGCCGCTGTAAATCCCTGGATCTAAGCTCCTTCGGGAAGCAGTGAAGACAAGTTCCCACTTTCCCACGTTTCTGGCAGCTACAACATTCCACTTTCCCTTTTGCCGTAACAAAAAAATTAACCAATACCCCGAAGAAATAAAGCAAGCGTTGCTGTTGCTCAGCCGCGCCTGCTGACCCCTGTGACAGCTCAGATCGGGGCCAGAAGTCTCAGGACCGCAACTTCCTCTACTCAACGTCCTGTTTCCCGGGGTTTTTGAAGAGCCGCGTCAGCTCGGACCCAAACACGTCCAAAGCGGCTCCGATTCCGGGGTGGGGGTGGGCCCTTATTTTCCGGGGGGCCGGGGTGAGGCGGGAGACCCCCTCCCCGCTGGCTGCCTCTGCCGCGCCCGCTCCAGCTCCTGCGCGCAGCGGGCCCCGCTCCAGCCGCTGCTCCGCGGGCCGCGGGCCCCAGCGGAGGGGGGACAGGCCGGCTGCGGGGGCACCTCCTCCCGCCGTCGCCGGGCCGGGCTGGGCCTGTTTTCCTCTCCCAGCCTCTTCCCCGCACGTCCCTGCCGCCCAGGAAAGCACCTGGAGGGCAGCCAGCGCCTCCAAGCGGCTAAATAAACAAGAGGCCGGTGACTCAGCGGGGGCCGAGCCGCTGGAGGACGGCGAGAACGCGGTGCCAAGCCCATGATGGGAGCGCCTTCCTTCTGGGAACCCTGAGTCACGGCAGGCAGCGGAGCTGGGCACGCAGGGGCTGCGAGGGAGTGCGTGTGTGTGAGCGTCTGGGCACGTGGGTGCGGTCAGGCCACTCTGGGCGGCTGCTCTCTTGCTCTCCGTGCACCCCCTGCTCGCAGGGACCAGCTGGCCGCCCCCCCCCCCCTCCAGATACTGACCTTCTAATCCTGAGGCCCAAAGGGCTCCACCTGCTGGTTCATCAAAGGGAGCCGGTGATGCTCGTTAACCTGAGGGGCTGGTTTCCCTGGTGACTGAGGGGCCACCTGACATCTACTCCCCCCGGATTAGCGGTGGCCTCGCCTCCCCGAGGAGAGGTTTCTGCCATGTCCGGTCGGCCCCGGGGGCCGCCCCGTCCACGGTGGCCTGTCGCTCCAGGCCCTTTGTTTCAGACGCACAAGGTCCCCTGTCCAACGAGCCACGGACGCCCCCGCGCCATCTCCAGCTCTTTCCTGGGTCACGAGGCTGGGCTGCCTCCAGGCCTGCAGGGCTGCGGGGTCCAGCCCGACAGCGCGAGAGTGTGTGCGGGCCCGTGAGCGTGTGTGAGGGGGTATGTGTGTGTATATGAGGCCATGGATGTGTGTGTGTGAGCATGAGCCAGCGTGTAAGAGTGCGTGTACGTGCGAATGAGCCGCTGTGAGTCTGTGTGAGCTTGTGTGGACACGTATGTGCATATGAGGATGTGTGTGTGTGACAGTTCGTGTGTATTCATGTGTACATCTGTGTTCGTGTTACATGCACACACACTTCTCTCTCTCTCCCTCACTCCCCTTTGCCTTCCCCAAAATTGCTTTCTCAGGAATAAGCCTTGAAACAAGTCTCTTTCAATTGGTACCTGACTTAATTCTACAAAATTTTTTGTCATCTTGGCCCCCATCCATCCCCCAATCCCGCTCCTCAGCCAACCGGGGCCGAGTGGACTGAGGCTTCACAAAGCCTCCTTCTCCAGCTCCGCCCCCTTCCCTCGGGGGCGCCCCGCGTTAACGCAGGAGGCTTATAAGGTCTCCCATGGTTCAGCTGCGTGCAGCTGTCGGTTCCGCCCCGCCCAGAAGCACAAGGACTTCACGCAGCCCCTCCAGAAGCTCAGCCGCGGCCCTGGCTGATGTGTCCCCACCTCGGTGAGGGGAGAGAGACCGCACGTAAAAGGAGGAGAGGGGCGACTAGGAACCCAGCCAGCCTCAGCAGGAAGGCGCCGTCAGGCGGGGCTTCACTGAACGCTTTCCGAGCGTGAGATCGTTCGCTCCTCCAAGAAGCTCAGGGTTAGGTACCATTTTACAGTCGGGGGAACTGCCCCCCACCCCGGGAGAGGCCTGACCCTGTGCTGCAGGAGCAGTGCCACCCGGATTCTGGACTCTCTCTGATTCCGGCTCATTTTCCTTCCTCCATACAAAGTGGAGGAAACAGAAGTCTTATCTTTTTCATATATCTCACAGGAAAAACCATCTTTGGAGCTGGGGAAGGGCCTGAGGGTGTCTGGGAAAGTAGCCTTGGGCAAGGAAAGCTGTCACGTGGATGCTGACCTGGAATCCTACCCTCACCTGCATTAGCTGCTCAGCAGGGGAGGAGCCCCTGATCATAAAGTGAGTCCAGTGAAATTGTGTGACTATCAGCGCTAAAGTACATTTATCCCCAAACCTGGGATGTCACCGCTGCTGAGGGTGATACCCTAAATCTGTGGTTCTCAATCAGGAGCATGTGTGGGCCCCCCATCCATTCACTTGGCAATGTTGGAGATATTTTGGGTTGTCACAATTGGTGGTGGAGGTCACAGAGGCCAGGGATGCTACTAAACTCCACACAGTGCACAGGAAAGACCCACCACAAAGGATGAGCTGGCTCAAAATGTCACTAGAGCAATTTCCTTTTTTGCCTTTTGGCCACTGCCATGAGGAGCCCAAAATGATGGTAGCCACAACACCAGTGCAACCATCACAGTGCCCCGAGTGAGAGCAGGACCTGTGATCTGGTGGAGCCTAAAATTGCAACTCCACGTCAGGGGGCTGTGCATTCGCTGGGAGGGGTGAGAAGCAGTGCTGAAGACATAGCACAGGGTGTCAGATGAAGGCTCAGCCCACACGTGGCAGCCTGGGAGACAGGACCCTCCTTAGCTCATGGACCCTTTATTAAACTCTTCCAGCTTCAGTGTGCCACCTGTTTCTTGCTGGGACCCCGACTGTCAGCATGCCCAATCTTCTTGCACAGCGTTCCGACACTCTTCTTATAAACAGCAGGAAGAGCCCAGATGTGGAATCCCAAGTTCTCACTCCAAGGGTTTCTGTTCAACATACAGAGTTTTCCAAAGTGGCTGTACCGGCTTGCACTCCCACGAGCAGCGTGTGTGAGGCACGGTTGTTCCACATCCTCGTCGACACTTGGTACTGCTTTTTTAGAAATGATTTTAGTCATTCTGATGGGCATACGATGTAACTGCAGTGCTTTTAGCTTGCTCTACTCTAGTGACCCATGAAACTGAGCGTCTTTCTACATATGTCATTGGATATAAGTTTTTGCCAAGTCTTTGCCTATTTTACTGTTGGATGGGTTTTACGTTTTCCTGTTTTCTAGAGGTGAGCCTTCAATGCACAGATATGTTCTGCCACTCTGTGGGCTACCTTTTGACTCCTTTGTCTTGATGTTCCTATCCTGAAGTTTCTTTTCATTGCACTTCTGATTTATTTCCATTGATCCCTGAATTTACTCCTTCTTTTTCCTTAGATCCCTCTTTTATTTTGCGGAATTTTATTCCAAAGCACATTTGGGGACATATAGAAGATAATATTCTGATTTCTTAAATGTTAACAGGGCTTTATTTTTGCCTTCTTCCTTTGTCGGTAGTTTGGGCTGGCACGTACTACTTTGAGAAAGCTCTTTTCCTCCAATTGCACCAGTGAAACAGGAGGGAAGGGAAAACATCTCCTCAGATCTCATTTATATCTATTTCTGATTTCTTAGCCTTGGCTTCTTTTTGTTCTTGTTGTTTGTTCTGTTTCTTGAAATCCCTCTGTTTCTTAGAGGTTCAGTTTCCCTAAATGGGCTGACTGGTCTCCATCTTTTCATTTGCAGAAACTGGTGAGTTTTCAATGCTTTTATCTTACCCTTACAGAAGGAAGTCCATTCCAGATAAAAGAATGGAAAATGTTAGAATTCTTGGCCTCTCTTTTTGGTAGATTTGATGTAATTTGATGTGCAAGGTAGGAACTTCAGTTAATGGACTGCAGCACAAACCTGGGAAGTCTTCTGCGGGAAGAGTCTCCTCTCCCAGCGGGCAGCAGCAGTCTTCAGCCAGCTGGGGGCACTGGTCCTCTAACTGCCATTTCCAGCTGACAAACAGCAGAAGCTAATGCAACAGAACTTCCTGCTCCACCTAGACTGCTGCCCTCTCTACCTCTCTCCAGGCAGGTATTGTAGGCTGTGGTTATCCCAGACCGGGGCTGCAGCAGGACTGAAACTCATTCCCTGTGAACTCAACCACCATCATCTGCAGCCCCCTCTGGCAGATGTAAATGGTGGGATGATTCACCTTTCCCTTATTTTTTTCTGGTACTATTTCTTCAAATCATCATGAATTTAGGAACTTGGATGGTGCCTTTCCCAGTTCCCGGTCATCATGGAGAATTTTCCGTATTATTCTGTGAGATCATCTTTGTGGGGATTTGGTAGAGTAAAGGACATAAAAACTACAAAGTGTTAGAATGTCATCGTAAATGAGAAGGTCCTAAATGGAGGCTTTGTGATGGAAATCATCTGTAGCTTTAAATACATGCCAAACAGTAAATTCAGAGATTTTACGGATTAAATGTGATTAAAATCCAGACTTTGGACTTCATCTTCTGGGGAAACCCACGGCCAACTGGAGGCTCTCCCTTATTAGCTCATCCTGAAATCGTCAGCAATTTACATCTTACTCAAGCGATCCAACAGCTCTCGCTTAAGTATCCACAAGACAGAAGCTGGCCTTCAGCTAGAAGAGCTAATTGACCTGTTTCTTAATTCAGCGGCAGGAAATCCAAGGTATATGTCTGGAAATGCCTTGATTACCTACATACTTCGGGGAGATGTTCAATTAATCTTTTCTAAGTGTTCCTATAAGTGCTAGCTTGAGTTCTTTTTAAATCATGACAGCATGTCAAGGATTTCTATAATTAGTTCAACTTGACCTCTTCATAGCCAATACGTTGATTTTTGGATGCCTGTTAGCACTCCTGCTCAGCACTCAAGTACAGTCCCCTTCCTGGCTAATTTTACTTTCAATTTTGTTGTTGTTGTTGAAGGATAGTTGGTTTACAACAAGCTTTTTAAGTAAACTCTTTCTTGTCAGTTTAAGAGGTGACCAAGTCACGTGACCTAATTATAGTATTGTTAAAATATCAATTTTTGCCAAAGTGGTTAATAAATGAAATTTCCAATCAAAAGTTTTGAAACCCTAGAAAAGTATGCCATCATTTTTTTTTGCATTTTTGTTTTAAAATAATTTCAGACTTAATACAATTGCAAGAATAGTACAGAAATTCTACTATACTTCTTCCAGCTTCTCCAAATGTTAACTTCTCATATAGCCAACAGTACAATTAACACCAGGGGATTAATGTTGCTATAACACTATTAATTGGTCTATAAACCTTCTTCGCATTTCAGCAATTGTCCCACCCACGTCCTTTTTCCCGTCAAGGATCTGACTTGGAACCCCGTGCTGCATTTAGCGGTCCCGTCTCCCTGGTCTCCTCCAATGTAAATGAAGAGTATCAGCCATTATTCCGCAGACTGTCTCTCAGTTTGTATTTGCCTGATGTTTTCCCAGATGAGACTGAGGTTATGCATTTTTGCCGGGGTTACGCCGGGAGCAATGCTGTGCCCATCGGTGCATCACAGCAGGGGGTCCATGAGGACTGTCCATCTCCTTACTACTAGTGGTCACTTCGATGATTTAGCCAAAGTGACCTCTGCCAGGTTTCTTTACTGTCACGCTGGTGTATTTGCCTTTGTAACCATATCTAGTGGGAGGTACTTCGAGGCTATGTAAGCGTCCCGTTTCTCATCATTCCTTCACCAGTTTCGCCACCCACTGGATGGCCTTTGCCTGCAAGTTATTAGCATGTGCTACCCAAGTAATGACGTCCTGTTTTCATCATTCTTTCTGTATGTTTTAACTAGAATTTTACTGGAAGAGCTATTTCTCTCTTACTTCATTTGTTCAATTATTTGTGTTACTGTGGACTCCGGATATTCAGTTTATTCTAGGAGTTATAATCCACGACTATCACTATATATTTTGGTGCTCAGCTTGTTCCAGGTCTAGTCATCAGAGGCCCTTTGAGCTGGCTCCTGTTCTGGCGCGACGCCGTCATTTCTGGACCACTGTCTTGCTTTCTGGCACCACAGAATGTTCCTGGCGAATCTGGTGCATTCCCTGGGCCAGGCCTGCTGCCATCTGTTTCTCCAAGGACCCCCGTTCCCTTCATTGTGTTATTTAGAAACCAAGATCTGGGTACCGGGTGTGTTCGTCACTACTGGGGTGTCATTGCTTCTCAGCCCTCTTATCTTTCACTTAGCTTCTTGCGTCACTATGTTCAGCTTTGCATTCCCCCAACGTTCTGTTTGTGGGAAAAAGTGAGATGGCCTCGATTTCTTCTACTGAAGATTTGTTTTACCTCCTCTCATTGGAGGCCAGGGCTCAGTATTTCTAACTACCTTCCTGCCTCTTTTCCCCCTTTCTAGCATTACCTGTTGAAAGGGTAGAATGCTTGACAGATCTGAAGTACTTCCCAAGGGCGCTGCATGGGAGCCTCCGTCCTGGAGCCGGGCTGGCAGGCAGGCTGGCTGGCGTCCCCAGGTGACCTCAGGTTCAGGGTCTGCGAGCCCTGTGGGCCGTCTGACCTGTGCTTGCAGTGCAGCTCTGTCTCTCAAACACACCTTTGAGGGAGGGAAGGGATTAGTCATGCAGAGGGAAAACTGTTTCCGTCAACAAAATTTAGGATCGTTCAAATACAAGCTCAACCTAGTTTTATTGGTTTTTGTTTTTCCCAGCTTTGCTTCAGTTCACCTCATTGAAATACTACAAGCCTCTGGCTTGGGAGGGAGATTTCCTGTTGAAATATGTGGATGGGTATTCTGACCCACAGTGGGCATCTTGCTGTGTGTGGAGTTGTTCTTAAAACAGCAATTTGTTGTTGGTTTTTTCCCCTGTGCTTAAGATCACCCCAAGCCAGAGAGGGTGTGTGGAAATAGGCACTTTAATGCACTGTTGGAGGGAAAATAAACCATGTCAGAATTTTTTTGAAATAAATTTTGCAACATATTTTGTGATTGAAAAATACTCATACACTTCTACTCATTAATTTTTTTCTCTGGGGACCAAACCAATTTTAAAAAATAAGCAGAGATTCATTTCAACATTTTTACAATAATAAACTTGAGGGGGGAAATTCTGAAATATCCAATCATAGGAAAAGTGAGAAATATTAAAAATGCACTTGATAGAATATTAAAGAGCCACTAAGCAGATTTCCCAATAAACTAGTTACATGGAAAAGATCGTACGTAGAACGTTAATAAAGGAAGACACTGGGTTAGTTGCGTATTTGCGCAGAGCACACTCGCGTTGTTATTTACGCATGTTTAAAAGACCAAGAGGAAATGTACCGAAGTGTAAATAGTAATTATGGCACTTCATGTATTTTTCTTTTTTCTTTTCTACTTCTTTGTATCTTGTAAGTCTTCCTGGATGAGCACAAATCACTTTGATAACAGTGGAGAAAATAGGTTTTTCATTACTAGTTTTTCAAAATTGGTTGGGCTCAGTTAGTAGAATTATAGTTGTCCTGAAGATGAGTTCTAATGTTAAAAAATAATTTTGAAACAATCGTTCTCAACCAAAATGACCGTCGGGTCAGGACACAGCCTCAGGTCCTAGGTCAGGGTACAGTGGACTGGCCAGTGCAGAGGTTGAGCCCGAGACCCTGGCCTTCTTTGCACGAGGACTTTGCAGAGCAGACCAAGGCTCCCCACAAGGTCATTCCAGTTCCCTAAAGACCTCCTTGCTGTTCCATAAATGCTGTATCATCTGTGGGTTTTCCTGACACATACGTTCCAGTGGATTCAGGTGGGGGTGAGAGTGGGCTGAGCAATCTTAACTGGAACCTCAGGGCCACAGCCCTTCCCAAGGCCAAGGTCACTGACTCATGTTCCCACATGCCATCTTCTCCTCGGTTTGAGGGAACCACTGTTGGCCAGGAGCCCTTAGCTGTGGGAGGGAAACTTACAACTTCAGGACAGAGAATGCTCTGTCCTCTTGGCTGTCTGCCTTTCTAACTACCATGAAAAGGTGGAAATCGTCTAGAGACATAGAGTTTCCAACCAAGGGCACCCACTGGGCCTTTTGCCTCCAGGTGAGCCAAGGTGCGAGGTCAGGAAAGCCTGGGAACCCGCTTCCATCAAACTTCTGTCAAACTCCATTGGCCAGGAGGTCACAAGTCCCCATCCAGATCCAAGTGGAGAAACGAGACACCACCCCTCAGTGGGAGGTGCCCCAGCCCCACTGTAAGAAGAGTATGTGGAGATGGAATACATCGGGATGAAAGTAAATATGTGTCTTTGGAACGTGTAGTCTGACACGTGACTGCTCTTATTGTTAGAAACTGAGAGGGCAGCTTCATAACCACCTTTTGTCAAATGCTGCTGGCAGTGAGAAGCCAGTCTTGTCTGTCCCATGTGTGAACAGAAATGGACCTTTCTTGCCAAGCTCCCAGTTTGATAAAGACTGTCTGGAAATGTTTATTTAAAAAAACTGGCTGGGTTATTGAGGCAGCATGAAAAACAGAACACCAAGAAACAAGTCAAGAATTCATCAAATTTATATCAGATTGCAAAATCTCTTGCACTTAATAAAAACCTGGCTGTGGGGATTCGTGACAGAGTTGCCCATGATATATGGCTTTGAGGAAGAGGAGGGTGGAAACACAGACTCCGGGAATGCACGGAGGGAACCTCCCTCTCTCAGATTTATGGCCTTCACGCTACTCAAACCTCTGACCCCGGGCAACCCCTCACTGTCAACACATCACCTTGCTTCCTTCTTCCTGGAGAAAGCAGAGGCCACGATGAGGAGCTCTCCAAGTTGGCACCACCATTCTGTCTTGTGCCTTCTTTTATCCATCCTCCTCCCCTCCTGGTACAATGGAGGAGCGGCCCCAGCCCTGAATGCAGCCAGCCCCTGGGAAGCCCATCCGACCTCTCCATTCTCAGGACCATTTCATGTGGATTTCCATTCTGTCCTGTGTCTTGGACACATTGCTTCCATTGTCTTCTTTTCATCATTTCATGCCACTCTCATCTTTAAAAGCGTATCCAAGATCACCATCATCACCATCAATCAAAGCCACCACCCGTTCCCACATCCCTTGATGCACACTTGTTTCAGTCTGGGTTCTCCCAGAAACAGAACCGACAAGATATATTGATATATAGATATATAGAAATGAGAAAATGGGGGCGGTAAGGGCAAGTTTGTCTGAAGCACACAGGAAGCCAGGACAGTGGCTGCAGGGGGGTGAGCGTGGGGAGTGCAGTGTTGTGATGGTTAATTTTATACATCAGTTTGAGCCTCAAGATACCCAGATACCTGGCTAAATATAATTGCTAGGTGTGTCTGTGGGAGGGTTTTTCTGGATGAGATTAACACACATAGCAAGGAACTGGCTCCGGTGGTTGTGCTCTTGGAGGTTGAGAAGTCCCCAAGTCTGCGGGTGGCAGTCTGGATACACAGGAGAGCTGACGGTGTAAGTTCCAGTCCGAGTTCAAGTCCCAGGGCAGGAAAAGACCAGCGTCCCAGCTTGAAGACAGTGGGGCAGAGCTGGGCAAGTTCTCTCTTACTCCGCCTTTTTGTTCTGTTCTGGCTTTCAACGAAGGAGAGGAGGCCACCCGCACTGGGAGGACCGCCTGCTTTCCTCAGGCTACCGATTCAAATGTTAATCTCATTCAGAAACACCCGCACCCAGAAGTGGTGCTTAACCAGAAATCCTTGCCTTCTGGGGCTCAGTCAGACTGACCATAAGGTTACCCACCCGCTGCCACGCTACACCCCCACTTCCACAGCCGGACTGCACGCTGGGACTGGGAAAGGCCCTTTCCCCGTTCCAGACCTGAACTCCACAAGCTTCCCCAGCACTGACCCTTGCGAAGCAGACAATTGTCACTGCAGATGAAGCCGGTGGGCCGTGGAGCTCAGCCACGATCTGGCCTGAGAATGGGGGTCTAGATGGAATGTTAACTCCAAAAGTGTTTTGCTGTTTTTAATGTTTTAATGTCTGAATATTGCCAGAGTCTGGAACTATTAGATAAAAGTTCCAGTCTTCGTAGTAAGAACAAAGCCCTAGGGACTGGGAGTTTTGTGGGAGAGGATACTGACCCTTCAGAAAAGCCCTCCACGTTTTCTCCTGTGTCTCACATGTCTGTCCATCCGTCCGTCTCCTTGCCTTATATGTCTGTTTGTCTTATATGTCTGTCTTATATATTTGTCTGTCCATCACTATACATCTCTTTCACTGATGCCTTGGCGTGACAGATTTCTTTGGCTGACCCACGACCTTGGTCTCCTCGTCTACCTCTACTCCCAGAACTGAAGACGCAAGTCAGGAAAGGACTGGGGTCTGGTCTTTCTGTTGTAGAAGATGTTCCTCTTGCCTTTAAAGGCCTGTTCATTTATTCTGCATAATCCCTTCTTGCAGTCCTACGGGTTTATCATGTGTCACTGACATTTCTTTTTTTCTTTTTTCATCAACTTTTGAAGTCGATTTGAGTTTTCTGTTTATATTCACAAATACTGAAAGGTAATGGATGGAGGGAGAATCACAATTCAATAGGATTTCCCCTAAGCCCCAGTCTGTTTCCTTTGAAATGTTTCGGTGTGGTGCACGAAGCCAGGGGAGGCTGAACACCAGTTGGGTTTACGTTAGTCTCAAACCAGATCATCAGGGAGCTGCTGGCTTTCTGACCTTTAGTTCCCATAAAATACACCTGAATCTTACTTTAAAAACAGATCCCCCAGCCTGGTATTTCTCCTGGGAAAACATCTTGTGCCCTGCTCACATTTTTCTCTCTTGTGGGAAAGCCCTGAAGACAAAGACATGTGCTTCTAATTTCTATGTAGAATACACTTATTGTTTCCGCACTCAATTTCCTTTCCTGCACCACAGATCCCTGCGACGTGGGGTGGGAGCGCTGGCGCTGCCCGGCGCGGCGTCTGTTGAGTCACAGTTTCTAGGGAAGAAAACACTCAAACTTCTCATTATTTTCATTGTTTTCCTTCACAAACTCTTATTTTATAAAAGCCTCTAAAAGCCTCTTGGACTTATAAGGTCATTTTGCAAGACCTAAGGAGACACACATGAGGGGAAAAAATGTATATATATGTATATTTATATCCTTTTTCTTGTATAAGTAAGCATAGACTCCAAAATGAGAACAAGAAGTTTGGCAATTCCCCTGTGTGTTTTGCCAAACTCAAAACAGTTGAATGTTTTTGGTTTTAGAGGTTCTAGAAATGACAGACTTGCTCATCTCTTGCTTTAATAAGGAACACTGATTGTATCACACTGAGGACAAGGGGCAAAAGGAAGAGCCTGTTGAACCCAGGAATCTTAGGATGTGCTTTAAGTTTGCCAAAGATCTCCAAGGACCCTGGGGGAGTGTGGTCAGAGGCTTGCGGGGGCTGCAGACAGGGGAGCCATGACCTCTGAAGGACACGAAGGCAGAAAGGAGCCGCTCTGGGAGGGACCGACGCTGCAGTCCTCACTTCTGGAAGCTCCGGGTGCTGCAGAACTCATCAAGGAACCCCCCGGAAGGGCAAGAGAAAGCTGGGGACACTCAAGAGCCCTGGGCTCCTGGGTGGGAGGGTGAGGACTTCATTTTGGAGGCATCACCCTCTGCAGGCTCTGTGTTGCCAGCCTTTAACTGGAGCCGTTCTGTTGGGTTTGCAGCGGTGGCCTCCTGGGGTTTTAATGATCATTTCTTTGATGGCTGATGATGCTGATGATGCTGAGCCCCTTCTCAGGTGCTCACTGGCCATTCGTGGACCTTCTTTTGTAAAGTTCATATCTTCAGCCCATAGCCTACTGGGTTGTTAATCTTCTGAGTATTAAGTTGCAAGAGTTCTTTACATGTTCTGGAAATAAGTCCTGTTCAAATATACATTTTGAGACTATTTTCTCCCAGTCTCTGACCTGCCTTTTCATTTTCCTGAAAGTTTTTCAATGATCAAAAATTTTAATTTTGATGAGTTCAACTAACTGGTTTTTTTCCCTTTTATGGTTAATGCTTTTGGGGTGCTACATAGGACGTATTTGCCTACTTCATTATCATGAAACATTTCCCCTATTTTTACTTCTGAATGGTTTATAGTTTTAGTTTTCATAAATATATCTGCGACATATTTCACATCAAGTTTTGTATACACTCTGAGGGAAGAGTCAAGGTTAATTTTTCCCCAGAGGGATATCCAATTGTTCCAGGACCATTTGTTGAAAAGATTACGCTTTTCTCATTGAATTATCCAGCTTCTTTGTCAAAAATCATTTGGCCGTAGATGTACGGGCCTATTTCTGTAGTCCTTTTGTTCCAATGATTGATGTGGATACCCTTACGTGAATACCCTTATGTGAATACCACTCCGTCTTTATAACTGCAGCTGTGTAGTAGGTCTCAAAATTAAGTAGAGTAAATCTTCAACTTTCTTTTTTTTTTTTTCAAAATTGTTTTGGCATGTCTAGTATATTCCATTTTCATAATACTTTGAGAATAAACTGGTCAATTCCTACCAAAAATCCTGCTGAAACTTTGACTGAGATTATGTTGAACCTATAAATTTGACAAATCTGAGAGAACTGACATTTTAACGATGCTAAATCTGCTAATTCATGAGCATGTTTTTTACTTAGGTCTTCTTTAATTTTTCTCAGCAATGATTAGGGTTTTTGATGTACAAGTCTTGCATATATTTTGTTAAATTTATTTTTTGATATTTTAGGATTTTGCTTGATAATGTAAACGGTAATTTAATTTTCCTTTTTTGTTGTTATTAGTAGTATATAGAAATACAATTGATGTTCATATATTTACTTGTATCCTGAATCTTTGCTAAGTCCACTAGTTAGTTCTAGAGGCTTTTTTTTTTTTTTTTTTTGGTAGAATTCTTAGAATTTCCCATGTATATAATCATGCCTTCTGTGGGGAAAAAAATACAATTTAAGCTCTTCCTTTCTCCATATATAAATCTCTCACTCTAATGCACTGGACAGAGCCTGCAGTACAGCATTGAACAGAAGTGGTTACAGTGAAAATTTTTATTTTGTTTCTGATCATACAAGGAATGTATGCAATTTTTCACTATTAGATGTGTTAGCTGTAAATTTTTTTCCATAGATGCTCTTTATTGGGTTGATAAGGTTGTCTTTTAGTTTTAGTTTGCTGAGAATTTTTATCAAGAATGGGTGATGAGCTGTGTTTTTGTGGTGATCATATGTTTTTATCTCTACTCTGTTCTACTAAAGTGGTGAGTCACACTGATTGGTATTTGAATATTAAACTAGCCTTGCATTCCTGACATAGACCCCTCTTCCTCATGATATATTATCCTCGTGTATATGTATTGCTATGTTTGGCTTAATAACATTCTATGAAGAATTTTTACTTCTACACTTCTGAGGGGTATTCTGTTTTTTTCTTTTCTTGTCATATCTTTATATAGTATTTGTATTGCAGTCATCCTGGCCTTGTAAAAAGTTGAGACATGTTCCTTTGTCTTATTTTCTGAATTTATGTGGGGTTATTATTACTTCTTCCTTAAGTGTTTGACATGTGTAGCTTAGCATTAAATCTAAGACTCAAGGGGACTGCTATACACATTGCTGATGCTCCTTCTGTATACAGTTCCAGCACTCTGAACAGCACATTCTGGCCACTACATTATGCCCCAGTTCTGACCTCTGTCTTCTCAGCCCATCAAGGCCACCGTGATTAGGCACCCCTCTCGGCGCCATGGTCTGGAATGTGCTCAGAAACAGGAAGAAACCTAGGGCCATTGTAGGGCTGACCTTGTTTATATTTTAGAGATTCAAAGATTATAATCCTACCCTGCCTGTGATCTGATGTTTAAAAACTGTCATTCCCCATATCTTGATCAGACTTCTAGTTATTTACAGTGGGAGGTCAGTCTGATACCAGTGACTTCGGTAACTGGTTTGGCTCCACACCAGCAGAGTCGAGTCGTTTTGACTGAGACTGTCTGGGCTACTGGGCCTGAAATATTTACTGTCTGCCCTTTACAGACAGAGTTTGCAGACCCCCAGAACAGGCAGTGCAGAGGCTTCACAAGAGTGCTCATTCACATTGCTTTTAGGACAACTGCTTGCTGCCAGCCGTAGCTTTCGTCTTTTCTGAGGACTGGAGCCTGATTGTCGTCTCTGGTAGGAGATCAGCCGTTTCAGGTCACAGAGTTTACAGACACGTTCATAAGCCCGGCGAGTCTTCACACAAACCCCCCGACACAGGCCACGTGCCCAGGGTCGCTCAGTGAGGGACGCGGGGCTCCCTTACTCCCCGTGCCCCATCCTTCTTGATGGCCACGTTTAACCTCAGCAAAGGACAGCAAGAAGCGCGTGCTGAGTCCCCAGGGACAGGGTCTGGGGTTTCCACCTTGTTTCAAGGCACCACAGCGGCCTTCCTGGCACTGTTTGGGGCACTGGCATAGCTGGGTCACCGTATTGCATAACCAGGACTAACGCTTCCAGCACTGCGTGAGACCACTATGTGGATGTGATAAAATGGTGGTCAAGAGCAGTGGTATCTACAGGGAAAGTCTATATAAGGTATCAAAAGCAGCATGATTAGAAATTTGAGTTGTTTTAATGAATTTATTGGCCAGGGTTGCTTATTGAGAAACTTTACCAAATGCTAAATCACGATCATCAGTTCATGAGGAAATACGTATCTTCTCAATATAAGGGCTCGGTGGCAATTCTCAAGCTCCAGGTTCAAGTTCAGGCTCCGTGCTAAGCGTCCACGCAAACCGCCTTGTGCAGCCGTGACGACCAGACTTGGATGCAGGCACTCATGTCCCCAGTTTACAGAGGAGAAAATCAAGGCTCAGAGAGGCCCACAGGGCAGGGCAGAGCCCTGGGTGACCCCGACGCCTGTGTCCTTACCCCTCTGCCAGTGAATCCCAACATGTGTTTTCAGTCTTTTCATGGTTTTTTGTTCGTAACTGTGGGGAACACTGGCTTAAACGTAACCTCAAAGGTTGTTGACCACTACACTCGTCCCCGTTGAGGCCCTGGGAATCCTAGGGGCGGCTCTAGGGTCACTGTCGCTGACCCAGGCCAGGCCCTCCGGGGAGAGGGGCGGTGTAACTAGTGCTCCGTGCACTTGCAGCCCAGGAAGCGGCTCGCCACGTTGCTGCTGGATTATTCCTACCTGAGAGCCATGCGCCGATCCAAGAGGCAGCCGCCGCCATTACCCCCGCGACGAGGGCAGGGCAAGGCCCGGCCAGCTCCCAGCACCAGGGACACCAGCCAGGGCTCGCCCCGCGGGCGGGCCGGCACATCCCCGGCCTCGCGCCTCCCTCCCCGACGGCCCTGCTCAGGCTCCCCGCCCTGCGGACCCGCCTTCTTTCTCTCAGACGCTGCCTCCCCTGGGGTCCAGCCCCAGGAACCCTCGCTCTGGCAGGCCCACCGCGGGCCCGGAGGCGGGGCCCGGCCTCTGCAGACAAGCGAGGCCTCTGTGCACTGAGACTGTTCCCGCCAGCAGCGTCCGTGGGGAGGCGGTGACTGTGGGCCGGCACGGCCAGGCCCCAGGTGTGACCTCGGAGGTCTGCTGGGAGGTGCTGGGGGAGACGGCCTGGCTCCCCGGCGCCCCAGCTCTACCTCCGTTGATGAAACTCTGCATCGGGGAAGGGAAGCCCTGATCTTCCGGCCCTGAGGCCGGGGCTCCTCGGAGCTGGTGCGTGTGCGAGCGGAGCCCGCGGTCCCCCATCACACGGCAGCCCTGGTGCTGCTCTCCCTGCACCCTGTCTCCTTCCTTGGGGTAGCAGCTCTGCACTCTCCTTTGGGGAGCTCCCCTCCTCCATGACACGTGTCCCCAGGGGACGGTCACTCCATGCCACCTGAACTTCAGGCCACATCCCCGCAAGCCCAGGGTCCAAGCAGACTCTCTCCTTCCCGAGGGCTTTTGATGCTTGAGCAAAGGGACAGGTCAGGGATGGAGCAGCCGCTGCAGAAGCAGCCCTTGGCTCCCACTGAAGCCACTGTTCACATTTCTATTATTATTACTTGTTAATCAGTTATGCAGAAAGGTTTTAAAATTCTAGCCAGCAACATAGGAGGTTCCAGAATGAACAAAAGTGAATTAAGTGAGTTCACTGACTCATGGGGGAGAGGGGCCCTGAGGCTTCCATCATTCTTGAACCCCTTCTCCATCCTCCACGCGGACCACCCGCTGGAAGTCTGTGGAGGCAGAAGAACCTTCTAGAACCATACAGGGAGACTCAAGCAGAAATTTGTGAGTTCATTAGTTATTCTCTAGAACTGCTAACTCTGGCTCCTTACTGGGCAAAAGACATTGAAAAGAATGTTCTTTAGTAGCTACATTGACTTCTGGACAAGACTGATTTAAACAGACAGACAGACAGACAGACAGACAGAGGTCAGGAGCAGGAAGCCAGTGGGTTCCCTGAACTTAAGTGGGTACGTTTAGCTCCTCTGGCTTTTCCTTGCTGTTGCAAGAACAAGTCCAGTTACAAGTGCATCAGAAAGTAAACATATTTGCTACCAAGTGTTTACTGAAGTGAACATGGAAATTCCTGAGCGGAGAGAGTGTGTGCGGTGGGGGTGAGGCTGCCAGGCGTCTGGGGACGGTGGGTGCAGAATATCTGAATCATAGACTGAGCTACAGTGTAAATCGTGGGGCGTCCACCTTGCTGGCAACCCTTGGCTGGGGGGTGTGTGTGCGGGGGCCATGCATGTGTGCACGTGTGAATGTGTGCGTGTGTGTGTGTGTGTGTGTGTGTGTGTGCGCCTGCACGCACATGCACCCTCACCTGGAGGCAGCTGGGACTGAGAACGAATCTCCCCAGGCAGCGCTCTCCTCCACCTGCTGGTGTAGCGGTGACCGCACAGGGGGCCCCCACGTGGGTTACAGACGTCTGCCCAGGAAGGTGTCTCCGTTTCGCTTTATTTGGCGTTGTTTCCCGAGCAGTTCCAAATTCCAGAGCACACGCTTTCTCCACCACCACACCACAGCACAGTCAGAGTGGCTCTCTGCTGGCGGAGCCCTGAGCCTCCAAAGGTGTAACTAGAAAGCATGTGAGGGATGGAAGCACCAGAGGCAGGCAGAAAGTCTTTCCCAGTGGAGTCAGTGGATTGGAGGAAAAAACCTTTCCCCTCCCTTGAGAGTCCTGTGAACTTCTGGGAGAAAGGGAAGTGGCATCTCCTGGGCCCCTTTTTACATGTCTCAGGGGTACAGTCCCCATGGACTCTGGACTCCCACTTAGCCCCTGCCAAGGGAACCTAGCAATGCTGAGCCCTTCCTGCTGGGGCTGGAGATCCCTGCCGAGCTCTCCCGGAGGCTGAGCCAGGGCAGCCGCCGGGACCAGGGCAGCCTGCCCAGCAACAGGCCAGTGGCCTGCACCCTGTCTGCCCTGTCCCGCCCCGGCTCCCGGAGAAGCTACTGCTTCTCCAGGGATGCAAATTGGGAAACTTGAGGGATGAGACTGGCCAGCAGGGGAGCCCCAATAAAGGGCTGCAGAGCACAAGCCTTCCAGGCACTACAATCCTCAAACAGACCAGCACTATGGGGTGCAGGAGCCATTTGAGAGGAAGAGGAGGATGGAGGAGAGGCGTGGGCAGAAGAGGCCATGACTGTGTGGCCCCAAGAACCGGCTGGACAGAAGGACGGCTGACTCCAGGCCCAACCTCTGCACATCAGCAGTCTTGAGTTCTATCTGTGGATGTCAGGGGATGCCCCAGCTTCCTAGTTAGACTGAGTGGTCCTCACAGTGAAAAGAACCTCTGTTGCAGTGTTTTATTTGATTCTCATGATCACCTGGTAGGCAGTGCTTATCGCCCCATTTTATTTTTTAATTTTTTAAAAATTTCTACTTTTTTGTGGGGGGAGTATTTAGTTAGTTAGTTAGTTAGTTAGTTAGTTAGTTAGTTAGTTAGTTAATGGAGTACCAGGGGTTGAACCCAGGACCTCGTGTATGCTAAGCACATGCTCTACCTCTGAGCTTCATCTTCCCCCACATCACCCCATTTTATAGGTGAGTAATCTGAGGCCCAGAGAGACGAAGGAACTTGCTGGAGGACACAGAGCAGGCACATGCAATGCCAGGAGATGACCCCACGGCTGTCCCACCCCATCCCGTCTCACCACCCCACCTTCCACGATCACCTCCTTTCCCTTGAAAAGCTCCTTTCTGGAGTAAAATTGACACTCTTGAGGTCTACAGGATTTGCCTTGCCCTTTTGTCAGCAGCTCCAACTCTGGACTCACAGCTGGGTGATTCCTGCTCTCCTTAATTAAAATCACAGGCAGCAACTTGTCCAGAGCTCTGGTTGCTGGGAGCTTCCCAGCACATGCTTTTGCTCTGGGGTAAGTAATAAACAAGTGTCAGACATCACAGCCGCCAGCGTCCACTGCAGAGACTCATGGGGATTGAAATCACATGAAAGCAGCAGCCAAGAGGATGACTGCTTATGTGAGCGCTCCAAGGTCCGTCTCCACTGCGGAGGGGCTAGGTGTGGGGGGAAAGGCTGGCTTTAGGCCAGGGAGGCGGCCAGGTGGGGACCCAGCATCTCTGTGGGGACACCTTCCTCACTCAAAGCCCGGAGGTCTGGCTGGACGCCCAGGGGATTCTCAAGAACTGAGAGGCCTCCAGAAGGCTCCCCAGGGCTGGGATAACTCAATATTTCATTTTTTCTTATTTTTTTCCTCCTGAATTTGACCCCTTTCAGGATCCTGCACAGTTTGTTTTCTGAGCACTGGTGCTGTTCTCATTCTCCGCCAGAAGCCTTGAGGCTCTAGGGTCAAGAGGATCCTCCCTCCCAAGAACCTTCTCGGCCAGGGTCACAGCTCCTGGCGGGCCTCAGCAGTCAGTGCGCGCAGCCCGCCTGCCCCTAGTTGCTATAATTCTCTCTCCCTTTGCTTGCTCTGCCTTATTGGCCCTGCCTTAAACACCTGCTTAATTTTGTCTACCTTTTCCTCACCCGTCATTTTTTCCAGTGAGATATGATACAGTACGTGTGAAAGCTCCTGGCTCTGGAGGCTGAGACCTCCCACCTCAACCCCTGCCCTTCCACCTTCCACAGACTCTGTGACCTTGGGCAAGTTGCCTGACCTTGGTGTGTCTCCATCCTCCCCTCCATAAGACTGTAGGACAGGACCTACCTCAGCCAGCTCTGATCTGAACCAAGTGCTTTTAGGGAAGTAAGACCCTCCTTTCAATGTTGGAACCGTTTCCAGGGAAGTGCCCTGCATACTGTGGGCATCGTAGTGACCATCCCCCCACACCATTGAGGCGTGACGTGAGCAAATGTGAGAATTCTGCACCTCCCACCCATCAAGAACTCGGTTCCTTCAAGCCAGTGCCCACACAGGGATTCCAACCAGCTGTTTGGTGCCTTGCTCTTGAATACAAACGGGAAGAATCAAGAAACACTTACAGCGATACAGGCCTTCCTCAAAAAAGAAGAACAATCTCAAATAAACAATCTAACCCACCAGCTAAAAGAATTAGAAAAAGAAGAGAAAAAAACAAAACAAAACAAAAACAAAAATAAAAAGCAAAAAGTCAGCAGAAGGAAGGAAATATAAACATCAGGGAGGAAATAATAAAATAGAGATTGAAAAACAGAAAAAATCAATCAAACCAAGAGCTGTTTTTTTGAAAGAGTAAATAAAATCAACAAACCTCTGGCCAAGCTCACAAAGAAGAGAAAAGAGAGAGCACAAATAAGCAAAATAAGAAAGGAAAATGGAGGAATTACAACCAATACCACAGAAATACAGAATATCATAAGAGAACATTATGAACAACTATATGGAAACAAACTGGATAACCTAGAGGAGATGGAGAAGTTTCTGGAAACATACAGTCCACCAAGACTGAACCAAGAAGAAACTGACCACTTAAACAAACTGATCACTAGTAATGAAATCGAATTAGCAATAAAAAAATCTCCCTACAAATAAAAGTCCAGGACCGGACGGCTTCACTGGGGAATTCTATCAAACATACAAAGAACTCATACCAGTTCTTCTCAAACTCTTCCAGAGGACTGAAAAGGAGGGAATCCTCCTAAACTCATTCTACGAAGCCACCATCACCCTGATACCAAAACCAGCCAAAGACACTACCAAAAAAGAGGATTACAGACCAATATCACTGATGAACATAGATGCAAAATTCCTCGCCAAAATATTAGCAAATAGAATCCAACAGCACATAAAAAAGGTTGCACGTCATGATCAAGTTGGGTTCATCCCAGGGACACAAGGATGGTTCAACATATGCAAATCAATCAATGTAATACATCACATCAACAAGGACAAAAACCACATGATCATCTCAGTAGATGCAGAAAAAGCATTTGATAAAATTCAACACCCATTTATGATAAAAACTCTCACCAAAGTGGGTTTAAAGGGAACATATCTTAACGTACTAAAAGCTATATATGACAAACCTACAGCCAGCATAGTACTCAATGGTGAAAAACTCAAAAGCTTCCCACTAAAATCTGGGACAAGACAAGGCTGCCCACTATCACCACTCCTATTCAGCATAGTCTTGGAAGTCCTGGCCACAGCAATCAGGCAAGGGAGAGAAATAAAAGGGATCCAAATTGAAAAAGAAGAGGTGAAAGTGTCTATATGCAGATGACATGATACTATATATAGAAAACCCTAAAAGGTCCACACAAAAACTGCTAGAGCTGATCGAAGAATTCAGCAAGGTAGCAGGTTACAAGATTAATGTACAAAAATCAGTTCTATTTCTTTACACTAATGATGAATCAATAGGAAAAGAAAGTAAAGAAACAATCCCTTTTAAAATAGCACCCAATGTAATAAAATACCTAGGGGAATAAATCTAACCAAGGAGGTGAAAGAATTATACACAGAAAACTATAAACCATCGATGAAGGAAATTAAAGAAGACTTTAATAAATGGAAAGATATCCCATGCTCCTGGATTGGAAGAATCAATATTGTTAAAATGGTCATGCTGCCCAAGGCAATCTACAGATTTAATGCAATCCCTATCAGATTACCCAGGACACATTTCACAGAACTAGAACAAATCATAATAAAATTTAGATGGAACCATCAAAGACCTAGAATTGCCAAAGCATTACTGAAGAGAAAGAAAGAGGCTGGAGGAATAACTCTCCCAGACTTCAGACAATACTATAGAGCCACAGTCATCAAGACAGCATGGTATTGGTACAAAAACAGACATATGGACCAATGGAACAGAACAGAGAGCCCAGAAATGAACCCACAAACTTTTTGTCAACTAATCTTCGACAAAGGAGGCAAGAATATACAATGGAATAAAGACAGTCTCTTCAGCAAATGGTGTTGGGAAAACTAGACAGCAGCATGTAAAACAATGAAGCTAGAACACTCCCTCACACCATACACAAAAATCAACTCAAAAGGGATCAAAGACTTAAACATAAGACAAGATACAATAAACTTCCTAGAAGAAAACATAGGCAAAACATTATCCGACATACATCTCAGCAATGTTCTCCTAGGGCAGTCTACCCAAGCAATAGAAATAAGAGCAAGAATAAATAAATGAGGCCTAATTAAACTTACAAGCTTCTGCATAGCAAAGGAAACCATAAACAAAACAAAACAACAACCTACAGAATGGGAGAAAATTTTTGCAAAAGATGAAACTGATAAAGGCTTGATCTCCAGAATCTATAAGCAGCTCCTATGACTTAATAAGAAAAAAACAAACAACCCAATCCAAAAATGGGCAGAAGACCTAAACAAGCAATTCTCCAAGGAAGACATACAAATGATCCATAGACACATGAAAAAATGCTCAATATCACTAATTATCAGAGAAATGCAAATCAAAACTATAATGAGGTATCACCTCACACCAGTCAGAATGGCCATCATTCAAAAGTCCACAAATGACAAATGCTGGAGAGGCTGTGGAGAAAAGGCAACCCTCCTACACTGCTGGTGGGAATGCAGTTTGGTGCAGCCACTGTGGAAAACAGTATGGAGATTCCTCAAAAGACTAGGAATAGACTTACTATATGACCCAGGAATCCCGCTCCTGGGCACATATCCAGAAGAACCCTACTTCAAAAAGACACCTGCACCCCAATTTTCATAGAAGCACCATTTACAATAGCCAAGACATGGAAACAGCCTAAATGTCCATAGACAGATGTCTGGATAAAGAAAAGGTGGTATATTTCTACAATGGAATACTATTCAGCCATTAAAAATGACAACATAACACCATTTGCAGCAACATGGATGTCCCTGGAGAATGTCATTCTAAGTGAAGTAAGCCAGAAAGAGAAAGAAAAATACCATATGAGATCGCTCATATGTGGAATCAAAAAAAAAAAAAGTAAAAGTAAAAGAAAAGGACAAATGAACATAAATACACAACAGAAACAGACTCATAGACATAGAATACAAACTTGTGGTTGCCAGCGGGGAGGGGGGTGGGAAGGGACAGACTAGGAGTTTGAGATTTGTAGATACTGACAGGCAGATATAGAATAGATGAACAAGATTATGCTGTACAGCACAGGGAAATATACACAAGATCTTATGGTAGGTCACAGTGAAAAAGAATGCAACAATGAATATATGAATGTTCATGTATAAGTGAGAAATTGACACAACATTGTAAACTGACTATAATTCAATAAAACAATTTTTTTTAATTGACAAAAAAAAAGAAACACTTAAGGAAAATCATCTTTAAAACATGAGGGCAAAAACAAACATGCAGACACCACATCTGTAGGCCATATGCATCTTGGAACAGCCAGTGTGATGACACTTCTGATTATAATTCTTAGACATAATTCATATTCATTTGGGGGCTGTTGTAACACATGACCACAGACTTGGTGGCTTAAAACAACAAATATTTAATTTTCAACAAAGAGTTTTGGACCAGAAGTCCAAAATCTGTCTCTCTGGACCACAGTCCAAGTGCCAGCAGGACTGGCTCCTTCTGGAAGCTCTGAGGGGAGAATCTGTTTCCTTGCCTTTTTCAGATTCTAGAAACTGCCTGCTTTCCTTGGCTTGTGGCCCCTTCCTCCATCACTTCAATGTCTGCCTCTGTCCTCACATCTTCCCTGACGCTGACCCTACTGCCTCCCTCTTATAAGGACAGTTTTGATTCCATTGACCCCTCCCTGGGCAATGGGCAGTTCAGGATAACCTCCCCATTTCAAAAGCTTAACTTAATCACATCTGGAAGCTCCCTTTTGCCATATAAGTTACCATTCATAGATTCTGGAGATTAGGATCTGGACATTTGTGGGGGATTCCTTATTCAGCCTTTTAGCCTGTGGGTCTCGACCACTAATGGGTCCTGGGAACAATTTAATGGATCACCAGTAGCATTCTTAAAAATAAAATAAGATAGAACAATCAGAGGCACCACACTTGGGACAGGCAGCTGCTGTGGCATGAAACTTGTCTCAGAGATATTCACGCACGCACCTGTACACACGGGGCAGGTGTGTTCACAGGGCCCCAGGGTAAAGGTCGGGCAGAAGTCGGAAACCCACGGTGTAGAGCACCTGGTGATGGTCTTTAGTGAACGGAGGGGAGGACTTGGAGGGGAGGACTTGGAGGGAGAGGATTTGGCTCTGCCTTCCATTGGCTTTGTGACCTTCGGTGAGTCAATTAACCTCTCTGAATTTGTTTCCTAGACTATAAAAAGGGGATAATCATACTACTGCCCAGGGTTTTGTGAAGATCGAATGAAAAAAAGTGAGAGTCCTCTGGAGGTGCCTAGCACTCTATAACTGAAAGCTGATGCCGCTTGTGTTGGGGTGTTACTGAATTGCCTTGGAGGTAAGAGGTCCTGTAAGGGAACGTGTTGTCTGCTGCTACCTCCTCCTTCCACAAGGTGGCAGCCTTGAACCGCAGGGAAGGGCTCCTGAGGCCGCTGGAATCAGGGACACTGACTCAAACTTTAGGGCCAGGGTCTTCTTAGAAGGGTGGTCTTCTGAAAACACAGTATTGTCCTGACTTACTTTTCCTACCAGCAGCGAATCCCTTCTGAACTGTCAGCTGTTTGCTGAGCCAAAGGGGCGCTGCCCTGTCCTCGGAGAACTTGCAGGGCACTGAGAACAGCCCCTAAGTAAAGGATCCTTTGTCGGGGCTCCCGGTCGGGGGCTTCCCGGCCTCATCCCCGTGTCGGGGAGCAGGGACGGAGAAAGCCATGCCCCGTGCCCCGTGCCTCCCAGGGGGGTGAGCAAGAGCTGTGGGAGGGAGAAGGGAGGGCAGAGGCTCAGCATCGCGAGAACAGGCGCTTTTCCCTGAAGAAAAGGCCTTTGACACGGTGGGAGGGCAGGTTGATGTCTCCAGGCTGCTCGGCTCCCGCTGGGCCAGTCCGCCCCTGCTCACCTGGTGGTCCACACACACAGGCTTCCAAAACGCTTGTCTCCCATCACCAAAGGCGACCAAACAGCAAACCCTCGTCCCTGCACGTGAGGTGACTTTTTCCTTCCTTTGTCCACCGCCAGCTTTCTAGAAAAGAAGGGACACCCCCTCCCCCACCTCAACTTCTGTCCTGTGTGGACTCTGACTTTCAACCCACAGCCACACAGACTGCAGCTCCATTTCCTGTGGCCACTAGGTTGCAAATTCCACAACTTCATTCCCTGCAGGTGCAGCATCCTCCTCGGTCCCCAGGTGTCCCCAGCTTTCAGCGAGTCCCTCCTCACCCCCATCCTGGCTTGGTCTGCCCCACACTCTCCCACCTGCCCCCTCTCCTCCTCAGCCTTCTCCAGGGCACTGCCAATCCTCTGCTGCCCCCAAAGGTCTGTGCCCCAGGCTCTGTTCCCCTCACAGCTGCCTGGAGGAGGGGATGGCTTGCAGACCCCCCTCTCCACTCCAGCCTCTTGTCTGTCCAACAGGGTCCTCATCTGCCCTTTGAGAGGCAGGGACCAGCTCCCACCACGGCATCTCCACTTACGCAGGCCTGAGACCTTAGCAAGAGGGACTTCTGCTCAAGGTCATGACCAAGGTGGCAAACAAAAGAGATGAGGAACCTTCCTGGGAAAGAGTCAGCTGAAGAGAGACATACAGAGTCCCCAAAGGGAGATGTGAGGGTTTCTATCCTCAGAGTTAAACAGAGGCTGGAGTGAGAGTCCAGGCTGTGTGCGGCAGCGCTGCGAATGATGGGAGATTTATTAAAGCGATGTGAATTTCAGGCCCTGACATTGAAACCGAAATCTCACTGTGCAACTGGTGGAGGGGGTTCGGGGAGGATGTAAGCGCCCTGCAGGGGGAGCAGACGGGGGAGTCACCCCGGACACAGCAGCTGAGTTTGTGGCGAGTTTTCTCTGGCATTTAATTCGGGCTGGGCTCTGGGCTACGTGCTTTCCGAGAATTACTTCATGTGGCTTCACAGCACCCTCAGGAAGAATCATCATTGTGTCCATTTTACAGTGAAGGAAACTGAGGCTCAGAGGAGTGAGTGCGCCCAGGTCCTGCAGCCAGCCTGGGGGTCAGCACCTCCCTGTCTGCCCCCTGCCCAGGGCTCACAGGCTGACGGCTGGAGTCCCAGAAAAGTACCTTTGACCCAGCATGGGTTGTGCTGGGCACCTCCTTAGACCACAGACTTCTTTTTTTTCCCCCTTTTTTTCACACACCCATGAATGCTGCTTAATTTAACTGGAAAGTTCTTTATACAGCTACATACACAGAAGAAGGAAAACGTTAGCAAGCAGCTCAAGTCCCGGAGAGCAATTTTCCAAAGATAAAGTGACAGTTAACTTTACAAGGGCAGTTCTGTGACATCTCCCTGGCTTCCTCCTTTCCTTAAATTCAAACACTATAATTAGAGAAAAATTCTAACTGTCCTTCCCTGTGAAATGGCCTGTTGAGGGGAACCCTGGCCAGTAATGAAGACCCCGTGACAGTTACCAAACCGCACTTGGGTCCCCTGCCCGAGCCCCGTAAAGCCAAGCTACCGACACCGCGTCGCGGGGAAGGAAAGTGCCGCGTTGACTGTAAAGGCACCAACACAAGAACAGGTGGCTCATGCTCTGAAAGCCCTGAACTTCCTGAGGGGCTTCAGCAGAACGTCTGTTAGGCCGGGCGAGGGGGCCACCCCAGGGTGTGATCAGCTCGGGCACAATTCTCTGACTGGTTGATGGTGAGGTCACAGGGTTAACACCATCAATCCTCAGGCTCCTGGAGGCCTGGGGGCTGGGTGCTCACGGCCACCAAGGAGTTAACTTCTGCATCGGGGGTGGGGGGGATTTTCCCATCTGGAAATGTGCCTCAGATACCGTTATCCGTTATCCGGGTACTTCAGAGAGGAGCCACAGCAGAGGACATGGAGGAGGGCCCTGCTCGGTTACAGGTTACGTGATGTTCTGCGGTTCCTGTGAAAAGAACTGCCCAGGCGAACAGAAAATAACAAAAACCAGAGACCTGCAAATGCCGCCTGCTGCCTGATGGATGGGGCGTCCTGACGTGACCGGGTCCCCTTTGCAGAAACGCCCTGGTCAGAGTCAGCTGGTCTTGGGTTTGAGGCCACCCCATCCCTTCCCACCAGCATGGTTTGAAGCAGCAGCTCGGGGAGGGGGCCGTGGAAGCGGGGGCAGGCTTACAGATTCCCGGCTCATAAGGGAATCGTGGCCGAGGGCCGGCGTTCCAGACAGTTCTCACCCCCTGACAGCCACGGAAAGCATGAGTCGGCAGCTGCTGGCGGGGCCGCGGTGCGGGGGCGCGGGGGCGCGGGGCCGGTGAGTCAGAGGCCTGGCTCTGCGGGAGCTGCCTGTCTCTGCGAGTCAGGGCCGGGGGCTGACGGGTTTTTCGCTGGACGGTCCACTCCGGTCTTCTGCGCTCCCGGATGTCACCCAGGTGTGCGCCCCCAGGGTCGGAGGGCTGCGCTGGTGAGCGCTGCCGGGGCACTCTGTCGGTGACAAGCCCACGTGTCGCCTGTGGTGTGGGTTAACCCTGGGAGTCCTCGGCACAGCCCCAGGAGGAGGGTGCCTCTCTACCCGATTCACAGACAAGGAAAGCAAGGCTGAGGCTCACTGGCTGCACCAGAAATTAACACAACTTGGTAAACTGACTATACTTCAATCAAAAGTAAATAAATAAAGTGAAGCACTTCTGACATGGCCCTGGGCCTCCTGTGGTGCTGGCCATAGGGACGTGGGTGGGGGTCACCCCGGGTGCACAGAGGAGCTGACTGCCCACGCAGCCTGGGGCTGTGGACACAAAGTTCTCCAGCCTCACACAGGTTTCTCAGCTTCTCGGAGCTCAGCATCATCCTCGGAGAGAAGAGGGTGCAGGCTCCCTCCTCCTCGCCTGCCCTGCCCAGCTGCGCGCTGACGGTGGGGAGGGCTGGAAGGGCGACTCCCCGGGGCCGCGGTGAGGTGCCTGTGGGGTCCTGAGCCCCTGCCCAGCACTTCATCCGCGCTGTGGCCATTGGTCCTGTGACAGCCCTCAGCACCCGCGCTCTCACTGCCCCGACTTGCCAGGTGGGGAAACTGAGGACCGGAAAGTTTCAGTGAGTTACCTGCAGCCACTCAGCCATTAGACAGCAGTGCGAGCACTTGACCCCTGCGCTGCTGGCTTCAGAGTCCATGGTCAGCCTGAATTCTGACCTTGCCTCCCTCCTCCAACCCTCCGAGGCCAAGGGCACATGTAGCAGAGACCGCTGAACGGTCTGCATATGGAATCAGTAAACGTGTTCTGACACCACCGCTCTGCTGTTTCACGAAGTTCCTTCTTGCTTGATTTGCCATAATATACACAGCATCTTTGTTGTGCAGAATGGTGCCTCAGCTGCGTCTGGATTTTAATACCACTCTGATACAGGGACAGACAGACAGCTCGTCTCGACTACGAATGGAGCCAGCGGTCTACCTACAGCGGCCGGTTCAGACGGGCTCACAAGTGCTCGGTTAAGACTCGGGATCTCTGTGAGGGGGCTATTAAACACAGCCGTTACGGGAAATGAAACCGCGCACTTTTACAAGTAAGTTACTATCAACATGGGTAATAAACTCCCCACACTTACCACTTCTTAATTGTTTTATTACCATTCGCTATTATTACCTGCTATTTATTTACTAAATCAGAACAGCTAAGGACTGTATACTGGTGTGACTCCGTGCATCTCTCCCCAGCTCCGTGCTCAGTGACTGCATGCGGGTCGCTTCAGATCGCTCATGGTGGAAGTATGTACACCGTGGAAATTGGCAAACACAACAAATCAGGTGTTTCCGGTTCTGGGTTTTCTGGGAGAACTGGTTATTAAACATTTATTGGCACCCCGTTGGAGGGAGCGTATATGCAGCGCCTTTTGTATCCAAAGCAGCTTTGACAATAGCGTCCATCTATGTACACATGGAGAGAAGGACAAACCTTAATCTAGAAACCTAGACCTTTGAAAGTCTAATTAAAGATTATAGGATTATAATTATCCACTGGAAAAAGTATGCAATCTGAAAATTGAGAATTACGTTTTATTTGGCAGATTTTCTGAGGACCTCAAGCCCAGCAGACAGCCTCTCAGGTCCCTCTGAGGGACGGCTCTGAAGAGGCGAGGGAGGAGCCGGGAGATACAGGAGGGTTTGCAACAAAGACCAGGTATTCGAAATATCAAAGGATTACTGTTAATTAAGGAAAACCATACATCTCAACTTAAGGAATTTAGTGCTTTTCTCTGTATGAGAAGATGCAAAATCTGGGCTCACCGAACTCATTCCTTTGATGTGCACTTAGCTGTCCAGGGCCAGAGTCCCATGCTTTCCCATCCTGGGTCTCCCCAGGGCCCGCCATCGGGGCGGCTGCAGTGTGACGGCCTGAAGGCCATGACATCCTTTGTTTCCTGAGACGCCAGGCAGTATTTTTCATTCACATAATGGAAGTCTGGGGAACCATCCTTACGGCATTTCTACAATCAGCCCGGGGAAGGGAGCCGCACACTCAGTGGCCCTTGGACAAGGCTGGAATCTGTGCGGCCGCCGTGTTCTCTCAAAGGCCCGCTCCTCAGTGCGGATGCATCAGACTAGTCCTCCCACTGGTTCACCACTGAGACCATGGACCTGGCTCTGGGTTTCTCTTTTTTAATTACTCCAAAGGAAATTCCAAATTATTTCTCTGTGGGACCACCCTGAAAGGCTTCCTGCCCGCTCTGGGCTTCCCTAGGCCTTCCTCGTAAGACTGGGCCAGTGCGTGGGAACGGGCAGCCGGACATGGCCGACTCGGAAAACGCACGGAAGAAGCTTTCTAACGCGAGAACAGAGCAACACGTGAGGCTGGAGCGGGGTTTGCAGCTGGGAGAGAGAACCCTGGGCCAGGCCTCCTGGGGCCTGTGAAGCTGAGTACAAGAGGGTTTGTTTTTTAAGGAAACGTTAATGGTGGTGTTGGAGTTCTCTTAGGATGCCCCTCTTTGAAGCTTTTGTTGTTTTGAGGAAAAGGCTCCTTTTAACAGTGCTGTTTTATGCTCCCGGGTGGTTTTTCATGACCTGTTTAAGCAGCAGACAGAGGAGATCTTCAGAGAGGAGGGCGGCGCTCGGGGGTCTTCAGAGAGGAGGGCGGCGACGGTTCATCTGCCTGCACTGGGGAGGGGGCAGCCAGGGGCCTGTTGGGGACAGGTGGCGATGACTTCAACAGGAAGCTGACGTCAGCGGCCAGCCTGGCGGCCCCAGACCTCCTTTGGAGCGGCTTTGGAGAGGCCAGAAAACCTCTTCTGGGAGCCGAGAGCCCAGGTGTTTGAGGTCCATCCCGATCCTTGGCAGGGAGGGCTGCTTGCGGGGCGTGGACCTCGGAGATCCTCCAGACACTCCCCTGGGGGCTCTTCAAAGTCCCCTAAATAAGTGGGCTGGGAGCAGATGGAGAGACACGGCTTGTGTGCTGGGAGACCCATAAGGAACTAGCAAGCTGATGGAGGAATGGCCACCTTGATTGCCAAGGACAGCGGAAGGCCTCGGTCTAGTGCTGGCAAGATCCAAGGGAGGAGCACAGGGCCTGGGTCAACGGTCCAGACGGTGCCGGGGGGCCAAGGCCAGAGGCCGAGGCTGCGGGGGCGGGGGTGGGGGGTGGATCGGGGCTGCCCCGTCTCCAAGCACCATGACCTCATTTTTCAAAAGATATAAACACACATTTACCCTTGGACGTTGTAAGCCCATCTCTAGGAGTGAGGATGAAACACGCTCTGTGGCATTATCATCTGTAACAGTAAAAAGCAGGAAACAATTATATTTCCAATGGTCAAGGGCGCCCACAGCATTAGTGCACCAGCCAGAGTGAAAATCAAACTTCTGACCCTATTCAATGATACAGAAAAACTCTACTAACATGATGGCTGTGAAAAAAGCGACGCCCAGACGTCCATGTGCGACACGATCTTGTGATCGAACGACTCCAGAACTCATATGACGCTTTCCTTTGATTGTTTTGAATTGAAGGAGCCCTAGTTCCTCCCTTATAGATTTTCTTCTACAAAACCGTTTTGTAAACAACCAAGACGAGGATTAAGCAGAGTCCTGTGCTGGGCGAAGAGAGAAGCTCGGAAGGGAGGACGCGGGTTCCCGGGGAGGCTCCAGATGGAGACACTAATCAAAGCCACTTCTTTTCTGGGTTTTCCCACACCCCCTAGGTTCTAAGGACGCTGGGAACAGCCATACCCTAGCTACTCATTTGTACTTGAGAACTGTCGTCTGCAGCTTAGTACAGAAACTTGGATCAGATAAAGAACAGCTCCTCAGCCAACATCACATGAGAAGTCATTTGGAGGAATCAGGAAATGCAAAATCTAACTTCTACCCCAAGATTTAACCACAACGTTTCCCTTTGGAACCTCTTCAGCTTGTCTGAATGATGAAACGCATCTCCCCAAAGACGCCGAGCTGAAGGAGAGGGCCGTGTGTCCGGGGGAAGGGAGGATCTGGTGGAGCGCAAAAGCCCAGAAGACTCTTTAGATAAAAATCTGACCAAGTTTTCTCACCCTGCAGTGGGATGGCTCAGGAAAGGAGACTGGGGGCGGGAGATTCCGGAGGTTCTTACTAAGCAGTGAAGGGCTGGCGGGGGAGGCCAATGAAGTCTGAACATTCTGTGACGTCTGGGACTGTTCCTAGAGGAAGAGTGGCCAGGCCACGTCTTAGGGGCAGCCCTTGGCTCAGATGCACAGTTGAAGGAGGCTTTCCCAGAGGGTCACCTGGCCCTCCAAAGGTCTGATTCATGGCGTTGTCCCAGATCTGAAATACGCACTGTTGACACTACTTTGAATGAAGTCATTGGAGACCCCTCGACGTTTGACCATGCAACGTGGAAGGTCACCATCACCATCTGGAAGGAGGAAATAGGCCTAGGGCTTCAGTGAGGCCCAAGGGACAGTGAGGGAAGCGACAGGTGGCCGCTGGAGGAGACCCAAGGCTGCCCATTCAGTGATGTCAGGGTGGTTACCCCTGGGGCCAAATACAGTATTTGTGAATCTAACAATGTTTGAAAACCTAGTTGCAAAGTTTTACAAAACTACTTTCATTTGACAGTTTTATTTTGGAGTGCTTTCTCTTAAAAACGGGATTGTTACCTCTCTCTGTGCAAAGGAAAATGTTGCTAAGAAGGGTTAAGGCATTCATCGCGGGTCACACACCAAGGTTACAACTGGAATTATACTGAACAGAGCTTAATGATTGAATTTTATATTTTGCTAAACTCCCCCAAATGTCACCAAAAGGTTGCTAATAAATCATAACTAAGATTACTGGGACTCACCGCAGCCAGGGGAACAGCTGCTCAGGGTCTCAGCAGTGACACCCCGTCCAGTGGGGTCTGAGCTGAGGTGGCGTAAGGCAGACCTTTCTAGGCCAGAAGCTGGTCTGGAATACCTTGTGACACAGTGACTTCACTCTGGTGGACATGATAGGGCGAGAATCTTGAAGCGAGTCTTAAGAAGCAAACTGTGGTTACAAGTGAGTTGTTTCCGTCAGCGGAGTGTTGTCTCAGATAAATCAATCTTCAGGATGTTTTAAAGCAAAGAGCTGAGTTACTTGCCAGGGTATCTTTCTCGGGCGGAGGCAGGACAGTGAGGCCATGTTGACACAGGTGGTCTCAGTTCTTATTTAAGAAACCCAGTCTCGGGGGCGGGTATGGCTCCAGTGGCAGAGCGCATGCTTAGCATGCAGGAGGTTCTGGGTTCAATCCCCGGTGCCTCCTCTATAAAACAAATAAAATGAACCTAATTGTATCCCTCCCACCATAAAAAAAAACAAAAGCAGATCTCCTAGCAACCGTTTGAGGTAACAAGAAATGGAATTAAAACGGTATCCTTCTCCATTTTTTGTTTTGCATTGTACTCAACACATTGCAAGACTTTTACAAAATTTTTTATTTTGGAGGGGCAGGTAATTAGGTTTACTTATTTATTTATTTTTGGAGGAGGTACTGGGGACTGAACCCACGACCTTGTGTATGTTAAGCACACACTCACTGCTTGAGCTGTCCGCTCCCCCCTTGCAAGACTTTTCACTATCAAGGTTGGGTTTGGCTAGGCTGTGCAATGGAGATTCCTCACTGATGTGAAAGAAGATACACGAGGTGATTCGAGGTCATGAGGGCAGGGAAACACACACGTCTGCCTCTGCCCTTCCTTATTCCTTCCTGGTACCCTCCTGACACCTTTCTTTCTCACGACTGATCCTGGATCTCCCACCTCAGCTCTCATCCCGTTCTTGCTCTTAATTTGGCAACAACCAATTCTGGCTCAAGTTCCACCTAATAACTGAAGTGCCACCTGAGAGCTCACATTGTGGCCTCTCCTAGATGCTGGGGGTAAAGGAGATGGGATGGGGTGTAGGAGAGTGGTACCCCAAGCTGGAGGCTCCTGGCACAAGGACACTGAGATTCTGCCCAGAGCTTGGCTAGATCTGCTCACAGCTCACCATGACCCTACGTTTATATGATAAACATCATTAATTCTGATGACTGTTTTCTCCATAGAGACAGAACAGAATCATGCCTGCATACTCAGCAAAACTATCTGAATATTTATTTTAAAAATAATTTATGAAGAGTTTATTTTAATGAATAGCTTTACTCCATTCAAATGAGAAAGTCTGTTTAGCACCTGGAAAACAATGAACTCAACATTTTCATTAAATCTCCCCCAAAAGACCTATTTTTTCCCCTAAAGTTTTGAAACCTAACTTCCTCAAGCTTTCCCCTCCCTGGCTTTCAAAAACTCAGAGATAACATGGACAACGCTTAGAAGATTGCATTGTGTGCACCTGACAATGAACTCCTGTCAGCATTAAAGCTGAGCAGAAGTTCCCTGACCTTGTCTCATGAGGCACCAGCAAATGTCTGGTAGATGCTGTTTCTACTTTCTCGCATTTTCGTCTCTCTATCTGGACATCTGAGGGTTAGTGTCAGGATGAGCCGTCCATGTGCGCCATCGGGGCAGCCTGGGGAAGTCTCCGACATGTCTAGAACTTCTCTCTTTCTTCATACCCCGAGTTCTCTCCACAGCAGCACACACATTCTTGATATCCATCTTACTTTTATTGTCTTAAAAGGCTTTTTGACTTGGAGACATTTTTCCATTGCAACCTCCTAATTACAATCTTGTATTTTGAATCCTGAAGTTTGCCAGGTTATTGTCCATGCTCTAGGCACCAGAATACAGGTTCCAGAGATCTTACGTCCTGTTTCTGAACATTTTCTCTCTTGAATAACCATATGCCTTTTGCAATTTTGGTCCAATTTCCAAGACTTGTGCTAATATCAGAAACCCACTCTGGTGTAATAAAAGGGTAACAGGCAGCTCTCCAGCTTGAAAGAAGACGCAGAAGCAGGAGAAACAGGAGAGGCACCACAGTCAGCATGTCACCAGGACCTGCCTGTCTGCATGAGGCTGGGGACAGTGGGTGTCCTCTGCTTGGCTGGGCACTCCTGCAGTGACCTCTCCTTGCGGCAGCCAGCTCAGCTCACGATGCAAAGCTCCAGGTGAAGTCGCCTGGTAGGCTGCCCCTTCCTGGCTGTCTGTAACGTGTGAGGTGGAGTCCTGCTTCCCATCTGTGTAATCCCCCCAAATCTATGGCATTTACATGTTGAGCAGCCTCAACAGGAAGTCCTCACCATAATGGCATGAAAATACATGTGTACACTTGTCTGACCATGTCTCCCTCATTTTTGTCTAAGGATGCTCTATCTGTAATTAATACCATTTCCATCTGTAATGATAATATTTTTAGCACTTAACTGCACCCTACATTCCATCAGGCCATGAGTTTGGGGTTCCTTTGATGGTAATTCTGAATATGTTAAAAAAAATGCACATTACTGTATGATCTCATTTTAGTAGGAAAAATATTTATATGTCTATATGTGAGTAGAGAAGAGAGAAATACTGTTATTTAATGTTAACACCTGTCCACAGCATCTATATCTGTGGGGACAAATCCCTAAGGGCCCCCTTCTACCTGCAGAGATTGGGAGAGAGAGACCGGGGGCCTTCTGATGCCTGACACCACTACTGTACCAGGACTGAGGGAGACCCAGGGGGATATCATTTAGCAGAACATTAATGAAACTGAACATATACAACAATAGATACAGTGCACAAAAGTCCAGGCGAAATAGAGAAAATTCTGAAGGGAAGGGCCCCTAAAAGCACATACAGTTGAAGTCATCAGGTGAGAGGAGGCTAAGCAAGAGGATGTAAAAAATTCCTCAGTTATCTATTAATTACTAAGTCTGCTAATCCGACAGATGCCTTGTGCAGGTGGCAAAGGTGAGTGGAAATGAAGGGGGGAAAGCTGAGAAATATTTAAAACAATATAATTTACATAGATTAAAAATGCGTGTCCATGATTCAAAAGTACACATTTTGTAATAGCACATGCAAATAAAAGTTGCAGATTAGAAAAAAAAAAACCAATGATTTGACTACCAGGAGAGGGGAACAAGAGAGATGCTTAGTAAGCAAAAAGAATGGATGGAAAGATAGATAGGTTAGATAGACAGATGATAGATAGATAGATAAAGGTGGATGGATGGATAGAAAGATGGAAAGAAGATGAATGGATGGAAGATGGATGGATGGATGATGGATAGATGGATGGATGGATAGATAGATAAACAGATAATGAATAAATGGGTAGACAGAAATACAGGCAGACGGGGGACCTACTGTGGACCACTGGGGTAATGATCCACAAGCTAAAGAGTATGATGAACTCAGCCCTTTGAATCTGAGGATTAAGAAAAGATTTTAGTATGTTTAGAATAAGAAAGCAATCATTCTCTGAACTAAATGGGTGAAAACTGAGCTGAAAATCTAAAGGGAACAGGGAAAGTGGTGCCCCATTCTCCTCCCTTACCAAATTCTCAGGCTGGTTGGGAGGAACATGAGCTCCTCATCTCTTGTGGGATGAAGTCCTAGACAATTTTATTTGACTCTCAAAGCACAAGTTCCTCCTCTGACATCTGGTTTTCATCTATGTGTGTGTGTGTGTGTGAGTTTGTGCATGAGTATTTGCATATGCACTGAAGTGCAGCTTGAATGGACCATGTGAAACTGTCAGGAACTGTTATCTCAGGAAGAGGGGAGGCTGCGGAAGGGATTTCATTTTTATGTCTGTTTAGAACATTCCGGAAGAACACACATTATGTTTGTAGTAACTCCACATCTACTCAGTGGATACATTCAGTTCTGGGAAGCATTTCTTCAATTTCGCAGCAGCATTTAGATGTGGGTTTTAATGTTGAATGAGTCCTCATTGATTTCACCCTCTGACTAGTGCAGAAAATGAGGAACAGAGAAGAGGCCAACTAGGAGCTTTCCAGCCATCTGCCTATGGGTGGTATTCCTGAAATCCACAATTTGGTTAAACCACTCGAAATCATAGAATGATTTGAGCTGGCACTACTAGGGTAATGAAAACGAGGGTTTACAGAGCTCTCGCTTTAAAAATTCACAGGCACAACTTCCTCCTTGAAAGGCATCAGTGACAGGAAGCAGATGCTCGTACGCTCCAGCCAGTTCTTCACACGTGTGCTGACACTGTAAACCCAGTGGCTTGAATCCGACTGTTTCTAATTTTCCCCATTTCTTCCAACATGGAACTAAGAGCAGGAGGCTGCATGATCTCAGAATCACGTGGGCTGGTCATTCAGGATTAATACGTGTATCAATAAGCCGTACCTCCCTCGCTGCAGACCAGGGCAGGCTGTACTCTCGGTCCGTTCCCATGCAGCCGTTCCAGACCACATCCAGGCTTGCAGAGCGACAGCAGAACAAGCTGTCTTCCTGGACTTCCCCCTCCTACACATCAGCTGGGAGCCAACTGATGCTCTGAGTATCACAGACTCCCGGTCACAAAGCACAACCCTTACTACCAGACTTCAGTGATGTTATGTAACACCCAATGGTGTCATTCGATAAACGAATTTTGTTAATGGAAATTTCAGGTTTCTCTCTGAGCAAAAACTGTCATTGGCTTTGTGGCTGATGGTGCAATCATCTCAGGAACTGGGAAAGTTGCAACTGTCCAGCTCTGGGACCGCCGCCTGGAATGATGCCTGTCTGGTTTTGGTCTCTTCTGTCTTTAGCACCAAAAATCATCTATTTCATACCCCCAAAGAATTATGAATTCCTTTGTGCTTGTTTACTAGAACACTCTCCTCTTCAGTTATTGAATCAACAGTCACTGTGCAACTTTGCTATTACATGAGCTGAAACTCTGATGGCTTCATGGCAGTAGTTGAAAGTAGTTCGTAACAGACCATCATAATGGAGCCAAGCGGTCCACACCCAGCATAGCCTTCTGTATGTTGAATGACATGGCAAAGAAAGAGAATAGCGGGAATTTTTGGCTTGGGGTATAATTTGGACTTTACTGTCTTGTCTTAATCATTTCAGCAGGTGCTGAAGGCAGTGGCAGAAGTGGGGGCCAGGTGGGAGCAGGACCAGTGTGATTTGATGATGGGCGCCATCCCTCAAGATGCTTGGGGACGTAGCCAGTGCCTGCTGCATCCCTGGTGTTAACCCCACTGGGTGTAAAAAGAGCAGAACCAGGGGAGTTTGAGGGTGTTGGGGAGGCTAGCTATTTCCTTCTCCCCACATTCCCACCTTGGTCCATGAGGGTGGTAGGTTCCGGCTGTCTCCCCACACTGCAAGTGTCAGAGTTGGGGGAGGAGTGAAGGAGTCCCCCTTCTCCCTCTGTCCCCTCTCTAGCTCCCCTCCAAGAGGAGAGGGGTCAACAACCTGGTCGGAGCTGGATTCTCTTTGGCCACAGCTGTAGTCCAGCAGTGTTACAGACTTTGTGTCATCCCCAAATTCCTGTGTTGAACCCAGTCTCCAATATGATGGTGTTCAGAGACGGGGTCTTTGGGAGGTAATTAGGTCATGGAGGTGGAGCCCCGTGATGGGTTAGTGCCCTTGGACAAAGAGACCTGGGAGAGCTTGCTTCCCCTCTCTCTCCCGACCATGTGAGGACGCAGCAAGAAGGCATCCGTCTGCAAACCAGGAAGAGGGTTCTTACCAGGAACCGAACTGGCCAGCACCTTGATCTTGGACTTCCCAGCCTACAGAACCATAAGAAATGTGTCTGCTGTTGAAGCCACCCCATCTGTGGTATTTTGGTTGGAGCAGAGGAGTCAGTAGCATGTGGATCAGTCTCCCTCCACTCATACTGCTCTCTGGCTGGACCTTCAAAGGCATCCTGCTGTGTGAGTTGAGCATGTGAGCTTATGTCAGGGCCCTTCTCGCTGTTCTGCCCACCAGCAGGGCAAGTGGGCTTCAAGTGTGACCTACAGACACAGGGGTGTGGAGTGTGGCACAAGAAACTCCCCTTGGACCGCCTTACCCACACCTCATCCTCCTACTAACTGTCACCCAGAGAAGCCCATGTCTTCTGGGGAGCAGGTGAGGAAACAGGTTGCCAGGCTCTAATGACCAGGGCTGTTTCCCACTTGGCTCCAGATCCTCATGCGGACAGCCCCCCAAGAGGGGTCACTGGAGCAGAGAAGGAGTGAAGGGTGGGACTCGGGGGCCCCAGCCCATTTCACACACCTGCCTGTGTCAGCAGGTGGTCCAGGACCTGGTGGTTTTGAGGGCCCACCATCTGTCTGTTGTACGCATCCCCAGCAGAGGCATGACTAACATCTCGTGTGATTCTGCCGCCAGGGGGGTTAAATACAAGCCCTGGGAATGGGAAGTTTATTGGTTGACTCATTCAGGAGCTGAAACTTCAGACAGCTGCTCGTCTCATGAGCAGAATTTGACAGGATGGAAAAAATAGACATAATATCATTAAGGATGTGGATTATTTGAACAACACTCTGAAATCCCCTGGATCAGTTGGCCTTTATAGAATGCTCCGTCCAGTGTCTGCAGAATACATTGCTTCTGGATGACGTGGAAGTCTTGCTAAGGGGCCCTTGTGTGGGGCTCTAAAACAAATTAGATAACTTTTAAAAGAAAGAAATGTTATAGAATTTGTTCTGCAATCACAACAGAATTGAATTAGGAGACAATTACAATAAAGATCCAGAAAATGTCAAATATCTCAAAACAGGCAAAATCATCCTCTGCTGAAAGAAATCGGAACGGTGGTTGCTCATGAGACTGGATGGGAGGGACATGAAGGAACTTCCTGGTGGGAGCAGGGAGATGGTCTGGGCCTTTTTCTTTTTTCTTTTCTTTTTCTTTTTTTTAATTTTCTTTTTCTTTTTTTTTTTCTTTTTTTTCTTTTCTTTTCTTTTAAGCGTTTTGTCTCTTCCCTTTTTTTGATGGGGGGAGGTAATTAGGTTTATTTATTTATTTAATTTTTTTTAATGGAGTTACTGGAGATTGAACCCAGGACCTCGTGCATACTAAGCACACATTCTACCACTGAGCTAGATACACACCCCCCACTTAATACTACTGAATTGTTCACTTAAATGATGGTTAAGATGGTGAATTTTATGTTATGTGTATTTTACCACAATTTTAAAAAAAATTTTTAAAATATCCAATTTACTCCATTTATGCAAATTCACAAAAGGAGGAAGAGGAAAGTCACATGCTCTACCAAGGAGCTATCCCCTCCCCCGTCTGTGTCTTGATGGGGTGTTGATTACGCAGGTGTATTTATATTTGTCAAAAGAATGTCACCGAACTGCATTTTACTATGTATAAATTTTACCTCAATTTAAAAAGAGGTAAAAGAGTTTCCCCTGGCCTTCTTATTGGCTGTGATGACGACACTCTACCCTAGGGTGAACGTACGTCTTCATTATGCCCCTGTCACAGCATGATTATTACCAACGTCTCTTTTCACGGCCAAGTGTCCTGATTTATGCACCAAACCTGCCATCGCCCTGCCTCTGATGGGCCGGTTCCTACGTCGGGCCCAGGGAGGCGCACGCTCCTGCTGCTCACTGGAAGCAGGAGAGGTGAGCCCGGGGCCGAGCTGGACGTTCGCTTGGACTGCTCTGGGGAGGGAGATGGGCTGGAACTTTCTGAACAACGGCTAATTTGGGAAGACCCAGATCTCACTGATTTCACGTCCGTTACCTTGCGGGGCCCTGGGCCCAGGTGCGAGGAGTGGCACAGCTGAGGCCAGAAGGGGCCCAGGGAGAGACCCGGGGCCAGGACTCAGCGGGGAGGGCCTGCCCAGCCAGTTGGCAGGACTCACAGACCTCGAGCAGCCCCCACCCCGAGAGAGGAGCGGGGCTGGGGCAAGGGTCCCAACAGGTGCCCGGGCTTGTCAGAAGCCCGCCTCCAGAGCAGGCAGGCTCTCTGGAGCTGGAGAGGGCCTCAGCTGCTCCGGAGACTCGGGCGGACTGCAGGGGGAGGAGAGAAGCCCGCGGGCTGCCCGGGGTCCGGCCAGGCCAGCGGTGAGCTCTCCGGGGTGGCCAAGGGGCCTGATGCCTCATGGGAGCTTTGGGAGAGGAGGCTTTGGAGCCCACACAAGACAACCCAGCTTTGAACAGCGCAGTGAACGAAGCAGATGTTGGATTTGTGGGGACCGTTTAATCTAATAGGGTTGGGAACAGGTCCTGTGGGAGGCTGCAGGATCTGTCCATCAGCCGCTAATAATGACGAGCTTACACAACAGAGTTTGCATTTCAAACTATCCAGGCTACTGAGAAATGAGACACCCAAAGTAAACATGAAATGCAGCTGCCTGGGCCCAGGTCTCAGCCCATCTGGGAGGGGTCTCTTGGCCACTCTCCCTCCCGAGGTGGATGTTACACAATCTAGCAGCGTCCCTCAGTCCTGACTGGTCTGCGAGCCGCTTCTAAAGGAAAATGCTTACAGATTCCCAGGGAGAATTGAATGATTTGTATTTTAATGTTACTTAAGTACACAATTAGTATCGTGTTATTTAAGCATGTGAATTCGCAAAAACATAAATGTAAGTACAAATTCCTTATGCTTCTGACTCAGATTCCGCTGTAAGACCACAGGCAAAATTATATTAATGTGATGGATTTACAATTTGTTGAAAGGATTTTCTATCTAGTTAGGATCCTGTTCTCCACCCATTTTCCCCATTTCCTCATTTCTATAAAGGGCCAGAATTTCATTTACCTTCACTTGGAACAAATGCATTATTTATCCTGCTCTTTTCTCAATAGTATATAAATAAATTGAATTAGCCTAATAAGATCATAAACGCAGTTTCAAACATGAGCATAGACATCATGTGACTTTATCAGCATACGGTTTCTACACACGTGCCCCAGGAAATACTTACATAACTTCATTACATTATCACTGTCTCAGGTTTTAGTGACATGAGACAACACAGAATCCCGTGGACTGTCAACTTGGACTGGGCTCAGTCGGGTGGTTCTTCCACTGGTCTCACCGTGGCTCTCTCTTGCAGCTGCAGTCAGCTGGCAGGTCAGCTGGGCGTCACTGGGTCCCAGGTGGCCTCACTCATATGATTGGCCAGGGAGTGACATGTGAGCCACATGTGTCCAGCATCTAGCTGACCAGCCCTGTCTTCTTCGCATGGCTTCTGGGTTCCAAAGGCAACAAGAGAAGACAAACCATAATGGACAAGCACTTTTCAAACTTCTATTTATGTCATATTTGCTTGTGACCCATTGGCTAAAACAAGCAGCATGATAAAACTTGGATTAAAAGGGTGGAGAAATGAAATTTACTTCTTAAGGAAGGAAGGGCTGAAAAACTTTTCAACCGTATTTTCTAATTGAAAATATAGTTGACATACAATACATTAGTTTCAGGGGTACTACACAGTGATTAGATATTTGCATACATTATATTATGAAATGGTCACTGCTACAAGTCTAGTAACCGTCTGTCCCCACACAAAGTTATTACAGTATTGTTGGCCATGTGTCTTAGGCTGTGCTTTAACATCCCTGTGACTTACTTGTTGTACAACAGGAGGTTTGTACCTCTTAGTCCCCTTCCCCTGTTTCACTCCCACCCACAACACCCTCCCTTCTGGCGACCACCTGTCTGTTCTGTGAGTCTGTTTTCATTTTGTTTTTTTTGTTTTGCTTCTTAGATTCCACATATAAGTGAAAGTATGCAGTATTTGTCTTTCTCTGTCTGACTTATTTCACTTAGCATAATACCCTCTAGGTCCATCCGCGTTGTTGCAAATGGCAAGATTTCATTTTTTATGGCTGAGCAATATTTCATTGTAAATATAAAAATATAGATGTGTGTATATGTCACATCTTCTTTATCCATCCACCTGTTGATAGACACTTAGGTTGCTTCCATACCTGGGCTATTGTGAATAATGCAAATAACCATTATAACTTGAATTAGAGGTTTTATTTTCTTCTAGTAAATACCCAGAAGTGAGATCGCTGGATCACACAGGAGTTCTATTTTTATTTTTATTTTTGAGGAAACTCCACACTGGCTCCTTAGTGGCTGCATCAGTTTACAAAGGCACCACCAGTGCATGGGGGTTCCCTTTTCTCCACTTCCTCATCAACATTTGTTATTTGCTGACTTTTTTGATGACAACCACTCTGAGCGCTTTGAGGTGATGTCTCCTTGTGGTTTTGACCTGCATTTCCCTGCTGACTGGTGTTGAGCATCTTCTCATGTGTCTGTTGGCCATCTCTATGTCTTCTTTGGAAAAAAAGTCCATTCAGATCCTCTGCCCATTTTTTAATTGGATTGTTTGGGGTTTTTTGATCTTGAGTTGTATGAGTTCTTTGTATGTTTTGAGTATCAGCCTCTTATCAGACATATCATTTGCAAATATCTTCTCACATTGAATAAATGGGCTTTCTATTTTGTTGATAGTTCCTTTCACTGTGCAAAAGCTTTTTAGTTTGCTATAGTCTCATTTGTTTATTTTAGCTTTTGTTTCCCTTGCCTGAGGAGACAGATCAAAACACTCTTATTCTTATTGCTTAGATTAATGTAAAAGAATGTGCTGCCTATGTTTTCTTCTAGGAATTTCATGGTTTCAGGTCTTACATTTAGCTTTTTAATCCATTTTGAGTTTATTTTTGTACATGGTGTGAGAAAATAGTCTAGTTTGATTCTTTTGCATTTAGCTGTCCAGTTTTCCCAACACCATTTACTGAAGAGGCTGTCATTTCCTCACTGTATATTCTCGCTTCATTTGTCATAGATTAATTGTCCATATAAGTGTGGATTTATTTATTTATTTCTATCCTGTTCCACTGATTTATGTGTTTGTTTTTGTGCCAGTACCATACTGTTTTGATTACTGTAGCTTTGTAGTATAGTTTGAAATCAAGGTGTGTGATACCTCCACCTTTGTTCTTTTTTCTCAAAATTGTTTTGTCTGTCTGGGGTTTTGTGTGTGTGTGTGTGTGTGTGTTTCCATACACTTTTAGAATTTTTTTCCTAGTTCTATGAAAAATGCCACTGGTATTTGGATAGGGATTGAATTGAATCTGCAGATTGCCTTGAGTAGCACGGCAGTCATTTAACAATGTTTATTATTCTAATCCACAAGCACAGTATATTTTTTCATCTGTTTCTGTCACCTTCAATTTCTTTTATCAACATATTTTAGTTTCCCAGGCACCAGTCTTTCACTTCCTTGGTTATATTTATTCCTAGGTATTTTACTCTTTTTGATGCAATGGGATTGTTTTCTTAATTTATCTTTCTAATAGTTTGTTGTTGATGTATAGAAACACAGATTTCTGTACATTAATCTTGTATTCTGCAACTTTACTGAATTTATTTATTAGTCCTAATTGGTTTTGGTGGCATCTTTGGTAGATTTTTTTGTACACAGTATCATGTCATCTGCAAACAGCATTTTACCTCTTTCTTTCCAATTTGTATTCCTTTTATTTCTTTTTCTTGCCTAATTACTATGGCTAGGACTTTTAATACTATGTTGAGTAAAATTGGCAAGAGTGACATCCTGGTCTTGCTCCTGATCTTAGAGTATAGTGTTAGCTGTAGATTTGTCATATATGGCCTTTATTATTGAGGTATATTCTTTTTATCCCCACTTTGTTGAAGGTTTTTGTCACAAGTGGATGTTGGATTTTGTTAAAAGCTTTTTCTGCATCTATTGAGAAGATCATTTTATATTTATTCTTCAGTTTGTTAATGTGGTGTATCACACTGATTGATTTGTGTGTACTGAATTATCCTTGATCCCTGGGATAAATCCCACTTAATTGTGGTGTATGATCCTTTCACTGTATTGTTCAATTCAGTTTGCTAGAATTGAGGATGTTTGCACATATGTTTATCGGTGATATTGACCTGTAATTTTCCTTTTTTATGATATCTTTGTTTACTTTTGGTATTAGGGTAACACTAGCCTGGTACAATGAGTTCAGAAACATTCCTTCCTCTGCAAGTTTTTGGAATAGTTTGAGAAGGATAGGTGTTAACTCTTCTCTAAATGTTTGGTAGAATTCACCTGTGAAACCATCTGGTCCTGGACTTCTTTTTGTTGGAAGTTATTATTATTATTATTGTCGTTGTTGTTGTTGATTCAGTTTCATTACTAGTAATTGATCTGTCCATATTTTCTATTTCTTCCTGGTTCAGTCTTGGGAGATCATATATTTCATAATTTTCATATTTCTAGTTGTGGCCTTTTCTTTTTCACTCAGAAATGGTCCCTTTAACATTTCTTGTAAAGCTGGTTTGGTGGTGTTGAAACTCTTTTAGTTTTTGCTTGTCTATAAAACTTTTGATCTCTCTATCAAATATGAATGATATCCTTGCCAGGTAGAGTATTCTTGGTTGTAGGTTTTTCCTTGCATCACTTTGAATATATCGTGCCACTCCCTTCTGGCCAGCAGAGTTTCTGCTGAAAAGTCTTATAGGAGCTGCTTTGTATGTAACTAGTTGTTTCTCTCTTGCTGCTTTCAAGATTGTGTCTTTATCTTTAATTTTTGCCATTTTAATTATGTATCTTGGGACGAGCCACTTTGGGTGCATCTTCTTTGGGAAGTTCTGTGCTTCCTGCACCTGGAAGTCTGTTTTTCACCCAGGTTAGAGGATTTTTCAGCTGTTATTTCTTCAAATAAGTTCTTGGCCTCCTTTCTCTCTCTCTCTTCTCCCGGGACCCCTATAATGTTAGTGAATGTTAGTGTGTTTGATGTTGTCCCAGAGGTGTCTTAAACTATTCTCATTTTTAAAAATTCTCTTCTTCTGTTGAGCTTGAGTGATTCCTACTACTCTGTCTTCCAGTTCACTGACCTGTTCCTTTGTATCATTAACCTACTATTGATTCCCTCCAGTGTATATTTTTAAAGTTCACTTGTTGTATTCTTCAGCTCTATTTTGTTCCTTTTCATATTTTACAACTCCTTTGAAATTCTCACTGTGTTCATCCATTCTTCTTCCAAGTTCATTGAGCATCTTGTGATCATTACTTTGAACTCTTTATTAGGTAATTGCTTTTCTCTACATTGTTTAGATCTTTTCCTAAGATTTTTCTCGTTCCTTCATTTGGAACATATTCTTCTGTCTCCTTCTTTGCTTAATTCTTATTGTTTATTTCTATGTGTTATGTAAGTTGGTTATGCTTCCCAATCTTGGAGAAGTGGTCAATGTAGACACGCCCTACGGTGCCCAGCAGCACACTGCTCTCTGGTCACCAGTACTGTATGTTTTAGGGCTGCCCCCTATGTGGGCTGCATGGGCCCTTCTGTTGTGGTGGGGCCAACTGGCAAGCTTACTGGTACACTAGGCTGGCATCTAGTCAGATTGGCTACCAGGCCCTGCCTCATGTGGTGGCTTCGGGCCCACTGGTAAGTGGAGTCGGGTCCCAGCATGGCTGGTTGTGCAGCCTGGGGATGCTCGGGGCCAGTGCCAGCCTGCTGGTGGGCAGGGTTCCCACATGGCTGCCTGAGTGGCCCAAGAAGATTCCAGGACTGGTGCCAGTCCACTGGAGGACAGGTAAGTCCCCTGTGCTAATAAGCTAGAGGGAGGATTTCAAAATGGTGTTTGCCAGCACCAGTGTCCTCATACAAGAACTAGCTCCCAAAAATGGTTTCTGCCAGCATCTATATTCCCCAGGGAGAGTCCGAGTTGCCTCCTGCCTCTCTGGGAGGCTCTCCAAGATCAGCAAGTGGGTATGACCCAGACTCCTTTCAAAAGCAGCCTCTGTGCTGGGACTAGGGGCATGTGAGTGTTTGCATCCCTTTGAGAATGGAGTCTCTATTTTATGCAGAACAAAGTCTCTATTTCCTATAGCCCTCCAGCAATCCCTGCTGGTCTTCAAAGCCAGGTGTTTTGAAGGCTTACCTTCCCAGGGCTGGACCCCTGGGCTGGGGAGCCTGGTGTGGGGCTCAGACCCCTCACTCCTCAGGGAGAACTTCTGCAGTTGTCATTAGCCTCCCATTTGTGGGTCGCCCACATGGCAGCGTGGGTCTTGACTGCACTGTCTCCGCCCCTCCTACATGTCTCACTGTGGTTCCTTTTATACATATGTAGTTGTGGAAAATCTTTTCTGCTGGTGTTTTCCCAAATAGTTGCCCTCAAAATAGTTGTAATTTTGGTATTCTCATGGGAGGAGGTGAGCTCAGGGTTTTCCTACTCTGCCATCTTGGTCACACCTCCTCAGCCACCTTTTTTCAGTGAACTAAAGTCATAAAAGCAAAATCTTCAAATTAAAAAAAAAAAAAAAACCTCCCAGAGTATTTACAGAGCCCTGAATACACTTTCTTGGATCTCTATAGTGATGCCTATGTGAGGGTGAGCCTCTTAATTGAAAGAGAACAAGCAAATTTCATTAATGCTCCTGTGATGCTGTGATTTGCAATCAATTCTTAAGGATTAAACAGTGTTGAAATGTCCATCAACAGATAACTGGATAAAGAAGTTGTGATATATTCATATAATGGAATACTACTCAGCCATAAAAAAGAATAAAACAATGCCATTTGCAGCAACATGGATGAACCTGGAGATCATCATTCTAAGTGAAGTAAGCTAGAAAGAGGAAAAAAAAATACCATATGATATCACTCAAATGTGGAATCTAAAAAAAACACACACAAATGGACTTATTTACAAAACAAAAACAGACTCACAAACATAGAAAACAAACTTATGGATACCAGAGGGGAGATGGGGTCAGAAGGGATAAACTAAGAGTTTGAGATTTGAAGGTACTAACTACTATATTCAAAATAGATAAACAAGTTTCTTCTGTATAGCATAAGGAAATATATTCAATATCTTATAGTAACCTATAATAAAAAAAGAATGTGAAAAGGAATATATGTATGTACATGTATGACTGAAACATTATGTATGCTGTACACTGGAAATTGACACAACATTGTAAACTGAAGTATTCAATAAAGAATTTAAGTGAGTTAAAAAAATAGTGTTGAGACTCAAATGCTACCATTTGATTGTTTGCCTAGTGATGTTAGGAAATAGAAAGCATGAGAAAAGGTCTTTCTCTTCTGGTTATTGCAGACAGGTTCTGGTCTCACTGTTAGGTGCTTGATGTCAGTACAGGACGGTGTTCAGCTGGAAAGACCCACTGTACTCTGAGCATCTCTGCCTGAGATCAGGGTCATCAATAATCCTCCAGGGACACAGAGGGGAATGGTCCCCAAATATAGTAAGGGATCGGAAAACTCAGATCGCGATGACTCACCGCTAAGTCCTCTATGACATTAAAGGAAAAGCCTTGGCAGTTCTGAGGAAGGCGTGGGTGAGCCCTGGGAGCAAACCACAGCTTTTGTGTCGCACAGAAGGTTTGCATCTTTCTTGAGGGCAGGTCAGGACAGCAACAACTGGGTCACTCCTTGGGCCAAAGATGTAAAAAAAATCTACAGTCATTCCTGGAGTTAGTGGATTTTTATTATGCTCTCCCCCAAGGGAGAGAAAGCCCAACCCTCAGTGCTGCTTATACAAGAAAACCACTGGTGCTGTTCAGGGCTTGTGGCCTGGGCACCTACCAGCTTCGCCTGCAGCAAGTGTTAGGGAAAAGCTTCAGGTCCACCTGGGGCAACGCCGCCCTAGCCTAGCCACTGGTCTCGCTTAAATGGCGGTGTAGGTGGGAAGAACTGTGGCATGTGTTATTTATTTAGTTAGTAAGTTCTCCTTTTTCAGTTAGTAAGTTTTCTGTGGAAGTGAAGTTTGGCTGGTCTTTAGAAGTCTCATTGCTAGTTTCTGGGAAATAGTCTGGAACGAGTACTTTGGAGACCAAACAGCCAGATCCAAACTTGTAGATTTGGGGTTGAGAAGGAACACGTTCTGAGTCTGTAGGATGCTTGGTGTCCCCTCGGAGCAATAATTATGGCAACAGGTGGGCTGGGCAAACAGACTGGTTATCCAGAAGGATCTGCATGAGAATATATGCTTTAGCAAAGTCCTTCAAACCTATTACAGCACAGGGAAGTCCAGCAGGGTGTAAGGAAGAGTTGTACCGGCTGGGGCTTCAGAATCTGCTGAGGCAGTAGGAAGAGAAGAAAGCAAACTTAAGGCACGTTATTGGGCAAGTTTCCAACGTGGGCAGTTGAGGCTCAGTTGCCCTGGGAAACCACACCCAACTCACCTTCGAGGACAAGGAATCTGGCTCCTGGACCACCACCTCTCACCCATCCTTGCCTGAGGGCTGCTTCTGGTGTTAAGCCCTTGGCATTTTGGCCTGCCTTGTGCCCCAGCTGGACGTGTTTCTGGCCAGGGAAACGCCCACAAGTAGAATGCTATGACAGTCTCACATGTCACCTGATACTCAAGAAATGCAACTGCAAGTCACGTTGTTGATAAAACTCGAAGCCTCTTAGTTTAAGGATTGAAGACTAAAGGTATTTACCTGTTGGTTTCCACGCTGAGATGCACGAACAAGCACAAAAGTGAGAAAGGTCTCGGTCTCTCTCCTAGTATTTCACTGTTGCTTCTCTTAATTAACCTTCACCTCAGAGCGCATCTTCAGAGACAGCTGCTTAAAAAAAGGCACTTACCTTCCTATTTTCCCAAGGTATATTGTTATTTATTTAAAACACAGTTATAAATGGTACTGGGGCAAAGATGCAATTTGTGTTGGATAAATTTTAATTGGAATCCCAGGAAAGGGTGAAAACTAAAATAAGAAGATTATGGCTGACAAGAAAATCTGGCTGCTTCTAAACATTTTTAATCACCAATTTCAAGCAATTTGATCATGATGTGTCTGTGAGTTCTTTTCATGTCTCTTGTTCTTGGATTTGTTGAACTTCTTGCATCTCAGACTTCTTTGAACTTCAACAATTTTGTCCATTACATATTAAAATATATTTTTTTGCAGTGTATGTGCAATTGGAGTCTCCAGAGGGGACTTCTGAAAAGATCACTTTGCTCCCTGGTGTAGAAAGAATGGGGGAGGAGGAGAGTGGGAAGCACACACAGGAGAAGGTTGGTGCTCAGGACCACTGCTTGAGCCCAGATGAGAGATGGTGGGGAACACGGCCAGGGTGGGGCTGGAGAGGATGGGAATTAGATCAGTTTGAGTATTTGTGAGGAAAGTCTGTGATTCATGTAGCCATGGATGTGAATGAGGTCACCCACGGTGAACTGCATGTTTGGAAGAGGAGGGAAACTAGGACCAAACATCCTGAAATCTTGACATTAAACACTTCTGCAGAGGAAGATGAGCCTGCAAGGGCGTGGGAAGTAGTGTCTGTAAAGACAGGAAGAGAACCAGGAGACTATGTTATCACAAAAAATGAAGAATGTGCTTCTCAAAGCATGAAGTGGCCAAAAGTGAGGCAGAGAGCACTCTGTCTACCCCATCTCCCCACCTCTATATTTGAACCTGCACTTCCTTTCACCCTGAAGACTAACCACACCTGCAGCTTTTCTGTAGAATCCAACACTTTGCGTCTCATTTTCTCCAGCTCCCTCTCTCTTCTCCCACATTTATCTCTCCATCCTCCTCTCTTTATTCTCCTTCATCCTTTTTCAAAAAAAAAAAAAAACTTGCTCAAAATATTGTCATCTTTATCAAAATCACAGAAGCTTTTTATCCAATTTATAGTCAATAATATTCGTAGAAAAAATACAAAATTAACTGACAGTGACTAATGCTGCAGAGTTAAAGTTGTTGACTAAAATATTGCAAGAAATAAATGTTCCTGCCTAAATTCTGATGTTCAAAATTTGACAGAGAGATTGAACTGCATAGAAATAATGGACAATTACACAAAACTTACAGTGGTAGAAGCCATGACTGTTCAAATCATACTAATTGAGAATTCAGATATTGATCTTATTATAAACTCTTCCAAATAAATGAAGGAAAAATGACCTTGATGGAAATTATTCCAATAAAATTAAAATGGAAACAAGTGAAAAATATTTAATTTTGGTGTATAGAAAGTTGAACAATTATATTGGTCTAATGGAATTCACTCCAGAAAATAACTATTTCACAGTAAATTCATCACTGCTTATGAAACTTTGATTAGAATGTTTTTATTCAAAATATTTTCAGGGTAAAAATGTTTCTGAGTGCACTCCAATGTTCATAGCAGCACTATTTACAGTAGGCAAGACATGGAAACAACCTAAATGCCCACCAACAGATGACTGGATAAAGAAGTTGTGGTATATTTATGCAATGGAATACTACTCAACCATCAAAAATAATAAAATAATGTCATTTGCAGCAAAATGGATGGACCTGGAGATTGTCATTCTAAGTGAAGTAAACCAGAAAGAAAAAGAAAAATACCATATGATATCACTTACATGTGGAATCTAAAAAAAAGGGGGGGGGGACAAATGAAGTTATTTACAAAACAGAAACAGGCTCAGAGGCATAGAAAACAAACTTATGGTTACCAGAGGGAAGGGAGTCAGAAGGGATAAATTGGGATTTTGAGATTTGCAGATACTAACTACTACATATACAATAGATAAACAAGAAGTTTCTACTATATAGCACAGGAAAATATATTCAATCTTGTAGTAACTGGTAATGAAAAAGAATATGAAAATGAGTATATATATGCATATGTATGACTGAAACATTATGCTGTACACCAGAAATTGACACAAAATTGTAAACTGACTAGACTTCAATTAAAAAAAATGTCTGAGAGCAAAACCTCAGTTTACTTGCATGGAGTAAAATAGTCTCATGATTTAAAATGTTTTTCTCTTCTGATGATTATTTTTCTCCTTTCATTTTTAATTTTGTTTATATATGTTCTGTCTTCCATTCACAGCTAACATATACAAGTACTGTTTAGAAAGTTAATGTTAACAATTTGGTAAAGGAATTATACTCATTTATGCATATGATGTTTTGGGTATAGTAGGAAATTGAAAATATTTCTGTGTGAATAAATTTAAAAAATCAGTCTTTAAGTTCACAATAGCTTTTTTCTGCTTACAAAATGGGTCTAATTTTACTTAAATATATTTAAATAAGCAATTTCTGTACTAAAGACAGCCCTGCATGCTTTTTAAAGAGCAATATTCTTGGTGAGGTAAGATTTTTTCTTTTTTTAATTGAAGTACAGCTGACTTACAGTGTTTCAGGTGTACAGCAAAGCGAATCAGTTATATATCAGTTATATATGTGTGTGTGTCTATACATATACATATACACGCACACACTTACTTGTTTTCAGATCCTTTCTTCATTATCGGTTATTGCAAGATATTGAGTATAGTTACCTTTGCTATACAGTAGGTCCTTGTTGTTTATAGATTTTATGTACAGAAGTGTGTATCTGCTAATCCCAGATTCCTAACTTATCCCTCTGTTGCCCCGCCTTTTTCCCCCTGGTAACCATAAGTTTGTTTTCTATATCTGTGAGTATGTTTCTGTTTGGTAAAAAAGTTCATCTGTATCTTTTTTTTAGACTCCAAATATAAATGATATCATATGATATCTGTCTTACCATGTCTGACTTATCAGCGAAGTAAGATTTTATAGTGTCATGTGAATTCATTTTAATTTGTGCCTTTTTTTTAACAAGAAAAGGAAAATGGTCTCATGGGCTGCAAGCTTGGGGATTATGTTTTCTCTCTCATTTTCTCTGTGATTCACTGTATTATTTTAGGCAAGACACACTGTCTGAGTCTTCACTATCTCGCCTTTTTGGAGAAGCCAGATTGTACTTTTAAGTATTCTCTCTCCACAGAGGTTGGGAAGCTCCAGAGGGCCCTGTTGCCTACTGTCTATAGACGATGAACATGAGGCACAAGCTTCTCAGCACATTGGAAATTCAGATTCAAAATGTCCAGAGCATCGGAGCTGTGTCCCAGAGTAACTTCCCGAGGTGGCTGAGATAGTGTGAGAGTTTCTCCCTTGCTGTTGACGGAATCCTGGAGCCTGGTGGATGAACTGTCTCTCTTGGGAGAAGGTGGTGAGAATCATCTCTAAGGAAAGGGAGACCCCTTTGGTTCTCCTTAGGTGCCCAGTGACAACTGCTGTTGGGGTTGGTATGTTGAGTTTTAGTCACGCAAATTTATGGGCATGGACGGATGGAGGGATGGATCACAGAGACCAACATGGGCAGTTCCTCCAGCTCTCCCAGCAAGGCTGGCGGGATGAACCGCCTAGCTGATGTCTAGAGCCACCTTTGCAGGGTTTACTAGAGGATTTGTGTCCTCAGCCCATCAGGAGCCACCTTGGGGTTCACCTGAGTCTTCTTCCTCCAGACAGAATCCCACATTTCACCTTTCGCAAGATCAGAACAGAAAGTTCTCAAGATCAGAACAGAAAGCTCTTGGTTCCCAGTTGCAGAAGTGGCTAAGATGCGGGTCCCATGGGAAAACATGACTTTCCTATCTGGGATGTCTCATCCCTTAACTGGGGGGTCAGCTGGTGAGTCAGCTGGATGCTGCCCTGGCTCTGGAGGCCAGGGTGATAGCTCTGCTTCCTGGGGACTGGAGTGAATATCCCGGGCTGGCGTCTCGGTGGGAGAGGCAGACCAGTCCTTGGTAGTAAGTTCCTCCGAGCCCTCCAGCCCCACTGTGTGGCTCCATTGTGCAGGATCGCCAACAGTCTCCCCTCTCTGCCCTCCGCAAGGCCAAGACAGGGCCCCTGCAGCTCAGAGTGCCTTTGTCTGGCCTCTGTATCTAATTTCACTTCTGTTTTTCAAGGCGTCAGGCAAGTTGGAAAATTTGCATATGTTTTGAGAATAAAATTTGTAATTATGACAGAACCCTAGAAAATGAGAAGTTGAGGGGCACATATTCATGCTCAGGAAAGGCGCACATCCAATGACCGCCTTATCTTGTTGGCGAGGGTGAAAAAGAAGCTTCTGTGCCTCTAGCCCAGAGCGTTTCTTGGAAAGTCCAGCTGACCAGACCCCACAAATACCCACTCCGAGATACGATCTCGGCTTGCAAGTCAAACTGTTTTCAGAAAAGTTCAACTAATGGGTCACAAGCTTTTTATTTAACTAGAGAAAACGGTCTATTTTGCAGAACACGCATAACTAAAAATTCATGATATGTCGTGCTGTGGAGATGGGATCTGTTTTTCTGTCTATAAAACTCAGGGGGAAGGCAGGGTGTCTGGTCTCAGTCTAGGCTGAAGGCTGGATCCTGTACCTCAAAGGCCTCACTGTGACTCCATCCCCACTGCCGGCTGGGCCTCCTGTCCCACCCACGGGACTGCATGTTCTTTCTTTCAAAGTTCTTGACCTTCTCTGTGATTCGGGTTGGCCTTGGGATAGCTGGGAAGGAGAAACCCATCCTCAGCCTATGACCCATCCCTTCTCTCCTGTGCCTCAGCCTCCCACAGGCTTGGCCTTCCAAGGATCAGATACCGGCTTGACCATCAAATTGTTACGAGTCCGAGCTTGTACTGCTCCCTGCACAGCAGGCCAGTAAATTGAGGGGTGAGTTGTTGGGGCAAGGAATAGTGATGTTATTCGGAAAGCCAGCAGACCAAGAAGATGGTGGGAGATTGTGGACTAGTGTCCCAAAGAACCATCTTGCCTGAGTTAGAATTCAGGCTTCTTTTGTACTGAAGAGGGGAGGGAGTGAAGTCAAACATTTCCTGGTATGTCAACCTCCAGAGGGGAGGCGTTCATTTCTTCCTTCCTGCAGTCATTCATAGGTGGGCCTGGTCAGGAGGTGTCCTGTGAGCTAAACACAGAAGTTTTAGCTTAACGCTCATTACCTGGGAGCCATTATGTATAATTTAAGCTTACAGGCAGCATCCCTTTAGAGATTAACTTGCAGCAAATGCAATAGAACACAAAGGTTAAAGTAAAAGAAACAGATCCAATATGGAGTCAGATTTGTGCTTCCTTATTATAAAACCTCCCTCTTCTTAGCTTATTCCTTCTACACAGCTGAACTGTAACAAGGGTACAGGACGCATCTTTAAGTTCTGTTCGTGGTTTAACTCAGGCAGACTTGGCTCCGCTTGGTGCAAGCTCTGCAAGGAGTCAATCCAAGGAAGCAATCCCAAAGCGACTGAGGCAGCCCGGAGCTGCCCGTGTCAATCACCGCACACCAGAAGGAAGGACTCAGTTGGATGCTTGACTCGTACCGAGTCTGAGTCCTTGATGGGGTTGGGACCCTGAGAACAGGTGAGGTCCAGGCTCAGGTGGGGCTGACATAAAGCACATCCTGATGGCCAATGTGAAACGCTGAGCTCCAATTCAAGTAGCTTCATGTCCTCCAAAGAGAGGTTTAGGGAGGAGATTTAGGCAATCAAGCTATTCCTTTTATTCACCAAACATTTTTTTGAAAACTGACAATATACTAGCTCATGTCGTAGGGAATAGGGACCACAAATATTGAAAATAGCTAAAAAGTCTCCCCTCAATGGAGTTTATATTTACATTGGAAAGATGGACAATAAATGAAATAACTGAATAAAACAAGCAGGAAAAGAGGATGTGAAGTGATCAGAGGGATGAGCTTTAAAATTGTAGTTAGATGAAGAGGAACGAGCTCACTAAGAGGGTGATTTTATGGACACACGGAAGCGGGTAAGGAAAGGGAGCCATGCGGGTGGCTGAGGGAATTCTGGAGGGAAAACCTGCAAAGGCTCTAAGGTAGGAATGCACCGGTCACATTTGAGAAGCAGAACAGAAGGGCTGGAACGAGGAGCGAGGGGGAAAGCAGCAGGAGGGCAGAACGCCCTGGGAGTGGGTGGGGGGAGGACCACAGAGACCGATGAGCGGCTTGGGCTTTGCCGGGTTGTGAGCAGCACAGTGGCATCGACTGACATGTGTTTTCACAGGATCACAACCCCCGCTGGGCTGAGGATAGGCTTACGGGCAAGGACAGAACCAGGGAACCCAGAGAGAAGGTTATTGTGATCATCCAGGTGACAGCTAATGTGAATGGAGGCTACGGTCAAGGCGGAGGTGGAGACATGTTCAAATTCTGGGTTCGGTGTGAGGGTGAGACTGATGGGCTGGAAGAGGCTGCTTTCTGGCCCGATCGCCTGGAAGAATGAATCTTCCCTGTGCGGAGATGAGAAAGTCTGTGGGAGGGGCGGGTTCGCAGGAAGGGGAAGCGAGGAGCCTGGCTTTGTGCGTGCTAAGTTTGCTGTGTGTCTGTGTCCCCACACAGAGGATATATCACGTAGATTTCAAGGGAGAGGAGTGGAAATTCAGGGGTAAGATTTTAGAAAGGGCAGAGATTGTTCCTCTTGTTCATACTGACTCATAATACTCAGAGGAGGACCTAGCTCTTGGCAGACACTCAGTGAGGATTTGCTGGCTGGGTTGGCATCGTAGTGCTGCACCCAGCTTCCCTCCTCCAGATGGAGGCACCATCCTCAGCTGTGGGGACTCTGGGCCGCTGATGGGTCATGGCTGCCTCCCTCACTGGGAGTTGCCCTGAGCCCCAGGGAACTCCCGACTCAGGGTTCCCCTGGTCCCAAAAGTTTTCCATGGCCAACGCCTGGATGACCCGGGCACATGGAGACCCAATCTTCTCCCTTCAACTGGGACAACTATGAAGGACCATCCCAACTATAGACTGGTCCCAGAGATGTTCCACGGCCAATGACTGGCTGAACTGGGGACACAGAGACCCAATCCTTTGCCTTGATTGGGACAACTATGAAGGACCATCCCAACTGTAGAACGACCTGCTGGTTTCACTGGGGCCTCATTTGCAGCCACGTAATGGATAAGCTTCTCCCCAAGTCCAGTCCCGCCTTCCCCATGTCCCTCTGGAGTCCTCCCGGGAGCATGCCCCACTCAGCTTTCTGTGGGTCTGCTTCTAAGGAAGCCCATTTCATGCACTGAATGAGTCAATACATGAAATAGGGCTCAACTAATTCTACTTTCTCCGGGAAATTTCCTCTGCCTCTTTGGAGTCAATGAGATCCCTGTAAGATGCACCCATGGCTCTACTTTTCCAGGTATTGCTTGTTCTGTCATTTCTCAGATTATAATGTTCACCTTCCCCAGCTTTTGTGTTCCAGGAGGGCAGGGACCAGGGGTGTCTAATGTGACGCATGGTAACACAGAAAATTTCAGCAGCTTGAATCAGTCTTCCACCTATAACCCAATAGTAGGCGAGCCAGATTTACCCTGGGAGTGCCGCCCTCGCGGAGCATCGCAGGGCTCAGCGTAAAACTCCAGCAGAGTTTGGCCTCTTTCGCCTGATGGAGCCCTGCTCTAGCCCTTGGTGAAGGCTGCAAGGGCTCCAGCCTGCGGCTTTTTGGGGTCCCCAGCTGGCCCTCCCTGACACACACAGGCATTTCTTGGCACGCCTCATCACCCCCCGAAGTTGAAACCTCCCACGAGAAGATGAAGCAGCTAGCATATGGCCGTGCTTTGCCTGAAGATAAATCCTGGGGAAGATAAATAAATAGAGGAAAAAGGCAATGATCTGTCAGGAAAGTCAGGAAACAAATGATTTGGAATCCTTTTCCAAAACAAGACATCAAGGCTGAGGGAGACGCATCTGGAATCTGTCTCAGTGGAAAATCAGTTACTCTGCCCCGCCTCGTACCTGGAGAATCTCTACAGGATACCCACCCCCACCGCCCCTGATTTCTGACAGACTCCCAGACAATCTCTGAAATCAGCGCTGCTTTGTGCAGATGTCATAACGCCACCACACTCTGGCTTCTCTTCAAGGTCACACAGCCCTGAGCCGTAAGTCAAGACTGCACTGGAGACCAGCGTGGGTGAAGGGGACGAAGTTGACTGGCCTCGTTCTACCTTTGATCGGTGTGACCTGAGAGGCTTTCCTGAGGCTCCTGTGTGTCCACCTGAGTCAGTCTGCCTTCAACCTGGGGCCCCGTCGTTTTCAGTGAGGTCTGAATGTGCCACTGCCAAGCCCTGGCGCTGGCCCTGACACGCCGTCTGTGCCCCGCCTCTTCGTGTGGCGTTTGACTTCATGGGATCTGCCTTTACCCCACGTGCAGGGCACCTGCCACGCCTCCCCACCTCATCTGATCTTCACAGACGGCTGTAGGGCAGGTGAGTCGCCGTCATCGTTCTACAGGCTCAGAGACTGAGGCTCAGGCGGGTGAAGCAACATTCCAAAGGCCACACAGCTGGTAAGGGGCGGGTCCCTGACTCAGTGCAGGCGGGTGACGCCCACAAATGGGACTTGAACACCTGCGACCTACAGCCTCTCTGGGTTGCGCCTTGCACTGACTGATATACTGCATTGTCTCAAATCCTCACAACCATCTTGTGGGAGTGAAGTATTGCTGTATTCACTGGAGATGAGGAAGCTGAGATTTAGAGCCATGAGTTGGTGTCTGAGATCACATCACATGCTGTTAACTGGTGGATGCAGGGTTTGAGTCTTCCAAGCACAAAGGCCTTGTGACCCCTGACTCTAAACTTTCATTCCTCGGTGAATCAAGTAGACCAAGTTTCCTGTGTTCCAATACAGTAGCATCCCCATGGCGACAGTGCACTCAACAGAATGCATCTATTCCTCACTCTAGACTTTCTCAAAACCGTTGTCCAACCAAAGCTTCAAATTAGATACTTCAGAGGGGAAGGGTAGAGCTCAGTGGTAAAGCAGGTGCTTAGCATGCACGAGGTCCCAGGCTTAATCCCCAGTGCCTCCATCAAATAAATAAATAAACCTAATTACCTCTCCCCACAAATAAAAAATGAAAAACAAGAAAATTTTTTTAAAAAATAAAGATTTCAGTACATTGGAAGCCATGGCTCTGACGCAGTAGAAGCTGCATCAGAAGCACAACATCTACCTCTGAGGCTCTAGCCGCCAGGGGCCGCCGAGCTCCCGCACCCTCCGCCAGGCGCTCACCAGCGATTCTGCGCTCAGTTTCTTGTCCCTGAAACAAGACAGGCATCTTCACAAGCCATACTTCACGTGCCCCCAGGCTAGAGCAACTCTTGTGGACAGCTGTTGACCAAGAGCTGGTCCATTTCAAAAGCAGCTCTATTCCCAGTCCACTCTGAATGAGACAGACATGTTCTCAGGGGATCGCTGTGGAATTTTCTGTCATCAGGATGGGGACATAAATTCTCTAAGAATCCTATGTGGGTGCCAGACTCTTGTCTGATTATCAAAGACATGTTTTAGATAAGATGTGTACTTGGAGTGAGTTTAGGGGAAGAAAGAAACTGAGAAGGAAGCAGTATCTGCCCTGGTCTCCACAGCAACTAGGGAGAAAAAGTCAAAAAAACAACTTTAGCTATCAAATCCCTCCACCCGAAGGGGATCAGGCAGGCTGGTGGGGAGACAGGAACGAAGAAAAAGAGCTAGTAGGGAAAGCTGTGGTCCCTGGAGGCAGGCAGACAGGCTCAACTTGGGGAGTGCCCCAAGCACCGCTGTAGGCACGTGCCTCTGAGGGGCCGCAGTAAGTCAGGTAATGAGAGCTGTGGTTGGTCCAGTTGATTCATCATCCCTGTGTTTGGACAATCAAACCTGGACAGTGCTGCCTTCACCCACAAAACAGACACTTGCATCTGTCAAACACGCACACGGCAGCACTGGGAGGTGGGACGCGCTCTCTCTAGCTTTACAGGTGGCTTTGGGTGGTCTGGTGGTTTGGATGATTGTCCACAGATACTCACGCACCTCTCCTCCCAAGCAGCTCCATCACTCTGGGACACGCTCTGGCCAACGGAATGTGAGCGGGTGTGGAATGAGCACAAAGCTTCGACGTCCTTGTGCAGTTTGGCTTGGCTCTTATGCCCTAAGATGTGCCACCAGAAGAGCTCCCCTTGGGTGGCCACTGCTTCTTCAGCCTTGACCTCAGAATAAAACATGTGCAGCAGATCTAAGCTTATGCCAAGGCTCAGAGCCAAGGACCATTAACCCACATCCTGAAACACAGCTGCCCACTGAGCTCAGGGCCAACCAGCTCCATAGCATCAACATGTATATTCATGAACACAAGGGTAAATATTGGTAAAAAAAAAAAAAAAAAAAAAGTCACTGCATTTGGGAGTGGTTTGTTATGCAGCATTACCATGGCAGCATCTAGCTGATACAGAGTTTGTGTAATTAACCAAAGTCAGGGAGAAGTTGGATTCCAAGCATTCATATTTCCCCATCTACACATCCAATATTCTTTTAATTACACCATATAGAGCAAACAGTGTGGAGATGGAAAATCAGGACAAATTTGAGAAAGAGCTCCCCTCTGCAGAGCAGCTGGCTGCTCAAGCTTCTAGACTGTGCAAAAATAAAACAACATTACACAGGAGCTTATTCAGCAGATAGGTTTGTTGGCAAATAGCCCCAGATTTAGGTTTCCAGGAGATGTTCCACATCAATTTTTTGGCTCATCCAATTTAAAAAATTACACCCATGCTAATTCCTGCTCTTCATCTGTGAACTGAAAATGTGTCAATAGGTAGCTCTCACTGTATTTAAAATTGGCTGAAATACCTGTTTTCAACATTGTAGATAAAAAGTCCACTAGCTTAAGTGTAAAAATAGTGATGTTTTACAGAAGGAAGGAAATTACCAAACATGGTCATCTCATAGGATCAACCCATCCTGCTATCAGGAATCATGTCTGACCAACGCCAAGTCTTTTGAATTTTTTATGAGATAATGTGGAGCAAAGGGTGTGGAGGTGCGATATCACAAATGTGGAAAAGCTGAGTGTTAGAACATCTGTTAAGCTGAAGTATAAAGATGATGTATTTGCATTTATATGCATTTGCTGGACATGCCTCTGTGCTCTGCTCATTGCATAAATTAAGCAAACACAGTGCATTAAATAAGAGAATTATGGGAGCCCTGAATCAGCAAAAACAATGTGATAAAATCTTAAAATTTAGCATGGGATTTTTTTGGGGGAAGGGGTGCCAAATTTCCATCCTCTTTATCACCTCAAGGATAAGAATTTATTATTACCAGCAAAATATTTAGCATCTTTTTTTTCTTACATAAAGGTCTCGAATCATGATAGAAAAAAAAAAAGATGCTCCTTAATTTTTACTTTTTTTTAAATTCCATTGGGAAATGCTATGCATAGATACTTCTAAGCGTCCTATGAATTGTCAAAAGGAGGTTTTCCCATCCAAAAAATTTTAGAATTGCTCCTCCGATCTCCAGGTTTCTAGCTTTAAGTCCAGTTTAAGTTCTTTGAAGAGCCTGACATTTATTGGCTTTCCATACATGGCAGGCACTGGGCTGAGAGCTTCATACACACAGTTCAGAGTCATCATAAGAGACCAGGAGGTCTGCTGTGGAATCTGCATTTTGCAGACGAGGCTCAGAGAAGTTAAGTTACTTTCCCAAAGATATAACTCATAGGTGGTGGAGGATGGACCCAGATGTGTCTAGCTCCAAATTCCTGCATTTTCCACAGCTCCAGGCTGCCTCCTCTTAGGCTGTCCCCCCCCCCCCCAACCCCCCACACTGGGTTGAGGAGTCAGCAGGAGTGACCTTGACCCTTTCAGCAAGGACAGAGCGTCGGGTTGGGTGGGGGCGGGTTTACGCTGCAGGAGGGACCTCACGCTCAGACTACCCTCTGTCGCTCATCCTGGACTTGATCCGCACCCTCTCCTTCTGTTTGCATTTAGGGCTCCTCTTTCCGTCTTTTCTGGCGGAGGGGATGTGTTTGTGACTCAGTTAATTTTCCTTTCAGTTAGAAATTCAACTAAACCCTTTGTGTTTAGAGAGGGGGGATTTATGGGTGAAGAAGTTAAACAACAGTAATGAAAGGCCGGGAGTTTTCTTTCTGTGTTTTCCTTTCATTAACAGAATTACCCATGATTTAGCTTCTTTATCATAGCCTTTTTTTAAAAATTAGCCTTGGCTGTTTCAAATTTGGGGGGAAATCTGATATCTTATAATGTATTTTTCCCGACAGGATGCCAGCCCCCATAGCGGCTATGCTGAATCATCAATGATTTGGTGAAGATTAAAGATCAAAACTAAAAATTGACATTTCAGCATTTTCTCTAACGATACTGAAACCACTTTTCTGTTATTCATATAATAATTTACAACAGCTCAAGCCAAGTTTGTTCTTGATCATTCTTGTGCCTTGACATTCCAGTACATCTACACATGCTACAGGTTAACCTCCAAAATATCACCTCTCTTCACTTCTCCCGGTTGCTAAGGCCACCTCTGTGGTCCCTGCCGTCATCACCCCTCCCCTGGGTGAGCTGTGACACTGGGAATCGGGATGCCAGAACAGCAGGTTCTAACCAGGACTGTGCCCCAAATCTAAATGTATGGTGACCCCCTAAAACCCACCTTCTACCCTGGGGAGGCCGGCGCCAGGCCCAAATCCCATGTGTGATCGTTCAGGCCGGACCACAGGCAAGCGCCAGGCTCTGCCCGGCAGACCCAGTGGGGGACATCTTCCCTCCTCACGCTGCCTCGGGGCGCAGTCAGTGCCCTGCGCTTTTCTGGAAGCAGCAGCGGCCACTGGCGCAGGCACCTCCGGGCCGGCCACGCCCTGCGCCTGTCTGCTTCCCCCGCCCGGAGCCCTCCGCTCGCAGGCCTCCTCGTCTGGAGGGGCTGAGGCACTTGCTTCCCACTCTAGACCCTGCCTCTCGCCCTCACCATGGCCTGTGGGTCCACGAAGGGGCAGGGGCGCCTCTGAGTGAGCCGCACCTCCCGTCTGCTCTGCACACACCTGGCACACCTGTCCGCTGTGCACACACCTTGGGAGAAAGGGACAGGGGGCGGGGGCGGGGCCTCTTCTCGCCCGTTCCCCCCACTGTCTCAAGTCAGGGGGAAATAAAAGCCTGCTGATTCCACTGCCCCTGGTGACCACCTCAACGCCCGGCAGCCTGATGTACACAGTGACGGGCACTTTCCTGCACCCAGCGCGGAATCCACGCTCGGCGCGGTGCGCAGGCCCGGCATCGTCTGCACCTGCCCACCCTGCGCCTCCTTCCTGCCCGGCTCAGCCTAGACGGCCCCTGGCCCGCGCAGCCAGGCTCGAGCGCAGCAGCCAGCTCTTCTCCACTGGTCCCCACTTTAATTGCCTTTACGACCACGATCACAGTGTGTCACTCCCTCCTTTGTTATGCGTCTTCCCTGCTGGAGCAGGAGCTCTGTGACCGCCCAGTGGACATGCCGCGCCCACGGTGCTTGCCCAGCGCCCAGCACAAAGCACAGACTTAACAGGGAGCTGAAGACGGGCTCCTGCTCCTGCTCTCTGTTGGGCTTGGAAGACATGCAACTATGTTCTTTTCCCAACAGAAGTTGAATTCAGAGAAGGAACAAATTCTAAAGCATCAAATGCTGCAGGTGGAAGGGGCTCCGTTCAATGACAAGTTATTTTATCTTCAAATGACACAAGGGCGATCCAAAGGAAGTGGGTGACGTTTTATGAAGACAGGCAGACAGAGATGACGTTCATCTCTTCATCATGTTTTTTTTTTTTAATTGAAATTCACTTGATTTACAACGTTGCATTAGTTTCTGGTGTACAGCATAGTGGTTCAGTTATATGTATAGATACATACACATAGTCTTTTTCACCACAGGTTACTACAAGCTATTGAATATAGCTCCCTGTGCTGTACAGTAGGACCTTGTTGTTTATCTATTTTGTATATAGTAGTTTGTATCTGCTAATCCCAAACTCCCAATTTACACCTCCCTCCTCACTTCCCCCTGGTAGCCATAAGTTTGTTTTCTATGTCTGTGAGTGTGTTTCTGTTTTGTAAATCCTTTTGTATCATTTTTTTAGATTCCACATATAAGTGATATCATATGGTATTTGCCTTTCTCTGACTGACTGACTTCACTTAATATGATCATCTCTAGGTCCAGCCATGTTGCTGCAAATGACATTATTTCATTCCTTTTCATGACTTAGTAGCATTTCCGGTAGTATACATACACATTAAGGCCTTGTTGTTTATCTGTCTTATATATAGTAGTTTGTATCTGCTAATCCCAAACTTCTAATTTATCCCTCCTGCCTCCTTTTCCCCCTAGTGAGGCAGGCAGAGCACAGATAAATTTGTTTTCTATGTCTGTCTCTTTCTGTTTTGTAAATAAGTTTATTTGTATCATCTTTTAGATTCTACATATAAATGGTATCATATGGTATTTGTTTTTGTCTGACTTATTTCACTTAGTATGATAATCTCTAGGTTCATCCATATTGCTGCAAATGGCATTATTCTATTTTTATGACTGAGTAGTATTCCAGTGTGTGTGTGTGTGTGTGTGTGTGTGTGTGTGTGTGTGTGTGTGTGTGTGTGTGTGTATACACAACATTCTCTTTATCCAGTCATCTGCCCATGGACACTTAAGCTGGTTCCATGCCTTACCTATTGTAAATAGTGCTGCTATCAGCATTGGGGTGCATGTGTCTTCAAATTATATGCCCAGGAGTGGGACTGCTGGATCACAGGGTAACTCTGTTTTTAGCTTTTTTAGGAAGCTCCACACCGTTTTCCGTAGTGGCTGCCCCCGTTTTCATTCCCACCAGCAGTGTGGGGATGCTCCCTTTTCCCCACACCCACTCCAGGATGTAATGATTGTGGACTTTCTAATGTGTTGTTTTTTATTGCTCTTCTCTGACTACATCTAAGCTCTCTCGTGGCAGGACTGGAGTTTTTGTTTTTTGTTTTGCTGCCGTGTCCTCAGTGCCTAGGACCCTACTTGGCGTGTGCTAACAGTTACTCCAATATCTGGGGACACTGGAGAGCTGTAGCAGCTACTGTACCCTCTCACTGTCTTAATTAACTCTCTGAGGACACAGTGGGGGGTGCAGGAACATTCATCAACCGAATGTTGCCGACTGGGGGACGGACCTGCGTTTGGGCAAGAGGCACGCGAGGGCAGGGTGGCAACCACCGGCCTCCGTCTGCCCGTTCCACCCCCGACCCACAGCAAAGGGCCCGGCTCTTTGCATAGACTCCACCGTCAGTGCTCCGCACGCCTCACCAGCTGCCCTGGATCCCGTTGTCCCCTTGGCGTTTCCAGCCTCCCAGCTTGTCTCACCAGTTAGCATGGGCTTCTACCCAGCCTGGCACTGGGAAAGGTTGTCTCCTGTGGAGGGGACACGAGACTCAAGAAAGGAAGGGGAGGAGAAGCAGAGGTCGGATGCGTCTTTCTCCCAGTCGATCTCTTTCCTTGTTCCCTTCTTTTCCACACAAGTACACACTCGGGGAGGGGACTCGGCCTGGGCAAATCCAGAGAACTGAGCTGCACTGGGACCGGAGAAGCTCCAAGAGCCCCTTTACGGACACATGGAGTGACCAGGAGTCTGGCCTCCAGTCTCCTCCCACGGGAGGACACTCACCGCCAGTGAGCTAGTGGGACCTGGGGACGCTAGGAAGACCAGTCCAGCCTGTTTCAGCGGAAGCACTGTCCCTTCTGCAGCTTCAATGAGAATTGCTCAGGTTTCTAGAAAGTTCTATGAGATGCCTCTCTGTCTGTCACAGACCTCACAAGGCTGTGACGCTCAAGGCTTATTTGGCTTAGGGGATAAAGTGAACCTTTAAAGGCAGTCACAACTTTTCCATTTCTTACTTATCTGGGTTATTTCAGCCAAGCCTGAGCTCACAACTTTCAAGTATTCAACTTCTTCTGGAAAAAAAAAAATCGTTAGGAAACACTCACCCGTCTTCCCTGCTCTGACTAATTCTGAAACTATGGGTACTTTCTGTGAGCTGTGGGGAATGCAGTGTGGTGGTCCTGTCTTGGCTCTGCCCTTCTGCGGGGGGTGCCCCAGAGCCGGGAAGCGGTGGGTGGTGGGGGTGCCTGAGACAGTGGGAGGCCCTGAGGCTGAGTCACCCCAATCGATGCCTCTTGGTAGCATGCATTTAGCTGTTGTCACAGCTCCTGGAATGACTCAAACTCCAAATCCCAGGGTGCCTTGGTCCCTTCAGAGCTCTGACAGTCATCACACCAAGACATTTGTTCCTAATTTTTCACCCACCTCCCACTCTGCAAGTGACTAGAACTTCCCACTGGGGGTTGCAACCGCAAGCTGAGGATTGCTGAACTAAGGAGTAGCTATTTTTGCCTTTGAAGATTCTCAGCCCAGAGAATGGAAGTATTTATGCTATTGGCATTTGAATTAAGAGCTGAGTAGTCTTCTGGGGACATTGTGGGTTATTCCATTAACTCTGGGAATCAGACATTTTTTTCAGCTCCTTGGCTGAAGGCTCCCAAAAAATTCAGCTCCAGGGAACAAAGGGACAAAGATCAGGTGTCTGAGTTTCAGGGAAGGGAGAGAGTTAAGAGACAGCAGACTCAGATGTCATTGCCTTGAGGCAAGAGAAAGCAATCTTCTGTGAGTCTCTGGGATTTGGTGTGATGTTCTTAGCTCACAGGTTTCAAACATTAAGTCCATACTTACAATCCATCAGCCCCATCCCTCAGTCCTGGACTCTGTCCACGTCTGAGATAGCCAAAGGCCAGCAAAGCAACCATGGGTTGCCTGAAGCTCTCAGCTGGGTCTTTCCCCTCACATCCATCCTTCCCTGCCATGGTCCTGATGAGGGTGATAAACTGCATCTTGCTGTGTGAGGCCTGAAGCCTGAGAGCTACAAAAGAAAATATAGGGTCAAACCCAGCTCCTCTGTGGGCATCATCTGTCAGAGGCACATTTAATGGCCTGGCAAGAAGTGCTAGCTCAGCCAGGAAGAAATGTGGGACCATAGAGGTCTTTTGGGGGTCACACGACATCTCCACTTACCAACTCTAAGCTATGAGGCTCGTGGGAGAATGGGGAGAATTTTCTGGAAGGGATTATAGGTGAAGTGGCGCCAGCAATTCCTCTTCTGAAGGTCACTTCTCAGCCATCACTCCTGCTCCTAAGGATCAGGCCTTCACGTGACCACCTGCTCTGTCATCTGCATCCATCACACGGGATGCAGGAAGAGGCTGTCTTCCCATGATGTGTTTAGCCATTCACCTGGCTCATAATGGGGACTGTGAGCTCTTAGTGGCAGCAGCCTCCTTGCAGCTGGGGGTGAGGGGGTGCATGATATGCAGCTCACCAAAGTGCACGCATCAGGGCTGAGACAGGGCCAGGCGCCTCCCGAGCCCACGGGGCTAGGTTCCTGGGAGCATCGGGAGGAGAAGCCACAGTGGAGATGCCTGGCTTGGACTGGATCCCTGGGGAGGGAGAGCTCACTGCTGCTCCTCTTTGTTGTTGGTTGTCCTGGCTTCTCAGTTTTTGACACAGAATTTTTTCCTATGTCTCCACCCCCCCTTAAATGCAAGCGGTCTCTAAAACCCCAGCCTCGGACCTGTTCCCCATGGTCCCTGTGTCAGTATCTTGTATCTCTTGTGACAAATTACCACGTACTTGGTGGCTTAAAGTAACATGTTTATTCCCTTATAGTTCTGAAAGACAGTAGTCCAAAATCATTTTCACTAGGCTGAAATCAAGGTGTCGGCAGATCCCACTCCCACTGGGGACTCTCAGGAGAAGTCACTCCTTGCATCTTCCAGTTTCTGGTGGTGGCCACAGTCCCTGGCTTGTGGTCACACCACTCCAAACTCTGCCTCTGGGATCCGGGTGCCTGCCTTCCTCTGAGTCAAATCTCCTTCCACCTCCTTCTTATAAGGATACATGTGATTGCGTTTCGTGGCCACCTGCATAATCCAGGATAGTCTCTCCACTGCAGAATCCTTAATTTAATCACATTTGCAAAGACTTCTTTCTTTGCACATAAACTAACACCTACTGGTCCCAGGGATTAGGGTATGGGTATCTTTCAGGGAAGCCATTGTCCAGCCTCCCTCAAACTCAGAACCTGTAGCTTCACCCTTGGCCTTTGTATTGAACTACAGAGCTAAATTTCTGACAGCCACTGAGTACCCGAGGTCAGGGAGGGGAGGGTCCCGGACCTGCCGCAGACGACACCTTCCTTAACAGCGGCACTGGGGGTCAGATTCTGAGCCCCAGAGCCGCAGTGACACAGGAGGGCCAGGCAAGGTCTTGCTCTGTGCTCACTCAGTGAGGCAGGACTGACCACAGCTGGGCTGGGCAGCATCCTAGGTGTTTGGGGAACTAGGCACGGCTGCTAGATCGGTCCTCTTGCTTTGTCGTTGCGGTCACCGTCGCCGCAGTCCGGGTGCTGGAGCCATCTGCGGGCTCTGTCCCGTGCGGGGCGTCCCAAGTGGAGCCACTTCCTTACTGTGACATGTCTGGGGGGAGGGCCTCTCATGAGGGCGACACACTTGATAAAAGTCCCATAAAAGGCACAGAAGGAATGAAAGATCAGAAGAGCAGCAAAGGAGTAACTCCCCTCTAGGATGCAGTCTGTGTCAGGAAGGGAGCATTAAGCAGCAGCCACGCTGGCTCACGTGTACATCGTGAAGTGGCGGCCCCCCCAGATCGGGGCGGGGGGGGGGTGCGTGGCCAGGTGCGCTCAGCGCGGGTGCTGTAAACGTGGGTCCCCTCTTGCAAGCGCAGGCTCACATCTGGACCTTCAGCTCTGCTGGCTCACCCACTTGCCAGTAAATAAAGGGGTTTTCCACAAGGACAGGCTTTGTGCATGTAAACGAGGGCGTGGGAGAGGGCCCAGGGCGGCAGAGAAAGTTCTGTGAAACCAGACAGTTCTCTGTGACCTCTGGGACTTGGGAGCTGAGGAAGCAGCGGCCGTCTTGAGCAGCCCTTAGGAAACTGTCTGAACTTACAGGACGAAAGGAAGGCCAGTGAAGATCATGAGACCCACTCTCTTCTCTCTTTAGCAAGAATCTAATACTGCCTCCAGAGGAAACGGAAAATTCTTATTAAAATTCGATTGTTCCTGAAACTTTGCACGAGCATGACCAAGATGTTTGCTGTCAAACTTCAACTTCTTCCTGGTTCCAAAATCCTAATTCATGGCTAACAGAACCCACCACAAACTAGCTCCTCCCCTGGAAAAATCACCAAACCCGCAGTGCTGAAAGGCAGTCATTATCACATATGCTTCCAATTCCGAAGGCGCTTTTAGGGAAACGAGCCCCTTCTTCCACGGTTGGCCTCCCCGCGCCCACCTCTCCGGGAGACCGGCCTCAAAACCCTCAACTCAGAGCTTTTCCTCCGCTTGCCTGTGGTCTACGGCTCAGCGGTGTTGCCGGGCCCCACAGACGGTCCCCAGAGACGCAACACACAGCTCTGTTTGGTTTACTCTAAACCAGAAAGCATACCTAGACGGGTTTCATTCTTTCCCGAAGAATTCCATTTTCTTTTGCTCATTTCTCCCTCATTTAATTTTGAATGATCCTGAGAAAAATCACACTAAATCCAAGTGTTGAGTAACTATCTGACTTCTAGAGTGCGGCTCGGCCGCCGGCACGCAGTTAGCGCTCTTACAGGCAATTAACAACAGTGGGAACGAGGACGAGGAAGGGACTCGCCCCACGGACTCCGCCCGGCCTGCAGGCTGGCTTCCTGACTGCCCTCATGGAAAGGCCGAGGATGGACGCCAAGCAAGCAGCTTCAAACCCATCGGGGACTAAAACAAATCAGAAGCCTTGTTGATAATTGGTTGTACCAAAGGCCTAGAAACCCATAAATTTGGGTGGAGAGGGAGAATGTCTCCTGCTGTTTTAAAGGGAAATCTATTTGAACCGGCCGAGACTTCCGAGCTTGGCTAGACGTCACAGCCCCAAGCCCAGAGCTCGGCTGCCGTCCCGGCCGAGAGCCGCGGACAGCACGCGGCAGCAGCTTTACGGCAGCGCACGGCAGGCAGCGCCCCTCGCCCGTGAAAATCCACAGGAACAGTCTTTGTTCCCTCCTTTGCTTCCGCCGAAAGCTGATCCTGGCTTCCTTTTAGAAAACGTTGGGAAGACCTAGAAGGGGATTATCCAGCCCCAGGACCCCAACATCTGTGCCTCCTCACCCTCGTGCTGGGACAGAGCCTCATGGCCTGACTCTGAACACCGTCTCCCCTGCTGCTGGCAGAGGAGGGGGGTCTCCGACTAGAGATGGTTCTCAACCTTGGTGGCCCATCGGGACAATCGGGGAGCTTTAAAAGTGATGAGGCCTGGGCTGTACCGCCAGCACGTCTAGTCCACTTGGCCTGGGGCCCGGCCTGGGGATGAGATCTCTGAAAGCCCCCCGAAGACCCTCAGGTGGAACCAGGGCGCAGAACCGCCGGCCCGGACTCGCCCATGACCGGCGCTGGCTGTCTCCGCGCTTGAAGAGCGTTCGAGCGAAGATGGCGCCTTAGTCTTCTCGAGCCACCATAACAAACACACCACAGACTGAGGGCTTCGAGTAATAAGCACTTACTTCTTGCTGCTCTGGAGCCTAGAAGCCCAAGGCTGAGGAGCGGGGAGGTGTGGGGTCCCGGGAGGGTCCTCTCGCTGGTTCCTAGTCAGCTGTCTTTTGCTGCTTCCTCCCAGCGTGGAAGGAGAGAGGAGCCCTCTCTGGGGTCTCTTTTCTAAGAGGACTAACCCCATTCACCAGGGCTCCCCCATCATGACCTCGTCACCTCTCAGAGGCCCTGCCTCCCAATACCACCACCTGGGGTGACAGATATGGGGGTAGGTGTGGGGGTCAGAATTGCAATATATGAATTGAGGGGAGACCCAAACATTCCGCCCATAACAGATGATCTCTGTGAGTGTTCCTGTGACAGCCCGTCAAGACTGACAGCTACTTGCTTCCTGGAGGCAGAGAAGCAAAAAAGGATAAGAAATGAAAAGGAAGCAAGGCTACAGATACACAAACGTAAAATGGTTCTAAAGACACTTTTGTAGGGCGTGAAGCGGCTGCGTGTTTGGAAGCCCCATTTAAGAAAAGCAATACGAACTCAGGAACACAGAAGTAGGAATAAGGCTTTGGCGGATCAGTGGAGAGGTCCCAGCCTTCATGTTGGGGAGCGGCCTGCTAGCCCACCCCGGCTGAGAGCGGTGAGCGGCGAGGCCGCACGGCGGCCTCCAGGGCGGGCGGCGGGTGTGGCGGGGCTGGAGCTCGGGTTCCATTTGGAGGGATGTTTCTGAAATGTTCTTTTGAATTAAAAAGTTCACAAAAAAGCAAGTAAAATCCTGCTCCATTTTAATAAAAAGTTATACGCATACTTCTATTAAAGCATGTCGTTATTATCAAACAGAAAGATGGAAGTGGCTCCTTGTGAGCCGTGGGAACCCAGGCCAGGGAGTGAGGTCACTGAGGGGGACTGTCTGGACTGGGCAGCGGGGCTGTGGTCACAGCACATCCAGACCCAGCGCCCCCGCGGCTAGAGCGCCCGGCGCTCGGGTCCGGATGAAACTGACACACCACTCCTTGCAAATTGCCTGTGAACTTGCTTTTCATTAGCCTTAAATCATCTCTCTTTTTCAGACTCTTTTTTGGGAGAAAAGGAGAGGTAGTTTCATACCTCCAGTGACGTGCAATCAGTAGACGTTATTCCGCTCACATAGCCTAGCAACGTAAACTACCAGTACGCGAGGGACCATAAAAGCACATAAGACTCTTCAGGAGAACTTCGGGAGACATCGTTCCTAAATGAGAGGAAAGAGAAGGCAGCAAGGGGCGGAGAGTCAGACAAGGTTTCCCAACCACACATTTGCTGAGGCACAGTTGGTTCAGGGGCACGTGGTGCATTTTGGATTTTCATGGTATTATACGGAGCACGTCTCATCCTTAACAGAATTAGGCAACGCCCCACTACTACCCCCACCATGGCACACTCGGCCTGGCAGCAGGGGACCAGCTCTTCCTCATCCCACAGACACGTCCCTGCTTCACCACGGGTTGCTTCAATGTGGCTATAGACTTTCCTTAGGTTATTGAAACTTGCAGCAGAGTTCCTTCCAGGCGTGCTTGCAAAATCAAGTCTGTAGCTTGGAACGAACACCCTTGTCTGGTGTGATATACAGCCTATGAATACCATGCGCCCACCAGGAAAGATGGTTGGAGCATTGCAGCATGCCCCTGGTGCAGAGACAGTCAGCGAGGAGTTCACAGTGACCTGAACTGTCCTCCGACACAAAGATGCACTTCAATATAGGGTTTGGCTGCTTCCACGTTCAGAAAAATCTACAGACTCTGGTCTGGAGGGTTTTGACTTTATTGTTTGCTAGGATAGAGACATGACCAAGTTAGAGAAAACAGCAGGGACAGTTCTTACAACTCCCTCCCTCACAAAAGAGGAAATGATCTCTGAAAATTGCAAACATATGCTGATGAGATCAATAAAATGTATGTGTATGCACCCCTGGGCTGTCCCCACCACAAACTCCGAACGTCCCCTTAGCCATCTCAGGAGGGTCCTCAGAAGCATACACATTGCCATGAGTGCATTTTTGCAAACAAATTGGAAGCTGTTGGTTTTTTTTTTTTTTTTCTGGTTGTAATCGTGCTCCACATGTGCATGGCTTTCATTAGCAGGCACACACAGACTCCAAACCTCATGTCATCTGCAGCTTTTGATTTTATTTTCCCTTTATGGGGCTGGAAAAATCTGAGTGTACAGCCTGGAGATGGTTTGTCTTTGTTATTCCGGCGGCCCCACAGCAGAGTTGGCAAAAGCGGGGCGGGAGAGAGCAAAGGTTCTGACGGCTGGTTCTCAGGACAGTAGCCTGGCCCCTGGCCCAGTCTCTCTCATGTCCCCATCTCCCCTTGGCAAAAGGCCTCTCTGCCTTCTTAACAGCCCTCCGAGCCCTCCACAGACAGATCCCCAGGCAAGCCACTGAGGAATCAGTGTGTTCAAACCTCACAACGTCCAGGAGGGACAAGGCACATGAGTAGTGGAAATGTGCTAACTCCTAACTCCTAGACACAGATCACAGACACTGGTATTTTGGGGACCAAAGATAGTGCTGGCCTGGAGGGAAATTCTCTATATGCTCCATGGAAACGTGCACCTAGTAGTGATGAGGGGTGACCTTTGGTGGCACTGTCCCAAAATCACACCCTAGGAAAAGTACGCCCTGAGATTTAGGATGTTTCCTTCCAGAGGAGGGTAAACCATCTTCCCTGCCGCTTTCGACCTTCTTTTCTCCAACTTAGACTAAATCATTAAATACCATTCATTTTCTCTTAGGAGAAGCAGTGCAGTGATAGCTTTCAGGGCGGGAGGTGTACTGTTAGAAAATGAGAATAAGAAAAAGGCAGGGAGTCGTGGACGGAGCATGAAAGAGTAGTGGAAAGGGACAGAAGATTCTTTGCAGGAATGACTGGCTTCTAAGACCAAGTTAAGAAGGGAGAAGTATGCCCTCCGTGCTAGGATATGTTGACCTTGGTTTCCGGGCCAACCGTGAGAGCTAGTCAAGAATGTCTCCGAGTAATGAAGCATGTTCTCTGGGCACATAAAATGCAGGTAATTTGAATCATGTGCTGATTAAAATCTGTAGCGCTTCAGTGGAGTTAGATCCAAATGCTGAGAAGTCAAGGAAATGTGAGGCTATTGTATTGTCATGCCTGGCCAAGCAGCATGATGACTTGCACACCCAACCTTCTGCATCAATCATTCTCCATCAAGGAGCAGTTCCACGCGCTGAGCGCCGTGCGGGGCCCTGACAGGCACCGCCCAGGGAGGGGGTGAAGCTGGAACAACCTACCCCACTTTCTCAAGACACAGATGTGGCCTTTTCCCTTTTTGTTTCCAGTTAACTGCTCAGATCATCATCTTCCACATTGCAAACTTAATACACCCTTCCCACTCCCAGATAATCCCCAGTTTCAGTCAAAGAGGCTTCAAGCTTGAGCCCCATTGCTCAGTGGAAAAATACATGGTGTCTATTGTTCTGGGATCACTGTGAGCAGATGCCACTCGACTGACAACTGAGATCGCCTGTCCACTGCCACCAGCCCATGTTAGGGTCCCAAAGTCTCATTCATTCATTCATTCAACAAACTGACTGTGTCTGGCACCATTCTTGGTTCCGGGGTTTCAGCATTGAACACAACAGAAATTCCTACTCCTTCTACCTAAAGCTAGAGATGGACAAAGGGTAAAATTAGTCATTCAATTATTTTTTTTTAATTGACGTATAGTCAGTTACCATGTTGTGTCAGTATCTGGTGTACAGCATAGTAGTTCAGTCACACATGTACATGCATATATTAGTTTTCATTTTGTTTTCATTATGAGTTACTACAAGACATTGAATATAGTTCTCTATGCTATACAGTAGGAGCTTGTTGTTTATCTATTTTATGTATAATAGTAAAATTAAATTGTGAGTAGAAAATCTGAAGGAGAAAAATAGTTAGAAATGGAGAGGGAGGAGCATATAGCTCAGTGGTGGAGCATGTGCTTAATATACACATGGTCCCAGGTTCAATCCCCAGTACCTCCACTAAAAATAAATAAATAAATAAATAAACCAATTAACCACACCCAAAAAAGTGAATCAAACAGAAATAAGTAGATAGGTAAACAAATAAACCTAATTACCAACCCAACCAAAAAAAATTTTTTAAAGAAATGGAGATGGAAAAGGTTGGAGGGGAAGGATTAAGGTGTCCTAAGCAAGGGCATGAAGGAAGCGAGGGACCTGGTCCTGTGAACACAGCCGAGCAAAGAGCACTCTGAGCAGAAAGAGTGGCCAGTGCAAAGGCTCTGAGGCGGCCATGAGTCTGGCTTTGTCGAGGAAGAGGAGCAGGCGGATGTGGCTGAAGGGGACTGGCCAGGGAGGCAGAGAGGTAATGAGCGTCAGGCTTTTTGTTGCTGTACACTTTTGTGTTCTCAGCTTTGGGTATGAAAGCACAGGCATCGTGACAGAGCAGCAGGAACGGGGGTTGCCAGCGCCAGCCAGCATCCCTTCCCTTGACATTTCCTCAGGTCTTTGTACCTGATGGGATCGCCTCCCAGGACTCCACTTCCTTGATGGTAAGTTTTAAAAATATTCGTTAAGGCATGTATTTTTATGCTTGTTTTATAAAAGACACGGATGAAGCTCAGATACATTAAATAATCTATGTAAGAAATAAGTCGTGAAGGAGGGTTTTGAATCTAGATCAGTTTATTGTCTTTCCAATCTGCCAGTCTCCTCTTACTCTGAAAAAGATCACAGTCTAGGAAGGGAAAGGCATATAAAAAAATTCACTGGGGAAAAAAAAAAAGAAATAAAATCCACCGTATTCCGGGGCAGAGGTCTTCACAACCCTCTCTGGAACAAGAGGCTCAACAAGGGTGGATGCTACAGAATTGTATCAGGAAAAGCTTCAGTGAAGGGGTGACAAACAAAAGAGGCTAGAATAACAAGGCAAAAATGCTCACATTCCCCACTTCTACTGAGAATTGTACTAAAGTTCTCAGCCATTGCAATAAAGGCAGAAAAAGAAATAAAAAGTTTAAAGATCACAGAGGAAGAGGTAAAAACATACAAGTAAAACAGCCTCCTCAGAAATGTGCCAGCAGAGATTGAGGAAGCAAGGGCATTTATCACCCACTCCCATCCCTCATTTATTTGGGCCATCCCCGGTGGCCCCTGCCCTGCCACCCTTCAGAGCTAGTCCTACCCACGGCCAAGCAAACTCCCAGAGAGAAGGGGGCACAAGAGCTTGAGGTGGAGCGCTGTCAGCATGCAGAGCACCGTCCATAGGTATAGGTGGGTTTGGAAGACAGAGGTCACTGTCACTGGGTTTCTTACAGTGAGGAATAAGTCAAAAATCACCACTTCTTGCCCCTGATTAATATCACATTGGGTGTTCTAGTCACTCACGTTAAAAAAGTAAATGAATAGAAGAAGTAAATATCAGAATGGAGTATAAATATTTCCATTATACATGAATGTGGTTCTAGGATGCCCACTAAGTCAAATAAGAATTAAAAATGAATTTGAGCCCTGTATGCAATAGCCAAGACATGGAAGCAGCCTAAATGTCCATCCACAGATGGCTGGATAAAGAAGTTGTGGTATATTTATACAATGGAATACTACTCACTGACGAAAAAGAACAAAATAATGCCATTTGCAGCAACATGGATGGACGTGTAGATTGTCATTCTAAGTGAAGTAAGCCAGAAAGAGAAAGAAAATTACCATGGTATCACTCATATGTGGAATCTAAAAAAAGAAAGAAAGAACAAAAGAGGACACTAATGAACTCATCTGCAAAATAGAAGCAGACTTGCAGACATAGTAAACGATCTTATGGTTGCTGGGGTCAAGGGGGTGGGAAGGGACAAATTTGGAAGTTTGAGATTTGCAAATGTTAACCACTATATATAAAAAGACATTAAAAAAAGAAACTTCTCCTGTGTAGCACAGGGAACTATATTCAATATCTTGTAACAGCCTTTAATGGAAAAGAATATGAAAACGAATATGTGTGTAACACACATGACTGGGACATTGTGCTGCACACCAGAAACGGACACAATGTGACTGACTGTACTTCAATTAAAAAAAGAAACACAAGGGGGGAAAATGAATTTGAATTGATAAATAACTTCAGTAGCCTGTCAGTTTTAAACTATAATAACCCCCAATAGCTTTCCCATGTTTCCTCAGTGGCAATCTTGAAAATAATAGGAGAAAGACACTACCCACAATACAAATGGAATAGAAAAGAGCTGGATGCAGACATTTCCCTGTAGTCACTATCCTGGTCTTCATTGCTCTTGGGTAAATACTGTATTCCAGATGCCTTTTAGGTCCTGTCTGTACTCTATTCCTTTTGTATTCTGGCTTTGTTTCCCTGAAACAGAATTATACATGCAGGCTCCCAAAACTCAATGTCTCCAGCCAGACATCCTTTCTTTCTCTAGTAAAATTATTTACACTCACCCCATCCCATTTAGGCCACAAATAGCAACATTGTCCTGCTCTAGGGCTTCTAAGGGAATTTGCCTCTATCTTAATATCCAGGTTGAATTCAGTTTGTGTGGAAAACTGGCTGAATCAGGAGATCCTTTCCTCAGCAACACAAATCCCTCGGGGTAAAAGTTAGCCCCTCCGCCACCTGCAGACACTGCCCCTGCGCTTGGAATGCATTTCTGTACATGTCACTCTACCAGTGTATTGAGATCTTTGAAAGTACCAGATGCTCTATTTTTTTTTAATCTGGCATTTTTATTAGATAGTCACAGCAGGGTCGTTATATGGTGGAAACACTCTTCTTAAATTGGCACTTTCTGTTTTGTGGCAAAATAAGCAGAGGCTTCCCATTACCGTAGCTGAGTACAAGGCGACAGAGCCAAGGCAGGCATGCCTCTAGCTGAAGCCACTGCGATTGCACGAAGGCAGGTAGACGTCCTTGCACTTGAGAGCGTCATGGCAAACTCCCTCCCGAGGGTGGAGTGGAGTCACCAAGCTGCTGTCCCCTTGGCTGGTCTCATCTCCAGTATGACATCTTGATCCTAAAGTCCTAGTGTGAGCAGCGCACTGCACTGAGTGGAAGGCCCATGTTTACTGTCGGATGTTTTCCCCGCTAGGCGCCCCTTTATATCATTCATGGTTTCATCTGATGCTCAGCCTTAGAGAACTCAGTGATGATGCTGAATGAATCCAGTGGGGGAAAGTGTGCTGGACTTCCCTGAGGCACACAGACAGGCTATATTATATTTATGGGGCTTTGCAAGGTCATTAGAACCCGGTCTTCATCAGTGTGATCCCAGGTGTCGGTCAAGGACTTAATATGTGCCAAGGTTTTGTTTTCCTGAGCGAGACTGAAAGCAGAGAGAACTTAGAGAGAACTTAGACCTCGTGCTGAGGGGAAGGGTCTGGGACCAGATATAACTGGCACGCTAGGAGAACGTGTGTGTGTGTGTGTGTGTGTGTCCGTGTGCAGGAGGAGGAGGAATCTGTTACAAAGTAAAGGGAGAGCGTGGCCCTTGGAGTAAAGGGCAAAACTACTGCAGGAAAATATTTGTAGGTATCTTGTTCTGAGGGATGCAATGCCATGCCCTCCTCTCTTCCACTTTCAAAAACGTCAGTGTCATCGAAGGCTTTGTTATTGGTTGCAGATGTATGGGATCTGAAAGCCGTCTGGGGCTGTGCTATGGCAGACTTAAAGCAGGAAGAACTGGGGAAGTTTGGACTTGAGGGTTTTACCTCACTAAGGGAACCTTAGCTCCAGTATCTAACATTTGGCTGTCTTCCTTGGATGAATCAACTGCTTTTCAGAAGAAGAGAAATCTGAAAATGGAGTACTTGGCAGGCATAGAAAGCAGCTGCTTACCATGATTAATTTTCAATAAATATGTATTAAGCAACAGGATATATATCACTCTGCGGAGTTCAGGACCTTGGGGAAATACGTATCCTGGAGACAGCGCTAACACAAAGAACGCCTCGAGGCAGGTCTATGTCGTCAGCACCGCTCCGTTCTCCAGGTTGCTGGCTCGGGAACTTCTGGTCTGAAGACAAATGAGAGGCACCACATCCTCCACAGGGAGCTGTCCATCTGCCTGGGACTCGTTAGAAAAAAAAAAAAATCAGGGAGAGGTGATTTGGGAAGGGAGCTTAATTTCTTTGAGGTTATGGGGAGGGGCATTTCACTTGAGAACATTCATTTCCCGGTGGGGAGGAAGGATTTGTAGTTGAGGCTATAATTTCTCTAGGGAAATTTAATCATTGAAGAAGGCTCACATGAATAAAAATTGGGGCATTTTCTATTTCTGGCTTTATGATTATTCAGAGTCTACCATGTGGTGGTGCTCATCGCATGACCTTCTCAAAAGCAAGGCTAGCCAGCTATGGCGCAGGGCTGGGAGTGAATTTCTAGCTGAACAGAGTAGATACGACAGGCACTTAACTGATGTCCTGTTTTCTCTCATGCAAAAACTTCTCGGGGCAAAGCTGGATTGCTCTGGATTGTTCCAGCTGGTAGTACCAAAAATGGATACACAGGGAGGGAGTGTTGAGGGGCAATTTGCTAATCTGATCAGTTAAATTCCAGACACTGAGTTTTGGAGCAGTCAGAGTCATTGTGAATTAACAAGTCAAATATATATGTGAGACTGTTTTACACCATAAGCAGAATCTCCAAATTGCGTACGACTCCCCTTAGGGCCCAGTGACAGCCTTCTCTCTCTCCATGCAAACCTACACGCATGTACTGACCATACCTCTGAGTCTTCTGCCATATGAGTGGCCAGAAATGCTGAGATCCTGTGCCTCAGATTGAGGTTTAAAGAGAGACTTTAAAAATTCAGACCAGATTCTCTGACTGTAATGCAATGAAATTAACACAATACTCTAAGTAGAAAAAAAGTAAAAGGAAGGGAAAAAACAAAAACACTAAGTCTTGCCACATGGAAACATTTTTTTAATCTTCCTAAATAACTTTGGTTAAAAATAAAGAAAGAATAAAAATAAGTTAAGCATTGGACTCAATATTTAGCAAAACAACAACTAAATTGCCCCAAAGAAAGCTGATAAAAACAATAATGATAAACATTGTACTGAATACATTACAGAGAAAATGATTTCTTAAATGAAGACCAATGCATAAACCATTAAGGAAAAAAAATAATACTAAATCCAACTTCATGAAAATGGAAAACATTGTGCAACAATGGATACCAAAGCCAAGTGAAAAGGCAAGTTACAAATTGGAAAAAGATATTCACAATGCACAGTAACTGACAGAGGACTGATGGGCAAAATGGATAAAGATGTCTTTCAAATCAACACGAAAAAGATAAGCAAACTAAAACGACCCCAAACAACCTACCGCGCTGAGCAGGTAATGCATGAGAAAAGGAAACCTATGTGACTGGGAGGTATACAAAAATATTGCCAAACTTCCTAGTAACTAGAGGAAATGCTAATTAAGTCAATGAGACACAACTTCACTCCATCAGTGGCAAAAAAATGAACCCCCTAAGTGGGTTTTGGTGATGTGTGCAGAATTCATGTCTATTGTTGGCAGAAATATGAAACTCTTTATGTGCATTGCAGGTCAAAGTTGAAAATAAGCAGACTATGACTCAGCAAGTCTGGACCACCTGGAAGTCTGCTTCTGGGAAATCTTGAAAGTGCTGAAAGAAAGGGGGAAAAAATCTCAAATTTTATACCCAGCAAAATTATTCTCCAGGAGTGAAGAAAAAATAGACTTTTTCAGACAAGCGAAGACTGAGGGCATTAATTCTCAGCAGACCTGCCCTGCAAGACATGTGAAGCTTTCATCATAATCCCGTAACCACATAAAGAAACGAGGTGTTGGAGAAGGAATAAATGAGGGTAAAATAAAATCTTCCCCTCTCCTATTCTCACCCTTAATTGATAATTGTTTGTTGAAAGCAATAATAGTAGCCATGCATTGGTTTCTATTACTTATGGGTAAGAAGAGTAAATGACAGCAACAGGAGGAGGAACTGGAAATAATCTGTCATAAGATTCCTGCCCTACACGTGAAGGGGTACAGAGTTATTTTAAAATGGTTCTAGATTATGTAGAAATATATATTGTAAGTCCTAAGACAACAACTAAAACATTTCAAAGTATAAATGATAAACCACAAGAGGAAATAAAATAATATAAAATGCTCAATTAAAACTGGAGGAAGGAAGATGTCACTCCCAGGAAGAGGGTATATGTGTACTTTTCCCTGTTCCTCTAAGTCCAACTTAAACCCTTGGATGTTTGACACAAATGAACACAAGGAGATGCTGAAAGGTGGAAAGAGGAAGGCAGTTGGTTTGGGACCATGGAACCCAAAGAATTATACAGCAGTGAATTCTCTGGGTTTCCTTCTTGCCTCACATATCCAGCTGGGTGCTGGAGAAGCTGGCGACCCAGAAACTCTAAGGAGTTTAGCAAAACACCAAAAAAAAAAAAAAAAAAAAAAAAAAAAAAAAGCTCTCTCCAAAAGCCAAAGGAATAGGACAGCTTAGCAAGACAAGAAACTTTCAGATGGTAACCACTCTGTCCCAGGCAACCACACACACACACACACACACACACACACCTGTGGCCCGACTCCAACACACACCAGAAAAGACTGAATGGAGAACCTATATTTTGACTTCTATCGTAATGAAGCTGCAACCTTGTGCATCTCCCCACCTGCTTCTGCCAGAATGGGACAGAGGAAGCCAACCAACACAGTAAGTTTAAGTACTATCTGGAGTTCAGAAAATAATAGCCAAAATGTTCTGGTTTCTATTTTTCAAAATTACTTATTATACAGAGAATCAGGAAGACCTCAAACAATAAAAATAGGTTAACACCAAGATGACAGAGGTTAGAATTATCTGACAAAGATTCTAAACAGTAAAATGCTTCAAGGAGCAATTACACACATATGTGAACAAAATGCAAAGAAACAGAAAGTCTCAAAAAAGAAATAGATGCTATAAAGGTGACCCAAATAGAAGTGTTAAAATTCTATTCTTGGAATGAATCCCACTTGTTCTTGGTGTGTAACCCTGCCTGTGTTTTGTTGGATTTGGGTTGCAAGTATTCTGTTGAGGATTTTCACGTCTATTCATAAAAGATACTGGCCTGTGGTTTTCTTCTCTTGTGAGGTCTCTGTCTTATTTTAGTGTTACAGTGATGCTGGTCTTACAGAATGAGCTGGGAAGTGAGCTGTTCTGTTCTTTTCTTTTCCCAACACCTTTATTGTGGCCTGGTTCCTGTACAGCAAACCATACATATTTAAAATGTGCAGTTTGATGAATTTTGGTAGATGTGCACACCAGTGACATCACCACCACAGCCAAGACGGCTAACGTCTCCACCAAGCCTCAAGAGGTGCAATTTTCTAATTCCCAATGTATCCCTTTTTGGAAGAGTTTGTGAAGGATTGGTGTTAACTCTTTAAATGTTTGATTGAATTTACCTGGGAGGCCATCTTGTTCTGGAGCTTGTGTGTGTGCGTGTGAGAAAATTTTGGAGTAATAATTCAACCCCTTTACTTCTTATAGGTGTATTCTGATTCTCTAGTTCTTCTTGATATCGTTTCACTAGTTTGTGTCTTACTAGGAATTTGTTCATGTCATCAACTCAAAGGAGTTCCATATATATATTTTTTTTTTTTTAAATTTCTGCAAGTTATGTAATAATGCTCCCCATTTCAGTATTTATTTTAGTATTTTGAGTCTTCTCTCTTTTCTTCTTGGCTAGTCTAGCTAATCTGTGGATTTTTTTTAGATGTCCTTTCTCAATTGAGAAAGTCCCCCTTTATTCCTAATTTCCTGAGCTGTTTGGTGTGTTTTTTAAAATCATGGATGGGTGTGAAATTTTGTTAAATGTTTTCACTGCTTCTATTGAAATAGTTCTCTCTTCATCTGCCACAGTAGGAAGAAAATAGATTTGGCAGTATGAATACTATTGAAGAGGACACATGTAAATTCATTAAGGGACTGTCGTTTCCATTAGAAATATTGTAGTGGTATATCACCTTTTAACTTGTGTGCGTATGTGCTGTTTCAAATTTTTTAAAAGTGCAAAATATGATGCATGCCACATTTTTGTAAGGAAGAATCCATTGTGAATATTAATGATATCTAAATACATCCATAAATTCAGAGCAATGCAATAAAACCCAACGGGAATTTGGCAGATTAGCATGATAAAGAGAACAAACACGGGAGAAGAGCTCAGAAAATTCTGGGGAAGGAGAGGAATCAGACTTCCTCTATCAGACACTCAGATGTGTTATAAAATGACAGTATAAAGTGTAGAACTGACACCAGAAGAGACAGATCAGTGGACCAGAAGAACAGCCAAGAAGTAGAAATAATTATCTGAGAATGTAATTTATGATAAAAATGCTATTTCAAAATCAGCAGGGAAAATGGCTGATTCAATAAACATTTCTAAGACATTTGAAAAAAATAATAATAATAGAACTGACTCCTTGGCCCATTCTCAATATTAAAATAAGTTCCAGATGGATAAAATATTTAAAAGCAAAACATAAAATCATAAGAGAATGAGGAATTATTTTGAGTGAAATCATTAATAATATTGAGATCAAGTGATTTCAAAACCAAAAATCATAAAGGCAAAGAAATAGATTCGAATACATAAAATTGTTACTCAGTAAAAAATAAATAAATAAACAGTTAAAAAGAAACTGCCCTTTAACACTTCTAATCACCAGCAGCATATTAAGGGAAAATCCTTGCAGCATATAGCAGAGAATGGTCAATTTCCTTGAGGAACAAAGAGGGTTTTCAAACAATAATGGAAAGATGAGCACATCAATAAAAAAAAAAATGAGGTCGTGAGCAAACACTTAAAAGAACAAATATTTGAAAAGGTTCAGCTTCATGCCTTATCAAAGAGCTGCAAATAAAATAAATAAGGTAGGTGAAAACTACTATTAGTTTGGTAAGAATCTGAAAGATTGGCAAGAGACCTCACCCCTTTTTGTTAAATATTTCTCCCAAGTTTCTATTGGGTTAAATTTTAAAATTTAGAATTGGGTTAATTTTAAAATTTATTGCTGTAGATCTTTTCCTTTGTGAGTTCTTATTTTGCTCTTGTGAATAAAGTCCTTTCCTATTCTGAAATTAACATTTGCTTGCAATTCTTACTGTTTCTTAAGGGGATGTTTTTTACAGGTAGCTCCTTAATACACAGAGTCCACTGTGGATAGAAGGTACGAGCCTAAAAGAATTTCTTTCCAAGTGGCTTATCAATTGCCCGAGACTATATATTGCACAACCCTCTCTTCCAGAATTGATCACGAAGCCAACTTGATCATGCACTTTAGCTTTTTTTTTGATCAACAGAATCTGTAACCTTATTTTTTCCTTTTATTTCTTTATTTTTATTGAAGTCTAGTTGATTTACAATGTTGTGTTAGCTTCTGGTGTACAGCATAGTGATTCGGTTATACATATATATAAATTCCTTTCCATATTCTTTTTCATTGTAGGTTATTACAAGGTATTGAATATAGTTCCCTGTGCTCTACAGTAGGCCCTTGTTGTTTATTTTGTACCTGCTGATCCAAAAGTCCTAATTTACCCCTCCCAGCCCCTTCCCCTTTTGGTAACCGTAAGTTTGTCTTCTATGTCTGTGAGTCTGTTTCTGTTTTGTAAATAAATTCAATTGGACGGGTCTGTGTGTTAGACTGTCTCCGCCTATACTGGTATCTGCACCTTTCCTGTCCACCAAGCCCCTCTTGCTGCAGATGAAGAAAATAAAGTCCCGAGCAGGCACGTCGTCTGCCCCAGGCCATGCGGCTGACACTGGGGGCCTCGGGTGGGGCCCTCATTCGTACGTTCCCTGGTCCCCAGCACAACGTTCTTCCCCTCACCTACCCTTCCTCTCCACCGGGCCTCCTAGTAGCTGGTGAGTGATGAATCCACCGTTCCCCACCTGAACACCCCCACCTCTGCTCAGAGAAAGGGACCCATCCTGTGGGCAGCAGCCAGCCCTCCACCATGTCTGCAGAAGGGAGGAGTGTGACTTTGGTCTAATTTCCGGGCTCTGTTCTGTGAAGTTGTGTCCCAGGAGAGAAGGTCCACTTGGCTGGGGAATCCAGGCACCGTTTCCTTCTCCTCCCCAGGGGCCAGCGCCCAGGCCTTGAGGAGCAACATGAGCTCTGAGTCTGAATCCCAGCTCTGCCACTTCCTACGTGAGTGACCCGACTACGCCTCAATTCCTCGTCTTGAAAGTGGGAATAACCAGAGTGCCCGACTTGCAGGGACTTTGTAGCAATGAGCTGAGTTAACCCCTGTGAAGTGCTTACAGTGCTCGTAAATGCTAGCTCCGAAGATTAATTTTCCTGTTTTCCTTCAGCTGGAGGGTTGGTATCTAGTCAAGTTTATATTGTTTCTTTTAAAAGACACAAAGCTTTTCTTTTTACTACTGAAATTGGCATCTTAGGGAACTCGCTGTCATCTCCCAACAAAACAAACCCACGGAAAGCCAAGCTTTCCCTCCGCTCATGTGGCAGGAGCACGAGGAACACCGCCCGTCAAGGCGAGGGCGCAGGTGGCTTGCCGACCGAAGGACAGAAAGCCGCCGCAGATGGTGCGCTTCCTGTTTATAATGTGCTTGGGGAAATGATCATTTTGCTCATGAAGAAAATATTTTTTTTATCTTGTTGGTTAAAGAAAAATAATAGACAACAGAGACAGAATATTACCGTCCCAGCATTTTTGTCTCATGAGAAACTGACTGGCTTCACTAACTATTGATTAAATATCCTACGTGCAGTTATTCTCTAGGCAATAAAAATCCTGGCATAAAATAAGCGTGGAGGCTTATTTGGAGGTTTCACCAAAACAACAGTTCCCAGTATTATGGTTCTCAAAATTGAAATGCCCGAAACCGTTCGGGGACCTAGGTTTTGGTCGGAAAACAAATTGCTTCTGGAGTTACCATTTCTGGTTGCTTCCTTGGTTTCCCTATGACCGAACAACATGAGAGAAAGGATGCAGGTAGCTCAGGCTCCATTTTCCAGCCCCCTGCCCAGGTGTGCGTGGCCAGAGGTGTGGAGTCGGCTCTCAGCTTATCCAGCAGAAAGCAAACCAGCCAAATGGTGAGTCTCTGTGTTTGAACACCAGCTGATACCACTAACACATTCCTGAGCAATGCTTTCCTAAGCTCAGAAATCCAAGCAGAAAGATCCCTTTACCTTTCTCATGGAAAGGTCCCTCCTTCTCGATCACCTTACACCTAAGGAATTCTGTTAGGGGATTTGTCCTCCTCGGTTCCATTTATCCTCTGGTTTTGCTGTTAGCCTCAATGGTCTCTTCTTTTCTTCTTTTAGCACTAGAAACTAGTAATTGTGTTTTACAGTATGACACATGACCACATCTCACCAGTCAAAATAGAGCAGAAGATCCCCATACAGTCATGTGAGTGTTTTGAGTTGACCTAAAAGTCATCTCTTTGTGTCTCTGCACATTGTTCACATGTGCGTCTGCATGCCATGCACACAGATGCTCAGCGCTCACATATATGCACGTGCACTTTTCCAGGATGACTTTGAGGGTCAAAGGAACTTGAGGTCCCAAGGGTTGCCTCTCATGACAAAGCTCCAAGAATCAATTCATTCTTGAATTGCTGCCAGGGCCTCAGCGAGTCTGTACTGGAATTTCTCCAGGAAGAAGATATATAATTGTGTAGCATGCCATCAGCCACCCCAGACTTCCTGGCATCTGGGATTGTGGGCTTTGATTCAGGGCATGCAAGAATCACAGAAATGTTGCAGTGGACATTCTCTGTACCCTGGCCAGATCTCTGGGCTGATGTACAAGTCTCCAGTTTCTGCTAAGGACTCAGCTGCCCTTTCCCAGAGAAGTGCCCTCGGGACAATGACAGCTTTCTGGCCCAGAAGTTCACACCCACACACAAGGCAGTAAAGGGCCAATTCCTGAGAAGTACAAAAGGCCAAAGCTTTGCCCCTTCGAAGTGGGACCAACTCCAAGGTGGGATTCATGCTCCTAAGCTCCCCATGGGATTAGGCAGAAGTTAGGCTCCAGCCAAGACCACATCCTTGCTCAGCAGCCTCCTCAGCCTGACCCTGCTGCCCTCACACCCTTTCTGATGAAAGTGTTCCCTTGATAAATCACTTTCACAAGACTCCCAACTCGGGGCTTGCTTAAGAAGTCCCTCATCTTTCCACCCGTCACTGAGCCCATCCAGGGTTTTCATATAGGCAATCAAACTCCCCTGTGTGGGTGAGGACATGGACAATGTTCTCATCCTCGAGACTGTTGGAACAGCTACTGTCCCTTCACCCGCCCTACAAAGGAATTATTCTCAGCATTCACCCATCCAGGTAAGGAGACTCAAATTTGGAGAGTAGAACAAGAAAATACTCCACATATCAACTGTATTTTTTAAAAAAAAAAATACTATCTGTGTTAATCATATGATGGCATTTATTTGTTTGAAAACCATAGAAAATTAAAAATTCCAAAATAATTTCTACAAGGAAGTGTGCCGATCAACAAAGATTCAGGGCTCCAGAGTGCCACTTGAGTTAGTGGCCATCATGTAAAATTCTAATTTGTGCTCAGAGTTTGAATTTTATCATTGGACCCAAATATTGTCAGTTTTTTCCCTTGGAGACAAGCTCACATCATTCCTTTTTGCAACACTCTGCCAAATACCTACATCTGAATAAACCATAATTTGTTGGTTATTCTTTCAAGTAAAGAAATGGTGTTCAAAAAGATTAGTTCAGCTTGCAACTCAATTGCACAGGAGTTCCTCTTCAAGATAACCGACCTTTATGTGTACTTCTCATTTTGTTACTCAGAATATTCAAAGGAAAAGTACTCAAGGGTCAAACTTTAATAAGGTCAATGCATTTGCACTGCTGTGGCAATGGAGAATACAAGGACACTGATAGAGATTGATTTCACTACCTGGGTTCCTGCCAAATGTTGGCACCATTGTTTTTGCAAATCAAGGAAAGTGGCAGCCCAGTGGAAAAAGCAAGAAATGTCTTGGTGGGTTTTTTTAATAAGAATTTTATTTTAGAATACTTTCAGATTCACAGGAATATTACAGAGATAGTACAGAGAGTTCTCATGAACGCCACATGCATTTCCCCTCATTATTAACATCTGGTACATTTGTGTCAACCAGGGAGCCAATACTGAGACATTATTATCAGCTCAAGTCCAGTTTAACACACAAGTGCGTGTAAAACTGGCAAAATCTGAGTTAGCCTTGTGGATTGTACCAATGTCAATTTCTCAGTTCTGTGATAGTCATCAAAGTGTTACCATCGGAGGAAACTGGGGGGAAGAGCACACAGGACCTCTTTGAGCTTCTTTTAAAACTTACTGTAAATCTATTTCAAAATAAAATAATAATAAAAAAGAAAGTCCATTCTATGTACAGATTTTCCTAGTTTTTACCTAGTCTTTTTTCTGTTCCAGGATCCCATCCAAAATATCACATTACATTTAGTTCTCACGCATTCTGAGGCTTGACTCTACCAGTTTCTCGTACTTTCCTTGGTTTTGATGACTTTAACAGTTTGACAGAATATTGGTCAGATATTTTGTGGGCTGCCCCTTAATCAGTTTGGGTCTAGTGTCTTCCTCCCTGATTAGAGTGGATTGACAGGTTTGGGGGAGGAAGACCACACAAGTGAAATATCATTCTCATCATATCTGACCGAGGGTGCGCACCGGCAACATGACTCACCACTGCTGACGCTGACCTGGCTCACCCGACGGAGCTAATGCTTCTCCGATTTCTCTGCTGCACAGTTACTCTCCTTCCCCTCTTCCACGCTGTTCTCTTTGGAAGGAGGCTGCTTTATGCAGCCCGCACATAAGGAGCGGAGAGTCATGCTCCACCACTTTCAGAGTGAGTTATCGCCATGAGTTACTTGTAATCCTCTGACACAGCATATTTTCTTCATGTCATTTTGATGATAGATTTGACCTTACAGAACCGTGAAAGGGTTTGCGGGGGACCCCCCCCCCAGAGGTCTGATAACCACACTTTGAGAACCACTGTTCTACACAATGGAGCTAGGGAAGGATGCATCTGGAACTGAGGAGCTATGTTCAGGCGCTTCCAGGATTCCCTGGAGGCAACTACGGGAGGAAATTGCATTCACTATCACGGGACAAGTGCAAGTCTGCTAACAGGGTTGCAGGTCTGATTTCCCGCCAACCAGGCAAGCATCCCAGATCCACAAAGTGCTTCTGTTGGGGAAGGAAAATGTAGATTGATCAATGGAAAAATGAGAGGTGAGCATCAGTTGCGGCTTACTGATTTGCAATATACAGTGACTGAGCATTGTATCACTAAGTCTCTGGTTTTAAATCTTCAGAAGTCGGGTCTGCCCACCACATTTAAGAAGACTCTTCCAAACCCCACTAGGTCTCCCCTTCTCCAAAAAGGGCCGAGGATATCTTTTTCTGATAATCAGTGAGATACCATTTTTAAACTTAGAACCAGATGTATTGCACAGCATGATGAAAGACCCAAATGGATTCTCAGACGTGACTTAGGCAGCCAAGCCCTGCTTCGGGCACCTCAGTGACAACCAGTTCTGTGTGCTGGCTGGATGACGCTCTGATCGGCTGCATCCAGGCGCAGCCCGACAGCGCCTACCTTGCCCCAGCCCTCACCACACATTCCTTGGCTACCGCCCACGGCTTCTGATAAAGCCAGGGCATGGGGTGCCCCTGAAACTCATTTGGTACCGACATACGCACAGCCCGGGGTTCCGGGTGCTTGTCTTAGTCCATCCGGGCTGCTGTAACAACATGCCATAGACAGAGCGGCTTACGAACAAACGTTTATTTCTCACAATTCTAGAGACTGGGAAGTCCAAGATCATGGTGCTGGTAGATCTGGTGTCTGGTGAGAGACTGCTGGTTCGTAAGTGGCTGCCTTTGAGGGGTGAAGAGGAAACTGTCTTGGTCTCCTTCGTAAGGGCACTGATCCCATTAATGAGGGCTCCACCCTCATGGCCTTATCTCCTCCCATAGCCTCTACTTCCTAATGCCATCACATTGGGGGTTAGGATTTAACATGTGAATTTTGGAACGGACACAAAAAGTCTGCCTATCTGTACAGTGAGAGATGGGATTCAGTGAATAAATGCTTCCTTCCACCACCCCCCCCCCACAACACTGATACTGACTCCAACTCGATTTCACATGGCTTCTCAGGTGTCATAACATTAAACACACAGTCACCCACAGCAGTGATCACCTGAGCAACACACCTTGCACGGGTTCTCTCTCCTTTGCTGAAGCACTTTCTCTATCCCTTAGCTTCGCTCTGAAGGTCACTTCTCAATGCAAACTCTAACACATAAGTATTTGTCTCAGGCTCCCTTTCACGAGGAACTCAGGCTAAGACACATCAGTGCAGTCTTGTGATCTTCAAGTATTCATTTTCCCACAAATATTTATCAAACATGCACTGTGTGCCAAATACCATGGTGGGCTTACAGGCAATTGGGGAAATCATCAAACAAATCACTATACGTGTAATGGCAACACAAGGGAAAGCACCGTGTGCTTTCATACTCAGTAGCACCCTAATCCAGGGGACAATGGAGGGGTTCTCTCTATGAAGGGACCACCGAGATCCAAAGAATGACTAGGACAGCTCCTGGGAGGAGGCAGGAGAAGAGGGAGTGTGCTGGGCAGTGAGACATCAGGTTCAAAGGAATGGAGGCAAGTGAGGGTGTGGCATGTGTGAAGGATGAGGCGAAGCCCAGGACAGGTGAGTGAACGGCTGAGCAGGGACAGCAGAGAGGCTGGAGAGGGGCGTGGAGAAAAACAGGTTGATGAAGGAAACCAGAACCCTTCCCATGAAGAGCCTCGAGAACTTGTCCTGTGAGCAATGGGAAGCCACTGAAGGGTTTTAAGTAGAGTCATCATTATTCGAGAGTGTATTCAGGAAGACTAATTAGGAGGCGATGTAATTGACCTAAGCCGAAGATGAAGATGGTGGTACCCACTAGAGTGGTAGCAGGCAGGAATGGAGAGAAGCTAAAAGATCTGAGAGATGCTCAGATGTAGAAAAACTTAATTTTTATGGTTAAAATGGGAAAGAGATTGAAGTTTTTCCATTTGTTGGAAGTTAATTATAAGAAGAATAAAATTTGTCAAAAAAGTCTACGGGTAATAGAACTGGCCCATAATTTGTGTGGAGACGCCACTTGTTTGGTGTATTTTTTGCTACTTGTAATTTTCTTTAGACAAGAAGGGACTTTAATTAATTTAAGAATATATCAAGGCAATTCATTTAAATATTATATAATTCTAAAATTTTCACCTTCACCTAGGTGAAAATATAAGATCCTTTGACCAACAAGATCAGAATCCAAACTCCATCTGCCACTTAGCAAGGTAACCTTGGGCTAGTCACTGAATGTTTCTAGGTCCTTTTAAGAATAAATAAATTAGTAGATGGTGCTAACACCATCTATGCCTTGTGTATCTGGTTTTTTTTTTTTTTTAAGAATAAAATAAGATAATGGACGTGAGTTACCAAATATAGAGCCTGGCACCAATGGATACTTGGAAAACGGTATCTATGATTTGTAGTATCTGTGGATGTTAATCAGAGACCCCCCTCCAACTTTGCCAAAATCACCATCCATAGGTTTAATCCACTCTGGAAAACTACACACTAATATTCTCTCTACTTTTTTAGTCTCTTGGTGCAAATGGCTCACCTGTTCTCATCCATCATTTGCACTAACAATTCCAGATCAGGCTCTCCACTCCCCTCTCTTCCTTTCACTACTCATTGAGATTCTCTGTCATCTTAGCCTCAACATGCTCATCCTCTGTCTCTGCCCAGACCTCACCTTGGCTCTTCCAGAACTAGTGCCCACTTTTGTGCCTTTGCTGCTGCAGCCACTGTGACTAGGCAGTCCACGGTGCTGCTGCCATTGGTGGGAGATCGGGCACTCAACTCAACCGAGCTGTCCCAGGTCACACACATCACCCAGCAGCCTTGGGGTATGGGGCCCAAGCTGGCTCTGAGTGTCCTTCCAAAAGTGATTCCTTTTCACTGGCACCCTTGGCAATAGCCTTGCATGTGTTTTAACTCTATTAGCTTTATCCATTAGTTGAGTCTTGCTTAAACACTTGGTGGTACAGAGTCAGTATAATTGGGCTTTTAGCTCAGATTAGGAGATAGTTTCCATGCCTACGTGCGTTTTGCCAGTGAAGAGTCATCAGCTGGGGGAGCCAGTGATGGTGATAAAGTAGAACCAGACTTTCAGTGAGTTTCCATCTTGGAAAACTCTCAAGAATTGAGTCCATCAAAGCAGTGACTTTTAAGCTTTATCTTTAGCAAGGAAATGCAGTTTTTCAAATAAATTTTATACAGAAAATATATATGAAACAGAAAAAGAAGGAGCAATTCTGATTAAGTGGCAGAGAGGCATGGAGATCCAATCAGTCCCCTGGCCCCTCTTCCCAAATAACCCCAGAGGTACCACCACTGAGTTTAGAGCACCCAAACCACTGCTCTAGAGACCACAGCCTTCTCCAAAAAGGCTAGCAGGAGTGTGACTAGCAGCAGCCGACAGCTGGCTGTGGTTTGGGATGGGACACACGGGAAGGCAGAGTGCAGCCTCACCAAGCCTCCACCCCCAGGTGTGTTTCCCAGGCGAAGAGCTTCTCTGCGGCAGAGTCTCCCCTCCAAACTGATGACACCCTGATGCTTGAAATCACAGAAGCTCAGGGGCAGAAAGGTCTCATCATTTTGGATTCTTGGGATACAAGCAACAGAAATTGACTCTGACCACCTCAGTCCAAAAAGAAATGTATTGAACGAACATGAGGCAGCACACAGGATTAGAAAATAGCTGAGGCGGCAGTTTGGAGGGGGAGTCGGGACATTCCAAGCACCCCAGGGGCAGGAGATTACGGACAGTCTCGCCTGGGTGTGCACACTGGGGTGAATGGAGTCCCCAAAGGCAAACCCACAAGATCTTAGATGGCCAGACAACAACTGGGGACCACAGGAGCCCAGAGGACCTAGTGTCTGGGGGACGGAAGTTACTTGACTTGTTACTAACAAGGGCTCAATGAAACTCAACTTCCGCTCCCGCATTGGTTCCTCTGTCTGCTCCAGCAAAGTTGCGGCCTCGTGGGTAACCCCCGGACCGTTTGGCAGTCAGCTACCATGAACTGCCCTGGCCAAGAGCCACGCAGTTTCCAGCTCTGACCCCGGGCGTACGGTGCTTCTCAGCCCTTTGCGCGTGCTGTGCTGTCGTCTTCTCCTGGCTGCTCCGGGCCCACCGGCCCCGAGTTCTACAGCTCTTCCCCTGCACGTGCCGCCTCGGCAGGGCAGCTGCTTCCCCCTTCCCCGGTGCCACTGCTGATTCCTATTTGACACCAAGGCTGTCCTTCCTGGCCCCACTGGAGGGTGGGCTTATCTAGGCTGTCATCACACAAGCTGGGACGCTCAGGGGCAAGAACAGCGAGTGAGCTGTGCAGACACGCACCCAGGGAGCCTGAGCAAAGGACCCAGGTTTCATGCAAATGAAGAGTACAGTCAGGACTCTCAGTGTGGCTGGGGGCTGGACACCGGGACAGCAAACAAGATGCTGGAGCAAGCTGATGGGCAGGCTGCGGGAGGGTCCAGGGTCCAAATCCTACACAAGTGAAGAGATGGAGTGAAAAGCAAGACCCTACATCTTAGCCAAAGGTACTTTTTTTCAGTGGCTATCAACTTTGGCTGCCCCTGAAGCCTTTTGTTTGCATCTGAGAATAGCACTGCTCGAGAAAACATCTTCCTTTTCTCACTTTGGGTTAACTATCTGAATTATAGAGTGGGCTGAGAAGACCCCACTGGCACCGCATAGCCATGATGTGCAGTGTGGAGGCTGGAAACGATGCCAGAGAAACAAATCTGAGTTGGCTTGTGAACATCCTGGGAAACCAAACCAAGGAGTTTAGATTTTGTCTCTTCACCGGAAGATGGAAAACCAATAACTTTGTGGAATGGATGAATGAGATGTTTCAGAAGAAAAGTTTTGGTAATAATAAAGAATGATGGTGACAAGTGAGTGACAGGGTGGATGCTATAGGGAGACACACTGGTTCTGAAATAATTATTAAACACCAAGAAAGATGAGGAGGGTCTGGACGGGCACAGGGGCAAGTGGAACCAAAGGGAAGGAAGCTGGGGAGAGCTTTAAGAAGTGGAACTGATCACTGACTGTGGGGAAGTAAGAGGAGTAATCAAGGACATCCAATGGCACGAGGCTGGGAAAATGTGACAGTATCGCAGCAACAGGGACTCGCAGGGAGAGATGAGCTAGCAAGGGAACACATCCCGTTTGGCCATGAGTGTGCCGAAATGGACGTGTCGCTGCATCCCCAGGGCTCAGGAGAGAGAGCAGGAGAAGTGAAACCGTGCCAGGGGGCACAGGGGCCACAACTGAGCCGGGTCTCCGGGGGCAGCTCTCCCACGCTCGCCCGCTTGGCAGCCGTGGCGGCCCCGCCGCTACCGTCCCGTCTGGCCCCACTTCGTGGTTGGCTTCTTTGACGTGTCAGCCCATCTCAGGGAGAGAGTGCCCAGCCTAGCTCCCCCTCCAGCTCACTGCCCTGAGTTTGAGCTGAAAGCAGTCTGACCCAAGCACCTGTGCCCAGAAATCGTATTTGCGATGTCTTCTCAGAAGTTAAGTGAAGGATCAAAAAGAGGGAAGGAAGGAGGAAAAGTCAAGTCCATGTAAAGTGCATTATAAGCGTCCTCACTGTGGCAGCCGGTGCTCAATCCACCCAGGACCTTAGCACTCAGAATGCCTCTGAGAATTGCCCAACCTCCCCCACAACCCAGGAACAAAAGGGAAAGCATTTATTTATCACGCCTCCATGGGGACCAGCCACACCCACAGACCCAGAGGAGCTCCATGTCAGAGAGGGAAGGATGCGGACTCATGCTTGAGGCCAGAGGTGTCTGCAAAACGTGAGTGGAAGCCCCACAGAGCTTCCCACCACAGCCAGAGCTGGAATCCAGGTGAGGCCAAGACGGTGTGGGAGGACCCCAGAGACGTCTGTCACAGAAGCACACCTCAGATCCAGTCCCATCCAGTCCAGCCAAGACTGAGTCTTCAAGACTTATGCACACTTGGCATAACACGGTGCCGCCCCACTGCTGTGGCTGACAGGAAACCTTCGTGCCCTCCCATCTCCTGCCTTCATCCTTTCCAGATCTCCTCACACTTGGGCTGGTCTAGGTTGATTGCCTGGTCAGGTGATCTAGACTGTCACCCCTGAAGGGTGTGAGGGCTTGGCTCCCTTGCCTCTGTCGGGTCAGGATGGCTGCCATTGTCTGTTACTCACATCACTGGCTTAAAAGCACTGGCAGAGGTTCCAGTGAGTCCTGTGGGTAGCAGAGGTTCTTATCCCCCAGAAGCAACCCTGGCTCCTGACAAAAAGAGGCAATTACTCCTCCTTACTTGCCCACTGACCCCCTGCCATGACTAGTCCAAAATGAACAAGCTGTACAGAAAGCTTCTGAATCAGTGAACTCTGGGTCCCTGGGGGAAGTTCCTTGCCTGGAAATCAGGACCTGAACTCTAGAAGAGCCTGAGATTACAAGGCTGGGAAGCACAAACTCCACAAGAGGGTTACTGGAAGCAACCATGTGAGAGGCAGTTCTATCCCAGCCCTTGTTGCCCGCACCTATGTATTCTAGGTAACGTGTCCCCTATGCCAACCATGAGCTCAGTCCACAGACTGCACCCCAGATGCAATGAAACAGACGATCTGAGCTTCTAATCTGTTAATCCAGGTGATGCTGGGATATATGTTACTGTGAAGCAATGTTTTCTGCAATTGCTTGTCAGTAAAACAGGCATTCAGTAACCTCTAGAATGGCAGAGTTGTCAAAGGAACTGTGCGCAGAGAAGGAAAACTTACATCCAGGAAAGATGTTCATTTTCAGTAAAATGAGTCACTGCCCTTGGAAGTTGGAGGGATATGATGGAATTAACTGCCAGGAGGTGGCTGGTTCTTCTCTTGTAGGGACGGTACCAGACGGAGGGCTCGACATTTGTCAAAATCCATAGAAATGTACAATCACAAAGAGTAGATTTTACATATATAAATTTTTTTTAAAAAATCAGTTATAATGTTTGGGAGACTAAAAAATGGAATAAAAACAGTAACAAATGTACCTAACTTTGTTAAAAATAAATAGCATAATCACACAGAAAGGAATGGGGAAGAAAAGAATTAAACAAGTTTGGAAAACCATATAAACACTCAAGACAAAAAGAACTACAATAGGTACTGTGCTCTAGTTAGTTAGTGACTGTTTTCCACAGAAGGATGAGTCCGCAATGCTGAAGCTATTCTGCATGTAAACTAGGGAACAAATACGCAAATACAATGGAGAAAAAGAGAGACAGAGCCAAGCGTCTTACTGTCAGAGAAGTAAATTACAAATAAGAAAAGGTGACAACTAGCTTTATCCTTGTGCTATTCCGCTCTTCTACTGACGCGGGAAGCCCCATAAAAAGACAGGCAGGACCCCTAGGCAGAGCCGCTGCTCTCCTCCCAGCACCGTCCGGTTCCCTGGCCCAGAGCCTCTATCTCACTTTTTGCCTCTAAAGCCGCTAACTTACACCTAGAATTCTATTGGTTCCCTGAGGTCACTTCTGATTGGTTATTACTCTCACTTCTGATTGGTTATTACTCTCACTCCTGATTGGTTACTACTCTCACTCCTGATTGGTCCACTTCCCTAACTTGATTGGTCCATTTGTAGTACTTCATTTGCATGGAGCTCACTCCTGATTGGTCTATTTCTACAAAGCTTGTTCCTGGTTGGTCAACTTCTGTTATACTTTATTTGCATATGATGTTGCAAAGTGTAAAACTGGCAGCCTATAAAAGGCCTGTGTAAACCTACAGACGGGGTCCCGAGCTTGAAGTGTTAGCTCTTTTGGGCCTGTTGAGAACCTGAGTTCTTCTCCAATTGTCCGAGTGCTGCTTGGTCTTTCACCCAAATACAGGTTGCTGTCATAACTGAGCTGTAACACGGAGCTGTAACGTGTTTTTTGCAACACTACTGTAACTGGAGTTGTAAGTATGAATCATGGCTTTTTAGTGAATAGAAAGTTGATATATACAGAGAGAGAGAAAGACAGAGACAGCCAGGCAAACATGTATAGATACATGTTTATGCATGGATTTATATATATGTACACTTCCTCATTTTGTTCATGGAGAAAGACTAGTAGCCATAAAATCTCAGGGGCAATGGGCACACTCAGCACCTTTATCTTGAATTCTAAATACCTTTCTGTGGTAAAAGAACCAGAGATCTCAAAGGGAGTTACTGATTTTAGGACTGGGTCAGGGAAAATAGAAAATGATCTTGGAACATCTTATGATAACAGAAAATAAAGAAGTACTCAAAAAAGGGTGTAAGTATATTGAAAGGGCATAGAGGCCAACCTGAAAGAATTCCCAATGACCAAAAGTAGAACAATTTGAGCAAAAATAATAATAAAAATAATATCCCTGAGTCTATACTGATATAATTAAATTAACTGGCAAGAGGGACATCTCTTTCTCACAGAAGAATTCCAATTAGTAAATATCAAAGGGATGAAGCAAACACATAATCATCATTAGAACAACACAGTAATTGTTGCAGGTGAGATCCACTGATGCACCAGCAGAGGTGGGGAGGCCCTTTCTGCAAACCAGCAACCCTATTCTTAGAGTCTCCATGAGTTTTCTGAACAGTACCTTGTTTGGCTGGTGTAGTTGAAGGTGGTAGGGTAGAGCTGATCAGCACATGGGACCCCTGGACCTTCTCTGTGCAGAAGCTAGAAGGAAATATCTTGGCCTCTTGTGCTCAGCTCTATCAAGTTATCATAAAGAAGCTGCAAGATGAACTGCTAAGGAAGTCCTGCTCAAGGAGGACTTCTACAGAAGGATGCATCCTTCTACAGAACCCATGAACTGGCCATTCACATCCACCACCCCTCACCCGGTACATGGAATGGTTCTGCCACTTGTCTTAGTGACTCTGTACTCTCTGTCTGCCTTGGCTCCCCTAGACGGTAGGACTTTAGTTCAGCTAGGCAGCAGGCTTGATGAAACCAAAGCTGCCAAACATCTCAGAGGCTATAACCATCCAGATGAAGTGGTGGTTTTCTACACCGCTAAGTCCAAGAAGATGAGCACAAACTTTGCCTGCCCAAGTATAAGAAGGATGTAGTGAGGATTAAGCCTTCTCCTTCTATATACAGTAGAGTTAGGTGTAGGGTGGGGAGGGGATATAAGGAGCTGGAGGCAGGTGCTCTGTGTCATTAGGACATATCCAGAAAGAGCAACCCCACTGGTCTCTCCCAGTTATCCCTGGTTCACATTTCCTCATGCCTTACCACCACCTCCTCGTTGTCTGCCTTCTTGTTTGCTCACTTATTTTGACTCCTTCTTTCAGCTCCTCCTCTGGAATGTGTCGTCCCATCCTCGGTCTTTACTGCATGCATCATAAGAACAGGTGAGGCGTCCCCAGTCTAGCACCCTTTTTCATGTCCTATGAGTCAAAACTGCCCCTTGCACAGCATTGCCCACCAGGAGAAAGGAATCAGACATCAAACAGAGGTATGGTACGCCAGATACTTCTGTTTGAGAAAAGTTCTGAGAGAAGGGAATAGCAAAAGAGCCAAAGATAGTGAAAAGTTCTGATAGAAAGAAGATGGAGAAGTCATTGAACTTGCCAAAGAGTCTGTTCAGTGGTCTTGAAAAGAGCAGTTTTGGTAGAGAAATCTAGTTTTGTGTGGGGAAATTAACAGATAGTAAAAAAAAAAAAAAAAAAAAAAAAGAAAGAGGGTATTAAGCGAGGTGACGTCTTCTGGAGATGTATCAGTGAAGGGACAGCAAAAAAGCCATGGACTGAACCAGTAGTGGGATCTTCCCCTTCCTGTCCCTAATCCTTACACTTGGTCTGTGTCCTGCTCTTTTTCTTCCTTCTTCTTCTTATCCAAATCCAAGTGCAGAGCCGGGAGTCCCGGACCAGGGTGAAATTTCACATGCAGTAGGACCCAGCGTAATAGGGAAGAAGGTGCAGCGATGACACATCACTTTGATGCTCACTGCCCACTTCCCTGAGCTGGCGTGAGTGAGTGCTGTGGGTAGACTGGCAGTGTGGTACAGGTATCCCCGGAAGGGTGGGAGTGCTGGGTGAGAACCCTAATACAATTTATTAAGAAGTCCTCATGAGACCAGACCGCTACCAGGCCAGTGGCAAGGATGGGCAAGGAAGTGGAGGGTAGGTTCTGTATGCTTAACAAGCAAGCCTGTTGCATAGTAGGCAAGCTTAGTGCTAACAGCAGCTACCTGGACTGCTAACTGCGAGTTTCTGTAATACAAGGGGCCCAAGTGTGAGCGGGTGCAAGCCCCTCTCACAGCAAGAGAAGCCCAGGGAATCTTCCGCTGTGTCCTTGGGCTCCCAGGCTCAGTTGCTCAGGGTGGGCTTGGTGCATCAGTAAGGAAGCGTGTTGCTGGGCTGGAAGGTGAACGATTGCGGGATGACATTGATGGCAGTATTGGGCTCCAAAGAGCAAGCTTTTTGTTTTCGGCAGGAACAGGGGAGTGGCTCTACCACAGTGTCTGGTGACCTTGCACATCTCCACGTGCGCTGCGTAGACAAAGCTTAATCGCCGTTGACACAGACCTTGGCAGAACACTGTGACTCTCCCAGAGCACGAGAGCCTGAGCGACTTATGCGGAGCTACTGCCATGCCATCTCCCACTCACGAGCCAGTTTCTCGTCGCTTCCCAGGTTCTGATAAAGTCGGGCTCTCTGCTTCTCCTGCCCAGGCTCCAGCCCCAGCCTCCTCCTCTAGGGTGCAGTTGCAGTCAGTACCGTTGTCTGGATGCAATGTGAAATAGGTTCCTCGGCATCGGGGTGCCATGACTCACATGCCGTCACTGTCACCTGGTCTCTGCTGTTTCGGTATCATCCCGTGGGACCAGGAACAAGGGGAGGTGGCACATTTGCCACTCTTGTTTTTGCTAAATAAGGAATAAGCTATCTGAATCTAATAGGGTCTCAATTCTTCTTTGCCAGCTGACTCTGTCCATTTTCCCTTGACCACGTGCTGAGGTAACCATGAGGTAACCCCTCCGTCTAAATGGCCACCCTGATACCTCTTATAACCGGACAGAAGCCATGGATTGCTGACCCCTCAGCATGTCAGAGGATCTATTTCTAAGTGTTCTGAGAAGCCTCTAGGTCCTTCAGGTACTTGCAGCTTTCCAAGATGAGATGGGATAGTTGTTTCTCACTGTGCTGGAGATCTTCCAAAAAAAAAAGAAAATGATGTATTCAGGGCTCTAAACTCACGACTCAGGCACGCACAGGGAGTGAGAAATACTCTCCAGTAGACCTAAAAGAATCACTTACTTTTGTGTGTCAGTATGATGGACATAACTGAAATTCAGTCAAAAAATCTAATTGAGTGAGTGACAGAATTCCAACCACGCTGATAACGCAGCTTAGCTGGAATAAGTGGGGCATTGAGACATGGGGGTGAGGCTACTGAGCAGACTCAGAACAATCTGAAAACTCTGAACCTGCAGATCCTCTTGAGTCCTCCTTCCCAGCAGAATTAGACCTTCCCCAGGTCAGAGGGGGCATCCTTCCCTTGTTTGAAGAATGAGTATGCTATTCTTGCGGCAGTTGCTGGAATGAGTATGCTCCTCAGGACCAAGCTCAGTGCCTCTCATTTCCTCCAATCCTGCAACTCAGATACACCATGCGCCACGGGACCTTCCCAAGGTCTTCAGGAGGAGGAATGGCATGTGCGCCAAAGCGCTGCAGTGGTCTGTTTAGGCAGGAGCCTGAACACATGTGGACCTTAAGGTATCAAACCGAGGAGGATGAACTAGAACTGAACCAGGCTGAACCTGCCGATGTGAGAGTACTCGTCTAAGATGTGGGATTTGATGTTCTAGCCTTCACGGCTGGAAGGGCTTTGCTAGCTGGCATTCTTCATTGACTGGAACTTGGACCTAGTGGTGACCTACACTCACTGAGGTCGGGGCGTCAGAACTTCTGCCGCATCGTGTGGGAAAGGGAATCCAAATGCCGAGGGAGATGAGGGTGAAGAAGCAGCTCCTGTTACATGCAGCACACTCACCTTCCTCTGGACTGTGTCCTCGGGCGGTCCCAAAGGACACTGAATAAGGAACTGAAAGCCAGCATCCTTGAAGATCTCTGTCACAGCATCCTCGGCAAGCGAGGTTGACAGGAGAGCTCTGCCAGTGAAAGCGACTCCCTGAGCTGACTGCAGTAGGCACGGTGGAAGGCCAGGTGACCGAGGCCACATGGCAGCTAGCCATCAGGGTGGACGGGACATAGGGTCGGTGTGATGAGGCTTTGTCCTGCAAGGAATTACAGTGACGGCCAATTCATCAAGTGTTTCCGATGGATGAAATAGATGAGAGCCTGCTTAAGTTCACTTGCTACATATATAACTAGAAAAATTCGGAGTCCAGTGAGCAGAAATGTGACTGAGTCATCTAGTAGGGAGCCCAGGCCACTCACTCAGTTTTTTTTTTTTCCAGTTTTATTGAGAAGTAATTGACATATATCACTGAATACACTACATGAATACACAACATGATGGTTTGATTTACATACAGTGTGAAATGATGACCACAATAGGTTTAGTTCAGATCCATCATTTCTTAAACAAAAAATAGAAAGGAAAGAAAGTCTCCTTGTGATAAGAGCTCGGGGTCTACCCTCTTGACAACTTTCCCATGTTTCGTACAGCAGTGTTACTTGAAGCCATCATGTACAGTACATTCCTAGTCTTATTATCTTATAACTGGGTCTCACCCAGTTCTTAAACTGAAGCCACTTAATTGAAGGGGAGGCTGGTGTCTTATGTAAGGACCCTACATCACCTCAACAAATACATACTATAAATTTTCTATCAACTCTTCCTCATATGGCCCCCTATGGCCATGTAGCAAGGGTTCTGGATATTCAACACCATACTAGAGGATGTAGTCAATACAATTAAGACAAGGAAAAGAAATAAAAGGCATCCAGTTGGAAAGGAAGAAACAAAAATATCTTTATTCATAGTGGGCATTGTGGCCCATATAGAAAAGCCGGAAGAATTCTGATACTGGAAAAGGTGCATGTGTCAGTCCATCACACAGTAAAATATTTGGTAATAAAATGAAAATAGCCATGAAGCCATGAAGCCCCAGAGGAGACAGATGCATACTGATAAGTAAAAGAAATCAGTCTGACAGGCTGCATATTGTATGCTTGCAATTCTGTGCCATTCTAGAAAAGCAAAAACCTATAGAAACAATAAAATGAACAGTGATTATCAGGAGAGAGGGAGGAGGGGGAGGAAAGTAACAGGCAAAGCACATGGGATCTTTGCAGCAGCAAAATGATTCTGCATAATATGGCAATGGTGGATGTACAGCATTATGCGTTGGTAAAATTACACATACGTTAAAGTAGAAAGAGTGAATGTTATGCAACTTTTGAAAACGTTTGGGTGCAAACTTCCAGTTATAATGTAAATAAGTCCTGGGGATGCACAGCATGGTGACTACAGTTAACAATACTGTATCACGTACTTGGAAGTTGCTAAGAGAGTAGATCTTAAAAGTTCTTATCACAAGGGAAAAAAAAAAGTTTGTAATTATGTGTGGTGATGAATATTAACTAAATTTATTGTGGTAATCATTTCACAATATATAAATATATCAAACCATTTTGTTGTACATCTAAAACGAATACAGTGTTGTGTGTCAATTGTATCTCAATAAAAAATAGTGGCAGAGGGGACATCCAAACGCCACTCAGAGAAGTTTTCCCCCCAATCATTATTGCTATTCATCAAGGGGATAGTTCGCCTTATAAAGTGGGTGTAAGATTTGTTTTACTAGAGATATTCAATATAATCTTTACAATTTAGTTTAATTTTTATGTAGAACTTGTTCTAAGAAGACGTAGTTTGAAAATAGAGAGCCATGTATAATAAGACTAAAAACAGCGATTTTCTGTGTTACTGCTCTGCTTTTCGTTACCTGGATGAAACAACATTTTTAAGAGTGGAGGAAAGACACAACAGCCTAGTCTCAAGGAAGTCCTAGCCTAACGGAGTGCCTGAAGTGATGGTCCCTGCTTTGGTTATTTAATAAATAAAGAGACCTTCATCTGAGATGCGGCAGCAATTATCATGCACTAAAATGTTTAATTCATTAATTAAAAATTTAAAAAATTTTACTTAGGAGGTTGAGGAATGATGACTGACAAAAAATAATATGTTATGAATACATGAAACAACTTCAGTGGAGGGGATGCAGGCCAAAGGTGCTGATCTAAGTAACGCTGGAAATGAGCGGCGTCTGCATGACTGAAGGCAAAGGGAATCACACAGAAGCATGTGCTCTGTTGATAAAGCTACTTCCAGAGGGACGCAGGCTGACAGTTCTGACACAGCCGCCACGTGCCCATGGCAGAGCTGAGCAATTAAGTGGATGGCTGGCAGGTGATGGGAACCAGGGTTTTCACTGTCGGAATGGGAATTCACAGATAAGGAAAGGAGGCTGCAGTGATCCACGGGGAGGCATCAGTGTGAACTCCCGTTTCGTCTACTGTGGATACAGGTATTTACATATGGGATTGTTTACTGAGGTGTATATACACATCAGGTTGGAAAGCACACATATGTTCCTTTGCTGTCAGATGAGAGGGCCTGACAGACGTGACACCCTGTAGCGATGAGCACTCAGATCTTAGCTTATTATACAACTTTCCAGTGAAAGGAACCAGGATTCCTTAGAGAAATGGCTGATTCAAGGGCTGGACCAGAAACATACAAGATAAGCTTGGTGTATCTCATAGTGCCAGAAATAAGGAAGTGCTCAAACATGGGGGTGGGGGGAACACCACACTGATGGGAGTATGTCAGAAAAGCACAGAGCCAATCAAACGAGCTTCCAATGGCCGAAACTAGAACAATTTGAGTGAAAAAATCAAGCAGGATTGCTTAGAATCCAAAGTAGAAAACAAATTCCCATGACTTCATAATGATACACATTGAATAAATTAACAACTGGAGTCGATGAGGGATGCAAATCTCCCATGTAGCAGAATTCTAAATAACGTATGCAGGTATTCTGCCCCCAAGGACATGGCCTGTAACTCCTCGCTCCTGAAGTGTGGGCTGATACAGTGACTTCCTTCCGAGGGAAGAAATGTACAAGGGAGAAAGAGGAATGTTACGGTGGAGACCTGATAAACACGGCCTCAACCAGATGATCAGGTCAGCAGCAGCCATTCACCACGTTGATGGTACGCATCCTCAGTATGATGTGATGAAAATGACACTCTGCTTCTGGGGTCTTCCTCTCAATAAGCCGTAATCCCAGGTTTATCCTAAGAAAACCCTCAGATGAACTGCAATAGTAGAGCATCTTTCAAAATACCTGACCAGTACTCCTCAAAACTGTCAAGGTCATCAAAAACAAGGAATATCTAAAAACCTACTGTAGCGAAGAGAAGCCAAAGAAGGCCTGATGACTAAATGCAATGTGCTGCTTGGATGGGGTTCTGGAGCCAGAGAGGACATTGGGTTAAAACTGCGCAAATCTGAAGAAAGCTTAGACTTTAGTTAATAACAACATATCAGTATTGGTTCGTTCGTTGTAACAGATGCAGCCTAGAGTTGTAACATGTTAATAGTATGGGGGACCGGGTGTGCAGTCTCTGGAAATACTCTACACCCTCCACGTAATTTTTCTGTAGATCTGAAGCTGTTCTAAAAAGTGAAGTCTATTTGTTTTAATGAATTCCTGCACACCACAACGCAAAGTAATCTCAAATGCATTAGGTGAAGTGAAAGAAACCAGACTCAAAAGGCTGCATGCAATACGATTCCACTTGTATGGAATTCTGGAAGAGAAAAAAAACTGCAAGATCAGGCATCGTCGGGGGCTGGGAAGGGATGGAGACGTGGGGAAATTTGGGTGATTGTGTTGGCGGACACATGGGTAGATACGTTTGTCAAAAGGATCAGAGCTGCATAGTAAAACTGGTTTAATTTAGTGTATGTAAATGATACTTTATCTTTTTTTTCAATTTTTTATTGAAGTATAGTTGATTTGCAGTGTTGGTTTCAGGTGTACAGCAAAGTGATTCAGTTATACACATACATGCATATGTATTTTTTCTTTTCAGATTTTTTTCCATTATGTCATTACAAGAAACTGAATATTGTTCCTTGTACTTTAAATTTCTTAAGTGAATAATTTTTAATTTTTGAAAGATGCTTATTGTCATTTCCAGCAGGACCACTGGTGTGGTTGGCTTTGCGGCTTCATGCCTTCCAGGGTACACTTTCACTCCCGAGAAGAAGGATGCTCCTGTGCACAGTCATCTGTGAGCAATGAAGCTGTGATGTAATAACTCCCTTTTTGTGTCCAGGCAGTTCAGCCCTGCCTGTCTCAGGGAGGATCCAGGCCAAAAAACAGCTGGTGCAATGACACAACCAACAGGGTAACTCGAGGATGTTTCAGGGGCAACCAAGAGCGGATAGTGTAGGACCCCAGGGGCCATTCCCAGTAAGGCTTGAAGGGAGGAGTGGTCCCCAGAACCCAAGACAGTTAGGAAATGATGCCTCATAGGAGCTATGATCACTGGTGACAAGATGTAGCCCAGCCAGGGAGACCTTCTGGGACGGGCGCCCGAAGCACAAACAGACACTCAGACTGCTCTCTTCTCTCAGCTTCCAGTTTCCTGCATGGAGCCCACGGTGGCCAAACCCTGCTGGAAGACAGAGGGCAAGGGGGCCTTTGATGGAGGTCACCAAGCTCTGCCCCTGACCCCAGGAGTGGGTCGCGGATGAGGAGAGATCCCTCATCCACTACAGCGTACGGGGAGCAAGAGGTTCTCGACCTTCTAGAACTCTCTAGAGTTTCCTCTGTCTCTCTCACACACACACACACACACTAACAGATACTTATCCCTCCAGAACTTCTGAATGTGAAAAGTCATGGGAAAAAGGCAGAGGGGCCCTGTGTCAGATTCTGCCTGAGTCTGGCAACATGAAGAAAGCAGGTTTTTTCCCTTCTTAGGAGAAAGGAAAAACGTTCTTATGCCCTGTCAAAAGGTTTAGAGGACATATAGCAGACAGGATTTTGTTTGTTTGTTTTTAAGCCATAGGACAGAGACGCACAGTTTTTACACGCAGTCTTCATGAGTTGGTGACTGAGGGACGGGTCCCGTCCATGGAAGGAAACGGAAGCTCTCTTCAGTTGGGGCAAAAATCATCAAGGGGTTTTCATAAAAGTCCCCAGCATCCTGAGGTGGGTCACAAGTCTTTCTCTTCTGCTTTGACATGTGGTGGGGGGAGGAGCAGGGGGCATGAGGAGAACAGACGGGGCTCTTCTGACCACTGTTGGTGGCCCCCGAGCCCTCCCGACCAGCAGAAGTGCACCCTCGGAGCCGCCCACCAGGCGCCTGGCCGTCGCGGGTGGCCCGGCGCTTGCAGACAGATGATGCGGAGCAGGCAAGTATGTGAAAGCGTGTCTTCAGCGGCGCGGTGCGATGCGCACTAAGGTCTGACTTTGCAAGTGGGTGGCTCCTCTCTCGCCCAATTACCAGGGTCGTCACTCTGCTTAACATTCTTCAGTGGCTTCAGGAAAATGCCAGTCTCCCAGCAAGGTAGCCCGCCTCCTGATAATCAGACCCTCGCCTGCGTCAGTGTTCGTGCCAAACCCTCCCTCACGGGCCCTTTCAGGCCAGCCGTCCCCCACGGCCATGGTCCACTTGACCGCCACCCGTCTCAGGCCCCCAGTCCCGCACCTCGTGTCCTCTCTGGCTGGACCCTGCCTGCTTCTGCTCCCTGCTCTGTTTATGCCTAAAAACTCCACTCAAGCCCGCACCCCGCCCCCAGGTTGGTCATGGACCTTGCACTGTGGGTCCACTCGGCTCTCCCCGGCCCAGACTGGCCCCGGGTGGAGAAGGGACTGTTTCTGAGTCCCCTTACACGCAGATGCTCAAGAAATGCTCGTCAGATTGCTGCATTGGTGACATATGGCCTCCTCTAAGGGAAAAATGATCTGGCAATAAGGAAAAGGCATGCATTATTAGATCAAAGGGTGGAGTCGTTCATGACTTGCTGGTTCGAAAGAGGAAAAACACACACACGCAGATAGAAGTCAAGGTTGCTAAGGCACCAAAATTCTATTTTCCAGTTTCACATGGGCCAAGTGTGAATTTCACTGCCATTAAGCAAAAGGAAGCTATTCGCCCTAGAGACTGCTTATCAGGCGCGTGCGTGCCGAATAAATGTGTCATTATAACACCTGATGAGGGTCAGACAGTGTGACTGAGTCGGCCTGGCACAGGCTCCTCGGTAATGAACGGTGAGGGCAGCCTGGCAGCGCCGTGCCAGTTTCCAGGAGCCGTTCTGTTCTTTTCTGGCGCTGCTCTTATGATGAGTTCCAGCCTTGCCGCTCATAACCCTGCCTGCCCCCCTCCGCACCCCCAGCCTGGCACCAGCCCCGGACCGTGCTCCCACACCAGAGGTTGCAGATGGTCCAGCTCTCATCGCACCATCTCTCTCCCTCCCGCGGGGCTGTGAGCTCCATGTTGCACAGCTCAGTGACCAGCCACACATGCTTTTCAAACAAATGAAGTGAATACATGAATGGAAAAGGGACAAAAGGAAAATGAGGGAATTGGTTCCAGATCGTCCTTTTGCCTCAGACAGCCCTGACATCCATCCCGAATTCTCTTTTTCCTTTTGCCATTCAGGCTTTGGAATCCTGAAGTCCTCCCCGTAGTAAGAAGTCGGGCAATGGCCATAAGCTAAACGTGTGCATTTCTGGAATCAACCGTCCAAGGTTTGACACTCCTCCCTCCAGTTGTCCAATCTCGGCTAAGTACCTAAAATCCCTCAAACTCAGTTTTCCCATCTGTAAAACGGAGCTATTAATAGGACCTACCTCATGAGGCCATGGTTCCCAAATTATGTGCCAAGGCACCCTGGGATACCGCAGCAAACTCACAAAGGCACCAGTGGAACTTTCCATCTTCAAGGAACCGTGGAAATGTCCGGATACAGCATGAACTCTTGACAGACGACCTTGATAGGCACTGATCACGATACCGCCACTCTTGGGTTGAGTAGCCATAACTGCCAAAAACTCTTTGGTGTTTCCTTTGTTCCAGGGACACCAGGAAAATCTACTGAGATGCTGAGGGTGCAGTAAACTGAGAAAGGGTGGGAATCCATGTCACAGGGTTGTGACAACTTTATGAGTATGTAATGCGTTGGTGACTTGTTAAGTGACCCCCCCAAACGCTGGCGATACTCGTTCTCAAGCCTGTCCTCTGGACAAGTTCCATCATGGAATCATACTGTTCGTCTAAATCATTGTTTAAATCATGAGCGAAACAAATCTTAAGCAACCAAATTATGAGTAATAATCTAAATTCCTTTATTTTCCCCAATTACAAATTGGGATGAGAAACTAGCTTGAGAAAAAAAGTCTACATGGGAGTGAGCAGGTGCTAGAGCTCCGCAGGGGCGCTGCTTCCAGGAAGTGGGACCCACGGATGTGACTAAGATCCTCACTGGGCCCAAACCCCCAGAAGAGAGTACATAATTCTTGAGCTTGCAACACTGGAAATTCACACCAAAAATAGACATCATTGGAGGAGAGATGATCTTGGAAACACATCTTAAACAGTAATTTGAATAATTCACTGGTTGTTATTAACCAAATGTCAAGCACTCTGCTTCTAAAGGCCTAAATGTACTGGAAACAGTTTATTTTGTTATCTCTATTTAGTTGTTTTTTGTTTTTTGGGTTTTTTTTGATGGATGACTTGTTTTTTTGTTTCCAAGGCATTCACCATTACATTCATTACTGTTTTTAAACCAAATGCCATGGCTTGGTTCACGATTAATAATATATAAACAGTATGTGTTTAAGTGGAAATCGCCATGTCAGTTTCACAAAAATAGCCCCCAAGGGTCTCCAGAGTCAGAAACTAGCTCTTGATTCTCAGGCACGAACAACAAGCGAGACATGTTGGTTTTTCCTTCCGGAGAAACTCCGAACCAGTTGCAACCTTGAGTCCATTTTTTTCAGTTGAGAGGCCAACCACACACTAAGTTACCCCGGAGTCCTGAATATTGCCAGAGCCCCTGACGGGCTCAGACAGGAGCGGGAAAAACCGGCCGCTAACACTTGCAGGATGCTGACAAGGCACTTTGGGATTCTGGCCGCTGAGTCTCTTTGGTTACCTGTGTTGTGGTGTCTTTTCCTTTCACATCCAAAACTATTCATCATGCTGGGAGCACCAGAGAATATGGGGAGAAATACCTTAGATTTAGTTTGAGTCTAAATTGACCTTCAATGGTTGGTGTTTCTCTCTCTCTTTTTTTTTTTAATTTGACACTTTTATTTTAGGCTGCAAAAACAAAAGCAAGCAAAGAAACAACAAAAAAAAACCTTGAAATAGGCTTCAAGTGATGTAAAGTCATCCTTTCCAGGGAAGCAGAAGGTAGACCACGGTAGGTTATCCTCAGGTCCACATACATCTTGCTTCACTGCTGCTGGTACTCTGCTGGGTTTTTGACCCTTCTCTGGGTCATAGTCTGGACCATTTTCCTCATCTCCCTCTTCTTGTCCTTCCTCACCTGACTCTTCACCTTCATCATCATCATCATCTTCAGTAGCTCCTCCACTAAAGTATAGCACTGAGCTTGGGGATACACACTCATATAAAAAGTGACCAATTTCAAAGTCAGCAGCAAGGTTAACATCCCCACCAGACCTCTACTCTCAGGGAGTTTGAGGGGGGAGATGCAAAAAAATTGAAGAAAGAGTCATCAGAAACTGTTTTGGTCACAGTACAAACTGCCCCTCATCCCCTGTGTTTCTGCTGCTTCTTAATGGTTTTTAAAGTGGCATTCTTCCTTTTTTCTAACCTACCTGGTACCCCATATATAACCCATAATTTCTGGTCCATCCAAAAAAAAGGAGCAGAATCATCTGGTTCTGACCTCATCCTATACGTCTTTGTCAACACTTCATTTGTGAAATAGTCATTGGGTTCAAAGTGAAATTCTAAGACAAAACTCGCAGGCTGGCCAGCATCTGAGAACCTCACTTTGGTATCTTTCAAGTGCTTCAGAATGGGTTCATCCCGTTCCTGAACCAGATCACTGAGCAAGTCAACATTCATAAAAACGGTCAACCAAAATTCAGGAATTCCCTTGGGGTCCTCTTCTCCTTCACCCTCTTTCTTGTCTTCAATCTTGGCCTTGGTACAACATGGCGGACATCAACAACAGAGAACAGGCCGAACTTGGTCAAGATTTGGATGATGCTGAAGAAGTAGAAGGAAAGAAACCGAAATCAAAGTGCATCCGCTGCCTGTTCAGATGATGCAAAATCCTCAGGTTCTTGCAGCCCTTCAAGGAAGACTTGATGGTCTGGTAGAGACATAACAGGATCCACTGAAAGCTTGCCTAGGGTAGTTAAAAGACGAGTGAATGCTCTCAAAAACTTCCACGTGAAATGCCTACAGACAGAAGCCAAATTCCGTGAGGAACTTCATGATCTTGAAAGAAAGTACACTGTTCTCTATCGGCCTCTATTTGATAAGCAATTTGAGATCACTAATGCAATTTATGAACCTATGGTTTGTGTTTCTGAATGTTCAAACACTGAAAAACTACCACTTCTTAATGGTAAAATCTAATCATGATGAGTATGTGTGCCAAGGACTTCAGAGGGCTTTTCCATCTAAAAACTTCTCAATTCCAGCCCTAACAATTGAGGGAGTTAAGCATGGTAATCTCTTTACCAGGAAGGGAGCCCATATCATCACATACTGGGGGTTCTAGCACCCCATTATCCTGAATTTTAATCCTAGAATCAGTTCTAACATTGTTGCCACTATGAAACCATTCGAAGTCATGCAAATCCCTCATGGAACCTGGATATCTTTGCTTTGTGACGTTGTCACCAGAACACGCAGAGTTGGAGGATGGGTATCCTGCCCTCCTCTTTTTCACTGCTGTGTTTCCACTTCCATTTCACACTCGAAAGATGCAACGTCCTGGAGCCCCACTTCACTGTTGGAAATTGTTAGCGAGGATAATGGTGATGAGATGTGGTGTGTGCAGGGCCATGCAGACCTGGATAGCTCAGTGCCTCCCACATGTGAGACAGAATGCCGTGTGTGTGTGTGTGTGTGTGCGCGCGCACGCGCGCGCTCTGAAGGGCAGAGAGGAGGAAGGGAAGTGAGACAACAGAGAATTCCCAGCAGACCCTGGAGTGTGTAAATAGTACCAGGTGCACAGCTCATGCTCAGTAAGCAACGGCGAAATTGCTAGATAAACCCTCAAGTGGTATTGCACGTTACAAAGCCATCCATTTAGCTCCATGTGCCTTGCTTCATTTAGTATTTACAACACTATGAAGGAAGTTAGTATCATCCCCGTCTTACAAAAGATGAAGCTAAGATTCAAGAAGACAAGAGGGTGAGCCCAGATCACACAGCTGGCAAGCACGGAGCCTGCCACATGGCAGATGCTGAAGAAAACTTGGTTGAAATGAATCAATTCCACTTGATGAAGGAACTACCCCCACAGACCCACACATCTTCTGGTCCCACTGGTGTCCCCATTCGCTAGGGCCTAGGGCTTGTAGAAAGTGGTGACCAGAGGCAGAGCACATGGGACTAGGAATACGGTGAGGAGGCTGGTGGAGGGGCAGCCTCTCCAACGTGCCCGGGAACTGGGGACAGATCCCCCCGACCACCTTGTTTCTTCTTTGGAAGGTGGCAGGACCTGGCTAGATGGTGGGGCTTCCCCAGGGACTGGGCACTCACCATCTCCTAACAAGGTCAGCACATCTCTGAGATGCCCACTTAGTGTCTGAGGAATGAGGCCCAGCAGGGTCTCCTGGCAAATGCTCCGAATCCCGCGTGAGCTGTGGGTGACCACGTGGGAAGTGCAGAGCCTCCCCTCCCCACCCCACAGCCCCCACTGGACTCACGTGAGACTGCCGGCTCCCTCCTTCCCCAGCCCTGTCCTGCTTGGGGCCTTCTGCCAGTTTAACTTCCAATGCCTTGATCATAGCCCACCCCTGCCCTTTTTTAAGACTAGGACTTACATCTGTGGAATAGCCTTTAAAAAATGTGGTTGTCTCCTCTCCAGTGGCCAGAGGTAGGTGGACGTGGTCCTTCACACATCACACAACTGTGCGTACACTTGGCAGGCGGACCCCGTGCCTCTTGCTGCCACAGTCTTTCCAGGGTGGGGCGAGAAAGTCAGGAGGAAACTTCAGGTAATAACATCCCCGAGCTCGAAGGAATCCCCACCCTGCTCACTGCCAGCGAGGGAACGGCCCAGGGCGGGGAGGCGGTGGCCCAAGAACAGGCGGTGCGTTAGCCAGGGGGAAGTTCACATTCTCCGCCTCGCACACCACACCCTCGTCTTCCCAGAAAAGTCCCAGACTCATCGGAGGAATGACAGCCTTCCCGCAAAGCACAGAGATTTGCACTTCACAGCGCTCGCCTGGGCAGTGCTGTCTCCTCCAGCTTCAGCTCGCCCCTGGTTACGCACGTTGCACCCGCAAGGCTTCATGCATAGACACATGAAGTACGCACACATGTACACATTTTCTGGCCCCGATCCACATGGGCAGATGTGGAAGGCAGATCGGGAGAGGACTTGGGGGCGATTCAATCACATGAATTAAGTGAGAAACACTGCTCCCTTGAAAAGTAAAAAAAAAAAAAAAAAAAAACAAAAAAAAAAAAACAGTGGTCCAGATAATATTTTATTTAGCAGCTGGGGGAAAGGAAAGCCAGCCTTACTGAGACAAAAACAACTCCCAGAAATCAAAATCAGACAGTGCTGCCTGGCCTGCCCTGGAGAGGGATATCCTAACCTTGGCTGGTTCTGATCGCTTCTGCTGAAGAGGTCTCAAATCACGAGTCGAAATAATTTCCCAAATCTATATCCGGTGCAGCTGCGAGCAAGGGCTGTGCTCTGAAGTGCCCTTCCACTGAGAAATTAAAAAGCAATTTTCCTTTGAAGTTCTGGAGGGGTTTTTTTTTTTTCATTTAAGATTACAGTTTGAGGTCAGAAAAATGAGACACAAGGAATTCGCAAACATGCACGCATTAGAGTTGGTAAAATTCCATCTTCCACATTCCCGCTTTAAATTGTCCTAAGTCCCAGATGGTTCACAGCTTGACCGAGGCCCGGCTGGCGGGCACTCAACGGGTTCGGCTTCCAGCGCTTCCCTGAAGGGAGGGATTTTATGCACTAAGCTGATCGAGACTGGAGAAGAGGAAGCAGGCAGCCCGCCTTGAAATGATACTTAGGACGCTATCTGAGCAAGAGGAGATGAACAAAAGACATATGGGAACCAAATGCACAAACCAATGAGCAATATGTTTCAAATTGGAAGAGTGGGAGTGGTCTGTTGTTTATCCAATGCTGCATTGATTTTCTTTTTTAATTTTCAAACTTGTATTTCTTCTCCTCAAAAGACAACAGTCTTGTGTCCATTAAAGTCCAGTAAGGAGACCAAAACCAGACAGCAATGTAGATGGGGAGAGCTTAGCGTAAAGAACTGCATTATACTTAATGACTGCACCGGACTGCACTGCAGTATGGAGAGTCCTCAAACAATTAAATAGACTTACCCTATGACCCAGCAGTCCCACTCCGGGGCATATATCCAGAGGACACACTAATTCGAAAAGACACATGCACCCCAATGTTGATAGCAGCACTATTTACAATAGTTAAGACATGGAAGCAACCTAAGTGTCCATCGACAGATGACTGGATAAAGAAGCTGTAGTATATCTACACAATGGAATGCTACTCAGCCACAAAAAAGAATGAAATAATGCCATTTGCTGCAACATGGGTGGACCTGGAGACCATCATTCTAAGTGAGGGAAGTCAGAAAGAGAAAGAAAAGTACCATATGATATCATTTATATGTGGAATCTAAAAAAAAAGACACAAATGAACTTATTTATCAAACAGAAACAGACTCACAGACATAGAGAACAAATTCATGGTTACAGGGGGAAGGGAGTGAGAAGGGATAAAATGGGAGTTCAAAAGATGCAAATACTAACTACGATACATAAAATAGATAATCAACAAGGCCCTAGCGCATAGCACAGCATCCTGTAGTGACCTATAATGAAAGAGTATGAAAAGGAATATATGTGTGTACGTGTGTGACTGAAGCATGATGCTGTACACCAGAAATTGACACAACATTGTAAACTGACTAGACTTCAACTAAAAAAAAAACCTGAAATTAAAAAAAAAATAAAGTTTACCAAGAATTAAGAGATTTAAACAAAAAATTAAAGAATTGAGTTAAAATGGGGGATTGGAGCAACAAGGGATTGGCTGGTAAGAAGCGAGGAGACCCCCGGGAGTCCGAGGGAGATGCGGCCACACCCGGGGCTGAGGTCGGGAGCTCGAGGGAGCCCCCGCCTGCAGGACAGGGCGCACTGTGGGACGGTCTCCCTCCCTGGCAGAGAAGATGCTGTGCTGTCACACCGGTAGAACCTGCTAGGAGTCAGCCCTCTAGAACCTGCTGGGAAGTGTTCTCTAGCGTGCCAGGGAAAGCGGCTCCTGAGCAGGTGTGTTGATGGAAGTGCCCTGACACAAACAGCCAACGTGGAGGGGCTGGGGAAACGCCAGCTGCCAGGCTCCCAGGGGCTGGTTCTGGAGCAGCTGTCTACACTGCGGGAGGCTCACCTGGGAAGGTCCCCTCTGTTGCAGGACCTGGGGTGCTGGAGAGGCTGCACCTACTGCAGGAGCCTGCCTGGAGGTCACCCTAGAACCAGGAAGGGAAGATCCCCTCCTCCGGCAATGTCTCTCCAGTGGCCACTGCTGACCAGTGCTGTGCCGCTGGCCAGGGAAGACACTTCAAGGGTCCATCTTTCCTTCTGCGGGGGATGAACTCGGAGCTCAGAGGCAGGTCGTCGGCAGCGACATCATCACCTCCGTCTGGTCTCCTCTACACCCACCCTCCCTCCGCACGACTTGAACTCCTGTAGAACAGAACAGCTCTGCACTCCTAGCAAGACCCGGCTCTGCGTCTTAGAGGTGAAGACATCCCCGCCGTTTCCCCAAAGGGGAGATCCCCAGTCCCACGGCCCCTGTGCTGATTCCTGGCTGTGAGAATCGCTCCTCAGATATGGTCACCGTCACGCTGTGGTTTGTTGCACAAACTATAAAATTATTTTCCAGCTCCTTATACACAGAGTGAAAATGGAGAAGAGTAAAGAATGGTTGACATTCAGAAAAAATGCTTGTATACAATAAGCAGACGGAAAATCTACAGAGCACCTACGGAGCACCTATGGTCTCGTTTCTGTAATTCGTGATAAAGCCACGCTGCTGTCTCTGGCTTTCTTCTTCCCCTGCTGCAGTTGGAACCTTGGCTGCTCTGCGTTTTCTATGTGGAAGAGGAGCTGAAGTCGTCAGACCCAAAGAGTCCGTGTCCTCGGGGACGCTGCCTTTCCTTTGGTCTCTCCAGTTCCCATTAAGCTTGACTGTCCGGCAGCGCTTACATGGAAGAGCAAGGGGGCACTCACAGAACCCCGGGCTCCAGACGCGGCCCTCTGTGCCCGCGCCCTGGAGCGGCAGCCCCATTTCCCCCCGGCAATCAGAATCAGTAACTCCAGCCAGCAGGCCAACCCCTTTTTTGGCTGTGGGTCCCTTGCCATCAGGACCTTCCAAGGCCACGTGGAAGTCTCTTCTTCCAGTTCAGTGGGAGCACTGTCACGTCCCATCAGGGGCGCGTTCTCCCCCGGGAGTCTAGGACCTCCAAGCCAGCAGCACGGCCACTCTGCCTGCAGTGAGTCCTGCCTTTAAGTAATATTTTATGCAGCTATTTTAGGAATACAAGCGGAACAAAAGACACACAGGAACCAAATGTATAAACCAACTAAGAATGTTGCAAATTCAAAATATTGTTTACCCAACATTGATTTTTCAAATTTTCAAACACTATTGACTATAAAAAGAAGTTTACAGACCATTTGTGCCAAGCCATGGACAGCCCGGTGCCACACTTCCTGTTTTACCATCTCAGTCCCGCCTGGCAGGTGCGTGTTCGTCTCCGTATTCTGCAGAACTTCTTAGGTCTGTCAGCATAATTTATGTCACAACCTGGAGAAATAAAATAAGGAAAAATGGGGTAAAATTTTAATATATGGCTTCACAACTCCAGACTTCTGGAAGCATGACTTTTAGGATTCAGGCAAGTGCTGCTGACAGCCATGCCTCAGAGCTGCCTGCGCTGGGAGCGACTCTGTTAGCAGGGAATTGGGTGAAGCAGGTGGGGCCGGGCTGCCACGGCCATCACAGAGCCTGCGGGGCGGTATCCCAGGACTCTGAGGATGCTCTGGAGAAAAGTGTCTCTCGTTCTACTTCCTTTGAGAGGTAAAGGAGGAAGAAGGGGGGAAGGGAGGAAGGAAGAGAGGAAGAAGGAAGGCAGGGGACACTCTCTGTTGTTTGTTACACGTCATGTATCTTTGCACGTGTTGCTAAGAACTCTCACGTCCAAGAGATCGAATCACTTCCTAGGCATGCTGGAGTGGCAGAGTTACACCCTCAAGTCCGTCAGAGACCAAAACCCCTTTAATCTGTCGGTTGGTTGGTTGGTTGGTTTTCTGACTCCACGTCCTGTTTTCTGCCTCATGCTTTACATGGGATTCTCTGCTCAGAGCTCTGCAAGGCTGGATCTTTCAGGACGACTTTAAATGAAATATTTAATGCAAATCAAAACTACAATGAGGTATCACCTCACACTGGTCAAAATGGCCATCATCAAAAGGTCTACAAACAATAAATGCCAGAGAGGGTGTGGAGAAAAGGGAGCCCTCCTTCACTGCTCGTGGGAGTGCAATTTGGTGCAGCCACTGCGGAGAACAGTATAGAGATTCCTCAAAACACTAAAAACAAAAACAAACCATATGATCCAGCAGTCCTACTCCTGGGCATGTATCTGGAGGGAACTCTAATTCAAAAAGATACATGGGCCCCAATGTTCAGAGCAGCACTATTTACATTAGCCAAGACATGGAAGCAACCTAAATGTCCACCAACAAATGACTGGATAAAGAAGTTGTGATATATTTATACAATGAAGTACTACTCAGCCATAGAAAAGAATGAAATCATGCCATCTGCAGCAACATGGATGGGCCTGGAGATGGTCATACTAAGTGAAGTAAGTCAGACGAAGAAAGACAAATATCCCACGACATCACTCGTACATGGAATCTAAAAAATTAAACAAGTGAGCTTATTTACAAAACAGAAACAGACTCACAGACATAGAGAACAAACTTATGGTTATCAAAGGAGAAAGGGGGGACAGGGAGAAATTAGGAATTTAGGATGTGCAGATACACACTACTATATATAAAATAGATAAACAACAGGTCCTACTGTACAGCACAGGGAACTGCATGCATTACCTCCTAATGGCCTGTAATGAAAAAGAATAAATTGTATAACTGAATCACCGTGCTGTACACCAGAAGCTAACACAACATTGTAAATCAACTATACTTCAATTAAATAAACAAAATAAAAGATTTTTGTAATTTTTTTCAAACTTTGGCAACTAATTTAATGATAATCAAACAAACAAAAATCCCCACCATGTAGACCAACTCTGGGCAGAATGAATACAACTCCTTGGGGCAGGATGTGACCTGCAGGTCCCCTGTTTGAGACCCTTTCCTGGGATGAATGAAGCCTGGAACACACATGTTCGAGTGGACCCGAGCAGGGCTCCGTGAGCCACACGCCCCTTCTCCCGCAGGAGCCGCCCTCCGTCAGTGCATCCTCAGAGGAGACTTCCACATCAGCCTTTGCAGCTACTGGTTTTGGCATCTGCCCCCAGTGCTGACTCACAGAGCAGAGGCTCCACCAGCCCCGTGGGGCCTCTGAGCCCCGCCCACACCACAGGGCTACTCTGTCCACTGTCCTGAGTCTTTAGAGACGAGGGGAACCTCGGTGTCTTCGTGGCCTGCCGCTCGCCTTTGCAGGCGAGGAGGCTGGACCTGAGAAAAGATAGGCAACTTGCCCAAAGCCACACATCTTGTCAGAAGTAAAGTGAAAATTGATCTTTTCCAAAGCTGGCTGATCCCTGACTCAACCCTCCCCGCCCCTCCGCCTCCTCCTCCCAGAAAAGAGGTGCAGCGGGTTGCCCGCGCCCAGAAAGCGCATCTCCGGCACCTCCCAGTTCACACCGGCTCCTTGACTCCGGTGTGCATTCGTTTCCATATAAACAGGAAAGAGAGAAATGTTATACTTAAAACTGACAAAGGTTACCACCAGGAAAACTGAGTATTTGCCAAAAAAGTTCTAATTTTACACTCGACCTACAAATTATGTTCTTGCTTCTCCCTGTGTCTTAAAATGAGTTAAATGAAATGGACTAAATAATTAAATTAAATTATTAAAATAAAAGCATAAGTTACTACAAAAGAATTAGTTGACTTTATAATATCTGAGGGCGGCAAAGACCTCTCCAAGCAAAGCCTTAGGCAAAAACCATCAAGAGAATAATTTGCTGCATAAAGTAAAAATTCTTTGTATATCTGGAAACACCATAATCAAGTTTACAGACAAATGAGTGGAAAAAAACGGCTCCAAGATAAACAGCAAAGGTTTGGTTGTTTCAATGTATCAAAAACATTTACAAATCATTAAGAAAAAGCTAAATATATACAAATGGATACAAAGGCAAACTGTATCATTGAGGGATTGCAAAGAAGTTATACAAGAAACCAATAAATACATTTTAAATGTCTGAACTTAGTTTATCAAAGATTGAATTTAAAATAATAAAGACGATAATTTCTAAACTTCTAAGGGAAAGAGTAGCGAAACTCCTTGTTGGCAAAGCTATGGAGAAGGAGGCTTCTGACTGCCCCTGCGGGAGGACAGCTTGGTGTAAGCTTTTCAGAGAATAATCTGGTCACAGGCCCTCTGGCCACTCCAGAGGCTCTAAGAAACCGTACGAGGGGCAGTTCGTCCTGTACATGAAGTTGTTAATCACCTAACTGTCACAGCAAAGAAAAATGGGAAGAAATCTACATGACCAAAAATGAACAATTGAAAAACCAAGTGATGAGATTCCATGTAACCGTCATATGGATCACGTTGCAAGGAAGTGTCCAGTGGCTCCAGGAAATGCTTCCCCTTTAATTTTAAATTAAAAAAAAAAAATCAGTCCATTGACACAAACATCCCTCTATGGACAAGTATTTGAAGATTTTCTACCAAATATCAATGATGGTTATGGCTAGGTTACAGCCAGCTGAGTGACATGAGAAAATACAATACATGTCAATGTTATATGAAGAAAAACACACATGTATAAATTATTGTAATATAATATTTTAAGTTTGTTTATAAGTATATTGTTATTATAATTTTATTTGAAAACAGAATAAAGAGTAGGCATCATATCAATATCCAGAGTATAATCTTAAGAGAAGAGAAGCAAAAATTTGTGTAAGTTATTACACGTTTTTTAAAAAGACAGAATGAGGACTGAAAGGAGTGAATAATAGAATGACACCTAGAGTCAAGGGTATGTTGTGGAACTGGGGCTGGTTTTTATTCTCTCTTTTATGTTGTTATTTTTCCAGTGTTCTTTGATGAATGTTTATTGCTTTTATAATAAAAATACTGTTAAAAGTCATTTTGCTTTCTCTTCTTTATAAAAGAAGGGAAGTAGCCTGAGAAAGGACACAGGCAATATTCGCACGATCATAGGAGGTACATTCTACTGGTCATCTGTCTGTAGAGTCCTTTCCATCGAACAAATACACTGTAACCTATAAGCCATGAGTCTCATTTTTCTTTGATATCGGTCATTATGCTTCGTGTCATCTGCAATAAAATGATTAACAACTTTCTTTGGGAAGATCATTCAGATACATGAGTTCTGTAAGAATTTCACGTACTGTATCTTCACACATAAAGACGAAGAGTCTTTACCTCTGCTGACCGACAGGAACACCTACGAGTCACTCTTCTGGAACAAGTAAGAGTAAAGCGGTTCTATTTCTGTCCCTCGCGCGGCGTTTCTGTGACCTCACTGCGGTTTCTCTGGTAAAGGGCCTGTATCCATGGAAACAGGTCTTCCACAGAGCGCTGCAGCTGCCCAGATTCAATGTCACTGCTCTACTTGGTGCCCTTTTTGGAATTGTCACCAACGGGTGATGCTGAGTTTGGATCGTTCACAAAGTTTCATCTGCCAAGTAAAATAACTCAGAAGCTGCCACATTGGGCAAGGCATTCGCCTCTTCTGGAAGTTTCCAGACCTCATCTCTTATATCCCAAAGTCAGCTCTAGAGATGGCTTCAGTTCTGACACCAGGCGCAGCTGTAGCCCAGCCTGCTCTGTGCACTGAAGTCCTCCAGGGCCTTGAGCTCCCCAGAAGCTCCCAGGTCCGTCTGGGCCTCTCCCCTCTCTTGTCCCCGCCCCGCCCGTCTCCTCTGCCCCTGAGACCACTCCCCAGGGCGCCCAGAGGCTCAGCTCTGCCTCCCACTCTGGCAGGGTTTCCATCCCGCCCTCTCTTTTGCGCTTGTCACCCGCGTCCCTCCCCCTGTCCTTCCCCAGGTTGCAGGGAGGACCCCTTGCTTGCTTGCACGAGCTCCCCCCCTGAAGAAGCAAAGAGCACGGAAGCTTGGGCTCTGGATCCACAGCCTGGGTTCCAATCCCTGCTCGGTCTTCACTGGCTGTGGGATCCTGGGGAAGTCCCTCACCGTCTCTGGTAAAGGGGACAGTGAGGGAACCTGGCTCCATGGATGTGCTGGGGTCGAGATGCACGTTTAGTGTTTCAGGTGCTGAGCACGGGGTCTGCAGGCAGCAGATCCCGCGCGGGGCGAAAGGAGGCAGCGCCATTTCCGGAGCCTCTCTTTACAGGCGTTTTATGTACGTCTTAGTTCTTCCCTAGAAAAATCCTCTGACGTGCGCATTACCGACATGTTATACGTGAGACGGGGCTCAGAGAGGTTCTGCAGCGCGCCTGCGCCCCGGGGGGACTAGCGATGTCCCAGACCCACCTCCTCCCAAACCGCACCCCTCTGCCCTCCCCGGCCTCTCAGTTCCAACAACAGAGATACTGCCTGACCGGAGCAACTGCCCGAGCGCCACTCCGTTGCACAGAAATAAATACAGTGACCGCCAATGAGCGGGTGCAATTGCCATGTGATTAGGTACATTGATCTGTAGGATTTATTCACGTGGCTAATAAATAATCACAACTAAGTAAAAGAAAAAAAATCCTGATTAATGAATACGTAAATGCAGCCACCGAGGAACCGGCGTGGGGCTGTGTGTGAAAGGTCTGAGCGAGCACGGGTGTTCCTCCCCGGGAACGCAGACAGAGGGGGCTTCGGAGTGCCCTGCGGCTTTTCCACTGCCCTTTCATTTGTAAAGGGCTGGCTGCAGAACTTGAAGCTGGAGTTTGAATTCTTTTTCCATACTGGGCAGTTCCCTGCCAAACGCCTGCGGGCGGAGTCCCGGGAGGCAGGGGCCAGTCCGGGCGCGGAGGGGGCGCCCGGGCCCTCACCCCGGCCGGCCGCGGGGCTTGCCACCCGCTCCGTCTGCGTGGGGACCAGGCCCCCGGCGCAGCGGCGCGGACGCAGAGCGTGTGACCGAGGCCACGCGGCCGCGAGCGGCCTCCTCCGCCCCGGGCGCGCCGGGGAGCCAGGCCGGGCAGCGCCTGGAGGCGGCCCCGCGGGCGCAGCCAGCCGCAGGCGTCCGGGACTGACATCCCCCACCCCTGGCCGCAGCCAGGGGCGGCTGGTGTGTCTTCACGTACCTCGACATAACCACTCAGAAACTGGATTAACGCTTCTTTCATTGACTGTGCTTTTCAGGTTTAAAGCCGATTCCCTCTCCTCGCCCAGCCCTGCCCACCCTCACCCTGCTGCCCTCCCACGCTGCGCGGGCAGGTTCCCGCAGTGCCAGCGCCGGGTGTCGGTGCCCCTGGAGGGGCCCCAGGCGCCCCACGCCTGCCCAGCCCCGCTCTCTGGCAAGTGCGACTGGGGTTTACGTCTGGGAGGGCGGGGGAGACTCCCTTCATCCCCCGGGACGTGGCGGGGGCCCTGAGCGCATCCGGGCAGGGAGCAGAGGGCAGCAGGTGTGGAAGCCTCTTTCTGTTCGGCCTCTGGTGACAGTTACCATGATTTGGTGATTAGGTGAACCACGCCAGTACAGACTGTGTGGATATGGGCAAGACAGGACATTTTTGCCACTAAAACTTGTTATTCACCAGCTTATGGCTTATACGCTATGGTAGCAGTGACAGTGACAGAAGTGTTGACTGAAAAAAATGCACAACCTAGAAACTGCGAGTCTGCCCCGCAGACTTCTGTTTTATTCGGCGGACTTTCTGATGATGTGAAGCCGGGAGACGGCCTCTCAGGCCTCTCTGAGGGACAGCTCCCAAGAGGTAAGGGAGTGGCCAGGATATGCAGGGGTCTTTGCAACAAAGACCAGGGAGTCAGAACATCGGAAGATTACTGTTACATTAAAGAAAACCGGGGATCTCAAGTTAAGGAGCCTAGCACTTTTCTCCACATGGGAAGATGCAGGAGTCTGGGCTCCTGGAAAGCATCCCTTTGATGTGCGCAGCGTCCTGTGCTTTCCCGCCCTGAGTCCCCTCAGGGGGCACCACTGTGGGCGGCTGGAGTGGCTGACGGCTTGATAGCCACACGGTCCTTTGTTTACTGGTACGGCAGGCAACATTTATCATTCACAGTACAACAGCCAGCCTGTTTGCAGCCTTTCCAGGCCTGGGGCCCCTGCCCTACCTGCCACCCATGAACTCCGCTGAGCCTCAGGGCCACTGCCGTCCCCTGGGCCCTGTCTCCCCGCAGGTAGCAGCTCCTAGGACTACCCGGTTGGTAGCCATGAAGGGTCTCCCGACATTCAAACGCACCCCTTACTGTGTGTACCCCCAGGGGTGAGCACGTCACCCACAGAGCATCTTAGACCTTCCTGTTGACAGCGGCCAAGCCCAGGAGAGGCTGCTCCTGCTCCCAGCAGGGCAGTGCCCTGGGTTTCAAGCTCCCAACCCCACGCACTCACTCAGGGAAGACGGGAGGCCTGCCAAGTGCCAGGGAAGGCTTCTCAGAGGAGGCAGCTGTTGTGCTGAGATCTGAGGAGGGTAAGGGGGGGGGTGTTTGCAGAGGGGAGGGAGGGTGAGCGGGGGTCAGATGGCAGGTGGGGCCCGGCAGGACCAGGAGTGGCCACTGGGCGTGAGCAAGGACATGGTACACAACGGCCATGCTGCGAGGGGACACTGAAGATGTGGCGGCTGTCAGAGCAGGGGTCCCAAGAGGATTCCGGTGTCTAAGGGAGGGAGGAGGGCTTGGCAGCCACCACCTGACATCCCCCGTCAGCCAGACCTGGCGGAATAGACTCAGCCACCGTCTAGGCCGTGTGACCTCAGGCAGCCCGCCGTCCTCCATCCTCTGCGAGCCTCTGCTTCCTCTGCTGCAAATGGAGGCCCCAGAGAAGAAGCAAAGGGGCCTCAGTAAAGGACAGGGCTTTGGGAAAAGGACAGAGACCTGGGAGGAGCCCCGCCTGGGACAGTTGCTAACCTTTCTCCCCCTCCGCCCCTCCCGCCCTCCCCGTCACCTCCATTCTAGCCTTCCCACCCTCTCCTCCCAACCCCTTTCCCTTTCAAAAATAAGTGCAGTTTGTAAAGACAAACACCAGACTAGATTAAAGCAAAAACTGAGTTTGAGACGGAAAAGAAAAATAACAAAAGAGGTGACCCGGGAGTGAAGTCAGCACCCAAGTGCAGCCTCTGAGGAGCTCACACTTGCTGCAGATGGACTGTGTGTGTCCCGCGCTCCCCAGCCCAGAGGAGGAAGACGTGAGCCGGTGCGAGACTCACAAGGCCCCTCAGGAGACTATCAACAAAAAAGTTACTTTCACTGATGGGCAGTGATACCTGGTTTTCCTCCTATAGTTCATCCTAGGTTTCCTGTCCATCTATCATCCATCCATCTACCTGTCTATCTGTCACCTGTCTGTCCATCTATCTATTCATCCATTCATCTATCATCTATCCATCCATCATCCATCTATCTACCCGTCTATCTATCATCTGTCCATCCATCCATCCATCATCCATGCAGATCTCCTGATGGTCTGTCCGGCACACTTTCTATTTTCATGGAGAAGGCCGGCTCAGATTCAATGCACAGAAACTCCTGCACTTCCATACTTCCACCTCGGAAGCTTGATTGTCATGAACAGAGCTGTGACCTGGGCAGAAATGCCAGCTCCACCCTCCTCCCACAGGGGTGGTGACAGTAACTGTATTGTGAGGCTTTGGACCCAAACATGGCAGGACTTAAGGAAAGGCACTTGTACGTGTTCAGGAGACAGGACTGAATGCCAGCCTGCTTCTCTAAGTCACAGTGCAAAACTGCATGATTAAAATTGTTCAGAAGTTACGTGACTCAGCTTCTGGGAGCTGGAATATTGACTTCTATGGTTATAAACTTTTAGACTTAAATTAAGCCAAATGCATGAAATAATTGCCTGGTTTTTTTTTTCGGGAGCTTACATTAGAACATGAAAATGGTCACAAAAATCCCATAGGTTAGACAGGTGTTTGAAAATGTCCACTGTGATTCAGCTCTTTGTTTCCTTCAACTCCTGAACACAGTGGAAGAAGCAGGAGAGCCGCCCCATGGCTGCTGTGTGTCTGGGTGGCGGTCGCTTGCTGCTCATCCGTGTTAGCCATTTTAATAACTCTCTTCCGTCAGTCCTAGCACTGATGGAACCTAGAGCATCCTCTCTCTGACTTCTTAGTAAGAAGTGTATCGTAAATACAGAGAGAGGATCTTCTAACTCCCACCCAGTGTTAGGACCGATGTGGTCTCCCTGTTTATTTTTGCTTTTGCTACTTTTGCTTTGGGTGTCGGATTCAAGAAATCATCTCCAGGTAAGAAGCAGAAGATTTTTGTTGTTAAAGGTGATAATGTGATATTAATACACGTCTGAGGAATCCATCATCTCTGTTGAAATGAAGTCACTTTTTTTCCCAGTTCGTTCTGTGAACCAAATTCCAATGTCTTGCCCTAGACTTCTGACCCTTTCGTTTAGTTTGGGCAGCACTCACTTGCCTCCCAGGCCTTCTGGGTGACTATCTGGTCTGTAAAACCCCTCCGTGGGACGTTGGTCTCGCGATACTGCATCTCGGTTGCTCATAGGCGGCCTGGCCCGCTTTAGTTAGGTTACCCCGCAGAGCCACACCTGATGATCACCAGAAGGCTGACCAGGGATCCATTTTATGACCCACCTTCCCGAGAACAATTTTAAAGAAAAAGAAATGCTCACTGTGCTAGCATTTTCACTGTAACCTGGTGACGTTGCTTTAGAATTATTCTGCAGTGTATTTGAATACTGAATGAGCCTTTAATCAGTAGCCTGCATTACATGTATAATCTGTCTTTGCACACGGGAGTCCTGCTCCCTCTGCTAGGGCCAGTTTACTTTAAATTAGAGGCTGAGACCCCACTCGTTTGCCCCCTTACTGACTCTCAGATCTGAAGGTGCGTTCTGGCTTCACCACCGCCCCTCCCCAGACCGCCTGGACCACAGCTCTGGTTTGCACGCTCCATCTGAGTGCTGTGGGAGGGGGGGTCATCGGGCACAACCAGGACAATGAGAGGAGACCAGAGACACGGACTGGGGCCAGATCAGGCAGGACCCTGCTGTGAATGCGAGGAAAACCAGGAGACAGTAGAGTCACGGCAGCTGAGGGGAGAAAGGTTTTCAAGGAGGTCAAGTACTAACAGCCCCAGCAGTTTAGGGCAGATGACAACAGAGCTGAAGGAATAGGAAACAAACTAACAAGCTGGCTTCCCTGATGCTAAAACTGCTGATTCAGTCTAAGAAATCTTTTTGTTAGAGCAAAGTTACAGCAGAGTTTTACAGCAACCTGCATCCTGTCGAGAGACCAAGCAGCTCATGGAGGATGGAAGAACTCAGGTTTCTTATGCCAGCAGGCCCAAAGAGTTAACACTCCAAGCTCTGGACCCCGTCTGTAGGTTAACACAGGCTTTTATAGGTTACTAGTCAAGATTTTGCAACATTGTATGCAAATAAGGTGTTAGAAATGGACCAATCATCAGGAATGAGCTTTATGCAAAGGAGGTGTTAGAAATGGACCAATCAGGAGTGAGCTTTGGGAACCAATAGCTTTTAGGGGTAAGATCCGTTCTCCTAGAAGCAAGCCTTTTTACAGAAGCGCAAAAACCGAGATAATGCCGCCAGGCCAGAGAACGGGATGGCGCCAGCGGGCAAGTAGTGGCCCTGTCTGGGGGTCCTGCCAGTCTTTTCATGGGGCTTCGCAGCTCATTTTAGCTTGCTTTTTCTCCCTTACTGCTTTTGTACTAAACAACCCCCAAAACTTTCCATTATGCTCTCCCCTCCCTATACATTCTTTACTGAAAATAGCTGTAACCTAGAGGCTATGTTCCAGGAAGGAGGTAATGGGATGATGATCAAAGAAAAGGACATACCCTCCGGAGTTCCCCTGTGATGCCAGCAGGATTCATCGAGGTTAAGAGGAACGTAGCACTCTGTAAAACTGCCTAATTGTGATCACCTTTTCTGTTCCATCCAGTTTTTCTATAAAACCTCAAGACCCCAACCACATCATGGATTTGGCCTGCTGTGAGTCCCTTTTGCCTTGCAAAGCAATAAAGCTGTTCTTTTCTGATTCTTCCAAAACTCTGCCTCTGAGTCTCAATCTGGCTATGGGGATGCAGAGGCTGGTTTTGTGGCAACAGAGTCACATCCATGGAATTTGGCAACATGGAGGGCATTGATGATCTGGGGGGAAGCCACTGCAGTGAGTAAAGAAGCCTGATTATAGTGGTTACATTACAGTCAATAGCAGGGGAGGCTTCACTAGGTCATAGAGCTGAGAAGTGGCAGGTGGCTGGAGAATTTCCTGGAATGAAAGAAATTTGATGATGTTTGTTTGTTTTAGGACAGGAAATAGAGTTTATGCTGCTGATAGAATGATGTAGAAGAAAATGCTAATGACACAGGAGATCAAGATTCTTAGAAGGAAGAGAGGAGAGGATTCAGAACACAGGTGAAAGGGTCGGCATCAGGGTGGAGCAGGGCATGCTGCCAGGTGAGAAGGAGAAGGATGCAAAGAGGCACAAAGGTCCGTGGGTGGGGAGAGGGGACACTGGGGAAGGCAGTGGGCGAGGGGGCGGCAGCACCTCAAGGACGGCCTCTATTTCAGACACCAGCTCTGGGATCTGCATGAGGCTGACTGTTCACACATTCTGTTGTTCTGAGCCAGAAGCTTCACCACACATTGAAGCAAAAACAAGGAGTGATTCCCATCCCTGAGATGTCTGTGGTCCTCACTAACTGGTGCTCCCAGGGGAAGACTGTCAGCAGAACCTTGTCTGCATCACAGACCTCTCACGCCGTGGCTCGTGACGTGGCAGGATCCTAGCGACGCAGCACCAGAGAAGATCAGAGCTGCAGAAGGCTCTCCGCTCCTCTCTGATCCACTCATTTCGGTGGGAAACCAGAAGAGCAAGCCCAAACTAACCAGCTGGAATTTGAAAGGAATGGATATGAATTTCTGGGCTCAAGTTTTTAAAAAATTCTGTACATATTTGGAATTAGAGGAAACTTGACAACTGGCATTGTATATGCGGGGGCTGATCTATTGGGAATTTCCAGTAAATGAAAACACCAGAGACCACTGGCCTCTACCCCACGGAGCATTAAATTCTCCCCGTGAATCACCCGGAAGGGAACGCCTTCATTAGCACCCAGCACAAACCATGGGACTCAGCCATCATCTGTATCTTGCAGGAATTCCTGTGGTCACTCACATCAGTGGCCTGAGAAGAAAAATTGTCCCTAATAAGCCAGCTGACCCGCAGTCTCTGGGTGAGGTTGCTCTGACCGGCCCTGGCAGGGAGAAAATCCCTCTGCAGCATCCGCATCCCGTGGGCTTGGATTTGCTGAGATTTACTTACTTTAGTAACATAATCTACGTCACTTTTTCAATAATTTTTCATCTCAATTTCTTAAGCCCCCATAGCAGATAGAATGGGGCTCTACATACAGTAAACACTCAAAGCTGTGTTTCCCCTCAGCCGTGAAATAGGACCGGTGATACCTGCGTTGCCAACCTCGCCAGGGTACCAGGGAGCACCCAGGAGAGACAATGCTACGAGTCTTTGCAAACACGGAAGTCTTCCATAGGGTATACTGAGCCCTTTCTACAGCTCTGTGCAATTCCTCAATTAAATTGGTTAAGTTGGGAATGGGTTTCTAGTTGGCTGAATTTGGGGGTGAATCAAATAAGTTTTTTGTTTCAACCTATCTTGAAAAAGTTTCTAAAACGTTTGTCCATGTTCATTCTTTAGTAACCCCATCCAGGAGGCAATGTCCCCCCACCCACACCCCGCCCGGGTGAGGAGAGGGACACGGGAGCACAGGGTCGGGCGAATGATTGCAGCTGAACAGGAAGGACATTGGCTCCATTAGTGGGTGTGTTTCATTTCTAGTCAATCTCCCCGTGAGGCAAGGCCCATGGTCACAGCAGCCATGTCTGTCTTGTTCACAGCAGGGTCCCCAGTGCCCAAGACAGCCGCTTAGCTTAGGGATGTGCACAGTAAATGTTCGCTACATGAAGAAGTTCCTGATATTAATCCTGTTTTTATCTATTTTTCTTCCAAAATAGATAATAATATTGACATTCTAATTGGTTGGAGTAGTTTAGGGAGTTACCATCTTCACAAAACAATAATTATCTTCAAATGGAAAATCAAAGTATTCGGAGAATGACCACGGATTGTGCCATCTACACACCGTCAAAACATCAAGTGAATTAAGAGCTTTTTAAAGCAACAAATCCTAACGTCTGGGGTCCCGATGGCAAAGCCCAGAGGCTCTCATTGGCTTGGGGGCAGGACTCAGGGTGCTGCAGGGAAAGTGGACAGAAGGATGCACATCAAAGAGATGGGTCAGGTTAATTGTGAAGATTAGGAAAGTCCAGACAGAAGGGGTTCCTAGGCAGGCAGATTCTAGAGACCTGAACAAAATGTCTACATCTCTTAATATCATACAGTCAAAATCATAATGAAATTACCATAACTTTGAAACAACTAGAACCAAACCACAAAAATCTTGCCCTAAATGTGCATGTAAAAGGGGTGTTGCCTTAGCTTCAGAGTTACTTAAACTTCTTTGTATTAACAAAGGTTCAATGTAAAATGCAAGGCCGCTTTGCTTCCAACAGGATCTGACTCATAGAGAGCGTAAGCAACGATGCAGATGGGGAGGCTGTGGCTGTGTCTTTGGCACATGCCAAAGACAGAGGGAGTAAACTGGAGGCCCCTATGACCACAGCTCAGTCAGAAACTCAGCCACTTCTGGGCGGTAGGATTTCTCAAAGACAGGGTTTGGGGGTGATCCCAGGAACTGCAGCTCCAAGTTCCTTGGCCTCAATTCAGAAATCACTCATCTCTCATCTCAAAGACAAAAGAGCCCACACACACGGGGATGTGGGTTACAGGATTCACAAATCCAACCACCATCTAAATGCCGCAAAGCTTGCTAGATCTGCAGCTTCAGCTATGGCTGCACAGACAGCAATGCATTAACCGGGGGAGCAATGCGCATTTTATGAAAAGCAACCCTCCCAGGCATTTTGTTAATTAAAGCTCAGAGACCTGAAGTGACTTCAATCACACAGAAAGTGACCAGAGTGGAGATTCACATGCAGGTCTTTAGGATCCACCACAAGGCAAAAAAACACCTAAATGTAACTAAATTTAATTTGCCTGATGATCATGTTGAATTATCTCCCGTACTGGAACACAAATTCCATAAGGGCAGGGATCTCTGTTTGTTCACTGGTGCATCCCTAGTACTTGGGATATAAGATGTTCAAATATTCGTGGAAGAGAGGGAGGGAGGGAGGGAGGAAGGAAGGGCGCCACTTAATCATGAGCATCTAAATGGATTAGTAGAAATACTTAGAGTTGAGGGGAGAGAGGGACCACCATGCTGACAAAAGCCAGCATGATGCCCTCGTGAAGCTCGGCATGAGCCCTGCAGCTATGACTGGGTTGTGTAGGTGGGGGACACAGGGTCTGTCTACCACGGAGCAGAGCTGGGGCAAGTGGTGGAGTCTCTGGCGGTGACTGAGTGTTTCTGAATTTCCTGTTTGAGCCCAAAGTCTCCCCTGTGCGTCTGGATCTGAGATGGAGGCCACAGAAGGGAGGCTCCTTCTGTCCACCCATCTCCTGCACCTCTCATATAACCTTCACTTTACTCAGCCTAAAAGTGATTGTGTTTCGGGTTTGTAGCAATCCAGGGGTATGTGTTGTTACATAAAGAAATTTCACAGCATTCTTAGCAGACCAACCCCTGAAAGCGGAGCGTGCGAGCCAGGTGAGCAGAAGTGGGCGCAGGGGTGAGTGTTCCAGGCAGAGGAATAGCACAGCCAGTCAGGTGGGAGAATGCCCAGAGAGCCTTCAAAGGGCTGACTGCCCACACACCTATTATACACCCATTAAACGACCAGAATTCAAAACACTGACAACACCAAATGCCGTTGGGGATGTGGAGCAACAGAAACACTCATTCACTGCTGATGCAAAAGCAAAACGGCACAGCCCCTTAGAAGGACAGTGTAGCATTTCTTACAAAACTAAACATACTTTTGCCATACAGTCCAGCAATTGTGTGCCTAGATATTTACCCAATCGAGCTGAACACTCAGGTCCACATTAAAATCTGCACATGGAAGTTTATAGCAGCTGTATTCATAACTGCCAAAACTTGGAATAACTGAAATGTCTTTCAGTAGGTGATGGATAAATAAACTGTGATACATCCAGACAATGAAATACTAGTCAGTGCTTAAAAGGAATGAGCTATCAAGCCACGAAGGGACGTGGAGGAAACTTAAATGCAGTGACTAACTGAAAGAAGCCAATCCTAAAAGGCACATGCCATACGACCCTACTTCTCTCTTGTGCGTCTTCTCTTCTCGCGGCTAACTTGTGAATTATCAAAATTTCTCAATTTAATTTCTCAGAGAAATGAGTTGCTGCTTCTGCCTAGGATGGAGAAGGTAGGAAAGAGCAGCAGTCCTACAAAAATCCTCACAAAATCGTAGCTGTCCTTCAACCAGTCAGAGTACTGAGGTCGCGGGGCAAGCAAGTGGCCTGAGGTTCACAAGAAAGGTGTCTCATAGACGTAGGATACAAACTTGTGGTTGCCGAGGGGGAGGGGGAGGGATGGACTGGGAGTTCAAAATTTGTAGATACTGACAGGCATATGTAGAACAGATAAACAAGATTATACTGTACAGCACAGGGAAATATACACAAGATCTTGTGGTAGCTCACAGAGAAAAAAATGTGACAATGAATATATGTATGTTCTTGTATAACTGAAAAATTGTGCTCTACACTGGAATTTGACACAACATTGTAAAATGACCATGACTCAATAAAAAAAGGTTTAAAAAAAGTAGAGTCTCCCTAAAAAGAGAAACAGAGCAAACAGAGGAGAAAGGCATTCCAGGTACCATACCTGGAATTCAAGCAGATAAGAGGAATTCAGACAAATTTTGTAACACTTTTCTAAAGCAAAGTACGGGGCGTGACAGTTAGGAGCTCCTGGGATTCCCACATACAAAGGGAGGTTGCCACCACCAAGGACTCTTATCCATAGACCTCCAGCTGCTGTTCATTTCTGAGACTGGAGGTGGTTACATCGACCATTCTGAGCTGATGCAGAACTGAAGGAAGGACTGGAACATGGTACAAACATTTTAAGCCACTGTAGGAATGGCAGAAACCTCTGTCACCCTCAGGACATGAGTGAAGATCCATTGTAGCTCAGAGAAGAGTAAAATAAATCCCTTTCTCCATGGGGGGAAGGGCCAGAGAGAGTCCTGGGCCCAGGATTCCATACCAATGCCATCAGATGTCTCCTGCTGTTGGGGAAGGGACAAGAGACAAGACCATTTGGCTTCCACGAGGAGGAGAAGAAGGACCACTGAGAAAGGCCCACCCCCAAGACCCAGACACACAGAGTGTGCTTAAGACTAAGGGTAAGAGGGAGGGTATAGCTCAGTGGTAGACTGCATGCTTAGCATGCATGAGGTCCTGGGTTCACTCTCCAGTATTTCCATTTAAAAATAAATAAATAAATGAATAAATAAATACCAAATTACCTGTCTCCCTCCCCCCCCAAAAAATCCAACAACAAGACTAAGGCTGGACCAGAACAGCAAAAACCCCCCACCCTCTCCCCCGCTGAGCTAGAAAGCACCAAGAACTGCGAAATTGCAGTCTACAGTTTAGAGAAGGGCAAGGCCGTGGGTAGAGAACCTGTCTGAGGAGCAGCAGTAACCTGTCTGAGGAGCAGTCTTACTAAGCAGGCTGAAGACAGAGTAGGAATATTTAGAAACCCCTCTTGCCCCCACTCTAAGGACAAAGAAATGTTAGAGGAGTCTGAAGCTGGCTGTGTACCGAAGGTAACCCTAGCAATAGCAAAATTAAACTGTAGCTCAACTCCTGACAAGATCAGCTCAACTCCCAAACTAGAAGACTATTGAAAGAAAAGATGTGTCCATTTCCAGGAATAATACCATTGACTCCAGGCTTCCCTGTCTTACGCATCCAGTATCTGGCATTTGATCAAAAATTATGAGGTAGAGAGAAAAAAAGCAAGGCAAAGCAGCCCGCCACCAAGAGGCAAAGTAATCAGGGGAACCAGTGCAAAGATAGCTCAGACACTGAAACTATCAGAGAATTTTAAGTAACTATGATTCACCTATTAGAGGCTCTAGTGGAAAAGGTAGACAGCATGAATGAGCAGATGGGCGATTTCAGCAGAGACAGAAGCAACAGAGTCAGATGAAAATGCTGTGGAGGGAGGGAGGGACGGATCAGGAGCAGGGGGTTAACAGACACAAACTATCATACATAAAAGAGACAAGCGACAAGAATTTCCTGTATCACATAGTGAGTTATATTCAACGTCTTGTAATAACCTATAGTGGTATATGATCTGAAAAGAAACTGAATCATTATACTGTACACCTGAAACTAACACAATATTGTAAATCATCTAATCTTGAATTTTTTTAAAATGCTGGAAATAAAAATATAATTGAAGAAAGTTTCCACAAGATCACTACTAGACTCAACACATTGAACATAATGGAAGCTCAATGGAAATGACCAAATTAAAACACAAATAGAACAATACTGGAAAAAAAAAAATAGAAAAGAGAACCTAAAAGCTCTGGGGCAATATCACAAAGTCTGACATAAGGGTGACTGGTATCCCAGAAAGAAGGGACAGAGAGTCAGAAGAAATATTTGCATGATAATGGATCAGAATTATCAATTTATCAATGAAAGATATCAGGCCACAGATATCAAGAAATGCAAAGAATCCCACAATGAAAAAAAAACACACCTAGACACACCATATTCTAACCACATAAAAATGAAAATAAAGGAAAACCCTGGTAGGCATCAGATACATTGCCAACATAAGAACAAAGATGGGAATTTATAGGACAGTTCTTGTTAAAGATGGTGCAAAGTAACTGCTGCAGAGCGAGAAGGAAGTTGGTCTTGACTGTCCCAGCTGACCCGTCCTCCCTGTTTAAGCCAAGCTTTGTGTGTCAAGCTGACTCACGGCTGTGACCAAGTGACCACCTTCGTCCCTTCCCAAGCACAGAGTGACCCTCCCACGCACTGCCTCTGCTGAAACAGTAACAGAAGAAAGTGCGCGTGTCAATAACTGAATTTTATTTCTAAGCAGAGTCAGGATACACTGGATAGTCAGCTGACCTGGCCAGGCACAAAGGAGGAGATTTTCCAGCAGGAAAAAACGAGAGTCAGAGTGTCCTGGAAGGAGAGGTCTTCCGGCCCAGCATGCTGAGATTGGCCTGACAGCACATTTCAGACTCAGTGGGGAATAAAATCTAGAACGAAATTTTGTGACACTTCAATGTGTCACAAAGGAGTAGGGCGTTATTATTGTGGTTTAAAAAGGGGGAGGAGGGAATTAAATAGGGATGAGAAAGATCTGTTGTTCAGTTCCTCTTGCGCCCTGCGTATTTGCATTCCAACGCTTTGTTCTCAGCCCGTCTATGTTTAAGAAGCAAGAAAGGCAGTGGCTGAGAATCCGCTCTCCGTCCACGGCTTGGTCTCTGACAGCTCTGACTTTGGAAATGTTACTTTTTACCTCTGAGTCTGTCCCTTCATCTTCAGGAGGTTATTATGAGGATTAAATATAACGCAGGGCAAGTGCTTAGCACAATGTCCAGCACACTATAAACACCCAATAAATTGTAGCTGCCTTTAGCTTAACTATTGTTTTTTGTTTACTACATTATTATTTCCATCATTATTGGATCAGTCACCTTTATCCAAGCAAAGGTATAATCGGGTAACTGCCTCTTTGCCTGATTTCTCTGGGTCTCTCCAAAGTCCAAGATACATTCCTCTGTGACTTTTCACACGCATTGCTCATTCCCCTTCCCGAGGTTTGAAAGGTGTGTGCCAGCTCTGAACTTGGGAGCTGGACAACTCTACACCGACCCAGAACATCATGTGCTCTCCCTGCGATGCAGCCAGACAGAACCTTTCCATCCCTGCCCTTCCGCCCCTGTCTGCTGCTCGTTAGCTGTGCCGGTCTTTGAGGACGGGGTACAGTGGATCAGCATGAAGTGATCATATGAGATTTAACCCACCCAGCTCTGCACGGGGCTGTAAGAATATGTCTAAGATCGTTTGGTTTGTAGCAGTTATTACCAGGCTGACCTGTTTTCGTATATACTAGCTTCACTTGCAATGACATTATATTTTCGATCAGGCGTTAGCAAATTTTTCTGTAAAGGAAAAGATAGCAAACATTCAGCGCCTTTGGGCTACACACAATCCTGTTTCCTATTCTTCTTATTTTTTTTCACAACCCTTTAAAGATGTAAAAGAATTCTTCACCCATGGGCTGCATGGAAACAGTCTATTTCCTCCAGCTGGCCCCTGGTTATCGCCTGCGGAACCTGCTTCCAGGTCTCGGGTTTCCTTTGTGTCAGGCTCTTTGGCATCGAGAAGAATTTACATTTAAACTTTCTTCTCTTTGTTACGTCACTTTAAAAGTCAATCTTGTTTTCAGAGTTTTAGGAAACCAGGCTCTTTCAGAGATTTAATGGGAAGAGAAGAGGTATTTCATTGAAACGTATTTTGAAACCCATTGTGTATACTTGCACTCACGCAGGATCTCTGTACTCCGTTAATAAAAATGTCTGAGCTTTTTCAGCTGGTTGCCATGGGAACACAGGTTAAAACAAAACGTATATCCTAAACAAGCCCCAGGCTTCCTGGCTGGTGAAACCTTTTATGAGTTGACTTTGGAGGGCGTTTCATTCCCATCAGTGCCTGCCCGTTGCCTCCCCCCTCGCTCCTCCCCCTCCCTGCCCGCCCCCTCCTTGCCCGCTCCATGGGCTCCCCAGGCCACATGTGGTCTCCTCCTCTCCCTCCCCCCTCCTCTCCCTCGCCTTTCCCTGCTGTTCTCGCTCAGAGATGAAGGTTAAACATCTGGTTTCCATCTCCCCACGCGGTTTCACTGAAGCCCAGCGGACCCAGATTTCCTGTTCATAAATCATTACTCATCTGGAACACGCCCAGGACCACTTCGGGGACTGTTTACTCAGCGTATCTCCTTTTTCAGAACTGCACCCCGTCCACATCGTTTCCAGTTGGCTGCCATCTTTTAAGCTGACCGTTTTCTCAACTTTTATTTTTAAAAAGTAGACAAAGGGGGAATTACTTTGATAAAAGTGCATCAAAATTCGAATTTGGTAAAACAAGATTTTATGATAATAAAGTCATGAAAACTGGGAGTACACATAGATGGTACTAAGAAAATATGGTATTTGATATCTCACATAAACTTGGCAGAAGCAGGGGTAGGTAACACACAATCCGAGCCGGGTGCTGGCAATGCTTGGAATGTTAACTCATTTAATTCTCACAACAAAGCTACAGAATAGGTACTGATAACCTTATTTTACAGATGAGGAAACTGAGGCCCAGAAAAGGTAAGTACCTTGCCCATACAGCTAGTAAGTGGCGATCTTTCTTTTTAATTGAAATAGAGTTGATTTACAATGTTGTGCCCATTTCCGGTGTACAGTGTAGTGACTCAGTTGTACATGTAAGTTCTTCTTCATATTCTTTTCCATCACAGGTTATTGAATATAGTTTCCTGTGCTGTCGAGGGTGGCCTTGTTATTTATCTATTTTATGTATAGTAGCTTGTATCTGCTGAGCCCAAACTCCTAATTTACCCTTACCCCTTTTTCCCCTTTGGTAACCGTAAATTTGTTTCCTATGACTGTGAGTCTGTTTCTGTTTGGTAAATAAGTTCATTTGTATCAATTTTTAGATTCCACATATAAGTGATATCACACAGTATTTGTCTGATTTACTTCACTTATTTTGATAATCTGTAGGTCCATCCATGTGACTGCAAATGGTGTTATTTCACTCTTTTATGGCCGAGTCGTATTCCATTGTATGTATACGCTGTATCTTCTTTATCTGTTCATCTGTGGATGGACATTAGGTTGCTTCCATGTCTTGGCTGTTGTAAATAGTGCTGCTGTGAACACTGGAGTGCATTTATCTTTTAGAATTAGAGCTTTCTCCAGATGTGTGCCCAGGAGTGGGATTGCTGGACCATAGGGTAAGTCTATTTTTAGTTTCTTAAGGCATCTCCATGCTGTTTTCCATAGCAGCTGTACCAACTTACATTCCCACCAGCAGTGCAGGAGGGCTCCCTTTCCCCACAGCCTCTCCAGCATTTGTTGTTTGTGGAGATTTTGATGATGTCCATTCTGACCAGCATGAGGTGATACCTCACTGTAGTTTCGATTCGTGTTTCTCTGATAATTTTCGATACTGAGCACCTTCCACGTGGTTGGGGCAGTCTTGTGAAGAAATCCCAGACAGTCTGTACCAGAGTCTACATTCCTAGATGCCTGATTTGACTGCTTCTTAGTTTCTTCAACCGTAAAACTATCCCCATTTTACAGATGGGGAAACTGAGGCTCAGAGAAGTGAAATAAATGAAACCATTATAGCTATTTTCAAATTTTTCCAAACATTGTCTCTTCTCTTAGCACTTCTGTTATGTTCCAGTGCTGCACTGTGTGGGTTTACAGTAAACATCCACAAAGGTTTTTAACTCTTCTAGGTGCAATTAAAGTTTAAAAAACTAGTCTCTCTCGGGGAGATGAGCATGGGAGGTTTCATTGTCCAGACCTGAACCTGGCGCTCAGCACTTCTGCTCATTCGATGGAAAGCACTTGGCCCTGTGGCCACACGTAACTTTAAGGGATGCTGGGAGGCAGAGTTTTGGCTTCTGTGTCTGAAGAAGAGGAGACGGGATTTTGCTGAACAGTTTCTGTCTACTGTTCCTGCACTAACCTTGTAGGCTACTTGAAAACAGCAAGTTTGTCTTGTTCACGGTCACATGCATAATGCCCAGGCCACAGCGGACATTCAATAAATTCATTTTAAATGAAAGGAAAATATGAGCATAAGCGAATTGGACTTGAATGTGAGCTGAGAAGGCTGGGGCTACATGTTCGAGGACAAATTCCCCGAGACTCACACCCCTGTTTCCTTCCCCCCACGTACTTCCTGCAGATCATTCAGTTCAGAGCCAAGGAAATGAAAAAGCCCCAAAGTTGACCAAGCAGGTGCAGTTTTCATTAGTGGGCCTGATGAGTAAAAATCATGATTATCCAAAATTTCTGGCATCAAAACTTTACAAATGTATCCCTCAAAAACAAAAGAGAAAGGAATCTGAGCCGTGTTTTAAGTAGGTGGGTTACTAGAAAACTCCCAGGCTCAGCTAAGAGAGTCTTGAGGTTTTTCTCCATCCACCTCCAGGGTGCACCCCCATATCTCCTGATCTCCCGTGCACCCCACGAATGGGCTAGACTCACAGAGGCCCACGTACCCACCTGCACCACAGGAGAATCGGTCTTTTCCCTCTCTTCAGCCTGGCCCAGAGGGACACCAGAACAGGGAAATCGCCAGACAGGCACAAGCTGCGGCCACTAGGTGATCCATCAAGGGATCCAGTCCCCATCCCACCCCCCAGGGCAATGTGTCGACAAAGAGACAGGCATGGCTTTTTCTGACCAGAAGAAAACGGCACACGTTGGACCTTTGACCAATGGATGGTGCTTCTCAATTGCCATCTTGTTTGTCTCCCCCAATTCACATCAGACCTGCGGGCATTTGGGCCCACGATGCATGTTGCAAGGGCTTATACCTGCGCCAGCTCAAGACTGTGTGTGAGAAGGAATGGTTTTGAGCAGGGATTCTGTTCTCAGAGAGCCCAGCAGCTCCGCGGTGTTACCTCTGGGTGCAGTGACCGTGTGTGTGTGTGTGTGTGTGTGTGTGTGTCTATGTATGTGTGTGTATGTGTGTGTGTGCGCGCATGCACGAATACGAGGCAGCCAAGCAGTGGACTCTAGACTAGACTAGGCAACTTGTTTAGCACCACTTTTCTAGAAATTTCCCTTTCCTGTTATCCATACAAACGTGTTGGTAGTGAGTAAGCAGGTCCTTGACTCAAACTGGGCAGCTGGGCCAATTAGTCTGTCCCCAGAAACTGAAATGAGAGAGCCGGGAGCTGAAGGGCTGCATCCCAGGGGTGGTGCCTTCTGCTGCAGAGCAAGGGAGGGGTGTATTAGGAGGTCCTGAAAGGTGGGGAGGAATAGATTGATGACGTGGGGGGGTGCCCACACGAAAAGCAGCCCTTCCTAGCAACGACTGGCTTTCACGGAAAACGCCCAGCGTGTCGAGGAGCACGCTGAGCACGCTGCTGGCAAGGACTCTAGGAAGTATTTTTTACCTGTATCTCTGTTTTACACACTAAAAGTAAACTGGCTCCAAGGGAGCAAACTCCCCCAAATGTGCTGGTTTTCCATTGCTGTTGCAACAAATACCACACATGTAGTAGCTTAAAACAACATGAATTTGTTATTTCCCAGTTTCGGAAGTCAGAAATGGCTCTTACTGGCTGAAAAGCAAGCTGTGGGCAGGGTGCGGCTCCCTCCTGGGAGGAATCCTTCCAGGAGACAGTCCTTGCCCTGTCCTTCCTTAGAGGCTGCTGGGATTCCTCAGCGCATGGCCTCCTTCCTCCCCCCTCAGAACTAGCCACACGGCGTCTCTCTGACCTTGTTTCCATCACCATGGCTTGCTTTCTGACTCTGGTCTCCAGCCTCCGTCTTCCGCTTGAAGGACTTTTGTGATTATATTGGGGCCATTTGGGTAATTTGAAAAAATCTCCCTGTCTGCTGGTTAGCAAACTTAGTTCCATCTGACATATTCACAGGGTCCTGGGACTAGGACATGGGCACCTCTGCAGGGCAGAGGGGCCATCAATCTGTCTGCATCAAGGGGGCAGAGCTAACAAGTAGCAGGGTTTGGATTCAAGTACAAGTCCAACGACAAAGCTCAGATTCATAACCATCACTTTCTGCAGCCTCTCATCTCATCACTATGCTGCTCTTCCTGCCCCTCCAATGACTTCTTGAGATGCTTCAAGCCTGCATCCAAGACCTCTTCGTCCTCCAAAGCTCAGCATGACTTTCATCTCTGCCATGGAGCGTTTCCTGAGTAAACTCTCCTAGTGAGCATCAAAGTCATCAAACCTCCATCTGCAGTCTTCCCTTCCAAGTGTTTGTAGAGTCTGGAATGACTGGAACCCAGCCCTGTGCAGCCCACCTCATCTTCTACCATATACCCATCTGGTTTTAAACATCAGGAGAAAAAGAACAAGAATAAACTTTCTTCTACAAGAAAGAACACAGGAAATGACCATTCACCTCTCACCCCCACATCTTCTCTTTGCCACATGGAAGAGCTCTGTGTCCTTCACGCATCCTCACAGGCCAGGGATTGGATCCCCGTCCGCACTCCAGGCACACACCTTTGCACATACAGCAGTCTACCAATAGGCTCCTTCCAGAGTCGCGATTCCTTTGTGTGGTCTAACTGGATCTCCATAGATACCATATTTCTATAAACTCACATGAGATCGAACTAACTTTTCAGGGGGCAGATCGCAGTGTGGACCCAGATTTAACTGATATTAACAATGATTAGAGCCGTTAAGATATTTACAACATGCTACCGCTAAACTATTACCCCCCCCCTCCCCTTTGTCTTATGCTGGAAGATAGCAGATTTGTGGGGTTTGGGAGAGCAGACCCAAACGAAAATATTTACATTTCTGCCGAGTAAAGTGGATCTTCACAGATGCAGACCCCTTCAGTCAAGTCACCCCTCCCCTTCCCGTTTTCACACTGGCTGTAAATGTGAACATGATGGCTTCTGCGTTTCCATTTATGGCACTGAAAATAAGGCTGAACAGCCTAGAACTGGAGACAGAGGTCTGCAGTGCAAAGACCAAAAGGCTTTGGGTTAGTGAGTCAACACTCCCTTTGGGCGTTGTTAGCTAGTTAGTAATTCACCTTATTACACCAGGCTCCACCCCGTATTTCTCCAGCATGTGTACAAGCAGATCATAAAAACTTGTCAAGTTGACGAGGACCAGATGAGTCCCTCTGTCAACCACACTCCCCAGCTAAGCTTCTGTGAAGGAAGAAGTGAGATGCGGGGGGAACAGCTGTACTTCGAGGAGCTGTTGTTCTCAGATCTTCCAAGGAATGAAATGCAGGGATGGGAATTATCTCAAACCAGTCACCTTACACAGAATGACAGGTATCTTCCTTAATGCTGTGGAAATCATAGACTCAAAGAGCACAGTCATATAGCCAGGCCTGCCTTCTATGCCTTTGGACATGACCCTGAGCTCCCTCGGTGTTCTGTCAATGAAATAAGCATGGTGTCTGCCCGCCCCAGGTCCCTGGGCTGTGGTGGGTATCAGTTTCACCGAGATAACGAACTTGCGCTGTGAACGCCACAGCACGGTGCGTTGGAGGCGATCTTGCCGTCATCCAAGAACACCTTTCCTGACCTGCCTCAGTATTCTCAGTCAGCTCAGGGACACCATACATCCGAGTGCAGACCTCAGGGAATTTCTAGCTGCAATAAGTTCCCGAAAAATGCGCCTGCTCCATACGGACAGTTTGGAAGTTAAGAACAATTTATAGAGTTGAAAACTTTAAAAGAACTAATCCCAAGAGAAAGTAATCCTGCATTGTGTTAATGGACCAGGTTTCACAGACTCACAAACACAAAAAACAAACTTATGGTTACCTGGGAGGAAAGGGGACAGGGCGGGATAAGTTGAGAGCTCAGGATTTGCCAATAGACACTACTGCATATAAAACAGATAAACAACAAAGACCTACTACATGGCACAGGGAACTGCATTCAATACCTTGCAATAGCCTATAAAGAAAAGTATATAAAAAGAAATACACATATATTTATAAAAGAATCACTATGCTGTACACCAGAAACTAACACATTATTATAAACTGACTATACCTCCATTTTAAAAAAGCGATTAATTAAAATGGACCTAGAATTAACTGGACACAGAAATGTAGGAAGAGTTTAATGAAATGGAAAAGCTTAAACAATGATCAAGAAAGTGAGAAGGAAAAACAGTGACTTCCAGCAAGTGGCCTGCAAGGGAGCTGGAGGGGAAAAAAGGTTATCAGACACTGTGGGGTATCAGGGAGCAGGTTTTTTCATTTTGCTTAAAGTCCTAAGAAAAAAGTTAGTCACTGAAAGATGTGATTTCAGGAGTAGGAGTGGCACATTTCAAATATTTTGGGTTAAAATAAACAGGGCCACCTATTTGGAGCCCAGTGAGCACAAGAAGTATGTAAGAGGTTTTCATTAGAATTAAATTTGCAGCTAATAGGTACACGTCTTAAAGGAAATCAGCTGGGTATGGAAACTCCTCAAAAGTAGAATATTCACTATTAAGCAAAGTTTCCAGTTGGCCTGTTAAGGAGAAAGGCTTAAGGATGGACCGTATATTCTGAACTTTGGGAAATGATTCTGCTGTGGAATTGTTCGCTGTCCAAGAGGATCTGAGGAAAAGGCAACGAGGGGTGAAGGGTGAGGGTTTTTTTGAGGGGGGGGAAGTTATTGCTGTTTGAAATATCCAAGAGAGCAAATCTGACCGAACCTTGAAATAAACTAAGAAATTCTTTGACCATACTGAAAAGTGTCAACAGACCTTTTGTGACTGCTGTTCGATTAGATAAGGCCAATAAAATTTATTAATGATTCAAAAAAAACAGAACAAGTCTCATACTTCACAACTGAACTTGTACTTACGAAAGTGCTCGGCCACAGCGGTGGCATCTTTGAGAGAGTTTGTCCAAAGAAAAGAGTGAGGCAGTCACATTGAAAGGATACCTTCCACACACGTGTGGTCACACCTGCTCGTCGGTGTCATTCAATAACCAAGGAGGTAACCACACAGAAGGTGCGCACTCTCCAACTCTCACCCAAACAGAGAGCAACTACTTGGGGGTGTATGAAACGTGCACAACTAAAATAACACACAGAAGACCAGCACCCCTCCCTCATCAAGTGTCGGGCCTTGACCCGGCCCCCTAAGTCTCAGGATTTAACTTCATCTGTAAAATGGGTTCATTGTACCTCCTCCACCATTGCTTCCCCTTTGTAGAACTGTTGTGAGGGTTACATGAAATAATGTATGTGAAACTGCAGCTCCAAAGCCAGGCTGGACCGCAGGATTTTCCATGACCGACACAGCAGGAAATGTTTTCCTTGAGATGAATCATGGCTAATTCACACAAGACCGACTTCCGAGGATGAGTGAACACTGCCTTCGGTCTCAAGCTTAACGTCCGTTATGGTGTCAAAGCGTTCAGTCACTGCACCACAATCCCCAGCAGCTCTGCTCTGGGTTAAAACCAAGCCGTATGTACTGTATAAGCACTTCCGTATAAACTGAACTTGTGTGTATTCGCATTAACAAAATCCCAAACTTAAGAAGTCATTTAAAAATAGACAGCGGTGAGGCCACTCCCTCTCAACTGACATGAGATAGCGGCGGCGGCGGCGGCGGCGGCGGCGGCGGCGGCGGCGGCGGCGGCGGCGGCGGCGGGGGCGGCGGGGGCGGCGGGGGGCGCAGCCCAGCGGCAGAGTGCGCGCTGCACGCGCCCTAGGCCCTGGCTTCGGTCCCAGCACCTCCATTAAAACTGAATAAAGATCCGCACATTTCAGACTCCCAGCTTATTTCTTCCCATTCTCCTTCTCCCCTGGTAACCGTAAGTTTGTTCTCTATGTCTGTGAGTCTGTTTCTGTTTTGTAAATCGGTGCATTTGCATCTTTTTGGTTTTTTAGATTCCACATATAAGCGATATCATATGGTCTTTTTCTTTCTCTTTCTGGCTGACTTCACGCAGAATGACAATGCTCACTACCATACATAAACTAGATAAACAGGGCCCTCCTGCATAGCAGAGGGAGCTGTAGTCACTATTTTGTAGTAACCTACAATGAGAAAGAACATGAGATCGAGCATCTGTATGTACACGTATGACTGAGACATTGTGCTGCACACCGGAAACTGACACAACATTGTAAACTGACTAGACCTCAGTAAACAGGATGCAGAAAAAGGAAAGACAACAAAAAGGAAATAAATAAGTAGATAAATAAATAAACCTAATTACTCCCCCTTCCAAAATAAGATATGAAATTACAGACACGCAAACTAGCTTCCAGCTCTAATGGTAATGTTTATAGCACCTTTTGATGGGGAGGGACACATCTCAGTGGTAGAGCGTGTGCTTAGCATGCATGAGGTCCTGGGTTCAATCCCTAGTACCTCCGTTAAAAATAATAATTTAATACCTTTTGGTAATGAGGAAAAATAGAGTTCTGTAGTAGAAAAGTAAATACTAAAGACTTAAAACAAAAAATATATAATGACCTGTGCAGTTTACTAAGAACCTCCCACAGACATTAGCTCAATGAACCCCTTCAGCAGATGAGAAAACTGAGGGGCAGAGAGGGTAAGAGTTTCCTCGGTGCCACGCAGACACTTGGTGCCCAACCCGAGACTCAAATCCAGTCTCTTCCACTCCAAGGCCCGTGCCTTTTCCCTCGAACTGCAGATTTTTCCCAGTGAGACCTGTCTCCAACCTCTTAACTTACTTCTTGGCACTTTTTGCCTTGTTACCTGATAAAAGAAACATTCCCATACTGAGGTCTGGAGAAGGCATCCTGGCTTCGACGTGAGTTACCTTGAATTTGATGCTGACTATGGTTTTCTCAACTGAAAATTTTTTAAAACAAAACAAATGCAACAAAATCCACAACGAACAATACGTAAGAATAGCAAAGACAACAAGCAGTGTCTTCCAAGAGGGACACCCAGGGAAGCATTAGAATCCGCTCCGCGCCTGTAACCAGGGACGCGCCTGCGGGGTCAGCCCCTCCTTCCCGCGTGTAGGAGCCGGTATTTGCATTTTCTGCATGTACAGTGGGAGTGATGGCTCTCCCCTTAATCTGACCCTTCAAGGCTGCATTTCAATCAGCATTTATTTCTAGAAGGATAACAAAGAGAACCCTCTGCAGCAGGGTCTTTGGTGGGGGACTTTCAGGCAGGATGTGGATGTGAAGTTCTCAGCTTCTGGGCTCATCTGCAAAGAGCCGACTTTTACCCCGAGCCTCATTGTCTCTGGTCCGCCAGTCCTGCTGTCTTGAGCCCCTGACTCGGGTGCCATGGTCCATGGATCCATGTAGATGCTCCTCTGCTGCCACTTCTTCCCCCGGGTACCAGGAAAGCAGTGAGTGTGGGCAGGACGGGGTGCCCAGCACACAGCTGCTGGCTGTCGTCTTCCTCCCCGTCAGGCCTCCTTCACGCCACGTGGGCAGGGTAATGGCACAGAGCCCTGCCTCTAGGTGAGGCTCTCCCTTCTCCGCTCTCCCTGAGGACCCCCTGAAGGGTGCCGTCAGTCACACAGCATTGACACAGCGGGTAGAAACATCTGGTCATCCAGTTCCGTTTTTCTTCTCTGTCAACTGTTAGAGGTGCAGGTCGAAGGGGCGGTGGCTTCATGGCAGAGTAGGAATGTGAGTTGCTTGCTCACTGCAAGTGCCGGTGTCTGCAGACCTTGCTCACCTTGACCCAGGTCTCCCACTGAACGGTGGAAGGATGCTGAGGACACCTGACTCAGGTGAGCTGGGAAACATCCAGTTCATAACTGGGAACCTAGGTGGCATGGCCACCTTGCACTTAATAGCGTGGCAGGCGCTGTTTCCAAAGGAGAGTCCTTACCTGGTCAAGAGGATGTGGATGGCTCAAAAACCCACAGGGCCTCCGCGGTGACTCCGTCCATCCACTCCGGGCTTGTCGCTGGGTCTGCCACACCCACAGGAGGTTTGGGGAGAGTGGCTGTGCTGGTCAAAGAGACACATTAGGGCACCCCACCGGTCCCCATCTGCTCGCTCCATGTGTCCATCTTATACAGAAGCCTTGAAAGAAAAGAAGCTAATAGCAGGACAAATAAATTTAAAATCTTTAAGGCCTGAAGTTTACAAAGATAATTTTGGAAGAAATAAAAAGGGTAAGTAAACACTCTCAAAAGTTTTTACACTTCAAAAGGAAAAATGAAGTGGCCACACTGAGGTTCTGAACAACCAAGATGCCATGAAGAAGGATTAAAAGAGTACACAAACTTTTAAAATGATTCAAGCAGAATTAAAAAAAAAATGATTTAAAGACTAATGATTCCAGAAGAAAGCTGAGAAGAGCCAGGGGCAGGCATGAAGTCACATGGCACCCAACGCTGAACTTGGCAACGATGTGAAGGACCTGCCAAGGGGTCCACACGGCCCTCCGACCCCCAGTTTACAGGGGAGACCACGATGCCTCAGGCTGGCTCCCAGTCAAACACTCAGCTCCCTGCCTGGTTCAGGCCTTGGTGTCTGAGGCCAGTTTGCCCTCAGCGGGACTTTGGCACATGGCCGCTTGCGTCCCTAGAGATGTCCTAGTAGCCTTTCCCGGCCAAGCAGCCAACTTCCAGTCACTTAGTCACCATTCTAGGCATGTGTGTTAAGCAAGAGTTTCTGTGGCTCTGTGAGGGGCGTACACACGAACTGATCCAAATCCTCGCTCTCAAAGACTCACAGGATGATTAGGAATAAAAGTTACGCACAAAAATTACTGAATCCCGAATGTCTGACCTTCAGCCTTGATCGTTTCCCGTCTGCATGGCAGGATTTTCCTTTGGTTCCAACCAACTTGGAATGAATGTCCCTTTTTTATAGTTTTACTCAAAATATAAAGGCTCACAGAGGACAATGCATTACATGTAGAGCGTTCCACTGAAAATGTCCCCACCTGCCACCTACTCACCAGATCTCTCTCCTGGTACCCGATCACCGGGGGCTTCCCTCCTGCCACAGCCAGGGGCACCGAACCGGTGTCTGAGATGGAGACTGGCATGAAGAAAGGCTACTGGGAGGTGGGCTGGGGACCAACTCTGCCATCTCTGAGAATGGTCATGATGATCAGGATGGAGGAGATGACAGTGAAGACAGTGACAAAGAGGTGAGCAGATGACAGCAATCGGATGGAAGGAGTAGTTCTCATGAGGGTGGGCTGGGGGTAGGGCAGTAACAGCTCTGGGCGGGGGCGATGGGACCAAAGATGACAAACCCATCCCACTGATGGATTCGAAGAAAAACCCTTGAGAGGACGGAGGCAGAGAGCGTTCCCCAGAGCAGAAAGCCAGTTTTTAAGCAAGGCAAACAGGAGGAAGAAAATCATTCTGAAAACTGATTAATGAGTAGACAAAGAAGACGGGATATAGATATACAAAGGAGAGTGACTCAGCCATTAAAAAAGAATGAAGTTTTGCCATTTGCAACACCATGGATGGACTTGGAGGGCAGTGAGCTAAGTGAAATGTCAGAGAAAGATTAAATACTCTATATTATCACTTACACGTGGAACCTCAAAATTACAGCAAACTAATGAATATAACAAAACAGAAACAGACTCACAGACACAGAGGACGAACTAGTGGTTACCGGCGGGGAGAGAGACGTGTCGGGGAAGAAAGCGGTGGGGGAGTAAGGTGTAGAAACTGTTACGTGTGAAACAAGCCACAGGGACACACTGTACAGCACCGGGGACGTGGCCGCTGTTTACAATAACTATAAACGGGGGACACCCTTTGGAAATTGTGAACCTGAACCACTGTGTTGCACACCTGTCACTCATATTGCACACCAACTGTACTTCAATTAAAAATACGCATTGATGGTAGGAGGGGAGCTTGCTGGTGGCAGCAGTCACTCAGAAAGCACGGGGAGAGGTTTGGGAAGGAGGGAAGAAGAGGAGGGTAGACATCGAGAGAGGAGACTGTGGGCGGTGACCAAAGATAAAGCCTCTCGCGGAGCCAGCGACCAGACAGCTGGCACTGGCCGGGCCGGAGCCTCTGCAGAGTGGCCTCTGGGCGGCTGGTGGAACTTACAGGCAGCCTAACTCGTTACTGCTACCCCTGCAAGTTTCAGCCAAATAAGGCTGTCTTCCAGACCCTACCAAAAGGAGAAGAGACCTAAATGCTGGGGTGTCAGAATCAAGAAACAGAAGACAGAGGGGCACCAATGACCCCTTCTCCCATGACCTGCATCAAGAAACGAGGAGGACGTGCCCTGGTCTGGGCATCCTGCCAGCAGAAGGGTGAGGCTGGGGACCGAGGCCCCGTCGCACCACAGTGCTACCGCTGCTGGGCTCCCGCACGCCTCCCTTTCTCCACATGCGGGCCACTTAGAGCTGGGGTCGGCCGCTTGGTTCTTGGGCCCAAGGACGACCTGGGATGCTGAGATACGTGAAGCCTCTGCTCACAGCCCCTGGGGTTTCCCTGGCTACAGAACCTCGGTGAGCTGCCTCTCAGCTTCAGACCGCAGTACCCAGGATGTCTACACTGCAGCCTGGCATCTCTGAGCCAGACACTCTGAAACCCCTGCCTGCCTAATGTGACCCTCAAAACTCACTTTGTTTCTAGTAACTGACAGCTGACCCGGGGATCTTGCCCTCAAGTAAGACATGGCTTCTGACACTGGGGGGTCAGGTCACGGGGCAGTTGTCACAGAAGGAACCCAGAGCCCGGGCAGATCCCCAAACAGCATCTGTCACACGGTTGTTTACCCTGGAAACAGAGACTGCACTTGTAAGTATGGTAACAGAGATGAAGCTGATGGGGGAAAAACCACAATAGATACACGTCCTGAAAAATATAAAACCACGTAAACAAAAGGAAAGTGGTACATACTTTAAAAATGTGCAATATTTGTGAAATTCATTTAGTAAATAAGAAAATCTTTAAAACAGAACAATAAACAGGCTGAGAGAAAAGCAGACAAAGGACAAACAGGCAAGACAGACACTCAGACCGTGTTGAATGTTGAATTCAAAAGCCAGTGTGCCCGCTAGCAGCTTCGTGGCTCAGGACAACGTCAGAACCTCTCTGAGCCCCCACTGGCCATTCTACAAAATGAAGAGCTGTTAATAGGCTCCCTTCCTACCTCCCTGCTTCCCTTGACATAAACCTAACAGCTCACAACAACACAAGGTGGGAGGGGACTGTCCTGCCATATGAAACACAACTGTGTCATTTGCCTGCTTGTGTTTTGAGGCAGTGTCCCTCTGCCTTTACTGTGTTAAATACACACTCTTTTGCGTGACATGCAGGGCCCCCCTCTTTGGCTCTCAGCCCAGCCTCATCTCTACCGTAGGGAGGTCCAGCAATGACAAAGGCAAGGGCCCTGAACACCTGCTCTCTCCAAAGCCATTAAGTGTCTGCACGTGCTCAAGCACGTACGTCACTGTCACCGCCATTGGAACAAATATCATCTTGTATTTTACCTTGTCTGTACATCAGCCTCTAAATGCTATTTAAGAGCCAGGACCAAGAGTGTTCATTTTCTCATCCCTACTGCCCTTCCCAGGGCCCGCCTGGCAGCCGCCTCTCCAGCCTGTGCGTGCCTTTATCCGAGCTCTGGGTGTATTGCAGTGCGATCGTGGTGCGCGTGTCTGTCTCGCCTACTGGACCAGGCAGAGAAAGACTCCACCGTCCCCATCGCTGTCATCACAGTCCACTGAGTGATGCACACACAGCCTCCAGTACCGAGTACCTGGAACCACACACACCAAGACCATCATTAGACATTAAAGCTCACACGTACTCCCACCCACGCCAGCACGACGGTTCTCAGAGCTGCTTGGGTTTTGTAATTACCAGGTATGACGGTGACCAGAAGAGGCCAGGTCCCCAAGGCCAGCGTGAAAAGGAGAATCTGCTCTGAGCATCCCTTCTAGAAGCTTCTTCCTCTGGGCACTTCATTTTCCTTGTGACCCTAAATGCCCAGCAGACCCAGTGCACCCACTGCAATGTATCTTGCACTCTGTTTATTCCTTATGAAAACAGTCTTGCTGAACAGAAAGAATCTTCAAACTCCGGCAACCCTGAGTCAGGCACGTGTTTACAATAAGCCCCGCAGACCTTGTCATCTGTTCCGTCCCTCTGATAGGGTCACGTCCAATGATTCAGAGGTCAAGTTGGGATTTACTTCCAGGCCACAGCTCAAAACTTTGCATAGCCATATACAGCAGGCCAGACATGGTAATGATGAATTTTACTTAACTCAGTGCATCTAAACCAGAGATTGCCAACTGGTGGCCCAAGGGCCAGGTTTGCCTGGAGGACATTGATTTGGCAGCCATGTATTTTTTTTTATTGACATGTAGTCGGTTTATAATGTTGCGTTAGTTTCTGGTGAACAGCATAGTGATTCAGTTCTATATATATATATATATATATATATATTCCTTTTCATATTCTTTTTCATTATAGGTTATTACATGGTATTGAATATAGTTCCCTGTGCTGTTCAGTAGAATCTTGCTGTTTATCTGTTTTATATATAGTAGTTTGTATCTGCATATCCTGAATTCCGACTTTATCCCTGCACCCGCTCCCGTCCCCTCTGGTAACTACAAGCTTGTTTTCTTATCTGTGAGTCTGTTTCCATATTGTAAGTAAGTTTATTTGTCCCATTTTTTAAGATTCCATATATAAGTGATATCATACAATGTTTGCCTTTTTCTGGCTGGCTTACTTCGCTTAGTATGACAATCTCCAGGTCCATCCATGTTACTGCAAATGGCATTATTTTATTATTTTTTATGGATGAGTAGTATTCCATTGTGTGTGTGTGTGTGTGTGTGCACGCACGCACCACATCTTCTTTATCCACTCATCTGCTGATGGACATTTAGGTTGCTTCCACCTCCTTGCTGTTGTGAACAGCGCTGGCAGCGGTGTATTAACCCTTTAAACCTGAATGCCCATCAGATGGACACTTCCCTGTACTCCTCAAGCCCTAGCAGACCCCCCACCACAGCCTTGCTCGTCTATGAAACCTGCCAGGCTCTTGAAGGGATTTGTATCCGTGAGGCCACCCACCCCTGCACGCTAAGCGAGCTGCAGCCACACCGGGGGGGCTGAGACTGGGGGTAGTCTCTGATGCAGTCACAATGGCTGCTCTGGCTGCTTGCACACGTCCTCCTGGGGACTGTCCCATTGTGCCCACTCTGAAAGCCCGTAGGGAGAGGGGAGGGGGCCCCCAGAGCCCAGATGCCTGGAAAGGCGCGCGCCCGCTGTCAGCGCGAGGGCAGGAGGGCGTGGCCTCAGGAGCCCCAGGCTGGCGGGGCTCTGTTCCAAAAACCCAGAATTAATTGAGAGAGGGGTCTGAGTGCCAGCTTCTGCCAAACAAGGGAATCAGAGTCCCCGTGAGACCCAGCAGCCAGCTCCCCTCTGCTCCGGGCGGAGGAGATCTCCCCGGGGGCCGAGCCGCGCGCGCCCGCGCGCTATTTTCAGCCCCGGCTGCGCCCCGCGGCGGGCGCCCGGGTGGGGTCCGGGTGCGGGCGGGAGCCGGCGGCCGCGCGTGTCCTTAAAAGGAGCGAGGATGTCGGACCTGCCGGCTGCGGGGACAGGCGCGCGGACCCCGGAGCACGGCGAGTTTCCATCCTGGGGCGCTCTCTGGGACCAGTGACCCGACGAGGACCCCCGGGCAGCATCCTTGATGTGGCAGCGGGCTTTTATTTTGAAACCCCCGTCAGGACAGGACTCAAGCCCCTGTGCACGCTTTCGCTTTCGGGTGGGTCCTTGGAGGAGGGACCAGCCCTGGGGGATTCGTTTGTGGGGGGACTTGAGCGCCGCCCGTATAAATTCCCTTCAGACATTTACTTTACAAATCAAAGCTGTTTGGCCTGTTGGCTGGAGCTGGATGCTAAACAGACCCCGTCCTCGGCGCGGACATTCCCCAGGGCGATGCCCCAGAAACAGGTTCCTGAATGTATTCCAGGACGGCACACAATGAGTAGGGTAAAACAGAACAGAATTAGAAGCTATCCTAATTTGGGACCTTTATTCCAAATAGTATAAAACATGCTTGAGGTTTTGTTTCTGGAAATGGTTAATGTTTGTGTTTGTTGTTCTAAACTTGTGTTTAATCGGGAGCAGCGTAAGTCCACTTGATGAAGTGGGAAATTCAACAAACCATTTATCGTGTGTGAATAAGGGCCAAGTACGCTACCATCAAAGCCCTCTTGTGCCCCTAAAGTACAAGAAAACAGAGATGGAGACGTTTCTGACGTCATTCTGCACAGCCCTGAATGCATGCGCCCCCATTATACTGTTCCCCAAGCATCACCATGGGTCCCAAGCACTAGCTCTGGCCCCGGGGTGAGTGAAGACCACCAGAAAATCAAGAAGGTGGGGATTAGGTGTTACCTGGAGGGTCGGGCGCTCCACCAGGGTCCACGTCGAGAGACGCAGCAAAGCAGGTATCCCACTGAGGCAGCTGACAGTCATGGCTTGTCCTGGGCCACGGTGAGGGAACCACAACAGGCAGGAAATACAAGTCCTATTAGTTCAGCTGCTCTCTTTAAACTGAACTGTATAGCTTTGTTTCTGCTGTTCTGGTTTTTCTTTGGAAAATATCTAGTTAATTTAGAAGAGTAAAGCGTGTTCTGTTGGGCAAACTGCACACGGTTTGTGGAATAGCACAGCTCCCTGCGTCCTGGATGTGCACACAAACCTGTGCGCACACAGCCATGGATACGGTCAGCCCATGTCCCCCGACTAGGCCCAGCTGACCTTCACGCCCTGGGTCCAAACGGAGATGGGCTGGTTTGTCTAAGTGGTGTCCGTCACCTTGCCAATGACTGGCTTAGGAAAGGCCCCCTGAGCCAGTTCTGAGCACTGGAATTCCGAGGAAGGGGGCACGCTCTCTCACTCCCCAGAGCCACCAACAGAGATGGTCTTCATTTTCCTTTAAATATTGCCATATCCAAATGAGACCATCTCCTTACCAGCCCGAGGGAGGAGCCCACACTGCAAATAGCACAGAAAGATGAGGAGAACCTGGGTCCTTGGTGGCGTCATTCAACCATCTGACTGACCAGCCCCGCAGCCCACACTCTGGCTTTCCTGTGAGGTGGGAATGAAAAACAATCTTCACAGGTAAAGCCAGTTCAAGATGGGGTTTCAATTCCTGGCTGCCGAGGGCATCTGATACACAGGTCCGTATCCGCACTGATCTTCTCGGGTCTTCCCTGCCCGCCTCTCAGCCGCGCTCAGCACAGCTGCGCATGCTGTTTTCTTGAAACACTTCTTTTTCATGCTTTCCAAGATCCCATTCTCTCCTGGTTCTCTTCTTTTTTTTTTTTTTTAACATCTAACATTTATTTATTCTAGGCCTTTTTTCTCAGTATTTTGTATGCATTCTCCTCCCCTAGGAGGTAAAGACTATTGTCTTAATATTGCGTTCTTGGAAACTGAGGCCCAGAGAAGTTAAATAACCTGCCTGAGGGCACAGCTTGTAAGTGGTGGAGGTGGGTTCTGAACCCAGACGATGTGACTCCAGACCACACCTGTCCTGGTTCTCTGCTAACTGCCCCCGATGCTCCGTCTCAGACTCCTCGGCTGGGCCTGTCTCCTCGGCTCAACCTCTAACCATTGGTGTGCTGAGGGGCCCATTCTGACCTCCTTTCCCTTCTTTACCTACGTTCGCAAACTGGGTTATCTCATTTGGACTCACGGCTTAAAATATCATATTGTCCCCAGACTGCCAAATCCGGTCCCAGACACTGCCTGGAGCTTTAGCTGCCTTCCTGACATTGCCACTTGGAAGCTGAATAGTCATCCCAAATTAAATGCACACCGGAGAACTCTTGATCTTACCACCCAGTTCTAAAAAGAGGCGAATGGCACGCCCAATCACCAGTTCTCCCTCACTTTTCTTCATTTCAGTAAAAGGCATCTCATCAACCATGTAAGTCCTTTTCCTTACCCATGGGCCTAAGTCATCAGCATCTTACTGACTCTGCTCCCAAAATAGGTGCAAACCCATCCTCTCTCCTCCATCTCCTCCGCCTTCTCCATCCAGGGCTGCAATTCCTGAAACTCCCCGCCGCGTGTTGGCTCCAGCCCCACTGGCCAGCTTGCGATTTCTGCAATGGGCCAGACTCAACCTGTCAGACTCAGAAGAACCTCTGGCCCAGCCCTGCTCCCGGCCTGGGATCCTCTTCCCTCAGGTCTCCCCATGGCTGGCTCTCTCTTGCCTTTGGGGTTTTAACTCATAAATCAATTCCTCAAAAGGCTTGCCTTAACCCCACCGGTAGGTCCTCTCCCCTCGCTGACTCTCCCTCGCTCATTGAGAGACCTGCCCACACGGGCAGGGCACGTGTATGGTTCACCCCTGTGTCCCGATGCCTTGTGCGGTACCTGGCACACCGGGGCCCAACGAGCATTTGCTGAGTGAGTGGTTGAATGATTTAACGTGCACCAGCCAGGCTCTAGGTTGCAAGCGCAGAAACTTAATCAGGTTAACATACCCCGAAAACCATGTTGCAGGGAGCGTGCTGAGGAGCTCTAGCAGCAATAGGAAGACTGCAAAACCAGGTTCAGTTCCAAAACCGGGCAGGAGCCGGGGAACCGAGCAGCCAGAGCTGCAGCCAGAATTCACACCAGAGACAGGTCACAGGCCCGTGCCTCTCTCTGGAGCCCCGGACCGCTGGACACCAAGTGGTCCTTTACCAAAGCAGTTTGCCGGCCTCCACCTGCTGAGCACACCGCGGGCTTAAGGGAAGAGCTCAGAATGTATGCTCCACCACTGAATCTCCTCGTTTCTCCTGTTACAAGAATGAGGACTGCAGTGTCTGCTGGAGCCTTCTCTCGACGACTGTCTCTAGTCCACGGAGTTTTATGTCCTCAGCTCGGTTTCTATGGGTTCCTGTCTAAACGAGCAGGCAGGCAGCGCTGTGTGTGCCGTGCTCCCTGGCCGCTCCTGCGTTCACCTGCGGCCACATGGTCGCTTGCAGGTGTGCTGACAGCTCTCCGGCCTCTGGGGCCCACGTCTCCCAGCTTCTTAGATTGAGAGATTTCTCTAGCAACCCTGTGGGCAGGCAGCCTGGAACTGCTGACACTGAACACCCCCAAGGTAACCCCAACTAAAGGGGATAAGAGTCGAGAAATAAGCAAGAAATACCAGATGATCTCACTTATAGGTGGATCCTTAAAAATGACACAAATGAACTTATTTACAAAACAGAAACAGATGCACAGATGTAGAAAATAAACTTATGGTTACCAGGGGGAAAGGGGGAGGGGGGATAAATTGGGAGTTCAAGATCTGAAGATACTAACTACTGAATACAAAATAGGCAAACAACAAGTTGCTTCTGTAGAGCACAGGGAACTGTGTTCAATATCCTGTAGCAACCTATAATGAGAAAGAATCTGTACACGCATACATGTGTGAGCATGGATGACTGGAGCATTGTGCTGCACACCAGGAACTGACACAACATTGTGAACTGACTATACTTCAGTAAAAAGGAAAAGAGAAGAAATAAAAGAAAAAAGAAAAAATAAGAGGAAAAAACCCCAAAGATCATGAGTTGAAAAAAAATAGCAAGAAAAAGCCAGAAAAAAAAGAGAGAAGCGTCCAGCCTCCCTTTCTTCATCACATTCCCCCCCAGTTCTGGCCGGGGCCCCAGCGGGACGCAGCCCCGTCGTTCGCTGCCACCGCAACACCTCAGAATTAACGCCTCTCTCATTGACTTTTCTCTGTCTTGCTTCTCAAGTCCCTCATCTGTGTTTCCCACATACCTTCCCAAACAAACTACTGGTCACCAAAACCTTGTCAGGGTCCACTTTTAGAGGAACACAAGCCAGGACTGGCTCACACGTGACCCGGCCAGTCCATGAACCAGGACGCCCATCAAACACAACACCCCTGATTTGAGTCTTGAAAAACAGAAATGTTCTTTCTGAAATAGAGACTCCACCTGTTTTTTGGTGTTGTCTAACTATTTCTGTTTCTAACATCTCCTGGAAAATTAGTGTGAGTATTGGTACTTCAGCATTCCTCCTGAATTCAAACATGCTTGGCTGGTCCCCTCTGCAGGTGCCCAGAGCCCTTCTATGGGATGGCTTTTTGCAAGCCTGGCCTGAAGGCTTTCCCAGACACCTCTGACTTAAGGCAGGAAAATCTTATCTATCTGCCAGGTTGAGTATTGCTTGGAAGGTGTCCCCTTCTGCACAGAGGTCCTTTCTCTTTGTTTCCCATTACCCACCACCAAGTGTCTTTGGGCTGTAATGACTGGGTTTTAAAATATCCTTCAGTATTTCACTCTTTGGCTCTTCTATGCCCACCCTGTGGGTCACAGAATCAGGAATAAAGAGGAAAGGGATCTTCGAACTGGTTCTACTGAACACTAGGACCTCCGAAGGATTGTCCGGCTCTGAAGTCCAAACAAACAGGAAGACCCTTGGGAATCCGACGGCACTGAGAACAGCCGACCCAGCACTTCAGCGGGGGTGGGGGGTGCGGGAGGCACGCGCAGCATCAAGCTTAGACCCACGAACTAAAATCGGAGAAGGAGCGGAACACTGGGCAGCCCCCGACCGTGGCCCGGGGGCTCAGCGGCCCCCCCGCTTCTCCAGAAGCCACGCCCCGACGGGTGGACTCAGAGGACAGCCAGGTCCAGCTGGAGATCGGACAATGAGGGAAATCTGGCAGCAAAGTCTGCACCATTCCCTGAAAGTGAATCACCGTGGGGGAGAAATTCAAAACTGATCTTGAAGGTTCATGGCAATGGCTTCCTCCAGAAAGACTGGCACCCATTCATACTCTTGATTCTTTTTAACTCATGTAGAAAGTTGTATAGGGGGTAGGACCGGGTGGGGGCAGGGGCAGGCGGGGGTAGAAGACACTTACAGCCGCAAATCCAGCAAAGTTGATGAGAGGACTGAGATGTGCAAACAGTAGGGTCCAAACAGATGTTCCAGTGCCCTGGCCTCGAGCTCTGGGTCACCATGACTTTCTCAGATTCAGCCTCCGTTAGATTGCGGCTGGGTGAACTGGACCACTCTGACCCTCTGTTTCATCATCTAGAAAACTAGTGTGACTGCTACCAGGTGGCACTGGGTGTGAAGCACCCAGTACAGAGCCTGACACACAACCCCTACTGGATAGAGGTAAATGGTGTTAATTAAGCTCACACTACCTTCTAAAACAGCCCCAGACCTCAGTGCATTACCCCAGTGGAAGTTTGGTTCTTGTCACAAAATTCAAAACAGGTGTTCTTCACTGGCAAGCCACTTCCATCCACACAGCCAGGCTGGAAGTTCTCCAAGACCACCCTAGAAAGAGCTGGGTGGACCCCCGACCAGGGGCACGCCACCATTCGGGAGAGGATGTGGAGCTCGTGTGTGGATTGGCAAAGAACAGGTCTTTGGAAAGAAGTCCACGGCTGTCAGAGGTCGGGAGTCCTGCAGCTCAGGCCAAACTTCTGCTGAAGGCAAAGTCAGGACAGATGATCCAGCAGGGTTTTGTTTCAGTGCTGGTGTGGAAATAAATGTGTGAAAAACTGAACACAGAAATTACATCCTTTCTTGCATATTTTAGATCAAATATACCTGGAGCCCCTCTTCATTTCCTCTGCTGTTGCTCTGGTCTCGATCCCCATTGCTTCCCACCTGAATTTCTGCCACAGCCGGCACGGGCGTCACCACCCATCCCGGGCTGCAGCTGGGGGATGGACGGGGAGGGTTTGAGGTCGCTGCTGGGGGAAGAGGAACTCTGGGGCTTGTTAAGGGGCACGTGATGAACTCAGACCGTGGAAGTGTGAGGAAGCTTCTCTCTGGCCTCCTCAAGGAGACTTTGGTCTCTAACGGGTGACGAGGCAGCCTCACCCACACCACTGGGGAGCCTTGGGGTGCTGAGGCTTACTTCCAGGAAAGTGAGGGGCAGGCGGGAAAGCAGTGTTCAGCCGTCGCTGAGGGGGCTGGGACCTGGAGCTCGCTGCCCAGCAAGTTCCTGCAAGAGGCCGGTCTTGGGTGCCTGGTGGGTCCTGTTCTCCCAGAGCTGATGGCCGAGGGCCCCCGCTCAGAGCGCACAGCAGAGTGCACCACGGTCACTGCCGGGGAGGCGGCACGGGGGGCCTTTGGAGGACAGCAGAGCACTTGGAAAGAGACCACGCTCTTGTCTCGCTTCCTGGGAGGAAAAGGAAGGAAGTCACTTCCTAGGGCGGCTGCCACCTGCCCCCTCGCCTGAAGACAAAGCCCCAGAGAAACATTCAGTGTTGGGGGGATGGTCTGAATCTTTCCCTCCCGCCACCACGGAGTCAGGGGCTGCAGGCCAGCTCTCAACTGACCCCATGCCTGGCCCCTGGACCAGCAGGCCCCCTGACCCCTAGTTGAGTGGAAAGAGGGGTGTGGCGAGGTCGTGTGTGCTTTCTGTGGATTAAGTGGCCCAGGAAGGTAGCTGGGCTTGAGGGTGCTCTCCAGGAGAGAGTGCTCTCCCGGGAGGCTGGGAGGAGGCCCCAACAGGGGCTGTGAGAGGAGAGGAAAGGGCCCACAGAAGCCAGACTGCCTGGGCTAGACCCCTAGATTCCAGAGAACCGACACAAGCCCGAGCGTCAGCCTGGGACCCTGCGGCAGAAGGGAGCCGGTGGGGGGGCGCAGGGGGAGAGCATCAGCCAGCAGTCACCCCAACCCCGCCTCCAAGGTCCAGGAGGCGGCCTCAGCAGAGGACTCCCCAGGCCTGGGGAACCCCGCCAGCACCTGAGCCCAGCCTGCCCCGGGATCACAGGGAAGAGGCTCTGAATTGTATCCGGGATTTAAGTTCTTAAAGGGACAGGACCCAGCCCGAACAGCAGTGACAGTTTCCATAACCAAAGTGACAAGGAAGTGACAGGTTTCGGCTGACATCTCTTCCCTGCAGCGGCTACCTGGGTGTTAGCGGTGGATCGACGTGGCAGAGCCGGGAGCAGGTACTGGAACTGAAACTGTGTTGAATTGTGTCTCTCGTCTCCAAAAAAAAGCTACCCTGAAGTCCTAACCCCCAGTGCCTCCGGATGTGGCCTTACTTGGAAATAGGGTCATTGCAGGTGTCGTTAGTTAAGATGAGGTCACACTTGGGTGGGGTGGTTCTCATCCGATGTGACTGGTGTCCTTGCCAGAAGATGGACATGTGAAGGCAGGGACAGAGATTGGCATCAGATGGCTACACGCCGAGGGACCTCCAGGAAGTGGGAAGGAGCAAGGGAGGATTCCACCCCCCACCACCGGCCCGGCCTTCAGAGACAGCGCAGCCTGGCCAGCACTTTGACTTTGCACTTCCAGCCTGGAAGAGAATACGTTTGTGTTAAGTCACCCGGTTTGTGGTGCTCGGTTATGGCAGGAAATGTTCACCGGCTGTTCCATGGGTTTTGTCCCACCCCCTTCACCAGCGAGGCCCCCTTTCCTAGCCCGGCTACAAACGTTTCTTTGCGCCAATGGGATGAACTTGGCTTGGCTGCACTCAGCCTGCAAGGACGGAGGCAGGCCTGTTTAAGCAGAGGGCTCTTCCTGTGGGGCTGGAGAGCTTTGGGGTGGATGGCTGTCACTGAGAAAGTCACAGAATGCACATTTCCCTCCCAGGTGGATTATCCATTGCAAAGGAATTCATATCCATCACGGGGCTCTCTGTAGATCCACTGGGTTAGCCTCGTCCAGAAAAGGGGGCCCTTGAAAGATGGGGAGAGGGTCAGCATGACCTACAGAGCAGAGGGGTCCAGGAGCCCCATGACTATGAGAACACGTAGGAGTCCTCAAAGCTCTGCAGTCCCCCGGAAGCCGCCCAGATGTTCAGCCAGGCTCTCTCCATTCCAGCAAGGTGCGGGGAAACTCAGATCCCCGACACCATGGATTGTGAAGTCCCGAGCCCTCCCCAAGATCTCTGCAGATTCCAGCAGCGGCCTCCTCTGCCCACAGCCCCCTTCCATCTCTGCCCTTTGTCTACAACTCTGTCGCACTGATTCTGACACAAAGCTCAGTTCTTCCTCCAGTTTCTGTTCAAATGCACAGGCTTTGAGTGCCTCTCTGAATTTAGAAGTTGCACCCAAAGGTCTGGGTGGAAATCCCAGGGAGTGCTCTTTGTGACCACCCAGTCTCCCCTCATCTCCCTGGCTCCACCCATTCTCCCACCTCCTCTCTCCCCATCGTTAGAGTAACTGTCAGATTCATCCCCCATCCTCCGTACAACAGTCCTGCCCACGCCCAAGATCCCTGTAGCTTTCCCAGCAAGAAGCGCTTGACAGAAGAGATGTGTTTTGTCAAACAAACCCAGTTTCCTTTTTAAGTGGAATTCAGGTCCCACCTAAATATTTATGTATGTGTTTCTTGTGTTATTTCTGAAGACCAGAAGGAAAGGGTCTTTCAAGAAAAAAAGAACTTGATGCTCCGTCTTTGAGACTCCAGAAAAGGGAAGGGGAGTCCTGGGCCAACTATATGTCCTCTCTCGGCCAGCGTGAGTGGGAGCAAACGCAGCGCCCGGGGAACAATCATTTTAAAGAGGCTGAGAAGGGGGCCAGGTCTCTGGGACACAACCAGAAGTTAGAAAGGAGGAAAGCCAGCCTGGCTCCTAAGACCAGGAAGACTCTGGGGACCCTCAGTAAGGAACTCAACCCACCCAGGCTGGGTCCACCTGGCCTCGCGCACGCTGTCTGATGGGGCTCTCTTGCCCCTTCCCTGGAAATCAAAGCGTGGTGCCCAGGGTCCTGGACCCGGGCGGGGCCCTGCCTCCCTGGCCCAGGGGCGATGCTGACACAGAAACAGCACGGCCAAGAACACCAAACGCACAACACTTTCCATAAACTTTATTAAAAAGTTTCTTTGTATAAATTTCCTAAAATTTTTAAAATTAAAATTAAACCCCCCTGCACAAAAAAAAAAAAAAATTAAAACACACACACAACATTAGAGGAATGCCAGAAATGTTCTCTGTGATGATTTTCTTTTCATTCTTTAATTGAGGCATGGTCCCACGACAGTGCACAAAGATTAAGGGATTTTGCTTCCTTCTAACTTCTAGATCGTCTGTTAGAAGCTTTAGAAAAAGAAAACCAGCTCGAAATCTAATCCAGGAAATCAGGGGACGAGGGAGTGAAAAAGCTGGACTCTGGTTTATCCTCCATACACAGGCTTTCCATCTAAAGTCATGCTTAATTAAGAGGGAAAAAGATGAACCAAGCAGAAGCATACAGAGTAACTGTGAAATCTGGGGCTATTTTCTAGACCTTACACTTGCCTGAAGCAGGCATCAGGTGAAACTCCAGAAGGAACTTGAGTTTATAGGACTGTTCACATAAACACCAGCAGTGGATAACTGTTACACAACGTTCAAAGTATACGATATAACTGCCTGGAGACAGAGAGCGTTGGGTCCACAGACACATTTAGCACCATGTTGATAGGTCATGCGGCAGACGGGTCCTCCCAAGTCCGAGTGTAAATCAAAGCATGAAAGGGTACAAAGCGTGCGGGAATCTACACCCAGAGCTTCTACAGAGACGCCTTGCCATGGCTGCCTCCTTCTGCTTCAAGAGGTATGTGTCATCGGTGGGCCACGCTTAGGTCTCCATCGCAGCGATGACTCCGGGGTTGACAGGCACTGGGCGTGGATGGAGGGGCGGCGGGTGAGGGCGGGAGGGAAGAGGAGGGGAGAAGCCACATTACGGACCCAAAAGGACACTGTGTTTCACATGAAAATGATCCCATGGCCTCCGGCTTTCATCACCAATCTCACCTTTCAGCTCAGCTCCTGCAATGGTTCTCCCAGAGCTTCCTGGCCTGGGGCTTGGGGATCTCTGTACCATTTGAGCCCACTCTCTCGGCTGGCATCACCTGCCTGGCCTTAAGCAAACCCAACTCTCCCATCTGGCACTGGCCTCGGGCTCTCTGTGAAGCTGTTCTGATTTTATTACCAATCACGCTGGCCGGTGTGATGGATGGCCCCGGGGTCAACGTTGTTAGAGGAAGCAAAATTATTTCAAGATGAATAGACCATATAGGGGCTCTTTATCTGTGGTGGTGTCTATAATTGCTCATTATATTATTTTCCCAATCATCATGTTTGTTGCAATATTTTATGAATAACAGAAACTTAGTAACATTTCTGAAGAGTGAGGAGTGGTCGACCACACGTTTCCTCACCAGCAAAAATACAAGGATGTTTTTAGGAAATTCTAAAACTCAGAAAGCAACTGTCATGTGTTTTACCTGAATACCTGCCTCATCTGAAGACACAGTGTGTCTCCTTTTCCAAACCTGTCACAGTTACTGTGATTCAAATGTCTTTGGGAGGTGAATTGTTGGCCTGGAGCTCTCATCTTATTTGGGAAAACCACCAACACAAAAGCAGAATCACTTACCAGGAGCGCAAACCTTTTCACATTCTTTCTGCGAATTAAATCTGTTTTCGTTTCCACCGCAACCTCCGTACCAGAACCTCGCACAGCTTTTAGTCTTCGAATCATAGTACCACTTTAAAATAAATTTCCTGCAAGTTCCTTCTTCTTTTTGTAACTGACATATATCTTGAATAACAAGATGAGAAAAAAGCGTCAATTAGAACATGCACGTTACCGGGCTCCCAGCTCCAGGGTCTGAAGGTCTAGTCACCGTGCTGTCAGAGGGGAACTTTGTGACCTCCTCACGCCTGTGTCCTTACTGTCACGTGGACATGAGGCTCTCAGCTTTGACAGCACTAAACACAGTCATATCGATGAAAGGACTTCATAAACTGCACTCAGAGCCCCACGTGGTAGCAATTATTCCTCGGTAATTTGAGATGAACTGTGTTTTCCGCTTTCCAATCACTGGGTCAGTTACTCTCCAAATCCCTCAACGCTAAATCCGTAAAAAAGTAAACAAATTTTAACACATTGGAGTTTTCTACTCGTTGGCAAAATAGTAATTAAGTTTTGTCACAATGTAGTTCAAAAATAAGGCTACCCATTTCCCAACAAGCCAAGAAGATTAAAAATAAAAGTCAAAGTGGACCGAGGGAGGGTAGAGTTCAATGGTAGAGTGTGTGCCTAGCATGCGTCAAGGTCCTGGGTTCGATCCCCAGTACCTCCACTAGAGATAAATCAATAAATTTTGTAAAGACCCAATTACCTCCCCTCCTAAAAAATTTTAAAAATTAAAAAAAATTAAAAGTCAAAGTGGAAAAAGGAGACCCTTTATGAGTGGGCGCGTGCAGACGCGTGTGTCTGTGCTGGGTGTACCGCCTGCTGCCTTGCTGACTGGCCAGACTTGACAAGTAAAAGGAAGTGCTAACTCTGATGTAAAATTCATGGCAGCGAAAATCTCACACAGCAGAGCTATTCTGAAGACAGAGAAGCATTCTTTGTCCAGTTAAGGAAGTTTATGTTTTAAATCATACTTCTGATGCAGCCCAGCTGCAGAGTAAAAGCTACATTCTCCACAATGCCTGGAAAGAACAGCTTACAGCTCTCACACAGTGAAACTGCTGTTTACAGAGCTCTCTGGCAAACTCCAGATTGTGCTGGGAAAGAGAAGCGTTCACGGCGACTGCTATCTGAAAGTCTGAAATGGTAGAACGAAACCCCCAGAGCGGGCAACGCTCCGTGTTTACGAGTAACTCCCGTGCATGGCTCACCAGCCCTCCCCACACGGGGCTGGCGCCTCCGGGCGCCTTTGGGCCAGCTGCGTGGGTGGCAGGGGTGCTTAGCGTCTGCAGTGCTGGTTGGCACTGGGAAATAAAAGGAGAATCTGGCTCTTGGGGTAAAAACCCAAGCTCAGTCACAGGCACAGGACTGAGGCTCAGAATTGGTCTAAAACGCTGGCTTTGGAGAGGCTGTCACCCACACACGAGGAAGGTGGCCACACAACTACAACACCTCCTAGTTGCAGACCTTCTCTGAGGCCCAGGAAGCCAGCAGTGCTACCAAGAGCCTTTGAAGACCCAATAAAGCCAGGATAAAATGATGGCAATTTACAAAAACAACTTTCTTCCTCCCTCCCAAATAGGCCGACAACGGAAGGAGACGCCAGGCTTTGACGTCACCATGGAGGTGCTGAGCAAGGCAAGCTCACTCAACCACCAAAGCAGACCCCTTGTGTACCGGTGGGTCCCCCGTTAGCATGAGACCCAGACCAAGGGGTTGCCGCCACCTGTCCCCTTTCTTCCCCAGAGCATCCCCCAGTGGCCTGTGTTTGTTCCAGGTGCACTCTGTCCTGGCCATCTATGTTGAGCTCTTTGCTCCCTTCTCCCCTGTGCTCTTCTGAAGAGACAGGAGAAGTCTCCCCAGACCCAGGACACCCAGCCTGGAGGCAGCCCTACAGCGGAGCACAGCTCCCTGACTGGCTTTTCCAATTGCCTGTAATCTTCAGCATAACTCTCCAGGACCCAACTAGTGCTCTCGCATTTTATCTCCTTTATCCCAGGCGGAGTCACTGCCAAGACCTGTAAGGTCTGCTCATGGAATATAAGGGTGCCATTACGTGGGGAACCAAGAGGAATACACTAAGCAGGGCCTCACGCTATTCAAAGACAAAAACCTGGATTCTCCGCTTTCAAAGTATCACAGTGGGAGGTTTTCTGTTCTTAAGAAGACTTACAGTTTTAAACGCCCATCATTTTGATTCCTGAGACACATGCAGGCTGGACTCGCCTGAGCTATGTCCACAGATGCTAAAACGACTGTTTCAAGGTCCAAGAAATTAAAATGTCCTGTAGCCCAAAGAGGGATGGTTGGACCTCGGTGAGTTTTCCCCAGAACAAGTCTTTGGACTTGACAGTTGTTCACGTTTCCCTCCAGGAGGAGTTTGCCCTTTGGGTCCGGCCTGGGGGAGTCTGGAGGCCTTGACCCAAGGGAAGCGTCTGGCTGCGGATTCGTTGCTTTTCTCTTCCTTATGCTGGGGACCCAACGGGAGCCTAAGAGACCATGGGGAGTGGACATCATCAAGAACCTTTCCTGGTCCATTTTTGCCTAGAATTATAATGTAAGTAAGCTTCATTTTAAAAGAAAGGCTTGAGAGGTTGCCTTATTCGGATCTCCACCTGTGAGACTTCCTGGTGGAACAGTGACTGGTCCCTGTGAGCGTCCAAACACCAGAGGAAACTGATGTAGGCGTGATGTCTGGAAAACCCTGTCTGGGGAATCCCGTGTCCAGAAGCCGCAGGAGCCAACGTAGGACGTCCTAGAATAACAGCCACGCAGTGGAAGACACCCAAAGAAACAAGGCCTGTGCTGTGTGTGTGTGTGTCCACATGTCACGTTCATGGAAAAAACCAGGCAGGACACACCCCGGGTCCTTGACGGTGGTTGTCAGGGGCTGTCAGTGCTGTGACTGTAAGAGCCACACTCTTCGCACACTTTTCTGTTTGTGCTGAATTCCTCACAAATGAATATCTATTATTTTATTACTAGGAAAGACAATTACTATTTGAAAGTGAAAGCACGTTGAATTGGAAACGCTTGCTTTTGTTACAGTTGGAGATTCTCTGGTGTCTTAAAGCAGCATTTCAAAGGCGTCGGCTCTGACACTTCCCGGACCAGCGAGCTATCAGCGCGTAAGCGCTTTCCTAAGCGGAGCCGTGGGGGCCGAGCGGCAAGCGTTTACGCCGCAGTGTAGGTGCGTGCAACTATGTTCCTCGTCAGTTTAATGGTTTCAAAACAAGAAGGTCTCACTGCCTTGGGACCAGACATGGGTGACAGGGTTTAAGTGCTTCCAAACCTCAGAAGCAGGTACAATTGGCCTGAATGAGAATACCTTTCCTGTGTCCACAGTTTTAAGTATGTATGGGCTCCAAACATGCCAAGGAAATTTATTTGTATTTTTAACATTATTTTAAATGTAATTGTGGCTCTTTTGGATCTTGACCAATAGATTTTATTTCATAAAACTTTAATAGTTTAATAAAAAAAAAAAAAAGCCAAATGCCCTTGGAGACGCAGCATGACCCACGCACGGCTGCTGGCTGAGCTGCGTCCCCACGCAGCGATAAACACACAGCCCTGAAGGTGGCTGTGTCTTTTCAGCCAAGTCGAGAAAATATTTGTGGCTATTTAATTTGCCTCAACTGGTGGGGTTAAGTTAGTTCTTTAAATTATTATTAACATAAAGTCATATATTTTCCCCATCACATTATTTTATGCCACCCGACGTGAACTGTTCATGGGAGAACGCAGCCAAACAAATAGTGTGTTCCATCACATCTAAGATATCTTAACTGTACCATGCACTGCTGTCGTCTGTTCCATCAAATAAGAAAAAATGCTGCCAATAAGCCATGACATGGCATCAACTTCAAGTTAACATTTCAGTTCCTGAAGGACTGCGCTGGGGACACTGTATATCTTAGGATCAACAAAGTAAGCAAAACACTGGAGGACGCACTTCCGTTAGAGCTGAGCTGAGTGACGGACCTGGTGATGCCCGCTCAGACAAAACGTCATTTCTACAGATTGCTAATTTCTAGAAAAAGTTGGAAAAAACAAAAAAAGAATGGCACACACTTTGTTATTTCAGCTGTCTTCTGCATTGAAACATTTCTTCACCCACAGGTAGGCCAATAATTTAAAATTCGTTTTGTAATATTGTAAAAAAGCATATTTGCTGAGTTAATTTTTTTTTTTTTGGCTGTTTAAAAACTTCAGAAAGTCTTAGCTTTAGTAATCACATGCAAAGAAAATATCTACCCAAGGCTTCTTTAGCCAAAAATGAGAAGGAGGAGGAGAGAGGTGATGATAAAAACCTAAAAGCAACATTAGCAACTTCGCAGCACCCTCAGGACCGGCGGTAACAGAGCACACTGCGGGCCCGCCTGGCACGGTGATGCTTTTCCAAAACTGTGGTGATAATCACAGAAAGATTCATTCAGCTGCTGCTAACTGCCATTCACAGGCAGCAGACACATCCCAGAAACATGGGCGGGACTCCTGCAGATGCTGAGGAGAGCAAAAAGTAGGGGGTGAGGGGTTTCCCCACAGAGTTTCTTTTGTTTTGTGGAGGAAAATACAAGTATTAACCATTTAAAATGGAATCGCGTAGAACTGCAAAGTCTGGAAACTTGAATGGTGAGTAATGATGCCAGGGTCTGCTCACCAGCCTCCACCTCTAGTTGAGCTCTTACTGCCACACCTCACACTCCACGCCCAGCAAGGCCATCCTCATGTGGGGGACAGAGACTCCCCTCGCTAGACTGTCCTCTCATTACGTGCCTCTGTCCAATTTCTGTTCAAGAAGTATCTACTAAATGTGAGTTGCAAAACAAGCAAATGTTAACATACGCCAGTGAAAACCCAGGGATTCGAACTGCTCAGTCTTCTCCCCCCTCACTGGATGCCATGGACCTAGAGACCTTTTCATTTCACAGGGCTTTTGCCCACAAATTCTTGCATAAATTCAGACACTGGTTACCATAGTTCCTAAATCCAAAGTGGTAAACAAAATTTGACAAATGACAAAACTTGGTTCTTTGAGATGGACTCAAAACCCCCAGTACATCTTTTATTCGTGGAGGTAAAAAAGCAAGGACAAGTATCTCTCATTGAACACTGAGAAAGGAACACATCTCTGCAAGCCCAAACCGTGCTTCTAACGAATTGGTGCCGCATTAAAATAAAATGAGAAATTAAACTGCATTCACGTCCACATATAAAAGCTACTTTTAAATTTTATTTTACCTGAATTTTCTAGAAAATACCTCTTTGGAGAAACAATGCACATTGTGGCAGCTGATATTTGGATGCTAAATATATATGCACCTACTGAGTAAGAATAGTTACTATATTTTTTAAAGTTATTTAATAAACAACGTTTGGTAGTCACGCCTCCTGTTTCTGTCTGCAGAAACACGAATATCATTAAAATGCTTTACCCCCGGGGAAAATTCCTAAGGTGCTTTAATTATGGGGGGAGGGGAGGGGGGAGGCGGGGACGGAGGGGGAACCGAGTTTCCTCTCCTGATTCTGTTCACCCATTTTGAATTTACACATTTTAAAGTAAACATCCAATGAATTTAATTCGAGAAGAGCTTTCAAAATGGGGTGTGTGTTTGTGTGCGCACCCCATATGTTCTCTGAGCAAATATTTGGCAAGCGACTTCTTCAAGCAAAGCACTGTTTTGTTACTTGCAGGCTAGAGATCAATTATGCAGAACGTTGCCCTTAAGAGAAACAAGTCGTTTATATCTTCATGCTGACTTGAATCACCAGGTGGGAAGCACGCGCGTGCGCGCGCGCACACACGTGTGAGAGTGTGAAAGGACATCAAGTCCTGGGTTTGAGAGTTCTCTACTGATCAAAATAAAGCAGGAGGGTTTTTGATCTTCTGTATCTCACTCTTCCTTGTCGCCCTGAAAAACACTCAAGCCCCAGTTTCAAAACCTCTTTTCTCTCTGTCACATGAAGAGAAGAGACAGAAGGGCCGAAGGGCCGATTGAAAACACCTTCCTACTTCCGAGCCTGTGACTCAGTCTGAAAAAACAGCCCAGTCAGATTCTTATTTAAAGATCATGTTGTTTATGTTGACTGAACACTGCTTATATATTCGTATCCCTTCTGGACCACACGTGAGAGAACCGGAGACGCCCCCCGAACCTCACCAGGTCATTTTACTCCTAGTCATTTTCTGTCAGTGAAGCACCGAATTTGCTAGAAACTTTACCTTTCCCACACTCTGTGAGGGGCGGAGTTACTGATGAGCGGGAAACAGTATGCACTGATTCCAGGGACCCTGAAGTCAGAGTGCCGTTGGTCCTGACCCAGGTCTTTGGTGAAATCCATGTGGTTTCTCTGAGCCCAAGCCCCGTGCTGGGCGGCCTCAGGGCAGGGGACAGAGGCTCAGCCATGGCCCTTTAATTATGAGCAGAAATCAACGGGGTTGAGACCGAAGTTTTCGTCTCCATCCCAAACCATCACACCACATCCTTCCTTCCTTTTTGTGAAGTTTGAGTTGAAAATCATAGCATTAAAAGTCTTTATAAAAATATTTTTACACAATCCCTAAGAAGTTAAAACCTCACTACCCAGCCTACCATGAACTCCTGAATCATTCCCATGAATTTGCATCAAAAGGCGGGGATTCCTTTTTTCTCTGTCAATTCTTCCCCTGGAAAGGCCACAGGAGTTTGAAAAAGGCACACGGCTGTCTCTAACATAGACGCTTCCTGACGCGGTTTCCAAAAGCAAGCTGTTTTAAACCATTCTGCAGCTCTGTAAGCGGTTGGTTTATGGATGTTATTACACATTTGTGTGTGAAACAGTTTCACAACTCCTGCCTCAACTTCACTACCTTCTTTCCAGTAACTTCTGGTGCCACAGGTCAGTCTGGGTTGTGGCTGAATTAAGGGAAGACAGATAGACAGACAGACAGATGCAGATGCGCAGATGTAGATGTTCATACAAACACACGCACATGGATGTAGGGAAAGTCCACTGACGGAATAAAGCGCTGTGCTAGCCATGGAGACGGTTCCCTTCAGAAGCAACTCAAAGAACCAGGAGCCCTCTGTGCCCAAGTGGCTCCAGAGAGATGGGCTGTAGAGGCAGAAACCACCCCCCCTTCCACTTTAAGGCAGCTGAGCCAGGTGCGGACTCCAGAAAGGGGGAGATGGAGAAACAAGTATTATCCTAAAACTTACGATGGCAAGAGTAAGATGGGGCCCCTTCACCAGCAGCTCAAAAACTGATGTGCTGGTGCTTCTGACAGTGCAGTGCGTATGAAGAAAACACAGCTGCTTTCCAACCTGCGGGAAGCAGCGTGGCGCTCAGCCCATGTCCCTTATCACACCCCTTTATGGAAATAAACGTTGTAAAGAGATCTGCCTTCCTCCTCCCCGCTGTGGCCAATATCTCACAGAGTAGTCAGTCGTCTCCATTAGGGGAAACCTTTTGCTCTGAGGTCTGTAAAACAATAACGTATCTAAATAACCACGGGGCTTCTGACTTTGGATATTGGTACCAGTGTCTTTGGCAGGAAACTCTTAAGCAACGCACACCGACTATTTCATCAACCGGTTTCTCACGGATCAATAATCGTAGCTCATGTTCTGCTGACTGAGAGATTACAGATCTCCCAGAGCTCCGCCGCCCGGGCACAAAAGCAGCTGCCAGTTCCAGCAACACGTCTAACCTGCCACTGATTTAACAAAAAATGTGCACACACTGGGGCTCAGGCACGGGGAGAAGGGTAGGACAGACTGAGCCAGGGTGTGTGCTTAGGAAATTGGGACCGGGACATCGATCCCATGGGTCCCTTCCAAACCCACGTATTTCATGGAGTCCAGTCTGAGTTGTCTTGTGTTCCTCTAAACAATTTTTTATTAGATTAAATCACTGGGTGGATGAAACCCTACTCTTTGCTGCATTACAGACCACAAATCAACTCTAATCCTAAAACAAGGCACAGGGGAGATGACTAAGGGACACGAGAACTCCTGGCCACAGCCGCTCTCGTCCAACTGCTTCTGCGCACCTGGTGACAGGCCAGGTGAGTCCCACCTGGAACCTGGACTGCGCAGAGTAAGACCGCGCTGGGCTGCGCAGAGCCAGCCGGGGGCCTTCTCCGCCGAGCCCGGCTGGTCTGAGGATCAGAGCCCCAGCAGACGACTGAGCACAAGACTGCCAGGGCTCCCAGCCCCCTGGGAGGATGCTCTCCTAGTGCTGCCGGTGCGCCCGGCGTCTCCACAACTCACCTGTTTCACCCGCAGCCAACGGGTCTCTGCTCACCATGAGGTTGATGGTGGAACTGGACGCCAGCTTCACTGTCTGCGGAGGTGATGGCTGAGTTTTCTCTAGAGAAGAAAGAGACATGCAACTAGCAGGCAGCCCCGGAAGGGAAGGGCTTGGGAACCCGGGGCTGGGGGCCTGCCTGGGTCACGCTGCACACAAGGGAGGACCACCGGAACCCGGAGAGCCAGGAGGTGTCTCTCACCCCACGCGCCTGTGGCCTGCACCGCCAAGTCCTCTCAGCAAGGAAACGGAGGAATCTCAACTTGAACAAATCCACTCATTTCCTGCAAAACCTTTCTGCTTCCATCCAAGAAAACAGCGCCCTGGGATCGCAGGGTCTTTGGACTCCTGACCTCAGAGATTGTTTGGTGACTGACGGGAACCCCCTTTCCTCAGCCACAGCTCCTCGGTCTGAAGAATGCTGGCCTGGCCCATCGATGAGACCGCCCCCAGCCCCGCCCGCGCCCCTGGGGGCAGCAGGGGTCAAGGTGAACTGGGGCGGGAGGGGGAGTGGAGGGGGTGGGGAGGGGGCATGTCAAGGACTTAGAAGAGGCGGGATGAGTGACTAAGGGAGACCTGGAAGCAGGCCTCAGGGCAGCGGAGGAGCCCAGGGCCAGCACAGCTGAGGGCAGAGCCCGAGCCGGTGGACCAGGGTGGGGGAAGCGCTGATGGCCTTTCTACAGTGGCTGTGGACGTCCCGCGGCCCCTGGGACACTGAGACTTAATGGACTCCTCAGTTACTCCTAAAGCAGCCAGTGACTCCGCAGTGTTTTCTGTTCACTGAACACGGAACACGCTTCTGACACAGGGACGCGGTGAGCAGCTGAGACCCACTGGTTGCGTGGGTATATTTCTTCCTCCCAGCATAGGGGCTGCGCTCAGGCCAGATGGCTCTGGTGTTTCCTCCGTAAAGAAGCCAGGACCCCAAAGGCAGGGCAACAGTTCACTAGGAACCCTACTTTCCATTTTGCTAATTTATAAAGTCAGGTGCAACCAACACACCCAGGACTTCGACTTAACCTTGTTGCTGACTCAGAACAAGGTCAGTGACTAAGAATCATCCGCTTTCTGCCCCCGTTTATATCCCACGCAGAGACAGGTGCCCGCTTTCCTTAAACTGACCGCACACTTACTTGTGCTGAAGCTGCCTTGGTAGGTGGCTCTGACCTGAGACCTCAGGTAGCAGACGACCGTCACGTGGTATGTCTGCCCGGCGAGAAGACCCCCGATGGCGCGGTCCGTGGCCGTGAGGTTCTGCCTCAGAACCAGGGACTGGTCGTGGGCCGAGGTGACGATGAGGTCATAAAAATAAGCACTGGGGGGCTCGGGCCTCTCCCAGCGGAGTCTGGCGCTGTTCTCTGTGACCTCGGACACCTGGACCTCTCGGGGTGCCTTAACTGGAAGAACAGAATGAGAAAAAAAACCAAAACCCTCAGTGACTGCAACATACAGGTCAGAGATGAAATCTCACAGCGACGTGTCAGCAGACAGCTGATCTGAAATTCAGGTAAGGCGGGGAACTCATTTCTCATTCAAGGTCCTAAGAAATGCCGACGTGGTGCCTACCGGCCGGCATGAAACATGAAACTCACAGTGATCGAAACTCTGCTTACTCATCAGCAAGGTATCTACCTACCTTTTTTTTCTATTGAAAATATCTCTTATTAAGGAGATATTTTAAAAACACATGGTCCAGGGTGCTAATCTGAAGTGTTCGAATAACAGAATGAGCCCCGTAACATAAAACCTGTTGAATATATATCATGAAACTTCAGGGTATGACGTAAGGTTTTTTTTAAAGGAATCTCTGCTTTCTCTGTGTTCATAAAATGAAGACAATTGCCTCTTTTTCATGAGCACATACCTCCTGCCTTCGCTCTTCTGTATGGTTTGTGGCTCTACAGAATCTTCTAGGGTCTTGAGATAAAGATAAAAATAGCACACTGCCCTGAAGCCCGCATCCCCCCAGGCCCTGCCCAGAATCTAACTCGGCCTGGAACATGTCCTCCCCAGCGGCTCATGGTTCAGTTTGTTTAGTGTTAAATTACCCCCCACCCCAATATTGCCACAGCACGAGGCTCAGGACCCTCATCCTGGGGCCTGTGCTCCCAGCAGGGGTGAAGTTTGCAATTACAAAGCTCCACCCAGACCTTCTGGGATCATCCTTAGGGAGGTGGGTCTGGCCCCAGACCCCAAGCAAAGAAACATCTGCTTCTGCCTGAGAGCCTAACAACAGGCTTTTTCTTTCTCTCTCACTCCCTCGATAGGGTCTAAAACCCTCGTCCACTTAAAACTCATCCTTTTAGCTTAAGACAGTGGCATTTCCAGGAGAGATGGCTGGTGGTGGCTGTCTGCTGCCATCGCAGAGAGAATGAGCCGTTCTGCGCTCACCCCGACGCAGGCTGGGGTGGTCGGAGTGGGAGGGCGGAGGCAGCAGGGGCTGGGGGCTCACTTCATCTGCTCTTTGCAGGGAGCTCACCAGTCCCGCAGCGGGGAAGAGGAAGATTGCTTCCTAACATAGAAAAAGAGCAGTGGTTTGGCAATTGCATGCTCAAACCAGCACCTTCCAAAATACATCCCCTAGATGGCAAATCCCAGCTCAAGGACTTTGTTTGGACTGCTTGGTAAACAGGCTCTGAGGGACAGGCCCGGGACACAGTAAATGAGGACGTCATGAGTCAGTGGCTTTCTTACCCACGGGCTTAGCAGTGGCCGGCTTGGCAGCAGCTGATTTAGCTACCAGAGGCCTAGGGGCCTCGGGCTTGGCAAGCCCAGGTCTGGCAGCGGCAGGGGGTCTGACTGAAGCTGGCTTTCCTGCTGCGGGCTTCGCTGCCACCACTGCAGGTCTGACAGTGGCCGTCTTCGCAGCCTCGGGCTTGGCGGCCACGAGTTTAGCGGCCTCAGGCTTGGGGGCCACAGGCCTAGTGGCTTCAGGCTTGGTGGCCATGGGCTTACTGGCCTCAGGCTTGGCGGCCACGGGCTTAGTGGCCTCAGGCTTGGTGGCCTCGGGCTTGGTGGCCATGGGTTTGATGGCCTCCGGCTTTGCAGCCTCAGATTTCCCAGCCATGGGTCTTTCAGCCACGGGTCTCACGGAGGCTGGCTTTGAGGCCGGCAGGTTGACAACAGCTACTGGTTTGGTGGTGGTGGTCTCTGGTTCTGCAGTGGTCACTGGCTTCGTTGTGGTCATTGGTTTGGACGTAGGACTTGAGGTAACATTATTTGGAACACTTCTGTTAAAACATATTAAATATTATTTCAATTTGTACATGTTTTTGCCCCTGCCTAAAACAGACGAAGGCATAACTCCGTGCACCGTGCAAAATTTGCTGTCCCACCAAGACGCATGCAGGAGCTTTCACATAGCACATATAATATTGCACATGTTAAATTCTTTCTTTTTAAGGTCTGTGCCACAGAAAGGTATTGAACAGCATATAAAAATAAATTTATTAAAAGTGAAGCCTCTGTTGTACTATAAATATACCTGACACCTTACTTTCAGTTCATAAAATAAAAGCAAGGAGAGAGTAAAGAAACAAAAATAAATAATGTGTTAATATTTATTATTGACACTAATAAATAGTAAAAGTTAAATAATATTTGAATAATGCTCTGATTATAAAAATTGACCAACTGAAACACACACACCCAAAATGAAGTAAAATCTGTTAAGAGCTACCTTCATTATAATAAAGTATCCACTCAACAAAATTCTGTGTTGAGCTGGAAAATTATAAAGTCGACATACGCTCCCTCCCAGGGCGTACTGTGTACTTGTGTTTGTATTGTAATTGGTGTTTGTGGGGTTCTTTTTCCCACAAGCTCTTGATTTATTGCGAACCCCTGAGGAGAGCACTGGCATAACCAGCAGGCATGTGGCACAGGCCCACCTGTGTTTGCGCCTCGCCCTGAGGTGAGCATTTCAGTCATTATTGTATAGGTGTGTCAGGCTGTATACACACTGTGTGCAGTGTATTTTCAAGTTGGCATCATAAAACTTCAAATACTATACGTTGCTTGGTTCATTCTGTTTTCCCAAAGTTAAGCCAATTTTAGAGAATGTTCAAGAGAAATTATAAAGATAATAAAGGGCAAGAAAGATGGAACCAGTGGGCCTGGATCAAGCAGTCTAGCCGCACAGCAGCAGACAAGGGGCACGGCCGCCTGGAGAGGGTTTCCAGCTTGCTGGGCGGAGACGTGAAGCCTTCCCTCTGGGGACCCAAGAGGCGGGAGACAGAAGCGTGCGCGGTAGGAAGAGGCGGGCCTCCTTTCCCCACCTGGACGTCAGCCAGGAGGGAGCCAGCTCGTCACTGTTCAAGGGTCATTCAAATCGGCTTTGCATCTGGATGCAGCCGTCAGAACCCCCGCCGCCCCAAAGCATGACACTCTATGGCTTTCACTTGAGCAGCACAAATTGCTGGCACATTGCCTGAGCTCAGTTTCTGCCGCCATGTCCCCCTTGTCCAGCCTTCTGGCACACGGCCACACTGCCCTCCTCTCTGCTCCTGGAGTAGGCATCAAAGGTGGTGCTGGACATAAGGCCACTGAGCGTGTGCCAGGCAGCCAGCATCACCGTGGGCACTGCAGCCCTTCCCCCCGTCCCCTGGTGCTCTCAGCGGTCTTCCTAGGAGAACACGCATGTTGCCTCGGCACCACCACCACCTGTGCTATCACAGCATCCATCATTTTAGGAAGATTCAGAGTCCACTTCTGCTTAGTGTGCCCGGTCCTTCTATATGAAATCATTTCACACCAGTTCAGTAGCCTGTTCAGGCATATGGCCCCAATGGCCTATCCCTCTGTGCCCACACCCTTTACAAACACGATGTGGCTGGCACTCCCCAAAAGTCCAGCTCCCTACTCTTGAATCCAGCTAGGCTGGCTTCAGACATGCTTTGGCCAATAGAACACGGCAGAAGTAAGTGTGCGCCAACTCTAGCCTAGACCTCATGAGGCCTTGCACACATCCACCTTCTCTCATGAACCCCTGCCCAGTCTCCTTGTGCACAGACCCAGGCTCACCGCCGGAGAATGAGAGCCCACAGAGAGCAGAGATGAGCTATCCATGTAAAGCCATCCTGGACCACAGTCCACAGTTGACCAGCAGCTGACCACAAATATATCAGTGAGCTCAGCAGAGCCCACAAGAACTGCTCAGCTGAACCCAGGTAGAAACAGCTACCCCACAGAATTGCAAATTAAATTAATAGTTGTTGTGTTGATCCACTACGTTTCAGGTAGCTTGTTACACAGCAAAAGCTAACAGATACAACAGATTCTTTGAAAAGAGTGGCCCATCTGACCTTTGGGAAATCATGCTGTCTGGATTCCAACATCCTCACCCCATAACATTAGGCACTGGTTGGTTGGAGGACCCCTGCCGTCCCTCTAGCACTAGAATTTCTGAGACAATTATTATGATCACTTACACTTGTTTGTGACCAAACTTCACAAGATTCTTTGCCTGTTGGTCCCCTTGGAACCAATCACACTGTTTCCTGATATCTGGGGACAGATAAAAAGCATTTTTACCTAGAGAAAAACAGAGAGAAAAGTATTTTAAGGGCATATGAATCACATACAAATTAAAATTAATCTGCTAATGAGTTAAATGCATCATATAGCAGGGAGCCTGTAAAAATTTGTTGAATTAATTAATCCTTCCAGACAACTTAAGCCCAGTGATTTAAGACATTAAGTACAATGGTACTTGATCCATAAGACATCTTCAGCCAATAACTTCTGTTTGGCAATATTTGGGTAATTAGGTTAAACGTTAACACTTACTCAGTGTGACAGGGAGACAGGAAGAGAAGAAAAATCAAGTGTAGAGTGTAACAGGTTCCAAACTCTTGAACATCAAATTACAATCCAATTACTTTCAGCACTTTCTCAGTGCTGTTTAACAACGCTTTTGTTTTTAACCTTCTGTGGACAGTCATCGTGGCCCTGCATGAACTTGCTGGCCCACCTCTGCTTTGTATTTTTTTCCTTAAAATTTTGGAGGGAGGGGGCAGTTCATCCTTTATAAATCTCCCTCGTTTGTCCAATGCTTTCCTGCGCTGACTCTGGAGAAAGTGGTGGCAAATGATACACCTTCTCCGGGACGTGTGGTGTCCTGGGACCACAGACCCACCAAGGACTGACCAACAAGCCATGGAGCAGCTGTGGTGAGGCCAGTACCAGGTTAAAGAAGAGCAAGCCCTGGGTGTGGGGACCATCCACGGTGAACAGGGCAACTGGGGGTAATTTTTGAAGATGAAGGTGGATTTGCTGCTAAAGCAAGGGGGTGGAGAACATTTCCAGGAGGCAGAGCCATGTGGGCAAAGGTCCAGAGGTTTCAAGCCTGGGGTTGGCAGCTAAGCCCAGACCAATGGTGCCTTCTACAAGCTTCCCTGATGCCCCGTCAGGGCACACTTCAGTATGACGCAGCAGCACGTTATGTCATGCATAATAAATGTGCACTTGACCCCTTTGCCCACCTGGACCGGAAACTCCCAGGCACACAGCATGGCTGGGAGGTCCCTGGCCAAGTTTGGTTGAATAAACGAGTGAACAAGGACAGGACTCCCGTCTGTGTCTACTGCCAACCCCGGCTCCTCACAGTGTGTCTGGGACGCGGTGGGAATGAACAGGCCAAGCTCAGCACAGCAGCCGTGGCCCCCACGCCCGTGGCCCCCCAGGCCTGTGGCCCCCCCACGCCCGTGGCCCCCCCCAGGCCCGTGGCCCTGCCCTGGGAGCCGAGTGCACCAGGACTCACTGCTGACGAAGGAGGGCAGCAGCCTCCCGAAGCGCAGCAGCGGCTCCTCGTTGAGCTCGGTCGACTTGTCCACGAGTTTGAAGAAGACGTCGTTCGGCTCGCTGGCGAAACCATACACCTCCTTGCTATTCACCTTCCTCCCGATGCCCAGGATCACGAAGAAGTACCCCTTGCACTTGGCCTGCAAGATGGCTCTCTGGGCCTCCTCCAGCTGCTGCTTCGGCACCTCGCCCGTCAGCATCAGGACCACGATCTTCAGGTCCCGTGGGTTGGGTGCACTTTCAAAGACGTTCTCGACAGTGTAGTCGATGGCGCTGCCCAGGGCCCTGGTCCCCTGCAGCTGGGTCATCCTGCTGCTGAGAAAGGCCACCAGCTTCTCCTTGGAGCTGTAGTCCGTCAGGGAGAATTCCACCTTCACGGGCGGCACGCTGGCGTTGCCCGCGGACTCGTAGGGCGCGTGCTGCACGACCGCCACCCTGGCAAAGTGCTGGGAGGCCCTGGGGTCTGGGCTCACGTCCATCTGTCTGACCAGGTACCCTATGTACTTCTTCATCTCGTTGAACTGGAACGGCGTGGTGGACTCAGAGCTATCTAAGATGAAAGCCATGTCGATGTCCACATCGCTGCCCACTGCTCTCCGGTCCCTGAAGGCAGGCTTCCAGCTGCCAAATCCACAGGAGGGGTCGATGTTGCAGATGTCTGGAAAGAAGCATGGTGGCCCGTTTACTCTGTGACTCCCGCAGCGAGACACTGCACATCCGTTCACAGGGGTCGGGGGCAACGAGAACGGTCACATCGTATAGAAAGCGATTTACACCTTGCTGACATCGCTGGGGCCACATCTCAGTTTTCATCACCCAGCACTTACTAGAGGAAACAGATCAGTAAGCTGAAATCCGTGTTAGTAACCTACACCATCGGCAGAGAGGGAGGGAGAAGAGAGAAGGGGAGGTGGGATGGAGGGGAGGGGAGAGGGGAGGGAGGAAGAGAAGAGGAGAAAAGAAAAGAATTCTTTTTACTTCTTTGCCACTCCTTGAAGGAATGTGTTCCAGAAAGTCACAGTCAAATAATTAAATTCTGGGCTCCAAGGTCAAAACACAAGCAGAGCCCACTTTCTCCCTTATTACCTAGAAATCTAGTCACTCCTCTATCAAAGAGAAGCTGTTCTGGGGAGTCCACTTGAAGTGTGGAAACTGCTTATGCAGTATTTACAGGGGTAAATACAAGGCTCTGTGAATCCTCATTTAACTCAGGCTCTTCGTACACATGACGCTTATCCCCTCAAACGTCTCTCTGTGGACGGTATGCTGCACAGTCGCAGCTGGACAGATCTGCCTCCTGGAGAAGCGCCTCACCCAAGCAGACGTGACAAGTCAGGACGTTCTTCAAGAAGTCCGTGAGGTCTCCCGTCGCGGGCAGGACAAGCGCGTGCCCCACTGCCGTGTTGTTGATCTGGTTTAAACAAGAGGAAATGCTCAGCAGGAGTACACGTGGTAAGTAACCATGTTCAAGTACAGCTAGAGAATGCATTAGAGTGGCATCAATGAAATAAATCCCCCCAAAAGATCCATATCTTCTCATTTTCTTAGAAGAGGCATTAGGAGGGAAGGCACTGATTATAATAGGAAGACGTATGCCTTCTTCCAATGAGTGAGCTGGAGTTGAAACCCCACTCCTGCGCCTTCTGCTGGACCTGAAGCAAAACTATTTAACTTCTCTGGGGTTCAGTTTCCTCAGCCGCAAAATGGAGATAACAGTAAATTCCCCATGAAGTTACTCGGAGGATTAAATCAGATAACATAGGTAACGCGCGCGGTATGGCCTCTAGCAAACAGCGGAGACCTAAATGTTGTCGTTATTTATAGCAACAATAATAGCAACTAGCAAATGTTGGCCCCATCCCTCTCCCACCTTCCCAGGTCTACAAAGGGGTGTAACCACCGAGCAAGTCAGGAAATCACTTCCAGAAGATTCAAAAGGTCCTGCCCACCACAGAGCCCGGGACACCATCACTGATTATTCCTTCAGTGAATGATTAAATCGCATGAATGAATGAATGATTAACTTTTTGAACTTGCTGTAACTATTCTGTCAAGAAAGACGCATGCCCCCGGGTCACTGAGCGCTCACAAGGGGAGGCGTACATCCGTGAGCTCCTTACAGGAGCATTCGGCTGGTAGCCCAAGCCGGAGTCCCAAGCCCAGCGCTCAAACTGGCCTGCAGTTGGCAGAATAAACCCTGAGAGACGGTGGCAGTGATCCGACTGTCTCTTGCTGCCAGGGCAGCGGTAAAGCCGTAGAAGATCCAGTTTGGGAGGCAGGACGTTAGGCACCATCTCGCCCCCCCACCCAGCCTCCTCCGTCTGCAACAGGGGAGAAGTCTGGGGCACAGAAGGGGAAGTGACGTGGCCACGTTAATTTCAGCAGCTTAACGCTAGAAGGCGGCTGGACTGGGACTGGAGCCCAGACCCCCTCACGGCTGGTCCTCAGCCTGCTGCTCTCCCTCCTGCCCAGCATCCACCCGTGTGGGCAGCTCGAGTAAACATTAATAGATTCATTAACCAATTATTACACATATTACCGTGACCATTAAATAAGTCATTGAAGCAAATGACAAAAAAGCACTTCGCTGCTTCACCCGCTGAAGCTAAGCACTTCCTTGCCACTTGCTTCAAAGTCCTGTCTAATTGTTGGATTTCTCAGCCTGGCTGAGAAATGCTTGACAGGGCCGCAGTTCGGGTGCTGGGCTCGCTGATGTTGGGAGGACCTCCCTAGGAGACGGTGGGTCTCCAGGGTCAACCTGGGAGAGTCTCCACCAAGATGCGAGGAGGGACCTGGTGGGGATGAGTCATGGGCATCTGGATGCCCATCCAGGGCCGGAGCCATCAGGCTGCTCTGGAAATCTCACAAGTGAGATTCTCAGTCAGTTCAGAGCCACGTAGAAGCTTCAAGAAGCTCCTTGGGTGGGGTGGGGGGTGGAAGTGGGACACAGGTGTGTCTGAACATCCTCTCAGAGCCCAAGATGCAGCGAGAGTGGTGCGGACGCCCAAAACACAGACCTGCAGGGCGTTCAGCAGCGGGCGGTCCTCCTGGTTCGTGAGGAACAGGGGTGTGATCCCAGCATCCGAGAGCTTGAGCACAGCCTCCCGGAGCTGCGGGGACGCCCTCGTGGGTTTGTTGCTGAAGAAAACGGCCACCTTCCTCATAAGGAATCCATTCCGCACTCGCTTAAACGTGTTTCTGGCCACGAAGGACATGGCGGTTTCCAGGCTCTGCTGCTTGGACGTCAGGGCCACCTGCAGGTTCTTAATCTTGTCCAGGAGGACGGACTTCTTCTTGGAGTCGGCAAAGCGGATCTCCGTGGTCACCTCATTGTTGTAGGTGACCACGGCCACGCGGGCCCCCCGTGGGCAGTTGCTCTCGGCGATGGTCAGGTCGCCCACGATCTTTAAGACCACATCCCTCATCCGGCTGAACGTGTCCTGAGTGACCCCCTCCGACGTGTCCAAGGCAAAGGCCAGCTCGGTCGGGAAGACAGGGCACTCCAGGGGCCCTGTGGGAAGCGGGGAGTTTCACAGACAAACTACTTACTGGAAAAGGATCTCGTTCCTTCCACAGGAGAAAGCCGAACGACTGAACCGACTTACCGTAGCAGCAAGCTAGAAGACAAACAAAGAGGAGCGTGAAAGCCGGGTCTACCCAGAGGGAATTCCAGGTGTGAGAACAAAGGTGTCGCAGACAGGAAATCGTGTACTTACGGCATTTATCCTTGATGCTCTGGACCAGGGCACATTGCTTAGAAAGGAAAGGAAAGAAGATGTGAGGAGAGTGGGCAGACGGCTCCCAGGGCAAGGGCTCATGCAGCACACATGCAACTTACGTCCATCGAGTCGCCTCTGGGGCCTTTGTATCCCTGCAAAACAGGAACGGGAGGCTGAGAGCCCGCAGACGCACAGGGCGCGGGGCTCCCCACAGAGGAGCAGCCTGAACCCCACGGACACACGACAGAGGAACAAGACGGGCCCCCGGCCTTGCTGGTTCACAGGCTCTCCCTGTACGTCTGACTTCGCTGCTCAAAGAGCAAGAGAGACAGCAGTGTTTCCCCCATAAGGTGAGTAGCCCCACGCCCTGGAAACCGGGAAGCTCATCACTGATCAACATAAATCACGCATTTGAGCTTGAGTCTAAACGCTGCTTCTCCTGTGAGAAGAGCTTCCTTTCGCCTGCTGGCCTCCCGCCTCCTGTGGCAGGAGGGACACCCAGGAGCCACTTAGCTACCCTGTGGGCTCCAGGTCTAAAGCATCCTGGCTGATTCCCACTCCGTGGATACGCCCGTGGCTGCCCTCGGCATCTCATCCCAGTGTGTGGCGCCTGAGGGTCACGCAGACACCTCCTGGGCAGGCGAGCATCTTTCCATCGGGCTGCCCTGCCCGGCTCCCGCTGCAGCCGACTAACCATCTCCACTAAAGCCTTGCCTCGCTTAAACACCTGGCTCTGCCTCCTCCCCCGGGCCTGACAGTCGAACCCTTTGACCGCTCCTCCTCAGGGTGATTCTCCATTTCCTGGGTTAGCTTTTCCATTCTTCCCTGAACCTCATCAACTTCAGCGTGAGGAGACAATACAGGGAAAAAATCCAAGCCAGGAAGCAAAGACCTTCGTAATGAAGAGGTGTGGAAGGACTGCAGAAGGACCCAGGCGGCAGGGGCAGCATGAGGTTTCAACCATGAATCGGCAGCTCCCTTGGGGGTTTTGTAGACCAAAGAGAGCAACCCCCAAACCGCCGTCTGCCGCACTGTACCCCTTCCACAAGATGCAATTGGGAGGTATTAAAATTTGTTCTCTGTCATTCGTCCTCTACACAAACCTCAAACAAACCTACACCAGGAATTTGTAAAGGCAAATTTCAATACACCCTAGGTGACACAGAGTTCCACGTGAAACCTGCTTTAAAAGTTTCTCGTTACTCTAAATCTCCAAAGCTCTTTTCTCTACTGTGGTATCAGAAAGGGAAGCGTTTTTTAAAAATACGAAAACAAAACAAACAACAATGATGACAAATGCAGACACCTCCTCTGTGAAGGAAGGAGGTGGAAGTTTTCAGGGACCACGTGAAAGGCTCCAGCCCTCGGGCAGCTTGACAGGAAGCAGGTAGGTACTTACAGCTGGTCCTGGGTACCCAGGGTCTCCCTTCTGTCCGGCGATGCCTGGAGGTCCTGAGTTTCCCTAGAAGGCACAGCAAATACAGCTGAGCTGTGAGAAGACGGAAACTTCTCAGCTCCTGCAGGAGGAAGTGTGGCGAAGGCGGCCTCCTCCCCCGTCTCCGGGAGAAGTCTCGTACTTTGAGCTTAAGCATCTCTGAAATTCAGGAATACGGACAAGTGGCCCCAACAAAACGGACATGTGCCTCCCACACCTATGTTCAAGGTAAGATGCTCCCCTGAGAACCTTTAATCAGTCTCCTCCGGATGCATAAGAATCAGTAACTGACAATTAACTAGCTCACCCTGGGATGTGGACGGCCAAGCCAGTGTTTTAAAGCTCTACCTTCAGTAGTAGAGGGTCAAGTGTGAATGTCCTCACTGAACAAACTAACAGGATAACTACGATGATCTTAACTATATCTTAAGCTGAAAATGACTGTTAGAAGCCTTTACTTGTTTCTAGGCCACAAGTTGCTGATTCAAGACTCCGTGCGATCTCAAGAGGATGAGCAAACATCCACTAAGGGGAATAATCCAAAACCAAGAGCAGCTTAGGAGGGGGTCTGTTCCTGCTGGGGGGCGAGGGCCACCCTGCGTCAGCCCAGCACGCCTCCGAGCCGGAACCCTGCTGAGCACCTTGCACACTTCACCAAGTCCCGTCTCCTCACCGTCTGGTGGGCGTGACCGAACGCGTCTGCGCAGACCTCCGATATCACTCATTCTGAGACCTGAGTCCCCCTGGCGCCGAGCTGGGAGGGGGCTGGAGGCTGGGACCCTCGGGACGGGTTAGAGGACGGGGCCCTCCAGGCCTCGCTGTAGGAGGAACATGCCCAAAGGAGGCCAGCACAGACAGCCCTGCAGGGGTCCTGAGGACACCCGTCTAGGGCCTAGGCTCTCTCTGCTCCCACCCCATTCAGCCTGCAGCCAGGCTGCGAGCCGAGAAGGGATGGAGTTTTCAGTGCTCAGCCCCGCGGCCACAGAGGTTCTGGTTCTCCACCTGCAGCCAAGCTGTGGGGAAACTTACCCTTCGGCCTCTGATGCCTTTGGGTCCTGTGGGGCCGTCTGTCCCTGGCTCACCGGGGTTACCCTGGGAAGAGAGCCAGGAAGCAGCGCATTAAGCTCTGGAGTGGCGGGTCCAGCTGAGGGTCCCCGGGGCCTGTGGACCACCCTTCCTGGGTGGCCAAATGGCTGCCTTCGATGTCCCTTCCCTCTGAGTCACAAGTGGCACCGTGCACTTGCAGAGTCAGTCTCAGCTTCCGGAGTCAGAATGACGGCATCGTGGAGCATGTTAAGGTTTACAAAGTATTCTCCTGCAGTGTCATTTCAGTTCATCCGCACAAGCTCGTGACAAGTGCATATTGTCATCGCCATCTGACAGACGAAGGAGTGTCTGGGAGACGGTGGGCCTTTCCCAGAGTGTCTCAATTCGTAAGCGTCTGACCCAAGACTAGAGCCAAGATCCTGTGACTTTCCAGTCCATGGTCACGTCAGACTCGTCCTAAAACAACGATGATGTTTTACCAACAGGGGAGTATTTACCTTTGGACCTGGGTATCCAGGGAATCCCCTTTCTCCCTACAAAAGATAAATAAGTGAGTCAATAGTTGGTTCCAACTTAAATCCATCTAAACATAAATTATTCTTGAGCAGAAAAAAGCACATCCGTAGAGACACCAAGAGAAAAACCTCACTACTCTACAATTAAATTTTGAGAGAATTCCTTAAAAATACAACACGTCAGAAGTTCAGGAATCCTCAGCAGACACATACCTTTTTGCCTCTGCGTCCTTCACTGCCAACTCCGTCTTGCCCATCGTCTCCCTAAGAGCAGAAAGACAGCGTTACTGCACGTCCCGTGTCTGGCAGCCACGGCCTCCTTTGTCTCAAGGCCTGAGCAGTGGGTCTCCGAGTCCCTGAAGTGTTCCCAGACCGATGTACAGACCAAGGGAGGGCTCCTACTCCTATCCGTCCTCCAGGGCAAACAAGACCCTGTCTGCGGGGGCTGAGACCGGCGGACTGCAAGGTAAGGAACCGCTAACAGCGACTGGAAAAGATGCTGTTTGGATACAGACCCAAAGACTCATCAAGCCAGGACTCGCGAAGCCCACCTGGACCTGCGCATCTACGGGTCTGACTGTACTTCAAAGCAAGAGCACGGGGCTCAGCCTCGCAACCCCCCGAGTCTTCTGCGCGCAGCCCTTCCTCCCCTCCGCCGCCCCCTCTCCCTCCCCCACCGGGCCTCCTCCCTTCCTTCCCAAAACCAGCTCCCCTGCGCTCTCAGACCTGCCCCTCATCGCTCTCTCCTGGGGGCTTCCAGAACCGGGCACTGTTCACTATTTCAAAAGACTCAGAAGACCTTCTATGTGATATACGTTAATCTATCTAATAAAACATGCTCCGTAGTTAATTTACACTTTTAAACAGCTGAACAGCCGTTGCCCTAATTTATGGAAATGGAGTCAGGAAGCGATCTCATTCAATGATTTGAGTAGATTTTAAAGTCTAATTTTTCCCCTTCTGCTTCTGAGACTTAGAGGAATAGCAGTTGGGTTTTTAAACTTCAGTTAGCAGTAGAGAAATTATAAACACAAGAAAAGTGTTTTCAAGCTTTGATGCTACAACGGTCAGACAAACCTGGTCCATTTATACAGGTTTTAGGTGTAATAATTCGTTTTAGAGAACTTCTCAATGTGCTGTAGATTTCTTTTTCCTGGACAGAACGTGTGTGACAGCAGTGCTGTTAGGGAGCAGTTAGAGTGCTTTTAAGTAACTTTTTAACATGAATTCTCAAAGTAAGAATTTCTGTTGCTGGGATGTCTCATTCAAAAGTGTTTCAGTTTGAATTCAGGTCTTATCAGAGCCAATTACGTTTTCAACCAAGGACATTTATTTCTTTACAGAAAAGATCCCCCTCCTCGTGCTTGCAAAGAATTTGCAAGACCTGAGATGAAGGTGGTTCCAGAGTCAGTAAACCACCTCAATCACTCAATCACTTAGCAGAAAAAAATACAAAAAAAAAAAAAAATCGTTACTCACACCCCCTCCAATGAAATAAAACTTATTTTGAAACTCATTCGCTGATTATAAGCAGCAGGATTCACTATTGTCAATCATACCCCCAGTCACATAAGAAGCAGCCGTCGAGCTATCACTAGTGGAACCAACCCAGGTTGCAATGGCAAAGGCCAGCACCGCCCAAGACCCCACCTCCCGCCTCCTGAGCAGCTCAGCAAAGTCGGGGCAGCCTGGGCCCCGTGCACCCGGTCATCTTACCGTCTCCCCACGAGGGCCCCGGTTCCCGAGTCCTCCCTTAGGTCCTGGCTCTCCGGGCTCACCCTAGACATGAGAAACAGGGTGGAGACACCTGTGGGCCTGGGGCGATTTAAAATGAGATTCTATCCTTTGTAATTTCCCTAAGCACTAACGGTACTAGGAGCATCTTTGTTCTAAAAGTAAAATTAAATTAAATTAAATTAAATAGTGATTCCAGGCACTTGGGTGACCTGCCCACCCGGCCGTCAGCAGGGGAGGCTGGGTGGGAAAGACCAAAGGTGGGGGGAGGGGTGCGCAAACTGAGCAGCTGGACAGACCGACAAAGGAGGGAGTGGTGACACGGGGTCTGGCCGGGCCTGGCATCAAGAAACAAGTGCTACTTTTGTCCAGACAAACCTTTCTTCCCAGGGGCCCGGTCCTGCCGCGTTCTCCAGGAGCACCTGCCGTTCCCCCGCTTCCCTGGAGCACGAGGCGAGGAGAGAGTCAGCGAAACACTCACCCTCCAGGCCGAAGTGTCCGCATCCCGCCCGCCCCGCCCCTCGTGGAGGTCGGAGCCGCAGACGCTGGGTGCTGGAGATCCCGGTGCAAACGTGCCCGGAGACGGCTTGTGCAAACCTCAGCTACTGATTGTAGTTAACGTCCATCTCCTAAGTTACCCATTACGGGGACAAGTACCCGGATTATGTGGCTTTACCTCCTCTCCCTTCCACACCTCCACACCCAGCACCTGCTTTCACAGGTGTGGAAACCACGCACACTCACTGAGGGAGTGAACAAACCAACAAAGGAACCGACTCTAAACACGCGGTTCAGCCCACGGGGCCCAGAGCCAACTGGAAGGGACGGGGCCAAAGCAGGCGGTGAGAGCTATGTTCACGGTTAACTGTTTGCAGAGCTTCACCCCGCCCCCTGCACCACCAAAATTTCTTGACGAAACAGAGGGTAAATAAATGGTAGGGGTAAAAACCACAAAAGATGTAAAAATAGGTATCTATCAAATTTTGAACTAGGCAGGGACTTTCTCAGCAAAGAGGGGCCCTCACAAAGTCCCTGCTTCCACTGTAAAACATTTCTGTGCATGTATGTAGCCTCGGGCTAGTTCACTGCCAGTTAATTAGTCACCACAGTTTTCCAGAGCAGACGACAGGACGGCTCCCCAGTATGGCATCAGACAACCGAGCATGGAGTGAGTGCCGGTGCCCGGTGCCAGCTCAGCCACAACACATCTTCACTAATATCCAGGACCCGTGGATGTTTGCAGTGACCACAAATTTAAGGAACCTCTTCCCTGTCGAACTTGAGGACAGGGAACGCCTTACACAGAATATCAAACCCCAGGGGCAATTTCCAGGAGCCAAATATGAAACAATGCAGCATAACCTGATCACTCGGGCAGACTGATCTGACTTCACGCAGACCCACCCGAAGGCGTCTCAGATAAGGCATGTCCTTTCTTTGCTGACCACCCAGCTGGCATGTATTTGGAAGCAGCAGCCTTGGGACTCATGAGTCCCTGAAGCACCAAGAAAAAAAGGTCTCTTACTTCCTTGAGGGAACCAGCCAGTCGCTGGGAGGACTGAGTGGGACCAGGTCTGTGTTGCCAGAGTCGGGCGGAGGGGACAGTCTGGCTCCTGCCCCACCATCCACGAAACAGGAAACCCCCAGCCCACTGGGGCAACGTGCTACCCACTTAGCTAAAGAGAAGAGTGGTACCCAGACGGACTTACCCGGGGTCCAGGGATGCCTTGTTCTCCGCTCAGGCCGGGAGGGCCAGTGGGACCCGCTGGTCCCTGGAGAAGTAAAACGCCCACGTGAGTGCGGTGTTGACGTGACGCACCACGGACACCATGAGATCCACCCAGGGGAATGCTGTTCCACCACGCGAAGGAACGAAACACTGACACGGGCCACAGCGTGGAGACACCTCCAAAACACGGTGCTCAGTGCAAGAAGCCAGACACAAAAGGCCACCTATTCCATTATTCCATTTACACGAAAGGCCCAGAACATGCAAATCCGTCAAGACAGAAAGGAAATTAGTGGTTGCCAGCAGCTGGGGGGAGGGGGCACGGCAGCTTAGTGGGTCCAGGGTCTCCTCTGGGGATGATGAAAACGTTTTGAAACTAGACAGACAGGATGGTGGTGCAATGTTGAGAGAGCACTAAATGCCACTTTAAAAGATTGATTTTGTGTTCAATTTTATAAAATTGTTGGCCACTTCAATTTAAAAAACTGCCAGGACATGTGGGAAAATGTAAGCAGGCGTGCTGCCGCGGCAGGGGGAACTGACCTGTGCTCCTCTGGTCCCCTGCTCTCCCGCAAAGCCCTGCTGGCCAGGACCGCCCTTGTTGCCCTTTGAAACAAGAAAAGGTGCAGGGAGGGGTCAGCCATCTGTTCCACAACCACAGCTGTGCCAGGGCTCAGAAGTGATGACAGGACAACCCCAGAGCGAGACATCAGGGCAGTGGTCACTTTGCACGGCCATTGATTCTCCAACCTTATCTTTGATTCTCACTCTGGCCTTGCCTTGTCCTCAAGACAACTTCATGAAATGAAGCTATCTTGGACCCAAACGTGTCCTGCACGGGTGAGGAGACGGAGCCACCAAGACATGTGACTTGCTGATGACGGAGAAGTGGACATGTCATGGGCAAGAGGTGCCCAGGACGCTGCCTCCGCCATCTTTCCCTTCATTTCCCCCCATCCCCACTGTCACTTTCATAATCATTTGATAATCATTTTCACTGCCATCATCATTTTCACAAGTCTCTGTAGAAGAGCTAAATTTAAGGGGATGGTAGCTGCTGTTTGAGCTGCACCCCCGATGGTAAAGGAGAAAGTAATTTTCACTTTGTGGGCAGGAGGGAGGCCCATCTCCTGAGAGCACGTGGTGATGGAAAAGGGGTGGCAGCTTAGCGGCTTACCTTAGCTCCTGCGGGTCCCCTTCGGCCAAAGCCACCCTGAGGAAGAAGTCACACAAGCTGTGAGGGGGAGGCAAGGAGGCTGGGGGAGGCTGGCCTCTGCCATTAACCCTCCGCTTCACGGCACCCACCGGGCACCAGATGCTGTGCCCTCTCCGCCTTGAGGAAGTGCTCATGAAATAACCCCTTCGCTCCTGCCCTCACCTCGGAAAAGTGTTGCTTCCAGGCTGTCCTCATTAACCATCCAAAGGGAAGGTCTGAGAATGACTCTAGTCCCACCGACCAAAATGGGGGCCCCTCGGGCTGCACGCTCCCAGCCACGTGAGGGCTGTGAAGCAGGCGTGCCGACCTGTCTAGTTTTGTTCCGTTTTCTTAACTGGAGGGAGGAGGGATGAAATGCGCTCACTCTAGTAGAAGGGAGTCCCAGACTCTCCACGCTCTCCTGGCCAAATATAACACACTCCTGGTTGAGTCAAGGATCCAAAGTGCACACATGTGCACCTAAGAGCCCGGCTGCCCTTGGTCTGGGCTCCTGACTTGGCAGCATCTTCCTCGACGCTCCGGCAGTGACCCTTAGTTCAAATAACTGTGGGCTCCCTGCATGAGTAATCCATGAATTCCCACCTCGGGATTGCTGCTGCTTCGCTGGGAGGGCTCGGGGGCAGCATTTGAACATTCCGGATGGATCTTTGCAAGGTTAGGGTCGGTGTTCTGAAGCCTGTGACACACCAGCCTATTACAGGCTTGGACCATCTGTTGCAACAACCCCAGAACCACATTCTCTGCTCCCAACAGACCCACCCAGTAACCTTCTAGGGTGACCGTCCTGCCGTGATTCACTGTAGTGGCAGCTTCTTTAATGGAAGACCTTCCTCCTTCCAGGGACAACACGTGGACAGGAGGGAGATAGGCGCCACCAGCCCACTCCTCCAGAGTAACCATCTGGCTGGCCACTCACCAAGGGGCATCCCAGAGTGTGACCAGAGGCCCCCTGTGCTCGGGCCACAGGCAGCCGCAGAGACCCTGAGGGTGACGTGAGGCTCAAGGTAGCCCGTGGGAGGGACGCCTTTCATCTTGGCCTGAGCGAGGTCATGAGCGAAGACAGCCCAAATCTGTACTAAGTGCAAACCCAAGTTTCTACCCTGTGAACAGAATTCAAGCGAATTCTATGCACGGCTGTATTTTAAGTCTTATCATGGAAACAAAGTTTTGGCTCTGCACACAAACTGAGTCGTACAGCACATTGTAACAATTATTTCTTACTTTCTTTTCATTAGATAGCCCAACAGCATTATTCAAAAATAACACTCAAATCTTTCAAGATAGCAGTTTCAAATTCAAAGTTTTCTTCTGAATTTTAAAAGCAAAGTTATGCTCTGCAGTGTATCATCTGCTTATGGGTGAGAGTCACTTCCTTTAAAAGCCCCCGTCTGCACACGCCCTCTGATCGTCCAGCCGCTGACCCCTAACCACGTGGCTGTAGTGGGGGGAATGGCTTGGGGGCCCCGTTCTGGCCCCGTCCGTGCCCCGTTCCTAGCCAGATGCTCAGCAGAGATGGGTCTCAGGCGCCCAGCAGTGCCCTGACCTGGCCCTAAGGATTTACAAACTTCCAGGTCATCCCCCAGCTAGGAGCTCCGAGCTCCCTATACACCAGAGCCTGGAAGCATTCAGACGGCTCCCCAAAGATCACGCATTTCCCTTTGGCTTCAGCGATCCTACAACAAGACTCAAAGATGGGGCACGCAGTGAGCGGCCTGCAACAGGCATTTCCGAAATGTCTTGAAAAAGCAATCGCGAGGTGCAATTCACTAGAAAACTGTTTTCGGTTGTTTGAGTTACAGCAGCCCCAGGAAAACAAACACTTAGAAAACAAAACAAACATGCACGTGCACCTTCTTCCCCCACTGCCCTGTATCTGTGTTTCCGTTCGGATTCTTTAAATATTCAGGGGGATCAAATCTGGCCAAATATTCAAAAGTGGCAACAATATTACTTTTAAAATGTCTGTTCAGGACACCAGAAACTAACACAACATTATAAATCAACTATTCTTTTCAATTAAAGAAAAGATATTTGGTTTAAAAAAAAAGTGTTCAATTGAAAAAAAAAAGATTTGGTTAAAAAAAAAAGTGTCTGTTCAGTATGCTTTTGGGAGGGGAGAGAAGCAGGGCTGGGGCGAGCCCAGAGTAAATGATTAAATCAAAGATTCTATAAGCGGTAACAAGTGGGTGACGCTGGTTTCCAAAACCCCCTTAAATTCCCTAAATAAACAGTTCCCAGTAACTCTGCCCCAGGGAGTGTCCAGCAGATTTAGGTAAATATGACCCAGGGCCCCCCCCCAAACCACAAGAGGCACTCACGCTTTTCCCGGGCTCTCCAGGACTTCCAGACACCCCATCTCTCCCAGGGAGACCCTGGCGTGGGAAAGAGAACTGACATAAGAGTCTCGTCTGCAGAGAAGAACGTGTGACTCAAATACTGCACAAGACGCCGCGGGAAAGGAACGGATCCACTGCGGGAGGGTCACACGTTCCGCGGGTGCCTCAGACACAGGTGCTCCTGCCCCCACAAGCCTTTGGCCTGCCAAGCACTTTCTGAAAATATCTAAGGGGCGCAAACTCTGCTGAGAGGAAGTCCCTCTTGGAGGGGCTGTTTCTGTCCCCGTTGGAGACCCCGTCACGGGCATACCCATGCTCCCAGGACTCTCTGGCCCTGACCCTGACCTTGTACATGCACAGCCTTAAAGGCCATGTCCACTGCCTCCGCAGATGGCCAAGAACCATTTGTTCATCTTTGAACGTGAGCTTTGTTTCTCAGACCCTCCGCCCAGGGGTTGTCTAGGAACACGAGCACTGTACCATGGGGCCGATATCTCCGGTTTCTCCTTTGGGTCCTCTCTGCTGGCTGTCCTGTCCTGAGTCACCCTGAAAACATCACAGGTCAGGGAATAAACCACGTGTGCACAGGAGGCCACTGCTGCTGGGGCAGTGGCCAGAAAATTATTAGTGATGGTCTGAATGCCAGTCCCTTCAGCCACGTCCCACCCAGACAATGCCCACCCCCTGACTGAGCGCACGTGCGGTCAGCGATCCCTGGGAGCCCCAAACTGGGGGGCGAGGGTTCTTCCTCAGTTCACTCCTGCCTCGGCCTGGCCTGGACAGGAAGAGGCTGGCCCAGTGACGGTCACCTGCTGACAGGCTTTACAGAGCCACAAAACCAGAAAAGCACTTCTCTTCTCCTAAAGCAAACCTGAAAGTGTCCCGAGATCACATGTCAGGGACAAGTCTTGGGTCTTCGTATGGTAGAACTTGCAAACACTTATCTTTGCAGCTAGAGAGCAAAGACGTTTCCAGCCACCCCAAAATTCTAAGAAAAGGACAAACCCCATATTTTGCCAACACGTTTTGAAATCATTTCCAAAGTAAAATCCTTTCTTTCAACCCCTTCCCCAGCCCCAGTTCTCAAATCAGCAACATTCAGTCCCCCTTACCGGGTCACCTCTGATCCCCATGTCCCCTCTCTCTCCTTTGTCCCCTTTAGGTCCTTTGTCACCCTAAATAAAAAACACAGGCAGAGACAGAGAATTAGATAGGGTTTCAAATTTTTAGCTCACCCTTAAAATCGCATTCTTCAATTCACAAATCTGAAATAGAACCAGGTTTCAGCGTTTATCATGTGCCCAGTTGCCATGAAGATAAAATTATCTCCAAACATTTCAGGTCACCCACAAGTATGAATTGGGGACCCACTCTGTGCCAGGCACTGGGGATTTATTTCAACAGAACACACTCAGTCTTTGCTCAATTGGACACACTCTCCAAACAAGAAAATATAATGTAAATACGTCACAGCCAACAGGGGACATAGGAGACACCAAGGTTGCATTTCCAGAGGGAAGTCAGGGAAGACTGCCTGGAGGAAGCAGTCTTAACATACAAAATAAAAGAAATAATCCCTAAATGCAATGTTCATAGTTTTCGTATAACAGTAACACTATAGAAACATGCTTACCCTTCTTCCCAGATTCCCTTTCTCTCCAGAAGAACCGGGCAATCCCTTGTCTCCCTGCCAAAGACAACAATAAAATGTCATTCCTGGCACAATTTCTCCCACAGACTGAGGCATTAGTCACTGGAATCTTCAGGACCAAAAGCAGTTTGGACTCAGAGTGTAAAATCACTTACATCTTCACCATCAAGACCATCCAATCCGATTTCTCCTAATTCACCCTGTGAGGGAACAAGACACATGGTGAGTGTAGAAAGCCCTCTGGAGAAAGAAAAATGAGAACTACTGAGAAAGTTTTATATATAAAAAGGAAAGCAAGCTTAAGTACCTTCTCTCCTGGGAATCCACGGGAGCCCTAGGAAGTAAGGAAAGGGGAAACGTTAGCTCCTGAACAGAACAGGCTAGAATAGGCTCAGGGCTGCCCTTTCCCCGTCCCCGGCTTGAAAGCCAGTGTCTGAAAATTCAGTGTTAGAGATTCATCTTTTTGGATAGCTCTCTCTCTCCATCACAAGGGGACCGTAAAGCTAATGTGTCTGGATCTGAGCACCTGGGTGGTCTTGGCTCTCTGGGCAGGAAGGTGGGCCCTGAAGGCCCTTTTCTAACATTGCAGAGAGGTGGCCCCGCCTTCAGCACCTACTCACAAACTTCAGTAAACGGAGAAGGTCGTCAGCCCTTGACTCCAAGCCTCTCTCCCTCTCCCCACCTACCTCGCTCCTCCCAGGGTCCGGGGGCTGAAGTGGCCCGCTGGGCTCTGGCCTTCTCCACCCGGCCCCCCGCCACCCGTGTTCTGCCGTCTGTCCTTGTGGGCGTGTCCTGGGCTGCTTCCCGTTTCCCTGGGACACTACCTCTCCAGCCCCGGGCTCCCTCCCCGGCAAAGCCGAGAAGCCCTGGCGGCTGGAAAGGCTGCCTCACTCCGGCACGTGCTGCTGACCCCCATCTCCCCATGGCGAGGGGCCAGGGGCTGCAGTCCCCTCCCCACACCTGGGCGCCACCCCACTCTACCTTGACTCCTCTCTGCCCCGGGCAACCCTGGAAGCCTTGGGTGCCGTTCACGCCAGGGGGGCCGCGCTCACCCTGTGGGGAGAAACAAAGGCAGTTGGTGAGTTGGAGTTTCTTGTCGTGTGTCCCCACCCAGGAGGCATCCCTGTGGAAGGCGGGCACTGGAAAGCAGTCCACCGGCGGGCAGATGGATGTGCCCGGAGGGGCCTCCAGCATCCCTGCCCTGCCCCTCCGGCCGACCTCTGCCCTGAGCCTTCAACCTGCAGGTCCCTCCCCTGTGGGAGTGGGGTCTGGGAGGGTCTGCAGCCCAGAGGGCACCTCCTGGTGGGTTGCGGATGAGCGGGTCTCAGGGGACGGGGTCTGGGTGGGTGCCAGGCCCCACGGAGAACCTTCAGGCTGGCTGCTCCTCTCCATGGTCCCTGGTCCCCAACTCTCCACTGGGGTCCGGGCCGGGCGCTAACCCCTAGCATGGCTACATGGGACCCTGGTGACTTCAGCTACTCCCATGGGCCCTTCATTCCCATCCCAGGGTGGGGTCTTGTTCCAGCATCTCAAGACACTTCTGTGCCAGGTTCTACTTCCCAAAGCCCAGCTGCAGGCTCTGCCCACCCCCGACTGCACCCCTGAGCTACAGATAACCTAAATCAGCAGCCCTTCTCCGGGAGGCTCCCCTCAAAGGGCGTCCCCCCGCGCCCCTGACTAGGCGTCCCCCGCACCCCTGCTCCAGCTCACGCTCGCCTCTGCCTGGGTACGTGAATCCGGCAGGCACTGGGTTTGCTGTATTCGGTGGCCCTCTGTCTCAGAGGCCATTTAGCCTCTCCCTCTGGGATGCAATAAGTCAAAACCTGTACTGTGTTTCCATATTTGTCATGCTGGGACCATCATACCAGTTTCCAGAGTATAGGCATCTGAGTTGTTAAGAAAATTAGAAATTAATTTTTTCCCAGTGGAAAAGTCACTGGAATCTGAACAGATCAGGAACCCCACAATTCAGCTCCAACACGTGACGGGTAAGGAGGGAATCAAGATTTAAGGAATGAAGCAACTTTTACTTACAGGTCCCCCCTCATCACCAGGATAACCTCGGTAGCCGTCTTCTCCAGGAATCCCCTGAAACAAAGCGAGCAAAGGTCCTCGGTTAACTTGTCGGGTTTCCTCTGTGCTGCACTTAAGCCTCTCCCTGGCCCCCCTCCATCTGGAGGGGCGGTCCTGCAGGGGCGCCTTGGAGTAACTGTTTCCCACTCATTGTTTCTATCAGGATCTTTAAGACTCTTGATCTTACAAGAAATCCTGTACGCTTCCTAGGACTTGGAGGCAAACATGAAGATCCCTGCTGACCATCGTAGGGAGGCTGCCAGTCAACAGTGCCCCCTGGTCTTAACATTATTTTAGAAAATGAAGAACCAATGCAATAAAGGAAAAAGGGGTGGGAAGGGATACATCGGGAACTCAAGATTTGCAGGTGCAAACTACCGTACATAAAATAGATAAACAACACACCCCCAGCACAGAGAACTCTATTCAGCATCCTGTAGTAGCCTATAATGAAGAAGAGTATGAAAAGGAATACACGTATGTACACGTGTGACTGAGCCGTCATGCTGGGCACCGGAAACTGACACAACACTGTAAACTGACTGTACTTCAATTGAAAAGAAAAAGAACAGACCCTCCCCAACCCTGCAGAAAGGCAGTTTGTGGCAGACACCCGGGCGCGGTCTGCACCTCAGGTCGCCTGTCGTGCAGCCTGGGCTGGTCCTCTGACAGCAGGGAAAGCACCCAGCCAGAGCCCCAGCGGCCCTGAAACCTGGTCTCCGGCAGAAATAGTGAGTCAGACCACCATACCTTCGGCCCGATGCTGCCAAGGGGCCCTCGGTCTCCCCTCTGTCCAGAGCACTTGCAGGGGACTCCACAGCAAGCTTTCTCAGCAATGTTGTCCTACCGAAACAAACAAACGAAAAAGTTCAAATCTCCATAAATGACGATGGAAAAAAGCAGCATCAGTGTACCAAAATGCCCGGACCCGAGGGGTGTGGACCTCACAGCGGGAGGGGAAGCCCCCCGCCACGCACGGCCTTCCCCGGAAGGGTTATCAGGCAGGGCCGGGGTCGGGGGGGTGGTCACCAGTGGAGACTACAGAGCCACCCAAGTCAGTAAATCTCGTTCACAGTGTCACCCCAGGCTGGGCCTTACCTCTAGAAGCTCCCACCAAACATACCCAAGCACCAAATGTTAAGCAGAACTGAACGTATTTTGAATCTCTAAAAAGCAAAACCTAACAAACCAACTGCAGACAGGCAGGATGGAAGCTGGTTGCAGGGTGGAGACCGTACGCCCTTCCTCAGAACCCCAGTCAGAGCCACGGAACGTGGCGCCAGCCTGGAGGAGCCCTGGGAGCAGCCGTGGTGCGGGGTCCCTGCCTCTTCGCCACAAGCGCCACCCCTCCAGGCATCAGTGCCTCTGACGCCCGTCTGACACCCCGGATGCTGCCTTCCCGCCCTGACCCCGTGCAGGAAAGCGCACACCCGAAAGACACTTCCACTGGCTGAAGTCATGGTGCTCAATGCATTTTCTTGCAGTGAATTTCCTAGAGTTTTCATTTTCTCCCATGTCCCAGGTTTGTCAATTCTCAACCTGCTTCCACTCAATTAAAAAAAAAAAACCCAATTCCAGCCCGAGCCCCAAGCCTTGGAGTTAACCCCACCCACTGAGAGGCTGAACTCATGAGGATTTGCAAGCCTCCCGGGGCGCCTTCATGGGCTCCAAGAGGACTAGAACAGAAGGCCACAGAAGCACATTTCCACCCAGAAATGGTCTCTCCTTCCCTGCATATTCTTGTTTTCACTGTTTCCCGTTTGGGGAGGGGAGAGGGTCAATCTCAACGTTATGCCTTCTCTGCATCTTACAGATGAAAAGAAACCTCATGAAAGGGAGCAGAGGAACTCTCCGCCGCAGCGTCGGCCGCCTGGAGACCCGTTTCCCAGCCCCCCAAACCCCCGGTTCTCTGAGATCTCCGTTTGCAGGATCCATCCATGTTATGGCAGCAAAGCAGCTCCCAAGTCAATTAAATGAGCTAAATGGCCGCCCAGAGGTCCCTGATGACTGGCGTCGTCATCTTGAGATGCCAAGAACGGAGGTACCTCAACCCGTCAGTGTGCAGACACGTAACACACTCACAAGCTGCTCCGCCAGTTCGTAATCCAAGTCCAGCAAGTTCAGCCTCAGGGGCCGGTTGTATGTGAATCCCCGCCCGAACTCCAGCTGCATCAGCTGCTCCAAGTTGGCCACGCGCTCCAGGCCCACCAAGATCAGAGCTCGGACGCCTGTGGGGACAGGCACACTTACAAGGCTCGCCTAGGCATTCAAGGGCCCCAGCATTCTTTCCTCCTGACTCTTTATTTTCAAAGAAAGCATCAGTATAAAATTTCGCCATGAAACGAAACACGTTTAATCGTACTGGTTAACTTTCAACTCTTTCAAGAGTTGGAACACAGGAACTTTGGACTCCTCGGAGCAATAGTTTCGGATACATCTGTAAGTAAGCTGATCAATGTAACCACAGGAAATGACACCGTGAAGTCTATTCATGCATAAGTCCTCAAACTCTGGTTCTGCATAACCCGGGTAGGCTGCGGGAAGAACCGAAATCCCGCATCTCCAAAACCAGGCACTAGCAGTCTCAGCTCCTCTGCTCCGGAAAAGCAAGGTAATAATCAGAACGTTCCTGTGATAAGTTACACTTCCGTAAATTCTTCTTAAACCTCTGGTGTTGGCGCTCACTTTTTGACAGTCAGTGCTACCGAATTCCAAAGCAAACGAACAGTCAACTAGCACATCTGGTAACGGGCTTCCTCGCTTATCCAGTCACCCTGCATTTGGACAGCATGCCTTCATCATTCCGTATTAAAGTGTATCTTAACAGTGTAGTATTTTTGAGCTGTGATAGCTGCTAACTGAAAATGCAGCAATAGTTTTTGCTAGAAAGTTAATTCCTAGTTTATATGGCGCAACCAAATGAATCAAAACTTCATGTTCTTTTGCAAAAGCACCAAGCCTTCTAGATGCTCTACCGTGTCGTGAATGAGCCTGAGGCCCCAGGGGGCCCGGGCCGGGACCAGGTGATAGAGCTGTCTCGTAAGTAAGGGGTCCTTGTTGGCTCTATCCCGTCGCCCCAGGCAGGCGACAGAGGGTCAGGGTGCTGGGAGGACCTGTCCTCCAAGAGAAGCCACTCCCCCAGACGGTCCATCAGTGGAGTTGCTCCTCTCCAGCCCAGCAGTGCGCCTGCCTCACCCAGGTCTACCTCTCCCTCTTAGAAAGCCCAGAACGTACCTTCCTGTCGGAGTTCCTCAGATGCTTTTTGTAAATCAGCCATGTCTCCATCCACCCCATCGGTAAAATGAATGATCACCTGAAGATAAAAAAGAGTCAGAGGAAAATGACTCAGTTCTTCTTCTTACAACTGCAGAAACTGAGGACCGAGGTTGAGAAACAGTCACCCTCGGTTCAGAGTTCCTTGATACCGTGCAATAAATGAGGTATGAAATAAATGGGTTTATCGCAGCGCTCGGCTTATTAAAGAGCACAAACAACAATGGAAATGAAAAGTCGCCCTCATTCTCTCATCCGGGGGTGTAGCTCCTAGAACTCGTCTGTGTGTGTGTGTGTGTGTGTGTGTGACGGGCTGAGCTGTGTCCCTCCGCAATTCCTGTGTTGGAGGAATTTTGTGTTTGGCAATAGGGCTTTTAAAGAGGGAATTAAGTTAAATGAGGCCATTAGAGTGGGCCTCATCCAACGTGACTGACATCCTTCTCAGAAAAGGTGATTAGTTCAATAAAAAAAATAGCAAAAAAAAAAGAGGTTATTAGGACACAGACACACACAGAGGGAAAACCATGTGGAGACAGAGGGAGGAGACACCGTCTACAAGCTGCGTAGAGACAAAGGGAAAAACAACCCTGGGGGGGCGTCAGGACGGTGGGACAGGAGGTGGTGGAGCGCACGCGCCCCCACAGATCCGTCAGAACTGCGTCTGCCTGGGGCTCGGTTCTCCCAGAAAACGCTAGAAGGAAAAACCAACCCTGCCGATTCTCTGATCCCGGACTTCCAGCCTCCAGGACCGTGAGGGAATACATTTCCGCTTTTAAGCCACCCAGCCTGTGCCGTGGTACATTGTCATGGCAGCCCCAGTGAACCGACTGTGTGTGTGTGTGTGTGTGTACACAAATACAGAGGAAGAGAGAGACAAATATGTAAAAGTAGAGAACATAACGTATTTAACGGGCAAGACTAGGATTAAACATGGATTAATCACAAATGCAACTCATCCAAGCTTAAGTACTGATTTCCAAGATTTCTGTTCAGGGCTTTAGTAAAACGAGGAAGGCATCACGTTCCAGGACAGGATGATCAGCTGCCGTAAAGGACTTTTACATCCAGGCACTCCCACCCCCATCAAATGAGAAGAACATCTAGACAAGACGGGTTGGGGGAGGGGCTCCCGGACTTGAAGGCGGTCCCGCGGGCGGGAAGCCCCTGGCGGCCCAGGCAGCGGGAACAGGCGCCGCCCAGCTCACCTTCACGCCGTCGGGCGACGCCTGCCGGAACTTGTTCTGGTAGAGCCTCAGCGTGTCGGCGGTGAGGACGTAGGGGTGCTGGTTGCGCATGTTCCGGAACTTCTCAAACAGCTCCGGCTGGTACTCAGCGAAGTCAAAGGCCTCCACGGGGCCCAAGGGCGAGTTGGCCACCACCGACACCCGCACCGTGGGCATCTGGTTGCCGCTGCAGCTGATCCTCTGCATCTGGCTGATTCTATTCAAGACGGTGTCCACCTTGGACTCAAGGCCCTTCTGAGCCACGAATACATTCTGATCGCTTGAACCATCAAAGCCCAGGATCACATCCAGATTACAGACTGTCAAGGGAAAAGCAGGCGGTGAGCCCTCAGTCCAGCTGCCGAGACTCATTCAACGTACAGGCACAGCCCCGGACGCGGACCAGGACACCACGCTCAAGGGCAACACGAGATCTTCTGCGTATGAGCTCCGAGAAGCGACTAGATCTGCCTCTCTTTCCCCCTGGAGCACTGGTGCTGACCCTTAGGAGCCAAAATTATTGGCCATTTTAGCGTGATTGCTTTGGTGACGTTAACCAGCTTTGGCATGGTGCATAGTCAGTGTTTAAATGCATCCCAAGTTTGTGCTTTAATTAAACACACTTGAGAACTCAAACACTCTGATCTAAAATAATCGATCTAATGAACCTATAAAGAGAAACAGGGATGAGTGAGTCTGAATAATTCTGGGGATTAAAGAATAAGGGGGGAATGTAAATCTGGTGAGAACAAGGAAAGACACATGTCCACTCTCATCCCGGAAGCACAGCCCCTAACAATGGTAGGTGACAACCAGGACCCAACCCACGTGGACGTAAGTAAATGCCTGAAGCATTGGGTGCTAAGGAGCCCTGAGGCCAGCGCTGGGGGTCTAGGAACCAGACAACGCCAACATGGACAGGACAGGGGTGAAAATACACGCCTCGAGGGGCTTACCTTTGGACACATCAGTGACACCTGGACACAGGGTCTCATGCATGGCGTCATGCAGAGTTTCCAAAACTTGCTCGCTCAGCTCCGACAGCTCCTGGACGTTCCCCACGCGGAATGCCGTCGCGCTGTTGGAGGCTATCTTCCCCACCTCCTCTGAGTCGATGTTCCTCACGCCCACTGCAAACACCTTGACGCCTCTCTGGGTGAGGGCCAGGCTGGCCTCCTGCGCATCCTCCACCGACTTGCCTCCCGTGATCACAAAGGCAATCTGCGGGACCCTCTGGTCCACGCGGCTGCCCGCCTCCGGCACAAAGTGATTCACCCGCAGGTGCTCCAGGCCCACCTTGGTGTTTGCATGCCTCCCCCCTTTGTAGACCACTTTGTTGATGGCGTCGATAATCTGCTGCTTGGTGGAAAAGTCTTTCAGGAAGAACTCGTCGGTGGGGTCAGAGTTGTACTGGACCAGCCCCACTTGGATGGAGTCACCCCCTTCATAAACTGTGTCCACAATTTCAGACACAAAACGGAGCACTTCCTGGAAACTGTCCCTCCGGAAATTGATGGAACCATCCAACAGGAACACGATGTCTGCTTTCTTTTTCTCTGAAAATGAGAGCAATGGAAAAGAGAGAAATTTGGTTCCCACATTCAGGAAAAAAATGGGAAATGTAAAATGAGTGGAATGAGGCAGCCCTGTAGCTTGTTCACAGAGAGCACTTCTGCTGTATTCCCTGCCTCTATAGCTCCCAAAATCACAGGCCTCAAAACATCACGCCAAAAACAGGAAGATAAATGGCAAGTCATCTAAGCCAAAAGGAGAATCAGTGGAACTGTGCAGATGGTGTTATGTCCAGATTGCGTCATCCATGATGTTTTAGAAAATGCCGCTAAAGCTTTCCCCCTGGTCAAAAAGAAATGATGGAGGGCTGGGGGTACAGCTCAGTGGTATTAGCATGTGCGAGGTCCTGGGTTCAATTCCCAGGACCTCCAAATAAAAAAAAAAATTTAATAAAAGAAATAAATGGTAGCATCTCACGGGAATCAGGGGAGGAGTGCTAGAGGCAGGGCAAGGAAGGGCCGGGAGAAACAGACTGGAGAGTGGGAAGCAGGCGCATTGCACCTGTGGAGAACTGCTGACCAGCATGGCGAGAGGTCGGCTGGAGTCAGCTGAAAATCTACGGCCCTTGGAGATCAGGTACTAATCCTAACCAAAGGATCAAGACTGCGGTAGAGAGAAAGGGAATCCGGAGAAATGAGACGTTCCTCACCCAGCAGGGAAGGAGGACGTGAAGGAGCGAAGCGGAATACAGCTGCCCCAGGGAAGACCAGCCTCATCATTAACTCCAGGTGTCTGCATGGCCTTCGCCTGGAGGAGGCGCTAAGGAAGACGTGGGTTGGTGGAGGGGCTCCATCTGCTTTTGGCAGCCCCGGCGGTCAGACCCAGGAGCATGAGGCACACGCTACAGGGGAACAGCTCTCACTTCCCCCAGGGAGGTGCTTCCTGACCACACCAATCCCAGGGAGGAGGCTTGCCTGGACCGTGGGAGGCACCCCACCCCCGGACAGAGGCTGATTTCCCAGTCATGTTTGGAGGGGCATGGACTGAACAGCTTCACAGATGCCATTTTATTCTGAGAGCCAATGAGTCTGTGATTTGACCCTCAATGCATTTTTATGGAACCTTTCAATGGGGCTACAATTAGCTTCATGGAAACTCATGGAAGCCTCATGGAAGGATCCATGACCGTATGCCTCTGAGCTGTGTTTCCTTCTGTTCATTCTACAATCTCAACTAAATTATTTTTCCAGTGTTTAATGTCTACTATTATCTGCAGTGACACCCCGAGAGAAGAAGATTAAAGGAATGCTAATTGCTTTTTTCAATTTAAAAAGTTGGTGTCACACCCTGTAGTCACAGGTCATACCTGGCCGTGAGGGAGGGAACGTGTCCACTCCCGGAGGTGCAGGAGTGACCCCAGAGGGTCCAAAGGAGTTCAAGACCCTTTCTTCAATGTTGGGGAGCTCTCTGAACTCCCTCACGGTGAAGACCAGCCTGGGGTCGTTGGTGATGGCCTGCAGCTCCGCTCTGTCGATGTTCCGGTCTCCAACTCCTAAGCTCACAATCCCTGAGGATCTCATCACCTGGGAGAATCTGGAAATGTCATCCTGGGACTTTCCACCCAGAAACAGAACCAGGTGTTGGGGCACCCCATCTTCTATCCGGCTCCCAGCAGACTTGACAAAGAAATTCCTTGCCACGAATTCCAGAGCTTTGCCGGTGTTCAGCGGGGACCCCCCTTTGAACCTCAGGCGACGTATGGCGTCGAGCACACTGGCCTGGGACTTATAGGTCTTCAGGTAGAACTCCGGGAAGACGTCATTGCTGAACTGCACCACCCCAATCCTCACTTTATTGGGGCCAATGTTGAGTCTTCGCACGATCCTGCTAACAAAGTCTCGGATGTGTGCAATGCCATCTGGCCTGACGCTATCAGAGCTATCGATGAGGAAGATGATGTCTGAAGCATCGTTCTCCACCGCTGCGGATGAAGGAAAGAGACAAACTCAGTACCAGACCAGCGCGCAACCAGCTGCATTTCCTAACTTTGCGTTATACTCCATCACAGCATTAATTCACATTAAAATTATAAGCCAATGTGCGTGTGTTTATCTCTTGGGGTTTTTTTTGAATCAATCATAACCAATTGGGCCTTTTGTACCAAAACAATTTCTGCTTCTTGAAATATCTGAAGTTTCCCAAAACTTTCTCTTTCTGAGTTTATTTCAGTTTCGGCTTTGTGGTCTGGGTTACAACTAATTTCAAAAAAGTAAGCAGCGTGTAGACATGAATCTTGGATGACCATCATCTTTGAATCATGAGCTGTTACCACCAGAAGGGACTGAGATCACCCAGACCAACATCTTCGTTGTGCAAGAAGAGAAAGGTGGCTGAGGACAAAGGCTGTCTCTTTGTCCAAGGCCACCGCTTAGCCAGTGACAGCCCAGAGCATCCCAGCTGTCGCCCATGTGCCACGCCGCCCCGCTGTCTGGCTCACAGTGTTCCTTTTTCTTCATGTATCTCTAGCGTTTACACAGATTTCATTTTCACTATTATTTCCCCTGTTCTCTCCACACGAGTCCATTTTAAATTATAAAATTAATCAAAAGTCCTGGGAAAGATGAACCCATTGATTTGAATTCTAGGTACATCTTGGATTGCCATTTATTCAACTCATATGTTGCCTCTCGACAAATTCAACCCATCTTTTGCCTCAGAAATCACTGGCTGCTTATAGTGGAAACACAGCACAGTAAAAGCTAAGCAAATGGAGTTGAACCATTTATGCTGAGAAGGAGAAAAGCTGGCCCGGCACCTCATGTCCAGGCCGTGGGCTCCCTCGTGGAGCACCACAGACTTCACAGAACACTGACATCAGAGAAAGTCACACTGTAATCGTATCTGAACACTGACCAAAAGAAGACAAAAATAACAGAACACCTCCGCCCTGGGTCATCAGTGGCCACCGCTCCTTTACCCATTACGGCTTTAGCCGTGAGATGCGGTAAGATCTCACTCACAGGATGACTCGCCCTTCTTAATGGCACGCACTCAGGGCAAAGTCCCGTTTCCTCAAGCCTTCCGCAAAATCACCTATGATGAGTCCAAATCCTGTGCTGAGCCTTTTCTAACAACCTCTGGCTGAGATGCCCGTGGCTGCCCACCGTGTGCATCCTCCTCCCTGCATCCAGCTGTAGACCCACAGGTTCAATCACAGGTGGCCATTTACTTCGACTGTACTTTTGAGTAGCATGGACTTTGAACCCGTGATTTTTTATGTTCAGGAAAGACAACGAAGAAGAACAAACGCCTGGTCTTACCTGGAGGAGGGAAGCGGGTGGTGGCCAGGATCTGCTGAATCTGCTCCGAGGTTAGGGTGGTGATGGGGGTCAGCAGTTTCTGCTCCAGGCTGGGCAGCTCCCGGAAGGTGCTCACTGAGAACACGTACTCGGGGCTCAGGGAGATCTTCACCAGCTCCTCCGGGTCTGCGTTCCTTCCGATCGTAACTGGTGCCACGCCAAACTGCTTGAGTTCTACTGCCGAGTCGTCGACTTCGTCGTCAGACTTCCCAGAGGAAATGAGGACCAGGAACTGAGGGACGCCCTCTTCAATCCGACTCCCCAGCGGCCTCTTGAAGATATTCCTTGACACGTACTCCAAGGCACCCCCAACGTTGATCTGCCGCCCGCCTTTGGGCCGCAGCCGCCTCACCGCGTTCTGCACCTCGTCCTTGCTGGAGTGGGCGTTCAGCAGGAACTCCACCCTGGGGTCCTCGCTGAACTGGATGACCGCCACCCGGGTCGTGTCGAAGCCCACATCCAGATAGTCAACCAGCCTCTCGATGAGGGTACGGATGTACTGGAACTCAGGGCCAGCGCTCTGGGATCCGTCGATGAGAAAGACCACATCCCTCTTGCCACCGACACCTGTGAACCCACCGTGATCATAAGCGCCACCTTCACTGGCACCCAATTCTTAGTCACAGAATCACAGTTAGTCACAGACTCACAACCTGATGGGTACGGCTTCCTGATTCAGACTGTGGTGTTCAGTTAAAACACCAGTCCCAGGAGAGGCCCGGGAATTTCAGTGATTACAGATCAGAGAGAAGAGGAGGAACCAGCAGAGGGTAAGGAAGGGTAACTCCACAGGCGGAAGAAACTAGAGCCACGTTGAGACCAAGCGGGGCTGGTGTTTTGGGAAGGAGGGACTCTCAGCTGTGACAGACGACACTCAGATCAAGCGAGACAGGGCCTGAGAACTGACCGCTAGGGTGTGCCAGATGGACCTTGACCGGAGTGCTTTCTGGGAAGCAGGGAGAGTGAGCAGGCTAGGGCGGGTCCAGAGGGAGTTGCAGGCAGTAAAGACAGCGCCTTAAAGAGGAGACTGGGGGGCGCCTGGCGGTGAGCAGGGCATCGAGGGAGTTTTTAAAGAGGAGAAAAGGCACTGTGCTTGTATCACGGAGAGTCATCCAGCCCATCAGAGAACTGAGGATGCGGGAGAGAGGAGAGCTGCAGAGGGGAAAGGAGAGGCTGCCGGGGAAGGAGACGGTTCACCCCAGGAACAGGAGGGAAGCTGAGACGGGGACACCGATGCCAGGAGGGACCGAGTGGCGCTTCTGGAAGTTATCCTCCAGTTGCCTTTTATTTTCTCAGTGAAATGAGAATCAAGATTACCGGCTCAGAGTCAGCAGAGGGAGAGAGGCATCAAGCAGGAGGAGAAGGAGGAAAATAGTCATTTTGAAGAGCAGGAGAGCAGACGGACCAGGGGAAACATGTGCTCGTGCCTAAAGTAAAGGAACTGCACACACACAGCACTTCCGAAGGCCCACGGCGTCTCCCGGGAACACCGGGGCCTCCACGTGCACCCTGAGCAAGGACTCCTGCAGCCAGACAGGTTTTGGAGATGCTGTGTTCGCTCACGGTATCAGAGATACACAAAACACATCAGTCTGAGCAAAACCAACCCCCCACCAAGAAAAAACCCTCACTTTATTTATCCCGTTGTTTTCCCAAATGTATTTGATCACGAGCTCTTTAGGACACTCCATGGGAGTCTGGTGGGGCGTGGGCACCCTGCCTGGACACCAGCGAGGAGCAGCCGACCCCTCCCTCACTCACCCAAAGGGCACCAGGTCCTGCTTCTGACTTTTCTCTCACTTGCTCTTCCCCACCCTCCCCCAGCAGCATTTCCCCCTCCCCTCCCCGTGTCCTGGTGCTCTATGCGGATGGGGTTCTATAGAAGGTGAACCACACAGGAGCCCTGCCCAACCGCGTGCCCTGGGAGGGCAAGCCCTCGGTGGGTGTTTTTGGACGGATGGATAGATCTGAGCCCCCTTCCCTCTCAGCAGCCAGGGGCCCAGCATTTCCTCGCTCATTGCATCAGGCCTAGGAAAGGATCACTGGAAGGAGGAGACAGAACCAGCCACGGTCAAGGGAGCCGGGTGGGCTCCCTGCCTGCTGCGACACTGAATTCTTCACATCAAGCAAATTCGACAGCCATCTTTGCCCTCGGGCCCTGGAAATGCCAATATTCCAGAGACTGTGCCCCGGCTCGACAGTTGGTGCGCCTGTGGTCCAGCTCCCCCCCCCCCCCCCCCCGATCACAGGACACTGCCGGCTGGACCGACCAGGGCAGCCTGGGGCCCACACTGAACTGGAGGCATCAGTCAGACGGCCCCTCCCTTCTGTACCTCAGCAGAAGCCTTTCTGCCAAGTTAGAGGTCTGAACTGTAAGCCAAGCATAGGCCCCTCCTTGAGACTTTAATTTGGCCCAAAACATAAACCTTAGCATCTCCCCAAGCCTCTGCCCCTTCTGGCCACCAAGGCCACGTGGTTCCTAACTCATCACATGACTCTAGTTCTCACGCCACATGGTTACGGAAACAGAACTGAGAATGCTTTGTAACCCATGGTCCAAACAAGGAGCCCCAGGGATTTCAAGGAACAGAGAGGTCAGGAACCCACTCCTCACCTGGGCTCAGTGTGGACAGCAAAGATGCCTGCAGCCTGCTCAGCTCTTCACGGCTGAGCTGGGTCACTCTGTCCGAGATGACCTGCTGCACGGTCCCCAGCTGCCGGAAGGTGGGAATAGCCACGGCAAAGTCCGGGATGAAGGAGATGGTCTGCATCTCGGTGATGTCGGCGTTCCCAATGCCGATGCCGATGGGCACCGCCCCTCCCCTCTTTGCCATCACCGAGGGGCCCCGCACGTCATCGCCCGACCTGTCGGCCGTGAGGACGATCAGGAGCTGCGGCACGCCTTCTGCGATCCTGCTTCCCGCAGAGCCAATCAGGATGTTCCTCAGCACGAAGGCCAGGGAGGCCCCGGTGTTGGGGGTGGGCCCTCCCAGGAGGGTCAGCCTGCGGATGGCGCTGACCACGCTCTGCTTGTCCATGTACGAGTTCAGGTAGAACTCGGGCCTGGTCCGGTCACTGTACTGCACCACAGCCACGCGCACCCGGTCCGGACCCACGTCCAGGCTCTCCACAACTCTCTGGACAAAGTCTTTCAGCAGAGGGAAGCCACTCTGGACACCGTCAGAGCCGTCAATCAGAAACACCACATCCTTTTCACCTGAAACTAGAAGGAAGGCGGCCTCCGTGACTCGCACAGAACAGAGGAGGGACAACTTCATACCAGTGGTGGTGGGTGGGATAGTGGCCCCCGATATCAAGTTCCTAATTCCTGGGAGGGAATCTGCAGGAGTGATTAAATTAAGGATTAAGGGGATGATGATCCTGGAGCATCCCGGTGGATCCAGGAGACTCAGTCATGTGTCCTTAGAAAAGGGAGATCAGAGGATTCCAGCCGGAGGGAGAAGATATAAGGATGGATATGGAGGTCAGAGAAGAAAGAAGACACTGTGTTGCTGGCTTAGAAGACGGAGGAAGGGGCTGAGGACCAAGGGATGCGGGTGGCGCCTAGAAACTGGAAGGGGCAAGGAAATCGAGAATCTGCGAGGAACTCCGGAAGGAAGGCAAGCCTGCAGACACTCTGATTTTAAGCCCAGTAAAACTGGTTGGGATTTCTGACCTCTAAAACAAGGTAGTTAATTCATTTTGTTTTAAACCACTAAATGAATTCCAATTTGTTAACACAGCCATGGGGAACTAAGGCATCTATACATGGAGATCGCCCTTTTATTTTAGCACTTTTCAGAGTTTGAGCAGTATTGTTGACTTTCAAAGCTGTACTCAAGAAGAAACATTGGGGTGGGGGCTGGAGAGACACAGGCTGAGTCCACATAACCGTTCGCTTTTTACAGCTGGGAGGTCTCAAATGATTTGTTGCAAGTCACAGTGGGTCACCGGGTGAAAATGTAACCCAGATGTCCAGTTTACAACCCAAAGCCAACAGTGAACGTACCCAATAGTCAACGCAGAAGCTCTAGTTTCTCTGGGTTTTAATCAAAGGGATTATATGCGAAATTACTCTTTTTACTGCATTTTTGTCACCACGGGGAAAGCGGTTGAACACGAACTCATGGCCGCGAAGATGACTGATTGAAAATTTTAATGCAGTGTTTGTAATGGGGACGGGCCTGCCTCCCTTCACACTTTATGTTTTTAATGAAGGTAGAGAATGAATTATAGCACAGTGATACCCACTTAAAATCAGATACTGGGGGATATGAAGATAAATACAGCTTTAGCGCTAATGTAACCAGGTTGTAAGATTTTTATCGCGCATATTGTAAAAATAGAGCTTTTTTTTTTCAAAAAAAAGGGATTTTTAACCACTGATCTATCTAAACGTTTATAATGTTATTTTATGGTGAAATACTCTAATGTCTTTAAAAATATTCACCCTGATTCTCCTGCTTTGCCCCAAAGAGCAGTTAGAGGGTCAACTTGGGGAAAGACAAGTCATATTCCATTGTTTCTACAGAAATCCCCTATCTTTCTTGGAAATCCGAGGAGGGCTTCTCCCTGAGGACCTGAAGCCAGCACCCTACAGTTGACTCCGCACAAGAGAACAGGGCTGCAGAAGCAACCAGAAGTTCTCTGCCTTACCTGGTGTTGGCGCCCCAGTTTGCACCGATTTCAAGAGGTTCACGATCTGTGGTTGGAGGTCTCCAACCTTGGGAAGCGACTCGGCAACCAGGATGAAGGCGGGGGAAGGCACGATGAGCTCCAGCTCGGCCGGGTCTGCGTTCTTGGCCTGGAGGATGAAAGGCACCACCCCGCTCTGTTTCAGGTTGAGTGCCGGCCCGTCCACGCGGTCCGACGACCTTCCCGCCACCAGCAGCACCAGGAACTGCAGCACTCCGTCCTCGATCCGGCTTCCGGCGGACTTCACAAAGATGTACCTCTGCGCGTAGTCCAGGGCATAGCCCAGGTTGAGGGCTTTGCCCGTCTTGATCTTCATCCTCTTCACGAGATTCAGGATTTCGGGCTTATTCTGGTGCTCATCAAAACGGGACTCCACCCGGACGTCATCGCTGTACTGAGCCACCGCGATCCGAGTCCCCTCGGGTTTCACATTCAGCTCGTCGATGATCTTGTAGAGGAAGTCGCGGACGGCGGGGAACTGGCCCACGAGGTTGGCCGAGCCGTCAAAGAGGAACAGAATGTCCCGCTTGCTCTCTGCAATGAAAGTGGGTGAGGACAGAGTGAGGGACGAGATCACAGCAGGTGCTCAGCCCAGCACCGCCAGCCGTGGGTAATGGGGTTCAGGAAGTGCATCTGGCCATCACTGCACCGGCAAGGGAAGAGAAAACCCACACCAGCTGCCGCTCCAGCGCCCCCTCCAGAGTGCTGCATCTTTGCACAGGACTACAGCTCCTAGCCTGGTCTGCTCAGCCCAGCATCACACTTCTTTCACAGAGCAACCCAAAGAAAAGCCCAGAGGGTTCTGCTCTTGCATCAGGTGGCACTCACTCCAGGAGAACAGCATTTTCGAATGGTTATAAACAAAACTATTGAAAATATGATCCTTAGTGTCCTTTTGCTTAAAGAACTGATCTGTCTCTAGTGACAAAGGCTGAAATGGGTTAACCACCCAAGTATAATTGAGTCGACACATAAGCGTGTGACAGACGCTCTAACTGGATTTCCTTTTCATTAAATTTGACATTATGGGTTAGAACCCAAAATAGTGTCCATTATCAATCTGTGGGTCCGGCTCTATGTCAGTGACTTTCAATCTGCCATGATTGGACAACAGGAAACACAGATGAGCCCATGGGGGGCTACAACACATCATGTGAACATTACTTTCGGCTCAAAGGGTTCTTGGAACTATTCCGATTAGGATTCAGTTGGCTCAGCCTGGCTACCCATCAGTAGGGCGTCAGCAAGCCGGTGGCTCCTGTGTGTCCGCATCTTGCCACCACATTCATGTGCAATCATCAGCACCCAGGTTTCCTCTGGAAACCATTTCACCATCATGTGATGACACAGCCTTTGCTGGGTTTATGACAAGTAATTTTTTAGAGACAGCAGATTTGGAACATTAAAAAAAAAATCATCTCAAGAAACTAATTTCAATTTTGGAAATGCTCCCAACACATACTCAGGCACGAAAGGGAGTCTCTCCCTCTCTCTCTCTCTCTCTCTCTCTCACTGTCTCTCTCTCTCTCTGTCTTTCTCCCATTACCATCGGGATTTGCACTCCAGACTCTTCACAGGCATCAGGGCCAGAAAAGAAGTCAGCCCAGCTTCTGAACGAAGGGTGAGGCAACACGGGCAGAGCGTAAGCTGGGCTTCCTAAACTTGCATGAACAGACGCCCTGGAGACAGAGGACCTACGCTTGCCGGTACAGGGTCTCAAGCCCCCATTCAAACTCCTTCCACCGCAGGGAGCCCACTCTATTCCTATGGCTCGTTACCACACTCTTGAGTTCAGACGGGACCACCTGCTCGGCAAAGAGGTGTCAGTTTGCAGGAGGGCTGTGGGAGAGGGCGCCCCGAGCCGCCGGAGAGCGTTACCTGGCTGGCCGAGCGGAACTTCCTCCACACCTCCGCTAACATACGTGGTTAGGGGCTGAATCAGCTGCTGGGGCAAAGCTGGCAGGGAGCTGAAATCATCCATGAGGTACACCAGGCTCGGGTTAAAAGCGATCTGCTCGAGCTCGGCCTTGTCGGCCCGGCCGGCGCCCACGCAAAAGGTCAGGACGCCGGCGCGCGCCAGGGCGTTGGCCGCCTGCAGGTACGCGTCGTCGGCCGGGCCGGCCGTGAGCAGGAGCAGCAGCTGCGGCACGTGTTCGCGGATCCTGCTGCCGCCGGCCTCGGTGAAGTGGGTCGCGTGGACATAGCCTAGGGCAGCGCCGGTGTTCAGGCCCGAGCCCCCCTGGAGCTGCAGCTGCCTCACGTGAGCGAGCAGCTCTGGCTTGGTCTGGTATGTGTCTAGGGAGAACTCCGTGACCGGAGTGTCACTAAATTGCACTAAACCGACTCGGACGCTGTCGCTTCCGACATCGAGGCTGTTCACTACGTTCATGACAAAGTCCCGCACGTACGGGAAGTTGGTCTTTCCAACGTTGAGCGATCCATCCAAAAGAAAGATGATATCCCTTTTGTTTGCATGAACTGCAGTGGGAGCACAGAGAACAAGGTGAGACAAACAGCACCGCGGACGGGGTCACCATGTGTGCCCGCGGGCCGGACACACATGCCCACGTGTGGAACACAGAGAAATCCGGTGAGGCCAAGCACATCCACCTCACAAAATATGGCAGGAGGCTGCATATTTTCCTCCGGTGGGGGCTGGTGGTTGTCAGGCACGTTGACAGTCAAGTTTACAAAACCAAGTTGGCTCAACACAGATACAGGGCCAAAGCGAGAATGTTTGCAACCAACAAAAGACGATCAGACTCCTTGAAATGGAACATGCCCCCCCACCCCAGAAATGAATTCTGCAAGGGTGCTGTGTCTTTCTGCATCCTCGGTTAGTGACCATGGTCTCAGCCAGGATTACATGGGCGAGGCTGGGTCCCCCGGGGCCCCCACTACATCTTTACAGAGAGATTTACACTAATGTTAGCCCAAGTTAACCAGAGAACATGAGGTCCTGAAGCCTAAAAACACCCAAAAAATGCTCTGCTCTCATCTTGAAACATCGCTCGGACAGCCTATTTGTCATGTGAGACTCTTCTCGTGGGGAGTCACGGCACTGCCAGGCAGTAATCCAGCCAGTGCCCTCGGGGATTCCTCGTGAGCCAGATCACAGGACCATGGAAACACAACACATTAAAATCCAAAGAGACTCTTGGCAAGGCCTGCTCGAGGTTCACGGAGCATCAAAAATATAATCTTCCAATCAGAGTGCTTTCCCCAACACGTGCCTCTAAAATAAAAACAGATCCTTCCCCACGTCTCCCCTGATGTTTAACCTAACAGGGAATCGTACCCTATGTTCTATCAGCTTGAACTTTGGCTGTGAAAGTGTGGATTAGAAGTTTTAAGGAAATGAGAGACAGAGACAGAGAGAGAGGGAGAGAGGCTTTCAGGAGAGCAGAAAGCCTGAGCAGAGAGCATGCCTTCATGCACGTGGCTCATGCATCGAACATTCAGTGGTAAAGTTTGTGAGGCAGAGAAGCTCGTTTCCGTGATATTCATCTTCGTTAAGGACGGCAAACTGCAAGCTCACAGACCATCATGGCAGCTTCAAAAGTAGCTGGTCACTGATAACCACATCAAAGGAAGGATCTGAAGAACCCCTGGGCTTTTATCTGCATACCCATCCCTTCACTGCGCTGCCCCGTTGGAGGAAATTCCTTAAAGAGAGGGGAGAGAGGGTTCACGGTCTATGCTGGTCAGGTTTGGGCCGTTTGGAAGTGGGCCGTCTGCTCAGGGGAGGAAGGGCCAGGCTACATCTTGGTGGTGGGAGGAGGAGGCTGGACAGGAGCCACCAGGAAAAGCAGAACACTGGGACCTCCTGGGGGTTCCGAACCAAGACGTGATCTCCTTGGCTGGAAGCTTCAAAGGCAGGTGGCCCCTGGTCTTACAGTTTAAGTCACACAACTCTTATTTTATGGCATTTTAAGTCGTATAATTCCCAACTCAGGGTAAAAGGAAACCTGAAATAAATCTTGTCTGTTGTATCCTTCACGTAAGAGGTGTCTCTTAGCTGAACATGAATAAAACTTGGGTTTGTTTTTCCCTCAAAGGCTCTGCCTGAAGACCACCCCATTATGTGTCTGACCCCCACCCCCCACATCATACCTTCGGTGGTTCCAGAGAGCGTCCGGAGAGGCGCCAGCACGCTGGGCAGCAGGCCCTGCAGAGGGGCGGTCCGGAACTCATCCGGAACGAACACCAGGGTGGAGTCGAACGCGATCTCTTCCAGCTCAGCCCGGTTGGACACCTTGTTCCCGATGGCAAAGGCCATGATGTTGCTTCTCTTCAGCTCCTGGGCTGGCTGGCTGACTTCATCTGAGGACTTACCGCCTGTAATCAGCACCAACAGCTTGGGGACCCCCTCGGCAGCCCGGTAGCCGGTCCCGCCGGTGAACAGGCTGTTCCGGACGAAGTCCAGAGCCGAGCCCGTGTACAGGGCCGAGCCCTCCAAGGGCTTCATCCTCCGCACAGCGGTCATGACTTCCCTCTTGCTGGGGTAGGTATTGAAATAGAACTCTGGCCGCACTGTGTCTGCGTACTGAGCCACAGCCACCTGGATAAGGTCCTGTCCGATTTCCAGCCTCTGGATGACCTTGGCAATGAAGTCGCGGATCGCATTGAAGTTGGCCAGTCCCAGTGCAGATGAGCCATCCACCAGGAAAACTATGTCCCTCTTGTTGACTTCGATGACTGTAGGTAGCAACGTCACAAGGTGAGTAGAAGGGCCTGAACCAGCACGTTCAGTATGACTGTCTACACTGCAAACTGCCCCCCACAGATGCTCGCACTTGCCCTGGCCACAGTGAAGTCAGTGAGAGCCCCTGAGGAATTTGTCACAATACACATTAGTTACAACTGTGTCCTTCCCTGCAGAGGGCAGACTGGGCTCCCCAACCCCCACCCATAGTACCTTTTACAAAACAGTTGTGCAAAAATTAACACAGTTTTATCAACCACCTATTTAGTATATCGTCACTAAAAAAGCCAGAAAGCTCTTTTCTGCCATAAAATCTATAGCTCGCACTTTAGAGGGGAGAATGAAGTCAAAGCACAGATAATTAAAGCTCAGGTAACTAAAGTCACCATCAGCATCTGCTCGGAGGGCCCTGGGTCAGACAACCTTGCTTTCATAACCACCGATCGCCACATGCAGACCTTGAACTTTGACTCTATTCCCTTCGGTTCTACTGTCTGTGTGTTGATTTTTCAGGAAAGGGGGAGAAAAACACCGATTATTTAACTTCATAAAACTTACGAAAAGGCAATTGATGTCAAAGCCAGCAAGCGGCACAGAGGTACTTCCATTTAAGAGACCTGTGCTGTGAAGGTCCCAAGTTACATGCTAAGGCCGTGGCAACTCAAAGACAGATCACAACCCGGACAAGATTACTGCCTCCGAGCGCCACCGACCTTCTGCCCCCTGCTGTATCCACGCAGGCAGCCCACCTGAGTCTCGGGGACCAAGCCCCCAGTCCAGAAACCTGACAAGGCTTCCAAGACTTGTAAGCTCATCAAAGTTAAAACTGAGGCAGGAGGGTTTGTAATTTATTAAAGGATTATCTGGACTGGGGAGGCCTCCGTTACTGCGTGCAGAGAGCAGGATGGTATGTAAGACTTGACTTTTGACTACACTGACATGATGGGTGCAAGCTCTCCTCTTTAAGAGGAAATGTTAATGCACCAGCGAGACAGAGCATCCAGGAACAGGCACGTGGGAACCACTGCTTTGGCCTCAAGTTGCAGGGTAAACAATCAATTCCAAGTCCTCAAATTCTCCATAGACGCCTGCAGACCTGTGGGTTCTCCCTACATGTGGGGGCTGAGGGACACTGGGTGCCACGCACCCTGCCGTCCCCTCCCCCTCTCTCCATATATGCACACTTATGTACAGCTACACAGGTAGCCACACGTGTGCTTTTTAGACACACACAGGACAGCAAGCACGCCTGGACACACACTCACACACACACACACAGCCCGTCTACACTGAGGATGGAGACTTTACACCATCAATGCAGAGGCTCCTGCATCCACTGAGATGGACACAACGGAGGGACAGACGAAGAGAGAGCAGGTCCCCTCTCACCCCGCACTCATCAGGCTGACTCACCCATCAGGCTGAGGGGCGTCCCCTCCTCTCCTCTCCAGGAAGAGACTTCCTTCTCCTGCCCTGAGACGCCAGCCCAGTCAGAGCCGTGCTCTCCGTCTCGTGGCTCTGCTGGGGGCCTGCTGTGAACGCCCGTACTGAGAGGGGCCTGAAGGTCCTGCTAACTAGTGGACTTAGCCCTCAGCTCCCTGCCGACTGGCTTCCCCTGGGACGCTGGGTTCCCTGCAGCCCTTGCCAGCCCAGGACCGGATGACTGTCCTCACCTTCCCATCTACTGTTCCCAAGCAAATCCTCCTCAAACACCCAGCTCCCATCACCCTTCCCTGGAGCTGTCTTCCTCTGTACCCACGTCCCCCTGATCCCCCAGCACCCGCTTCCAGGCCCACACCCGGGCTCCCTGTATCCAGAGCGTCCCCACCTCTGAGCTCGCCCTCACCCCCCCTCTGCCCAGCCTCTTCCCTCCAGCCCATTCCCACCCCATCCTCCCCCACCAATGCCCAAATCTGTTTCTCCTCGCTCTCAACACGCCCCTTCCCAACCTCACCTCCCTGGAGCCCAGAGAGGCTGTGTGGCCTGCCCAGGATCACACAGCAGATTAACATGAGACCAGAGACCAGAGACCCACTCTCCCTACTGCAGCCGTAACACTTCCTCAGTGTTTACAAAACCCATGGAAGTTGTTCGTTTGTTTCCAAAAGCAGGCAAGCTGGGAGAAACTGTGAGAGACTGTATTCCAATCAGAGGGATGTCTGGAAATATCCAGAGAATTTTCAGGATGTAATTTTGCATCCATTCTACTTTACCCCACCCAGCAATATGCCTAATACTGTTGGCAGTAAAATCTCTGACAGGCAGAGATCACGGGCCAGCGTAACTCGGCTCACCTGCACCTGCTGGGTTTTACCTGCTAGAGCATCGAGCGCCACTCTAGTCTCACTTCCATTTTGAAATGCACCCCCATCTCCCACATTTGACCTGTTAAATGCATTTTGTTATGTGACTTGATTCGTTTTATGGGTTTTTTTAAAATGACGTCAATGGGGTTCTTTTGCCAAAGGCCCTCCAACTGTGTGTGTAATCTCTCCACTCCACTTGATAGAGCTCCCCTCAACTTGATAAGCAGGGGAGAAAAGGCTTTCTTAAATGTTCCACCGAGTGAGTGCTCCGTTATTTCTTACCTCCAGAAGCGCCACTTCCGCTACCCAGTGTAAAGATGAGTCAGGGGAGACAGCTGCCACGCACCTGTGAGCAAGGCTAGCACGCTGACTCAGAGCTCAGGGCCATTGCCCTGCAGTACTTTCCTCAGACTTGTAATGAGCCCCCGAGACCCATTTTTAGGACGACTGTGACATAAGTAGATGACACGATAGTGTTTCATAAACTCAAAGTCACGGGTTTGTTGAATTAGCCTTAAATGCACACTTCCTTCACCAACTGTTACTAATGGGGAAGAGGGGGGAGGGATAGATGAGGAGTTTGGGATTAACAGATACACATTATATATGTAAAACAGACAGGCAACAGGGACCCACTGCATAGCACAGGGAACTATATGCAGTTTCTTGCAATGAGCTGTAATGGAAAAGAATCCGAACACATACATACACCTTTTTCCTTAAAGCACCCTCTCCTGACGGCTCAGGCTCTAACAAGAGCTTTCCACGCGCTCACAGCTCTCCGGGTGTTTGGAGCACTGCAGCCGTCACAGACCACGTCCAAGAGCTCGCTCCTCTGGGGAGGACTTGACTGTGGGTACTTACAGGTTCTCCCGAGGTGAATCATTCTGCAAGGTGCCCTCCTGACCTCTACAAAACCACACCCAGAACAGCCCACCACCACACAGATGCTGAGGAAAGCATACGTACCTTGTGTGACAATGGTTGGCGGTTGCAAGACAATGTGCCTTTGGGCCACGCCCACAATGTACGGCAGTAATTGCTCCTGGAGGTCCCCAAAGCTACGGAATTCCGGGACAGTAAACACCAGGTTGTCATTGGTAGCTATGTGCTGAAGCTCTGCCTTGGAGGCGGCCTGGGCTCCGAGGCCAAATGAGAAAACGCTAGCCTGCTTCAGTGCCACCACCCCGTCGCGGACCTCGTCACTAGACGGCCCGGCACTTATGAGGACCAGCACCTGGGGAACCCCTTCCTCCGCGCGGCTGCCCCCAGCCTGGGTGAAGTGGTTCTCCACCAGGAATTCAAGGGCGAGCCCGACATTGGCCAACTCCCCACCAAGGAACCCAAGGGCTTTCACTGCATCCAGAATCTGAGCCTTGGTGGAGTAGGTGTTCAAGGAGAACATGGTTCTGGGCTCATCGCTATACTGGACCACCCCCACTCGGATCTGCTGAGTTCCAACTGAGAGTCTCTCAAGGAGATTTACAAGGAAGTCGCGAATGACTGCGAAATTGACACTTCCGGTGTTGTTTGATCCATCAATAAGGAAAATAATGTCAGCAGAGTCTTGTGCTTTAAAAGAGAGAAATGCAAAAAATGTGAAGTGTTAGAACAAGTGACCACATGCATCATTCAGTGTTCTGACATGTTTCTTTGGAAACCAATAAGAAACACGAAATACTGACAACCAAAACACATGTTGATTAAGGAACGTGAAATTCTCTTTCGGTTCTGCATTCTGAATGGATAAGAGGCAACTTCTTAACAGAAATGAATGGTGTTGAATAGAGGCATTTAATACCAAATCCTCATCTGCACCATCTTTGTCATTAAATTCCAAGACATTCTATTGACTCTTCTGGGAGAAATCTTCAGTGTGTTCTGGAAATTTCTACTAAATTTGGAGGGAACTATAGTTGCATGGAACTGTGCATTACCATACACACAGGAGAAAATAAAGCAGGGCAGTAACAAAGGTCCAAAGATGATTTCTAATTTGGGGACATGTCTCATAATTCTCAAGTGATTATAAGAACTTTCTTCTTCAAATCCACCGCACAAAACAGAATCTCAGATTTAAGGTTTGATGACTCATCATCCCAGTACGTTAAACACTTGATTCCTTGAACAACTGTTGTTCCTTCTTTTTTTTTTTCTTTAAGAACCAAAATGTCTGTGTATCCACAATTTTGGGAAAATGAAAAGAACTCAAACAACATCTACAGTTTTGATCTAAAAATGCTCACACATTTTGGTTTGGTTTTTTTTTCTTCTCAAATGATATTTAGTTCCTGCAACTCAGACGCAGGTAGGAGATTAGGCTCATTCATTCGTTTATTTTTGCCGTTGCCTCTGTATTCAGTCACATAATGCAGAACGATGTTAAGCAGAGTGATATGAAACCAGTCATGACATAATTATCCAACCTTATTTTTATGACACCCTAGACCCAGTGCCTGGCGGGACCTTGAGTATCCAGTAAACTCTTCATCAGAATTAGCTCTGGGGTTATACACATGGACATCAAAACAGCTGACCAAGACCCCTTTTCTCCCCTTGACCTTGGCAAACATGAAACTTGCATTCTGTTACTGAGAATGGAGGTTTCATAGAAGCACTGACATGAGGAATAGCAGTCAATCAACTCCAAACCTGGGTGGAATATTTCAAAGGCTCAGCGAGAACATTTACATCAGATTGACTGATACTATAGAAAAGGAAAAACTATTCTAGTAAACATTTTTTAATAACTTAAGTGTGTGTTAGGAACAGGAAGAGACTTAATGTGAACATACATGGTATTTACAAAAATGATTTTTCCCTTTGGTTTTAGGAAGCTATATTTGGAGTGTAATTGTAACACCGTATCCCTCATTCTGGTATTTTTAGTGACAGTGAACATTTTATATTTCAAATTAATTTTTTCTTGTGCCAATAAAGCTGCTTTTATTTCCACTGTGGAAACAGGATGCAAATCTTGTCTGATAAAATTGGGGGATTTTGCGCTAGTGAAATTATGTTCTTACCCCAGTACTTTCTTGGGTAAACTGAGCCAGGGATGGCTTGAATCCCGGCTGCTTTCTCCCCCTACATACACGAAATCCCTCAAAATTTTGCAGAGGAATTCCCTGAAGAGGGAGATACTGATGTGGAAATATCTTGTAACCTCTTACAAGATACTAATTTAACTTTTGTTAAGAATTCCAAAGCATTTGCTACTCTTCAGCCAAAACAGGAGATTCCTGAAGGATCTTTGGGAGGGTGTAGTGCCGGCAGTGTGAATTACACAGCGGGCCGATAGAAATGGCTCACGTTCTAGGAGCTGGAGGCTCCACAGATCACCCCACGAGATCCCTCAACATTTCCCAGGCCTAAAACAATGACCCTGGGGTACAAAAGACTGGCCACTGACTCAGCAAACCAAGACACTTAAAAGAAGGACTCACCATGAGCCTAGGGGCCCTGAAAGGAAACTGATACCTGAATCACAGGGTGACCTGTTCCTTATTAATTTATTACTTCCCTGTTGATTGCAATTCACAACAGAATAGATCCGATAAACGAACACTGAGGGGAAAGCCTTGATAATGTCTCTTCTAAAACGCTGAACCACAGCAGGTCATAGAAAAATGTTGGATAATTTGTCATCACTGAAAAAAACAACATTGTCCTCTTATGCAGATGATCATGGGACACACAAGGGCATGCTGTGTTATCCGGGAGCACCGAAGCCTCAGACAGACACAAGAGCCGTGGGTTCCTGTGCGCAGCAAGGCACGCAGCCACCAGTACTGGCTCTGAGAGGAATCGGATCTAGCTCAAATTTAAATTGTGAGGTTGTCTGGTTTTCTGCTTTCATGGCTCACGGATCGCACCCTCTGTGGCATTTTCCATGGAAAAGCCTCTCAACGTCCAGGGTAAAAATCAGAGGCTCCTTCAACCCCGGTGGAAACACTGTTTTCCTGAGCACGTGGGTGTGGACACCAGGGCTGCCTTAGCTCATGGGGTGCTTCCTTTCTTCAGGAAAAATCTAAGAGATCGTGTTTGCATTTCCTATGCAAACACAAACCTGCAGACCAGTTTCACAAGGTTTTGAAATCTTCATATTTTACAAAGAAAAGAAAGCTTATCCTCACTGAATACAGATCACCTTTAGCTTTTGCTTTAGTACAAGGCTTTTGTATTTGATATCCATTCATAAAAAGGATTTTTAAATATACAGCTTTCTGAGATTACTTGAGCAGAGTTCATTTAAAACAGGGGCAATCATTAACTTTTTCTACATATATATTTATGGGGGAAAGTCGCCTACCTAGTGGACAGGACATGAGAAGAAACAGCCCTGACTTGCTGGCAACCTCTATGATGCCTTCCTGACTACCTTTCCCAAACACTATAAACAGAGTTATTACTATATTATTTTTTTGCTGTGGAACATGCAGTGGGACATGATACTGAAGGAAATGCAGAGTGAAGTTAATTAGAAAAGACAACATAAATGCATTAATGGTCCGCCCTGGCGCTGCTAGTGGCTTGAACACTAGAAGACAGAGATGTTTTCTTGGCATAAAAACAAAGGTTTTATCATCACGGAAACATACTATGTGGCTTGGCTCGTTTAGCATTCATATGGTAATCGAACTGTGTATCCACTTATATAATGGTTAAACTTGAAGGCAAACTCGTCCACTCTTTCCCTGAATTGGCCAAAACATCAATAGAGATGCTCCACTTCTCCCCTGAGCCCCTTCGCTGTTTCTGACATGGATGAGTTACGATCGCTATATTCAGAAATGCAATGGTTAGTGAATTATTGACACGGAGAATGTTGTAGCGAATGGAGAAGGTCGTTAGTTGCCGTCTTGCAATCTCCTTGCAACCAGCAAGTCTCCTTGTGAACTTGATTTGGGGTGCTCTCAGGGGTCCCACCTTCTTCTCCTGTACTCTAGCAGGATCGACACACGTTATAATGCAGAGGTGAGGCATGTCATTGGAAGGAGGGAATGAATGCTTTTCAGGCTGAATACAAATATTCCAGACCTACCCGCATTCCTCTCTATTAGAAGCAGACCCACTGATAGGGGCATTAGCACTCCTGCCCCATCAAAGCTGAAATCACGGGTAAGCAGTGGGAAACCATTATGAACAACCTTCTGAAACACCTTAGGGCTGGTTAGTTCCGAAACCCTTCTCCTCACCAGGCTCTGCCTGCCCAGGACGACTGGCTCCTTTCTCCTGACATCCGCACATCCTGCTCCCTATCGCTTGTTCTCTGAATTTCTGTGATGAAGAACTGCTGTCAGATACAGCTTACCTCCAACTCCCCCCGTTACTCTGATCACAATCCAGAAAGCTCTCCCATTCCCTGGACTCCCCCTGCCCCTCTGTCCTTCCATCAGTCCCTTGCATCTGGCTTTTTTGATGGGTTGATTTACGGCTCAAAATCCACTTTCTTCTTCCTGCTCCTCCCACCACCTTGAATTCGCAGGAGACCAACTTTCCGCCTGTCACGTCACCCCCCACCTCCTATCTCTGAAACCCTCTAGGCGGTAGCCACTTTCAAACGCTTCAGAGAAACCTGGGCCAGAAATCTCACCCTCTGCGATCACTCCCTCTGTGTGCACCTGCTTAGTCACTCAAAGAATTCTCCACCTCCGTGCCGCAGCTAAGTACACTGAAGGGCTCTCCAGCTTCACTAAATGATTTCACATACTTCATGCTCAGCCTGCGCCCACACCACACACCGTGGGGTCATCTCCAGAGACTTCTACGTCTATGGGGATAACCACGCTCAGCTCCGGCCTCTGGTGCTCCCAGCTTCCTCGTGCACCCTGAGCACGTGGCGGCCACACCGAGAGCATCACTTAAAACTCCTCCACCCCCACGACCTGCCCTCCAAAGCCTTCCTCCACCCACACTGCCAGCATCCCCTGGTTCCACACTCAGTTGCCTCCAGGTGTCTTCCCTCTCGTCCTGGCCTCGCCTCCTCTGGCTCTCCAGAAGTCTCCCGTCCCCTTCCAGCTCTGACCCGCTTCCCTGCCCAGCCCGGACCCCAGGGCGCTCGCTTTCAGGAATTTACTAGCTACCATTGTGGATTTCCTCCCCAGGAAGACCTCTTGTCTCTGTCATCCTCCCTCTGCAGCTCCAACCCTATTAACTCTTTTTTCTTCCAAGAGTGCCTGAGACACCCGCAGAACGTCCGGGTGCCATGCCAGCCGAGAAGGCCACGGGCTCGTGGTCTCGGCCAACAACTGAACGCCACCGCAAGCCTGTAGCTCCTTCCTGAACGTTCTGTGGCTCCTTCAGCGCAGCCGCAAGGCGGCTGTTCAAAACCAGCCCCGATCCCTCCGCGCCCCGCGCCCCCTCGGCCCCGCCCCGCCCCGCCCCGCCGGCCCGCTTACGGGCGCCACCCGCGCTCTCTCAGCTGCCCGCCCCCCCCCCCCCCAGCGCAGCCCCCTCCCCTCCTTTCCCTCCGTCTCTCCTTCGGGGGCTCTTCTCTCCCTTGAAGCCCTTGGTTCCGCCCTCACTTCCTGCCCGCTCGCTGGGCAACGGCCACCCGCACTTCCAGAGTGACGTCCATCATGCGAGCCAGGAGCATCTCTTCGGGCACAGCCCGCGGACAGCACGGAGGACGAGGAAGGAAACCAGACCCAGAGCCAGCACGTCAGGCCCTCTGGCTCTTTTTCCTTCACCAACGGCGTTATCACTACCGTCTAGGACTGGTTCTCCAAAGTCGATCTGGGCTGGGTCACATCTAAGGGTCCCTACCACTCTAATCCTGTCAAGTCTCTGAAAGAAATTACATTGCGTAAAAGAGAGGACCTCTGTCTGTTGTTCCACTGAACACAAAAGTGGACGCCCTCCTTCCCCCTCCACTCTTGCTTTTCCAGACATGGAACCTTCTTCTTTCAAAAAAAAAAAAAAAACAAACAAAAACAAAGCTTTCTATTCCAGCAGCGAATGGGAGGCTTTGTGTTAGGTAGCTGCCCAGCCACGCTGAGGCTTTCCTGTCCAAGGAAGGTGGGAGCACCTCTTGGGGGAATCATAATTTCAGAATGTGTTTTTTAAAGAGAGTATTCATTGTTTCACAAACAAAGAAGTCCTCTGGGACATAGGTGAATGTTCTGTTTTGGAAGGAGACTACAGAGAACCTTCAAACCTTTGTTTTTAAACCCGTGAAGAACCATCTCTCCCCTAACCACCCCCCCCCCCGCCATGCCATCTTTGAGCCGTCATGTTGCTTCATTGCCAGCGGGGCCAAGCTCATCTCCGAGAACAGCAAGGCAGGCGGCAGCCGGGCGATGTTGCCGTTACCTGTGATGTCTTTCAGGGTCTCTGTGCCTCCAGCCCTCCCTGGAGTCATGGAGGATGAACGCACACAGGACACTAAGGTTCCTACTATGTCATGAAGTGAGGTAAAATTCTCTAGGTTGAAAACATGCATATCGAGTGGTTCACTTGCTATTTCTTTTAACGCTCCTTCATCTGCATCCTCAACTCCAACTGCAAACACGTTAACGTCAGCAGACTTAAGCTCCGCTGAGGGCAGAGCAAGGCCGTCCTCCGAGTGTCCACTGGTTAGCACTACGACCACCTGGGGGACTCCAGCACTGGCCCGGCTCCCAGCAGCCTTAGAGAGGTGGTTCTGCATCACACGCTTTAATCCTTGTCCAGTCTGATTGCTTCCCCCAGTGTAAGACATGTTGGAAACATGAGAGAGGACTTCTTGTTTAGTACGGTACGTGTTTAACAGGAACTCGGTATGTGGGTTGCCGTTGAACTGGACCAGAGCAAAACGGAAATCGTTTTCTCCCACAGCTAAAGATTTTATAACATCATACAGAAACTCGCGAACAAGTTGGAAATGCTCCTTTCCAATGCTCCAAGAGGAATCCACTAGAAATATTATATCGGCAGCGGCACCGTTTTTGACATCTTTAAAAAAAGACATTGGTTTAGATGTTTCTCCTATTCAAGAAATGACTTCCTATCAGTGCAAAGCCTTCCTCAACTAATTCAGTTTACACCACGCTGTTACTAAATAATTTACACCTCATGTGTGAAACAGGCAGGGAGGACGACTTACCTGAGATGCAGGGACCTGGACACCATGGACCCAGCGGCTGCTGGTGCCCAGTCATTGGCCCAAGTTCCATATGCAGTGACCACCATACATGAACAGTAGCAGGCTCCAGAATGGGGGAAAAACTTCCCTGGGGTGTCCTTTAACTCAAGATGATTCTCTGACAGCTTGAACCCCAGGACCCACCTGATCAGACGGGAAGGATATCCTAGCACAGGTAACCAAGCATCATCTTACAAACTCATTCTTCAGCTTGGGGTCTGAAGCGGAGCCTTGACAAGAAGGAGCTAGGAAACTGCTCCTTGTTGCCTTAACTAATCTGCAGTGCTGCGGGTAATTTGCAAGAAAGTTAAAGGCCGTGAATCTGTCTGCTTTAAGTGAAGAAGGCTTGTACAAGTTTGGAGAGGGGCGAAGTCTCGTTTCTTTCCAACTTTTCAGTGTGAAGAAAGGCACCCCAACTAGTCACCACATATCTTTCAGAGCCAGAAAAGCCTTCTTAGGTGTTGAACACTATTCATCTCTTTCAAAGACGAATCCAGTTCTCCCTCAAAAGCAGGAGAAGGAAGCTTAAGGGCGTGAGGCTGGGTGGCTGGGGTGTGCCCTTCTGCAGGGGGCCAGGCTGGCCGTGCCCCGCAGGCTCCTGGATCCTACTTACCTGGGGGTGACCCGAGGCCCAGGCAACGCTGCCCTTGCGTTGAGGGGGCACTCGCCTCCCGCCATCTGAGAACTACCAGGTCTGGGGGAGAAGCCCAGCTCTCCAAGCAGAGGAGAGGGGCCCAAGCCAGCCCTGTCAAGCTCATAATACAGGGAGCATGTCTCATTTGTCTAAAACTCTGCAAGCAAGTTCTTAATAGGGTCAATTAAGACCTATTTGTTAAGTGGTTTTGGGATTTGATGACGCTGGATCAAACATGTCTTTCTGTGTCCAGAGTTAGAGAGAAAGGGTGATATTTGTCTTTGTTTCTGTTTTTGTTTTTTCAGGGGAAATAATTTTTACTCTCAGTCGTTGTCTTCTGGTTTTATGCGCTCAGACACCAACCAGAGCCAGACATGTGGAAAAGCTCTTCGGTTGGTAAAATATTTTTGATACAAACTTTCGGCTCACACCCAACGTGAAAACAAACCACTTGCAAACCAACACCAAGATATCAAGCCCAAGTTTTAGCAAAAGGAAGCTTCTCTCGCTGGACAAAGAACACGTGAAAAGGTCTGTAAAATGAACGCACGCCCTGTAACAAATGGCTTGCCTACCTCTTCACAGCCTCTCCAAGCTCTCTACCAAGCTCGTGATGTCTAAGATCTAAACTCAGAGAGCACTGTGCCTTTTAGCAAAATTGAGAGATGCTTCTGGATCTTACCTGCTTGCTGTTGGGCACGAGTGAAAGAAAAGCCTGAGAAAAAGAGGCAAAAGATGGCCACTTTCATGGGCAAATGCCGGTGTTTCCTCATTGTGAATCTGTCTAAGCACCAGCAGGCACCTACGAGAGAACACAGGGCAGACGAGAATGGTCAGGTTTTGGCTCTCAGATTACTAACGAGTGAATCCAGGATTTGTCCCTTTTATGGGAAACACTTTTGCCTAAATATATAAATGTGAATGTTTGAACCTAGTGATTGTCTGACTTTGGCCATAGCTGAAAATTGTGCAGTTCGACCTCTTCTCCTCCCGGATGGAAGCAGGCAACAAGAGCTTATCAATAAACACGTGGCAGAATATACAAGGGTCAGGAGGAAAGGTGCAGAGGGCAAAGCGGCAGGGTGGTGATGCTCAGCTTGACTCTGCCAATCATATTTCAAGGAATCCCAGGGGGAAGCTTCAGTTCATGGAGAGACAGTGGACTTTGTTCAAATGACAGCACGTGCACACACAACCACAGCCACTGGGGCCACGGTGAGTCCTGCCCTGATTCTCTCAATATTTAGCACTTGTCCTCCAACAAAAACCTGCTGTGTGCCCAGCTCCAATCTCAGAATGGAACACGCCCAGGGATACTGAATTAGCAAGACTGAAGCCAGACCTGAGGGCTGACTGCCTTGGAGCACGGTCTCCGCACACAACCGGTGATGCAAGCAGGACGTCCAGCCAGCCCGGCTCACATCCGGATGGGCTCGGTAGCCTGGGTCACCAGATCTTTTCCCTGCTAGCAAACGATACCTTCTCCCCACCCCAACCCTGAAAGCATCCAACCTTCATGTCAGCACCGAAACCTTCATGTCAGCCTCTTCACCCCCCAGTCCCCAATCCAGTGAGATTAGCTCGAGGGCTTGGGCTCGTCCTTATGACCCTATGTCTGCTCTGTCTGGGCTTAGGTCCTCTTGCAGGACAGCATCTCTTTTCTCTTACCCTTGCTCCAAGGCTCTGGTCTCCCCCAACTCTTTCTTAGGTCTTGTGTCTATGACCTGGGCAGTCCCACAGGCTCCGACACTTGGTTTAATGACTTATTGTGGCTATTCTGAAATTCTTACTAACTTTTGAACAAGGACTGTCATTTTCATTTTGCACTGAGCCTGGGAATTATGGTGCTGGTCCTGGCTGGGGCTGTCCATGTATATCAGCAACCCTTCTAACCTTTACCCAGACTTGTCAGGGGTTCCCTGGTCAGAGGCTTGGGTAACAGAATGAGAGAGGAGGGGCGGTGGCCGCACCAGCAGGCTCGAATGTTATCACAGCACTATTTTTGATGTCGTGTTATCAGGAGTTACTCAGCACCTACTGTGTTGGAAGCACCACTTTTTGTAACGTGTCTCATTGACCTTCACATTGTCCTTCTAGGTGGATGCTAATCCCCATGCTTACAAAGAAGAAATTGGGGCTCACAGAGTAATTGGCCCACATCAGACACCTGTCAAGGGACGTCTTGATACTAAAATAACACCCACCACTATGAAGGTTTATAAGAGGATAAGAAGAAAAACATTTTTTGAAAACATTTCCATCACAACTTGTCATTCAAGTTCAATAGCCTAAATTCGGAGCCTTCTTGGAACCAAATAAGGAGCCAGTGATATTGGATAAAGATAAGGTGTTTGGAGTCACATAAACCTGAATCTACCACACCCTACCTTGGGCAGGTCATATCATTGCCCTAAGCCCCAGTTTCCTCATCTATAACATGGGAACAGTAATAGTATCCCCCTTGCCAGCTCCCTGTGAGAACTGAATAGCAGGTAATTGTGAAGTCCCTGACACAGAATGGACAGTAAGTGAATTCTTTTCCATGGTTGGATTTGCCAGCATTTCCCAAAGTGTCTTCCATGGAAGACTCATTCCATGAAATGTTCTAGGGGAAAAAGGAGGGTTTCCTCAAAGAACAGTTTGGGAAACACTGAATAGCAAGCCCCCTTCTGGAACAGTTACGATATACCTTAACATAACAGCTCTGTGAAGTTAAGAAACCTGAGGCACTTTATTTAACCCAGAATTTCCCAAACACGTTCCAGAAAATCTTTCTTCCATTGTTGATATTCACTACCCATAAAGCGAGCTGCACCCTTTAGGAGCGGTGCCTGCGCATTGCTATGCCTGATTTTGCTATGTCCTTGCTGCTCTAAAGTACTCACCAAAGGCATCTCCGCCTGCCCAAGTCTCCCTCCGACCCAGTTCAGAGGGCTGTGGATATCTGTCCCCTTCGACTCCATTTACTGCAAGTAGGGATCCATTTCCCTTGATGGAGGAGGTCCCTACCCCCCAGTGACCAGTGAGAGGGGTGGAATGTGTAAACAACCAAAGTTTTCTCCAGAGGGGCTCTGGGGAGAGCCCAGAGTCAATCCCATCAGTTCCATGAACTTTCAGAGCACTGGTCAAAATTATCAGTTATTTTTTCTTGTACTTAGTTTCAAGATATGCTATTTGATATTTTTAATTATGTAGTGTAGAGTACAGTCAAGTGGCAAATCCCACATGGTGACTGAAACCTAAATATGGTTAATCTGGAGAGATTGGGTTGCCGTCGTAATTTATATTTCATTGCGGTTTGAAAATTCAGAAGGCCTTGTGAATTACAACATGAAAAGGTAATCATCAACAGTATGAATAAAAATCAAAACCCTTTCTGATTTTCAAGTGGATGTCAGATTTTCCAATGTGATTTTTTTTTTTTTTCATTTTATAATCTTGAAAGTCCAAATGCTTCTAAACTGGTTTCATACACCCTGCCTCAGGAGGGGTTTGACCCTCCCCTGAGAGAGTAAAGAGCAAATCAGGTGTGAAATGGCTTGTAACATACCATTACTGTTGTGAAGTTGGGAAACCTGACAAAACTCTGTGTAATCTGGAGGAAGGGAGGACCAGAATACACCAACAAATTGGATAACCTACAAGAAATGGTTAAATGTTTAGAAACATATGACCTACCAAGACTGAATCATGAAAAAATTAAAAATCTGAATAGGTCTGTAACTAGTTAGGAGATCATTTCAAAAACCTCCCAACAAAGGAAAATCCAGGATCAGATGCCTTCACCAGAGAATTTTACAGAACATTTAAAGAAGAATTAACACCAATTTTTTCAAACACTTCCAAAAATGAAGAGGCTGGAACACTTCCAAATTCATTTTACAGTGTCAACATTACCCCAATACCAAAATCCAACAAAGATACTGCAAGAAAGCTACAGATCAACATCCCTAATGAATTTTGACACAAAAATTCCCAACAAAATACTAGCAAACTGAATTCATTACATATTAAAAGGATTACACATGACTGAGTGGGATTCATTCCTAGAATGCAAGGATGGTTCAATACACAATGTAATACACCACACTAACAGAATGAAGTTCAAAAACATATAGTCACTCAATTGGTGCAGAAAAATCATTTTATCGAATTCAACACCCTTTCATAATTTAAAACAACAATACTTAACAAACTAGGAATAGAAGGAAATTACCTTAATATAATAAAGACCACATACGAAAAGCCCACAACCAGCACAATACTGAATGGTGAAAACATGAAAGCTTTCCTTCCAAGATCAGGAACAAGGCAAGGATGACCTCTCTCACCATGTCTGTTTAACATAGTACTGGAATTCCTAACCTAAGCAAGTAGGCAAGAAAAATAAATGGCATCCAAATTAGAAAGGAAAAAGTTAAATTATCTCTATTTGGAGATGACATGATCATATATGTAGAAAACACTGAAGATTCCACACCCAAAAAAACTCTTAGAACTAATAAGCAAATTCAGTAAAGTTGCAGAATAGAGAATCAACACATTTCTATACATCAACAGTGAACAATCTAAAAAGGAAACTAAGAAGACAATCTCATTTACCATAGCATCAAAAATAACAAAATGCTTAGGAATAAACTTAACTAAGGAAATGAAAGGCTTGTGCACTGAAAACTACAAAACACTACTGAAAGAAATTAAAGAAGACACAAATAAATGGGAATGTGTGCATGGATTAAAAGGCCTAATATTGGTTAAATGACCGCACTACTGTGAATGAAAAATGTTGCCTGACATATCAGTAAACAAAGGATGTTGCAGCCATCAAGCCACAGCAGTCGCCCCAATGGTGAGCCTGAGGGAACTCAGGATGGAGACAAACAGGCTGCCTGCTACCAAACCCTCAGCCACTGCAGCCACTCCCAACAGTGCAGCCCGAGGGGACCCTGAGGGGACTCAGGGTGGGAAAGAACAAGATACTGGCCCTAGAGAGCTAAAGTGCACATCACAGGAATGATTTCAACGAGCCCAGACTCTTGCATCTTCTCCAACTTAGAACTTTCTTTAACTTGAGATACCTGGTTTTCTTTCATTAATGGTAATCTTTTCATGTTTCAGCTACCTGGTCTTTGTGGCAAAAACCCTTATATGTCCTGGCTTCTCCCTTGCCTCTTTAGAGCAGTCCTTCAGAGACATCTGAGAGGCTGTTTCCCAGGCGTAAAGTCCTTAGAAAGTCTGCCGAATAAAACATAGTTCTCAACTTTTACGTTGTGCATTTTTTATTGTTGGTTGACATTATCTGAAGTAATCTACAGATTCAATGCAATCCCTATCAAAATTCCAATGACATTTTTTGTAGAAATAGAAAAAAAATCCTAAAACTCATATGGAACTTCAAAGGACCCAGAGACAGAAAAATAAAGCTGGAGGCCTCGCATTTCCTGATTTCAAATCATATTACAAAGTTACAGTAACCAAAACAGTGTGGGCCTGGAATAAAGACAGACATACCAACCAATGGAATAAAACGGAGATTCTAGAAATAAACCTTTAGTTACATGGTCAAGTAATCTTCTGTAAGGGTTCCAAGGCTACAGAGTGAGGACAGGATAGTCTCTTTAACAAACAGTGCTTGAAAAACTGTATGACCACATGCAAAAGAATAAAGTTAGACCCTTACCTTACACCACTTACAAAACAGATTAAACTCAAAATGGATTAAAGATCTAAATATAAGACTTGAAATTATAGAACTTTTAGAAGAAAATATAGGAGAAAATCTTCATAACATTGAATTTGGTAATGATTTATTCAATATGACATCAAAAGCACACACAGCAAAAGAAAGAACAGACAAACGGGACCATATCAAACTTAAAAACTTTTATGCAGCAAAGGAAACAACCAACAGAGTGAAGAGGCAGCCTACAGCACGGGAGGAAATATTTGCAAACTATATATCTGATAATGGGTTCATATCCGAATACATAAAGAACTCCCACAATTTCATAGCAACAATAAAATCTGATTTAAAAGTAGGTAAAGGACTTGAATAGACATTTCTCCAAAGAAGACATACAAATGGCCAATAAGCTTATGAAAAAATACTCAACATCAACAGCTCAATACTCAACATAACCAGAGAAACGTAAATCAAAACCACAATGAGACATTACCTCACATCCATTAAGATGGTCACTGTCAAGAAAAAGTAAGTGTTGATGAGGAATTGGAATATTGGAACCCCTATGCACTGTTGGTGTGAATGTAAAATGCTGCAGTCACTATACAAAATCATGTGGGGGTTCCTCAAAAATTTAAAAATAGAATTACCATATAACCCAGCAATCACACTTCTGGGTATGTATCCATTATAATTGAAAACAAAATTTCAAAGAGATATATGCACACCCAAGTTTAATGCAACATTACTTGCAATAGCCTGGAGGTGGAAACAACATAAGTGCCCATCAATGGATGAACGGATAAAGAAAATGAAGTGTACATACAATGAATATTATTCAGCCTTAAATAAAAGATGGGAATCATGCCATATGCTCTGACATGGATGAACCTTGAGGACGTTATGATAAGTCACAAATAGATACATACTGCAAGATTTGATGTCTCTGAAGTAGCCAAACCATTAGGAACAGAGAATAGAATGGTGGCTGCTGGAGGGTGGGGTGGGCAGAAATGGAGATGTTTAATGGGTACAGGGTTTCAGTTTTGCAAGATGGAAAGTTTCTAGAGATCTCTTGCCCAGCAAGATGACACAGTCAACACTACTATATTGCTCACTTGAAAATGATTAAGACGGTAAATTTTATGTCATGTGTGTTTTACTACAATTGAAAAAAAAAAAAAGACAAGAAAAGTCACCTGCAGTTTTTAAATGTATGGCTAACTCTGTCCACCTAAACTGTAGTCAGAGATTTAACAGGAATGGTATAAATGTGGTATCTCTTTTTGGAGAGGTGTTAACATTTAAGAGCTAAACCAGGAAAACAAGACAACTAAACATCTTAAAGCACACATATGCGCCCCATGATTAAACGGCACATCTGTCCTTGCCCCTAAATAACATTTGGAAAGGGAGAAGACAAGAAGGTATTTGGCAGCAGAGTGTTCAGGTCTGGGGAAGAAGACCTAAGCTTCACAAAAGTGAGAAAGGATCTGATACCAACGTTGAGAGCTGTTGTGAAAGTTACCTGCACCCTGACTGGAGCGTCGGAGCCGTGAAACCAGCTCCACCTGCGGACGAGGCTTCTCAACCTGCTTGCCTTTCTCACCACAGGTGCTCTGCGGGCCCAGTGATGCCATTCACGGTGTTCACTGTCCAATGCATGAGTTCCTTTTTCCCCATGCTGCTAATGAGGCCAACAGTAAGGATGGTCTCAGGCTCTCAACCTTAGCATCTAGAGCAACACATTAACGACAGCAGTGGAAAGTCTGGCTAATTAGCAACACGGCCTTGACTGGGGACTAGGGTCTAGATGGACTACTTAGCAAGATGGCGCAGAGGGCCAAGGAGAGCCAAGAGGCTGCCTGTTGCTGAGGCTGTCACCCACGGACATGGGTGACGTGGGACAAAGCAGCCCTGAAGCTCTGTCTCACGGTTTTTCCTGCCTGAGGTCAAGCCCAGAGGGAGGAGCTGGGGTCCAGATCTTGTGGTCCAGCTGCGAGGAACATGGAGACATGAAGTGCGGGCCCCAGGCCGGCCTGCCAAAAGTTGATAGGATAGAAAAAGATAAAATCATAAACAGGAGAAATGAATTCCAAGACCCACTATTGCTTTGGATCTCGCAGAAAAGTCAACCAAAAATATCACCTGTGATGAAACAAATTTACCCTGTGATTCAAATTCTGAGAGCCTGAGGACACGGTCCAGCAGCCGAAACAGAGCCAGCTGTCAGCACAGCCTTCTCCTGGAAATGCACCCACAGTGAGAAGGAAATGTCCTAATGGTGATCAGAAGGCCACTTATCAAGAGAACGTATTTCTTCTGACAATGAAGTGACAACGAGCGGTGATAATGGCGACATTCCAAAAGCACGGCACAATCTTGGCTTGAAATCGTCAACATACGTTAGACATGGATTTGCACAATGTGGAAAAGCGGTCCCCAGCACTCAGCGCTTTGGTTCCACAGGGTCCGCAAGTCCTAGTCGAGTCCTGGCTGGTGCTCAGGGCGGTCCCCACAGGCAGTGCAACTGCTTGGCTGGTTGGCCTGTCTTCTTCACTGAGGATGACCTCCCAGGCCGTCGCCCCAGCACTGCCCCGTTCGCTCTCTAGAAATCCCTCAAGCCCACCAGCCACCCTGGGGAGCCTTCAGACTTTTCCACCATTCAGACCTTTCTTCCCCACACGCTGCTGGACCTAGTCCTGAGCTTGTCTTTTGGAAAAAAGAAGCAAAGGCAATGTCAGTGACGTGTGTGTGTGCTCTCAGTTAATTAAGGATAGACACTTTTTTAAATAAAGTAGAGTTGATTTACAATGTGTGTGAGCTTCTGCTGTACAGCATAGTGATTCAGTTATACATATATATACATTATTTTTCATATTCTTTTTCATTGTAGATTATTACAAGATGTTGACTAGCGTTCCCTGTGCTCTACAGAATTTTATATGTAGTGGTGTGTATCTGCTAATCCCAAGCTCCTAATCTATCCCTTCCCCGCTACCCTTTTGGTAACCATGTTTGTTTTCTTTGTCTGTCAGTCTGTTTCTGCTTTATAAATAAGCTCATTTGTATCATTTTTTAGATTCCACATATAAGTGATATCATATGATATTTGTCTTTCTCTGTCTGACTTACTTCACTTAGTGTGATCATCTCTAGATCCATCCATGTTGCTGCAAATGGCATGATTTCATTCTTGTCCACGGCTGAGCAGAAGAATACACACTTGAGAACAAGGTAAAAAGTACATGATACGTGTGCTATTCTTGATTCTTTCCATTAAGATGGAACATTGGGTTTTTAACCAGCAATAAGCACCCCACAAGAAAGCTGTTTTATGGGAAAGTTGTCTGTCCACATCATATAAATTTTACTGGATTCTTTCCAGAAAAATGGCCTGTCCTTTCCAAGATGACCTGCAACATTTTAATTGGTGGGAATTTTTTTCAGTATGGAATCCACAGGTTTCAAAGCATCTGTCCACCTCCCACTGACATATCTGTGTCTGTGGGCGTCTCTGGGGCTGGAATCCATGTTCACGTGTGAGTCTAACCCCGACTGTTTTAACTCCCCTCTACAAGGTAGGCACCATGCTTCAAGGAAAGATTTGATGCAGCTCCTCCAGGAGGTCCAGTTCAGTTATTTTAAGTATTTGATCCATGCACAAGATGCAGGATTTTAAATAGTATTTTTGTTTAAGAATGAAGGCAAACGAATAGTATGTGCAAAGCACCGGACCTCAGACTCCATGTGGGAAAAAAATAGCACAAGAGATGAGAGCGGTTCACCCACTGCTGAGCTCAGGCATCTCTGCCGGCAGCCGGACAGAGAGCTCGGGGGACCGTGCGCTGAGCAGCTTTTGCTGGTGGTGTTGGTGGTGGTGTTTTTTTATACCATCACCATCTCTCACACAGCACCAGATCCGACTTCCTGGAATCCACGAATTCTGTCATATCTTAAACATTGGGTGGGGTCTCTATTGACAAATTCCAAAATAACTGGCCAGTCTTTGTCAGAGTTCCATAAAATCTAAACCACGATGGAATGAAATCTGTCACGTCTCTCTGGGGTATTACTGACTTACTCCAACTATTCTCTAAGGAAAGTGAACTTTGATTTATTGTAATTTAATTGGCTGAAAATTACAGGTAATGATTTTTATATCCAAGATGTTGATCTTTAAAAAGAGTAGACCCCTAAATGAAGCGCTTCCCACTGGGACACAAAGTAATGAAAAATACGTACACAGTGCAGTGGAATTGTCTTTTCTAAAATCTATCCAGATGCTGAAGAAAGGGAAAGAGGAGGAAGGAGAGGGGAGGGGAGGGTAGCAGATCTCCCAACCCGAAAAGGGATGGACTGAGGGTGATGTTTGTGGGATAACGAGTTATCCAGGCTCCGCGATGACTAATGAACTCATGTTTGGTTGCTCTGAATTCCCAGATGAGAAAAACGCCTCCAGCTCCACCCACTTCTCCGCCATCCTGCTTAGGAGCCAGTCATGTGGCTCAAGCATTCCCAGCACAGCTGTTGAATATTTGTTAATGTTTTTGTTTGCAATTAAATCTCTTCTATTGTTTATCATGTCACGGCGTCCCGATTTTTAAAACTCAAGTTCCTGGCAACAAATCTGGGAGAACTTTTTTCATTCAGATTATTGAAAGACGTCAAAAATCATCTCCCCAAATCACCCCCCAGCTTGTCCATTTTAATAAAAGGAACAAGACAGCCACCCCCTCGTTACCCTCCGCTACCACCCCTCCCACCCCAGGGAAATAGACAAGTCACATTTGCCGGGTCCCTATCTCGTAGGTGGGATTTCGTGCCCTCCTCCCAGCAACCCGATGGCTGCCTTTCCCCCATTTTAAAGCTGGGAAGCTGAAACCAGGTGTTTTGCCTGCTGCCACCTAAATAAGACAAAGTAGGACCAGAATCCTAACGGAATTCTGTGTTTCCAAAGCCCCAGGGAAGAACCCCAGGAAACCCTAGGCAGCGGTGCCAGATTTGGCCCCGATCCCAGGGACACTCCCCTCGTCTTTGGGGGTAAAGCAGACTTCTTTGGTGGTGGCAAACCACAGATTCCGTATCAATAGATTATTTGTCTTCTGCTGCTCTTTCAAATATGAAAAAAAAGTCAGAACTGGCTGCTTGAGACCCTTGGGTTGGGCGGGGTGCTGGGTGGCTTGTGTCCTCGCATCTATGCCCGCAGGGCAATAGACTCAATCACAGGGCTTCATGAAATTCTTAGCTTCCTGTTTAGCATTAGTAACCCCTTTCTTCGCTCGGCCTCATTCTAAAGAGGATTTGAGGTGTCTGTTTCCTTTTTGTAGCTGTCCACCTGAAACTTGAAAAGACGCCTCTTACAAAGAAGATTGCTCTACATAACCCTTCAACTTGAAACTGTTCAGTCAAAGTTCAAAGACTTTCCCAAGCTATTTTGCAACTCCGTGAAATTAGTTCTCATTGTCTACTCAAATGCTTTTCCATTTTCCATGTCTGGGTATCTTTTTTTAAAAAGAGGTGCACACTTATGCACATAAGGAAATCATTTTAAAACAAAGGCTTAAATACACCCAGAGCTCCCACTTTGAAGCCATTTATCTGGTCTTCTCCAAGCACTGCCTCCTAGGGTGAGGCTGGTCCTCCTATCTAAGCTCTACAACTCCTGTTAACTCCCAACCGCCCTGTGTCAGACGGGAGCTGCAGACCTGGCGGAAGACCGCAGCGGGAGCCACGCCCACCCGCCGCAGCGGGAGCCACGCCCACCCGCAGCGACACCGGGCGTCACGGGTGAGTAAGCCCCAGGGCTCTCCAGCTTGCAGCCGTCCTATGTTCCCTCTTTTCTTACCCTTCTTCCCTTTCTTGCCTGAATCCTGGGGAAGGCGTCCCCATTCTTGTCCCCAGAGAGCATTTATTAGGTCCTCCTGAGAAGGAGAACTTTTACATGTTACTGCCATTTGAAAGTATTTTGGAGGAAATCTTCAAAACCAAAGGACTTCGAGCAACTCTAAGAAAACCCCTCTGAAGAAACGCATCGGAAGCCGGTTCTTTACTGTTTATTTTACAGCTTGAATCTCACATTGCCGTTCTGAGAAACTGTACGAGAGGGAGAGGGAGCAGCCACGCACGCACATCTGCAAACAATCATCCGTCTGACCCAGGCTCCGAACGTGCGTCCTGCGATAGCAAAGCTTTAGCTCTGCTGATCCTGCGTGTTGACTTGGCCTCACTGCCACCTGCTGGTGTCCTTGTTAGACCCGGAGCAGCAGACCCAGGATCTTTGGCTCTTTAACGTTGAGTAAAACAACGTCCAGCAGATCACGTATGAGAAGAGAGCTATGCAGGAAGGCAAGGTTAGGACGGCCCCTCGCGAGGAGCCCCCTCCCGGAACGAGGTCCCGAGAGGAAGAACTGAACGCTGCCTGGGGTTAGCCTCCTTCTCCCCAGAAAAGCCACTTGAAGAGCCGCCAGAAGAACTGCTCAGAAACTTGGAAATTTATTTAAAGACATATTCCTAGGGTCCAAGATAATAAACATGAAGCAGAAAGTCTGATATCTGCTGTAGTTCAAAAAGCCAGACACCACCGTGCAAATGTAAAAACCATGTTCCCCTCTTAAATATACAACAGCCAGACACAGCGTTTCCTCCATTTTTACTGCTAATTAGAAACATCAGGCAGAGATTAGTTCAGATTTAACCTTAAGGAAGAGAGTGCCTCAGAAAATGTTTCAAAAGAAATTGCACAAATGCCTGTTCCATTCCTGCCCCGTGACCCCCAGTGCTGTTGGCCCCAGCTTACAGCCCAGCGTTAACCTCCCTGCCTTCCTTGGCCATGGACTGCAGGGGCTACTGGCTTCTCCAAACCTCTGGCATTCCATTGTACAATTATTTGAACCAAGCAGCTAAAATAGCCTCACACTGTAAGAACAAATTAAACATTTTTGTTTGTTTTTCTAGTCTAAGTCCTGATCAAGTCCAGTAGAGAAAATTATTTAAAATAGATACTTTAAAAAAATGAAGTTGAAGCATCTGATAAAATATCACCAGCTTTGGAGTTAGCGTCATAGCCTGGAAAAGCTCAGCGTCGTCCTGTCTCTCGCAGTAACGGCTGGCTCATCTCTGCCAGCCTCGCTCAGCTCACGTGTAGACTGGGGCCCACTGCCTGGTGCCCTAACTGGCAGTGGTTCCGGGACCGCGTCCGTCCACCCGTGACCTAGGCTCTGACCACTGATGGGGCAGGGAGCTGCCCCCGCGAGGAGCAGAGAGCCCCCAGTGCACACTGGGGCAGCCTGTGGGCTCAGCTGAGCTGGCCCTAGCTCTGGGTGCTGGCACCCGGCTGCTAATTCGACTGATGAGGATTCCAGAGGAGAAAAGCCAGTTTCCTGGAACGGCTTCTCTAGAGACCTGAGTCATCCCCAGCTGCTGTTCAGTTTTTAATTTTGAAACAAAACGGACTCATGAGCTCCTCTTCCAGTGGCCAATTCTTGATGCCCTGGGTCCACGAAAACCAAAGGTCGGGGACAAACCAGGGGTATCTGATAGAAATACTTCCCACCGTACCTTTCCCTGGCCACACCTACCAGGCAGATGTTTCTCCGCACCTCGTGAGTGTTAAAATTCAGAAGAGCGGGACTGCGCTAGGTGAAATGCAGCCAGACCCCTACGAGAGACTAACAATTTGCCTTTGGGAGAAGGTTTGGCAGAACTTTTTCATATTTGTCCTATTTTTCTGCTTTCCTTTCTCTTTTCCAGGGTTTTTTTTTTTTTAAATAACAGTTACCTCTCTGCTAAATAAACTTAAAATATGCTACTCTATAAAAGACTGGTCGGTGGCAAGTAGCACCTGTCTTCACATGAAAATCCAAATCATACTCTTACAGACTTGCGCTCTCCTGATACGCCTGGTCCCGGACCTCTGCCGATGGGAGCACGTTAACAGGTGCGGGAGCACCCAGGAAACGCCGGCCCTGCTTTACTTCTAGCCCTGGGACCTCAGACCAGCAATTCACCTCCCTGTGCTCCTTTTCTTCATCTGAGATGTCAAGGGTGTGGGGAGAGCGTCCAAGGTAGCAAGTTGGGGATATTTCAAGGAGCCAAACGGAACTCATCTATTTCCAACCAGAGGGCAGAGCCTAAGTCTCAGTCATTTTTGTCCCCTCCCAGGACCTCAAAGCTCCATGCCCCGGTGCACAATGGGGTTTATTAAGCTTAAAGGAGAATGAGGCCCGGAAGCCAAGTAGAGGGCTGGCTTCTTCACTCTGAGTGGGAATTCTGTAACTTGGGACCCTAGCAGGGGATATCTCGGGCCAATAATCATAATTTTGAGTCAGAAATATATTTTTCATTTACAAATATTTTAAATGAGACATTCATAATTATACTTGGCGTGAATTTTGTTTTAATATGTTCAAGCAAGTTGCCTATCAGGAGGAAGTAACAAAGGGCAGGCAATGAAAAGTTTGGGAGTTACTGAATCGCTTCATCTTAACATCCCTTCCAGTTCTGAAATTCAGGAATCCTCCGCGGACCCAGCGTGGCACAGATGTGCAGACGTGCTCAGGTTCCGAAACACCTTCCTGTTAATTTAAACTCTTTCCTCAGTGGATATTGGTAACACGTTCCCTTTGAAAGTTCTTATGCGGTTAGTGCCCTTGTAAGGAAGGCATTTGAGAGGGCAGAATGCTTCCTTCCAAGCGTAAGTTCACCTCAGTGCACCTAAGCACAGGGGAAAAACTAAAATTCTGAATTTACATCTACTTCAGATGTTACTGTCCCATTTTTTTAAATTATGTATTGAAACAGCCTCTAGGTGGGTCCCAAAGCGACCCATGACGTGATCTCTGTTGAGATGTCTATCAACAGACGCCTGCGACCCCCGGAGCCCCTTCCCTGGTACTCCTTGCATCACGCAGAGGTTTTTCTGGGGCTCAGAGGGGTGTATCGCCCTCTAGAGGAGGCAAAGCCACACTGCACCCCCAGGAAAGGCTACATGGGGCTGGAGGTACGAAGTCACAATTTCATCTCCCCAGAATAGATCGATGAGACCAGAAAGTACTAAAAACTATGTTTTCAAAAATTATCATAATGAATTTCTGGGAAAAAACTCCTCTTTGTAAGTCAGGTTTACGGCAAGCCATGTGTTTTCTCTTAAGGGCAGGATGACCCGGCAGATTTTTACCTTGGAAGGAGAGAATCTGGATCTAGACATGTGGATGGGAGAGCCTTTCCTTGTCTGGCTCAAGGCTGTCTGAAGAAGCAGGAACTTTTTAAAGCTTCCTTACTTTACAACCTGAATCATCCTGAGCTTTTTATTTCCTTAGCGAGAGCTACTAATAGGATTTTTTTTAATGTCAGGTCACTCCTCAAATCATCAACTATTTACGTAGCAGTGGTGTGGCTTTTACAGCCTGCTTTCCACAGCTAAGACATCATGAAACGCTTCTCCCGTCAGCCTCGGTGGAAAGGCTGCCCAGGACACAGCGCCCTGTTCAGACGGAACCCGCCCACGGTTCCCCTCCGGGAGATAACAGATCCTCAAGTTCTTCCAAAAAAAAGGAGTGACAAGAAACAAATTTTCAAATAAAACTTTTGGCTAACGTTCTTAACCTGCCTGCAAGGCAGTCTCATGCAACAGAATTCGTGACCTGCCCCTGGATTTTAAATCCTAAATGTGGAATTTCACGTAAATGTGGGTGATGACACAGGCTGCTGGTAAAGAGCAGGCTTTAGCCGGTTCTCTAAACGCTCTGAGCAAGGTCGCAGAGGAACCCTGGAGGGCAAAACCTCTACCAGCTTTCAAGAGGGAAGGAGGTCTTCTCAAATGCTGGTATCAGCAGCCTCCTAACTCAAACCTAAGGTCAGACGCGGAGACTTGCTTGAGCCGTGAATCAACATCAATCAGCTGAATAGAGGGGCTTCCTCCTCCTTGTCATCAGTGATGTATTAGATTCTAAGCTACGGAATCACAAAAGGCACTTGCAATGAGAGAGGTAGTGAATCCTGAACACTGAAAATGAAGCATGGTGCAGAAATAAAAATAATTCTTTTTCAGAAAGATGCTAATCTTACATCAAAAATATCCGGAAGACCCCAAGTTTGGACATCCACCAAATATCCCATCACCTAAGGACCACAAGTATGGCGGGTGGGGCACACACCCTCCCAAGTGTTGGAAGAGCTGCCAGTGCTAACATTTTTGGAGGTTTCCCCGGCCGCCTCCCAGGAAGGTGGGGCGGCCACACCCTCCAATCCCCCACTGGAAAAAGGCAGGACAGACTCGCTCGCCGCCTTTCCCTGCTGTGGGAATCCTTCCCACTTCCTCCCCTCCACCCAGCATCTTCTGAATGATCTTCTCACTGCCATGAGTGGGGAAAGAGTGAAATAAACCTCGTGGCAGCGAGAAACCCTTGCCTCTGCAAAGAAGACATCAATACCACGTGACCATTCCTGTGTCCTGAATTCCTACAAAGACCCCCGACCTCCCCAGCCCTCTGTCTTCACCCTCAGCAGGAAGCCCACACAAGAGAGAAGCAAAATGCAGGTCCCATCCCTCCAAGTGCTCATCCCCAGAGGTGGCCTGAAAGAGGGCCACGGAGCCGGTGCCCATCCCTTGGGGCCAGCTCTCCTGTCTCGTACTTCTGAGTCGGTGAGTTGGTAGAGCCGCAGAGAGCATAAACCAACTTCCCCATTACTTTTAACAGAGTATGACAAGCGGGCATTCTCTCCTGGGGAAACAGATCAAACAGCATGTTCCAAATCCAGATGTAAATCAGTTCGGCATCTGCCTTTGCTGAGCCATGTGTTTTCCTGAAAAGGTAATGATTTTACTGCCTTCTCAGCCACCTACTGGTTCTGTGGCCTCACAAGTAATTAAGTGTCTCCAAGCTCCTGAGCCTTCATCTTTAAAACCAGGGACCACACCTCAGTGGCTTCCAACCTAGAATCTCTTCCTTCATCTTTAGCCCAGCCAAGAACTCAGAAGTTCCGATAATGTCCAACAGCCAACTGGTTATCGATATAGTTTGAATTGAGAGCAAAACATACCTGATTGTAAAGCCATTTCTCTTGTTTTTGGAGTATTGAGCCCCTGGGGAGTTGGGGGATCCCAGTTTGAGAAGACTCTATCTGCAAGAACTCTGAGCCCCCTTGCAGCTCTAAGACCCTAGGATTCTCAGGGGAGCTGGCTGGGCGCAGGGCACGAAGCTGGCTGGCATCGGCGACGCTGTGCTCCCACTGGGTGGAGGACACTCCCCTCCGCCGGGAGCATTTTGTCCTCGGGGTTCAGACCAGCCTTTCAGTTTGCTCCTTGGGGTGGCAGTGAAATGCTGGTGTCTGTTTACACTCCCAGCGCTCCTCCAGGCCCTCCCAGGGACCCCACCCCTGCTTCAGTCCCAGTCAACTTTCTTCCACTTGTTTCAATCCCTGAAACAAGTTCCCAGAGCAGACTGGCAGCTGTCAGGGAAGACTTTCCATGCTGGGCGAGAGGACCAGAGCCCCACCCTCCACCCTCCAGGCCAGGGAACAGACCTGGGGCCTCTGGGCTTGGCACCCGAACCCCCTCTGGGCAACGCAGGCCGCCTCGTGGCCCCAGGGACCCTGCCTTATCTCCAGGCATGCTGCCCAAACACAATTCTTTCTCCTTCTCTGACCCTGCAGCTCCTCTAAGCACCCGCAGAGGACAAAGACTCCAGCAGCAACTTCAGATTCCTGAAAAGATGGAGCCCCGATGGTAGTGACTGAGTAACTCTCGGCTGGGCCCTGTGCCTGGACACCAGGGTCACCCCGAGCCCCCAGGGATGTGCTCCACCAGCCCCTGACCATGCAGGGCACCCCCGCCTGACACCCCGATCTGGGAGAACTCAGAGTCTCCCCACGGCAGCTCTGGAATCCTCGCAAAGACACTTCTGCAGACAAAGCAGATTCCAGCTGCGCTTCAGGAGGAGGAGGCAGCACCAAGTAAACCGGGAGCCGTAAGCCCCGCAGCCAGGGCAGCGCAGGATGCGGGCTGCCGCGCCTTCCCGCTCGAGGGCCACCCACTGCCTCAACCCAGCCAAGGACACCCAGCTGCCACCGCGGGAGAAGGGAAAATCAGCTGCACTTCCAGACACCAGGAGCCTGTACAGAAAACGGCCCGCAAGGGAGGGAACACGAGAGCCACCAAGACATGGTCAGCAGGATGGAGGGCGGTCCCCTCTGGCCCCGCAGACCTTCAGCAGGGGGACGGAGGGGAAGTGGCACTTACCCTGAGCAAACCTGGAGAAGCGCGCGTCCCTGGGCTTCGACAGCCAATTATGTGCGAATCATAATCACCGGCTGCGTCTCCTTTTCCTTCTGCAGGAGAGGGGACCCCAAGCGGAGGTGGAAAACTCGCCCTGTGGTCCTTGCCCAAGGCTGGCGCGGGAGAACTGAGTGGCCTTCGGGGGAAGACTGCGCTCCACACTGGCCCGGGTCCAGGGTACAGTCAGGGCGTCCTCCAGCTCCTCCTCCTCCTCCGTCCTCCCTCCTCCGACCCCTCCTCTCCCCTCCCCACGGCGGGCCTGGCCCACACTGTAAATGAAAACCAGACTCTGGTTCTGTTGCTCCTGGCCCCCGCCGCAGGCTGATGTCACCTCGGAAGGCTGTCTTCACCCTACGCGCCTGGAGCTGGACGCCTGCAAACCCCAACTCTCGAAAAAAACCCACCCCTCCCACTCATCACCTTTTGGGCTGGGTTCCCCCAGCCGCACAGAGAACGGATTTTGGAATTTTTTTGTGGGTCTCCATGGTTTTCCCGCAGTGTTTTCCAGCACCATCTGAAAAGCAAACAGGAAATGCAGCCTCCCCTCCACCCTCACCACACCCTCGCATTTCTTCTTGAAGTTTCTGAATTGGGACTTCTCCTAATAGCGTCCCCTTTCAAATATAAAAGCCAGCTATTAAAAGTCACCCTGGCTCTCTGCTAACCGAAGCTCCATTTGCCAGTGAAAAGGCAAGAAAAAGAAAGACTACTTTTTTTTCTTTAATTCTCTATATAATAATTCTGATTGTGAGGTTGATGGTCCCATTCTAGGGCACACACAGGGGAACAAGATGATTATTGCACTCAGGTTTGCAGGAGAATTCTTGAGAAAGAACCTGTGTTTCTACAAGGCTTTGCACATTTCACAGCACTTTGATATATTATCTCTTTCATCAAAATAGATATACAGCATTTTTAAATATATAATATGTCAGGGTTTTTTGTTTTGCTTTTGGTTAGGTGAGATTATGGTCCCATTTTACAGATGAGAAGAACTTGGGTTTGGAGCAGAGCTCAGATCAGAAACCTGGCTTGGACACCCCACACTGCTCACTGCTCTCCCACCTCGTGGCTCCTCTGAAAAGTCAGTTACTATGAAATACCGAGACGTCCAAAGGACACTTTTGACTTGGCGATCCTTCCAGTGCCAAGTTTGGAGAGTCACGATATGGTTAACTCCTTTCCACGTATGACTTCCTTCAGGTTCAGGGAGGAAGGCATAAGAGACACTGACTGCTCCCCTCCGGCAGACCCAGGCCCTCTTATTCACCCACCCGAGGCCCTGCCCCTTCTCTGCACCCTGGGGGTTCAGCCAACAGAACGGCAGGACAGGATGGAGACCTGGATTTCGGCATCTCCCCGTCCATTGCCTGCAGAGGAAGAAGAAATGAGCAGCAGCCCTGAGTAGGAACCACACTGCCGGCTGCACATGGTGTGACATGCGGGAAGACGGCACTCCCACGCAGGGGAGACCCTCTCCCACCAGAGTCCTGGCTCCACGGGGCGGGCGTGGACTCAGGCTTGTGGAGCTGGGGTGCGCTGCCACCTCACTGGACAGCAGCATCTACAAGTTCAGCTCCGGGTACCAGCTTCCCTGGGCACGTCACCCACTGCAAGGAAGGCGACGTTTGGAGACGACTTTCTGTCCCAAGCAGCTCCGCTTACAGAGGCCGGGGGAGCGAGCGTGGCCTGTGTGTTTCCGTTCAGCGGTTCCTTCCTTCAGATGCAAACGCAACTATCTCCTTTGCAAACAGCTAAGGATACACAGTCCTTGGTGTTAAGAATTTACTACTGTTTAAACAGTAAGAGCGATGCATCATTTAGAGCAAGACTTAAAGAAACAAAACACTCTGCTCAACCAGGAACAGCGCTCTGGGACTGATCATTGATGATCTAAACCCTCGCCAACACTGCCGGTGGCCTCAGAAACTTCTGGAAGCTGGCAGCAGCGGTGGAAAACTTCCCACATCCCCCCTTGTGCTCCCAGAGAGCACACTGTGGCTGCTACGGATTTCTCACTTAATCCCTGGGGGCTGGGATTCTCAGCGAAATGACCAGCTCCTCCTGCCACCTGGTCACAGGAGGAAACCATCTCACAGGTCAGCCCTGCCCTCAACGTCGAGGGCCCTGGGTCTGGCTGTGGCCCCGAGGGACCGCAGAAGTCACAGACTCTCTCGGCCCGGCCCCCCTCGAACCAGCCCAGGCACCTCGTCCCACTCCCTTCTGCACAAGTGAGAAACTTACCAGCCCTGTTTCCCAGGCTTCGCTGCAGTTCGGGCTCCGGCTGAGGATGCACTGATGTGGCACAGGGAACGGGAGGGAGGCACTGACGGTTTTCCTGCTCCTCTGCCTGGCCTTCTCCCCGCTGGCCGGCCCAGTGTGGAGGTGCTGGGGAGCCCTCGCAGATCCCCTCACAGGCTGGGACACCCACCACGGCCTTGGCACCCTCTTTGGGGGATGACCCTTGCCTGCTGGAAGCTGCCTCTTCTGGAGACACTGGGATAGGCTGTGGGGTTGGCTGAGTTCTGAGGGAGACCCCAGCTCCCTGGGTGCCAGGGGAGGCTTAAATGGAAGCCGTGAGGCAGTCGGGCAGCCAGACCCCACAGCCCAGCATCCAGGCAGTTGCTGAGGAGACCCCTCCCCCATCTTCGTTCCCCTCCCCCTGGATGGCGGCTGGGATCCTAAACTCAGCCTCTGCAGTGCGGCCGCCTGCATCTCCACCTGCCAGGATGGGCCAGGGGATCATGCCAGGGGCCCCGGGAATTACTCCTGGAAGCCAGCCTCTCGCTCACTCCTCTGGCCCTCCCTGGCAATGCCCGGAGAGGAAGCCCACCCCTGCTCACAACAGCTGGGGCGGTTTCTGTTTCTTGCCTGGAACCCCGACGGGTACAGACGTATGACCTCAGCTCTGAGGTTTCAGCTCTAACAGTCTGAGCTTCTAGAGTTCACGCGACAGAAAGACCCGGAGGCCACTGAGCCCGGTGGGCCTGCGGGTGGGCTCGTGCCGGGCTAGTCCCGGGCTCAGTCACACGCGGACTTCTCCGCTCCTCTCTGCCTCTGAAGGCCGTCTTCTCCCCTCTGCTGTCCCCCTTGTACCTCTCTTGATGCTGCTTCTGCTGGATCCTGTCTGCCATCTGCATCTTCATCAAACCAGCCGACACACAGTCAGCCCACGCAGACACGGACCGTTACGGTGAACTGCGGGTCGCAGCTATGCCGGGAGACCCCATAGAGATATACACGTACGTGGACTTTGAGTTCCTTTTTAAAAGAAATGAGAAATAATTTCTCCTCGAATGCCATGTCTTCATTTTAATCCGACATGGTAAGTCCACGCTGATGGAAAAGAGAATGCACGTAACACAACACACACAGCCCTGAGGTTGTAACTGGCGTCTCTGTCACGACGGGGCCCCAGGGAGCCCACAAAAATCTTAAGAAATGTCCCTGGCAGATGTCTTGGGAGCAGGACATCGAAAGATTCACAACCAGCTCACAGGAGTGAGCTTCCAGACGTTCACCCAAGCTAAGCCTTTGCCGTGTGACATCCTTAATAATCTGCTCCCAGACCAGTTCCCCACAACCACCCCACCCCGCACCGCCTCAACCGCCAGCATCCCATCATAAGCACTGGTAGCGCTAACAGAGCTGACGGGAGCCAGGAGCCCACCATGGTGACCTTCGTCTTCAGTTCAGAGATGGGTGATCCGGGGGCCTGGCCCTCTGAGCTCACCATCCCTTGACGAGTCAGGAGGTGCCTTGCTGTCGTCCACACTCAAAAGGCCCGCTCTGGGGTCACAGGGTCACAGCCAGCACCTCCAGCTCCTCAGCCCCGAGGCCACTGCTGGAGACCAAAGGCTCTTCCCAGCAGCAATCAGCAGATTCGGCAAACAACAAGCAGACGTGGGACTACAGCACTGGGGGGAAGAGAGAACCCCAGCTCTCCATAATCACACCCCAATCTTAAAAGGTCATAATCATCCTAAAACAAAAGGGAACGAGTGCATTATCACCAACTGCTCATTCATTTCCACAGAGGCAAACTGTCACACGCTCCTCCGGGGGGCGCGGGGAGGGGCGGGCGCTAAGGTCAGGGCGGGCAGAGAGCACGGCCCCTCAGCTCGGCCAGGGGCGTCCCTTCACTTGCCAGGGGGGCGCCGTGTTCCGGAGTCCGCGCAGACAATCCTGTGCATCAGATCCGGCCCTTGCTGGTGCTCAGGAAACGCTGAGCGGGGAGGAAAGGGAGAGTCAGTGGACATTTCTGCCTTTAAGGTAAAACTCAAATTCCTAGAAGAGCCCGAGCCGGGGAGTGGACGGCAGAGTCTCCAGGGCTCTCCGCTTGCCCGCAGGGCTCCCGCCTTCAGAGCCCACAGCAGACACTGCGTCTACAATTACGTTCATACGTCTGCTCGCCGTGTGGCTGGAGTTTCATCCCATTGGAGAGGGGGGATGTGAGATGCCAAAGTCAGCTTGAAGTCAGCGCTCCAAAGAGGCAACTCCAGTATTTCAAGAGAAGAAGGGTTGTGAGCCCAACCAACCGGAGGAGGTGAGGTTCCCACCCGCCCCGCAGCAGGAGGGCAGCTGGCATTTCTCGTCCCATCCCTGCGCTGGTTTTAAGCCTCTGTAAGCGGTAGAGTGGAGAGTGGGCCACCGTCTAGGAACGCGGCCCTAGGACTTCCCCACCACTAAGGAGCCGCAGGCCTCGGCAGGGAGGTTCCGCTCCCTCATTAGGGGAACGAGCGTATCCTGTTCCGGGGGATCCGGGACCATCCAGCACGCGCCCCCCGGAGCTGGGGTTGCAGCGACCACATCTGCCTCTTCCTGGTTCCCAGCCTCTACTTCTGCCCCAGGCTGCAAACTGTGACTCTCCACCTCCAGGCTTAGCCCCACCCAGCCCCAGTCTTGGGGCCAAGGAGAGAACACACGCGGTGGGCCAGCTGCCCCTTCGCCCAGCTCCCCGCGTGTGTGTGGATGCGGTCCTTCCGCCGCCCTTGTCTGTGGTCCAAACAGTGCTGTAGTGTCCATTCTCGAGAGACTCAAGCTGAATGACGTCTCCCCTCCAGTCACTAGCGCATAGCAGGCTAGGAAGGAAATTATATGCGGTAGTGCACGGACATCGAAGTCGTCCGTCTAGACCGGCACGTCCCTTGTCTGGGGAAGTGCCCTTCCCCTGCCTTCATCATGCGCGTCAGCAGGGGGCTGCCGTCCTCCTGCAGAACCTGCCGGCACCACCTCCACCGGATGATCCAGGGATGGGCACCCAACACGAGCGATCCACCCTTTCCCGGGGTTTCTAGCTTCTGCCTGGAACTGGCCTATCTCTGGATCCAGAAGTGGTCGTATTTGCCGCCATGGGGAGGAAGCCAGCCAGGGAGCAGGAGGCAGAGAGGAGAGACAGTTCCTGGTTCCAGGCGTCCCAAGGCCGAGCCTGCCCCATAGTTAGGTCTTACCCTGCTCATCCCAACCCTCCCTTTGACGATGTGAGCCAAAACTGCTTCATTTTCTTACACTAATTCGGGTTAGGATCTCAACACTTGCAACCACAGGCCTCCTGCCTGGTGCACTAATAAAACCAGTTCACAGGACAACTTTCTCAGTCACTTCCTAGGCTGGCAGACCGGTCAGGCTGCCGCAGTAATCACTGCGGCAGTGCTGTGAGGACTGCGGCCACAGTAAGAACGTACCCCATCCTGATTTTCTTTGCCTTTTCTTAAAGCCATTTTTCTAGTCAAATAGACAGGAAGCCGTTGTCACTGAGTGCCACATGGACGCAAAAGCGTGCAATGGAACTGGACTGTCACTAGATTCAGTGAAGCATCCACCCAGCCAGACGCGGGGGAGGGCTTCGCACCCTGAAGTGCGTCTTCAACTCTAAGAGCCCGGGAGGCACCGCCTAACAATACACATTCTTGCAAAAGAAATGCCTACCAAAAAGGAGTTTTACATTTATCTTGCATAAGTAACTGTGGGGCAGCATGTTAGCGCCCTCCGTTTGGGGGAATAAGAAGATGGCATTGAGCAGAAGTAACTTGCCAGCGTTGACCTGGCTCTAGGAAAATCTGCGTAAGATCGCCCAGTTAAAATTATAGCATTCTTCCTAGAACTTTGTGAGCTATAAACCAGGCTCAGCCGATTAATTTTAAGGACGGCAAATCCAACTGTCCGAGTGGCCAAGAAACTTTTCGCAGTTGATTGGAACTCAAAAATTTTAGCAGGGAGATGTTTGGTTTTATAATTATCAGACTCCTCCAAAGTTCTAGTTTGGGCTCATATTTTTTTTAAACTTTGAAATATAAATTTCCATTCGTAAAGAACGGATGGGTCGGTTCTTTCTTTAACCATCTATCTTAGCCTGAGGCAGAAATTCCAATGTCTCCTCGTTTTCGCTTCAGTGTCATCTCAGTTCCTTCCTTTATTGAGCCAACATGTACTGAGGGGCCATTGTGTGGAGAGCGCTGTGCGGGGAAGGGCGGTGAGCCGGGAGCGGGGGAGACGGGGAGGCTGCCCTCCAAGACCCTGGATTCCAGGCGAGACCCCAGCCAAGGGGAGCCGCCCTGGGGCCGCACAGGGTAAGTGCTCAGGGAGGCCAGGAGAGGGCGCCCTCGCGTCTGTCTGAGCGGGTTCGGGGATTCCTGGAAGCTGCGACCTCGGCTGCGGCGGGACCTGAGAAGCAGACGTTCGGGCCGCGGAGGAGCTCTTTCAGGAACAGGAGGCTCCACTCCTCGAAGAGTGAGCCGAGGCTGACGGCACGCGGGCGCGCTGGGAGTCTGAGCGCGGCGGACACAGGCTCCTGGGCGCCCCCCTTCCTCACCCCGGGAGGAGCCCGGAGGTTAATTGCAGGCGCAGTGAGGCTCCAGGCGCAGGGACGCCCGGCCCGAACAGGGCAAGGGCGAGGCCCTCAGCTAACGATAGAAGTTGGGGGGTGCGGGGGCGAAGTAGAGTCTCCCCACGGAAAGGGCGCATCCGCTCCGGACTCCTTGCCTCCGCGCCGCCGCAGCAAGCAGCAGCTGGCACCCGCTGCCTGCGATGTTTTCCTCGAACTGCTGCAGCAAAGCGCCGCAAACAGAAGGCTCAACACGACAGAGGTTCATCCTCTCTCCGGTCTAGGCTGGACGTCCCAAATCCACGTGCCAGCAGGGCCACACTCCCTCCAGAGCGCCTTGGAGGCGGGCTCCTGTTTCTTCTCCCAGATGACGGTGCCGGCCTTGCCTGGTCCAGCCTCTGTCTCTGGTGTCACGCGGCGTCCTCCCTGTGCGCCTCTGTCTTCTTACAAGGGCACCAGTCATATTGGATGTGTCCCCCCACTCCTGGGTGACCGCATCTTAACTAATTACATCCACAAAACCCTGTTTTCGGGCAAGGTCACATCCTGAGGTTGTGCAGGTTAGGACTTGGACATACCTTTTTGGGGAGACCCAGTTCCACTCGCAACACTCTCCCAACAGAAAACCGGAAAGTTCCTCCGTAAAGAAACTCTTTGGACCAAGATAAAAAACAGAAAATGCAGATATCTGGGGGAGGGGGGCCCCACAGAAAAGTAGGCAGGTCTTCATCCTATTAAGAAACCCATTATTCAACATGCCTCACCCATGAGTTCAGAACTTCCGAGTAGATTTTCATGTTCCAGTCTTAAATACGAACAACCGGTCAAGTTCTCCAGAAGAACCCCTAAATAAGAAAGAGAAACTTAAACAACAAACAGAAATGCATTAAGAAACTTACAGGAAACAGAGAAAACTTTTCTGGAGACTAATGATTGTTATTCATAAAGAATCCCAGGAAATGTACCGACCTATGGGACAGGAAAGGGTGCCACTTTTTAAACAAGAATATTTACTGGGCAGAAAGCTTTAGAAGTTAAAAATACCATAGTGAATTCCACTTCTATGTGGATTCTAAAAAATGTGTGCTCACAGGAGCAGAGTGTGGAACGGTAGTTTCCAGAGACTGTGGGTTGGGAGAAATGGGGAAATGTTGGTCAAAGATGTTGCAGAGACGTTGGTACAAATTTAGTCATAAGTAGGATAAGATCTGGGATCTAACGTACAGCACGGCGGTGATGATCGTTAGTAAAACTGCACTGGACGCTTGCAATTTGCTAAGAGAATGTATCTTAAGTGCTCTCCCCACACGCGCACACATAAGTGGTAACTGTGTGCAGTGATGGTGTGTTAATCAGCTTGATTGTGGTATTAGAGATAAAACACCATAGCAAAACTGAAAAATTCAATTAAAGACTTTGGACAATTAACTAGAGGAAATCCTTCAGACAGCATGATAAAAAGTCAGAGAGAAAATAAAACAGGAAAGGCAAGAAAATTAAAGGCCCATCAAAGAAATCTAATATCTGAGAAATAAAAGTACAGAAGAAAAGAAGCGAAAGCAATAGGGAGGAAGTTATCAGATAAATAATACGGAAAAAGCCCTGGAGTTGGAGGGTCTGGGTTTCCAGACAACGAATGACACAGTGAATGAAGACGTGTTCTTGCCGAAGCATGTCTCTGCACCATCTCACAAACTACTGGCAGTGAAGAGAAGATCCTAAAAACTTGCAGAAAATCAGAAAGAAAAGGAAAGAAAAAAGATTGGGGGTTTATGCAAAGGAATGGGGATCAGAAGGCCTATCACACATTCTCAAAAGGAACACCAGAAACAAGGAGACCACAGAGGAATGCCTTCAGAAGTCTGGGAAAAAATAAATATTTCCTTCCTAAAGTGCCACACCCACCCAACTATCAGTCAAAGGTAAGGGTAGAGTAAAGGCCCCATTAGGCAAGATTTCAGAAAACTATGTCCCAGTACCTTTTCTCAAGAGTCTGCTAAAGGATGTGCACCATCAAAATGAGAAAGAAAACCAGGGAGAGGAGAACAGGGCTCTTGGTGACAGGGACGTAACAGAAGAGACAAGAAATGGGCATTTCCGGGTACATGATGTGAAACAGCAGCTTGTGTAGTCAGGACGAGAACAAGAGGAGGCTTCCCAAAGGGAGGCTCCAGGAACTTAGAAAACTGATAGATTCTTGTTGTGTTTGATGATTATCGAAAGGACTGTGGGGGAGAAATATGAATAGGTACAGAGACTAGCACGGAAAAGAAGAGGTCACTCGTGACTCCTAAAAATGTATACATGGAAGAACTCTTAAACCAAAATTCGGGACACAGTTACCAGTGGGGGGAAGGGAATGGTGGATGTAAGAAAGCTACACCCATTTCCAGGGAAGGACGTCAGAAGATAAGTGTGACTGAAAAAGCTGAGAACGGTGCAAGTATTTCACACAGATGGGGGTAAATATCAAAAGAAAGAACAAAAAGAGTTAAAATGGTTTTGGGAAGGGTTACTGAGTTTTCGTTTACTGGAAAAAAAATACATCTCTTTAAAAAAAAAAAAAGAAAAAGAAAAGAAAAACAAAATCAGGAAGGAAATCAAATAACTTAGCTCTGGGTTTAGTACTTGGTTTCCAAAATTTCTGAAGATGATTAAAGGGTGGAACTTGGGAGAGGGGTTCCTCACAGCAGCACCAAGTTTCTACGTCCCAGAGTATGACTTCTCGATTTGAAGAAATGGATTTGGGGGCTTTAAATTGAAAACTTCCAGGCATTAAAAAACAAAATGGAACAAAAACCTATTGACACACTTGCTAAAACCCGAATCTCAAAACCCTTCAAAACGGCCTTAGCAGGTAATTATGAATTATTATAATCTGAACATAACCAAAGGATGTTTTACTGTGTCTTGATATGTCAGCTCCAAGGGTTTGCCCTCTGGGACGCTGACAAGGAGAACCTTCGCTGGAGATCCTTTTCTCTCATCTACTCTTCTACAGCTGAGTCTCTGTCATGATTAAAGCAGATTATGTTCTGCGGAAACAAGAGTCCAACCTCATCGCAAACCCACAGTGAACTTCATCCTTGGTGATCTGAAGCGAATGTTTGTGGCGTGGCGTGGGCCGTGGCACATGGAGCCCGGCAGTGCGCCAGAGAGGGATGCTGTTTACAAGTCACGTCTGATGCTATTTACACGGACTGAGAAGCTGTAGCTGTGCCGTGCCTTCAAAAGGTGTTTTTAATCATTCGTCGAAGACAAAGGGCTTATTTAGGGAAGGGCTCCAAACACTTCTAAACATTGCCATAAATATCTGGTTTTCATTATGAACTGCCATTTCTGTGTCCTGAAGGATTTTTCCTGCTTAGACAAGAAGATCAAAAGATAATTTCGAGAGCTGCTCCCCAAATGTTCTTTGTTTTGTCAATGAAATTCACTGCAGCTCTTGTGTTTCAAAATATTTGAGTCAACACTCATAAAACAGTTACTGAAGAGCATGGCACACGAGAATCTTAGCTCCGTCTGCAGTGTGTCATTCTTTAACTCTCCCAACAAACACTTGCAAGCAGTAGGCACTGCATTAGACTTAGGGGTTCCGTCTAATGGCCAGCCCAGTGCACGATGCAAAGTCGATCTGAAATTCCCAGTGTTCTCTGCTTCTCCCTTGTTTACAAGAAAGAGAGGGAGACGTGCTGGGTGTAGTAGAGTGCATTGTTGTCCCCCTAATATTCATTCTCTTCTCCAAATAGAAGAGTGTACACTCCCCCCCACCGTTTCCTTTAACCTCCACCATCTACCTTCATACAGATTAGAATCCCCATCACACTGTCAAGCTAGACCACGTGACTAGCTCAGGCCAACAGAATGTGTGAAGACATGATAGAGAAGAAATGCCTCACGGACTTCTGTAGCTCTCAAACTCTCTCTCCACCTGCTACAAAGCCAGCGTGTCCAAAATAAGAGCTAATTCTCCAGCCTAGAGGACACATGGGACAGAGCTGCTACAGCCAACCCATCGCCACATGTATGTCACGTGAAGAAAAGATAAACATTCAATGTCGAAAGCCCTGAGATGTAGGGATTGTTTGTTACCCCAGCAGAGCTGACTGACAGACCAGGTGGGCAGTATGACTGCAGCAGTTACGCACTGCACGTACGGCGGAAGAGAGTCTGTGCCTTCTCTTCCCCTTAACTGTGCCATCTTGTGTCCCAGAGTTACCATCGTACACCTACCTTTGTGAGGCGCTGTGGGAGGCCCAGTCTCTGAACGGTGGGGCCCAAGGCCAGGAAGCCCCATCTGCCTTAGGATCTGAGCACTCGGTGGGGACGTCTGCCACCCTCAAGTGATAATGGCCGTCATCAAGCAGACCCAGTGCTAATGTCATCACTCGGTTTGCCTTGTCTAACTTCACCACAACCCTACAAGATACCGTTGTCATAATTGGCATCTACAGATGAGGAAACTGAGGCTTGGAGCAGGTAAGACATTTGCCCAAGTTCACCTTTCTAATAAGAGCAGCAATTTGAACCCAAACTGTTGAACCCTGCACATCCTTCCAAGGGGAAGGGATGAAGAAAGACATCAGTGTTCAATCCTAGAGGTGCCTGGGGGAGCTGGACAGGCTCAGACAGAGAGTCCCATGACCCCAGCCCCTCATTTTGTTTTCTTCTTCCATTCATAACTTTTTCTCAAGACTCCTTACTTCTCCCTCCTCTTAAAACGTCCTGACATCCACCAAGATTCATTCCATAGTGGAGCTGGAAGGAAATCAAGTTTCTCAATTCCTGGCACGCAAACAAAGTCCTTGCCAACCAAAACCACTTCTCCTCGCGATTTAATTGGATGTTGTCAGGCAGCAAAGGAGACAAATGCTAGCTCTCAGCTTGCTCTTCAGTGCAGTCCTGTGAGTCTGTTCAAACCACTGGTGTGACAGGAAAAGGAAACCTTCACATCATGTCAGAACATGTCAGGCCACAGAATCAGGGGATTTGAGAAGTGAAGGCCTCCTGAGAGAGCAGCCAGTACAAATTCTTCTTTTGACAGGTGAGGAAACTGAGGCAGGGAAAGACCATGGCTCATCAGGCCACAGGAAGATCTGCGTGCAGAGCCAGCCCCGGAGCTCGGCCTCCCAGCTCCCCAGCCCTGCGGGTCACGTGGCCCATCTTGACGACCTCATTTTTCTGCAGTTCTCCCTGTGGGCTGCTACATTCTCTCACCCTTAACCACAAACTTCCTGAAAAGAGCATTGAGTTTTCCTCTGTTCTGCCTATTTTCAGCCTCAAAGCATAGAGAGCTTTTCACTATTTAAATCTTTGTTGGAAGATACATGTAATGAGATTTTTCTTTCACAGAATAACTCAGCCCTGGTTTTGTCCCTCATGTCATCCACAGCACCTAAGTGGCTCTGAGTCACATCCCTGCAACCCACAGGGAAAGAAATTAGTTTTCTTTGCTCTTCTTTGCCAGCTCTCTAGCCTTGGGTCCACATCCAAGATTAAGACATTTGAAGCTTTGATAGCTTTTAAAGAAATTGTTTCAGATCACAAGTCTCCAAGATAATGAACATGTGGATAACACCAAGCTTGATGCACAAAAATTAAAGGCAGACTAAGCACAAGGCTGGGGGCAAAATTCTTCTCTCCCATTAGTCCCAAATAAGCCTGCGTTTGTCCCAGACGCGGTGAGAGCTTGCGGCAAAGGCTGCTGCATGGTGCCATTGGACTCGGAGGCTGTCAGTATAGTTCTTCACCCACATCCCGGGAGGGAAGCACCCAGTCAAAGCAAGCTTGGCCCCACGGCCCCGCTGGGGTCCATAACCTCCGACAGCTCTGCTCCATCACCTCTAGCCCTTGCTCCCCATTCCTCTGTCCCCACAGGACCTGGCTTTCTTAACACTATTCCAGTACCAGTCTGAGCTCATCCCGTGGGCTAAAGAAGGCCAGGAAACTTGTATATTCATTAAGAAAGGAAGAGCATCAGAGAAGGAATAAATAAAAGTAAAACAAAATATTTTATTTTTCTTCTTCTTAATAGACATAATAGACAACTGCTCAAAGTAATAGTAGAAACAGTGTATTTAGGTGGTTATAGCATATGGATGTGAAAATAAACAACAATGTTGTAAGGGACAGCTGGGAGGAACTGGAAACACTCTGTTATAAGATGTCTGCACTGTGTGTAAAATATTTTAAACTAAACTAAAATAAAAATATAATTTACAAGAGAGTTGTGCAATTCAATGAAAAACAGTGCTTAGAGGAAAATCTGTAGCATTAAATGCATACATTGGAAAGAAAAAAGATCTAAAATCAATCATCTAATTTCCACCTTGAAGAACTAGGGAAAGAAAAGCAAGTTAATTTTCTTCTTAAGTATAGAAGAAAAGAAATAATAAAAACTAGAACAGAAATAAAGTTGAAAATAGGAAAACAATAAAGAAAAGCAAAACAAAAGCTGATTCTTTGAAAAGATCAATAAAATTAACAAGCTTCTAGCCACCTGGAAGCTGGAAACAGGGAAAAAAGGGGGGAAACACAAATCACCACTGTCAAAAATGAAAGAGGGGTCATCAGTATTGATCTCAAGGACATTAAAGGAACCACAAAAGACTACTTTGAACAACTTCATGCCCACAAAATTGATAATGTAGATGAAATGGAGCAGTTCCTTGAAAAACACAAACTACAAAAACAAGGAGAAACAGATCATTTGAATATATCCATGTCTATTGTGGAAATGAAATCAATAGCTAATAGCTTCCCAAAAGGGGGGGGGGGGAGAAGGCACCAGTCTCCGACGGTTTTACTGGTTAACTCTGCCCAACATTTAAGGAGAAATGATACCAGTATTCCACAGTCTCTTCCAGAAAATAGAAGCAGAGAGAACGCTTCAGAAGTAATTCTATTAAGTCAGCTTGACCCTCTTACCAAAACTAGATAAAGACATTACAAGAAAGGAAAACCAGGGCTCAATGTCTCTCATGAACATACATGCAAAAGTCCCCAACAAAATATTACGAAATTGAATCCAACAATATATAAAAAGAATTATACACCACAACCAGGGGCTATTTATTTCAGGAATGCAAGTCTGTTCAGCATCTGAAAATCAATAAGCTAAAGAAGGAAAATCATATGATCATATCAATTGATGCAGAAAAAGTATTCGATAAAATCTCACACCCATTCATGAAAAAATAAAACTCTAAGAAAATTTGGATTAGAGGAAAACTACAGAAAATCTACTGTTCCCATAATTAGAGATGAAAAACTGGGCACTTTGCCCCTAAGATCAGGAACAATACAAGGATGGCTTCTCTCCCCATTCCTCACAACATCGCACTGGAAGTAATAGTCTTAAAAAAAAAAAAAAAAAAAAAGGAAATAAAAGAGACACAGATTGAGATGGAAGAAATAAAACTGTCTTTGTTCACAGGTGACATGATCATCTAAGTTGAAAATTCCAATCAATAAAATCATTGAAAAGAATAAAATACTTAGAACTATATTTAACAAAGGGAATATAAAATTTATACCTGAAAACTATGAAACATTACTGAAAGGAATTAAAGGACAACTAAATAAATGGAAAGACATCCCATGTTCTTAGGTTGAAAACTCAATGCTGTTGAGGTGGTACTGCCCTCCAGACCAGTCTCATGCAAGCCCTGTTAGAGTCTCGGCTGCCTTCTTGGTAGAAATTAGCAATCTGATTCTCAAATCCATAGAAATTTTCAAGGGACCCAGAAGAGCCAAAAAATCTTGAAAAGGTAGTGCAGAGCTGGAGAACTCACTCTTCTAGATTTTACTGCAAAGCCACAGTAATCAGGATGGAATGAGACTTCCTAAGGATAGACATACAGACAAATGGAATAGAATGGGGTCCGGAGATAAACCCTTACATTTATGATCAACTGATTTTCAACAAAGGCGCCAAAACAAAGAAAAGAATAGTCTTTTCAATTACTGGTGTCAGGACAACTGGATCCCCACATCCAGAAGAAGTACATTTGACCCCTATCTTACGTTATATACATCATATACAAAAATTGACTCAAAATGAATCCAAGAACTAAAACTGTAAAACTCTTCAAAAAAAAAAAAAAAAAAAACTAGGGGTAAATCTTCTTGACCTTGGAGTAGATACTGGTTCCTTAGATATGACACCAAAAGAACAAGCAACAAAAGAAAAAACAGATAAATTGGACTTCATCAAATTTTTAAATTATTGTGCCTCAAAGGGCATCTTCAAGAAAATGAAAAGATGTCCCACAAAATAGAAGGAAATATTTGCAAATTATGTAGCTGATAAGGAATTTGTATCTTGAACATATAAAATGAACTCTTAGAATTCATAATAAAAAGACAATCTAATATTTTTAAATGGGCAAAATATCTCAACAGGCATTTCTCCAAAGATGATATGCAAATGACCAATAAGGGTGTAAAAGATATGCAACATCACAGCCCTCCGGGAAATGCAAATCAAAACCACAAAGAGATACCATTTCACACCTTCCAGGATAGCTTGGATGCTAAGTGCTGGTCACCGATTTGGTGAACACTTGGGAAAACAGCCTGCAGTCCCTCAAACGCTTAAGCCAAGAGTTAACCATCTGAGCCAGCAATTCTATTCCTAGGAATATAGCAGAGAAGTAAAAACATACATCCACACAAAAACTTGCACAAAATGTTCATAGTCACATTATTTGTAACATCCCAAAAGTGGAAACAACCCAATTGTCCACCAATGATGAATGGATAAAGAAAACGTGGCATATGGATACAATGGGACACCAGTCAGTGTTTAAAAGGAACGAAGTGCTGAGATGCGTGTGTATGATCCTTGGAAACACGCTGAGTGGAAGAAGCCAGTCACAAAAGACCACATGTTGTGTGAGTCCACTTGCATGTGACATCCAAATAGGCAAACCTGTGAAAACAAAAATATTAGTGGTTGCTTAGAGCTGGGGGAGGTGGGGGAGGGGAATAGAGCAGAATAGACGAGAACAGAACAGAATAGACATGAATAGAACAGAAAAGAAAAGGAAAAGAAAAGAAAAGGCAAGGCAAGGCAGGACAGGACAGATCCTGTGTACCCACCAAGCCACCAGTAAGTGAAGGGCAGAGTGAAGGGCAGAGCGCAGGGCGGCGACACCACCTCCGGCTCGAACGAGAGGGCTTGGACTGTGGACACAGCTCTTCCCTGACCGGCTGCAGGGCTTTGAGCTGGTTGCTCTGTCTGAGCTCCAGTTTCCTCCCCGGTGAAATGAGAATAGCTCCCCATCTCTCTGGCCTCACAGGGTTGTTGTGGAGGTTGGTTGAGAGGAGCATGTGGAAGAGCTTCCAAGGACACAGGACGCTCTAGCAGGCGCGACAGGTACAGAGCCTTCCTGGCCATTTCACAGCCCCTCACGCTGCTGTCTGTGCCTTTGACATTCACATCCTCTGTCCAGCCATCCCGCACTGGACAGTGTCCCCATCCTGCCCCGGGGCTGCCAGTGTGTCTGTGCTCAACTCCCTGTGTTGTCACTTCAGTGTCTGGGTGCAGGTTCCCTCCTCTGCACCCAGCACCCTGCTGACAGCACTGGGAGGGGGGGAGCACCTTGGGGAAGCTCCAGGCATCCTTTGGGGGAAAGTGGATAGAGAGGGGAGACCACAGCAGGGAAGGTGGTCTCCCTGCCCCTGCAGAGGCGGTCGCAGGACCAGGGGACACTCAGCAGGTGGGTGGGGACTCCCGGAAGATGACGGGGCAGTGAGTAAAGGTGGAAGCGAGCAGAGCAGAGCCAGCTCACCTCCTGCCCGCCCACCGCAGCCGCAGAGCGGGAGGGGCCGCGTGCTGGGCCGGGGTCGATGAGGCATCCGGAGCCGAGCAGACAGGCTGCCAGGCAGCCACTCACAGGAACTGGCACAGGCACACCCGTCTCAGCTGCCACCTCAGCCCTCCGTCCACGGGCAGAATGAATGGGATACTCACTGAGGAAGCCGTCAGCAAGGGCGGCCCCTGATTCATGGTTTATAGGCAGCGGTGAAGTCCTTTTTCCACTGGCTGCTACCGCCTGGATGCTGTAAACAGTAACTGTGACCATGCCCGTGGGCCCCCACCCGCCCTTTCCTCATCTCACCCCTCCGGTCCTGAGGGGCGACTGGGGCCACAAAAGCTGCCCACCGCTCCCCCCACCACCCAGCCACTGTGCGTCCTGAGGAGAGCACCGCGGACACTTGGAAAGAGACCCAGGACAGATGTGACGTCTGCCAGCCCGGTTCTGAGAGAGGGGTGGGTGGGCTGCAGCCCCGCCCGGGGAGACTGAGAAGGGTCTTGGCCAGGCCTTGGTCCCCCAGCAGCCGCATGGCCAGGAACCTGGCGGCAACAAGGCTGGGGGCCTCACTGCTTCATTCATTCACTCATTCATTCACTCCTACAAGCAGGTCGTCCTTGTGGGTTTGCACGTGCCGGGGCTGGAGACACAAAACACAGACAAGGCGGTTCTCAGCACAGAGGAAGGGCCGCACAGCCTCAGGACATCCTCTTGTCACCATCTAACTCCTTCGGGGAAGTTCCCTCCAGGTAGCAGTGGAGAGCTGGACGCCTGGTGATGACACCCAGTGACGAGGCCGCAGTCACGGTGCTGGAGCCCAGAAAAACCCAGAAGCGCTCCCCTCCCAAGAGCTGCGCCGGCCGGGCTCGTGGCGGGTCACACTTCTGTGCAGTGCTTAGGGGTGAGAGCTCCTACGGTCCCATGGTGGTCGCCCTGCCCGGCCCCTGGGATCTCTCCTTCAGGTCAGAGGAGCCTGTCACCCTGCGGCCACAGGCACGCAGCTGAGAAAGCCTCTCTCCCTGGCAGCTCTCTCTGCAGCATGGCCCATGATTCACGGGAGCCACCGCCCCCGAAGTGCCAGGAAGTTGTGCCCCCGGCTCCGCTCCTGAGGGGAGGCCCAAAGCCAAAGACTGACCCAGGCAGGGGCGCAAAGTGGTACAGGACAGGTTCCACCCAGAGCTACGGTGAGAGCTGGTGTGGCTGCAGGTGGCTGGACGCACGGAGCTCCCCGCCCTCCCTGCATCCCACCAGCCCTCCCACCCTCCCCGGGCGCCCCTTCCTCGGTCATCCGCTTCCAGGGAGCCAGGCCTAAACTAGGTGTGAGCCAGACTGTGTGCATCAAATCCCACTGCGCTCGGTCTCCCGGAGCCAGGTCCTTGCCCTCTCCAACCTCACATTCCTCCTCCGTAAGGTAGGCACAGGGGATTGTGCGCCCACACGGGTGTCGTGCAGACCGTGTGTGCGTTACCACACGTGAGGGCTGGGACACTCCCTGGCCTGCACGAAGCCCTGGAGATGTCAGCTTTGCTCACTCTGCGTCACGTGGGCCAAGCACCAGACACCCGATGCCCACCCACTCCTCCCCCTGTAGACGTTCACAGCCAGACCAGCCAAGCACCAATTCTCCGTGTCAGGCCTGTTCATGTGGGTGTGTCTTATCCAGCATTTGAGGCTGGAAGTTCATTTCTAGGAGAAAGCCTGATGAACCGATGAATCTTACCCAAAAAAATAGGTCTATAAAGAACCACGGCCTTTGCAGGCAGCTTTGAGCTGAGCAGTGGTTATAAACCCAGCTACTGGTTAGAATTTCCTAGGAACTTCTTTAAAAGGCTAGCTTATCTCGTTAGGACCCTCGGGGCTGTCTCTGCTGGGTGAGAAGGAGCTGGACGAAGGTGGGCACTGCTTCCCTCCCAGGCCCACAGGACTCACAGCCCAAGGCGGGCGTGTCCGCTGGCCCCCTGCATGGAGGGACACTGTCCTGCCCTCCCCAGGCCCTCGGAAGGAGTGAGAGCTGGCCCTTCCCCAGGCACCGCAGCTGCCCAGGTCACTCATAAAAGGGAGCCCTGAGAGGAGGGGCTCCTACAGGTGCTTCAGAACGAAGCATCATGAACCCTTAAGTACCTACTGGGCTTTTGCTGTCGGCCAGCAGAGGCTAGTTACAAAGATGCAACAGAGCGAACAGACAGTCCCAGCCCTGGCAGAACTTAAACTATAATAAAACACAGGAAAGACCCCCCCCCCACCAAAAAAAAAGCCAGTCTGTAATTTGATTACTTTTGTCTCACATCTTCATTTTAAATTAGCAATGTCTAAAAGATCAGAACTGACCTGTGTAACAGAATGCTGTGGGATGTGATGGTGCCTTAGGGGAGGGAGGGAGGAGGGGAGAGAGCCGTCCTGACTCGGGGAGAGCCCTTCTGCACCCTCAGACCAGGGCTGCCCCCTGCCCTTGGTCTGGGAGGAGCCAGATGTGCCGGCAGAAGGAAGAATTGCCAAACTTCACGGGTTGCTTTCAGCATTAGCCGTCCTGCTGATGGAAGGTTTCTTCCTAATCACAGTCTCCGTCTCCGTGCTACAGAGTGCTGTCCTGCTGACAAGCCCACAGCTCTTCCTTTATGGAATGATGCATCCTCCTGACAATCTCATTAGGAAGAGAAAAGAATTTTTATAAGTCATTTTGCCAAAAATGTATCAGGAAGAGGTATGGAACCAAAATTGACTGAACAAGGTTGACAGGAATTCCACAACATATGTTACTCCATTAATGCTGCCGTGAGTTACGGCAAAATGCGACGAACCGTACAGAAAATCACTCTCACTAACCCGACCTGACGAAGGGGACGCGCGCTGTCATGGTAAGCTACACGCCCTCCCGATTCTTCCCGCCTTCTGAGCTCCGACGCTCTCAGAGGCGCCCTGTAAGGGAGCTGTAGTTCCCCAGTCTGAAAGCCCGCCTTCCCCTCCAGCCCAAGGGGCAGAAAGCCGCCTTCCTGGACCCCAACCGCCTGGCCCCAGGAACAGCCTCCTTCACCATGTTCTCAGCATCTTCAGGACCAAGCTACAGAAAGACATCCCTAAGACCATTTGCTACGAATTGACACTTCAAGAACTATCTCTGAAACCATGCAATTAGTTCCTTCTATAACTAATTTTTGAAAAAAAAATTCTCTCTCTCATTCTTTTTCTTGTAACCCTTTTTCCAACTTATCTCTACCTTTCTTTTATTTTGAATACCTTCTATAAAAGGGCGCGTAGGGGGAGGGTACAGCTCAGGGGTAGAGTGTGTGCTTAGCGTGCTTAGTCCTGGGTTTGACCCCCAGCACCGCCATGGAAAAGCAAATAAATAAATACAAATGTATCTAATTATCTCCCTCCAAAAATAAGAGATTAAAAATAATTTTTTTAATTTTTTAATTTTTTAATTAAAAAAATACCTTTCTAAAGAAAAAGGTATGTATGTGCACAGTAAGGAATCTCAGCTGCTTTAGGAAAGAAGTCAGAGTATAAATGACCAATGATTATACGATTATATTCTGATATGTTGTTATATAATGATATACAATACATAATATATCAAATACAAATATATAATAGGACTTATATTTAAATATAATATTTAAATAATGTTAACTGATTTATCATTTAATAAAATATTGTATATAGTTTCACAGAAACCAGTTCTACACAATCCTTTTTTTAATATTACATTGATTGATTTTTTAAACTCTCTTTTTAATTTTTTTGGGGGGGTAATTAGCTTTTTTTATTTATTTATTTTTAGTGGAGGTGCTGGGGATTGAACCCAAGACCGCGTGCATGCTCAGCACACGCTCTACCACTGAGCTACACCCTCCCCTATGCAATCTTCACTAGGATGTTTCCTCTCTGGAGCCTCTGGTTGGGGTATCCATGGCTTTGTGGAACCCTGAAGGATTTCAGGCCGAGACCCAGCTGCTGGGGACTGCCTGTGTCCTTCCTTCCACATGGGCTCCAGTCTGGCACGCTGGAGGTATAAGGTGCTCCTCTCACCCCTAAGGTGTGCGCATCTGGGCCCAGGCTCCCAGGCCAGCTCCAGGTATACCAGTAATACCTGCCGGATAGACAGACAGACAGAGACACACATACACAAACATGAACATACACATGGGTACATGCTTGTTTGTGTGCATGTGTGCATGGATGTTTGTGTGTCTATCTGTGTGTATAAACCTCCCAGAGACAAGTTTGGGGTTCCTACAAGCTGGCCTCCCTCTCTCTGGCCCCACCGCTCTCCCGCACCCGGTTGCTACAGCTCCACATGGTTCAGGCGAGGTGGGAACCAAGGGACCGAAGGGGACCATCCCACTGCCTCACAGGAGTGCCAGCCCCCAGCAGCCAGAACTTCCAGGGCATCAAGAGAAGCTGGAGATCTCACTCTCTGTGTGACATCTGCATTTTTAAATGCCGGAACAAATTTTCTTTGAAACAAGACACATGCTACAGGCCTCTGGTCACGATGTCTGTCTCAGAAGGGGGACAGCTGGGGTCAGAGACCTGAGGACGGGTCTCAGTTCAGCCAGCAGCCCTCAGCGAGGAGACCCCACCTCCACTCCTCACCAGCCAGGGGAGGGAGGTGGCCTGATGCTCTTCCAGGACCCCCCAACCCAGCTCCACATCTCTGAGTCCTCGGCTCCTCCTACGCCCCCAAAAAATTCTGATGAATTTTCTGACCACCTCTCGGGGTAATTTATTTGAGCATCAAGGAAAGTATAAATGGGTCTATTCAAACAGGGCCTGGCTGGTGAAGTTTTAACCAACTACCAGATTTCCAACTGTTTTCCACTGACCCATATATGAAAATAGTAGAAGCCGCTGGTCTCCTGAGGTTTCTGGACAAGCCTGAATCCAGCAGGAATGACACCCCAGTTGTGGAATTTCACTAGGCAACAGCCCCAAACAGAAAATGCCAGCACTTCGGAGGAATCACGCGCTGTTCCTGGTCCACTCTCCCCTGGCCTAGTCTTTATCCTGTTTCTGCTCTTTTATTTCTGCCATTCCTTTTCATTGTCCAAGTGTGTTTTTAGTACTATAATTTAAGGAGTGCTTACTTCCCTAAAATGACCCCTTCTGACTCACTGCATTGCTTAGCATGGTCGTGCCGGCCCCTTCTCTGCAGGAAGGCTCTGCTCTGTTGAAACATTCACCTTGGAAGGACAATAAATCTGTTTCATCACTGGGGTCTGAGAGTTCAAGGAGTCACCCATGTGGGTATCAAGGCATGGCTCGATGACCAGACAACCCCAGAGGAAGGCCAGCCCAGGAGGGAGCAAGGTCAATGTCAAGGTCCAGCCGAGGGTGTGCAAGCCTGGAGAAGGATTCAGGCACCAGCATCACCCGAAGGGAGCTGTAGACATACATCCAAGAGAATCTGGTCGCCACTGTACCCGCTCTGTGCCACGCAGAATGTAACCATCTGCTAAACAAACAGAAATTGAAAGATGCCCCTCCTTCACACAGTGAACTGTCCCTCCTTTTAGTGTCACAGGAGCAGAGCCACCCCTGGAGATCCAACAAGGTGGCTGTGTCCCTCATCTTCCTCTGTAAGACCTGGCAGAGAACTCAGTCTACAGGGACTGAGGCCGGAAAGGAGGATGTGTCAGGAGTTTAGGGAGGGTACTGGCTCGAATGGTGGCCCCCAGAGGTTGTGTCCAGGTCTCAACCCCCAGAACCTCAGAACAGGACCTTACTTGGGAAAAGGGCTTTGGAGATGTAATTAAGGATTTTGAGATGAGAGGATCCTGGATTCCCTGGGTGGGCCCTGAATGCAAGGGGCAATGTTTTTATAAGAGGCTGGAGAGAAAGACACAGGGAGAAGGGGGGAGGAAAAGGAGGCAGAGACCAGGTGATGTGGCCACAAACAAAGGGACACCTGGAGCCCCCAGAAGCTGTAAGCAGTGGCCTCTGGTCTCGCTCAGGCTCCATCCCAGCTGTACCATCTCCATGTTAAGATGGACCGCCCTGGGTACTCCCGGCTCCATGACCTAGGGGGTTATAAACAGAGATATGAGTGGGACCACCAACCCTGCAGTCTTAAATCCTCAAGGGCTGCACTGCCGGGCCAGCCCGCACGCCTTCCGCAACGTGACACCTCTTGATTCACCCTTTTGGCCGAAGCGGGGGAAGGGGTGTTTCCTAGTTCTCCGCTTGGTCTTCCGTTACAATGGCTCTTTGTCCACACCCCAAGGGTCCAGCGTGCTGGCCACACCACTGCCAGTGGGTGAGTCCCACTGACACGCTGGTGGACAAATGCAGTGATTACCAGCCTTTCCTATGTCTTCATTTGCATGCTTGCCTCCCTGTTTCCAACAGACTGATCATCACACTAGTCAGGGCATCCCTTCGCTGGGACGTTCTCCAAAGTCACCACCATTAAACTGTTGGCATCTGGAACACCTCCTTGTGCCAGGCACTGTCCACAGCTCATACACCACTTGGGATGGGGTCCCCCTTGCCAGCCGGGTTGTGAGCAGTCTAGTCCCAATTCTTGGGTCCTCTGCAAAGCAGAAGCAAAGGCAGACATGCAGGAGATTTATTGGACATCACATCTGTGAAAAAAAGTGGGAGGAGGGACAGGAGGAGGCAAGACAGCCATCAGATGGTGATGCAGGCCTGGCTCCTGCGAAAGGAGAGGAGGGAGGAGGGCGGGTTAGGAGAAGCCCGAGATGGCCACGCAGCCCTGAGGACGCCCCAGCCAGCCATCAGGGGGCACTGGTGCAGCCACCATCCTTAGAGGTGTCCCACCCAGGCCAGAAATGGTGAGCTCCGAACCACCACTGCACAGCACTGGCTGGGGATGCTGGTGAAACACAGAGCTCAGCCTGAAGGTGGGGCAGGGCCTGAAGGCTCCACAGCCAGAGCTGTCCCCAGGACGCAGGCTGTCTGGGAGCGGGGCAGAGGGCCACGCCTCCATGGCTGCCACCTCCATTTCCGAGCGCCCTTTCCTTCTGCATTTTTTCCGAGTGTTTTTCTTTGCTCTTCTCCTTCACACTGCCAGCTTTCCTTAAATTCCTGGCTGTGGGTTCGTTCATTGGAGCAGGGCAACCGACACTACATGGGGAAGGGGCTGGCAGACGTCACACTGGGTGATCACACTGGGGCAAACAGTCCCTCAGGACCTCAGGAACAGGGTCCTGGGGAGGGGGCAGTAAATGTCACCTGGTGAGGACTTGGCTCCGGGGTACCCAGCAGAGGCCCTGCCAACTTCAGGCCTCCCAAAATAACTCATTCCGTCTCTTCAGAGCAGGACCCTTGGTTGGTGGGTCGGTTGGTTGAATTTGCATCTGGAGGCAGAGCAGTGTTAATGCCAGGAATTCCAAGGAGGGGGAATCAGGGGTGCACTTCCACTTGGCCCCCCTGTTTCAGGGCCACAGATTTCTCCACCTGGAAACCCTGAGTCCTGGGCATCCCCCGGGGCTGACAGCCCCTCCTCGGCTCTGGACCTCTGCAGTGTCCACGTGAGCTCCCTCCACCTGAGACCACCCTCCGCTCCCTCCTTCCCGTGTGTGTTGAAATCTCCCATCCTCTGAAGGACCCCCTTCCATTCACTTTATCTCTGTGAGTCTGACGTTTAGTCATCCCCTCACTATCATTCACTGGGGCTGCAGGCGGGAGACGTGACAAGGCGTGCTGTCCTCCACCACCTCGGCCTGGAAGCTTTGGACTAGCCTGGTTATCATGAGACATCTCACACCTTGCCCTGGAAATAGACAAGTCACACTACTTATACCTGGAAACCTGCAGTGGTGAAGCTTACAAATCTCTCTCTCTCTCCTCGCTGCTTCCTACCCTCTCCCCCTCGACCCTGAGCTCCCATCCTCAGAACCGGCTGTCCTCCTTCTGCTTCTAAAAGGAGACACAGAGCCTCACGCAGCCTGTTCCACACACGGTCCCATCCAAAGAAACCCTCCAGCAGCCACGACTTTCCCGGAAGCAGCAGCAGTGATTGCCACCACGTCTCTCAGAACTGCCCAGGAGAGGAGTCACAACTCCCACGAAGCTTCCTGCAGCAGTGGCTCAGGCTGGCCCCTTGGCAGCTCCACCCTGGGGTCTCCTGACCCCCTGGCAGGCTTCCCCTGCACCAGCCCCACCTGCGGGCTTGCCTCCCTTCTGTCTGGGTCACCACACCCCACAGCTCCATCCACTACAAAGCACAGACACTGAAGCCAGCATCATCCCACTTGTCCCCGAAGGGCAGCTTGGCTGGGGTACCTCGGGGACACCAGACATGGCAGAACCATTCTGACCCCTATGGGTCTCCAGTCAGAGATGCCCAGTGAGGTCAAAAATGACCAGTGTCCAGAGGAGAAGGCTGTGCCAGTGAGGGGGGCACAGTGTCCAATACCCACTGAGAGGCAGAGCCGGGGAAAACAAGCCAAAGGGCCAGGACGCCCACACTCGGCGCCGGCTCCTCCCACATGTCCCTCCCCGCATGGGGCCCATGGTCAGTCCAGGCAAAGATAAGATTCACGTACCTAAAAAGTTCAATGCATTAGGTTTCTATGCCCGTGTTGAAGGGGGGTCATCCTGACACTGTTCTACATTCCAGAATTTGCATTTAATTATAGGCATAATTGTACAGCGTACGATTCCTTCCATCGCAGGAAATGAGACTTAAGTGAACACTCGAGCAGCACCATCAGATCCATAAAGAATGTGCTCAAGATGGAAGTGATTCCTAAAGCCACGCCCGGCTTGCTTCTGGGCCGTCGGGTTCTCCACTCTCCCGCTGTCCCTTCAGCTCACACGCCAGCCCCTGCTGCCAGGGCTTGCCTTCTTTCTCAGAAAAGTCGGTGCTGTTCTAGGGGAGGGGCTATGGGCCCCGAGCGGGAGAGGACGTCTGAGCCCCCTGCCCTGGGCACAACGGCCCCCAGGACAAGGCGCTTCAGCTTGGGGCCTTGGTGTAACCGGGAGTGGCTACAACGTGCAGACCCTCAGAGTCAAGTCGCTCGGCGGCAGGCAGGAGGGCAACTCCATCAGGGTCCCCTCCCAGGACTTGCCACCGCAGCCGGAGGGAAAGAGTAGTGATGGGTCAGGAGCAAAGAGCCCGTGAGCGGGTGGGCCCCAGATGCCCCACGTGTGGCTCTGTGGGGAGTGGGTGGGGCTTGCCCTGGGTGCCCCCAGACTGCTGGCAGCTCCCTGCCTGGCCCTTCCCATGTGGCCCTGGACCATCTCCACCCCAACCCTGCCTGGCACGGCAAAAGACGGGGCAGGGGGCCCACACAGCTGAAGGCTCAGAAGCAGGGCGAGTGTGATGTCTGTGTGAGGTGGCCCCCACAGCTGGAAATGGGTCGGGGGCGGGGTGGGCAGATCCCGGCCGGGCCCTCCAGCACCTGCCCTCTCCAGGGCCTCAGTGCTGCTGACAGACTGACTGCCATGTGGATTGAGTTCCTTGGAGCGGAAACACACCACATTTTTTCCACATATTGAGCAACACCCAGTTCTGATTCTCCAGCTAAGATTTCCACGTGTTCCTCTGGGCTTGGTTGTTACAATGCTGCATGTCCTTTGGGCTTGGCTGTTACAACGTTGCAAAGGCGGCTGAAATGGAACAAAGGTATTGGAGGGTGCGGGGGTGGGGGGACGGGCAGCGAGCCTGGTGATCCTACAGAGAGAGCAAATGAATCACAGGGAGGCTGAGGGGAGCTTAGTCAGGACCCCGTTCTCCTCTGGGACAGAGAGAGAGGGAGGGAGAGAGAGAAAGAGAGAGGGAGGAAGGATAAGAGGGAGGGAGGGAAAGAACTTACTTCCGTTAGGATGTCAGTTTGACAGTAAGAGCGAGCAGCACTGAACCGCCTCACTCCCTCCTCTTCACCACACACCACCAAGCCCTCTGAATTCCATCTTCTAACACCCCTCGAATCTGTCCACTTTTTCCAGCTCATGTCTCATTATCCTAGCCCAAGATGCACCCATCTCATTTGGATTCCTGTGTAGTATTATAAACGTTTTCCCTCTTGCTCCCTTGAAGTACATTTTTAACACTATAGCCAACTTAACCTTTTAAAAATAGAAAACTATATTCATGTCTTTTAAAAAGACTTTTTTTCCTAGTTAAACAATGATTTTATTGCTTGAGTGTTCAGACAAATACATGCAACCAGGGCAGAGGCTACAGAGGACGTCTGTTTCCAATTGAGGGGAGGGCTTGTTTGGTCTTACATCGAGCCAACCCGTGACTCTGGCTCCCAGTCACAATCAGATGGGATTTAGTCTCTTTATCCTTTCTGTTCCTCTCAAGATGCTTTTGAACAGCAACTGCTTTCTTAATTAAATGATAGGAATCCTCAGGAAGGTGAGGAGAAAGCCCTCGGGGCTCACTGCCTGTCAGTAAAGTCAGACACGGCTCAGATGCTTCCCGACCCAGTGTTGTTCTTATGTTTCTGCCACAACATACTTTTTAAATACTCATCTTTGTTCTCACAGGATCATTGGTTCAGTCCTTTCAAGAAGCCGAGGCCAAGAAGAGATCAGATGCGCAGGAGTCACAGGGGCCGCCACGGGAGGACAAAGGGAGAGGCAGCAGGAGGCGAGGCCAGCCCACAGGCTGGGATGCTGGTCTGGCACCTGTGACAGGAGAGGAAGACCAGGCAGGCAGGAGGTTTAAGGGCCAATGGCTCTGTTGGAGAGGGTCCCACAGCCTCAGGACCTGGCCTCGGTCAGACCCCAGGTGCTCAGTCACTGGCTGGGAGCTGCCCACAGTGAGTGCGACCTGAGCGAGTGAGAATCCCCCACAGGAGGACGCTCCTATCCCAACTACCAGCACGGCCCCTCAGAGCACTTACCACTTTCAGAAGTATCTTTTTTGTTTGTTCGGCAGGGCGGGGGGGATCGATATATTCATTTAATTTATTTTTACTCTTTTTTTTTTTTAATGGAGGTACTGAGGATTGGACTCAGGACCTCGTGCATGCTAAGCACACGCTCTACCACTGAGCTATATCCTCCCTGAGAAGTATCTTCTTGCAATTTGCTTTTTTGTTCATCAGCTTTCTCCTCCACCAGAATATCAGCTCCCCAGGGCAAGGACTTCCTCTGTGGTACCACCTCCGGCCCCAGACACAGCCAGACACCCAGCAAGTGCCAAGGTAGCTGTGGAAGAAAATGATGTTGGTGGGCAGATCTCGGCTTGACAACATACTGCATTGAAACAGGGATTCTGAAACCACAGAAGATTAACTCATCCAATTAGAATAATAAATACTCAGATTTTTTCTTGATTGATAGCCCCCAAAAATTATTTGTTTGCTTAAAAACGTCACATCGCCATCTGCGCTCCTGATGCCTGTAGCCTTCAAACCCACAGCGCCAGGGGTGCTCTCGGTTTTGTTCCTTTCAGCAGAGGGTTTGTGATGCACAAAACTGCATGTGGTTTTGTTTTTGTGTCTCTGTTAGGCTTTCCAAATAAAAACATGCCTTCATCAGGGAGGTGGAAAAGAGATTTTATATCAAGCCGTGCAGGCTAATTTTTGGCTAATGATATAGAATTCATATAGATGAAAGCTTAATATCACTGTGTGATAACTGCCTCAGTTATCAAGGAGAGCTCAGTCTAAACGTAAAACCGTTTCACCGTGCAATGCTTTATAAACAGAATCTCTTCACACCAGGGAAAAATATAAAGATAAAAGTTAGCAGCAGAATAATTAGAAAAGCTTGAAATCATTGTAATCAGAAACAGCCTCTGGGAGTGCTTCGTCTTCAGACAGTGCCAGATTACAGGTTTGCCAATAGGCTTTATTTTTTTAACTAAGAAAAAAAATCCAAATGAGTGTGTTCCTAACTCTATCAAAGTTCACAGACTTTTTCATGATGCTTCAGTATATTAATTATTCCAGAGGGACATAGAGTCCTTGAAATGCATATGACATTTCGCAGGAGGGAGGGTCCCCAGCTGCACCTGGCCAGGCACTCATCCCAGTACCTCAGGGGGGCAGGGACCACATGGCTGTGACCTTCTGGCGCCCCCTCCTCAAGGAGGGGCTGGACAAGGGACTCAGGACCCTCACCACCCTCCCAAGACAGGGTGTGGGCAGGAGACCATTTCATTACAGTATTTTATTTTGGGCCTTGGGAGGCACTGCTTCTGAAGATGGTGTGTGGGGGCAGGTGCACAGTGCTCAGGGCCCAGATTGTCAGCGACACCTGGTTTCCCCACGACATTAGATTTACAAGTGGAGACCCAGACGTGGGGTTATATTGGTTACACCCCATTGTAAGCCTAAGGGCCGCACAGCGAGCTGTGGCTCAGACCGAGGTGGGGTGTGCAGCAGCATTCCTGGGGCCCACCCAGGCCCTGGCCTGGACATGGACGGGGACTGGGCCAGGCCCAGGGCCCAGATAGGGCAGGAGGAGGAAGAGGCAGTCGGGCCCCCCCCCCAAGTCTGGAAGTTTCCACTCTCTTGAGTCCTTTTTCCTTTTCTGTAATCTGAGCAGACGTTTACCAGGCTGGAAAAAGATCACCCAGAAAAGAAGGAAGACAAAACCTCCCTTCAGTACACCACGGCGGGGAGATCTATTTTGTACTTAAAAGGAAAAAAAGGAGTAACACGGCATGTCTGAAGGGCATTCTTGAGTAGGAAGTTGTATTTATCCAAGTGCTCCTCGTTGTCTCCCTCAGGGTGACAGGCTGAGACGCCCGGAGCTCTGGGCTTCTGGGCGGAGAGAAGGGCGGAGTGGAGGCTTTGACCAGCCTGGGCCGCGCCCCTCAAAGCCTCCGTCTCTCTGCCTTCCTGCGCCCCCTCCCTCCGCTTCCCTCGCCCCCAGGAGAGACTTTGCACGTGGGTTCCATCCGCAGCCCCATCCCCACCCCCATCCCGGGCCAGATCCCCGCTGAGGCACCGGCAGGCCCCGAGGTGCACGATCCAGGTTCAGACCGTGTGGGCGGGCGGCCTCCGCGGAAACCTGGACGTCTCACCCCGGCTTCTCAACAGCCCTGTGAGGGGCCTCTCGATCAGCACTTTGTCAACAGTTTTAGAAAGCTATTTCAGGAAACCCGAGTGTTTCCTGCCTGGCACGGGCCGCGCTGAAACCTCGCCGGGGAGCAGGGACGCACGTGTTCCCAGTTGATCCACCAGGCCACGCCCACCGTCTCCATCCGTCCTCTGCCGCCGCTGCTGCTTCCAGAAACCCCGCCAAACACGCCGGCCTGGAGTCACTGAACACCACTGTCAGAGCACCGACTCTGCTCCGAACTCCGGCCGGGGGCGCACAGCGCCCACCCCCTTTCTGAAGCCCTCGAGTTGATTCCGCTTGTGACACAACCGGGCGTGGTGTCATGTGCTCACTCTGATCCCCTGGTCCTTTGTCAGGTCGGACCTTCTCAGGTGTGTCTCCTTCTCTGCAGTTGTCTCTTTTCATCAGCACAGGGGCTTGCACAGAGCAGAAGTGTTTAATCTTGATCAGGTCCAGTTTATCTTTTTTTTAATGGATCGTGCTTTCTGATGCCAAATCTAAAAACTCTTCACCTAGTCTTAGCTCCCAAAGATTCTTCTCCTCTGTTTTTTCTAAGAGTGGCATGGTTTTATGTTTTACATGTCAGTACCCCATTCTGAGCTGCATTTTGTATAAGCTGTGAGGATGGGTCCCAGTTCATTTCCTGTCTATGATACCCAGTTGCTCCAAGTGCCACTGGTTGGAAAGACAGCGCTTCTTCCACTGGATTGCTTTTGCTCCTTCGTGTCATGTTTGCAGTTAGCTCAGGGGGCTGCTGAGAGGAGGACCCGTGTGACACGGAGGTTCAGCTCCATGTGGGTGAACGGGCTGGATATGCCTTGGTCAGCACGACTAGAGAAGGAAAGGCCAGGTCCCCGTAGGCCCAGGGTCAGCCCTTAGCATCCCGAAAAGCCATGTCTTCTCCCCTCATCCAGCCTTGTGGCTGCTGCAGTGACACACACAGGCCCTCAATGATCCCAGAGGGGCTCGGCCAATACTCTGCCCAGACTAGCACATCCTGCCCTCAACACCCCCTTAGCATGTGTCTGGTGGCAAGGCACATGGGGAGGCATGAAGGGGGCATCTTTGACCTCCTCGTACTGGGGGATCAGGCATGGGCTCCCCCTGCGAGCTCTGCAGTCAACCAGCCCACACCATTAGGTCTCCGAAGAGCCCCTCCCAGCATCTGTCCCTGGAGCGGCAGCCCCTCCCGCGCTGTTAACACAGGACTCACCCCCCCCCCCCCGCCGCCCCTCGCTGCCCGCCAGCTGCAGCTGAGCCCATTTCCTCTTCATCCCTTCCTGGCAAATGAGCAACAGCCGGGGAACATCTCTGCACGCGCTTCATGCACTGCACCACCCCCAGCCCTTCCCCGGTCATCCTCGTGCCGGGTGGGGGCAGGTTCCTTCTTCCCCTGAGCAGCCCCGGGGTCCCGCTGCTGTCACCTGGGAAGATCCACGCCTCTCCAGCCCCCTTGCTGCACTACAGAGACTTTGCAAACCGTCTCACCTGTGGTCACCAAAGAAAACCAGCCCGACACCGAGATAGGGAGGTGGCCCTGCAGGGGCTCGGCTCAGCCCCTCCTCAGTGAGCATCCATGCGTGCCAGGCAGGCTGCTCTGTGCTGCAGGGACAGAGGTGACGGCTACTTTGTGCATCCTTCCTTCCCCGCAAGGAACCTTCACCCCAAAGATGGCCAGGCGTCTGCAGTGGGCAGGGAGGTGGGGAATTGGGTAAGAGTTTGGGAAGAGGAAGGCAATCACATTGGCTGGAAAACCATGCAGGCCCTGGAGAGGGACTGGGCCTGAGATTGCCCCGGGGGGAGTGCAGTCTCTGAGAGAAGGAAGCAGGCACATCAGACTGCAGGAGAAAGGAAAGGCGCGGGAGCGGGGGAGGCCAGGAGGGAGACTCACCTGAGGGGTTCAGGGAGTCCAGCCTCACCCCACTTGCCCCTTTGACATGGGCCCTGCTCATGGCACTAGGGTCCTGGTCCCCCAGCGGGACAAGATGAGGTGAGACACCACGGGCTAAACCTCCACCACCACCCTGGAGTGCTACTGAGCTCAGAAATGGGGGGGCAGCAGGAGGGGCAGACTAAAGTCACTGAAAACACTAGCTATGGTGAAAGATCATGCAATAGACAGCCAGTGTTACACGCACCCCAAGGACGAGTGATGGGAAGGCATCAGAAGCTTCGCCCAGCCCACCAAGCCCAGAGCCCTGACATCTGGGCTGCTCATCCCCCTCCTCCGCAACCAGCTACTTGGGGAAAAGTGTGAGATTTCCAGACTTTACCAAGAAGCTGTGAACGTGCCCCCTGGGAGAGGCTGCCTATGACGTCACCAGCAGGAACTAGTTCCTCGATGGCTGAGAATGAATCACCGAGACCAGCAGCCCTGAGACTAGATGGTGGGCAGGAGCCGTGGGGGGTGGGGGCGGGGGGGCTCGAAGGAGTCCCAGGGCAGGGCAGAGTTTGCAGACACTGGCCCTACAGGGCACCGAGGTTGGGAGGGAGGAGCCTACAGACAGCTGCAGACACTCCCCCAACGGTACCTGGTGAATCCGAATCGTGGGATCCGCCCCACCCTGACGCCCGACGAGGGTTGGGCATTGGCTGCTTTGAGGTCCTCCGGTGGCAACAACTGCAACCTAGCCCCGGCTAGCCAGTTCTCTGTCACCCCCAAATATCTCTCTCCTGAGTTAGAGGAGGCCCTGCTGCAAACCACAGAAGCCCCTGTCCCAGTGAACAAAAGCAGAGACTCGTCTAACAGAAAGGTTCAAGACAGGCATGAGTTTTGGTGACAGCTAGGCCAGGACTCAAAGAAGGTCACCAGGGCTCTCTCCCTAGCTCTCTGTCTGTCTGCCTGTCTGTCTGTCTCTCGCTCTGCCGGTCAGCTCTGCTTGGCACGGCGATCCAGGCTACAGCATCCCACGGTGGGGAGCAGAGGTCTCCTGGCTCCCAGGGCCCACAGGCCAACCCCAGGGATGACTCGAATTGGTTCCTCTTGGGTCGTGCATCGTGGCCAAGGGGAGGGGACCCTCCACTGGTGCAGCTTGTCTGGGTGGGAAGAGAGAGATTGTAATTAGACGTTCCCCAGAGTTACACGGAGAATAGGACTGCAAGGAAGGGAGGCAGGCAGCCAAAAATGATCTTCACACAGGCTTTTAACAAAGCACTTCCACAGACATTACCTCATTTGATTCTCATAGCAACCCCTCGAGGAAACAGGGCAGGGATGCTTCCTGCCAGAGAGCTGGATGCCACCCAGTGAGGCAGGGGCCCAACCGCAGACCAATCGGGTCCAGATCCAGCGCTCTCTCCGGTCCTAGTATTGTCAGACTGCTCGCCTGGAGCAGCGACTGCGCCCCCCACCCCGGGCGCTGCCCCCGTTCTTCCCACCACAGCCCCGAGGCTCCCAGCCTGAGAGTTCTCTCTGGATGCGAGAACGAGCCCCACCTGAGGGCAGGAGAGGCGCGCTGAGGCGCCGATGACCATCAGTGACCGGCGGGAGGCAGAAGAAATACCCCACTTCCTCGCGCCCTGAGAGCAGCTCCGGACCCAGGCCGCGCAGTTCCCAGGCCCCAGGGTGCTACCCTGCGCTCAGCGCGCGGTCTCCCTGTCCCCCTGCCCTCCGGTCATCCGGACCGCCTCCCACAGAAACAACCTGCCCTCAGACTCTGGTCTTGGGGCCCACTGCTGCGGAACCCCAGGCGAAGGCGCGCTGGTCGACAGAACAGACGCAGGTAATTCTCTACAGGAGCTGAACCGTGGCCCAGCGCCCTCCACCCGAAGGCAAAGAGCCGGCCCTTCCGCGCCCGCTGCCACAGACATTGCTAGTCGATCACAGCGCCTTTCTGCCGGGTCCAGCACCGGGGTGGAGCGTCCTGATCGCTGAGTCACGTCTGCCGCTGGTAGACAGAGAGGGAGACCGCACGTGCCCGCCGCCCGCCAGCCCTGCGCCAGCCCTCGGCTTGCAGAGCCGGAGAGCCTCAGCAAGTGTCACTGTCCTCAGGTCACCAGTTCCTGAAATGGCTCATTTTCCTGCCCTCCATCACCAGCCTTGCTAAGAGTCACGTGTGAGAAACACCAGCTGGAAAATGCGGAGTCCCCAGCCCGCCATCCGACAAAGGAGACAGAGATGCCAGAGGCAGAACGCTCTGCGCGTGACACCTGGCCCGCCTGGGCGGGCGGCGCAGCTGCAAACCGGCGTGTCTCCCACCTGGCCCGGGAGGCCAACCCGCAGCCCCAGCAAGCCCCGCCCCGCCCCCAGCGCCTCCGGGGGTGTCCGGGGGGCCGAGCCGCGTGTCCCGCCGGCACAGCTCCGTGTAGGAAGGTCGCGGCCGCACGTCCCCCAGACCCGGCTCCGCCAGGCGTCACGTGACCCAGGAGGGCCCGAGGGCTCGGCTGCTGCTGCACGAGCACGGCCCGAACCATCCGGCCTCCGCCCACGCGGAGTCCCAGCGTCAGCACGGCCGTCACTCGGGAGAACAGAATTCACATTTTCCAAAGCCATGCAGTAACCCTCCGGGGGGTATTTACAGAAAGGTATGCTCTGCTGAGGGGCAGCGTGGTTCTTGCCAACAGGCCGGGACACGAAGCCCACGGTCTCTGCACAGCACAAGGAAACGGAAAACGGAAGAGGAGGAACGTGAGTGAGGAGAGGCAAGTCCAGCCAGGTCCGCGTTCAGATAAACCAGTTTTCACAGTGACGGACAGTCCCGGACCCAGTCGCAGGCTAAGTTTCAGGGTTGTGTTTCCAAGTTGGCCCTTTGGGGCTTAAGATGCATTTTCCCATAGAAACTATGTGCATAAGGTTAATCCACAGCTGTCTCTTCCTTCAATACTGTATGAAAGGTCATTACCATTTTCACTTTTGCAGCCCAGCTCCCCCCCCCCCCCCAGCATCGACTCCAGCGTTGCTTCTGTGAGAAAATGACTTCTGATGAGCAGGGCGAGCAAGGTCCCCCTCCTGGCAGGAGTGGAGGTGGGGAGGGCTGGTGGTGGGTGACAGTGCCCTCAGGCACGCGGGCGGGGGCAGCAAGATGCGGTGGGCGGCAGTCAGCTTTGGGTGTGAATTCCAGCACCCCCTTCAAGCTCTGGCAAGATCTGTAACCCTGTGTAGCCTTGGCAGACTCGTTTCTGAACAATTCCCACCTTGTGGTGGTGTTGCTAGGATTGAGTGGCAGAAAGCTTATGGAGCACAAGTTACTGGGCTTGGCCCCGAACAAGAGCTTGACAAACAGTGGCTGTTATCTTTACTGTTGCTTCTTGTGTGCAAGAGAGAGCTTGATCATCAAATCTGAGCATCTCAGGGTTTAAGGGGGTTCACCAAGTGTTTCCAACAAAGGGCAGGACCACACGTTTTATCCTAGTATCATCCCCCTGCATGGTCCGTGGTTAAGCTCTAACAAGGATTGGATGGATGGATGGGTGGATGAATATGCATGGATGAGTGGATGAATGAATGATGAATGGGTGGGTGGACAGAGGGATGAACAGAGGGACGAACGACTGTGTGAAGATCAAATACATTCTGCCTTCTTTTCATTCACATTGCCTCTGGCTTGAATCTGGGGTCCTCCTCTCTGGACTCCCACCCCTTGGCACTGCCACAGGCCTGGGTGCCATTGGCTCCACCCAGTAATCAGCAGTCTCCTACCCCGGCTCTGAGGAGTCATCTCTCTGCACCAGCTCTTCCTTGGTCTTTCCCCCAGACTGCTGGCCCCTTGGGTGCCATTTCCATGGAGGTATTTTCCACAGCTACCCCTCAGTCCCATCCTCCCTTTCTCTCTGCCCTCTCCCTGGGTGCCTTTCTCCCGCGGAGTCAACCCTCACTTCCCCACTCATTTCCAGCCTGAGTCTCTTATCTGAGCAGCAAATCCAGTTCACTCTGCCGGATGGTTATTTTCCTACTGAGATCCCATCAGCACCTTAAATCCAAAACCAGAATGCCTTCTTTGTCTTGCTGCCTTCCGCAAGCTGGTCTGCTCCTCCTCCAGGGTCTCCAGCCCGCTCTGAGAACCATCCCCACCCTCGCAGTCACGGGCTTGACCCCCCAGGGCCACCGCCATGTCTCTTGCTCCCCTCATCTCCTCATCGCTGTTTCTGCACAGCCTCCTGGTCTTCGTGCTTCTCAGAGTCCAGGCTCTGCTACCTCCTGGCTGGTCTGCTGTGCTGCCATCTGTCACAGCAAGGAAATGAACACCAGCTGCTGCAACAGACAACCCCCCCCCCGCCAAGTGTCAGCGCCATCGTGCCCACCGCCAAGTGTCAGCGCCATCGTCCCCCCCGCCAAGTGTCAGCGCCATCGTGCCGTCCCCCCCGCCAAGTGTCAGTGCCATTGTGTCTCCTCTCTCACTGTGCTGGGTATCTACTGCTGTGTGTGGACCACCTCGAGATTCAGGAGCTCAAAACAACCACTCTCTGACCTAAACAGACATCTCTCCAGTGAAGACAGACAGATGGCCAACAGGTACCTGAAAAGATGCTCAATATCACTAATTATCAGAGAAATGTAAATCAAAACTGCAATGAGGTATCACCTCACACTGGTCAGAATGGCCATCATCAAAAACTCTACAAATGATAAATGTTGGAGAGGGTGTGGAGAGAAGGGAGCCCTCCTCCACTGTGAGTGGGAATGTCATTTGGTGCAGCCACTATGGAGAACAGTATGGAGGTTCCTTAAAAAACTAAAAATAGAGTTACCCTATGATCCAGCAATCCCACTCCTGGGCATATATCCTGAGAAAACTCCAATTCAAAAAGATACATGCACCCCAGTGTTCATAGCAGCACTATTTACAATAGCCAAGACATGGAAACAACCTAAGAGTCCATTGACAGATGACTGGATGAAGAAGTTGTGGTGTTTTTATACAATGGAATACTACTCAGCTATAAAAAAGAATGAAGTAATACCATTTGCAGCAACATGGATGGACCTGGATATTATCATACTAAGTGAAGTAAGTCAGAGAAAGACAAATATCATGCGATATCACTTATATGTGGACCCTTAATAGAAGAGACAAATGAACTTGTTTACAAAACAGAAACAGACACACATAGAAAATAAACTTATAGTTATCAAAGGGGAAAGAAGGGAAGGATACGTTGGGAGTCTGAGAATAGATAATAGAATAGATAAACAACAAGGTCCTACTGTACAGCACAGGGAATTATATTCAGTAGCTTATAATAGTCTATAATGAAAAAGAATATATAGAAATATGAAATTGAATCACTATGCTGTGCACGAGAAACTAACACAACATTGTAAATCAACTATACTTCAATAAAAAAATTTAAAAATTAAAAACCAGCCACTCTCTTATGACTCACGATTTTAGGGGCTGACAGTTCTGGCTGGGCAGCTCGTCTGCTCCACGTGATGTTGGCTGGGGATGCAGGCATCTCAGGTGCCGACTGGGCAGGAACGTCCAGCATGGCGCTCTCAGAGGTTTGGCCCCTCAGGACGGATGGCCAGAACACTGGGCTCAGCTGGGACACTGAGAGACAGCTGAGCACTTTTCTTCCCCTGCACATCGTCCCGGGGCATCTCCCTCTGTACTTGGTAAGTTCAGCAGGGTAACTGGACTTCTCGTGTGGCATCTCAGGGCTCCCCAAGTGGGAAGGCATCTCAGGGCTCCCCAAGTGGGAAAGCATCTTAGGGCTTGGACCCGTAACTGGCACAGTACCTCTTATGCACGTCATGCTGGCCCAAGGGAGTCAGGGAGCCAACCCACACTCAGCATGGGAAGGCGTTACACAAGGATGCTGCTGTGGACTGTCCAATGCCCAGTGTGATGGTATTTAGCAGTGGGAAAGGGGCCCCAGAAAGCTCCCTTGCCCCTTGCACAGGTGGGGACACAGTAAGAAGGCAGCCATCTATGAGCCAGGGAGCACTCACCAAATACCAAATCCACCAGTGCCTCGATCTTGGATGGGAAATAAATGCCTGTGGTTTGTAAGCCATCCAACCTATGGTATTTTTAAAATTTTATTTATTTACTTTTTAAATTTGTTTTTTGTTACATTTTCTAGGTGACATTTATTTACTTATTTTCTTAGCTTTTCTGGGAGGGGAGGTAAATAGGTTTGTTTGGTTGGTTTTGGAGGCGACGCCGAGGATTGAACCCAGCACCTCGTGCGCGCTAAGCATGCGCTCTCCCACTAGAGCTATGCCCTGCCCCCCCCAGTCCACGGCATTTTGTTATAACAGCCCAAAAAGACTAACCCAGGTGTGAACACTGGGAAGTGTGGCTCGTCGGAGCTGCCCTTAAAGACTGCCAACCACATTCATTCGAGCCACAGTCTTCAGCAGGTGGTGGCTCGTCCTGTCCTGTCCCTAACATCATCCACGGTGTGTGGTCCGCAAAGGCATCCTGGCAGCGGGGAAGACGGAGAGCTGGAGGAAGCACAGAGACTCGTAAACACTTCTGCTTGGAAGGGACACAGCACTTCCATCCCATTTCATTGGCCAGAACTCACCTCGGACCCCCAACCTGACTACAAGGGAGGCATAGAAATGTGCAGAAGTGAATGACTGCTCAGTTAGCCTTAACCGTCCCTGCCCCGTCGTCTGTCTCCTTTAAAGGATGGGATCCCGCGTCAGTGGGCGCAAGCAGAGATGCCCGTTCACCACCACGGGGACCGCTTCTGCTGGAGGACAACGCTGGGGCCCGCCCGGCTTCTCACTTGCTCCTGGCCGGATGTGGAAGCCACACCGTGTACCGGCCCTCCCGGCTCTAAGACTCTGTGGGTATTACTCAGCCCCAGATGACAAGGGCTGAGCAACACCAGAACACCAACCTCTGGTCTTCCTTCCAGAGCATTTCGTGGTGTTGGCTGGAATAGAGAGGAATTCATTCCTCTCGAGGGTGGCGGCTGGCTGGATGATCCTGCTGGTCCCCACCTAGTTAAGGAGGAGAACACACCGCATCATTGTGGGAGAAAAATTGACCACATTGGGCAGGTTGATTTGTGTAGCCTTTTCACAACACTGTGCCCAATTCAGGGTGCCGTACGAGCGCCAAGGTGGAGAAGCCAGAGGGGAATCCAAGAACAACACAAGCACTTGACCTATAAAGTGAAGGTGGAAGGGGCTGGGTTAACTCACCAAAGGGACAGGAGGTGAGTCAGCACCCAAACGCCTGCAAACTGCAAGTCATCCAGAGTGCGGAGCAAGTGGGCGGAGGTGGACTCCGGCTGACTCCGGCGCTTGTCGGCGGTGGCGCGTTGGTCATGTCCTTAATCTCTCTGAATGTCGCCTTCCTCATCTGTGAAGTGGCCAGAGTCAGGGTGGCTCCCTCCCAGCGCCCGAGTGACCAGTGAATTAGACGGTGTGTGTGCCGGACTCACGGTAAGAACTCAGCGAAAGGGGGTGGTGTTTTTGCTGTTGATGCTTTGGACAAAAAATGCACCTGCCGTATCAGTAAACAAAGGATGTTGCGGCCATCAAGCCATCGGCCACTGCGGCCGCCCTCATCTGTGCCCCCTGAGGGGACTCAGGATGGGAAAGCACAGGACACTGGCTCTGGGCAGCTAAGGTGCAGATCAAAGGAATGATTTCAGTGAGCCCAGACTCTTGCATCTTCCCATAGAAAAGTGCTAAATTCATTACCTTGAGATGTTTGGCTTTTCTTCAATTAACAGTAATCTTTTGATGGTCTGACTACCAGGTTTTTGTTGCAAAAACTCCTGTATGTCCCGGCTTCTCCCCTGCCTGTTCAGAGCGGCCCCTCAGCGCCATCCTGTCTCCCGGGCATACGTCCTCAGCAAGTCTGCCGAGTAAAACGTAATTCTCAACTTTCAGGTTGTGCATTTTGTTCAGTCGACAACGTTGTTACCCTATGTCCAACTCTGTTGGGATAACATGATGGTTTCTACAGTGATCAGGTTAACTGAGAGGGGAAGTCATCCGCAGCCAGTGACACCCACAGAGCCGTGGCGCGGCGGAGCCAACCCATCTGTCTCCCCAGCTGGTCCTACCTCACACCACACCCCCATCCCTGATGAAGACCTTGCAGTTTGAAATGGTTAAGGATCTTCTGAGTGAACCTGAGTGAACTTAAGCAAACAGGGGGTGCACTGAGCTCCAAGGAGGCACCGAAGAAGCAGGACTCGGGAAGGGCAAGGCCCAGGCAGCTCTTGAAGAGGGAGGACTTCCTCCGAGGCCATTCTGTGTATTCAGGTTTCAGATTCATGGAAAAGGCAGCCTGGGCTCACGGGAAAACAAATGGCCTGGGACGGTTACTGCGGGACTCAGGAAAGGCACTGCCGGGGAGAGGGAGGACCACGTTAATGAGGTGGGGTGGGTCCTTCCAGCAGTCTGCCTTAGCATAACCAAGTCAGCGTGCCTGGAGTGAGATCATGGGCCACTGGAGTGGGAGATGATGCCTGAGGTTTCAGGCATGTCTTATTTTGTGTTAGAAAAAAACCTGTTGAATGCACCAAACTTGGTTTTAAGGGGATTACTACTTAGGAAATGTTAAAAAAAAAAAAAAAAGGACTTGACTTTAAAAGAATCCATTTCAAAGTTTTCAGCAAATAGAGGTGGCACATGGATATAGCAAGTCACAAAGGGACTTCGTGGATTCATGCAGCTTAAGGAATGTGGCCTTAAAGGGATAGTGGCAGAGTGCCCAGTATAAACAGAGGGGTTCTAGTGAACCTGGGGTCCCAAATGCAAATGTGTTAGGGACATGACAGGAAATCTAAGTGAGTAGAGTGGGCCAGGTGTGAGGCAACAGGGAGCAGTGGAGACTGGGGCAAACTGGAGAGGGCACCATCCAGCTGGTTCAACTCCATTTAACTGTTGTATGGAGGAATGCAGACCCAGTGCCACTACATTGTTTGTTGCAAAGAAAAGTTGGACATTTTAGATTTTATGGGAATTTTTCAAATTTTCAAATGTGAATAACTAACTCAAAAGTTATAAAACAAGCAACACTATTTACAGTAGCCAAGACACGGAAGCAACCTAGAAGTCCATTGAAAGATGACTGGATAAAGAGGTAGGGGTGTGTTTATACAATGGGATACTACTCAGCCATAAAGAAGAATGAAATAATGCCATTTGCAGCAACATGGATGGACCTGGAGAGTGTCATTCCAAGTGAAGTAAGCCTGAAAGAGAGATGGTTATGCCAGAAATGTACCTGCCTCTCCCCACTGAGAGATGAAAGTTATACTTTATAACAGTTTATTATGAAAATGTTTAAACCTACAACAAAGTTGGAAGACCCTTATGGTTAATATCCGTGTCTCCTCCGCTTAGACTCTGCCCTCAGGGCTTCACTTTCTCCTGCACCAGAGTTTCTCGCATGTCAGTGTTTCAGTGTTTGCTGTATCAGCTTTATCACACAGCAGTCCACGCAGCCATCCCTGCACCCACCCAGCTGCGTAAACTCTTATCTTAACGAGGTTTCCAGGGCATCAGCACGGAGGAGGTTTTGAAAGGTGTCCTGGTCACTTGCCTGTTTTCTTTCTGGTTTGTATCCTGACTCTTCCCTCCTCCGCTCGGAGGTGAAAGGAAGCACAGCTCCCAGGCCCTGTTGTCTTGTCACTTCTGGGTGGGTTTAGACAGGACGGACGCTGCAGGAGGGGGACAGGCAGAGGAGAGTCAGGTATTTCTACCTCTCCCCACCCCCCTCTCTTTCCCTCTCTGTTTTAGGTGACTCCCAACTTGATTGCAAGGGACCAGCCAGTCCATTCCTCCGGGATCCCACCTGCCATGCCAGAAGTGACTCCAGTGTCCACCAGATGGCCCCAGATCCCAGGCTCCAGCAACATCTCCTCCTCCTCCCTTTGTCCCTCTGGTTCTAGAGAGTGACTTCCTGCTCTTGCTAAACCCTTGATTGCCTTCTTACTCTGTATTCTGCTTCTTATCTCTTTCCACCATTTGTGGCACCACTGCCCTGCACTGTGTCCTCTACCTGAAATAACCAGCGTGGATTCTGTTGTCTTGGTTGGACCCTGGCTGAAACAAGAGGTTAGCAGTGAGTATGTGACTTCCAGTCCTCTGGGAGGCACTGGCTGGGACAGAGGTAGATGTGCAAGGCACGTGTTCTGGATGATGCCTGGGACAGAAGCAGGAGAGGGAGCAGAAGTCTCCCTGGGAGGCAGGTGGTCGGACACCAGCAGGGAGGGAGACGAGGACAGCACGGGGAGCGCCCGGCCCCGGCACCCAGCTGGACTGCACGGGCCAGCCCCCGAGGGACCTGCGCTGGTAGAAACGGCCAGGCTCTGACCCCTTACTGTGCCCAGAGCTTGTTCAGAGCTGCTCACAAAGACCAGCCTCCGCTCACGCACCAGAATGGATCTTAAAGCCGCTGAAGCCAGGCCACCAGCAAACTCTGTCTCCAGCTTTCTGGCAAGTTCCTTCTGGAGGTGGGATCCCAGTGCTCACCTCCATGTTGGCAATGACAGGCTACTCTTCTGTAAAAATTGTCTCAGTTACATCTTTTTCTTAATTGAAGTACAGCCAGTTACAATGTGTCAGTCTCTGGTGCACAGCGCCGTGTCCCTGTCTTGTATAGACATACATATATTTGTTTTCATGTTTTTTTCCATTAAAGGTTATTACAAGATACTGAACATAGCTCCCTGTGCTACACAAAGGAAACTTTTCTAAATCTATTTTTATATGTAGCGGCTAACGTTTGTAAGTCTCAAACTCCCAAGTTTATCCACTCCCACCCCCTTTCCCCGGTAACCATAAGGGAGTCTGTTCTGTTTTGTAGATGAGTTCATGGTATCCCTTTTTTTTCTTTTTCTTTTTTTTTTTTTAAATTCCACATCTGAGTGATATCATATGGCATTTTTCTTTGATTTCATCTTGATTTCACCCCGAGGCAGCTTCGCTTGTGGGGAGAAGTGAACAGGAGTGGGGGCCCGACCCAAGGAATGGATGTGTGTCGTCCCGGTGCCAAAGCCGCTTCTCCACAGACGCGTCTGAATAGATGATGGACCACATGGTTAGGGCCCAGCTGCAATGAGTTAGATTATCTCCAGGATGCAGAGGAATATTTTAAAAGAGAAATCTCATCTAGTTGTCAGCTGGAATATAGGAAACTATGCTCTAAAACTGACATCTGTAAACACCAGTTCTCTGACTGGGCCAAAAATCTGATCAGATTTAGGAAAGCCTGTTCTTTTTGATCAGATGTAATTTCCATGCAACAAAATGTACTCATTCTAAATGTATGTTTCAGTGATCTTTGATGAACGGGTCCGCCTTTGGATGTTAAGCACACATTTTGATGAGTTTCCACAAATTCATGCAACCCTGTAGCCAAAACCTCCGTGAAGATACAGAACGTCTCCATCACCACAAAAAGACCCCTGTGCCCCTTTGTAGTTCCAGGCAACTTCTCACCTAAACTAATCAGATCTGTCTACTCCAGAGTTTCACAGAAATGGAAACACGTTCCGTGTATTCTTGCGTCTGGCTTCCTTCACTCGGCGTGACGACTGTGACGTTCGCTCAGGCTGCTCTGCTGGCATCTGCGTCACTTCCAACTGAGGAGCAGTTGGTGTTTCACAAATGAATGTACGAGTGACCACGTCTGGCTACCCATTCATCTGCTGACAGATATGTGCATTATTTCCCGTTGTGGCAATTATTCTATGAACATCGTTTACAAGCTTTCATATCTCTTTTACCTCCTTCACTTTTTTTTAACTTTTTAAGGTGAGATTATTGTAGAGTCACACAGAGTTGTACAAAGCAGTGCAGAAACACCCTAAGTGCCCTTTGCACAGCTTCCGGCAATGGCAACATGTTGTGTGATGACAGCATCATGACCGAAGGATTGACCTTGGTACCATCCATCCACCTTATTTAGATTTTGCCAGTTATACATGAACTTTTCACATGTTTGTGTGTGTGTTTAGTTCTATGCAATCTTATCGCATGTGTGGATCCTTGTGGCCAGCTCAGTGAAGAGACAGACCAGCTCCACCACGCAGGCTCCTTTTACACCCACAACACCTCCCTCTCTCCCCGCTCCCTAACCCCTGGCAACCACAAATCTGTTCCCACCTCTATAAGTCTGTCATGTCTAGAAGGCTCTGTAAGTGTTATTATGCAATTTGTGATCTTTGGAGACTGATTTTTTTTCAGGCAGCGTAATTCCCTTGAGATCAGTCCAACTTGCTGCAAGTACCAATAGTCTGTTCCTTTTAGTGCTGATAATTATTTCAAGATTTATATGCATCACAGTTTAAAGCCATTCAACCTTTCACCCTAACTAAAGGACACTGAGTTGTTCCCAATTTAGGGATCATACAGAGAAAAATTCTATGAACATTTGTATACAGGTTTTTGGGTGAGCGTGAATTTTCAAATTTCTGGAATCAATGCCCAGTCATGCAACTGCAGAGTCGTGTGGCGAGCACATGTTTGGTTTTGTAGGAAACTGCCACACTTCTCTCCAGAGGGGCTGGACTCAGCTGTGCCCAGGGACACAAGGACGTCCTTGGCGGGCTCTTGCCCCAGACTTGGGGAGCTCAGCAAGAGTGCTGCCGGCCAGCAGACATCCATTCTGGATTTTACACCACGGATGTCTTGGCAGGACCGCGGCTGACTCTAGCATTGAGACGTCTGACATCCCTCTGCCTGTGAAATCAAGCATAGACGTTATGAGGTTCCAAAGACCATCAGGTTGAAACCAGACACGCAAAGACGTGGCAGGCCTCTTAGCGAAAGAGTACAAGCCTTCACCAAACCACAGCGTGTTGCTGGGCCAGCTCAGGAGAAACCTGTGCTTACAGGGGCCCCGACACTAGGTCAGACGGGGCAGCCCTACAGTCACAGTGGGGGTGGGGAGCGCTGTGTGGACGCACTGTGGGCTCCAGGTCCGGGCAGATGGACATACTAAGCAGACAGAGGTCAGCTGTGAGGCTGGGATTAAGGCCTGGGACGTGGGTCCCCTGGGCCGGCAGGGTCAGCCGTAGTAACGCACTCTGGCCAGTAGAGGGCATCAGAGGGCAGCAGGAAACAGCCGGTGGACCAGGGAGTTCTGCCCCTGCTGGCCTGAGGGGTTCTTTCCTCGCTTCCAGGATGAGCCACCAGAAGGTATAGACCTCTGGGTCAGGCCTGTGGCCGCTGCACTCGGTTCTGAGCTCCTGGAGGCCAGGCAGTCTGTTACACTCCAAGGTCAAAGAAGCCAGGGAAGAGGCCGAAGGGAGATGTGCTGAGGGCTCACCTCCCAGGGCCAGAGTCTGAGCACATGGAGGGGAGGGGGCAGGCGGGGAGCAGGCTCAGATCCTGGAAACCTGGAGTGCCAGGCAGTGCAGCTGGGCACACAGGGACCAAGGGGACCACGGAAGCCACGGGGGGCAGAGAGAGATGTGCGTGCTGGAAGTTCGCACTGCAGAGAGGTGAGTGAGTCACCTGGCTGGAGAGGTGAAAAGCGCAGCACTGCCGGCTCTAGGGGGTACGTCCCAGGCTGGGGTGCGGGGACCTGGGCCAGCTCTGTAGGGAAGGTTCAGAGGAGGGTCTGGAAGGGAAGCGTAACAGAGAAAGGAGGGACACGTGCTGGTGCCTGGCCCCCACTCAAGGGCCTGGCCAACAGCCACCAGACTGGGGGTCAGCGGAGTTTGGCCTCAGCTGTCAGTTTCCGCAGGACCAGCGCGGGGGTGCCTGTCGTCCAGATGTCCTTCCAGGAAAAGCCTCACGGCAGAGAGGAACGGACCTGACCTAAGAGGGAACCCCAGCTCCACCCACACCGTCCAGGATCTTTGGAAAGTCACATAACTGACATTCAACCTCCCTGAGACTCAGTCTCCTGATCTGTAAAGTGGGGCTGCTTAGAACAGAGAGTGTTTACCTCACAGGAGTGCCGTGGGACTGGGCAACGTCGTATGTGACCCTTAGCACAGGGCCACGTGTGCTGCAGGGGCTTCAGCCACTATTAGCATCATGCAGTTGTCACTGGACATGCGGTGCGAGCAGCTGACTGTCAGCCGGGCCCTGGGCACAGAGGCTGGGCTTCACCCACTCACAGGGCCCTGGGGTCCATCCTTGGTGCTGCAACCTGGCCCCCGAGGAGCCCAAGGTGACCCTCCCCCAATCCTGAAAGGGTGGCCTTTTTTTAGAATTAGCAGCCGGGACCAGGACACCACTTCATTCACTCCCCTCGCTGATTGCCAGCGCGCTGTAGACACAATTCTGGGTGCCAGGTGTACAGCAGGGATGAAATAGGGCCTGGGTGTGAGAGGCAGAGGGACGGGCAGGCTCTGTCCTCCCTGGAGGCTCCTCCCAGACTGCCCGTCTCGGGAGCTCCGGTGGCCAGGGAGGCGGTCAGCAGCCTCCCACACCGCCAGCTTCTGCTTCCCAGGGACCTCCGGGAGCCTGGGGCAGAAAGGGCCGCTGGGAGTCAGAAGTCCATGGAAGCCCAGGGAGGTGGAGGGCCAGCCCCTGCCGACCTCTGTTTGCCCCTCAGAGGCTGTTCTGCACCCCCTGCCCTGCTCTGGGCCCCAGACACTGACCTCTGTGACCTGCCTTCTGGTTTTCAGAGGGCTCAGCCAATGAGGCCTGGAGAACAGGGATAGAGGCCACGGTCCTTGTTCCCCTGCTGCCCACAGTGGCCCTGGCTGTGCCGGACCCTGCAGCGCTGGTGGCCCAGCCTCTCACAGCTCCATGCTCCTCATTCAGGAAACCAGTCCCTCATCTGCCTTTAAGACCTGAGGTGGCAACAGCCTCCGCTGTGGCCTCTGCTCCCGGGACAAGCCAGCCTCATTTGTTTGTTCCCTGGACTCTGCCCACACCTCTGCTGGGGGTCCCGGGGCAGCAGCCCCTGGCTTGCAGGGAGAAGGCACTCGGGGGCGTCTTCTCACACTGGGGCTCAGCACACCGGGGCCTTGGGCCACCAACAATCCAGGCAGGCGCACCAGGAGAAGGGTGCGGAGCCTGGAGACCCCGTGAGGCCAGGGTAGAAGAATGCCGGGCTGGGGCGCGAGGCAGACCAGCTGGAGGAAAACCGGGGGCGGGGGGCAGGGAGCAGAAGTCCCGGAGCTGCCCAGGGCTCAGAGGACACCCCCACCCGGGAAGCCCTATGGGCAGTGGGTGCTGGGCGTGAGCGGACGACGAGATGAACGCTTCCCGGTGTCTCCGCAGAGCCCTGACTCAACCCCCTGGCGCCCAGGACACCCGTTCCCACAGCCACAGTGGCGGCCTCGCGCCAAAAACCACAGAACCCGTGACACGACTGAGCCGCCAAGAGACACAGACGGTTTCCCATTGTTTCCTGGGAAATGGTAGACACGGGTCCCACCCGTCTCCCTCCGGAGAGTTAGAATTAATTCCCGGTCCCTTCTCCCACCCAGCCCTCCCAGCCCACCCACCCGCCGCCGCCTGCCCAGCTGCTGTGGCCTGAAGTGATGCCTGCTCCAGATCTCCGGGGTGGGGGGTTCGGCCAGAAAGGGAGTTGCTGGGAGCAGCTTCCCAGCAGGAGCTGCTAGTTGGGGTTGGGGAGAGAGGGGGTAGGCCTGGCCGGAGAGCTGCAGGCGGGTGTGGGTGGGTCCCTGGAGGTCCTGGGGCTGGGACGGGGTCCAAGCCAGGGATCTTGACTCTGTGGGCAAGAATGGAGGGAAATCCCAGCGCTGGTACCGCCCCCACCCCTGAGGGCCCACGGGCTCCCTGAGCAGGACCGGGAGCAGAGGGCGATGCAGCATGTGTGGGTCCTGGAGGGTCCCGAACGACCGCCTGCTGGGAGGTGGTTTCCCAGGGAGCCCAGCACACCAGGGTCTTGGGCCACCAACAGACCGTGCAGGTGCACCACAAAAATGAGATTCTTCTTAAATTTGATACTAAAAGCAAAACAACTCAAAAACAGCATTCAAGTAAGCACAGTGGGTAAAAACTCTTGGCTGGAGTTGCGGTGGGGGCCAGGGCTGGAGGGCCACCATTTCTTTGTGGCTGGGTCTGGTTTTATTTTGAATCACACTGTGGGGAGGGAGTAACAGACCCAACATTCTAGGCTTAAACGTCTTAGTCACTGCTAATTTGCCATAATTGCCTCGTTTTGAGGAGGGCCTCCTAGTAAAAGGGCTGGAGGCTGGGGGCTCTGCTTTCCAAGGAGGAGGGTGTCCCAGAGGCTCCACGGGAAGGACTGGCGGGCTCAGGTCTTCCCCGCCTCCAACTGGCTCCTCCTGGACGGGGTGGAGGGGTGGGGGCAGGGGGACCCTCATCGTCCCCACCCGGGGGCAGACATGTGAGGGCGGGAGGGGCGCCTGGCTGCCTGTGTGGAGCTCCCCTTCCAGCAGAAACCGCATCCCTGTCTTCAATTATGCATTGGAGTTAAGCTTCTTGGCCACAAACGGAAAGCCTTTGAGGCCCCAGCCAGGCCCAGATGGAGGCGGTGGGTGGACTTAGAGGAGACGTGGGGGTGGGGGGTGTCCAGTTAGTGAAAGGGTAAGATGCGACCTCACTTGCACTACAGGAAATCCTGCTGCCTGGGGACTTTCCCCTGCTGCCTGAGGCCCTCCCCCTGCTGCCCAGCACTCCCCCAAAGGCTCCCTATGTTCTCCGACCGCAGGAGGGGTCCCCTCGTTAAATGTGGGGAAACAGGCAGGCCCGGACCAGCCCCTGCGGGCCTTAGCCGACGACTGCCCTGGCCCTGCCGGCTCCTCTAGGGCAGGAGGTGGGCATCGACGTGGTACCCGTGTGGGGAAAGTTCAGGATGCCGGAAGGAGGGCAGTGCGATGAGCACTAACTGTGCTAAGAGTTTTCCCACAAACGCACAGAAAGCCTCTGATGTCACCACGGCGACAGCAAAGAAAACATTAGCCGCTGTCGTTCACTGAGGCCCCGGCCCTGGGAAGCGGGGCGCCTGTGGCCCTGCTCCACCCCCCGCTTCTTGTGCATCTGAGACAAGCACCCCCACCTCCATCCAGTCCTCTCTGAAAGGGGGGCAGCACTGGCTCTGACCTCACCAGGGAGCTGTGAGGATGTGACCAACTGTGACCCTTTAGGCCAGGACCTGGCCCTGATGAACTGTCACCGACACTCTTCCTCATCTTCTTCATTAAACCGGTTAAGAACGCATTCCTCTACAAGCTCAGAAAACCCAGTGGACAGTGGCCTAAATATGGGGTGTTTGTTTTTCCCCACAACAAGGAGCTCAGAGGCTGACTGTGCTCCCAGCACACAGTCAGCAGCACCCTCAGGACTCCAGGCTCCTCCTTCCACCCCAGGGTCCTTAGCAGGTGGGCTTTGACCCCTTGCCTGTCTCCTCCAGCTGCCCGATACCTGCTGCAGCGCCAGACCTCACGTCTCAGTTCCAGGCAGGAAGAATGGGAAAGGACAAGAGGCACAGGGCTTTCCCCTAGTGAGGCTTTCCTGTTTTGTTCCAGAGGGGATGCTCTCTCCTGGAACCTCTATCCCCACAGCTCCGCCGTCCAGAAGAGCGATTGTGGTCCAGCCCATCCTAGCTGCAAGGGAAGCTGGAAAGCTGCATGGTCTCAGCTAGAAGCATCTCTCCTCCCCATGAAAGCAGGGTTCTGGAGCACAGAAGGGGGGTGCAGCTGTCTAGTGGGAGCCGACAGTGTCGCTGGGGTGCTGTTGCCTCGCTGGGGTGCGAGGTAAAGCGTGTCTCCACCTTGCAGACAGAGAGATCAGTAAGGTTGCAAATCTCCTCTAAGCCAGTGTGTGACATCTTGGTCTCTTGATTCTAAGTGTTAACATCCTATAAAGCCATGATTTCTAATTGATTATTGAGGTGTTTTTGAGATTGGTTTTGGCCTTGACATTGATGTACGACAGCTGCTTTAAAATCCTTGTCAGGTCGTTACAATATCCAATTCATCAAAATAGTGGCCTCTGTGACTGTCTTCTCATCCTGTGGGCTTCCCGGCCCTTGGTATCAGCAGTGATTTTGTGTTATATCCCAGAAACTTGCTATTATGTTAAGAGACTTGACCCTCACAAAGTCTCCTATTTAAGCAACAGTCGCCTGTTCAGGTTGAAGTGTAGGTTTCTGCCTACTTCTGTGGGCTTCATTCCAGGATGGCTTTATGTTCTGAGCCCTTGCCGTGTCGCTGAGGTCTGCTTCATCCCTCCAGGGTGATGGGGACTCCCACGCAGTCCCTGCTCGTGTTGTCTACAGCGGGAGGAGGCCCTGCCCTGGTCCACCTGCCGTCACTGGGTGAACTTCCGGGGGTGGGAAGGGTGCAGAGGCCCCTGGCCTGGGCCTCCTTATGGAGGACAAGGATGCACATGGCTTCACTGTTACTGCAGCTGTGGGCAGAGGGGATCCCAGGGGCCCAGTAGTGGGGGGGCTGGGGTGGCCTGGAGCCTGGGTGCTGTCACTGCTGTCACAGATGACACTGGGGTCGGGGTTGCTGAGCGAGGACTCTTGACTTAGCCTCCATCAGTCCTCTAGCCAGAGAATGCAAGCTTTTCTAGGCTGGGGTTTTTTATTCTATGTCTGTTGGAGGTCCTGGTTGCAGGTTTCTGCCCCCAGCCTCGGGCTATGCAGAAAATAAAAGGAAAACCCAGGGAACTGACCACACCATCCTTCCTCCAGGCACACGGTCTCTGGCAGGTCTGCCCTCTCCCACCCGTCTCTCAGAGTCCTTTCATCGTGGGCTGAACAATCTCCAATTATTTGTTTTGGGGATAGAGGAGCAGCAGGGGAAGGTGAGTCTCTGCATCTTATTCCAGAACCAAAAGCCTAAGTCCTTTTTAGCTGCACAGCCCCTTGACCACTCCTGCTCGATGCCCCAGATGCACGCCAGCTCCAGGGGCAGTATCTTCTCAAGGGATGGTGCCCTATAAAGGGCTCAGCACCCATCACATTCAGCAACAGAAACAGCAGATCAGCCTTGGTGAGGCGGGGACAATGCAGCTGGACCCGTGGTGTACACAACGAGGCGGCCAAGCACAGGGGCTGGCCTCAGCTGAAGAGGGGCCTCTGGGGAGCACTGACTTGAGGTACAAGACTCACACCTGGTGCCCACTGCCAAGATTCACACACTCGCCTCTCTGTCTCCAACCTTCCCATCCTACTTTCTCCAGCTCCCTGACCCACCAGCAAAGCTCCCACTAACGTCTGCACCTGCTGAAGGATTCGCCCATCCTCTGAGTCCCACTCAAACCTGTCAGCCTTCCAAAAAGCTTGCTAAATGGATTGGAGCAGTCTTCCCAAGTGAGGCCTAGGTTGCCTCCAAAAGCCAAAATCAAGTCTTATTGAGTACTGGGTTCTGTGGTAGGGGCTGTGAAATGGGTAACTTGCTTCTGCCTTGGAGGGTGCATTCCTGCACACCCGAGGTCATTAGACCCTAAAACCTCACCAGAGTTGAACCCCCCTGAGTCTCTGAAGGCTCTGCTTCCAGCTCCTGATGCAGGTGTGTCTTACCTGCGCACCCGGGGTCCCTGCCGCTTTCAGGACACCAGGCCCACTGAGGGAAAGCCATCAGTGCCAAACAAGCATGGTCAGGCTTTCTGAGGCTCGCGCTGTGACAGAGGCCAGTGCTGACGCAGCCCTGGGGCCGCAGGGGGCGTACTGCCGTCCTTCCCGCGTGGAAGCTGACTGCTCCAGGTCCGCCTTTCTGAGGACAGAGTGGTGACTCCCCGGACGAGGGTCAGCTCAGGATCTGTGTGCAGTCTCCCTCCAGGGTTTGAGCACTTCCTTTCCCCTGGTTGGCAGTGAGTCTGGTGAACAGCCGCAGGCCCCCTGGGGGAAGGAGCGTGGACTGGTTACGGCACACGCAGCAGAGACCTCATGAGGGCCGTCCTCGAGCCCTTGTCAGTGGACTCCAGGTCTGAGAGCTGGTGTCGACCTGGAAACTGGCTGCGGGATTGTGATTTTTCTTCGCAGCATCTGAAACCAACTTTCTGTTCACCAGTTCTTGAATTCTCATGCATACACCAGTCAAGCAACACCCTAATTGGAGCCAATTTTCTTGGAGCCCCAAGGACTACCATGGTCTATTAGCCAGTCCTATGAGCCAAGGGGCCCTGGTCGCCTTGGTGCATTTTCTGCCATGTGGCACTTCTGTCCACCTGGCCTCTGATCACTGAGCATCTCCACCCAGACTCTGCTACTTCAGAATCCCAGCATCCCCTCTGACGCTAGGGGGTGCAGCTCCGTGGCATAAGCCCCTACTGTCAACATAAGGACCGAGGACAGGCAGTGCTGAGTTGCCCAAAGACACAGGCCCCCCCCTCACAGTGTGTTCCTTATGCCTTGGTGAAGCCAGTGTCCTCTGTGCTCCCCCAGGGAGCAGAGCCAAGTGGCGGAGTCTTCAGTCCTACGTAATAAATCCAGTCTCACATTCCTCCTTCCCCAAGCCCTCTCAGCTCTTCCTTAGCACTCCAGGAAGACGATCGCAGCGCCTACATGTCACCGACATCATGCCCAAGCTTGGCAGAGCCAGCCCAGCAGCATGTTTGGATAATGTCTAAGTGTCTTTGCAGGAAGTTAAATCCGGACACACGGGAACATTTTCACGAATCAATAAACTCAATTCAATATCTTCAAAGTTCGTTCTCACACATGTGCCCCTGTTGCCTGGTGATGTACACCAGCTAGGCCCTCTCGCTCTGCCGGTGATGATGTGTTTATGCCCAGGGCGGGGGCTTTAGTTTCCCCCTTGGGCCGTGCTGAGACCTGGCCCCAGTTATTAATCTAGAGGAAATAGAGAGAGACGGGACAGATCTCGAGAACAAGCACCCTGTGGTAAGGCGTCCACCTTAAATGGAGTCTCCGCGCCGCCCCGGGTACCAGTACTTCTGAGAAGAGGGAAAGGGCTGCTCCTTCACGCCCAAGAGTGTGTGGGAAATCTGGGCATTTAAGCTGAGGCTTAGCCACACAAACGTCCCCATCCCAGGTCACAGGATGCCACCCCCTCCCTCTCAAGGCCTTCTCTTTGGCACAGAAAACATACGCTATAGTTTCTCTGCTGTGTCTCAGGGTGTTCCCTTTGTAGCTCTGGTATATATTTGCCAGATGCCCAGTTAAATCTGAATTTCAGATAAACAAAAAATAATATTTTAGTATAAATAATGCCCCATAAAACATTTAGCACATGCTTGCCACATACACACACACACACAAAAAAAAAACTGTTCATTGTTTATCTGAAATTCAAACTTAACTGGGTGTCCGGTACTTTATCTGGAAACCCTACACTGGCACCCTGACAATTAAATTCTGGGTCTGACTATCAGCACAGTCTGTCTTAAGTGGCAGGAGATGCAAATTTCTTTAAACGTTGCCAAGATAAACCTTCCAGCTCTCACAGCGCTCCCTGAGCACAGAGGCCTGAGCCTGCCTTTCCATTTTCCAAGTATGTTGGGGATTCACTACAGGTTTTCAATGACTTTAAAACCTGACAATTCTCATCAAATGTCTCCAGAACCTGGAAATAGGTTTACAAAGCTAACTTCCAAAACAGTGACCTAGGCCGGCTCCTGAGCAGGCAGGCTTTGAGCCAGTTGGGAGGGCTGACTTCGGATGGGTGGAGGGGGAAAGCGAAGACACGAAAGCACAGTCTGACGTAAAGTTTCCACCCCAGACTGAAGGAATACCTTGCGCTCCAGGAAGCAAGCCTGCCCGTTTGGATTCATGGGTTCAGGAAGCTGTGGGAGAGGGGCTGGAAACTGGAACTGGGTGTGGGGTTCAGGAGGTGGCCGAGGTAGGGGAGACTGGACAGATGACGTGAAGATGGGGGTGAGGATGGGTTTGGGAGGGGGGTGAGGGCGAGTGGCGGCTCAGGATGGGGTGGGGGCGCCTTCTTGGCTGGCGATGGGCTTTTGGATCTGGCTGTGGGTTGGAGGTGCCCTGGTGAGGTCCTGCTGGAGTCCTCCTGCTCGCTCTGGATCGGATTCCACTTGGCACTGAGCTCCGAGGCCTGTACTGGCATCAGACTGAGAGAGTGAAGGTGGCAGCAGCCCAGGTGAGAGACCTGGTGACAGAGTTCACGGCAGGGAAGGCCGCTGGTAACACTGCAGATGTCCCAGGACATCTGTACAAGCGTTTAACGTGAGATGTGAAGTGCAGTTTACACTGTTGAGACTGAAATCAGGTCGTCTGTGAAGTACGGAAGCGAAGGAGGGGCAGAAAGACTTGTTACCATAATACCTGGCTTAGTGGCCATGACTCGGGAACGTGGGCCCCGCCCTGTGCAGGGCGGGACGCTCTCAGGGGCTGTCCGGGCCGCTTCCTGCTGTGCGCCCTGGCAGGGAGGCCCCGGAGGCTCTGGGTTGGAGCCTCCCTGCCTCTGGCTGCGCTGGCACCAGCGAAGTGGACGCTCCTGCTGCAGGGAGAGCCTGCCCCGGCTAAGGTGGGGGTCTGGGCTGCGGGACACTCAGCCCTGGGCTTGAATCTGATTTCGCCTCTAACCGTGTGGCCGTGGGCAAGTCCTGCACAACCCGACTGATGCTGTATGCCTCAGGCACGTAATACAATAGACAGCGTACAGGCTAGGTGCCCAACTCACTGCTAACCGTGTCGATCAGGTGCCCAGCTCCGCTGATGCTGCCCAGGCCAGGCCCCCGGACAGCACGCACTCAGCACCCAGGCGGTCTTCAGTGACCATCACTCCCTTTTCCTCCTTCCCTTCACAAACGCACGTCTGAGATTCCCAGAAGGGGGTCTTCGGAGAGTACAGTATAAGGCTTTATGGCCTGAGCTCCTTCCCTCAGTCTGAACCATTTCAGCTCCATTCCTGAGTCCTGGGTACTGAAAGTTCCTAATTAGACTCCTTTAAGGAATGGCCAGTGCTCACATGATCTGAAGCGTCCAGAACTCTGAAAGCCTGAGTGGTCCGATGGTTTTAAAGTCAAAGGCTTCATTATTGAGGAGATTTTTCTCCCTTCTTGGCTGGTCTCTCTGGCTAATTAGAGTTCCTTTTAGACACTCCTCAGAATCTAATTTCTTCTGCGTTCCAATGGGGGGAATCCCATTTGCCAAAATGAGTTTACAAATCCTCCATTTCTGAGCACTTGACCAGGGGGTAGAAACAGGCAAATGAAATTCTGTTCAGCTTTGAGGAGAAGGGGCCTCCTCCTGGGGGGAAGAAGCAAGAATGATCTCAGAACCCAAGATCGGGGAAGAGGCTGAGCTGAGCTGGGGCCCAGGGTCTCAAACACAGCAAGGGGCTAGGAAGGGCAACTCTGTGCCGAGCACCATGTGCGCAGGGGCGTCACAGTCCTAGGGGTCCCAGAGCTCAGAGCAGAGGAGTAAGGATGTCACAGAGCATCACACAGCCGTGGTGGAAACATCATGAGAGAAGTTCTGCAAGAACGTGCAGGGAATAGCAGGGAGTCTGAGAGAGGGCAGGGCAGGGCGGTCAGGAGATGCTTTCTGACAGGAGACAGCTGAGCTGAGACCCAAGAGGAGTAGGCTTTGCCCACATGAGTTGGGGGATGTTATTTTAAAAAGGGCTGGAGCTCGGAGAGCAAGAGGGCTGGCAGGATGAGGTTGGGGGTGAGCAGACCTGTGCTCTCCTGCGTGCGCTTCTGACCCCTCGAGCAATACCGCTCAGCGTGCGTCCTCCGCCCAGCGGAGGGCTGTCACGTGGCCCTGTTCACTGAAGAGCTGGCACATCCTCAAAGGCCCCATGATTCCCCACCCAGAGCGACCACAAAGCTAGGAGAACACCTCTAAAAATGAGATTTTTCTCAATTTTTCAGATTTATACAAGGAAAACAATCATTCTGTGTCTGGCGTAAGTGTATTCTCTTGTAAATTACAGGCAGTTTAGCAGACTTGGCTGGGATTTGGGATGGTATTTCACATGTTCAGTTTCCTGGATGTTCATCTCAATGCCCCCGGTAGCCCAATGCCGGAATAGCCCAGAAGATTGAGAGGGGGAAGTGCGAGCTGGATTTGAGCTGCTGCTGGCCGGGGAGCTCTCTGCAGGAGCCAAGCAGGGTGGCGGACAGGGGATAACAGGCCTTTCAGCCCTCAGCCTGGGCCTGCCACCTCAGAGGAAGCTGGCACCTCCAGACACTGCAGGATGCGCCCTGGTGAGCCCCTCTCTGAGCAGAGGTGAGCAGAGATGAGCTGGGTCCTAGCCCAGCCTTTCGTGGGACTTGCCTGCCAGCCATCCCTGGAGATGGGGGACTTCCAGACAGTGAAACTAAAGGGCCCTCCCCTGAGGCCCAGCTTCCATGGTGAGCATCCTGATGCCATGGCCAAGACGGCCATCTTTCCCTCCTTGTCCTGTCTGCCCCTCAATCCCAAGATGGCAGAGTCCCCAGCCCGCCACCTTTAAGGCAAGGAGGTGAGGAGGGGCCCGCTACTGCCCTCTGGAGTCCACCCACCAAGCCAGCTTCTTGAGGGTCGGTGATGGCTTATCGAGAGGCTCACTGCTGGAGAAGTAAACTGTCTCTAACTCACTGTGTGGCCTTGGGTACACACCACCCCTTCTCTGAGCATCAGTTTCCTCATCTGTAAGAGGCAGACTGAACCACACAGTCTTAGAAAAAGAAAGACAGCCCTGAGCAAGTGAACAAGGAAGGACAGTTACAGGGGCAGGGGCGAAAGGTTAGGGGGCCAGAGGGGCCCCGAGAAGCTGTGGGTGGGGAAGGGGCCAGGGCCTCAAAGGTAGGGCCCAGGCAAGCCAAGAGCATCAGAGTGAGGAGAGACCTCCACCCTGGAGACCCTGGCCCCGCCGGCCCCACCGCTCACCTCTCCCTTCCTCTCTTCTCTGTCCCTCCCTGCTCCCCCTAAACAGCTGAACTTCTTAATGAAGAAGTCAAGATATTCTAAACTGGATCCTTCACAATAAGGGATATTATTGAGACAATTGGCAACAGTTGGAAGGGTTCCTATGATTATACACAAGTGATTCTGACAGCTAAAGTTTTGTAGATTGTCCTTGTTTGTGTAAAATATACACTAAAGCATCACGTCCCCAACTTACCAACCGAGGGGAGGAGCCCTGTGTATCATACTTGCAAATTTTTGCAATTTTGAGATTGTTTCAAAAATTAGACGTTTTTAATTCTAGAATTTTTCCTTAAAAATTGCATCCGTCCTTTGGCTCCACAATTCAATTTTAGGGTTTTATTATACAGATATATTTGTGTTAGCATGTATGTACAATGATACATATGTATGTACAGTTATATTGCTGGACCACCATAAATATGTTTATGTCAATGATATTATCTGCAATGTATTTACGGCAGAAATATTTTAAATAGCAAAAAATATCTAAAGTGAACTGTCCATCAATAGGAGAGTAGTAACGTAATTACGATGAATTCACACAGTGGATACTCTGGGACCAGCAAAGAATCTGCGCTACACTAGAAGGTCTGTACCACCAGCGGGTGATGCTCACCACGCACTCTCCTCATGGCAGGGCTCAGCCAAGCACTTTATGCACATCGATGCAGAGCAGCCTGTAAGGTGCATGCTCTTGCTCTCCTCACCATGTAGAAGAGAGACTGAGCCTGGGGAGGTTAAGTAACAGCCTGAGTTTAGCGGGCACCCAGCTGGGAGTCCAACTCCTGCAGCTGATTCCAGGCTCCACACACTTGACCACACACAATAATTCGGGAAGAACACACAGGACACCGTTGCTAGTGCTTGTCTCCACGGAGCGGGCTTGGGAATAGGGATAAGATTGAATTTGACTTTTCATTTTATACTGTTTATATTCCTTATCATTTATCTTTCTCAAATATCACCATGTGTCATTTTTACACATTTTTAAAACCCACTAATTTAAATAAACAAGCTCTTAAGTATAAAAAAAATTGAAAAAAAATATGGAGCATAGTATGGAAGTTCCTTAAAAACTAAAAATAGAGTTACCATATGATCCAGCAATCCAATTCCAGGGCATATAGCTGGAAAAGACAAAAACTCTAATTTGAAAAGATACACGCACCCCAATATTCATAGCAGCACTATTTACAACAGCCAAGACTTGGAAGTGTCCACCACAGATGAATGGATAAAGATGTGGTGTATATATACAATGGAATATTACTCGGCCATAAAAAAGAATGAAATATTGCCATTTGCAGTAACATGGATGAATCTAGAGATTACCACACTAAGTTAAGTAAGTCAGAGAGAAAGACAAGTATCACACCATATCACTTATATGTGGAATCTTAAAAAATGATACAAATAAACTTATTTACGAAACAGAAATAGATTCACAGAAGTAGAAAACAAATGTATGGTTACCAAAGGGGAAGAGGGGGAGGATAAATTAGGAGTTTGGGATTAATAGGTACACACTATTATATATAAAATAGATAAACAACAAGGACCTACTGTAGAGCACAGGGAACTATAGTCAATATCTTACAATAACCTATAATGGAGAAGAATCTGAAAAAGAATATATATATTTAGTTATAACTGAAACAGTTTGATGTACACCAGAAACGAATGCAATATTGAAAATTGACTATACTGCAATAAAAAAGAAAGATTAAAAACTTAAAAAAAAAAAAAAACTTCTGCCCTTAAGGAACTTACAGTCCTGATATCAACTTTTAAGGGATTTATCAATTTTATAAGCACTAGTAAAGTATCTAGTAAAGAAGTGAAAACCATGAGGTTTTTCATAGGGTTTCTGAAACTCTGGGTGCGTGTAAGGGGCACCCACCACCCACTCCCAGGGTTCGCACGCACCAGTTGATGGTGTTTGGTGAGAGCGCCCCTGAAGCCCAGAGGCGGGAAATACACCTCAATGCTTCCACAGGCACTCCAGAAAACCAAGGCTCTAATCTTTGCAGAATGTTGTGGCTTTTGAAAGAGCCTTATAAATTATCCAATGTGACATTACAATGATCCTATAGAAAACTTTAAGTTAGTTTCCTCTTCTGTGAAATGGAGAGATTAGCCGTTCACCTAACAGCACTGATTAGTTACGTATCTGTTTGCATTCGTGGGCCTATTCTGCAGATACGGAAAGTTTCAAAAGTAGTTCCTAGGGGAAAGAATGTACCTTTTGTTTGATTTTTTTTTTTTTCTTAGTAAGTGAGAGGGAGGAGGGAAGAGGGCTCTGACTTGCCCAACTCCGGAAGGGAGAGCGAAGATGGTGATTCCCTTAATGTCTATGGGATTTGAGCAGGACAAGAGGCTCGGTGGGCTGGAGCTGGTGGCGGTGCTTGGGACGCTCCGAGTTTGCAGCGCCCCTGAGTCTGGGCGAGGGGAGTGCGGCGGAGGCGCGCGAGCTCGGAGCGGGTTCCCCAGCACCGCATACTGACGTCCGCACCGCGTTCTGTCTGCGCGAGGATGCTGGCTCCGACGAGAACCGCGGCTGTGACCTGCGGGACTTTCCTTGGTGGGCGAGGTCTCGGTGCCCTCCCGGCGACGCGGCCTTCCTCCCCCGTTGGCTCTCCGGTCCAGCCGCGCGTCCAGGCGGGAGGGGAGGCGTGGAGGCGCGCGGATCCGCCGCAGGAAATCGTGGGTCCAAAGTCCCACTTACCAGCTGGCGTTTCCACGTATTAGTCTGTGGCTTTGGGTAAGGCTCTTTTAGGAGCCTCAGTTTACCCACCTGTAAAGCCGGAGTAAATAGCGTTCTGCCTGCAGAGTTGGGATGGGAATTAAACGAGGTACCGCGCGCTCCTAGGGCGCAAAAGGCAAACGGGTCGGCCCCTTGGCGCCGAGGGCAGGGCAAACTCGCGCGACTGGCCCAGTGTGGGCTCAGCTCCCCCCTCCCCGCCGCCGCTTTTCTCCGCGACGTGGCTTGGAGCGCGGAGCGATGGGCTCTGCACTGGCGCCTCCCGCTCGGGCGCCCGGGGTGCCCGCCCCGCCTCCTCCCGCGCCCGGGGTGCCCGCCCCGCCTCCTCCCGCACCCGGAGGTGCCCGGCGCTCCCGGAGCTGGGCGGGGCGCTCCCTCGTGACACGGGGGCCGGCTCCGGGGCCTCGCCAGCCGCCCGCGGGTCCCCAGGCAGGTCCGGAGCCCCGGCCCCTGGCGCCCTGAGCCCTGCCTGGCCCGGATCAGCCCGCTTCGTCTGTCGCCTCTCCCTCCAGAGCAGGATCCGAGACAGCGACCCCGGGGTCTGGACCAGGGCTACACGCCCCCAGGAAGGAATCGGTGAGTCTGGGGAGAAGGGGGAGCGGCGGGGCCCCGTGGCGCCCAGGACGGCACACCCGGGCTCGGGGGGAGTCCGCGGTGGCACGTGCGGCTCTGCCGGTGTGCACACCCCCAGCGGCCCCCGGGGCCTGGTCCAGGCTGATGAGGAGGGCGCCCCCCGCCCAGCGCACCCAGGCCTGCCCCGGATAGTCTGATCAGACTGATCTGGATCCTCGGGGAGCCCATTTTGGGCAAAACAGTGGTTTTTTTCAGAAGCCCTATCCCAGATCTACATGCTGCCAGGGCTGAGGCTGCAGCAGAGGAGACTCACTCGGGCTGGTCGCCCAGGGGCCCAGGGTTGTTTGGAGAGCGACCCCTCCTGCACAGCAGGGAAGAGAGAGCCCAGCTGGCGTCCGGGCACTGGAGGAGGCGTGCTGGACCCTGGGCCTCTGAAAGCCGCAGTCTTATTGGAGCTACCTTCTGTTTGCCGCTGAGCATGCGGACCTGGCCCACCCGCCTTGCTGTGGAGATGTGGGAAGGGTCTGCAGACATGTGAGGCGCCCCAGGCCCCTGCCTGAGCCAGACCCCCTTACCGATCCCCTACGGGTTCCCAGGCTGAGACACCTGCTTCCTACTTACCTCAACCAAATGTTGAAAATCTTGCTTCATTTGCAGCTGAGTTGGGGCCTTTCCATTTTCATGTGTGACTTTTTGAATCTTAGTTATGTATTTCTTTCTTAGAAGTGGGAATGACAATGGGGGAGGGGAGGGGAGGCCCCCCACTAGGTGCAGGGTGGGACTGCCCATGGCCGCGGAGCCCAGGGAGAGGGCCAGGGCTTGCAGCCCACGGCAGCAGAGCTGTGACGTGGGCACCTGGGCTCAGTGCATTCACCTCGGTCCTCCAGCGGACACCTCTCCACCGGATTGTCAGCTCACTCAGTTGACCGCAGCCAGCCCCAGCTTTCCTGAATTCCCAACCCTGAATCTCCAGGGTCTCACGCCTTAGAATCCGAGCACCAATCATAGGCTCCTGTGTTCCCCAAAATCCTAAATCTGGGCACAGTGGCAGGTGCCCCACAGGACTGACTGAAGATGATTCCAGGCACGCAGAAGTCAGTGGGGCTTACGGATTAAGGCATTAGTGACTGACAAGTTAAGCCAGCGGAGTGCGTCCTCCAGGTGGGAGACCTGGGGCTGGTGAAGCGGGTCCAGAGCCTTGTGGGCCCTGTGCTCGGGAGGGTGGCCTCGGTGCCTCTGATGGCAGTGTGGTGACTGCCCACATGCGCCCAGTTCGTGCGGCTGGGCCAGCCTTCGAGGGCTGACTGTCCTGTTCTTTTCAGAAACAACCTCTGGAGGAAGCGCCCTCTCCCCCTCCCCATCCTGTAACCTCTCCCTTTAACCCTGACTCCCTGGCATCACACAGGGCTGGAGAGGACCAGGGAGGTCACAGAGCCCGACTGGGCTCCTTGGTACAGATGAGAAAACCGAGACCCAGAGAGGAAGGGAACTTGTCCCAGGTCGCAGGGCCAACTGGTACCTGAACTGGGATAGGAAGCCAGGTCCTGACCCTCAACCCCATCGTCATCCCACAGCCTCACCCTGGGACCTGCCCTTGCTGGGGAGGCTGGAGCTGAGGCTTCAGCTGCAAGTGCAGGACATGTGTATGAACAAGCTTCCCCGGGCCTGGGGGAGCAGAGAGGGGGCGGGAAGGGAGGGCGCCCGCTCAGCGCAGCCGCTGCCAGCGATTTCAGAGCCTCAGGGCCACACCGAAGGTGGGTCTGGTGCTCCTGCAGGGGGCGGCGGGCCTTTTGGATGCAAATGGGCTCGTTTTGCAGCTGACGCGGGTTGAGGGTTTGCTTCCTACTGATGGGCGGCAGGCCCTGCCCGCAGAAATAAACTCACAGGGCAGCATCTGGGCAACAGCCACAAAGGGTTAACGCAGAGCCGCCCCCCCCCCTCGTCCAGCTGGCACCTCCGCCTTCCCTCAGGAATGCGCCGGCACCTTTATCAGCAGGAGCTGCCCACCTGATTCTGAGTCAGAGAGCTTTCCTGTCATCCTTAGTTGGGTACTTAACCGGGAACTTTGACTTGCTTTGCGGTTTATCTGTTCAGACGGTGACTACTCAATGCCATAGTCCCCAGGCTCAGGGGCAGCAGACCCAAGAGGTGGTCAGGCCAAGTTTTGTGTGGGAGGAATCCTTGCCCAGATGTCCCTTTAATTAACGTAGCCAAAATATGAACTCAAATCGTTGACAGATAAAAGATGACAGATCATTGGAATTCAGAGGTCTGGATACACATTCTATAAAACCAGTTCCTCTGTCTCTTTCCAACTCGTTAACCTCCGTGTCACCCTCTCTTTTCTCCATCATAACTGTTCAATGATCACGGAGGGCCTAACAGTCTCAAAGATGAAAATGTGATTAAATCTGAGCCGTGGAGCTGGCTCAAATCGAAAGTGTTTTGTTCAGGAACCTCATGACTAGGAGTTATCTACCCCAGAATGGAACCAGGAGCAGACAGATAGAGCCTGGTGGGGGCCCCACCACACACGCCCTGGGAGGCTCCCCCAGGCCACGGCAGGTCCAGAGCCCTGCACCCTCCATGCGTCCAGCCTGTCCTCTGCTCCCATGTTCCCTCTTGGCTGTTGCGGGTGGAGATCAGGGTCTTAGTGAGCAAGCAAAACGGGGAATGGTGGGAGAAATGCCTGTGGCTGGAAGGAAGGTTCTCCCCTCTATGAATCCACGTGGGTCCCTCGGCTTGGCAGTGCCTTCCACCACCCCCAAGTGCCTCCATCACTGAACCAGCCTGACAGTCCAGAGGGGATGCTAGCAACACACTCCCCAAATGCCAGTGACTTTTGGTTTATTATGCATTTTAAATGCTGAAAGCAAACATATTCTCCATTCAATTTAAGATTATTTTCTAAAGGTAATTTTTTCTTCTTATTTTTTATTGAAGTGTAGTCAATTTACAATGGTAGTTTCATGTGCACAGCAAAGTGATTCAGTTATACATATACATACATACATGTATATTTTTTCAGTTTCTTTTCCATGATGGCTCATTACAAGAAATTGAACACAGTTCCCTGTGCTACACAGCAGGTCCTTGCTGTTTATCTGTTTTATATATAGTCATGTATATCTGTTAATCCCAAACTCCTAATTTATCCCTCCCCTCCTTTCCCCTCTGGTAACCACAGGTTGTTTTCTATGTCCATGAGTCTATTTCTGGCTTGTAAATAAAATTTGTATTTTTTTAAGATTCCATATATAAGCAACATCATGTGATATTTGTCTTTCTCTGTCTGACTTACTTCACTTAGTGCGATGATAATCTCTGGGTTCACCCATGTTGCTCCAAATGGCATTATTTCATTTAAAGACAGTTTTTAAAAAGCTTTCAGCTTTTCTGCATTCTATTAATTCACTAAATGGGAAGACTTGGTCGCAGTAGATAAAGTCCCAGGTTGTGGACCACAGGCTCCCGGCCCTTGGCTGTCCTGGGAAAGGGCTCCCCCGAGACGTCACGCCCTGTAGGGGGCACAGCCCGTGTCTGAAATTTGGAATCACTGTCCCTGCACCTCCTGCTCACCCAGAAGCTGGGCTGGAGCTGAAGCAAGAGCAAGAGGTGAAATCTTTCAGGTAACGTCTCATCCGTGAGGCACCACGAGTCTGTTCTTGGCCTAGCTATGTGGGATGCTTGCTTTTCAAAGTCTGTATCGCATCATTACCGGCTTTATTAAACAGAGCATAGTGAACATAAGTCACTTTTTTTTTTAACAACCCAGAGTCACCCCTGGAACCTCCAAGGCGGTACTGAGCCACGAGGCCAGGGCTCCCTGGAGGCGTGTGGGGCCGTCTGCCTGCCCCTGCGCGCTGGCCTCCCCTGTGCGCATCTCAGCAGCGGGCAGCCAGCCTGGGCCTCGCCCCCAGCCCACCCCCGGCCGGCACCCCCCTCGCCCGCGCCCACTTCTCAGTCACTGACACGCTGTACTGTGGTCAAGCTTGCAGAACAAGAACAATACACTAGTTTCCTTCTGTTTTGCTTTCCTCCCTCACACCTCATGGTTCAAGTTTCTTGAAATGAGGCCTGGGGTTGTGACTCTTCCTTTAGAAGAAGAGAGAGAAGTGCACCTGCTCAGCTGGTGGGCACGGTTTTCATCAGAATTTCAGTGAATGTGCTTCTGATATAATTTTTTTTCAAACATGGCAAAAAACAGAAGTGAATAAACTCCAGTCATCCATCAAATGACTTTTTGTTCCAATTTTTTTTTTTAAGTAGCAACGATGTGCTCTGGGAGAGCATCAAGAGTCAGTTTTGTTTTGATGTTTTCATGTCCAAAATCTAAACTCAACTGTCAGGAAAATGGTTTGGATGATCCTGGCACACCAGGGCCGCCCCTCCATGCACGGCTCCCAGGCAGCATGGTGCCTGGGGAGGGAAATACTGAGGGGTCCGTGCAAAAAATTTAAGAAATTATTTTTCACCAATTTTAAGGCACAAGCCAGGAAACGCTTTAGTTGACAGCCATGGGGTGTCTGTGGAAATTTTCATTTCAACTGGGATCTGAGTGTTGCTCCGGAAATGTCACTTTTCATAGTCAACGTCCTGTACAGCACAGTCAGAGTTCTTCGCTCGCACAGAGCACATTTTGTTCCCATTTCCTCAGTGAGCACTTTTGGGTGGTCAGCAGCAGTGAAAGGAAGCTGCTCCCCAGAATTTAGAAGCAAAATCGCATCTTTCGGTTGGTGTTAAGGCTCCCCAGTGACAGCAGACAGGCGGGACTCTTCTCCAGTGCCTGAGAAGCAGATTTCAGTCCTTAATGAGGACTCACTGAAATCACACAGGCTCTCAAACTTTCAGTCACCCGCACGGCACCCTTCACCCAGACAGAGCCTTCCCCCAGCCTTGGTGCCCAGAGCAGAGCTGGTCTGGGTGTAGCAGCCAGAGCCTGTGGCCAGGGGGCCCCTGGATGGCCTGTGCAGACCAGAGAGGTGGGAGCACAGAGGAGCACCCGCCGTGTGCCAGGTAGAAGCCACCGTCTTCATGTGTGACCACCAGCCGTTAAGAGGGGTGAAGAAATGCTCGAGGGCCGGGCATGACGGGGCAGGCAGAGACAGGTAGAGGGGCCAGAGCATGCGGCTAAAGGGCGGATCCTGAACGTGGAGGGCGGGGCGGGGCCTGGAAGTCTGCACTTCTGACTCCTGGTCCCCGGAGCCCGCCGCGAGCAGCAAGCGAGGTGGTGAAGTTCTGCGTACCTTGGCCTCTGACGTTTGGATTTTTCCTCCCTTTGAATCCTTTTGACACTCACTGGGATCTTTACTGCCTTCGGAAATGGCACAGCGTCACCTGCAGTCTGACTCCTGGGTGTGTGAAGTCCACACGTGGGCTCGTTTATTTCAGCTGTCCAGATTTCCAGTCAGCGTTTGCCTGTTTAAGAAAAACCGTTTAACCCAGGTTCTGACTGCTGGGAAATCGGCATTTTCTGTGTTTTCGCCTCTTCCTCTGAGAACTGGTCAGCCTCCTCGGGCTTCCTGGGCTGACCCCCGTGGTCCTGTGTTGCTCCAGGCGTGACTCGGACGAGAAGCAGAGATGGGGAAAAAACTGGATCTTTCCAAGCTCACGGATGAAGAGGCCAAGCATGTGTGGGAAGTGGTTCAGCGGGACCTTGACCTCAGAAGGAAAGAAGAGGAGAGACTAGAGTAAGTGCATGTGGCGGAGCCCCAGGACCTGGCCCCCCGATGTCCTCTGCAGGGGCCGTCACCTGGGGGCTCAGTGGGTGGGTGGGCAGCACGCGCTCGGGTGCAGGACTCTGGAGGGAAGCCAGGCGCTGGGAAACGTTCCGCTTTCTGGCCTCAGTGTCTTCATCATTAAAACACAGGGATCTGACTTTCCTCCTGATGGTCAGATGTTCCCTGAATAGTTTCAACTTGAGGCAGCCCCAGGGTGACGTTGTCTGCCCAGCCGGGCAATGCCGGGGCCACCACACTGCAAGAACGGAAGAGCTAAAGGTGGTGAACAGGGAAAGTCTTGATGCGGGTCTGTACCACCCGGAAGCTGGGGTCGAGGGCCTTTCTTTCCAACCGTGTGGGTGGCACCCTGTCCTCACCACGGAGGCCCCGGCGCCATTTTGAACATCTCTCCCCCCCCCCCGGCTGAGCTAAAACCCCCCTGGTGTTACTGACTCCGCCTCTCCTTCCCACATCCCTGCCCCAGACCTCCGTCATGTTGTCTTGTCTTGGTGTGCCCTGTAGGTCAGTAGGCCTACCGAGAAGGAGACACTGAGTAAAGTCTCCAGGTGGGGGAGGCACGTAGCCAAGCGAGCGCCTTTCAGGCTGCTGCGGGGGAGCAGGGGGGAGGTCAGGCCGAGATGGGTGCGGGCCGCATGGGGGCCGCAGACCCCTGCGGGACTGGGTCGTTCTCTGAGCTGCAGGCCTTCGGGCAGCGGGGTAGCAGGACCCGGCTTCTGCTCTGCAGGCCAAGGGCTACAGAGAAGTGGTCAGATGAGCTTTGAAGGGAGAGGCAGCAAGTTCGCCCACGGACTGGACATGGGGGGCTCTGGTCAAGGTCAAGGGTGAGTCCAGAGTCGTGGCCTGAGTTACCAGGGGTGGAGGTGTTGTCCCCTCACCTGGGAAGGCGAGGGTGGAGACCAGGGGGTGCACGGGCACGCTGACCTCGGGCTGCCTGCTAGCCGCCCGGGGCCCGGCAGCTTCCTGGGCCGGGCGCAGACGGGGTGGGCTGTGGCAGTTTTCGCCACGCGGATGACACGGCTGCCACGCTCACTGCGAGCCCGGTGGCTTAAAACTCACAAATCGCTCTCATATTTCTGGAGCTCAGAAGTCCTACAATCAAGGTGTTGGCGGGGCCGCCTTCCTTCTAGGGGCTCCAGGAGGTAGTACTCCCCTTGCCCTTTCCAGCTTCCCGAAACCGCCCACACTCCTTGCCTCCTGCCCCCTCCTCCATCTTCAAGGCCACCAGCATCTTCCAGTCTCTCTCTCTCTCCGCCCTCTGCCTCCCACCTCTCTCCCTCTGAACCCCCTGCCCTCTGTTTCCCTTGTAAGGACCTTGTGGCCGCCCTGGGCCCACCCAGGTGACCCAGATCACCCCCTGGGCTCGAGGTCCTCGACTTAATCACACCTGCAAAGCCCCTTTTGCCACGTACGGCGGCGCAGTCGGAGGTTCTAGGACATCGGGGGTGAAGGGAGCGTTATCCAGCTGACCCCAGTCTTTAAAGCCACAGGGCGGAAGGAGACCACCGCGGGAGGGCAGATAGACTGAAAGACGGGGCCCCCGAGGAGACAGAGACAGAGCCGCGGCGAGGGGTCCCTGGGTCCTGACAGGGAGTGGAGTCTGAGACAAACTGACAAATCGTTTGGGCACGCTCCGCTGAGCCCAGCACCTCTCGTGAGAGTGGGGCAGGGGCTGCATCCGCACCGCGAGGCTTCCTGCTGCTGCTCTGTGCAGCCCCCGGCCCTGCCCTGGGCTCCCGGTCACCCCCAGGTTTTCATCACGAGGCTGCTTTCAGCCCACTGGGCTCTGGGCACTGCTGGGCCCTGACTCAGCTGCACAGGACCCCAGGCTGTGGCCACAGGCCTTGGCCGACATCCATCCAGGGCTGCCATCGCCCTGTCCCTGGTCCCTGCCTCTCCCTCTGACCACCCCGCTTCTCCACTGCCTGAGGCCCCTCCCTCTCACTCCTCCTCTGGCTGTGAAAACTCCCAAAACTCACTTTTTCCCCCAGAGGAGCTCCCAGGCTGAGGACCACACGCTCTCGGTGACAAAGCCCAGCCTTTCCCCTCTGTGGACCCTCTTCCCAGGATCACGCCACACCCCCTCCAGGCAGCCCAACTGCTGTCACTTTTATTGTAAACAGCACCACAGACCCTCCCGTTCTATACGTACAGAGAAACACAGATTAAGGGGAGGGAGGGGGACCCCAGCTCTCCAGGGAGACCCTTGAGGTGGCCAGCCCCTCCTCCCATCCAGACAGAGCCGAGGTGAGTTTTGTGGAAGTCCCTGTGCGTTTCCTGCCTGTGGCGACGTCCTTCCAACACCCAGCCTCCTTACTTTCCGTTTTCCTGTAGTTGTTTCATGTTGCAAAGGGGAGACGCGCCCAGGAAACCGCCAAGTACCATTGGGATAAGAGGTCTCATAAAGACACAGGTTGGGGTGGGGTGGGTACAGCTCAGTGGTAGAGCACATGCTTGGCATGTGCGAGGTCCTGGGTTCAATCCCCAGTACCTCTATTTAAAAAAAAAAAAAAAGATAGATTGTGACACCCCTTCTCCTAGGGTGCCTGTGGGTCGGGCCATGTCCCAGCCAGTCGGTCACGTCAGGGCAATCTCCTTGTTCAGAAGCACCTGAGGCCTTCTGCTCAGGATTGGCCACCCCTGCTGGGTCTCTTTGGCCAGCCATGTGACGATCAGGGGGTGGGCCTGTTAAATCCTGTAGCGCGTTACGTCGTCCCTGGAAATACACGCGTGCGGGGAATCCGCGTCAGAGCCAAGGCAGGAGTGCTGGAGCGCCAGCCGCATCCCCGGCACGGGTCTCCCTGCCCACACGCACGTCCGGCTGCTGCTGCGTTTGGGAAGAGTTGTGTAAGCAGCAGGGACTTAGTGAAAGGTTTTGTCAGTTTTTGTGGGTTTTATCTTTCAATGTGTTTGTCTCTCGCTCACTGCGATGTGACACGCCTTTTCTCCAGTGTCCCCATGAGCCCCAGGAGCAGGGCCCAGGCATGTGGTCCTGAGACACTGGGAGGCCAGAACCCTCAGGTTCAACTTCTGCTCAGGGTGGGTGCAGAGACTCAGGAAGGACACGGCCAAAATTAGCTTAGAATCAAGACTGGGTGGGGTCTGGACACAGGTGGTTCTGCGGAAAACACCCACGATCTCTTCTGAAACTGCAGACAGTTTTAAAGACCATAAACTGCCTTCTTCCCAGTCTCTGCTCACCATTCATCTGTGCTTTGAACCAGTTTCAACATCACCCTTCTGCCACCGCAGCATCCCATTTTCCTACCCCGGTGTCCCCACAACTCCTTGGGGTCCTCGCGTTTGCTCCTGGCTCCTTAGTCTCTAATCCGTGAAGCAACAGTAGACTGAATGGAGAAACTGGCCCTCGGGTGACCACTAAGTGGATGGCCTTAGCAAACTGAGCGGCTCAGGGCTTGTTCACATGAGCTTCCGATGTCTGTGACCCACTCCAGAAGGGATGCAGACGGATGGCCCGGCTACCCTGGCCAACACCTACCAAGGTCGTTGTCAGAACAAGGTCAGCAGGGGAGAAAATGTGAAACCAAGAAACAAGCACATTCATCACTTGGAAAGGCTCTTCCCGCCCTGCGTATGCGTCAGGTGCACAGAGGGACAGGCTCAAGGCCAGTTCGCCAGCAGCAAATTTCCCGAGAGACAGCTGGCTACCCAGCCAGTTCACCAGTTAGAAAACAATCGAACAAAAGCTACATTTCTTTTAGCACAAAGTTAATGGAAGTGAGTGTTGGATTTTCTCCCCAGATGGGAGCATCGGCCCTGTGAAGGACGCTCAGGCAGGGCCTGGGGGAAGGTTCTGGCATCTTCTGCCACAAGGCAGGGCCAGCACCTCTCTGGCTTCTCCTGTCAAAGCACATGACCAGTGAGCTGGCCCAGGTCCCCGCCACTAATGCCCACATGACCGGTAGACTGTCCCCACGTAGCGAAAGCCCCTGACCCCTCGGCCAGGCCTGGCCCCACCCACGTGCAGGGGACGCGCTCAGCCCTGTGGGGAAGGCGGAGGCCGTCCCGGTATGAAGGCCAAAGACTAGACAGTCTTCATGCGTCTTCCCCGTGAGCCTCCTAAGGGGACATTTCGAACAGAACACGTTTGTTCCGGGAACCGGGGCAGCTGGCAGACCACGCAGACTGCTCTGCTCTGCTCTGAACTGACCTGGAGGAACGTCCCTGGGGTTCTGGCCCCTGAGTGGCAGGTGCCACTTGGAGAGAACATCTGAATGGCTTTCCTCGCAGGCTATTTCAGGAGCTCAAGAGGAAGGAAGGGGGAGGCCACCTGGCCTTTGCTTTAGCCCCAGGCAGATATAAATCTCCCCCTGAAGCTGGCGTGTATGACCAGGGACTCGGTAGTGGCTGTTTATGTACAGCATGTAATGTTATTCCAGACTCTCCATCAGAACACACTGCTGCACTCCGGGGTGCAAAAGTCAAAGATGCACAAAACTGAGATGTTAATGATGTTGGCATCAGAAAAGCACTTTAGGATAGATTTGACTTAATACTTGTTTCATACTGTCAAGTCTGAGGGGGGGGTTGGGGGGGTGCTGCAGTGAAGATGTGTGGTTGTGGAGGAACTTGGGACCTTAGAATTCAGCAGACCCTTGTGTGGGAGGGCGGCCCTCCTTGTACCAAGTCTGCTGCCCATGCTGGGCCTGAACTGTGAGCCTCCCATGGATGAGGCCACCCCCTGGGGGTGAGCAGGGCTGGGGGTGGGTGGGAAACAGGCTTTGCTCAAAGGGCACCTTGTCTTTGACTGAATCTCCAGCATTATTGGCCTTCGCTGTCCTGGCCTTCTCAAGCAGGAAAGACCCTTAGGGGCTCCCAAGGGGTTAGCACTGGAGGGGACCAGGTGGGAGGGGGGCAGGTAAGTGTCTCTTGCTCCAGTCCCTGGTGCAAGAAACCAGCTACTTAGACCAGAAAGCCACCTCGGGAAGACGATTAGTGCTGCTTATGCTCTTGTCAGCTCCTTCCCTTCTCTTTGGGATTCAGTTCCCTTGGAGAACATCAGGCAGTCTGCATGCCGGGGGAGCGGTCGGGGATCTGTGCTGGTGCTCAGGACCACTGAGCTCAGCTATTCCCTCTCTCCCTCCTGGCTTCTGCTTGGAATGTCAGTGTGATCAATTACCATATTGAAACAAAAACAAAAACAAAAACAAAAGCAAAAACAAACCAACCAAAAAACACAGAAAGCCTTTCCCTCGTCCCTAACACCCATCTTCTAAGTGCTGGCACATCTTACTCCTTTTATTTGACAAAACCATCCACATTCAGGGGCTGCACATCCTTACGTCCACCTCATGTTCCACTGAACTGTTCTGGCAGCAACCCCTTGGGGCCCAATCAGTAGCCCCTTCTTGGCCCTGGTCTTCCCTGACCTTGGGCTCTGCCCTCCTCACCGATCCCATGTCCATGCTCAGTGTTCCTTCTCCCACATCCTCCTGGCTTTTCCCTGAAGTTGCTCTGAAGTCTCTTCTTTTTCCTCCTGGCCCATTAAAGGAATAAATTGCCAAGAACGTATCTTCTCAAAGGAGGTGGGTCGAGATGCTTTCATGGACAGAACTTTCATCTTTCAAATTCCCAAAGGAAAAAGAATTCCTGTGCTATTTTAACTGCTTCATAACAGAAATAAACATTCAACAGGCTCACCTTGATACCCCATGTTAACAAAGATAAAAGAGGAAAAACACAGCCCAGTTAAATCACCATATTTATATGCCTAAAACTGCACCATCCATTTCAGAAGCCACTGGCCACGTGTGGCTATTTAAATTAGTTCAATACAATTTAAAAATCAGTTCTTCTGTCTCATTAGCCACATGTCAAGTTCTCAGTAGCACATGCGTGGGTAGTGGCTGCCGTGCTGGACAGACAGGTGCAGGGCACGTCCAGCGTCACAGTAAGCTGTGTCGGCTGCATTGCCCCGGCTGACTAGACGAACTTGTGATTATCTCAGGGCTGTGAAAGTGCGTGACGGCATGCTATTTCTGATGATTTTTTTATATTAGTAAAACTGAAATAAAAGGATACTTCTTTTAACCTGGTGAATAAAATCCCTCGAACAATAGCCATCGTGACAAATTAAATGTTAGAAACAAAGACAAGAAAAGGGTCTCTGTCGGCACCACTTACCACCTCCAGCTTGGCATTGCTCTAGAAGCCGATGCAATTAGAGAAGCTAGCAAAACAAAGACTATACCAACGGGCAGGGGAGCCAAACCTGTTATCTGCAGATGATGAAAACCAAGAGAGTTTCCTATGAACCCAAGGAAAAGGGCATGTAGTAGTCTGACTGTAGAAGGTATCTTTTATCTTTACATAGATATAAAGATATCTACATATTTGTATTCTTTATATGAAAGAATATTAGTGTCCCCCTTGTAGACATCAAAAATAACCAAAGAGAACAAACATAGAAAAAGATCCCGTCCATAATACAAATATGAGGTACCCAGACATACACGTGTAAGAGGTGTGCAGGAGCCACGTGAAGGACAGGACAAAACATGACTAAACGACGTCCCAAAACTATAAACAATCACAAGTGACACCACATCCTCTCCACGGGAAGAGCGTCGTGCTGCACAGACGTTAGCTCCCGAGGAATCAGTGCCGAATTCCCAAGGCATTTTGGGGAATGTGAGAAAATGCTATAAAAAGCAAAGATGTAACCTGACTATACTTCAATAAAATACATAAATACATAAAAAAAGAAAATGAAAATGAACAGATGTAGGTTCACATTTGACTGGAGCACTGTGCCGTACACCAGAAATTGACACAACATTGAAAACTGACTGTACTTCAATAAAAATATTTATATATGAAACAAAGATGTAAGATAGAGCAGTTTAAATAAGAGTAGAAAGAAGAGCCTTGTTCCATGAGATGATAAAAAATATTTAATGCTACATTAATTAAAATAATATCATCCTTTCACAGATAGAGATAATCAGTGAAACAACATGAAAGTCCCCAAATGCAGTCAAGTACACGTAACAATTTCCAGTACAATTAGAGCAACATTTCATACCAGTGAGAAAGGGAAGGGTTGGTTAAAGCTAAGTGTTAGGACTTGACCATGAGTGCAGATCAGGTTTGTAAATGGTATATTAAAAATGTAAAACATGAAACTACGAAAATTCCTAGAAGAGAATCTAGGTAAATATGTACATAATCTTGGGGTGGAACACAGTAGAAATCACAACACCAAATACTGCTAAGTATTGACTGAACAGATACACCTGAATTTAAAATGATAATTTTTAATTTTAAAAAGTTAGAAGAAACAATTTTAACAGAAACAGCAATGATTCATAACTTTGAGATACAAAGAGTGTCTTAAAATCAGAAAGATAAAGAAGTTTCCCAAATTAGAAAAACGCAAAAGTTCCAATGTTTAAATAAGGAGCAGATAAATGCGATTGCACGCGTGACTCAAGCCCCTGGGTGAGGGCTGAAGTCGCCCGAGCAGAACACCCTGTTTCCGAGGGCACAGCCCGCAAGTCAAATATTAGGCCTGCGAACCTTCCCCAGAAAGGCAAACAGGTGGTGATGTGGCTTTGTAATCTCTGTAAACAGACCGGAATGCCTGAGACTGCCACCAAACTCCTCCTAGTGTGAGGCACAGTGCACACTTGCTCTTAGAAAGGATGATAATACTAATAAGGAATTTGCTGGGCCACCTGGCACCACACACAGGCAGCTCCAGGGCTGCAGACACAGGCGCTGACCCAGGAAGTGAGCTGCCAGCACAGCCTGGAGGTTGACTCTGGTCTAAGATCACTTACGAGGTTCCTGTGGGGCTCCCTCTCAGGGGCCTGCGGTTCACACACCACTGCGTCTTTCCTCTTTGTCCTTCTTGTCATCATGTTGGTCATTCTCTTCAAAGGACCTCAAAGAACTTAGCAGGTTTCTGTTACCTTCACTGTAATTCCTGATATTTATTCATATAATCAAGATGTTAGATCCGTGTGATTGCTCTTCAGTTCTTATGACATTATGTTCGTCCTCTTCCACAAATTCACTATGTTTCGTTTGGTTGACATACTTTTAATAATTTTGTCTCTTAATTCTGTGACTCATGGGTACTTTCCCACTGCAGCACCTTATTCTCAAGGGTCATACTTGGGATTCGTTTTTCAGTCCTCTGGAGCACGTCCTCAAGCTGTTTTCTCAGGAACGGCATGAGCTCTTGTTTAGGAGGACTTCACATCCTGGGATGCAGTGTACTCCATATGTCCTCCTCTTTCTTCCTGCTGTGCTGGACCCTGGGGGTTCAGCTCTGCCAGGATAGAGAATGAGGGATGCTTACTGGGAGACAGCGAAGGGGGAGCCCCTAGGCTTTCTGGCGGAAGCAGATACAGCAGGAGGAGACATGGAGGAGACGGGGCCCTTCCCACCTGGCCCAGGTGCTCTGCTGTTTGCGGCAGACACTTTCTTTACCTTGTCGGTGCAGCTCTTCCTAGACAGTAGTCAGGGGATGGCAATATTCCTCCTAGGTGCCTGTCTCCACTCGGCCAGTTTTTCTTGGTTTTCGAAGCTGAGACAAGACTCATTTTTGTGTCTGTCTTTGTGAGTATTTTAATGAAGAGTTGGGAAATCGATGAAGTGCAGTCAGTGCCGCTTCAACCAGAAGGAGGCTCCCAAAAGTTCCTAGAATGACTGCATTGTCTTCAGTCCCCACCATGCTCTGGGGCGTCCCCAGAAACCACAGCCTCCGCCAAGTTCTCGGAGACAGTGGCATCTAGTGTCTGGCTAATTTCTGTCACTAAGGATGGATTAATTTGATCTCACCTAAAACTAAAAATATTATGTTTGGCAGACATCCTCTGACATCCAGAACAGAAGCGATGTGTTCCTGATCTGGGGGCACAGTTTCCAGACAGTCCAGTCTGGCCAGTTCACCAGGAAGCTGTTACTGAGAACCCACTGGTGGGGAGAACTGGCTTTCCTGGGACTTGGATGCTGGGTCATTCCTGCTCTGGACACGCTCCAAGCCAAGCCATTTCAGCCTTGCTCTGTGGGGACAAACCTGGGGAGTCAACTATATCTGCTCCTATGCTGGGAGGGACCCAAAACTGCTTGAGGAGGAAACGCCATCTGACTTCCCTCACCCTCGAGCCTCGGTGTTGTCTCCTTCTCTGGGAGGCTGCCGGGGCAGCGGCGGGACCGCCCCCGCCTGTGCTTCTGAGCCTTTTCGGTCCACAAGCCTTCGGCAGTGAGAGAAAGTCATGGGTGTACCGCCTAGGAAGATTAACAGTTGTAAACAGTTCCAAGAATGTGTAAATGCAATTTCACTTCTATGAAAATAATGTGTTTAAATACCAACCTGCCAGATGGCACAGGGTTGCCGGTCCTTCCCCAGGAGAGAGTGGGGTGGGGTTCGCCCTGCGGACGGTAAGGGCTGCCCGTGGTACCTTGACCTGACTGGGGTCACTGTTTTCTGCATATGAGAGTGGTGTGTGTGTGTGTGTGTGTGTGTGTGTGTGTGTCTATGTCTGTGTGTGTGCGTGTGCAAGTGTTTACATTTAAAGCCTGTTGCAAAAATAAGGTGTCCAGTGTTTTCTTGTTTCCAACATTTCCCCAAGGGGTTTGAAGGGCAAGATTAAGAAGGAAAGCTCCAGGAGGGAGCTGCTCTCAGACACTGCCCACCTGGACGACACCCACTGTGCCTGCTGCCTGCAGCCCTACCGGCTCCTCACTGCCCCCAAAAGGCAATGCCTGGACTGCAGCCTCTTCACCTGCAAAGACTGCAGCCACGCCCACCCAGAGGAGCAGGGCTGGCTCTGCAACCCCTGCCACCTGGCCAGGTGAGCCAGGGCCTGGAGGGCACGTGGTTCTGCTGACTGGGGGCCCGTCCTGGGGTGGCGGAGCACGTATGTGTGCCGTCTGGGGCGGTGGTGCCGACCTGAGCCCCATGTCTCTGCAGGGTCGTGAAGATCAGCTCCCTGGAGTGGTACCACGCACACGTGAGGGCCCGCTTCAAGCACTTCGGGAGTGCCCAGGTGGTCCAGTCCCTCTGTGAGCGGCTGCGGGGAGGAGGTGAGCAGTGAGCCTTCCTCCCTAAGCACCTGACTCGGGGCCTAGACGCGCTCTCATCCGCAAACATTCCCCGTGAGTCTGATCATTATCAGGACTCAAAGAAACTGTGACTCCATTGTTTGTTTTAAGGTTTTGAATCCCAGTGTTTATTCCCTGAATACCTTGAAATCCAGACTGTGCGGTACACAGAACACGTGTTCACCTGTACCGTCCATTATTAAGGCATTTTGGTAGAGAGATATTTCAGGGGAAGGATGTGCAAATGTCTGAGTTTGGAAGTCCCCCTGACCCTGCACAGAGGTAACTGAGCAGCGTTCGTCCCTGTCATGTGAGCCCCAGGCTCTGCCATTAAGCCTGACCAAGCCTTCAGGCCGGTGCCTCCTATCAGACCGGTGTCTGTGATCTTGACATCTTGAATGTCTCCATCTGGGACACCGAGGCGAGTGCCCCCCGCACATTCAGAGCAAATGCTGATTCTGGGATTGGGTGAACTCACGGTGTCCCAGCCCAAGTGTCTCCCCCAGGCCTCCCGGGAAGGCGCCTTTCTTGTGCCTTGGGTCCTGTAAAGCCCCAGGCTGACAGGCAGGAGCAGAAGCTGGGCGTGGCCGCCCCCAGAGCATGGACACACTCACTCTGCCCGGCACAGGTGTTTCAAAGGATCTTAGCACATTGTCGGATTTAGGGCGGGCCGCCAAGAGGCAGCCTCACCTGTAATGGCTTTTAGCACCTGGAGCAGCAGGCCATGGGGTGCCAAGACTCCTTAGGGACAGGGGTGCCAGGGCATAGTACAAATCAAAACCAGGACATTGTTAAGAGGAAAAGTAGCTCTCCTGTTAACCACGCTGAGACGACACGGAGTGCCCTGGGGACACAGGGAGGCTCTGTCACCTCTTCTTGGGGGGGTCTCCCTCCTCCTCCCAGGCTGCTTCTTCAGGGCTGGTATCTCCGCCTCAGCTGGAGCCTATCAGTACATCCCACCACTCCCGCCCGCTCAGCCAGCCCAGAGCCAGCCCAGGGGTCTTCCTGCAGCAGGAGTGTGGTCCTCTGCAGGGCTCTGGGGTGGGAGCCACAGGGAGCATGGGGAAAAGCCACAGGGCAAAGCATCTCAGAATCGCAGCCCCGAAGGCCCCGTCAGACCCCTGCGTGCCTGGGCCTGTCCCAGGAGGTGCTGATTTCTAGGGCCTGGGGTGGGCTCAGGAATCTGCATTGTGTAAAAGGAGGTGGGGATTCTGGTGCCCAGCCCAGGTCCAGAGCTGCAGGAGCCAGTACCTGCCAGTTTCAGAACTGTCACCACCAAGGGCCAGGAGGTGGCGCTGTGACGCAACAAAAATCCGACTCCAGCTGCTGCCCCGCGCGCCCAGTGAGGCGGATCTCAGGCTGGGGGTGGCCCAGGGGCCGCGTTCTCCCAGCTCATGCCTGTGAGTGCAGCACACGGAGAAAGGGTGCAGGCAAAGAGCGCAAAATCCGGGGAAGCTGTGCCTTTAAAAAAAGTATTCAAACTGAAAAAAAAAAGAATAAGAAACGATGAAAATTAAGGTTCTGAAACCTGGCCCAGGCAGGGCCTAGCGCAGACGGGGGGGTAGCAGGTGGGAGCCACCAGGGTCTCCTCTAAGTGAGACCTTCACAGTGGTGAGTGGGTTTTCTCAAGGCCCCCGTAACAGGGCGGGCAGGAGCTGAAGGGAACTCAGCGCCTTTTCTTCAGCTATAGGTTCACCTGACCGAGTGCAGCGCTCACCCGCCGTCAACCGTAAGTCCTTCGTGCTCACAGGGGCCTTTGGCCCCTGAGGGAGGTGGACGGCCCACTGGGCTTCCAGCTCTAAAACCCCGTCACTCACAGGGTCACTCTTCGGAGTGACCTCAGGGAACAGAACCCAGGCCAGGCCAGAGTGAATGAATGGGGGAAAAGACAGAGCAGTGTGGCCACGCAGGAGGGCAGGCCTGGGGGCTCAGGTGAGGCTCCCTGGGGGCAGAGAAAGGAGGGCGAGAAGCCTGGGCTGAGGCTCACCTGCCTCCTAATGAGCCAGGCCTGCTGAGAAGCAGGTGAGATGAGACTGAGGGCGAGGAGGTTTGTTTGGGGAAATATGACTTAGCTCCAGGCTGCTTTCGCCCGCCACAACTGCAGTGTCTTCAGATCATCTAGGGAGTGGTGGAGGCGACCATGGTGAAACCGGTGCAGGGTACTTGTTTTCTGTGATTCAGACCAGCAATAACTGCTGCTCGGACTGGTCTTTGTGAGGCCAGCAGAGGGCCTTGCCTGGCTGTCTCACAGAAGATGGGTGGATGAGTGGATGGAGCGGTGGAGGGGTGGAGGGATGGGCGGATGGCGGGATGGGTGGATGGTTGGACAGATGGGTGGATGAGTGGGTGAACGGTTTGCCCCAGTCCTTCTGTCCCGGGTAGAGTCATGCAGGTATCTGTTGCAGATGAGCCTGGGCAGAGCCCTGGAGACAGAGGTGGAGACAGTGAGCAGACAGATGAGGACGGAGAACTGGACACAGCGGCCCAGGCCCAGCCCCTTGGCAGCAAAGTAAATCTTCCCCCAACAGCCCCTGCCCTCCCTGCCACTGGGGCCTCGGGTTCTGATTTCCCGAGAATCTCAGGCTCCCCATGACTCCACTAGCTAACAGTGCAGGTCCACAGAGACACGCCTCCCTCCGCTATGCCCCACAGTCTCTGAGCTCACTGAGCACCAAACAAGTGTGCCCCCAGAACCTGGTCTTGCCATAGGAAACCCCAAAGCACGCTGTGCATGGCAGGGCCTGCGGAGAGGCCTGCCTGGACCACCAGCCCTGCCCGGCCCATCCAGCCAGGCTCCTGGGGACACACGGGTCATGAGGGCACGTCTGTCGTCCAGAGACGGCCTTTGCATCTTTCAGGGAAGCAACCCCTCTCCGCCTTTCCTCTGTGAACTTTTTTCCTGTTTATACCCGACCTGTTTTTATTGGGGTTTCTGTTTCCACTATTTCTGCTGATAAAGACAAGCAAAGTAACCCCCGGGGTTTCTGGGTGGGATGTCGAGAGGGAAGCAGGTTGGAGGGGAAGGGAGAGGAGGGGCAGGCAGTGACGTTGGATGGAGACCCTCGGAGAGTGACGGATTCTGAGATTCAGCACCAGCCAGGTCCGCACACTGCTCCCTGGGGAACAGATGCATCTTTTTACAAGAAAACTGTATTCACGCCATTTAGTAAGTGTACAGAATACCATCCAGTGTCTGGGAAATTCCCTGCACAATACACTTGCAGGATCAAAGCCAGTGTGAGGGAGGCGTTTGGAACTAAACTCTGCTCTTGCGTCTTGAGATTGTGGGCCTCTCGGGAGCTCCCTCCATCTCTGCCTCCCCGCCCTGGGAACCACTCATGTGCCGAGGGGTGAGGGGTGAGAAGCCTGCCGGCCCTGGGGAAGGCTGCCTGCCTCTCAAGGCTGCAGTCCCCCGGGGCCTGGGTCCTCAGCACTTCTGAGCGGCCATTCAAAGCTAAGCAGGTGTTTCCTTCTGCTCTTCTAAGGGATGCTGGGATGCAGACCCCATGAGGGGTGGGTTCTGGGGGCCCCTGGTGCCTCCTCCAGGCTTGTCCGGGCTGGTTTCCAGCACAAAAGGTGGATGTGCCTGTGGAAGCACCCACCCTGCTGCCCGGAGGATGGGGGCATCTTGTCCCCACCGTCAGGCTGACCTGAGTCTCCTCCTCTTGCTCGTGTCTGTCCTACTCAGAAAAAGCGCCTCCTCCACGTTCACGGCTTGGACTTTGAGGGGGACTCTGATGACTATGCTCCACCTTGTGGTCGCCCCTGGAGCCCGTCCCCAGTCTCAGCGACCTCGGACAGCCTGCAGGTCAGTGGGCTCTCGTTTCTGCCCCCAGCCCCAGGATCCCCTGAGCGACAGGTCTTCAGGCTCCAGCAGGGGCGAGGGGGGACAGCACGCTAGGAAGCAGATGATGCCGTGCGGGCACGACAGGCAGGGAGACAGCTGGGGCGGGGGCACAGGATCCAGAAACTTCTCCCCCTCCAGCCCCTGGAGGGGCTGGGGGGCTGCTTGGAGAAGAAGGATGCAGGGCAAACGAGCCAGGGGCCTGGGGTGTTCAGGGAGGGTGCTTGTCCCAGAATTAAGGCAGAACCCCCATGGCTCAAAAGCAAAGGGCAAGGAGGAGGGTCTAGCTCAGTGGCAGAGCATGTGGTTAGCATGCACCAGGTCATGGGTTCAATCCCCAGTACCTTCCATTTACAAAAAAAAAAAAAAAGCACAGGGCAGAGGAACAGCATGGCTGGAGTCAGGCAGGACCCAGTGTGCCGGCGCCTCCTGCACCCTATTAGCAGGGGCCTCATACACTGTTGCCCGAACTAGGGCGGTCTTGCTGCTGGAAGAGGCTGCTGTTAGTAATTACACCAGGACCCGGAGCACGGCACAGGCTGTCCAGCAGAACCGGGACCTGTGGTCCCTCTGCTCCTTAGCTGTGTGGCCTCTGTGCGGCCCCTGTGCAGCCCCGTCCCCTCACCCCACCTGGAAAAGGGGCGATTATCTCTGCCTCACAGGATCACCTTTGGGACTAGCTGAGCCGGGCACACAAGGGACTGTCACTCACAGCACAGGCAGAGCGGTGGCCCCTCAGCTGGAGCCCTGAAGTCTCGGTGCCCTGGGCCTGGAGCTGGGGCAGGGGACACTGGCCAGGCGGGTCTGCAGACCCCTGCAGGGAGAGGGACGACAGGAAGGGAGCGGGGAGCTGGCACCTGAAAGGCCTTTGGGCCGCGGGCCCTGCTCCAGCTGCAAGTCCAGAGCCCCTTGAAATTGAAGGGAATTGAGTTACCAGGGGCTGGAGAGGGCGGATGTGTGTCCAGTGCCAGTCAGTCATGATGCCTGGAAACCCTCAAGACTGGGACTGGAAAGACCCACATTCTGAGGAGCTGCCCCTTCCTCCTAAAACCTGCTGACAGGCCCTGCGTGCTCAGGCCCTCACAGAGGAGACCACCTCCCAGGAGGGCGTGGTCCTGGGGGAAGCTGATGCCACGGCCTCTGGGCGCCACCCCCATCCGGAAGAGCAGACGGTCAGCCTCTCGCCTGCCGGACTGGATGACCTCGCTGAGCTCTGCCTGCCTGGAGGGTCCTACACAAAGGCCCAAGGTGTTGCTGCCACACCTGGTAGGTGCCCGCAGCCACGGTCTTCTACGTGGGCTCTGCGTTGGGGACAGGGTCGCTGGAAAACCTGCCCTGCCACCCCGATCTGTGCCAGCACACTGGCCGAGGTACAGGAGCCCCTTCTTTTGCGGGGACTGGATGGCATGTGAAGTCCCTGCAGACACCGGCAACACCTGCTCTCCCTGGGCTGGGCACTCCCCTGGTAACACTCAGAAGGACCAGCACTGATGCCTGCACTGACTCATGGGGCACTGCCAACTTTCCTGGGGGAGACTGAGCTAGAGTTGGGTAGGGACATGCAGGTTTCCCATTGGTCACCCGGACTGACCATCCTGACCCAGGACAGGGCGGCTCCAAACCCGGGACCAACAGTGCACCTGGGACTGATGGCACAGGCTCCGTCTGGGCACTGCCTCACTCCCAGCTGTGAGTCGGGAGGTCTGTAAGTGCCCAGCCCCTGATTCACTCAGTTTAATTTTATCATCAGACAGTTGGCTTCATAATGAAATCCCGAATTGCTGTCTGTTCCTGTGCCCTGTGAGAGTGTGCACACGGGTTTGGGAGTTCGGGTGCCCAACTGATGTAAGAGCTAATTAGATGACAGAAGCAGCCCAGGCTCCCCACTAATGGGCTCCCCACTGATGGCTGCGGGGGGCCAGCTGCAAGGAAATGTGGTTACGTCGCCGCCGTCTGCCAGGAAATGGGTTGACTTCCCATTTTTTCTTTTCATTGTGTTATAGAGACTGTAATCTCATGATCCCCACGCTGACTAGGACCCTGGAGGCCCTGGGGGAGGGAGGAGGAGTTTTACTGCCCTGTAAACAATGGATAAATGAATCTGCATTGACCGAGTCACAGGATCAAGCCCTGGACACATGCATTTCCTCCTGTGATCCCTAATCGCCCCCCTTACCGGCCCCGTCGTCAGTGAGGGGAGGGAGACACCGAGACACTCACGTTGAGGAAGGCAGGCGCCTGGGAGACCGGCAGTTCTGAGTCTCAAGCCCAGCTCTTTTGACCAACTACCTACCTACCTTGTTTCCTTGATTCTGAGACACCTGTTGTCACCTCGTGTCTTAAATTGAGAGCGTCCCATGGTGAATGTGGCAGGAAAGAGAGGGCTGGAGTTTGATTGGCAGTGTCGTCTCCTAGTGCCCAGGCTGTGATTTAAAGGCATGTCAATGTGTTCTTGACCAAACCACTTCACTGCTGTGCCTCGGCTTCCTCATTGTCAGACGGGGTTGGAGCCCAACACTGTTGTAGGCTCTAAATGGGACAGTTCTATCTGTTAGCTGTTGCTGCGTAACAACTTACCACAAATTTACTGGCTTAAAACAACACACATTTGTGAGTTCCCAGGGACCAGGAGTCCAGCACGGCTTTACTGTGTCCTCAGCTCAGGGCTCCCAGGCTGAAGCCAAAGTGTCGGCAGGGCTGGAGTCTCACCTGGAGCTCAGGGCCCTGTCGCCGCTCATTCAGGGTGTCGGCAGAGTCCCTCCAGCATGTGAGTGGCTGTGCGTCACGCCCAGGAACAGCTCCTGCACGCCGGTTCCTGGGGCGCTGACTCCGGGGCCGTCCCCCCATGTGAGGGTCAACCCCGATCACTCCTGCTTCCCCCGCCCCCACGTGGCTACGGGGGTGCCCTCCAGGCACCTGGAGCTGTGGGGGTACTTTCTGGTGAAGACCTAGAGATCCCTTCTGCACTGGAGCTCAGGAATGAGCATTTCAGTCCACACCTTAGGTGACCTGTGCCCATGAAAGTCTTCAAATCGCTAATCGGACAGGAAAACCAGCCCCCAGCAGCCAACGTGGAAAGCCTCCCTAAAGTCCCGTCCACCCCTGGAAACATCCCAGGACCCACGTCTGCCACTCCCCAAGCACGTGGAGCTCCGCGTGCTTCCCCAGCCAGGCTTTCCACTCTCTGAGCCCCGCAGTGAGTGCCAGGGCAGGGGCTTCTACTTTCTGAAAAGTTCCTCGTGTGGGGATGAGAAACCCGCTCATTTCTTTCTTTGATTTAAGGACCTCAGCCCCATAACATCAAAGGATGTTTAGTTTGTTTAATTTGCTCTCTCATGTTTCTTCATTGGAAAAACCATGTCTGTTGGCTCTCAGCTTTTCACTCCAAATAATCCAAACCAACCCTTCCTCCAAAGGGACAAGCATCCTCGGGAAAGAGCAGCCCCCCTCCCAGTATCTGGCCGACGTGGACACCTCGGATGAAGACAGCACCTGGGCTCAGAGGGTGGCCTCCCACCATCCCAGGCGGAGAGCCCGGACTTCAGCTGAGAGCCAGGTAAGGCGCTGGGCGCGGAGCACCCCAGGGGCTCCTTTGAGTGGAATCTTTTTACCTTCACATCAGTTCATATCTGAGAAATTAAAGCTTTCAGTATTGTGCAGCTGTAAGATTGCACAAGCCTACTTAAGAGAGATATGCCGTGTCATCAAAATACACCTTTTTATTGATGTGAAATTCGCAGAAGAGAAAATTAACCATTTTAAAGCAAACAATTCAGTTGCATTTAGTGCGTTCACGGTGTGGTACAACCACCACCTGCATCAGTTCCCAAACATCTTCAAATTCCAAGGGAAAGCTTGTGCCCAATAGCAGTTACTCCCACCCGCTCCGCCCGCCCCCAGCTGCTCCCCGTCTCTGTGGCTTTGCCTGTGCTGCACGTTTCATAGAAACGGGCTCATCCAGCACGGGACCTCTTGTGTCTGGCTTCTCTCACTTCAGCGCAATGTTTTTGAGGTTCATGCACCTGGTCGCAGGTATCAGTGCTTCCTCCCTTTTGATGAAAATACGTATTTTTATATTCTATCAATTATTGTGTCTTTTACAAGGAGAGGAAATAATCTGTTATTTAGCAGGCTTTATATAGATTTTAAGAGAACTTAGAGTACTTAATACCTGTTAAATTAGAACCACTCACACTGTGGCCACTGATTTAGGAAGTAACTTGCCACGAGATTCCTTTGAGTACCCCGGGTTCCTGTCACTGAATTTAAACCATGATCCTGTCCACAGATGGTTGATTTAGATTTAGATTTGAGCAGGTACACTTTACAGAGGGGAGGAGGCAGTGACATTTTCTATGAGAACACCATGACCCCTGGGTCAGGACAGACTCAGCAGAGTCCCCGACAAGGCCTGATGCCTGGGGATGAAATCATGGGGGTGGGGCCACCTTGTAACAGATGAATCCAGGGGCATGAAGCAGAGAGCAGGTACGTGGGCCTGCTCTGGATGGAGGGTCCTGAGTCGTAGCTTCTCCAGGGTGGGTCCCACACACGTGTTCAGGAGCTGGGTTAGTGCCGGCCCAGCTTCCTCTGCACGCTGACGGGTTAGTGGGGAGAGGGGTGCGTGGAGCTTCCCTTCAGGGACCCGCAGGCCGAGCTCTGAGCTGCCAGGTGCAGAGACTGACCGAACATCGAGCATCTTCAGAAAACAAAGGTCTAGAAACAGACTGGGGAGAGGAGGAGGGGGCGGGGGCAGGGTGGTTGCTGCAGTTCAAGGCGCAGACTCGGGACTGCTGAGGGCTGTCTGCAGGGAGCTGGGCCTCCCCGGGGCCCTCACCCCTCCGTGCCCTCAGAGCACCCAGGAGCAGGGGCCTTGTCCACAGGCTGCAAGCTGCTCTCGGGGCCTCCGGCTAAATCGTGGTGCTGCCCGGGGTGTCGGGTAACGAGTTGGGCTGCCCAGCGGGCGGGAGGGCCTCCGCTGACCCTCCGCCACCGTCAGCACCCCTTCCCCTCTCTTCCCCCAGCAGCAGCAGGTCTCCAGGGGGCTGACTCTTCCCGGGCTTGGGCGGCGGGGCAGCAGCGTCTCCTCAGCCTGCGCTGACATGGAACAGGTTAGAGGCTTTCCAACTGTCCCCTCATGGCTGAGCCCCGGGCAGCCATCTGCCCACAGGCGCACCTGCTGCCCCTGTGGAAGGGCTCCTTCTTTCTGTGGGGTTTCGGTGAATCAGTGTCAGGGTTTGGGGCTCTAAAACTGATTGGCCTACACGTCAGCAGGGCAGAAACACAGAGCTTTTAAACTGCGTCTCTCCCTCCCTAGAGTCAGTGCCCGCAGGCCCGCGGCCTCTCTTTGCTATAACGTCCCCTGGAAGCATCCCACAACCCTGGGGCTGGAAGGTCCTCCGGCTCCCACCTCCATCTCTGAAAGAAGCCGCTGACCCTCTGCCCTGAACACAGCAGGGCGTGAAAAGCCCTGAGTGGGCCTGTGGGGAAGAGCCCTCTCTCCCCCATGTGACCCAGGGCAGCCCACCCTTCCTGGAGCTCAGACCCCTTTTAAGGGGAAACGCTGATGCCAGAATGGCCTTTGATTCAGACCAAGGAGTGACTGGTCCCTGGGAAGGCTAGGGGATGATGGTGGGGGGCCAGTGTTGTCAGGACAGAGACCACCCCCCAGGACAGAGACCTCCCCAGGATAGAGACCCCCCCAGGACAGAGACCCCCCCCAGGACAGAGACCGCCCCCCAGGACAGAGACCTCCATGTGTAGCGGAATCAAAACTGGAGAGGGGGTACCAGACCCCTAGCCAGAAAACACTGGGTTGAAGACTAGATTCAAATTGTCTATTTTCAGCAAGTTTTTAATTTAGCAACTTGAGTGATTTCAGGAAAACATGTCCTGGTGTCCAGCCCTGCTGATGAGCAATCATCCCTTAGGCCTCCTTGAGTTATTGCCTGTTTCACGCTTGTGAAAGACTGCCTCCAAACGCAGCAGCGCCTGTGGGCCTCAGCGAAGGCTCAGGGCTGACTGTTCTCGGGGCCCCTGATGGGCCAAGGCGGTCCTGGGAGGCAGCCCCCAGAAGCTGCCCACGCCCTCGGAGCCGCACTTCCCAACCCAGGACTCACGGGCATGCCTGTGGGGGCCGAGAGTTCTCGACATTAATGTTTTATTGGGGTTAAACAGTCCTCCTGTGACCCGTTGCCTGTCTCTGTGTTTGTGTCGGTGGTTAGAACTTTCTGGGTGAGGCATTTTCAGCAGACTTTCTGTAAATAACCGCTCACGCTAGGAGCAGGCCAAAGACGGCACAGCATGCGGACGAAGGACGGAGGCCCCCACGGGGCTAAGATCAAGGAGGCGCAGGAAACGGGGCCCTGGCACGTGCCCCGCCCCGCCAAGTGGTGAGTGGTGAGCCCTGGGTTCCCGAGAGCCGACCCCAGGCTGCTAGACACTGACTCAGTTTCCCCACAGAAGCCTCACCGGTGCCAAATTGTGGTGGTTCATTTTCCTTCACGGTCTGGGTCTGTAACTGTGTTTATAAATCGTAAATTTTTATTTTGCTGCAAACGAGTTGAAACCACCAGGGGTTCATTCTGAGTTTCCGTCAGGCGTGTCCGGCTCGCGTGGTGATTGACCTCCACACGGAGCTCACCGGAGGCCAACACGAGAGGGCAGAACCCCGCTTTGTGGAGATGCTTCTGGGTGCCTGAGAAGCAGGTCTTCCCTAGGGGTGTCTGAAAGGGGGCCCTGGCCCTGGCTAGCAGATGCAAAAGCAGGATTGTGTTGTCTATATCACATCCGTGCCATCCTGCAGGCCAGCGGCCGGGGCCTTGCTCAGGGAGCAGCGCGGCCCTGGAGCAGGGCCGTCTCCAGGGCTCCGTGCTGCCCCAGCCCCTCCTCCATCAGGACGAGAACTTCCCGAGTTCTCATCCTGGGTGCTTTTCTTTCTCTTCCGCTCTGGAGGCGACATGTCACTGTGACAGTGTCGGCCCTGGTTGGGTCGGCTCTTACTCTCCGGGTCTGGAGTGGCGGCCACGTGTTCGTGCACACTGCGCTCCCTGGGGACGCAAAGGCTGAGCACTTACCCACCTGCAGCCCCCGCCGGGTATGGATCGCTGCCTCTCAGAGGCCGAGTGAGATTAGAGCTGGTCTCAATTAACAGCGGCCGCTCGAGAGGAGGGCTGGGGGCCGCTCCCACCCGAAACCCTCATGACAGAGTTTCTCAGCTTATGTCCTTCGGGTAGATCTGCCCACTCCAAGCCCTCGGTGCCGTGAAGATCAAACTAATTACCTACCGATCAATGCGGAAGCGTCTTCCCCCCACCGGTGCCTCTCCCTCTTTTAAAACAAGGTGAGCCTCACACGAAATAATGGCGGGGAAGATGCATCCACCGGGCTTGGAAGAAAACTGCAGAATTGATTTTCTCGTGTCCCGGCCTGGGAGTTAATAGCCCCCGGTGACACAAGAGCCCAGTGACTCAAGGGATGAAGAAGTCGTGCTTTTTGTCGCTTTAGGTCGTTACCTCACGGCCTCCAGGCCCACAGTGACGCAGGGCCCTGGACTTTTCAATCCATCGACCTGGTCTGAGCAATTCACGCCTCCCTGTGCTCATCAGGATGGGCAGTGACACATCACAGGCCTTCCGGATTCTGCTTCCTTGTCTCACCAAAAGTGTCACCTGTCCTGCTTTATTCATCACCCCGGACCCCCCACCCCGCTTCTGGTACCACTCCCAGCTCTTGCTTGGTGTTCCAGAACCCCTGCTGTCAGGAAATGGGCTTCACAGGCCACAGCGTGGATGGCGGCCTTAGCTTTCCTTCCGCCGCCTGGGAGTCTGGTGCATCCAAAGTGGTGGGAAGGGCTCTGTCCTCCGGCCACTGATTCCCCCTCCCTCTGCCGGAGATCTTTGAGCTGAATATGCACATGCCGGTCGTGGAACACCTGCTGACCCGTCCGGAGGACACAGTCCTGCCTCCCTCGGCCAAGTGACTGCCGGCGGCCAAGCAGGCCCCCAGTGAGCGAGGAGAAAGGCCTGAAGCCCCTTTGTTAAGGGAGGTCGAGGCACCAATAGGGGGCTTGTGTGGGGCTCAGAGAGCTGGGCAGATTTCCACCGTCCAGCTGAAGGGGCTTGTCCGCCCCATCCAGGCCCCTGCCATCCACAGTGCCTGGAGCCTGGGCATCTGTGGGCCCAGCAAAAGGTACAAGAGAACTCAGAGTGGATGCAGGAGCAGCTGTAAGGAGAAAGGGGCGGGGAACTCACAGCAGTGAAGAAGGGGGACACCTGTCTGGGTCCTGCAGCCTCCAGGGCCAGGCCATCAGAGCGGGTGGGGTCTCCCTCCCCACCCTGTGTGCGAAGGCGTACTCACCACACCGGGGCCATCTTTCAGGGAGTAAAGAGAACAGATCCCTTGGCCCCTAATGCATGTGCACGTGTGCATCTGAGAGATGGACAGACAGACAGTAGGGTGCTGTGAGGGTGGGGGTGGCGTTGCTCAGCCCTGGGCCCAGCCCCAGGTCTGCCGGAGCCGCAGTCCCCGTCCAGCACCTGGTCCCCTCCCCACAGCACCCAAAGTAAGCAGCTGCCCACCTCTCTTGGGACCAGGGCTCTGGAGATCAGCTCTGGGTGTAGTTAGCACTGGGGTGAGTGGTGGGAGCCGCAGGCGCCCCCCCCACCGGCCACCTTGACCCGCAGGAGGCGCCCTTCCCTAACACCCTCTGTGGAGCTGCAGGGCTGGGCTAACCCTGCACCACAGTTCCAGCCCCCAGGTTTTAGACGAGGAAACTGAGGCCCAGGCTCTCCTGAGAGGGACTCCAGAGCCCATCGTTCGCAGGGCACACACACTGGACGCACGGACAGGTCTGGGGAGAGGCACTCCGCGCCTCAGGACGCTCTCGGGACAGGCCTGCTCACCTGAGTCTGTGTCAGGTGTCCCCCACGCAGGACCTGTGACCCCGCAGGACCCCAGGACTCCTCCCCAGCCTCCCAGCCCTCAGGCTGCCCCCACCCCCTGCTGGATGCTCACCCAGATCCTGCCAGTGAGCCTCCCTCCCCTCCATAGCATCCAGGGCAACCAACACCCCAGTTTGCGAGGGACCAAGGGGCACCCCACTGAATCCCGTTGTGCTGCCACCTGCCCACACGTTCATACGTGCTTGTACGCATGCGTGTGTGTCGGGCACACATCTGTGTGCGTGTCTATGCATGTGGATTCCTTACTTGTGAGGCAGAAAGAGCACCTGCTTCTAACCATGGTGTGCAGCCTCCACCCCACACCCCGACCAGCAGCCCTGCGCCCCTCCTTGGTGGCTTCAGCCCCGCCTCCCACGGAATTCTGCAGTTTCTCAATCTCATTTACTCTGGGAGAAGGTTTTATTCCCATCAGAACCGATGGAATCTACCCTCCGAACGTCATAGAGGTTCTCTTCACCCGTTCTGGCCTCTACGGAGATTTGATTTTTGAGCTTCGTCAGAAAATTGGGATCTGGTGGAAAAGCGTCCCAGTAAACATGCCGGCCCCGCCCCCGCCGGCTGCTCCAGCCGGACCTCAGCATTCGCTCCGTGAGGCCGGTGGGTCTGTCTTAACAGGTTCCATTTACAGAGAAAATTAAATGATGAGAACACTGCTTTCTGCTTGCCTGGGGCGTGCCGGGGCCGAGGGGGGATGGAAGCCGGCCCGACGGGCACCGTGGGTGTAACATCGTGGTGGAGAAGCAGCCCGCCTTCCATCGGCAGCCCAGCAGGTGCCTCACTCCCCAGAGGAAGGGACAAAGAGGAGGCTCTGAAATTCTCGTGGTGCTGGTCCGGGAGGGGCCCTCACCTCGCACTCTGAAGTCCGCTTTGCGGACCAGAGGAGAGGCAGCCAGTGAGTGACCAGCCCCCTCGCTCCTGCCGCCGCCCCTCAGAGCTCCCTCTGCCTGTTACGCTGAGAACAGGCTGCGGAAAGAAGGAGGCCAGCTAGGAGGCTGGGAGGTTGTCCAGACAGGAGGCGGAAGCAGAACCAACAGGGCAGCGGGGTGATGGGGTGGACCTCGCATCGCTGTGGAAGGCAGAGCCAGCGGGCGTTCAGGACGCGAGAAAGAGGAGTCCGACGACGCCAAGACTTCCGGCCTGAGCGAACTCTGAAGGATGGAACTGGCTTTAACTTTTCAGCCTCGTTATCTACTGTCATGTTATTTTGGCTGTAAAAGGCAATTGGGATAATGTTGCCATTTTTCTGTTTTTATCGCCTAATGCTGGTCACTTTTTGAAACCAGCACTTCCACTTAGAGCCCACGTCCACAGGCAGACGAAACACACAGTGCTCAGTGAGCCGCTGGCTGGAGTGCAGGAAGGGGTGGCCGCCGGGGCTTCCCACAGCCCAGGCCCTGCTTACTGAGTGACAGCCGGCTAGGAACCAGGGCGCTGAGCATCCTTCCCAACGTGTCGAGTAAGGGTCAGAGCTGGAATAAACGAAGGACCCCCAGCCCAGAGCAGGTTACTTTTAACCTGTTGGGTCCTTTTTCTCTGGCCCCTGTTCATGCACCAACTCCAGAGTTACAATAAAGACGTGCAAAATTATGACCAAAAAATACAACCCCGAAAACCAGTTTCAAGCAGCAGAGACCGAGCTAGAGTCTGGATAAGAGGTCTGCCAGAGGCGAACACTGTTTAGCTCTGAGTGTCTTTCCAGCCAAGGCAAATAAATAGACATTCTGAGATGTATAAGTCTTGTCCAAGTTCACCTGGGGTGACAACTTCCCTGACTCGAGACTCAAGGAGGGGTGTGTCAGGAAGGACGTCACTCACTGTGTCACGGAAAACATCACTATGACGTCCCCACAGTGTTGTCTGCAGTTTCCCAAGCATCACAGATACACGGTGGGCACTTGTCAGTCAGCTCCGGGCCGGCATCTGGGGGGGTGATTCCCAAGGCACAGCCTACATGAGGCTCATGGGAGAGACTGGGCACAGAGCCTGGCACACGTGGACATGACTGCCCTCGTCCTTATGCAAGTTCAGGACATACCCCAGAGCCCTTGGGTGGTGCTGGGGCCACGCAGCCTTGGGGTACTTCAGTCTTGACACAGGGGAGCAGGGAGAACCCAGAGAACAGACGTGTCAGCACTCTGCAGCCCCAGCTGGCAGGATGAAAACAGAGTGAGGTCTTAGTTTGCTACAGTCAGGCTGCTGAACCCTAAGAGATGGCTTGAGAACCCAATTTGGGGGCAGAGGGGGGAATTTTCCCCCAGTGGTGAGAGTGTCCAATGTTTTGTTCAAAAATGGTACATCTCAGCCTGGGTGCCGTCAGGATCACAGGGAGTGCCTCACCCGACGGAGCCTGGGTCAGGAGACTGGGGCAGGCCGCATGGGCACCTGGCACGGGGGACGGATGACCCCGCGGCTCCAGCCGGACCCCGAGGTGTGCTCAGGGCCAGGATGCTTCCTGGAGGCGAGGTCTTCCAGATGACCGACTGAGGGTCCCCGGCTTGTCCATTCCAGAGTCCATTTGGCAACGAGCCCACAGACTCCGACATGGAAGAGGTGGCCCTGAAGAGGAAGCTGGAGGAGATGACCAGCCACGTCAGTGACCAGGGGGCCTCGTCCACAGAGGAGGAGGAGGGGAGCAAGGGTGACGCGGTGGGGCTGGACAGGGCCCCCATCGAGGGCCTCCCTGGGGCCACCCCGGAGGTGAGGCTACCTGAGCGGTGTTGGCAGGACATGGTAGGGCCAGGGATCAACAGTTTGTAACTAAGCCACTGGCCGGGCTGCAGCCGCTGGTGGGCACCAAGGGCTCTGGACAAGTGCCCGGCCCCTGACTGACCAGCTCCTGGAGTTAAGAGAAAAGAGCATTCTCAGGATGGGAGTGTGCTGGGGAGAGCCCTGCCGTCTCTCTGCTGCAGGTCACACTCAGGATTCTCTTTCCTAGGTCAGCACGGCTGCAGGCCAAGCGCCCGGATGTGAAAAGGACCCCCGGGGCCCTCAGGACCCCATGCAGCCCAACAGGACCACAGACGAGGAGCTGTCGGAGCTGGAGGACAGAGTGGCAGTCACGGCCTCCGAGGTGCAGCGGACTGAAAGCGAGGTAGCCCCAGTGTCCCCAAGGGCAGGTGGCTCCCCCAGGTAGATAGTGGGGGGACCTGAAGGCCTGGCAACAGTGGACGGTCCCCCAGAGGGCTCACACCAGGGAGCCCGCCCCGTCAGCTCCAGAACGGGAGCCTGGGGGTGTCTGTGGGAGTCACACTCCTAGCCCCTCCCCGCACTCCCAGTCCTGTTCCAATTTAAGCTGGTGAGGGGCAGGCAGCGTTTTCAGCCAAGGAAGGAAGGTGCTGACACAGGCCCTCCCTGTCCCGGGAGGAGGGTCCTCCAGAAGCAGGCTGAGATGTGAGGACGGCCCCAGGGCTCAGGACCAGACTCTGACCGACAGCCATCCTGTGAGCCTGAGCTTGGGTCCGGAGCTTGGGTTAGGCTGAGGGGTGTGTCAGTGGTGTAGAGGTCAAAGGGCAGAGCTGGCACCTCCCAGGGACAGCCAAAGTGACTGGGCTCTTCTCCGCCCTCCCTGAGGACCCCAGAGAAGAGGAGGTCTGCCCCTCAGGGCACGCTGCGGGAGGACCGGCACCCGCCACACCTGTTCCCACCTCTGTTCTCTTCAGCGAGGGCCCGTCTGTCCCTGAGGAGGGAGGGGCTCGTTGCCGGGCCTTGCGTGTTAATGGAAGCAAGCCAGCCTGAGAGCTTGGTGCTCATTCATTCCTTCTCGCTGGGCTAACAGTTCTCAGTGCCCCGAATATGGCACACATTGTGCAGGGCACGAAAGGTGCAGCTGTGAACGTCCTAGACCGAGCCCCACACTTAGTGGGGGGAGACAGAGAACAAGTCAGCGACCAAGAAAATCATCCGGTTTATGAAGAGAGCTCTGAAGACAACAAGGGAGGGTAGCGCCATGGAGCACTCCGATGCTCAGTGGTCAGGGAGGGATATTAAGAGCGAAGGCAGCTCGTGCAAAGGCCCTGAGGTGGTGTCAGACTTGGCAAGTTCAGGAATCATCAGTGAAACCCTAATACTGGAGCAAAGGGGGTGGGAGGGAGAGTGTGGGTGGCAGGTCCAAGAAAAGGCAGACTCCAGAGAGACCTGAGGACTGCAGAGGATTTCAGATCCCATGGAGGGATCCGAATGGATCTGAATGGGGCCTGGTTCGTTTCCAGAAGCTTCCTCCTCCAACTCTTCCCCAGTCCTGACCCCTCCTTCCATCCCTCGTGGATGAGACTCCAGGAAATTTATGGAGCCCCCTCTCCTCTTGTCTTGTGGGGAGACCTGCAAGGAACACCCAGCCCCTCCCCAGTGACCATGGAAGATGAACAAAAACAGGGTCCCCAGCACATGCACCTGGTCGGGACACCCACCTTAGGAGGAAACATTGATGAATCCAGGGAGCTGCTCTACCTGTTCTGTGACGTTGAGCTGGGACATCCAAATGACGTCTGTCTGTCTGTTGTTCCCCCAGGTTTCGGATATTGAGTCCAGGATTGCAGCCTTGCGGGCTGCGGGGCTCACGCTGAGGCCCTCAGGGAAGCCGCGGAGGAAGTCCAACCTCCCGGTGAGTGGAGGGGCCGCGGGGCCTGCGGGTTGTGCCTGGAGCCCCGGCGCCGACAGCCCCGGGCTGGCCGCCCCCTCCCCCCTCAGCTGCCGGCCTCGGTTTCCTGCTGTCGATTGCCAGTTCTTCATTCGTTCCTGTCATTTCTACCTGAAAACAGTACTTTTGGGGGGCTCTCAGCTCCTGCATGAGAACTGGAAGCACACCCACATTCACACACGTGGGTGCGCCAAGTCCAGGAGAAGCAAGCTGAACGACACCTCGTGTTGGTGGGCTTAATAAAGCGCCATTTCAAGGCGGGTGTGACAAGGGTGGAAGGATGGGGAGGCGTCGCGGACAGTGTATCGGGACGGAGTGTCAGGGGGCCTGCCACGGCGGAAACCTGAGACCAACAGCCTTCTCCCCGTTCAAGTCGGGAATTGCCAGACAAATAAATCACAGTGCGAGGAAATCTAGCAGAAGACGGATAGTCCTAGAGGAGCCGCAGACATGGCTGCCGGGGGAAACACAAGACACCCAGTCCAGCCTGAATTTCAGGTCAACAGCCAGTCCTTTCACTTTCTAGTAGACATGTACCCCGTGCAACGCCAGGGACACACTCACACTGAAGAGTGCCCTCGCTGCTGGCCTGAAACTTAGAGCCAACTGGGCCTCCCTTTTCACTTGTATTTTAAGTGGCTGAACCCAGCAGCCCTCACGGCGGAGTGCAGGAGAGGGGTGCTGGGTGGGCTGGCGCCGGCCCAGCGGCCCGCACTGAGCATCAGAGAGAACGGCCGTGGCTCCCTCCTGCTGGCCCGCCGCGTGGCTGGAGCTCCGATGAGCAGTAGTAACACTCAGGCTTCTCCCTCGTCCTCCAGATACTTCTTCCCCGGCTTGTGGGGCAATCTGGCCAGAGTCCTAAGGAGCCAAACGCAGACCCTTCAGATGAGGCCGAGGTACGTGTTACTCCATCCAAGCCCAAAAGGCTGGGAAAGGGTGAAAGACTGGCCTGGCGTTTCCAGAAGCCTGGCGAGTCCACGGGTGGTGGAGCTGAGACGTATGGACTTTAAGCAGCCGGCAAGTCTCACGGGTCGGCGTCCACAGAGGTGCACAGGGAGGTGAGAATTGGTGTAGGATGTTCATTGGGGAAAATCCAAGAAAGCTCAGATGGGGGACGGCGGGGAGGAGGCAGGCAGACCTCACACAGGGTAACTGGCTCAGGGTAACACAGAGCCCTGGAGAGGAGACCGTGCATGTCACACCAGAGTCGTCCTGTGCAGTGGCCACCAAGCATGGGTGATGACCGTTCCCGTGCTCTGTGCCCACCCCCCGGCAGGGGCACAGCGGGCTCCGGGCCGGGGAACTGGCCTCCTCTGGGAGATGCGGGTCCTGGCTGTGGGGGTGCAGCACCGGGCCAGTGTGCACAAAACAGCACAGGGGTGTCGGGTGTGGACGGCACCCCCACAGCCCCGGACCAAGGATCCTGCGGTGGAAGGGTTAACAGAAGCAGAGCAAGGGGGGGAAGAGCTGCCCGGGAGAGGGCGGGGTCTCCTGGCCTTGGGCGTATGGCTGGGGGAGGGGTGCCTGGGAAAGCGTGGCGGCCACTCCAGCTCCTGCCTGCTGCCAGATGCTCCTGTAAGCTCCAAGGACATCTCACTTCTGCTTCTCATAACAACACCAGGAAGCTAAATACAGTTTTAAATACAGTTAGAAACTGTATTTTTTCCCACCCTTCCATTTAATGTTTACGCCCCAGGTGAGCTGGCGCTGCTAGGACCCCTTCTGTACTGAGGAGGAAACTGAAGCTCAGGGAGGTAGACCCACTTGATGGAGACCACGCAGACCACAAGTGAAGAGGGACCCTTACCCTGACCCCCACCCTCTTCTCAGGGCCATGGTGCACCCTGACTTGTCCCAGGGAGCCCAGCCCTCAAGGCTTCTGCAGCCAACCTCCAGGGACAGCCCACAAAACAAGCCAGGCAGAATCACTGGGCGGGTGAGGGCAAGACTTCTAGAGGAATCGGGCCATTTTGCTCTCTCTTCCTCCCTGAGGAGGCAAAACAGAGGAAAAGCTGGGCCATTTTAGACAGGCAGGTAATTAACAAGTGAGGGAGAGGGAAGGGAAGGTGTGGAGCCCAGCAGCCGTGGGGCGCTGGGAGTGCATTAGGTACAATTAATCTTCCAATATCCCTGTAAAGGGGACACTGGCCCATTTTCCAGATGAGGAGACTGAGTTCAGAGAGAACATGTAAACCGCCCCATCACAGCGGTTACGGGGTAGTGACAGGATCCGAGCCCAGGTCTGTGGACTGGGATTTGTCTTTTTCTACTGCACCCACCCAAAGGTGGCAGTTCTCCAAAAGCTGAGCACCTCTTTATATTCTGGCATTTGGTGCTTAATTTATTGATAATGCGCATTTTAATATTGTTAAAAATTCAAATATGGCTAGAGAACAGAAGACGGCTGACCTGATGAATCAGAATCTGGGAGGATCAGGAGAAATCCAAACTTAGCCCCTGGTGCTCCCAACAATGACAACAATGCGGTGACGCGCAGAGACCTTTCTTCCAGGTGATGGGTGTGCCCTGTCTGGTGAGAAGGAAGCTCAGTAATCACCCCAAAAGTCAAGGTAAGAGTCGCCTGCTTCCCTCGTCCCTCGGGCCTGAGAGATGAGCTCAGGGGCATGAACGTGGCCAACAGGGCCCCCGTATTTCTCCGCAACCCGTGGGACCCAGCATCTCATGCCCCCGATGCTCGAAGGTCACGCCAGCGCCACGCCAGCCACCCTCAAGGACAGCTGCAGCGACTTGGTGTCTGGAGACATGAAAGGTGCAGCTCTAAGCTCATAAAGGTGGTGGTGGTGGCCTCCGTGCCCTGCGATGTGAACCATCCTGATACGACGCACAGCCCCCAGTCTTGCTGTGCAGGGCGCAGGGCATAATGAGCCTTCCCTGATGTCTTGGTGGTGACAAGGACACCAGCTCCATCCTGGATGAACGGCCCACAGTGCGGGGCCGGGCTGTGGGGACCTTGTGTTCTGGCCCACCACTCACCCCGCAGGCCGACCACAGGTCGTGGGGAGGCAGCCCCTTCCCCGGCCCCGGGCCCAGTGCCCCCTCTGCTGAGCAAGTCCAGCCCTCACACCGTTGTGGTGCCTCCTGTCACCCCAGGTCTGAGCTGTTCCCTGGCCACCACATCCCTGGTCCTGACAGGGGGTTCTTTCCATGTCCCTCGTCTGCTTCCAAACAATCCTGGGCTCCCAGCTGCCTGCAGACTGAAGTGGGGTTGCTTCACCCAGTTGCACCTTTCCCTTCCGTGGTCCCCTGGAAGCCACCCTGCCTGCCATCTGCCTGCCGCGGAGACCCTTTCCCTCCCTCGCAGCGATAGCACACACTCCTCCAGCGGACGTGGTTTCTTGAAAGGGGATCTATTTGCTTTCATGCCCCTTTTAAAATTACTTAGGCAGCGAAGACACTTCTTTGGGGTAAGTTTGTGATTAATAAGAAACCCCCCTTCTGTTTTCCCCAAAGACAAACGTGATGACTTCGATCGGAAATCCGTGTACCACGGGTCCCTGACACAGAGGAACCCCAACAGCAGGAAGGGAGTCTCCAACCAGAGCTTTGCCGTAAGGTTTCCTCTGTTTACTGAGGCAGCTTTAAAATCCTGTGACCTGTCCGGGTGACATACCGGTATTTAGTCTTCAGAGTAGAGCAGTGGGATAAACTCACAAGATAAGGGAAATCAGCAAGAGATTTAAAGGGACATCGAAAATATTTCTTAAAGGTACCAGAGTGTTCCAGTAATGGGGTCTGCTCACCCTGGGTAGGTCTCAGCGTGGGGAGGGGACAGCCCATGAGGGAGGAGGACCCTTGGGGAGGGGACAGCCCATGAGGCAGTGAGGACACTCAGGGAGGGGACAGCCCATGAGGGAGGACACTCGGGGAGGGGACAGCCCATGAGGCAGTGAGGATTCTGCATAGCCCCACCGGCCCGCCCAGTTGTCAAGGTCATTCAGCTGAACCACGTGTGCAGGTGCCGGGTCAAAGCTGTTCCCTGACTTCCACGGGAAAGGGCTCTCTGCGAAGGACCTTAAGGTTTCTCCTGAAGCCCAGGGCATATCAGGCCAGGCCGGAAGGAGTCATGGCCTTGATTCCTACAGAGGGCTTCTTGCAGACCCTTTTCAGACACCACGGTCCCTGGTGTTTTCCGCCACACAGGAGTCTGGGGAAAGCACCAACTCTTCCAAAGCGAGTGCCCCTGCCTGGAGCCCCTGCAGCACTTCACCAGCTCAAACAGCTGACCCCTAGGGGCCACCAAGTGATGCCCACATGCCAGCAATGGGCGTGAGGACTCGGTGGCCCAGTCACCCTGGATCCCCACAGCGGTGCACAGCCACATCCCACCCGCTGGCTGCAGCTCCCCAGCAGTAACTCTGACTTCAGACCAGTTACGAGAGGCTGAGCCCTTGGCTCGGCTGTCCAGGAGGGCTGTGTGACTGCTCTGTTCTTCCCACTAACTCCGCTTTTAAACGGGATTTCAAAGTCTCTCACAGTAGAGGGATTGTTCAGATTGTGTGCGAGCCTTGTGCTGGTGGACAGGGAGGTGGGGCACACATATCCAATGAGGTCGGGCCACCCCAGACGAGGGGAAACGTGTGTGAGTGGAAATGACAAAGTCCAAGACCCCCTGTCAGGCCACACCTGCGCCCAGAGAAGGCCACCTGGACCGAAGCCAGAGCGTGGCCATCCCCGGGGAGGACTGCTGGCAATTGATAAGGAATTGCCAGCTGGGACTTGAAAATCGATATGCTTTCCAACTGGAATACAGCTTCCTGTATTTCAGAGCTCTAAACTGCCAGATGCTTTCCGTCTGTGCACCCCATGTGATGAGGGCTAGTGTCACTGACCCAGATTCACAGCTGGGGAAACAGAGGCAGAGCACGGCTGAGTAAAATAACCCACAGAGGACTGACTGATGCCTTCGCCAGCACGTCCGTGTGTGTGTGTGCACGCATGTGCATACTCCCACGTGTGTGTCCGTGCAAGTGCTCATGTATCTGTGCCTGTCTGGGTGCATGCCCATGTGTTTTTATGTACACACTCAGGTACCTAAGTTTGTGTCTACCTGTGTGCACACCCATGTGTTTATATGTTCCTCTGCACGTGTGCACCCGTGTATGTCTGTGTCTGTGTGCACCTGTGTGTGCCTGTGTCTGTGTGCACCTGCGTGTGTCCGTGTGTCTGTGTGCACCTGTGTGTGCCTGTGCACACTGATGTGGCCACGTGTGTTTGTGCTTCACAGAAACCTGTGATGACCCACCAGCCCTGAAAGGAGAGGTCCGTCTGAACAGGACAGAGCGACAGAGCGGCCCCCGTCCTTCCTTCCCTCCACCTCGGCCCTCATGCCCTCCAATCACCCTGTGCACGGCCCAGTGGGGGGACAAGAAGACACCCTGCCCACGATGCTGGGAGCTGACAGTGGTTCTCAAACCATCAGCTCTTCACCCACGTCCACAGACGACCTCCAAGCCCCTCCTGCCGGCCTGCTCTAATCTGTGAGAAACAGCTCAGCTGATATGTCTTCCCTTTAGGGCAAAACAGTTGAAACTTTTTGAAGGACACAGAGCTCTTTTTCAGTGTGACCTCCGCCCCTTTCACTGCTGGCTTGCTTCTGTTGTGCTTGTGACTAGAACGGGAAGGGCGGACCCGCACCAGCCACCTGCAGGTCCCCGTCTTCCTTGGAGCGTGTGCAGGTGTGTGTGCTTCTGTGGGAGTGCTGCGGGGTGTCAGGACAAGTGACTGGGCTCGTGACCAGCTGAGTAAGAGGGAGGGCTAGACCCCCACCCCACCACGCACCCCGTCTGCCGGCTCACCTGCGGCGCACAGGCCAGGAGAACTAAGCTGTAGCCGAGGGCAGAGTGGGCCAGTGGCAGCGGGTGAGCATTTGACCGAAGCCCAGACGCAGGGGCAGAGGACCTGCTGGGAGGCAGCTGACGAGCTCCGGACGGGCAGGCCGAGGCCCAGGGTCCAGCCCTCCTGCAGTGGAGTCCAGTAGAACAAGGACCGGGGCCCATGAGTGATGCCCGCCGGCCACCTGTCATCTGTCTGTGGACGAGCTCCGGGACCCCCTCCACCTCGGACAGCCTGGGACTCGGGTTACGTCTGAGTGTCGTGTGGCTTGTCCAGCTTTAAGGGGAGCCCGCCGGGACCCTCACAGCTGCGTTGAGCGTAGTCAGCACGTCTCCCTCTCCCTGAGCGTGGCTGTCTGTTCCACAGGGCCCAGTGCATTTAGTCCTCGGAACAGCCCATTTTGCAGAGGAGAGAACAGAGTGTGAGGTGGCCTCCCCTGGAGCTGGAAGCCACGTTGTGATCCTCTGCTGCTTCCCCAAGTGACTTTGCGTCTGCTTTAGCTTTTCTCTCTCAAGTGGGGTGTTGTTTGTGTTCAGATGAAATAGTAACTAAAAGAAAGGGAATAAATGATGCCTAAGAACCCTCCATACCACTTTCTTCCGACCTGGCAGAGGACACAGCTCCACCCATGGTTCAAGTTCAAGCATGGGTTCAAGTTCACACGCACCCAAACTCAAGAGGCCAGTGATGCCCCGATGAAACACTGATCGGCCAAAGCGGGAGCAAAAGCCCGTGGCCACCCCCCCCCCCCCCCGCCCTGAGCCCCTGCCCGTGGCCCCTCCCCCGCCCTGAGCCCAAGACCCAGTTCAGGAGGGAGTGGGAGGGGCTCCCTGGGCTCCCGGCGCCGGTCAGACCCACCCCGGGGGGGCTCCATCTACCAAAGCAGAGGGTCACCCAAGACGCCCCAGCCAGGCCTGCCATCCTGGGGCTCGGGGGGTCACGAGCAGTAAGACCCCCCACCTCACTTGCATTTGCCCCCCTGCTGCCGTCACGCGGCCTCCAGCTTCAGAGTGCCCTCAGTAACTCTTGGTCCTCTGCGGGGCGCCACCAGAGACCACGGGGGGCAGGGGGACACCGTTCCCCTTCTCTCAGCGGGGCGAGCTCTCTGCTCCATGCTGAGTGGGCGGAGAGGCTACAGGGACGCCACATGCCTATGTCACCCCCGCTGGTGGGCCCCCCAGTGCACAGCCACCACTGATGAAAATAATCAGTAAACAGTCTAGAATAGAAACAAAACAGTGTTTTATCTGAGCCAGACTGAGGACTATAGCCCAGAAAACAGCCTCTCAGGTAGCTCTGAGGAACTGCCCTGGAGAAGCAGGGTTTTCAGCACAGTTTTACGTCTCGTCCAAACAAAGAGCAGTGCACAAGACAGGGATACATCCCTTCAGGGTTTCAGAAGCACAGACAGATCAGCACGAACACAGCGAGCCGGTGTGGCCTCGGCACCTGGGGAGGGAGTCTTGTCATGAGAGGAGGACCAGCATTTGGCGTCCCAGGAAGGGAGGCATTTCATCTTTGATTTTAACAGGGACATTCCTTACTTCTGGTCAGTGCGCCCTTTTCCTTAATAATTAAAGCGGACGGACACTGTATGTTAAGGGGCCACAAACAGGTTCTAGTCAGCATCAAATTCAGGTGAACTCTAGAAGCCAGAATGACCCCCAGACCTCAATGTGTGACCGTTTCATTTATCAGCACCAACGCCACACGTGACCAAGGTGCTCTGCTGAAAGGGGAGGGGTCACTACACACACACTCACACGCACACATTCACTGACACACCACACACACACCACACACACTCATACACACACACACACACACACTCCCAGCCAGTGCCCAGGAAGCTGCCTCCAGCTCCTGCGGTCTCACAATGGCCTGCACAGACATCTGCAAGGAAAGGACACCTCCTCCCAAGACAGAACCCCCGCCCCGGCAGTGGTCCTCCACCATCACCACCCTCACTAACCCTGAGCCCCCCCGGGAATTCTGACGGACTCCGTCCCAGTGCCCTTAGGCTGCAGCCCCGGGTGGGAGCCGGGGGCCCTTCTGCCCCCCAACCCCATGCTCCTTCCACAACCTCCTCCACCAGCGCCCCCCCCCCCAACGCCAGATCTCCCAGGGAGCCCACCGACGGCAAAACCTTCATCACTGGGAATGGGCAGCCATGGGAGGGAGGAGACCCACATGTGACTGACCCTCGGAGGGCAACGGGCTGTGCTGGAACTTTCCCCAGAAGTCTGATGGAGGCAGGTGAAGGGCCATGGGGTCCCCTGGGCACGTGCGAGGGGAGCCACCTGTGAGGTCTCTTCCCCAGGACGGGCTCCTGAAGGTGACGCTCAGTGGCACTTGAATGACCCTCGATATAATCTTACGCAGAACAGGAATGAGTTAAGTTCTTAGGGCCAAGTTAAATGGTAGAATAGTGCACCGTTATTTAAAACGGCAGAAGCTACAACTTGAGGCCGTGACTGTTAAAAGAAAAGAATGAGATTCAAAACGCACGCGCCCGGGAACCTGCCCAGGAAACATGAGCAAAGCCCGCGAGAAGGACACGCGCTGGGAGAGCTGCCTGGCCGCTCTCACATACCTCGTGCTTCTGTTTTTCTGTTTTTCTGCATGTGCTCAATTCTTTTCAAATTATATGAATTGCTTTTCAAATACAAATAAGTCTGTTTATTATTTATTTTACAATAGAAACACATGTATTTGGTTTATAATCATAATAATGAACTTGTTTATTTTAAACCATCACTACGAAGCCTCTGCAAAAGCCTAAAAAAGTATTTTTAAGTGCTCGGTCGAAAGTGGTTTGCATGTAATGCCTGCAGCTATGAAAGACCACGCACGCATAGGTGCTTGGCCAGGTCTGGGAGGGCTTACAAGGATACACACGGTGGTGACAGCCTCAGGTGACTTGTCCCTTTACCTTTCCATTAGAAACGATGACTTAAAGGAGGGGGAGAGGTGGCCGCAGGGTCACCTCCATGTGTCACGAGGCTCCCGCGCTGCCTGGACCGGGGTGCCTGGCTCTGCAGCCTGCCCGAAGCGTGAAGAAGGGAGGCTAATGTGTTTTAAAACCACTCAGCCCAAATGAAATTACATAACCCAGGAAGGGACAAATCACTTCGCTGATGAGAATTAAAAAAAAAAAAAATAGAAGAAAGGAAAAAAAAAAATCTCTCCTGATGAAGCCTGGCGAGGGAGGCGGGCGGGGAGGGGTGGGTGGGCGTCGGGTAGGCTGCTTCCTCCCGGGACTATAAAGGGTGAGCCGCTCCCACCTGGGTCACGGCTCCGGCACCACAGCGCTGGCCAGCCTTGGCGGGAACCTCGGTGAGTAGCTCCCAGATGCTGGAGCGGGCGGGGGTCCCAGACACTCCTCCCTCCTCCTCTGTAAACCTTCCCTCACTGTCTGGGAATGGGTCGGTCCTAGTATCCAGGACCAGCCCTGGGAGGGAGACAGAGGGGCAGCCACCCCACCATTTGTGCATCTGAGGGCCACCCCTGTATGCCCGGGCCCCGTGCGCAAGGCTGTCCGTCGTGGAGACAGAAGGTGAAACTGTCTCAGGCGACTCTGCTGGGGACACAGACCAGGAATCCCAGCAGTGACAGCAAACCTCTAGCTCCCGGGAGGCAGGGCCTCGGGGGATCAGAGGCCGGGTGCGGTCAGTTTAGGGCTCTCCACCCGGCATGGGTCCGGCCCAGAGGGAGGAGGAGACAGCCCAGCCCATTTGGACCCACCTCTTTATCCTTCTGCTTTCATAGTGACGCCTCTGTTTCCTCCTCCTTGGGGTTGCCCTGCCACTGTGTGTGTGACACCCCAGCACATTTCTAAAAAAGGAGAGAGAGGTGGCCATTTTCAATCTCTCAGATGGAGAGCACTTTCCATGGGGCTCGGGGACAGGCTGGAAAGCCAGGGTCGGCAGAGACAACCTCCCTGAAACAGACAGGCTTCCTAAAGTGCCCGGGGTGGGGCCCCTACAGGAGGCGCCAGCCCCACGGGGTAGGGGCACCTGCCGCGTGGATCTGTAGGCAGGTCAGGGCCTCTGGCCAGCAGGGTGAGAAGTGAATTTGCTGGGTGCCTCTGCAGCCCACAGCGCTCTCTCCCACCACCTGCCCTAGGGCTGTCCTGCTGGCTGTCCTGGGGTCACAGGGAGGGTGAGTGCTCCTGGTAAGGCCGGGGGTGATGACCCTTCTCCAGCGGGCATGGAGCAGGACGGAACTGGGCCCCAGGGTCCCAGCCCCTGCCATGTCCGAGGTGAGGCTGCACCCCTCCACCTCTGCACACCCCTGGGCTCCCCCAGGCAGCTCCCCACACCTGCTCGCCTCCACCGCCCCCTCCCCCACTGAGGGCTGGGTGTGCAACACACACAGCAGTGCAGAGGCCCCCCACACTCCTGGTTCCCTAACACAGACAGACAGATGGAGGCAGCTCCAAGACAGGCCAGACCTCTCCACCCACAGCTCACACACCTCTGGGCTCCTTCTGATGACAGAGGGTCTGTGCAAACGTGACTGAGCCCGGCAGAGACTGACGCACACGTGGTCACCTTGTTTAAGGCTCGCTGTACCGAGGTGGGGACGGGGTCCCGGGGAGAGGGGGGTTCGCCGAGGGCCAGGTTTGCCTGCCACTTGTATGCTCACTCCCACCCAACCCAGAGCGGAGAAACCCGCAGCGGAGCACGGCCGTGTGCACACACATGCACGCACTTGCGTGGACACAGGTGCACACACTCACGCACACTCACATCCACTCTGCCGCACACACTCGCTCACATCAGCTGAGGCGCTCAGCTTTGTGCACACGCGTCCTCGTGTGAGCTTACCGCTGCTCCTGCCCCAGGATGCGCCTGCCCTCGCGGGATCCCACCTCCAGCGGGCCTCGGTGAGAAGGTAGGGGATGAAGGCGTTGCGGGCCTGGCTCCTGTGCCTGCTGCTGCTGGGCCTGGCCCTGCGGGGGGCGGCCAGCCGCGCCCACCAGCACTCCATGGAGATCCACAGTGAGTGCTCAGACCCTCAGCCTCCCTCGCCTGCCCCCACCACTCTACCCCCGGGTCATGAGCAGGTTCTGGCCACCTCCTGAGCTGGGGCACCATCCTCGCTAAGTCCCCCAGAGCTGGGGGCTTGGCCCTCTGATGGCCAGAGCTCTCCCCAAAGTGGCCCCAACACCTGCTCCCAAGTGCACTGGCCAGCACACCGTGGAGGTGGAGGGGTTCACTTCTCACCACCTGGGCAGCCTGGGGCTGAGCCCACTTTACCCATGAGAATGGGGGTGGGGGGCTGGAAAGGAAGGGAGAGTATGAATTCTCATTTCCCAATGTCACCCCAGCATCCAGAAATGGCCTGGCCAGGCCCTCTGAGCACCCCTCCTGGGCAGTTGGGCCCCAGAATGACCTGAGCGACAGGGCAGCAGTGAGCTGAGAGCCTGCACAGGGAGCGGGGACACTGGGCACGAGCACCGGGCCCCGTCACCCACAGGAGCACACACTGGGGCCCGTGCGATCACGTACTGCCCTCCCTCTTTGCAGCCCCTGACATCAACCCGGCCTGGTACACGGGCCGCAGAATCCGGCCCGTGGGCCGCTTCGGCCGCAGAAGAGCAGCCCTGAGGGATGTCCTGAAGCCTGGCCTCCGGTGCCTGCCAGCCTGCTTCCCCCTGGAGGGAGGTGCTGAGCCCGCCCAGGGTGGCTGACCGCCCAGCTCATCCGGGAGTAACTCCGGGGTCTGTCCCGCAGCCCCCCTGCCCCTCCTCCAAGGGCTACTGTCCCTTCAACCCTAATAAAAGCTGCTGGCCTTGTTCACGTGCGTCTGCGTGCTGACCAGGGGGGAAGTTAGCCTAGAGGATATTCAGGGCCCAGAAGCTGGAAGCTCCGTGACTTGCCCAAGGGTACCCAGCACGGAGTAAGGGGCCTGGGATGTCCTTGGTCACCTGCATCTGGTACCCTCCAGCAGACCTGAATGGCCACCCAGGCTGCACACTGCACAAGGTCACCGTGCAGGAGGCCCCAGGGGAGGGCAGCACAGCCTCTTAGCCCAACCTGCCTCCCTCTGCCTAGTTCTTTTCACCTCCCTGTTGGGACTCCAGGGAGAAAAAGAAGCGGGGACTGCTGGTTTCCACTCAACAGGAGGGAGACTAGCACCTAGAGGACTTCATCCCACACCGCATCCCTTTGCCATCTGTCTGCCTCCGTGTCCTGTCTCAGATGGAACTCGCCGTGGTGTCAGGGAACACACTGTCTCTAACTGGGCGACTGAGCCAGCCCCTAACTTCTTCGAGCCCCAGGTCCCACATGTGAACCCAGGGGTGGTAACACCCACCTCATTCCCGAGCTCAGGGTGATGCAGCACCTGCACGCGGGCCAACCGGGACAGATGCTCCATGACCGTAAATTGCTCTCCCCAAGGCCCACCCGCAGTTCCGTGCTGGGGCAGTAGGAGCAGGAGCGGGGGGTGAGCAGGTTTAACTGGAGCTCAGGGCCCTCCAGTTCTCTGCCGGCACCCTGCCTGCAGGGTCTCAGGAGCCCGCCCTGACCACAGGACTCCTTCTGCCCATCCAAGCTCAGGAGGGCTCAGGACACAGAGCAAGCCCGCAGCACCCCAGGCCCCAGCTGTCCCTGCTCCACATCGAGGCAGGTGGGTCCATGCTGGCTGGCCAGCTGGAGGAGGCAGAGCTGGTCCAGACCACGCAGACGGAGATCCCCCAGCCACAGGGAGGCCAGAGGGAGGGTGGAGGCCAGTCTCCTCCCTGGGGAGAACTCCTGCTGCATCAGCACCTCCTCGGGGGGCAGTGCGCACGTGGGGACAGGAGAGGGGCCAGGCCGGCTCTCCGGGGCGGGCAGGCGCTGGGCCAGGCCTGGAAGAGTGGCGAGCCCAGGAAAGCAGTTTGGAGGCCCTTCAAAAAGTTAAACATCAAAAAAAAAACGTTACACATGGGGCGGAGGGGAGGGTGCAGCTCAGTGGTAGGGCGTATGCCTAGCATGCATGAGGTCCTGGGCTCAGTCTCCAGTACCTCCATTTTTTAACAGAAAATTAAACATCAAGTTACCACGTGGCCCCAGCCACTCCTAAGCACACACCCCAGAGAACTGCGAACAGGTGTGCAAACAAATACTTGTACAAGAATGCTCACAGCAGCGCAGTTCACAACAGCCAAGAAGGTAGACACGACCCAAATATCCATCGGCAGACAAGTGGATACATAAAACGTGGTCCATCCGTTCAACGGGTTGCTGTTCAGCCATGAAAAGGAATGAAGTTCTTTCAAATGTTACCACGTGGACGAACCTTAAAAACATGATGCAAAGTGAAAGAAGCCAGACACCGAGGGTCCCCTAGTGTGAGGTTCCATTCATATGAAAGGTCCAGAATGGGCAGGTCTGCAGACACCGAAAGTAGGCTGGTGGTTGCCAGGGGCTGGGAGACGGGAGAGGGACTGCTTCGTGGGTACAGGGCTTCCTCTGGGGGATGAAAGGGTCTGTGAACTGGACCGAGGAGGTGGCTGTGCTGAGTGCCCTCCAATCGTCCACTTTAAACAAGAGAGTTCACAGCCCCGCGTTGGGTGCAGACATGGAAACATCGGTGTGGCCCACCACCCGGCGTGTGGTCGGTGCCCTGCCAGGAAAGCCCCAGGAAACAGGTACATCTGAGCCCCGAGAGACGGAGAGGTGGCAGATTCTAGGCTTCCCGCTTCTTACGATGGAAGTTTTCAAACACGCAAGAAACCCCATAAAGTATTATAACGACATTCTCACGCAGCCTCGGGTGCCACACCTACCCCTGCATCCACCTTCCCTCCCGCCCCCGCCACTGGGGAGTAAGGTGTAGGTGTTTCAGCACGTTTCTCCTCAAAGCAAAGGCGCTCTCCTACACAGCCACACAGTTACTATCATGCCAAAACCGCTTTGTGGTAATTTCCTATCAGCTCATGTTTAGTCCGCATTCAAAAATCCCCAAATATGGCCAGAAAATCTGTGTTGTCTTTTCCATTTTGTCTTGTTTTCTGGAAACCAGGCTCCCGTCGGAATTCAGGGCTGCAGCCAGTTGTTTCTCTTTAGACCCTGGTCGTCTCACTTCGTCATGACGCTGACTTTTACAAGAGCCCGAGGTGTTACCTTGCAGAGCGATCCCCTCCTGACTTGTCTGTCCCCCCGGGCACTGTTCCCAGGTCCTCCTGTGCCCGCGTTTCCTGTGCTCAGAGCGGGAGAGCAAGGGCAGGACTGGGTTCGGTTACCACTGAGGGCACACGTGCTCCGTGTCTGTCCCTTCGCATCGTATCTGACCGTAGCCTCAGGCCCCATCCTGCCGGGTGCTGAGTCTGACCCTGTGGTGGAGAGGATCTCTCGACTGTAAAAACCTCTGGGTTTCCCCGTCTGCTCACTGCAGTCTGCAGGGTCCTGGGGCCCCAGGGCGGGAGCCTGTTTCCCAAGGAGCTCACAGCCAGTGATTTAAGCGCTGCTGAATATGCTTGCTAGGACCAATGGCTACATCGTGGGTCGCACAATGGTGATTCTCGAATTCCTTCCACATTTATAAGCAGGATTTTTCTAAAGGAGACATTTCTTTTTCTTTTCCTTTTTTTTCTTTTTGTTCAACACCTTACAAATCATTTTGGATGCTCAAATTGTCCTAAATTTGGCAACTGAGACCCCAAAAAAGAATAAATTTGAAAAAGAAAAGAAGGTGTCCCTGAGTCGGCGCTCTGCCAGGGGAGCTGGTCAAGGCACGTGCAGCAGAAACGGGGGGAGATGGGAAGAGTACGGTCACAGGCAGGGCAGCAGGGCTGCTCCCAGGTGCCGCGTATCCCCTCCTCTGTGCCTCCAGCCTCCACCACGAGCACACACGCGCATGCACACACATGCACGCACACCCAGGTTGTGATGACGGATGGAGCAGCATCCCCGGCTGTGGGGAGGACACTGAGCTTGCAGACCGGCCTCCCCAGGACCACTTATCCTGAAGACTCCCTGCCAGGAAGGCCTGCCAACCCCACGGGCTCATCTCCCGCCACGCCCCACGCCCCCCATCACTACCTCAGGGTCCAGGACAGGCTGTGATCAGGTGGGTGAAGGTGTCTGACACGGAGACGTCTGTAAACGTCTGTTGGTGTGGCGGAGGCTGTTTCTGGGAAAACCCGCCTTTTCTTTAAATCTCTGGGGAAAACGGCTTCTGTCTTCTCACAGGACACATATTTGCTGAGTGCCGGGCACAGACCAGACATTGTACCAGGCACAGGGACCCCGCAGGAGGAAGGACAGACAGAACCCCTGTCCTCACACGGAGCTCCCCCTTATCGGAACATTAGGCTCACCAGGAGGGCTCAGCAGATTTCACCAGGCCTCTGCCTGCTGCCTGCGGAGGCTCCCAGGTGATTCCAGCGCACGGCTGAGCCCCCGCTGCCTGGTGAGGAGGAGGAGAGGGAGCCGCGCAGCCTCATCTGGAGGTGGGAGCCCACGCTCCAGGTCACAGCCGCCTCGCCCCATGTGCCACGTGCCAGACAGCAGTGAGTGCAAGACCGTGTTTTAGCAATACATTCTAGCCCGTGATGGGAGAAAAACAATCAGACGCTTGGGCATCCTACAAATAAAATTATTTCCGCATTTCCTACTTCATCACCACTGCTTCAGAAGTTCCTCTGAAAGCCTAGTATCGTTCAGCAGAGCAGCTCTCAGGACGCAAAGACCAGGAGCCGTGGGGTTTGCCCTCAGAGGTGCTGGAGCGCCTTCTGGTGGCCGGAGGCCACCTCAGCCTCCTGCCGCCTTCAAAGTGGGTCCCGCCCTTTGGGAGGGGCGGGGTCGTGGGCGGGGGGGGGGGCGGTCCCCAGCCCTGCTACTGGGAGTGAGGGCTCAGAGAGCACAGGGACACAGCCTGACACAGCAGGGCCAGAGCAGCCACCTTTGAACGACCTTCACCTGGCCACCGGCTCACCTCCCAGAAGGGCCATTAGGGCCTCTCTGTAAAGGCCAGCAGTGAGGAGGTGAACACGTGTTGTGTCACCCCTAGAAAGATGTCCTGTGCCCACCTTCATCACAATCTGCTGCCTGAACCCCTCCGCATTATTTAGTCCCCACAAGCCCTCCCGGAGGATGTGTGAGAACAGACCCCCACCTTCCAAACTCACCAAGGACCACAGAGTAGAAAGCAGTTTACTTTTTCAAGAAAAACCCCTAAGAAGTACAGCTGACACCTGGGGCTGAAAGTCCGAGTCCTCACACCCACGGGGCGTTAGCATCACTTTGTATTCTCCACGGGGAGCAAAGACGGGAGGGGCCTGGCGCCCCCACCCCACCCCCAGCTGCCCTCCGTCTGGCACCACTCTTCCCCAGGGGACATCACAGAGACCCATGACAATGTGATCATTACTCTGCTTCTTCCTGGCACTGCCACCTCCCCCTGGGCCTGCTCCCTCCTCTCCCACCTCCTCCCCCACCTCCCAGGAGCAGGTGGGCCCCAGCCCCTGGGGTGATCGTCCACCTGCCCCAGTGAGCAAAGTGTTTTTCTGACCCTGGTTCCGCTCTGACCGTATCATTCCTCAGTGTCTGGTGGCCCGGCAGCTGAGGGGCCACATCCAGCAGGATCAGACGCACCTGCCTGTGCACATGGGATTCAGTCAGTGACTGGTGTCTGGGGAGGTGGGGCCACACCCCTGAAGCCTTGTGACCCTGGACCCTCTCCTGAATGAGTCCCACCAGCTGTGGGAAGGGGTTACTCTAAGGGACGCCAGCTTCCGGAGCCTCCAGGCCTCAGGAGCAAGCCAGCGTCGACAGTGAGTCGGAATAACTACCCCCATTAATATGGAGCTGGCAGTGCTTGGCCTGAGGCCCGGGGGGCCCAGGCTGGGGGCTTCCTCCCCATGCCCCCAACCCCAGAGCGGCTGCGTCAGCGGGCACAGCACCCCGCCTGCCTCGAGGGCCTCTCGTTCAGAGCCAGCCGAGCATCTCCCTGCAGCGTCTGGCCTTGCTTCGTCTCTTCTCTCTGCAAAAGCTCTCGGGCTGTGAATGACAGGAGGAGGGGGCTGGGTTGGGAGAAAAGTGCCCCTGCCCAGCAAGTGCCCTGCACCCCTGGCATCCCCTGGGGACCCCACCCTCCCTGACATTTTCCCAGACCATGAAACACAGGCCCTTGATGCCTGGTCACTTTACAGTCCCTGGGGACACCCTGCTGGGTCCCAGGATGCCAGAGATCCAGAGATGGTCCCCCCCAATGCCTGGCTCTGGGACAGGGAGGGGGCTGGTCACTCACCGACAGCATTGAAGACCTCAGTCACCTGGTGGTTCAGTTTGGCCGAGGTTTCCATGAACAGCAACCCCTTGCTCTCTGCAAACTCCTTCCCTTCCTGAGGGAAATAGCCCCGAAAAGCACTCATTAATTATAAAATTTTCCTAAGAACACTCAGATGCCTTCTAAGAGGAAGACCCAAGACAGACTGAGAAACAACTGCAACCAATAGAGAACCTCACTCCTCAGTTCTGTTACTGGGGCTCCTGGAGCAGGGGGCCAGGACCCGGGAGGGGGGTCTCTCAAAGGCCAAACCTAGGAGCAGACTTCCCTGAACCAGGAAAAGGATGCCAGTGGGAAAACTGAACAAATCTGAACAAGATGTGTAGTTAATGGTGTTGCATGAAGGTCCATGTCCTGTTTGACGGTCATTCTGAACCTGGCTAAGGCGGCAACATTTGGGAAAGCTGGGAGAGGAGCAGGTCTTTGTACAATGTTCGTGATGGTTTTTGTAATTCTGAAATTATCTTAAGATGAAAAGCCAGAACATGAACCAGCCTTGCCGCTGCTCCAGCCGAGCGCCCTGCCGGTTCCTGGTGTCTGTGGCGCCCTGCCCTCCGCCCCCGCCCCCAGACCCCGCCCAGCTCAGTGGGAGCTCAGAATACAGAGGCCAGGGTGGGGTCCCCGGGCCCTGGGTCTACAGTCCAGGCCCCAGGGTGGCCCATTTCTGTGCAGTCTAGGCCACAGGGTCCCGCTCCCGCTGGCAGGCCATCCTGGCCCAGAGCAGAGCTGAGTGGAGAGGAGGCCCCTCCCGCCCCTGAGCTGGGCCACCGGCCTCCCCGGGGGCTCCCTGTCCGGCTGGTCTCCCCGCTCAGCCTGACCCTGCTTCCACCTGTTCTTCCCCAGTCCCCCGTCGGGTTCCCAACCCAGCGACTCAGCGCTGCCCCCAGAATAGAGCCCCCAAGCCCAACACCACCGCTGGGATCTCTGCCTCTGAGCACCAGCGCCTGCTCGGCACGGCCTCCTGGGCCAGCCGCTGCCTCCCTCCACCTCCTCAGGGAGCCCCACCCGGCCCGGCACCTCCCGCCCTCAGTGTCACCTCTCCCCGTCCCTTCATCTGCCCCTCCTCCCGGAGCCTTCCCTAAACCCACCCCCAACACCCTCCCATACACACACAGACACCACTCTAGCACAGCTCCTAAACATGCACACACTAATGCACACAGACACCACTACACACACACTAATGCACACAGACACCACTACACACACACACACACACACACACATGCACACAGACACCACTACACACACATACACACACGCTGATACACACAGACACCGCTCCGCACGCGCACGCACACGCACTAGGAGCCCTTGCTCCTGCCCCGGGCTCCCAGCACTCTACACGCCTCTCCCATATTGCTGGTCCACTTACAGGAGACCTGCAGCTTTTTAGATTTCCTGCCCCTTGCTCATGTCCTAGCAAAGAAATTTGGATTCATTCCCACTTGCCCCTTCTGCAATAGTTTATTGAACACAGAGAAAAAGATCTGAAACTGCCATGACTCAAGGAGGGAGATGCTGGGCAGGGTCGTGGCTTTCTCAGGGGAGCCACCCCGCCAGGCTGCACCCCCACCGCCCCGCCAGTCCTGGGGGTGCTGCCGGCGTTGCTCCCAGCTCTCCCCACGCCTGGGCGCAACCACCTATCAGCCTGACCTTCCCAGGAGACCAGAAAGTTTCACCCAGAAGGGACACTAGGTGTGTGTGCGTGTGTGGGTGTGTGTGCAAGTGTGCACGTGTGTTTGGGGTCCCTCCCACCTCCCCGGCGGGGACAGAATGACGGTCTCCAGTCCCACCTCCAGCGTCACCTCCCGCTCTTTGCCGAGGTCCGTCTTGTTGCCGACCAGCATGATCACGACTTCTCCCGGGTGGAACTCCTCCTCCAGGTCCTTCAGCCACTGCTGCGCTTTGCAGAACGAATCCTAAACCAAGAAACCAGGAACATCAGTGGGGCACATCCCGGTGGTCTTCCTCAGCGCCCGGGAGAGTCACGGCAGGTGTGGGTGGCCATCCTGTGCAATATGGCACCCGATCCAACTGACCCACCAAGGGACCCAAGGGCTGCTGCACCCCTGGAGCGGGCGGCCTGTCTCTGGCCTGGGGTGGTCTGGGCAGCTCCGTCCTCACCGGGCGGGGGGAGGCTGGGAGCTGCAGGCGGTTCCAGGTCAGACCTGGAGCCCAGGAGGCCTCTGTTCCTGGATGCCCTCAAGGGCCACTTTGTAGGGGGCTGACTGACATCCCAAACCCCGATCCTCACTGCAGTGCCCCCAGATCTATGAACGGGGCTTCTGCCCTGGGCCCCAAGCAACCCGTCTGCTCCATAGTCAAGCTGACCCAGTCGGCCTGCTCTCAGCACTGCAGGGCCCCACTTGTGGTGCACACCCCCCTGATTCCACCAGCGTGGAACTCCCTTCCCTCCTGCTTACCTACCCACCCCTCCTCCCCTGCCCACCTACCCACCCCTCCTCCCCTGCCCACCCCAAAGGCCAGCCCTGCATCTCCCACCACCATCTCAGCTAAACCTTCCTGCAGGAAGTAGGGTGCCCCCCATCAACCCCCACAGGCCCCCGCCCTTCCCCGCTAGTGCTCCAAGTATCTGCCCACGCCTGTTTGGCATCAGCCCCGAAGATACTGTGTGTATCAGAGATGCAGCCGAGGGCTGTATCCTGTTTTCATAACATCCCCCTCAGCACCTCAGTGGGCACCCAAGGAATCATGACTGATGGAGGGTGATGCTCTGTTCGGGGTATTCTGGGAGGACAACCGAGGAGAACATACCCAGCATGCAGCAGAAGGAGGGGTTGTCACGGAGGACTTCCTGGAGGTGACTAACTTTCAGGGAAGGGTTCTCTACTGGTTGTCATGATTTTCACATCAAGGCCAGTCGCCCCCCAGGAGCACAGAAAGTGGACGCCTTGTGGAGGAGGGTGGGGACACGCGCTGGCGAGCCTCACCTTCCTAGTGACATCATACACCAAAAGCGCAGCGCTGGCGCCCCTGAAGTAGAGGTGGCAGACGCTGTGGTACTTCTCCTGGCCAGCTGTGTCCCAGATCTCAAAGTTTAGAGATGCAGCGCCCAAATCCACCACCTTGGTGAAGAACGCACCTGAAACAGAAGCCCAGAGGAGGCCTCCCTGGAGGGCGAGGTCTTCACCCACCTCAGCCTGGGCCAGCGCAAGCCCTGGGCTCAGCAAGCCAGCCAGAGGCAGCCAGCCCTGTGTCCTGTCACCACAGCGGGGAGGGCTGAGCACACACCTCGTCTGGAAGGTGGACGTTTCTGGGAAAAGCACAGTGTTACGAGTAATTTGCTGCAGACCTTTGTAGATTCTACAGAGCTTTTGGGTGGGAAAATAAACTCTCAGTGTCCTAACTCAAAATCCTCTGGACAATGGGTGGCATGGAAGGGGTCTCTGATAACCAAGGGTCCAATACGTCCCCGTGGGGGTCCAGAGATGCAGCTGGCACACTGATGGTCTCACCAGCTCATCCTCCAAACCCTCCCGGCCTCCTGCTACCTCCCAGCCTCATCCATACCTCACCCTGCTGACCCTCCATCGGCACTGACCTCTCTGCTTGGAACCTTCCTCCTCCCCATCCCTTCACGTCCCCTGAGGTCTCTGAGTGCCAGCCCAGGCCCCCGTCTCTTCCCCCCGAGCCTCCCTGTGCTGCTCACACACCCAGGGGCACAGGTAGATTTCTGTGTTCTCACCTGTCACCCCTGGGGACAATGAGCACCTGGAAGGCAGGGACTTCTATTCATTCATGTCTCAGCTTCAAAATGACACACAACAGAAGACCTACCCCAAAACCTTTCATTCGACATACTGGGCAATCCACCTTTCAGCTGAAGATTTTTTCTCCCTTAGCATAATTTTCCAAAGTGATGTGACTTTGAGATAGTTATTTAGTGACACCAAGATGTTCTGGCCACAGTGTGCAGGTATGTCATACACAGAACTGGACCAGGGACTGGGAGGGGGACAGAGGTGGGGCTTCAGGAAAAGCTGCGGCCCTGCCCACACCCCAGCTGGGGTGGAGCTTGTGGGGAGATTCTGGCAAACGCAGCTGCATGCTTAAAATTAAAACTTGCACTCCAAGGCCAGCGTGTGAGTGTCCTGGGACTGCCGGAGCAAATGACCCCAGACAGGGTGGCTTCAGATAGCAGAAATGGATTCTTTCAGTCCTGGCAGTCGAGGTCCAAAATCAAGGTGGACTCCTTGGCTCCAACCCAGAAAAGAGCCCACATGAATTATCTCCCTTGTTCAGAAACCCACTGTCCGCATTTTTTACGTGTTCACAGCTGAAGCCACAAAGTGATTACAAAATAAACTTCCAAGAAATTCAAACAGACTTGGAGATTTTGCCTGAAATGATACTGGCAACAAGTTGGGGGCTGGGGGTGGGATCAGGCCACAAACCAGGACTTGTTCTAGAACAGGCTGGTAGACAAAATGCACTGGCACCTTTTCATCAGACTATAATCTGCAATGAGGCCACTGGGCTCACTGTCCCATCATGGCACACAGCAGGGCTCCCGCTCCTCTGGCCCCACTGCAGACATCCACGCAGGTGCCCCAGTGGTGGGGACACTTGGGGACACTTCCAGCCCCCGCTCCCAGCCTCTGGAAGCAGACATGCCCTCGACTTGGTGAGCTGAAGGAACCCCCGTGGGCAACAAATGACAAGAGAATTAACCGGGGGCTATTCTTCAATTTGCATTTTTTTGCCCCAAATTAAAAGGTGTCTCTACTCAATGTGAACTAAGGAAAGGTTGGCTTTTTTACCTTTTAATTTAAATAAATGGCTGATGGCACTCACTGGAGCCCTCTCTCCCACATTCATCTTTTTTGTAAAAGTCACAAGCTCCTCACTGGTTTAGGGGAACACGACGTGAGTGACTTCTCAGGGGCTTCAGCAAAGCTTCGCTCAGCAGGGGAGGGAGGTGGGGGTGACACTGAATACCTTTGGTGCCTCTCTGGCCCACACTAGGCCCAGCTGGTCCAAACTCATTTTGGCTTCCGCCAGCAAATACGCACACCAACACCAGATGTCACCATCCCTCCAAAGAAGTCCCTGAGACCGTGCAGGGCAGGGAACTGGCCAGCGCTCCCCCTGCTGTGGCCAGTCGGGATTCCAGGATGAGGGGCCGGGGGAAGCTCGGTGGGGTCTTCGGGAGCTCTGGATGGCCCCAGCGACCACTCCTTGGAGCTGCCCACCTCCATGACCCCTGCCAGGCCCTCTCCTGCAGCTGGGCTGGAAGCCTTTGGGGTGCTGGGGTGGCCAGGAGTTCAAGGGGACTCTGGTCTCCCCCAAGCAGACTGAGCCCCCAGGAGTCTGCACTCACTTCCACTCTGGCTATTTGGGGTACTCGAGTCTGTTGGTCACTGCGGCTCACAGCTATGGCTCCAACTTCCTCTGGATGGGCGGGGTCTGGCTGCAGGACCGCTGGACCATCCTGGCCTGAGCACTCTTCTGCAGAGCCACGCCCAGTGCTTGTGTAATCCTCCGCTGCGGCCCCCCCCCCACCGCACCCACCAACAGACCCAGACCCTCTGGAGGGTGCCCAGGGACCCCCGCGCCTCCCAAAGGCTGGAGGATCTTGCAACTGGCCTGCCCTGAAGGCAGCAGCACCTAGGACGAGCCAGGCCCTGGCCCCGCCCCTGCCCTCAGGGGTGTGAGGGTGGGTGTCTAAGGACGGGTGACGACCTTAAGTCACAGCACGCTGATCGTGACTTGACATCCTTCCATCAGCCTTTCACAGAGGGCCCCCCTCACCCCAGAGCAGGGCCTGTGCATCCTCGTTTCACAGACAGGAACATTCAGGTGAGAACCTAGGCCGTCCCCCCATTTGTTCGTTCAGCTCCTGTTTGCTGAGAACTCCCTGCCGGCCACACCGGACACGCACCCCCGCGGCGTCCTCCCCGCGGCCCCGGGGTGGGGGTGGTGAGCGCCCTCAGCCTCCCCCTGTGGCTCTGCTCACCCTCCGGAAAGCCAAGGCCGTCGTCGTGAGAACGCATCTGCCTTCAAAGGGCTTCTGTACAGCACGGACCACCCCCCTTAGATTAAAGGGACACTCGTCACAGTTCCTCATTTGAAAACGGGGGATGTCTGCTTTTATAATAACACGATCATTATGATAGCATAATAATTAATAGACTCACGTAGCATATAATATACGAATATAATAAGTGAGTAATATTATTTTATTTATTTGTTTTCAGAATGTGATAATTATAATATCCACCTCCAAAGGCTCTAGTAACATCTCAAGTTGTACCCGGGGAGCTCAGGGGACCCGCGATGTGCTTGGGGGAGACCGTCATTCCCGCACGAGGCTGAGCTCCTGAAAGCAGGGGCTCACTCACCTCGCCGCCCCTGCACCGGGCTCAGCGGTGCACACAGTAGGTGCTCAATAAGGAGCTTGGTGGCTGACCGAATAAAGAAGCACTAAGCTCAGCCGCGGGCTTGTGGGCCACAGCACTGATCTAGTCTTCCCCCATCTCCGCATCCTCCCACCACGAGCCTGGAAGGCCAAAGTGGGAGCGGAGATTTAAGGCACCTGCCCCAGGCAGAGGTGGAGTCCTGGGGGATAAGCCTGGGCTGGTGGCGGGGTGCTGGCAGCAGGAGGCAGGGGGCGGGCAGCACACCCAGCTCTGCCCTCCAACCAAAGGAGCCCCCACCTAACCTGAGCCCTGGCTCTGCACCCTCCTGGCCTCACAGCACCCCTGAAGAGAGTGGGGTGACGTGGGCAGTCTGGGGAGGGTGACAGCTTGGTCCCCGACTTGCTGGAACTGGAGGAACCAGTGGAGGTGCCAGTGGGTGGGGGACAGGGCCCCCCCGCCATCCACAAGCTGCCGCGCGCTGGGCCTACAGGCCTCCTGCCTGGGAAAGTTATCCAGCATGTCTGAGCGTCCCTTCCCTCTTCCCCAGCCCCCTGCAAGCACAGAAGGCCGGCACCCTCCCCTGGCTCCGCGTGGCTCTGTGCACGAGGGGCCCCTTCCACCCACCACCCAGCCCCTCCTGGCAGGCCCGAGCCGGGCCTCCCTGGGCCCCTGAGCTGAGGCCGTGGCCCACAGTGAGCCCCATGCCCCTCTCCTCGGCCTCCCCACGCCCCCTGGAGCCCATCCCCTGGCCACCCGCTGCCTCAGGGTCTCTCGCAGACTCTGTAAGAGCAGGAGTCCCAAACTTTGGGGGGCAGGGACCCGTAGCAAATATTTTAGGCTTCAAGAGTCGTGCTGTTCCTGTTGCAACTGCACGGCGCTGCCCTTCCAGACTGAAAGCCACGGAGGACACACAGCTGGGAGGGAGAGGCCAGCTTGTCCGGGGGCTGAGTGGCAGAGCCTGGGGTGCTTCTCCTGGGCTCCCCACTCTGCCAGCACAATCCCTCACCCCACCCTCTGGGGCCAGAGACTCTGTCCCTGCCCCTCCACCCCTCCGCGGACTCCAGCTGAGCCGACACCTGGCTGTGCTCTGGGTTCCGTGTGTGACTGACCGAGGTGGACCTCGTTTCATCCCTGAATGTGCCAGGCCCTGCACGCGGTCCCGGGAGCACGTGGGAAACTCCCCGGTGGGCTTGTCCCCATGCACCCCATGCCTGGGTCAGCGGCCCCGGCTTCTTCCCCGGAGACGAATGAAGGATGCCCTGTCCCGTCACTTACATCCCACGGTGGGCAGGATACTCTTGAAGTCATTCTTCACATACCGGAGAGCCAAGCTGGACTTGCCCACAGAGTCAGTGCCCAGGAGAACCAGCTTGAAGATGCAGGGCTGGCCAGGGTCAGCCCCAGGGCAGGAGGCCTCGTCCACCTGCGCCATGCCCTGCAGAGACAGCAGGGGAAGGTTGAGTGTCTGAAGCCAAATAACCTTAGCAAGTTCACCCCCAGGACGCTGCTGCCCTGGCTGGATGCAGACGGCCTGGAACAGAATGCAGCTCCAACTCAGAGGCACCTGGCTTGACATCCCGGGTCCACTCTGCACCCCATCTCCCCAAGTTGAATCTCCCCACATGAACAATAGCCGTGACGTAGGTCTGCTATGAGGTGCTGGGCACGGACGGCATGTCCGCGGTGCCCGGCGGGGGCCAGTGGGTCAGGCACCGCTTCAAACCCTGAAGAGGAATGACTGTGCGCCCGTCATCATGCTGGCTTACTGACCTCCTGTAACCGAGCAGGACCCCATGGGGCCATCCTGGGACAGACCCCCCACCTACCCCCCATCCTGCGCCTACCTCTTGTCTGGAGAAAAGCTTTAGTCTCCTAGGTCCCCTGAGTTCCAAAGAGTGCATGTAATCAGAAAAGTGAGAAAACACAGAAAGAAAGGAGAACGTCATGCAAAACAGAGTAATAATCGTTTAGCTGTTAAAGAAAGTCAAGGACCTTATTTCCTCCTCAAGTTCACTAGATAATATCCCGAGCCATGTCCTTCGAGCCGAGCCGTTTTGCTGAAACCCCCACCAGGTGGGAGAAGTTAACTGTGTGCTGCCCACAAGCCGGAGACCCCAGACCTGCGGGAACCGGAAGGTTGATGGCGCTGACTCCCCATGACCTCACGTCCATGAGATGATCAGAAGAATGTCCGTGAGCTGATCACACCCCACAGCCCCTCCCCCCAACCCTGTCTTTAAAAGCCTTTCCCGGAAAGCCGTCAGCGAGTTTGGGCCCTTTAAGCACCAGCGGCCTGGACTGCTTGCTGGGTGCCTGCAGTAAACGTCGCACTTTCCTTCCCCACAGCCTGGTGTCACAGGTTGGCTTTACTGCGCGCGGGCAAGCGGACCCAAGTGTAGTTCAGTAACGCTTCCATCCCTTCCCACTTTTGAAGGATGTGTGACTTACTCTGAAACGTGTCTGAAACACCTGAAAGGTACAGTGCCCTCTCCACAGTGGTTCATGGATTAAAGCTGGTGTTTCAAAACTATCTATCTACAAAAGAGGTTGGTGTTTCAAGGATCTCAAAACATGTTAGTCCTTCCCTCTGCATCTAAAGCCGCAGAACCCACAGCGATAAGCCCTGGAGCAAAGCAGCTCTGTGATCAAAATTAATGTGGGCAAACCCCGCAGGTTTTTTCACTATAGGAAATTTCAGGCACAAACCACGACAAGGATGGCGGTCATTCTGGTGGAACTCGTGTCTCCATCAGCCGCCTCCACAAGCACCAGCTGTGGCCAATCCTGCTTCATTCACAGCCCCGAACCTCCCTCACACGCAAGGTTAGTTTGAAGGAAATCCCAGACATCCTATTATTTCTCCTGCTAATCTCAGTATATAGACATGGGGGGGAGTTTGCTTTAAAAAAAATGGCTTTTATTACATGAGATGTGTAAAATAGTCAAATTCATAGAAACAGAAAGAAGAATAGTGGTGGCCAGCAGCTAGAAGGGAGGGCAGAATTGGGAGCTGTGGTCTGATGGGTGTAGTTACAGCTTTGCAAGAGGAGAAAGTTCTGAAGAATGGCTGCACACAGTGCGAATACACTTAAAACTACTATATTGTACACTTACAAGTGGTTATGATGATTTTTAAAAATCACTTCTCGGACAGCTCTAGACTTCAAGGCATAAAGCTTTCTTGCATGACCAAAAATAAACATAGAAGTGGCTTTTATAATAGAATCTTCAAACTATTCAGAGGTGAGCCACCAAGTTTTACAGGCTACTTTTTTTTTTTGCTATGAATAAGTTATACGTGTGTTCTTTTATTCACAATGTATTTGTTGAAGAAATCAGGTGGTCCTGTAGTCTCTGGATTTTGCTGATTGCGTTCCTATGTTGTCATTGAATGTGTTCCTGCAAACTCCGTGTTTTCTGTAGCTTGGTGGCTCAGAACAGAAATCTGGTCACATACAGGCTATCTTCCGGCAAGAATGTTTCGTGAGTGTGGCGCGAATTTCCTCGGGAGGCAAATAACGTCCAGCGGCCTCTTTGTGGCGTCAGCAGTCATGGGCGACCACGTCCACTCTTTCATTTGGGGGCTGCAAGATGGTGGCATTCTACTGTTATCACTTCATCTATTATCTGGATTGCTTCTAGAAAGAAGAACTTCCCCTGAAAAATATCCAAACCCAGCTCAGAGGCAGCCGGTCCAGTGGCCGCCTCTCCCTCCTCACGGTGGCAGGTGGACTGGAGGAAGGGGAGGGATTCTGAAGAGGAGAGAGAGCAGGAGGGAGCAGACCCCGTCCCCTCTCCGCCCCGCAGCGAGCAGCCAGGCCACACACTGGTCGGGGCTGCCCTGCAGCGACACAAGGAAGAGGACCGAGTTTGGGATCAAATTCTCAAAAAAACAGGACTGAGTCTGCGATGCCGACAAGACTTCTTTCTTCTTCTTCTTCTTCTTTTTTTAATTTTTGAGGGAAGGTGGAATTAAGTTTGTTTGTTTGTTTATGGAGATACTATGGAGTGAACCCAGGACCTCGTGCATGCTAAGCACACACTCCACCACTGAGTTACATCCTCCCCACCAAGGACTGGAAAGGGACTACGGTCACAGGGTCTGGTGGAGAAGGGCTCACAGGCCCACCCGCTCCCAGGGGAAACGACACAGCAGAGCCACGGGGTTACTGAGAAGCATGTCTGAACTCCCATCTTCAAGGAGGTACTCCAGAGTTTCAACCACCATCAGCGATGATGCTTTGTGGTGTCATGTCTGCTGTCCTGCCTGGATACCCTGCAACGTCTGCATCCCACAGCCCCGCGGCCGCCCCGGGCTGGGGGAGCGGGCTCTGCAGGGGCCAGTCCGCTCCCCAGAACCCACCACCCCTGCAAGAACTCGAAGCAGTCCTTCCACAGATTTCTGACCCACTGGTAGAAATTAAACTCAAAGGCAAAGTAAAATGAACTCCAGGAACAGATGTGGGAGCACCTGAAGTTGCTGGCCCCCCAGGAATAAAACCGCAGCCTGTGATCCAGCATTGCAGGCCAAGCGGCAAATCAGAGTCCAGAGTCTGGTTGAAGCCCCGGGAAAGATAACAAAGGGACATCGGCTCAAAGTTCAGACTTGGCTGCAGCTGCTTATCTGTCAACTCCCCCCGCAAATTACCCGGGGAATCTGCCTTACAGTGAAGTTGCTCCATCTGTTCTCCCCTCGCTGTTCAAGCCGATGCCAATCCCTCCCTGTCACAGCCTGTCTGGTCTCGCAGCTGCCACCCTTACCCCCAGTCGTGTGTCCAGTCCCCAAAAATAGCAGCTAATAAAACAAAGTCCCTGCCAGCCTGCGGCCTGCAGCTCCCTGCTCGTCTTCTTGACTGAGATGATCTCAGTTTCTCCCTCGACCTGACCTCGCAGAATTTTCTTTTTAATGGTTTCTCTCTCTCACTGGGATGTAATGAGGTTTAATTTATATAACTATTGTATTCCTTTCTCTCTCTCTCTCTCTCTCTCTCTCTCTCTCTCTCTCTCGGCTGTGAACTATCACAAATGCACGGACAGTATTCACTGAGCATACAGTAGGTGCTCAATAAATAGCTCATGCGTGAACATAGGGATGACTTAGCCAGAAGCCACAAGTAGACAGACATGCTATTTCCACCACATCATTTGTTTGCACAGCCAGGAAAACCCCAGGCAGCTTGTCTGACAGTGGGCTGCGGTCTCTGCAGGAAGAGCAGACGAAATCAACTCTACTTCATAAAAAAAAATTAAAAAAAAATAAAAACTTTTAAAAAGAGAGAGAGGAAGGGCCTGTAGCAGGCGCTGAGAACAGCGTCGTCCAGGCAGCTCAGCCGAGGGGCCGAGAAAGGCAGGCTGCTCGCTGCACGGCGCGCCGCACGGGCGCACCGCGGCGGCCGCTGGGACGGCACGCAGGACCCTGACCGGCGGAAAACGGCTCTGCCTCCTTGAACAGGCCGGCCGACTAACCAGGCCCGGAGCTGCTTTTCAGAGCCGGCGCGGCACGGGTGCAGGACGGGAACCCACGTCTCCGCGCTGACCCCGAACCAAGACTCTTCGGTCTACGGCACTCAGAGAATAGCGATGCCACCACCAGAGCCCTTTACGAAGCGAGAGGGCCCTCAGCAAGGACAGCTGCTTGCAGCAGCACTCGCGTGGGCTGCCTGGAGACCAACCAGTCTGCTTCCACGACCGCAGGTCCCTGAAGCCCCTGACTCTGCCGAGCCCCGGGCGGGGGCGGGGGCGGGGGGGGGGGGCGCTTCCAGAGCCCTGCCTCTGGCCTTACTGCCGGGAAACCGCGTGGTGAGGGTTTTGCTTTTCTCAAAAGCCTGTGCCCGAGTGTTGGCCTCTATGCCTGTCAGGCGGTGATCCCTCACCGGCGACAGACACGTCAGGGGAGGGGGGACAGAGGCCAGCGGGCAGCCCCTCCAGGGAGGAGCAGGGTGGGCTCGCGCCCTGCACACCGCCTTCTGCTGAAGCCGAGCAGCTTTCCTGAGAGCAGGCCGCCGTCCTGGCCACACCAGATGCCCGGGGCAGAGCGTCACTTCAGCCGCGTGCAGAGGCCGCAGGACGCCCGCGCGACATGGAGAACGCGGGTGCAGCGGGCCTGCCCCGGGGCCGGAGGACGGTCAGCGCAGCGGCAAACGCCCGCTTACACGGCGCGCTCGTTTGTGGCCGGACACCGAGAAACGGGGCAGAGCGGGGGCGAGCGGGGCTAGGCGCGGGCGGGGCTGCGGGGCTGCGGGGGACGCGGAGGGGCGGCACCGGCGGAAGCGCGCGAACCTCAGCTGTAGGAGCAGCAAGTCCTGGGGGCCTGGCGCGCAGCGCGGCGAGTAGAGCCAACAGTGCGTGTCACACGCTGGAAGAAGGCTGAGAGGGCAGATCTTCAATGTTCTCACCACAAAAAGAAATGGTAATTATGTGACGTCGTGGGGTGTTAGCTTAGCCCTGGGGGTTATCACTGTGCAATATGTAATTGCATCAAATCAACATGTACTATGCCTTAAGCTTGCACAATGTTATAGGTCAATTATATCGCAAGAAAGCTGGAGGAAAGGAACTTTTAAGAATGGAATTCCCGAACCTTCTCTGCCACCCCAGGTCGATACCTTGTTTCTGGCTGGAAATACTTAAGGTGCCTGCTTAGAAGCAGATAGTCCACTGATTTTTGCTATAATTTTACATAAAGAGACAGTTCTACCACACGTAAAGCAGCGCGTTCTCAGGAGTTTAAAGATACCCCTTCAACTGTGCTCTGCTATTCATGTGCACAATTAATAAAACACTTAAGTCAAGAAAATCTTGAGCCCAAAATGTGTCTGAATTAACCAAAATAGGCGGAGTATGAATGAACGTACCATTACTATGATACCACACACAGGTGACTTATCCCTTTGACAATGACACATCTCTTGGTCTAAAATATTATTTTGTGGTAAATATAAACACATCATTGCCCATATGAAAAAAAAATGAAGTTACCCATAATCCTACATCCTTAATAAAATGAGGGATGGTTTTTTGCCTCCTTACTTCTAGTTTTTTCCTAAGAATCTTAAAAACAAACCAACCATAGTTTTAACATAAAATTATGCATCCTACATTAAAATAAAACTTCACATATCTCGAGGGCATTTCTCCACCTTGTTCTATACGTTATAGATGTTTTCACCATCTGCAGGTGTGATGACCACACGACATTCCTACAACTATTCCAGTTTGCTGGGCTGTTTCTCTATCACTGGATATTCACTTGGCTTTAATTATCTTTCCTGTAATAAGTAAGCCTGCAGGAAGCATTTCCGTATATAATTTTGTGTGTGATTACATGTTGTAAGCTTTTGATCATCAGAGGTTGGAGCCCTCTGTTCAGAGAGAAAATTGAAAGTGTGACTTTTGACCCAGCCTCTAGCATTTCATCCAGCTGGGATTATTAAAGTCTCTCTCGACACAGAAATGTTCTCAGGAACGCCACGTTTGTGCTGAGGACCAGTAGGGACACCCACTCCAGCATTTTGGGTTGGCGCTTTCCATGTCTTCCTGGCCCACCACCTCCACCAGAGGAAAAGGGAAGGACTGCAAATCCAAACCAGCCTTCTTGGGAGAGGGGCCACTCCAGGCACAGGTCTGGTGAGCCGGATCTGTGGCCGCAGGTCCTCAGTGTGCCCTCCCGACCCAGGCAGGTGAAAACAGCGGGATTTCCCTGCGGCTGTTCACTCTGAGGGCAGTCTGATTCCTTGAGCAGCGTAAGTCATTTGAAATGGATTCCTGTAAGGGCTCCTGTTCATTACCAGCCGCTACATTCAAGCCCTTTAACTGGAATTTTCCCAGAGGTCACTATTTAAGTAGGAATCACCTTCCGAACTGACCCAGCAAGCCGTCCGGGACAAACAGGACACCTCTACCGTTCAGGAGAACACACTCCTCACCCCTCCCTTTGCCCTTTCGATTATGTGCACGGGGGCTCACGCACAGACACACAGAGACACAAACATTGGCACACACATGACACGCAGATACACTCACACACACACACACACACACACGCACACAAAGACAAATGGACACAGATTGACCCACAGATACAAACAGACACACATAGACATTCACACACAGACACAGACACTCAGCAAAGTGTCCCGAAGTCTAAACAATAACTCACGTGCTCCCCAGGCCTGGTCACTTCCAGCGAGCCTGACAGCCTGTCATCACCGGGTCCTGCAGGGCCCCTACCTGCACCCCCTTCTCCCCATTTCTGGCCAGGGAACAGGGCTGCTCCCTCAACAGGCGGGCTGGGGCGTGGCCTTGGGGACAGGCAGGGGCTCTGTTCCAACAGAAAACAGGTAAGAAGCAGCAGCCTCTGGCCAAGGCAGTGCCCTGCCCCCTCCTCCAAGGTCAGGCCCCCTCCCGCCCCAGGAGGCTCCCTGGGCAAGGTCCACCACAGTCATGTGGTTGCTGGGGCAGGGCGGGAGGCTGGACCTGAGAGCAGGAGCCACAGCGGCACCTGGGCACCTGGCGGAAGTCACGTTCCTGTCGGGTCACCCGACTCCAGCTGAATTTCTGTTTTGTTACAGGTCTCATTTCAGTGCTGAAGGTCTCCCTCCGCTCCCTCCTCTGGCTGTGGGGATCTTTGTGGCATTTGAAACTAGCTGGCCAGAAGAGAAGGAAGTATGTTGGTCAAATGAATTTGTTCCTGCCACAAGCAGCTGGGAGCCAGCTCTGGTGGGGCCCTGTGCCGGGAACCAGAGGCCAGCCAGGGGGCCAGTCCTGGGGCCAGAGGACGGGGCCCTGGCTGGATGCCCCGGAAGGCCGCATTTCCTGCTCCCAGCTTTGTCTCCCTGCAACTGACCACACCTGCGCGGGGGTGGGAGGGTCTGGGAGCAAGACCGGGGGCAGGGGACATCCTCCTCGGCCTCCCAAGTTCTTCACACGACTCCACTCATGGAATTTCCTGCCTCAGCAATGATGGAATAGCCTCTAAGATTTTGAGTCTCCAAGCACTGGGTTGGGGCAGGCTGGATGCTGAGAAAGGCGGAGATTTGTTAGCCACGAATCTGTCTGCAGACAGTGTGTGGGAAGCTAGCTGTCCTCACAGCTCACCTTAACTTCAGCGTGGGCTCCCACCCCGCCAGGCTGCTGGGAGACACGCTCCATCATCTTGGTGGTTCCCCCACGCCCTGCAGTCCTGTGTCAGAGGGGCCATCTGTCAGTGCGTAACAACCACCAACACAGAGGCTTACAACACACGTATATTCTCTCCGGGCTTCTGTGGGTCAGGTGTCTGGGCACAGCCTCCTGGGTCCTCTGCTCAGGGACTCCCAAGGCTGCAGTCAAAGTGTCAGCTGGCTGCATCCTTTCTGGAGTCTGAGGTCCACTCTAAACTCATGTCATTCTTGTTTGAATCCAGTGCTTCGCTGTTGTAGGACAGAGGTCCCGTTTTGCTGCTGGCTGCCAGTTGGGGGCCACTCTCAGCTCTTAGAGGGCCCCCAGACCCTCTCACCCAGGGCAGCTTGCTTCCTCAAAGCCATCGGGAGAGTCTCTCTGACTTCTAGACCCACATTCACGATGCTCGCCTGATTAGGTCAGGCCCACCAGGCACTATCTCCCTTTTGTTAACTCAGAGTTGGCTGATGAGGGACCTTAGTTAAAATCCCTTGACTTTTGCCTTATAATGTAACCTAACCTCAAGAGTGACATCCATACTTTCCATGGCCCTGGGCACACTCTAGGGGAGGGGATTATACAGGGTGTGGGCACCTGGGGTGAGAACCCTGGGAGCCGTCTAGAATCCTGCCTGCCTCAGTACCTGAGCTGAGCCAAAGCACACATGCTCCCTCCCCCCAACCAGGCGACAAGGCGTGAGAGCTGCCACATTAGCTCGTCACTGGAGGAAGACTGGGAACCACCCCCAGGGCAGGACTCAGGCCAGCCCCAACCCTCCCTCACCTCAAAAGGCCCGGGGACACCAGGAAAGGCTACAACTCAGACCCTTAGTTGGGCCTGGGGGCTGATCACTTCTGTCGTCCTAGGGGCACCCTGCACAGCCTGTAATTTGAGTGGGTCCTTTCCTGAAACCTGTGGGCTCCTCCCAGATACCTCGGCAAGTCACCCCCCCCCCCAACACTTGTTTCCTCACCTCTAAGGTACCCAGGTTGAGCCAGATGGCCCCAGGCCTCATTTCACCTCTGGCCTCTGTGATTCGATCTCACCACACAGAGAGCTGTCCACAGGAGATGGAAGCCTGGGGCACTCACGCTTATATCAGAAGGTGCCTTCCTGTGTGGCTGTGCGGGGTCAGGCCTGGGCACAAACCAACCCTCTGGTGGGGAGGACGGGGACCGAGAACATGGACCTGCTGACCTCTGACCCCACTGAGACGTGCACACCAGAGTCATCACTGCCTGTAGCGGAAATTAGTCAAAGATGTACACAATTACTTATGTGGCCATAATTAATATCATTTCTATATGGCGGTACCAACTTTTAACTTTCTCCCTAGGCATTTTATCAACGTTCCTATATTGGCATTAACAAGGAGAATTTCCCGCATGCCGGTTAATTAGGCCCCAGGTGCAGGCACGCCCGCTCACAGGCAAAAAGAATGCAAAGGCACAGAATTTGGGAGCTGAAAGGGCCAGTGGCTGGAGAGCTCGGCAACAGAAGGGTCACCAACTAACTTCCAGCCTCTGCTCAGATATCTGCGGTGGATTCCAGATTCTAGGATGCGAAATCCTGAGGCGGCTCAAATATCAGTCTTCGGCAACTTCTTGCCCATTTGTCCTCCTGGGGTCAACTGGTGAACACCTGACCTACTGCTGCATAAACATTTCTGAGATTTTTTGAAGCCTTTATCAGGGCTTGTAGCAAACACTGCCAACTGCCCGCCCACGCCCTTGCTCCCTGTGCAGAGACCCCTGTGCGCTCGGATTGTTAACACAGCTCTCAGGTGGATGAGCCCAGGGACCCCGCGCTGGGGGCTTGTGGGGGAGAAGTGCCCCCCTTCCTCCTTGGGGCTTCCTTGTGGAGATGAAGTTAAGGATCCAACTCATAGTGTAATATCGGAGATGCAGATCTTCCAGAATGTTCTTATCTCCTAAAAGCCTTGGAGATAAGCAGGAATGACCACCAGTCCTGCCTTGAAACCTTCACCCTCGCTTATCTCAATGGAAAATTCCTGCAGGGATTTCTGAACACAGAGTTAAATTCCTCAGCTCCACAATCAGTTCGGTACATGGCTGCCAGCCAGACTGGGCAGCACAGAGGGGAGCAGAGCAAATGAAGCAAAGTCCTGCCCCGAGGCACCCAGGGCCGCAGGGAGGGGACAAGGCCTGCAGGGAGAGAGGTGCCACCCTGGTTCGCACAAGGTCCAAAAGGGGCAGAGGGCACTGGCTGGAGGGAAGCAGGAAGGGTCAAGAGAGACTCCTCCCAGGAGGAAAAACTGACACATAGATGGACAGACGGATGAGAAACTCAGCCGTGGGCGAGAGAAGGAAGGGCTTTCGGACCCCAGAAGTAGTCTGAGCACAATGTGAGGGCCTTGAACTGCACACTAGGGGCGCTAGGAGACACTGCCAGCAAGTGCGGAGTCCGGGGTGGGTGGTGAGGGTGAGAGGCCTCGTCCAACTCGACAGACTAGAAATATAAGAAACCAACAGAGCTACGCTTACTGAGCATCCTCAACATGCCAGGCACCGTCTCTGCTTTCATTCTCATCCTCACAGCACCCCCGCCTGTGGACCACTCCTCAGGGGGCCCTCTGCTGGCCTCCTCCTGGCCGTGCCCCCTTCATGGGTGAGGAGTTCATGGTGTCGAGGGACACCTGAAACCCATGCTTTCCACTTCCAGACCCTGAGATGGCAGAATTCCCTGCTTAAGGAGCCCCAAGCCCACTTCCACGCAGGTCTCTGTGCCAGGTCTCCCCCCGCCCCCAAAGCAAACCAGGCCACCAGCCAGCGTGTGCACCCAGGCCAAGGGGCATCTGTCGGGGGGCAGTGCGGCTGGAGATACAGGAAGTCTTGATAAATGAAAAATCTCAGTGTGCTCCCAGGTCAGAGGTTAACATCGTGAAGCTGACACTGCCTTTAACCCAATTTAATCTAGTTCAAGGCTTACCATTTCATTAATATTCTAGATAAAATGCGTAACAATCTATGTGTACAACGCAGGCTGGTGCAGCCTGGCTCAACATCCTAGGCCTCATTGCTTGTCTCAGGGGGACAATATGTTTTAACTTTCAAGTCCACCGCTTACAGATAAATGTCTTGCGCTCACCTCTAATGCGGGAAAAATGTATGATTGTGAACTCATTTCCCAGCCTATCCTTCCCCACCACGTGCCTCCCGAGGGAAGTCTGTCTTTGCCTTCTCTGCTCCCTCCCTTCTCCCTGCCTTCCAGGGAGCTCTCTTTCCAGGCCAGCCTGACTCCGGGCCTTATGAGGCTGACTTGGGAGAGCGGATGGCGAGGACGGGACTGGAGAGGAAGGAAAGGGGGCAGAGACCTCCGCAGGGCACGGTGAACCAATGTATCTTTTCTGTGCTTTGATTTTCACCTGTATCTTTACGCTTTGGGTTTCTTTGATTTTTCTTCCATTGATTTCTTACTTTCAATTTCACTGATTTCTGCTCTAATTTTTATTATTTCTTCTGCTAACTTTGGATTCAATTTGCTCCTCTTTTCCTAGTTTCCTAAGGTGGAAAGCTGGATGATCGGTTTAGATCTTCTTTCCGGACGAACACGTGCAATCCGACACGCTTCCCTCTAAGCACTGCTTTCTCGGCACCCCGCAATTTTGATAAGTTGTGTTTTCATTTTCATTTAGTTAAAAACATTTTAAAATTCCTCTTGAGCATTCTTCTCTGACTCATGTGTTATTCAGAAGTGTATTGTTTAATCTCTATGAATTTGGACATTCCCCAGCTATCTTTCTGTTCTTGGTTTCTAGTTCAATTCCACTGTGGCCTCAGAGTAGATATCATATGGTTTCTATTATTTTAAATTTGTTAAGGGGTGTTTTGTGGCTCAGAATGTGGTCTATCTCAATGAATGTTCTATGCGAGTTTTAGAAAAATGTGTGTTCTGCTGTTGTTGGAGGAAGAAGTGAAACCTTAAAAAGAAGGGAGCCGCAGAGGAGAGCCCCCAGACAGTGCATAGTAACGCTCCTCAGACCCTTGGCTGAGGCCGCCCGAGCTCACACACGGGTGAGACTGTTAGAAGCCAGAGGCGCGCTACGTCTGCGAGGTTTAAAGAGCTGGGCAGAGATTTCAGCAGCTGCCCATTCCCTGCAGGAGAGACTGAGCTTGGAGTTTACATTCTGCCAAGTAGAGGGGCTTGGTGGACCCCTCAGACTTTCCACTGAAACCCCAGAAGGGCTTCAGCTTAGCAGCGAAGACTATGCTCCAGGAATAAGATTCACGTAGGATTGAAAGAAAAATACCATATGAGATCGCTCATATGTGGAATCTAAAATAAAAAACAAACAAACAAACAAATAAACAAAACATAAATACAAAACAGAAACAGACTCATAGACAGAATACAAACTTGTGGTTGCCAAGGGGGCTGGGGGTGGGAAGGGACAGACTGGGATTTCAAAATGCAGAACAGATAAACAAGATTGTACCGTACAGCACAGGGAAATATATACAAGATCTTATGGTGGCTCACAGAGAAAAAAATGTGACAATGAATATATATATGTTCATGTATGACTAGAAAATTGTGCTCTACACTTGAATTTGACACAACATTGTAAAATGATTATAAATCAATAAAAAATGTTAAAAAAAAAAAAAAAAAGAAAGAAAGCAAACCAAAACAGGTCCCACCGCAACAAGATAGGAAGCAAAATTTCCACAAGTTCAAAATGATCCACCAGTAACTGAACTGGCTTCTGGAATCGACTCAACACTCACTCTTCAAAGGAAAAGAATCCAGAATCTTTTGTCCCACCCCATTCACAGTATCTGTTACAAAATAACGATTCCAGACACATGAAGAATCGGGAAACCGTGACCCATGATCAAGAGAGACACAAAACAGCCAGTCAAGAGACACAGACTCACAAACTCGCCAGATGTTGGAACTAGTAGATAAAGAGCTTAAAATATTTAGATAATACACATGGTAGAGAATCTGTACAGAAAGATGCACACAATGGGCAAAGAACTGGTGAGTATCCGGAGAGATTTAGAAGTCCTAAAAAAGAACCAAATAGAAGTCATACAACTGAAAAATACAACCTAATGGAATTAAAAAAAAAGTAAAGAACATAGAATACTAAAAAATAATTGATTAAATCAAAGGCAGAAGGAAAGAGGAACAAGAACAGAAAGCACAATAAAAAAGAAGCAGCACGATAGGAGACTTAGGCAGAACCACGTCGATAATTACATCCAAGGCAAACGGATCAGACCAAGAATGAAACCATGCCATCTGCAGCAACGTGGATGGACCTGGAGATTATTATACTAAGTGAAGCAAGTCAGACAGAGAAAGACAAATATCACATGATATCGCTTACGTGTGGAATTTAAAAACATGACGCAAATGAACTTATTTACAAAACAGAAAGAGACTCACAGACGTAGAAAACAAACTTACGGTTACCAGGGGAGAAAAGGGGGAGGTATAAATTGGGAGTTTGGGACTAGCAGATACAAACCACTATACAGAGATTACCAACAAGGTCCTGCCTACAGCACAGGGAACTGTACTCAATGGTCTGTAGTAACCTGTAATGAAAAAGATTATGAAAAAGAATACGTGTGTATACATACACACACACACACACACACACACATATAAAAAACTGAATCACTTTGCTGTACACCAGAAACTAATACAATGTTGTAAATCAACTAGACTTTAACTTTTTAAATGGGGAAAAAATAAAATAAAATCCTTAATTTATAAAAATGATGACCCATCTGTAGAAAAATGGACAAAGGACACAATTGGGCGATTCACTAAAAGCAAGTCGCAGATACACTAAGCTACCCGCCCAGCGCACCCACAGGCTGATTCCAGCGACGGGGAGACCAGGCTGGCAGAGAATCGTTACACCCGCGGTTGGGCAAGAGAGCAGAGATGCTTCCAGAAGCTGCTACTGAGAATGTACGTTTTTCCAGAGGAAAAACAGGGAAGGTGTATCACTGGGCTCCACAGCAAGGTGGCCTTTGACTCAGGTGTGGTCCCACACTCAAGAGAGCTCCCAGAGCCCGGCGGGCGGGACGGAGGAGATGACTCAGTCCTTTAGTTCATCAGTTCCTTTTAGCGACACTTCATGCCGACAGAAACACTATGCACCCTCGTGCTCGGCCAGCTGTGGGGCCCACAGGGGACCCTGGTGACAATGCAAACCTGAGAGCAGAGGGAGGTGGGGGGAGGGGACACTTAAATCTCAGGGTTCTGAGCCCCAGGCTATTGGAATTCCTTTCCTTTTCCTTTTCCGGTGGTTCCTCAGCTGTCACTGAGACTCCCTCGCTGACTTCCCTAAGACAGAGACCCTGGAATAGACCTACTCCAGCACCCACCCACCCCTGACCCTCCCAAGCCTAGAGGCTCATTGGAGGAGTCATGTTCCGCTCCCGAGGAGCCTTGAGTGGCGTGACCAGCATCAGAGGCCGCAGACCGCTGTGCCCACATACTCAGCAGGGCAAGCATGCAGGCGGTGTCGGGGGACTCAGCCAAGATGCCCTCAGGGACGTTCAGGGGAGCCAGGCAGGACTAAAGGGAGATCAGACACAGGGAACCCATCTCCCGTGAGAAGCAGAGAAACAGCACGTCCTCCGCCCAACCACTGTGTCCGCAGGTCCACCTTGGAGGCCCCGAGGAGGCTGGTCCGGGGCTCCCCCTGCTCCTGGAGGTTTCCTGCAGCCTTTGCCAGTCTTCAGCTCGTAGACACATCACCTCCATCTCTGCCTCTCTCTTCATGGGGCCCTCTCCCTGGGAGCCTGTATCTGGTCCGAACTTCCCCTTTCATAAGGACACCTGTCCTATTGGACTAGAGCCACTGTACTGACCTCATTTCAGCTTGATTACCTCTGTAGAGACCCATCTCCAAATAAGGCCACAGCCTGACGCACTGGGGCGTAGGACTTCAGTACATGAATTCTGGGGGTAAAGAATTCAACCCAAAACACCTTGGATGTTATTCTCATGAAAAGTTCAACCAACGTGCATTTGTGTAGGTCTGTCTCCGTGAAAAGCATCTTGGGCGTTGCCCCAGGGCTGGTCCTTTGGAGATTCCAGAACCAAGAGGAGGCCTTTGGACTCCAGGCAACTGTACTGGGTTAAAGAGTGTGCACCCGAATTCACATCCAAGGGACGCCAAGGATTGCCCATAACCACCTGAAGCCAGGAGAGAGGCCTGGAACAGACTGCCCTCAGAGCTTCCAGAAGGAGCCCACCCGACCTGCACCTTGACTTCCAGGCCACCAGGACTGTGAAACAACAAATTTCTGTTGTTTCAAGCCATCCAGTCAGTGGTGATTTGTTACATCACTCCCAGGAGACTTGTACAGAACTTAACCCAACCCATGTCCTTTGGGAGGTCGGTACCCAGCGCAGAGCATCAGACTATACCTGGGGTCCCTCTGAGCACAGCCCCTCACGTCTGTACAGGCACGTGCTGTGATGCTGGCCCCACGCCAGGCCCCCACTGGGCCCCCGCTGACCAGTACTGCGCACAAAGTGTACCAGCGGAGAGAAGGGTCAGAACACAAACGCATGCTCGGTGTGTCACTTGTTAGCTCCAAGTGACTGGGACGGTCATGTTCTCTAGCCAAGCATTTGGCCACAACAGCAGAAACCAAGAAGGCAGGCAGAGAGAAGGAGCAGGACAGTGGCACTCTAAGGAGGTGGCAGATCGGAATTTGGTCCCTAGAACTGCAGTGGGTCCTGAATCACTTCAGTCTGGTTCCCATGAGATCTGCTGTGTGGCCAGGATTCCCTGAGACTGAAATCCTTGTCACTCTTTACGGCTAAAAACCTGGCAACGCACTGACCTTACTCCGCTGGCTGGTGTGAATGAAAAATGTTGCCTGCCCTTTCAGTAAACAAAGGATGTTGTAGCCACCAAGCCGTCAGCCACTGCAGCCACCCCTAACAGTGCCCCCCGTGGGGACTCAGGATGGGAAACCACAGGACACTGGCCCTGGACAGCTAAGTGCAGATCAAAGGAATGATTTCAATGAGCCCAGACTCCGGTATCTTCCCATACATACAAAAGCGCTAAATTCCTTAACTTGAGATGTCCGTCTTTTTTTAATTAACAGTAATCTTTTGATGTCCTGACTATCTAGTCTTTGTTGCAAAACTCCTGTGTATCCTGGCCCCTCCCCTACCTCTTCAAAGCTGTCCCTCAGCGATCTGAGAGGCTGTCTCTCGGGCTTGTAGTCTTCCGAAAATCTGCCAGATAAAACAGTATTCTCAACATGCAGTTTGTGCATTTTTTCCAGTCAACACTGGACAGGGACTGGGGCTGCTGCGGCCAGGGAAGGCGGGGCTGAGCTGGTGCTGCAAAGCCCCGTGAGTGACAGAGGCACCAGGCAGGAGCCCTCATCTGGAGATCACATCCCCAGCCACCAGCTGGGGGAGCTCCTCCTGGCCGCCCAGCCCCCTCCACCGCCCTGCTGACAGGATGCCATCTGGGGGGCCCTCGGAGCAATGGGGCTGTCACCTCTCACCCCTGGAGCTGGAAGCCCTATCCTCTGCTTCCTGCAGGGGCCACTGGCCTCCGCCTTGCCCCGCCCCGACTGCAGAGAGGGAAGCCCAGCTCGGCAAGCACAGAGCGGTCCTGGCGCGGCCTCGGCGTCTAACGGACTGGGGTTTGGCGGCTGCTCTGCCCTCTGCCAGCTGTGTGACCTGGGCAGTTCATCCGACCTCTCTGAACCTCAGTTTCTCCACCCATAAAGAATGAATCAAGCTGGGCCTCAGCCACAGGAAGATGTGAGCACTAATGATAATGCCCCGTGTGAACAAGACCCAGCACAGACCCTGAATTGGCCAAAGCAGGTTTCTGGGTGGGGGAGGGCATGGCTCAGTGCTAAAGCGCATGCTTGGCATGTGCGAGGTCCTGGGTTCAATCCCCAGCACCTCTATTTAAAAAAAAAAAAAAAAGAGTACATGGGTGAGCCCCCGAGAGTATAAAAGAGAATTAGAATCATCAAAAGCTCGCAGCGAACACCTCCCCCCACCCAGAAATGTGCAGCAGAGGCACTGGAACACACGCCGACATGGGAGCCAGGGAAGCGCAGACAGACGTCTGATCTGACTCCGCTTCTCTTTCTTCCTCTCCAGGATTGCTGTGAAGGGGTCTTCTCCCTAAACTCAGTGGTCTGAGGAGATACCTTCCCAGAAGACAGAACGGGGAGCAGAGGCTGGGGTGAGATTCCACGGCAGAAGACTCTTAACGCGGGGAACACTAACTTCGGGAGCCCCAGTGATGACAAGAGATGCTGTGATGGAGAGTAGGAGGGGTGTCTCTCAGGTACACCAGGAAAGGCTTTGCTGGACCTTGGACTCCACCAAAGGAGGATTCCCACTTGCCCTGTTCCCAGAGCACATGCGGTAAATACTTATCGAATGGATGTGTTGCAGCAAAGTGCGTTACAACTCAGTGTTACAGCTCAGTTGTGACAGCAACCTGGATCTGGGCAAGAGACCAAGCAGCACTCAAAGAGTTGGAGAACTCAGGTTTATTATACCAGTGGGCCCAGAGGAGTTAACACTCCAAGCTCTGGACCCCGTCTGTAGGTTTACACAGGCTCTTATAGGCTGCCAGTCTACACTTTGCAACATCATATGCAAATAAGGTGTAACCAAGTTGACTAATTAGGAATGAGCTTTGTAGAAATGGACCAATCAGGAGTGAGCTCCATGCAAATGAGGTGCTACAAATGGACCAGTCAGGAGTTAGCTCAGGGAACCAATAGAATTTTAGGGATAAGTTCCACTTCCCTAGAAGCAAGCCATTTCAGAGGCAAAAAGCAAGATAATGCCGCTGGGCCAGGGAACCGGATGGTGCTGGCAGGAAAGTAGTGGCCCTGCCTGGGGATCCTGCTGTCTTTTTCATGGGGCTTCCCACCTTATTCCCCCCTTTTGATGCTCTTTAACATCTGAAGTGAGCATCAACCTTAGAGTGGTGCCCCTCACTCACCACCAGGCTCTTCCTGGTCCAGGGGCCTGTACTGAGGAACCTGCAGCTGTAGCCTTAGTGACTCTACTCATGAGCTGATAAAACAGGTAATGAGATTAAGGACACAGGGACCAAACAGCAGTGCTAGAAGGATCATAAGGAGGGGGTCTGCTAGGGGGAGGAGCCAGGAGGCCCAACTCCAAAGGTTATTCCATTGTGCCCAGGAACTTGCTAATTCTTGTCTCCTGTGTACAGCTCGATCTCGTAGTTGTTGGACCATATTTCTGACAATCCCTGATTGATTTATATAGAAACAGCATTCCTCATTTAGGAAGACAGAGTCCCCCCTTTTCGGCGGTGAGCAGGTCTAAACCCCTCCTGTTCTGTAGGACTACTGCCGCTAGGGAGTCCAACTGGTTTTGTAGAGCCATTAAGGACTCAGCCACTTGTTTGAAGTCTTCAGCGACCTCAGCAGATAAGTGCTGGTAATAGTGGGATGACAAGGCTATTCCTGCTATACCTGTGCCCACTCTGGCTGCTATTCCCAGCCCAATGAGTAGGCATGTGCCCCGCATACGAAAAAGGTTCCTGGGCTCAGTGTGCACCAGAGTTTGACAGGCATCCAACCAGAATCAGTTGTGCAGTTACGGGTTTGGGCACACTGGGAATTGGCCAGATTTCCCAGAGTCTGGGGACCACTCAGAGCGGCCATTAAACTTGGTTAGATCTGAGAGACCTGTCTGGCTGGCTACATGCTGGAGGGGCCGGGACGCAGGCAGAGCCAGCAAGCACTTGCTAGCTGTGGGCTAGCAGCTTGAAGAAGGCGATGGATCTTGCTTAACAAGGGACTTAATTGGGGGTCCAGGTTATAAGGCATGGGCCTAGGTCTATTTTTCCTTTCCCAGTCCTCACTAGGTCTGTAGAAGGGCCCTGAGCGTGTGGGCCGGGGCTTTTCCTGGGGAGTAGGTTCCTGCCAAACGCAAATTGGTGAGCGGGTCCCACTGCAACCCATCATTGAAAGAGATACGTCAGCAACTACTTTTACAAGCAGCAGAAGGGTTTGGGGTTTCATTTTTCTAACAGGGAGGTATGGTTCCTCCAGCAGACACTGAGCGACCATTAGGCTTCCCACGATAGAGAGACAGAGCACAGCCAGTATTGGTCTCTGGCCTATGTCCCAATCCCGGGGTGCAGTGGCCGTCAGCCCTACAGCTAGCAACACAGCAGCAACACTGATTAACAAAATTAAGTGGGGTGGCAGAGAGTTCATTTACGTCCTGATCGGTGGTTCCTCGGGCTTCCGCCGTGCGTTGACTAGCCAGCTTGCGGGTGTGGCTAGAGCAAGGCTGGGTGCCCTCTGGCAGGTGAGGCGGGCGTCTCTGGCCCCGGCTTCAAGTGGCTCCTCGAGGTCCGGGTCTACTCTCCAGATGTCATCGCCTCGCAGTGGCACTTCTCTCTTCACTCTGGTGTGATAAATCCATGGTGATAACTGCAACTTTAAGAGCTGTTGGGATGGTTACTGTAACTGGGTAGGGGCCCCTGCACATGGGTTCGAGGGGCTCCTTTTCCCAGTCCTTTACCCAGACTTGATCTCCAGGCTCGTATGGGTGTAACACTGTTCCCAGTGAGACTGGGATCCTGTCAGTTACCCACCTATGGACCTTCCGCATAGTTTATTCGAGTTCCTGCATTTGCTTGTGAAGTTCCAGGCTTCCCACTTCCCTAATTTCTTCTCCTAGTATAATGAGGGGAGGGGTCTCCCATACAGGATTTCAAATGGGAGAATCCCGTCTTGGACCGAGGGGCACAGCGTAGCCACTGGAGAGCCAGGGGCAGAGTGTCAGTCCAAGGTAGTTGAGTTTCTCTACCGAGCTTTTTCATCTCCTTTTTTAGGGTCCAGCCCATGCGCTCTAGCCTCCCTGAATGCCGGGGCCTGTAGGCCTCATGTAGATTCCAGCAGATGTTTAGTGTTTTTGCCACTTCTTGTACTATTTCCGCCATGAATGCGGGTCCATTGTCTGAGCCTATGGTTAACGACATCCCGAATCTGGGAATAATCGCTCTGAGTAAGGCCTTTGTTACTCCTCTTGTCTCCTCAGTCCGTGTCGGGTGTGCTTCTACCCATCCTGAGAAGGTGCAGACAAAACCCAGCAAGCAGTTGTATCCTCTGCTGGGCCCCATTTCTGCGAAACCCATTTCCATATCTTCGAAAGGAGCCTGGCCACAGCACTGGATTTCTCTTGGTCCAGTTGACCCCTGTTGTGCATTGTTCTGGGCACATAAGCGGCAGCGCTCTGAAACTGAGGCACAGAGGGATGGAAGTTGAGGGATCAGACAGTACCGTCCCAGCACGGCCTCTAAGGCAGCCTTCCCAGGTAGGTGAGCTCATGTTGCTGAAGGACCACCTGGTAGGCTAATCGTTCAGGTATATATATATCCGTTTGTCAGGCATCACCCACCATCCTTCCTTTCCACTGGTTCCTCCTTTAGCTTTGGCCCATGAGTTTTCCTCATGGCTGTATGCTAGAGATGTTGGCAGCAGTTCGGATGCTAGTTGACCTTTGGGATGGCCCGATTCACTCGCCACTTTGCGTGTAGTTTGATCTGCTAATTGGTTTCTTCTGTTTATGGGGTCATTTTCTTATTTGGTGTCTCTTACAGTGGATGATCGACATGTCTGTGGGCTCCCAAATTGCCTCTCACAGAAGTCCATGGGGGACTCGAACGGCTTTTGGATCACGGTGGTCTTAGACATGTTGGTTGGTTTCTTTGCCCCAGCTCACAACCCAAGTAGGAGGGCTCTCCGGTATGTCCGCAGAGCCTCCCGTTCGGCTTGGGAGTTAGAGTTCCATTCTGGTCTTGTGTCTGGGGCTGCATTCCGGGCCCGCCCCTCCATATCCACATTTCCCTCTGGGGCCTGCCCTTGCAGACATTTTCTCGTTTCTGTCATGATCCGCTTTCTCTCCTCAGTATTGAAGAGTCAGGAGCAGCTGCTGAAGGTCATCCCAAGTCCTGGCTGGTGGGTCTGGAAGGTGGACTCTAGGAAGTCAATCATGGCCTGGCGTTTTTCTGAATACAGCGGAGTGTGGTGCCGCCAGTTCAGGAGATCCATCGTACTGAAAGGCTGGTAGTGCAGGATGGAGCAGCTGGGCTGTACAGAGCCATCATCGTTAACTTGTTGGGGCCCTTAGGCCTCCTGGAGAGGCACCCGGAGGGTGGCTGCTGGTTGGGTGGCCTGCAGGGCCGAATGGAGATTCCTCCCCATGGGCTCCAGGCCCAGAGCCCGGGGTCGCTGTGGTGGTACAGGTGGCGGTGGACCGTCCGGTAGAGGCAGCTGTGGTGGAGCCAGAGAAGCAGGAGGAACACGTGGCAGGGGCACCATTGGCAGTTCTTCAGGGTTCCCCCGAAGGACTGGCTCCGTTGTATCCTTTTTCACCTTCAATGTCAGGACCACGAGGATTTTATGTCGTCCTTGACCATTTGCGTAGACCCAGACCCATGGAAACAAGGTTTGGGCGATCGTTAGCCAAGAGTCAATATATGGGAATTGGTCGGGGTGCCCTGGGGTCATGGTGATTGTCCAGTGTATGGCCCGGACAACTGACAGATCAAGTGTGCCTTCTGGGGGCCATCCCACTCCAAAGGTGGGCCACTCGGACTCGCACAATGTGCATAATTTTTCCTGGTGACAATTTAATCCCATGGTTTCCTGAGAAACCCTTTTTGAAATTCTCAATCATGCAGTCCAGAACTGTCGGCTTTGATTTTGAGGCTCCCATTATTATTAGTTGACAGATTTTATGGCCTGTAGGTGTGGGTCTGCTTCTGGCACCACAGACTGTGACCCCAGTATCTGTTTTTTCCACTTCTCAAGACAGTGGAGTTTCCAAAAAGCCTGCTGCCTCCCTGGGCCTAGTATTTATCTGCTTGGCTGCAAGTGCCGCCGGTGAGTCAGGGCTCCACGTCAGGCAGCTGTCCCTGAGGCTCTCCCGGGCCTGGATGAGCTCTAGGGGTCCCTGCACAAAGTTGTGGTTTTTTTTTTTTTTTTTTTTTTTTTTCCTATAGCTGAATTGACAAAATATGAGGCCAGGATGGCCGGCCGGTGGCAGAAAAAATGGACCAAAAAGGGGGACCTCAGAAGAGGGTTCCAGCCAGTCCTGGGGTGGCTCCCTCTGGCTCAGGTCCTGTGGTCTTAATTTTAGACAGAGAGGTAGTATTGAGGATGGTTCACTAATAGCGACAGGATATCCCGGGAGACTGGTGCCGAGGTCGCGTCTGAAACTTTTTCAAAGCAGTCTCGTCCTAGTCCCCAAGGGCACAGGGGTTGTTTGCTCATAGGCTGTTCTATGTCCCTTTCCCTCCCTGTGTAGCCACCCTGTGCCGATGTCACAAATGAGACAAAGGGAAGGTTTTCACTGTGTCCGCCTGGCCGCTCCCCTCGCAGAGACAAAGGTGCCTCTTAGCTTTGGCGGGTCAGTATAAACCGCTGACTCTGATCGATACCCCAAGGGGCTGATACCACCATGAGCCGTATGAGGTCACCACAGAAACACAAGTTGGATCTCACTCAGACTCTGTAGCAGAATGCTGTGGAGCACCAAACTTGAACCTGATCACATGCTTTTCAGGCCGCGCGCGCATACACGCATACACACACACACACACACACACACACACACACACACACACACACACAGATTACTTGCACATTCCCCGCCCTATCACTGGGGCGTCCCTAATCCAACCTAATCTAATCTGATCTCCCTGTCCAGAATACCTTCAGATGAGAAGCCTGACCTGATGTCCCCATCCTGAATACCGTTGGACAAGAAAGCTAAAGGAGGTGATCAGTCTCCTCTTCTGCCCACTTGGACAGGACCTGAACACCCTAACCTAAATATGGATGCTTCCCGGGGCTCCTACCTTGTCTGGACATGTTGCTTGGTGAACTAGTCTGTCCCTCCACTGAGTCCGGTTGGGGCACAGCCGCCCAGAGGACTGAATCGCCTCTGCAAAGGAGGACCCAGAATACTGTCGGGTGGCACACCTCCTCGTTTGCTTTCAGAGTTTCCGACCTCCAGGTGGTTGCTCAGCTGCCTTGGCAGCTCAAGGGGCCGGCATGGTTGGAATATCACTAGGGTTTCCAGAAATGTTGCAGCAAAGTGTGTTACAGCTCAGCTGTAACAGCAACCTCGATCTGGACAAGAGACCAAGCAGCACTTGGAGAGTTGGAGAATTCAGGTTTATTACACCAGCGGGCCCAGAGGAGTTAACACTCCAAGCTCTGGACCCCCTTTGTAGGTTTACACAGGCTTTTATAGGCTGCCAGTCTACACTTTGCAACATCATATGCAAATAAGGTATAATCAAGTTGACTAATTAGGAATGAGCTTTGTAGAAATGGACCAATCAGAAGTGACAGAAATGGACCAACCAGGAGTGGTAGAAATAGACCAATCGGGAGTGAGCTCCATGCAAATGAGGTGCTATAAATGGACCAATCAGGAGTTAGCTCAGGGAACCAATAGAATCTTAGGGGTAAGTTCCCCTTGCAAGCCGTTTCAGAGGCAAAAAGTGAGATAATGCTGCTGGGCCGGGGAACCTGACGGTGGTGGCAGGAGAGTAGTGGCCCTGCCTGGGGGTCCTGCCGGTCTTTTTCATGGGGCTTCCTGCCTCAGATGAGCGAACAAGTGAATGAAAAAAACAAAAACAAAAAAGTCAGGCTTCCCCCTGGCATGGCCCAGCACAGAACTAAATGGCTATGTGAAAGAATGAATGAATGACACATCTCCTTTAGGAAATGAAATAATTTGAAATATCGAATCTATTTCAATCGTGAAATAATTTGAATGGATGGTTTTCCCCACAATCCCTTCATCAACAACCCAGAAAGACAAAAGCAAGTTCCTGCTCAAAACTGGGAAACGGAAAGTTACTGTTGCAGGGGCCATGAACCCACACGTGCACGCACAGAGGCAAACACAATCGTGCAGCCGCGCACTCACACAAGCGGACCGGTGGACGCGAGCCATCCCCACCCCCACCCCCACCCCTGTTCTCTCTCAGCTGCGCAGGGACTTTTCTTTGTCTCCTTCTCCGGGCTTGTCCTGGAGGCCGTCCCTACTTCTGGGATTGGCCCGACCCCACCCTCAGCCGTGTCCCTGCCCTCCCACCTCCATCTCCTCCCCAAGGCAAGAGGCCTCCCTCCTGGGAGGGGGCTGTCTCATCCCTGTCCCCGCAGGGCAGCCGGCAGCTTTGGCCAGCAGCTCGGGTCTGGTGCTGAGCAAGGTTCCTGAGCCCCCTTCTCAGAGTGACGGGACAGACGGGGGTCCCTGGAGAGGACTCGGAGATGGTTGCAGGAGAGAAAAAGTACTTTTCCCTCTATCGTTCTGAGTTCTGGGTTGAGATCCCTGAAATAAAAGAGGAACAAGAGAAGAACAGACATTTTAAAATCCAGGTACCCCACGGATACGTGGGAGATACCCGCGGAAAAGTGGGTAGCTCCTCAGGAAGCCTAAACCACCAGCTCAAATACCATCTTCAACGAACGAAGCAGCAGGCTGGGGGATTCGGCTACGGAGATTGGCAGCAGGAAAAGCAGGGCAAACAAGGCGAGGCTGTTACTCACTCTTAAGTGGTCCCTTGTCCACTGATCACATTTTCTTGCGAGTTAGAGCGTCCGCTACTCCTGGTGCCAAGGAGACATTCTTACACGTGGAGCTACCTTTTATACGTGCAGACTTCCCTTACGAAAGGGCAACTTCTACTTTTTGGATGAGCTTTTTCTGTATCGGCTGTTTCTCAACACAATCAGCTCAGAAAAAAGCCTCATGCCCCAAAAGGCATATGTGGGGGTAGCATATCCCGCCACCCCTCGTGGTTTAGTACTTCTGCCCTCCAGGCAGTGAAGCCGCGGCCAGTGAGGCCTGAGCAGAAGGAGGGCTGCGGTGCAGGTCTCCCCGCCTGGCCTTTCCTTGGCTACAGCTTCTTCCTGCGGGAATAAATCCTATCCGTCCGCAAAGCAAGTGCTCCTTTCTGATTTTCCCAGCGAGATGCTCCGTTGTGGAGAGGGAGCAATGTCATCACTCTTTTTGCTGCCTTGAGACCCACTGGAGGCAGGAACTGGGTGTCGGTACCATCATCTCTGTCCTGCTGCCCTGCACACAGTAGGTGCTTTATTGCACATTTCCACTGTGGTGGGCTCTGAGGGCACCTTACAGGACTTGTTACCTCATTGACTCATTCCACTGATCCCAACTCACATTGTAATTAGATTTGACTGAGTTTAAAAAAAAAAAAAAGTTAAACTATATAACCTTTGTTCTGCTTGAAGGCAAGTTGAATTTTATAAACTGCATGTAGTGAGTTTCATAAACTGTTCTTTGTCTGAGGATGTGGCTATAAAGAATTCAACTGGAGCACAGGCTGTACATGAGTAAGTGGCAAACTAGTTTTTATTATGTTCCTAAAATAGGTGGGTGCTGGCACAGAGCGCCTCATCTCGGCCCAGAACCCCAGAGCACTGCTACGCCCGGGAGCAGAACGAGGCTCAGGCCCCTCTAGAAGGTTTTCAGTTGCTCAGTCCGTGCAATCTTCACAGTGCAATTTCCAGTGAATTTCTCACGAGAAGGTCTTCAGAGCCCTCTTCAGGAGAACAAAAACTTGGTGAAACGTTTGTGCTATTTAAAAACTGGCAAATCCAGTGCACAGAGGGCTCTGGAAAGCCAATGCCAAAAATACGGCAAGCGTCTTCCTATAAGAATGAAAAAGATCTGAAACATCTGTGCTAAATTTCCGCTTTGGAGGATTGGGGCTAGGTGGTTGATAAGGGTGGTGTTTTGCTCATAAACACAGTGATTTCTCAAGGGGAAAAGCCACCCTCGCTCGCTGGCCCGGGTGAGCAGTGGAGGAGCGGTGACTTCTGCTCACAACGCCTGACCAGTGAACAAGCTGCGGGGACGTGTCGCACAGCACCAGGCACAGAGCCAGTGTGTTATCCCAGCCTTGCATGGAGTGTGCTCTGTAAAAACAGTGACTCACTGTGCTGTACACCTGAAACATGTATCATATTGTAAACCAACTATACTTCAATTTAAAAAATAATACGGAACTGAAAACAGGGCGGATCAAACACAGTCCAGAATTCCCTGGCTCTGCCCTCCAGGTTATTGATGCTCAATGACCACGAGTGCAGAAAAGCTTACGGTGGGCGGGGGTGGGTGGTGGCTCAGTGGTAGAGCACCTGCTTAGCATGCAGGAGGTCCTGGGTTCAATCCTCAGCACCTCCATTAAAAAAATAAGGAAAGAATTTTTTACATTGAAGTACAGTCAGTTATAATGTGTCAATCTCTGGTGTACAGCACAATATCCCAGTCATGCATATATATACATATATTTGTTAACAAAATAGTTTTTTTAAAAAGGAAATCTTACCGGGAGACAGGACCATGGGAAATGTGAGGGGCAGGAGGGGAAGAAAAGAGAGCTTCACGATTGCTGTCAAAACTTCCACAATGAGCCGGAGAGGACTGTGGGCAAATCACTTCCCTTCCATGTCCTAATGTTGCCTGTGGTCCTTCTGCAGGAAAGCAGCAAGCCAGTGGTATCTGAGGCTCCCCCACAAATAATAGGGGAGAAATCGATGGAACTGCTCCAACCTCCTAAATGCTCCCAGGAGACAGGTACCAAACATGCGGACACCAAATACCCACTCACAGCAACTACTTACCCAGCATTTCCACATCCCGTGGTGAGCGATGTGTTAGGCTGCCTCTTTAGTCATTACATTAAAATCATGAGTTTAATATGGTATCTAAAGGGCAGATGCTCTCATCTGTTGCCTGCTTATGTTTTTGTTGGTTTGGTTATTTTCCCATCATCATTTTTTAAGACACTTTTTGTAAAATGGCTGTGAAATTCACACATAACAAGATGCACAGATTTGAAGTGTGCACCCGCTTGTACATGCATACAGACGTGCATGGAAAAATCTTACCAGTTGTGACAAATGTGTACACGCAGGTAATGTAGGTGACCAACTGGTTCAGTGTTCCTGGCACCATCCCTATTTAAAATCTGAAAGTCCCACATCTCAGGAAGCCCCTTATTTCTGGATAAACCTGGACAGTTGGTCTCCCTACATAGCAATCACCTCACTGAAGATACAGAACATTTCCATCACCCTCCAGAAAGTTTCCTCGTGCCCCTTTATATCCACCCACCCTGCAAAGGCCACCATTCTGATTTCTATCACCATAACTTAATGTTGTTTGTTCTAGAATTTCATAGAAATGGAACTGTTCACAACATACATTTTTGTGTCTGGCTTCTTTGACTCAGCATGTCTGGGGATCCCTCCCCGTTGCTGCCTGTCTTAGGGGCTGGTGAGCTCTTCTCACGGAGCAGTGCCGACACCTGTGACTGCAGCCTGCTTACCCAGTGGCCTGCTGACGGCCCCCGAGCTGTTTTCAGCTTTTGGCTACTACGCACATTCTTGCGCACCTCTCTTTGTGGGCATGTTTTCATTTCTCCTGGGTGAATACCGATGAGTTGAATGACCGGATCACAGTGGGGGTTGTTTCTAAGAAGCTCCCGAACAGCATTCCAAAGTGGCTGTACAGCTTCATGCTCCCACCAGCAACGTGTGACAGCTCCAGCTGCTCAACACGCCCTCCCACACGTGGTCTTGTCAGTCTTTCCAACTGCAGACATTCCAGCGGATGTGAAGGGCTATCTCACTGTGGCTTTACTTCATGTGTCCCTAATGATAGGGACGTTGAACACCTTTCCTGCACTTTTTGGCCATTTCTGTATCTTGCATGAAGCGTCTCTTCAAGTCTTCAAATCTCTTTTTTTAAATGACTTGCTTATCTGTTTCTTGTTGATTTGCAGGAAGTCTTTCTATATTCTGGATAAAAGTGCTTGGGCACACCTGTGTGCTGTGGATGCTTTTCTCCCAGTCCGTGACTTGTGTTGACATTTTTGTAATGAAGTTTTTAAATAAGCAGAAATGTTTAATCATGAGGATATCCAATTTATCAATTTCATATTTGATGATCAGTGCTTTTTATATACTGTCCAAGAAGTGATTGCCTACCCTCAAGGTTTCAAAAACATTCTACATTTTCTTTTAGACATTTTGTAATTTTAGCTTTTAAGTTTAGGTCCGAAATCTTTCGTGATTGAATTATTGCGTGAGGTCTTAGTTGAGGGTCAAACTTTAATTTCTCTGTATGTGTACAGTTGTTCCAGCCCCACTTACTAAAAAAAAAAGATTTTCCTTTCTCCATTGAATTATCTTGGCGCCTTTGTTAAAATCAAGTGACCACTGTGGTAGCCTGAATCCCTGGAATCTGGTAGGGTTTTTTCCTTTCATATCTTTTCTTCTCTGTCCTTCAGTTTGGGTAATTTTATTGACCATTCCTCACATTCATTCATCCTTTCTTCTGCATTATTCATTCTATTGCTAATACTAGTCAATGATTTTTTTAATTGGCAAACATTGTATTTTTCAGTTCTACAATTTCCACTTGGTTCATTTTTAGAGTCCCCAGATCTTTCCTTAAATTCTCTACCTCTTCATCCGTTATATCTATCTTTCTCATAGTTATTTGATACCACTCCTCTGTTAATTTCCACATCTGGGTCATTTGTGAATCTTTTCCAATTATTTTTTCTTAACTACGAGCCTCACTTTCTTGATTCTTCTTGTGTCTAGTAGTTCTTTATTGTACACTGGGCATAGAGGACAATACATTTCAGAGTTGCTGGATTCTGTTCACTCCTTTTGAAGAGTGCTGAATTTGGTTCCAGCAGGGAGTTAAGTCACCTTGATTTGCACAGCACCTGATCTTGCAGAGGCCTAGGCTTTGTCACAGAGTGTGCATTTTGCTTTTTCTGTCACAGCCCTAAATCTTCTAATGTCACCTTGCTATTAAGGCTTAGCCCTTCTGGGGATTCAGTAAGAGGCTCCAGGTGTTTGCCAAGCCCTCTAACTTGACAGGACTTGAACTCCTAACTTCATCTTCTCAGCACTGGGCAGCTGCTGAAATCTCTTCTCAACTTTTCCAGGCTTCCAGCTTCCGTGTGGGTTTCTTGGAATATCCCCCCACACGTGCACAGCTCAGTACTCAGCCGTGGGCTCTGCATAAGTTGGTATGCAGACCTTGGGGTTCAACCCTCTATTCATCCCCCTCTTCTGGGATCCCCTCACTGAATTTCCAGCTGTACTTGTAGCCCCCGCCCCTAACATCCATCCCCAGCCCAGTAACTCTGGAGTTTTATCCCACTGCACCTCGAAGCCTGGGGGATTTCCTCTGGGGAAGCAGATGTCACCTCTTTTACTTCCCTGAACTCAAAGGTTGTATCCAGTCTCTACCTCATTCTGATCACCCCTCAGTGCCTGTGAGATGATTGGCGATGAGTGTTATTACCATCATAACTTCACCTTCGCTGAGTGCTATTGAGCAGCAGGAAATTGGCACAGATGAGGTGCTTTTGCCAGAGGATGCCACACTTGGGATAATTACCTGCCATGCTTGTCTCTGGGGAGAAAAGCTGAGGGTGGCTGTCCTCTTGCTCACAGAGCCAGCTCCTTAGAACAACCCCTTCCAGCAGCTCTCAGATGCTCTCTCAAGATAGCGTTCCTAAGACCCCAAACCGAGATTGCCTTTTTATCCCCCAGAGAGCCTTGTTCAGGGTCATGGGCCCATGGGTGTTTAGAAGATGCTTGCGGGTTGACTGAATAAAGAGCTTTTTCACACGGTGCTTTGTAAAATAGGACATGAAGACCAATTCTCTTTTTACTTGTGCAAAAGGAATGCCACAAATACTAATTGCCTAGCAGCGGAGTCGGTTTTCTCCCAGCAAAGGAGAACAGCGAGGAAAGTGGGCGCAGTCTCCGGGAGCTGGGAAGACTTCTCCCAGAAAGGAGACGTTGGCGCTCAGACGCGGCTTTGGATGAGCAGTTCCGGGAACCTCAAGTCAGTCCCGAGAGAACAGCGACCACGTCAGTGTCCTGTACGATGATGCCCCAGCCTCTAGCACAGCAGGTGTGGGTGAGTGAGTGGGTGAAGCCCTGGGAACCAGCCGGAGCAGAGGCAGAGTCATCACCAAGTTTCATGGGCAAGGGGAGCAGGGAGCCTCTAGCAAGGCTGAGGGCAGAGCAAGAGATGGTTCTCCAATCACGACTGTGTCACTCAAGGGGTATGGGGTCCCAAGTGGTGGAATGTGGTGTAGGATTCAATCAACAGGTATTCCCTCAGTCCCTCCCATGTGTTGGGCATATGCAAGCTCCAGAAATGCAGCAATGAAGGTCACAGCCCTAATACCTAATTTTCTTTTTATAGTTGCAACAGATTTAATGTCCAAAACTGCAAAACTCTATATATTTCCGCCCTGTTGACCCAGCCTATCTAAGTTTGTTCAGGTGTCCTGAGCAATGGCACCTAGATCTGGTCCCCACTTCTCCCTCTGTTCACTCCCCCACCATCTCCCCCACCCTGTCCAATAAACCTCCAACATCTTTCTCTGCCACTGCAGGGTCCCATCTCTGTTCCCTCCTCCATCAGCTTCCAGGTTACTTCCTGGGAACCCAAACCAACCTGGTCATGTCACTTGGTTAGAAATATACCAAAATGTTAACGGTACTTATCTCTGAGGGAAATCACAGGTGACTTCAGTGTGGCCCCGTCCCCCCGTTCTTCCCCAGGCACACTAAGAGCTCCCCATCCCCCCAGTATACCAGTGACTTCTGGACCCCATGCTCTCGCCAGAGCTTTTGTTCCTCCCTAATTCAATACTGACAGCGAGCAGTCACTATGGTCACTACCCTGGACAAAGAGGCAATGGCTTTGTAAACCTTACCTGATGCTCCAATTTATCTTTAAATCCACCTTTAGAGTGTGGAAGATAAAGCTCCGGGAAATTTCATTTCTTTTTCAACATCTACTTATTGATGAGCAGCTGATGTGTCCAATCTTTTCCTAGAAGCTGGGGACACAGGAGAGAAGTGGCAGGTCCCAGAGGACACCCACGTGAAAAAGGAAAAGGCTACATCCACACTCGACGGTTATGAACGTGCAGTAAGGCCGGGGGCTGGCGAGACCGCACAGCCTGGGAGCCGCGAGCCGGGTCTGAGCGCCCCGGCCTGATCCCATCTGTGACTGCCGGACCCCCCTCACCTGGGACACCAGGTCTAAACCATGCCCCTGCACTTACCCCTGGGCGCAAACCTCTCTCCACACCCCAGCCCCTGCGAGCCTTCCAGCGCCTCCGCGGATCTCAGGGCTCCACCGGTACCGCAGCCCTAGAGCGGGTCAGCCCACAATTACCAGCGGGGGTCTACCGTCCAGTGTCCCAGAACCCCCGCGCTCCAGGCAACTCGGGCCCAGGCCTTCCGCCTCTGAAACCTCCTCTGTCGCTTGCCCCACGCCCCCGTCACCCCCTCTCCTGCGCCCACGCGCCCCTGACCTTCAGCCATCCCAATCTCCTGCAGTTTCCACGCTCACTGTTCCTGGCGTCCCTGCACCCTACCCGCATCCTTAGCCCTTGGCGTCCCCGCGCGTCACCAGCATCCTGGTCCCCGTGTCCCCGCCCCTCCGGCGTGACCTCGGCCCCCAGGCCCTGTTCCTACCCGAGCTCCCAGTCCCCTAGCCCCGTGCGTCCCCCGCGCCCCCGACCCCCCGCCATCGCAAACCTCCCGCCATCCCCGTGCTCACGGTCCCCAGGCGCCCCCGCCGTGTCCCTGGACCCGGAGCCCCAGGGCACCCGGCTCCAGGGTCCCTCCCTCCGCTGTGTCCCCGCGCCCCTGCGGCCCCCGGCGCCCCGTCCCCATGTTCCTCCCTCCGGCGCCCCCAGCCCCTGCCCCCCGCGTCTTCGACCCCGTCCCCCGCGTCCCCGCGTCCCCGCGTCCCCGGCCCGCGCCCGCTGACGCCATGACGCCGCGGCGGAGGGAGGGGCGGGGCCGGGCCGAGGGGGGCGCGAGCGGCGGGAGCGACGGTCCCGCGGCAGCAGCGGGCGGCGCGGCCGATGGACATGGGCACCCAGGGCTCGGGGCGCAAACGGCTCCCCAACCGGGAGCGGCTGACGGCGGAGGACGACGCGCTGAACCAGATCGCGCGTGAGGTGAGCGGCGGCGCCGGGCGCGGGCGCGGGCGCGGGGCGCGGGGGCGCCGCCGCAGCTGTCGGGCGGCGGTCCGCCCGCCGTCCGTCTGTCCGTCCGCCCGCCCTCCCGCCGGCGCGGCGGGCGGGGCGCGGGCCGGGGCGTGGGCCCCCGCAGGGACCTCGGTGGGCCGGGCGCCCGTCCTCCGCGCGGGGGACAGGCCGGCGACACTGACCCTCCCCCCACGCCCCCGGCTCCTTTTGGCCGCTGCCCCCTCCGCGAGTGGGGCTGGGGCGCCGCCCCTGCGCGAGGTGGCCCCGGGGTCCGCCGGGTAGGGGGTAAGCGCCCCGCTTTGTGGGGGGATGTAGGCCCGACCCCGGAGGCCCGAGGACAGTCCCCGGAGGCCACATGGCCCTGGCGAAATGACCCGGCCCGTGTCGGTGACCATTTGTGGTCTCGACTGTCACACGGGGAGCGGCTTGGGCACAAACCCTGGGTCCCTGTGAGTCTCGTTCTGGACCAAGTCTGAAAACGGATCCAGGCACGCTAAGAGGCTTTTCATCAAAGTTTTCTGGGCAGAGTTAATTATAACGGTTGGTGATGAACTCAAAGTGTGGCAAATTAAAGGAGTTCCACGCGCATATCTGCAAAGCGCCTTTTTCTCCTGTGAGGATTCAACCTTCAGGCTAAACAAACCGGTGATGTCAGGAAGGCTGCCCAGCAGGCTTGTAGCAGCAGCTTCCCTGGGAGGGGGCGATTTGTTGGGCCCGCAGTGGACAAAGCTGATTTCTCAGTTTACCCTTGTGTATCTTTTGAATTGTGCACGCAAGGTGCTCGCTACAGAGAACGTACATGCAGACGCTGTGTGAACCTCCTCATACTCTCTCTTCCAAACGTTGGCGAGTGATGGTCGGTTAGTCTGCATATCGTTACCGTCACTTGAAAACCTTCCCGCGATGTCGGCTGCGGTGTCTGGTTGCGCCAGGCGGCTATTTATGGAGGTCTGCTCTGTAGCCGGTTCTTAGGTGATTTTGCTTTTACGGACACACGGCTGTAGATCAGTGTGCGTTAAATGTTGAATAGAATAAAGACTTCTGTTTTTGTGGGGGAAGTAAAAGGGCTGCCCAGGAGAACTCCTACTCATCCCTTAAAGCCCGCTATGGATTTGTGTCCTCTGTGAGGCCTCCCACAGCACCCGGACAGAAGTCTCCCTGCCTCCACTCTACGGTGGGCTCTTGGCCTCAGCATTGTGTGTTCACCAGTCTGTCCCTGCTGTAGAAGGTGACAGTCACCAGGCAGGCAGTGTCTTACTTTTGTATCCCCGGAGCTCAGCACGGAGCCAGGCACGTAGTAGGTGGTCCTAAGTCTCTGTTGAATTAATTAATAAACAAGAGTCCAAGGCCCTTAGAGCACATTGGCTGAATATAGACATTAGCTAAATGTATTAGTTTGAATATAAACCCCATTCCTGTTAAGCACTCAGTTTATATATGTATTTAACCATGAAAACAAACAAGTGTTCTCCGGGAGGCCTGAGGTGACATGATCCGTGGGCTGTGTTTTCCGGCAGTGGTTATGGGTAAGGGCAGGAGCGAGAGCTCACAGAGTCCACCTTGTATCTGCTGGTTTTTACAAAAATAGACTGAAAGGCTAGGGTTTGGCGTCCACCTGGGTGGCAGCCTTGAGGTCCTGAATAACTGGGAACCCACAGTCCTGCCTCCCAGCCAGGGGGACACAGTTGGTGGTGACACATTCAGACTTGAGTTTCAGATCTGGGCTTGAAACCCCACAAAATTCCTCGCAGGCTGTGCGATCCTAGGGAAGTGAGTTACTCAACCTTCTCTCAGCGTCCGTTTTCTCATCTCTGACATGGGACAAAGAAATCCCACGTGGCTGTCAGGATTAAGGAAAGTGAGTAGCGTCCGAAAAGTGAGTAACCAGCTAAATGTGAGGGTGCCTCACCCACACACCCTCCCAGTAAATCCCAGTAAATCCCACCACAGGTTTAGCTGTTACAAGTGCTGAATGGCATGTATCTATAGTGGTGGAAGGAGCTGGTGCAACATTTTATGTTTTACTACAAATTGAATTCTGTTTCCCAAATGTGAAAATTAGAATCATTACTAAATGGCAGATATCTATTCACCATGGAGTTCTTGATTTCTCATAAGAATGAACAGCATTGTCTTAAGGTCAGTGACTTGGTCTTTGCTCACTGACTCAGCAGATATGTGTGCTGCTCTCCACAGCCCTGTCCTGGGGAGCCTGGGATATAGGGGTGAGCCTGAAAAGGATCCGCCCGCAAGGAGTTGGGGTCTGACTTGTAGATCAGTAATAGAAGACAGGCAGAGATCTGAGATGAAATGGGTATGGATATTGTGCCCTGAAGTTTTGGAAATGAGAGTTACAATTTATTGATGGGACTAAGAGCGGCAATCAGAGGCGGCCCCCTCAAGGAGGGGGCATTTTGAGCTATTCTTAAAGTGACCCAAACCCTGACCTGGACTGGCCTCCACAAGGGGAAACATGTTGGCTGGAGGATGGCTGCCTGGCCAGCCCCACCTGTGTGGCTGCCCCTTCTCTCCGTGGCGCCTCTGCAGCTGGCTCTGCTGGGCCGTCCACTGCCTGCCTGGTGACTGTCACCTTCTACAGCAGGGACAGGCCGGTGAACACATAATGCTGAGGCCGAGAGACTACCCCAGTCTCTTCTGGTGGCCCTGCCCTGACAGCCAGAGGCGTCTTCCCTAACAAACCTCTACACGTCTCCCTGGCCATTCTGGAACCAAGATCTGTGACCAAGACAGTGGACTCAGCAGTATGGGGGCGTTTACCCTGTGACCAGTCAGGCCCGTCCTGGAAATGAGGGGAGCAGGCCGCCCTTGATGAACTTGGGGAGGTGTGTGGGCCTGAATGAAAACCAGGGAGCCCCAGGAAAGTGGCAGGGGGTAGGTGGGCTGGGTCAGGCAGCCGGGAGTGTGCACTCTAGGGGGTGAGCGGAGGCGGTGGAGGGCGCGGAGCGCAGGGCGGCAGAGGCAGAGCTGCGCCGATGTTTCTGCAGTGACTTTACCGGTTCACTCCAGGGAGCTTAATAGTACGTGGAGTTGTAACTTTAAAACCCTGCAGATGTGTTAGCTCAAGTAGCTGGCTTCTCCCTGACTTGTCTGAGGGGGAGTCCAGGCAAGATGTCGTCAGGAGCAAGGTCCGGTAAGCACTCTGAGGAGCTCCGTGCACTGCAGGCAGGAGGAGTGCCGCTCGCATCAGGGAAGAGGTGTTCGAGAGCAGGTGTCTTTTTCTCTCCTACTGTGTTTAACATTCTGCTCACAACATTTGGTGGCACCCCAAACCCTTCAGCACTCTGCCGCTGAAGTGATAGCGCCCTCACAACACCCGAGGCAATCCAGAGTGTTCCTGGGGGCGGGGGGGGGGCGCTTTCCAACGCAAAGGAAGTCAGTGCGCAGCTGCAGCAGATGTCAGGCCAGCAGCCGAGCATCCCGCTGCGGCCCTGAACGCTGGTGGGACTCCCCTCCTCACTCACAGAACGTGTCCTCTGCTGTGACTGGTTCCCACGGCCTCCTCTCCTAGGTGGTCCCACGGGGACTCCATCCTCTGGGCACATGACCCCCTGGGGGTGCTCATGGTGCCTCTCAGATCCTCCCTATTGGTGGGTGTGGACCCCTGGCCTGTGAGTGCCGGCTGTTCTGGGCTTCTGGTCACCCTTTCACTGGAGGAGTGCCCATGTGTGGGGGGGGGTAAGACTTCCTACCCTGGGGGGCAGCCTGCAGGGATGTGAGAACACAAGAAGCCCCACCCCCACCCTGCGTGCCTGATGTCAGAACCAGCTCTGTGGCGCAGTCCATGCTCCAGAGCTCCCCGTGGAAGAGGGCAGAGGGCGGACTCCACTGAGGCCACCTCCTCCCCTGCCCCTCCAGCCCCCTGCACTCCCCTCTGCTGGCAGCGCTCCCTGGATACATCACTTACATCCAGATCCTTGCCTCAGGCTCTTCTTCTGGGGACCCCGGCTCAGGACAACCTCCATTCCTCATTCTGGATGGTCCCATAAAGAAAGGTCATAATCCTAAAACCTCCTTTCATTTGCTGCGCTCCCCCTCCCCCATCCTTCCCAAATTGTCCTCGTAGGTCAACCTGTCTTGAGGGACCCTGACTTCTTTTCTCCTCAAGGGACAAGGCCATTAGCCGGCCAGTCTGGGGTTGGGTGCACCAGCCTTTTGGCGGAACAACCTGGAAGTCCGGTTCAGCATGGACCCCCACTTTTCCTTTCTCTGCTGTCAGCAGGTCTGGCTCCTCAGGTCATGCGGTTCAGGAGTGAACCCAGCTGGCCTGACACACACGCCTGGTACCCAGAATTCACCCACTGCCCTCAGGTGGCATGACCCAGGGGCAAGCATTGACATCACCGCCCGGTTGCTACAGCATCCCAGCATCCCTTAGTTTGAACCATCACCCTCTGGCCTTTTTTCCCCATGAATTTGCTTTGCTGAGGCTGGCCAGTGGATTAAAACCTATCGGACACTTATTGGCTGGTGTCATCCAGTGGGGGCAGTGGTTTGTGACCTGGGGCAGTGTCCAGGCCCCTCTGCCCAGGGTGGGACGAGGTGAGGGGTGTTCAGCGCCCAGCACCGCACAGACTGTTCAGCTAGAAGAGCTTCCCTGACCCGAATTCTAACCACTGCAGACTAACTCCGGGCCCTTCCCCAGCTGATCTTCCTGAGACAGACACACACGTGGGGGTGTAGCAATAATGAGCATTAGGAGTGCTAAAAGAGGTGTTCCAAGCGGATTTTTATCACAGTCTGAGCTGTCAGGGGAATTACCAGCCCTGTGCCTGTGACCTTGGGCTGTTTTCATGATCCCCGACAAGATGGTTCTGGTTGGAAATGGAGTCAGAAACTCAAGGGTGGACAGTCCCACTGGTCTCCAGTGGCTGGTGGGCCCCACCCCGCAGCTATTCCTGTCAGAGAGCCAGCTGCCTCCCTCTCCTTTTTCTGGATGAATCTTTAATGACTCATTGGTTGAGCAGTTGGGGCTGTGAGTGTATGTGGATGACCTGGAGAGTTTGCAGGTAGAATGAAAATCAAGGGACCTGGATTCTCGTTGAACCTGTCACCCGTGAGCCTTGCCAGGGCGCCGGAGAGGGGAGGAGGGAGATGGGAACTGAGGTCGCTTTTCAGCCTAAGGTGCACCAGGTACTCCCAGAAGCTTCACTCCCAGAATTATGCTGTATCCCATCAGAAGAGTTTAGAGTGTCTCTATATGACGTAGAGAAACAGGCTCTGGAGATGCTCAATGACTTGTCTAAGGTCGTCTAGTAACTAAGAGGTGCCAGGGCTTCACGCAGGCTTTTTCCAGGGTCAGAGTCTTGGCTCCACCCAAGGCCCTATTCCAGGCAGTGCCCTGAAGTCAAGCTGACTTGCTTCCCATCTCAGGGACGATCGTCCCCAACTGACCTCTGAGCCACCAGGTATAGCATTTCATGAGAGAGGCCCATATTCTTCCCTGCCTTACTAGGTCTCTCCTCTTCTTTTTTCATCCTTTCATCTTTAAAAATTAATTTTTTTAAATTAAAGTAGCACATGTGTTTACCCTTGTCCCGTATTCTGAGGCCATTCTCCACAAAGCAGCTGGGGGGTCCTTTTCAAATATGTGAGATCATGTCACAGTGATTTCTCAAATCACTAAGAGCCAAGCGCTAATGGCCTTATAAGACTCTAAATGATCTGGTAATTATCTCTGTGTTTATCAGTAGTATGCGTATGTACTACTTTTTGATTTTTCAATTTAGATACCATCTCCTGGCTTCGTGACTGGGAGGATGAGGTCTTGGGATCTGTGCTTCTAGCTCAGGCCCTCTCTCCCCCTTTCTTTCTCCTCATCATCACACCGTAGTTACATTGTAGTTTTAGGTTACATATAGGGTCCCTGGGACAACAACAGACTAGTTAGGAGTATGGGGGCCAGAAACAGGTTTCCTGGGTTCAGTTCCTGGTTCTGCCGCTTACTCCATGACCGAGGGCAAGTTACCTAACCACTTTGTGCCTGAGTTCCCTCGTAGGTAAGATGGGAAAGTTTTAAGAGTGTACCTCTCACAGGGTGATTGTGAGGGTAAATGAGATATTTCATGAAAAGACCTCAGAATGACGGCTGACACTTGGCGCACGCTCAGGAAGCGCTAGTGGCGATGATGATGACGTAACATAACAGGGTTTACTGCAGAGCCAAGTAGTACACTGTAACATTTTTCCTTGAACAACTTTCTGCTTTTTCTGGAGTTCATTATTTCTTTTTTTTCTTTCCCAATTGCTCATCTCTCTGCATACCTATTATACCCAATTTCTCATAAACTTTTCAATAGATCTCCTCACAATATTGTTTTCTATATGATTAGACAAATCAGACAATATGTCAACTCCGTTTTATCCCCTCCTGGGAATCTACCTCCTGGAGACTTCAGGTCTGCTCTGAGTGCCCTCAGGATTCACTTCAGCTGTCTCTCCCTTTGCCACCATTCTGAGAATTCCTTCTGCCACTTCTTTGTTGTTGTTGGATCCGTATATGCTGGATTCTGTGTTGTCCTCTTTTGTGCATTATAATCTCATTTTGCTGGAATACATCCTTGAGTAGCTTTCTGAGAGAGAACACATTTTCTAAATTCTCACGTGGTAGAAAATGTCTTTATTCCACCCTAATACTTGATTGACAGTTTGGCTGAGTATAAAGTTCTAGGTTAAAAGTAGTTTTCCAAAGAATGACAAAGATTTCTATGTATTCTTTGAAATGATTTCCAGCATGTATTGTTAACTAAAAAAAGCAATGTGCAGAAAATGGAAATAGCATGCTGTGCCTCATGAGAGTAAGGCTGTAATTTGCTTGCATTTGCTTAAAGAAACACTGGCAGAAAGCATAGTAAATGTGGAGATGTAAGTAGAGGCAGACTTGTCAAGTGTAACTTTTTATACTCTTTTGATATTGAAACCATGTGATTGTATTACCTATTTAATAAAATAAAATGATAAATATCAAAAAGTATCGTTAACAAACTGTTTTCTACCCCAGTTCTGAAGGCCCTTTTCCCCCTTGTATTCTAGCTTCCAGGATGGCTTTGAGAAATTTGATGCCTTGTATATTTTCAGTTTCTTGTGTAATATCTGTTTCAACTCTCTAGAAGCTTTTTGGAGCTTCTCTTGAACCTCAGGGTTCTAGATTTTATTTTTCCATTTATTAAGCATTGACTGGGTTCATTGAATCTGGAAATTTGTATCCTGAAATTCTGGGAAATGTTCTGAAAATGTCCCCTCCTCAGCACGTTCTCTGCTCTCGTTTAAAGGAACTCCTGCCATTGGGAATAACTTCCTTTTCACTCCCATTTTCTAGCTTTTTGTCTTTTGGTGATACTTTATGGGTGATTACTCAACTTTACCTTCCACTCCTTCTACTAAACGATTCTGTATTTAGTTTCTAAGTTTTTTTGGTTCTTTGTTCCTTTTTTATAGCATCCTTTTTTAATTCACTAATGCAGTACCTTTTCTTACCATTTTGAGGATATTCATTTTGGTTTTTTGGGTTTTCTGAAAATTTCTTTTGTTCCCTGCATTATGGTCTGTTTGTTTGTTTGTTTGTTGTCCTTTATGTGCTTTATCCTCTGTCTTTATCTTGGAGTCTTTCCCAGATGTGTGGTGATCCTTGGCTATTTGAACAGATACGAGAATGAGGCACTAAAAAACTGTGAGAACAATTTGATCAAAGGCCAGGAGGGGAAATGCCACAAGATGTGACCAGGACACCACCTGAGGTGCAGTGGGCTGGCTGAAGTGCTGGCACCAGACATTCAGTAGTTCCTCAGGGCACAGGTACACAGCCTGGATTTGAATCCAGGTCCCCTGGTCTTCAAGGCCAGTGCCCTTGACCACAGGGACAGTGATGGGAGGAAATCCTGTTTCATGCTAACAAGCCAAACTCTCTAATTTGGTAGCTAGAGATAGAGTTTTGTTTTTAATTAAGGGGGTGGTAAGGACTGAGAAGAAAGTTGAAAAATAATCTGAGACTTAATGCCAGGGAAGACATAATGTCCATACCACCCAGACAGGGGAACCAGTCATTACAGTGTTCTCTTACTGAGAGTGGAGTAAATATCAAATTAAGTGAGCAAACAAAGAGAGTTATTTAAAAAAAATTAGATTTTCTTAGCTTCAGATATCAAGGATAATTCACTTATTTGTTTGGAAAATTCTCTAAGATTTGAGATATACTTTCCATAAAACAAGTACAAAATACCTGGAGAGTTTAGGTAGGCAGAATGTGATATGGTCTTGGCAGTGGGTAAACTCTTGGATCAGCAAGTATGTAAGAGCCAGGACAGTTCAGGCCTCCACTGGTGTATAGTATTGCAATGTTTCCACCCACTTCTTGGCCTGGGGGAGTAAATGAAAAATCACATAGTGGTCATGATAATATCGAAACATAAAGAAACCAGGAGATCTAAAGTTGTTCATTGTGCTTTTAACTTCCCTCATATATGTTTATCCATTTTTCCACTCTTATCCTCAATTTCTTTTTATTTTTCACCTTCTTTTGTGACGTCCCTTAGGCACACGGGAAGATGTGGAATTTTCTCAGTTGACACTCAGAGAGATGGAATTTCCATGTTGATTGAACAACGAACGTGACTCCATTCTGGCTGCCCTGAGATGTTGCTTTAAATCACCCCAGATATATTTTTAAATCGTGCAGAGCTGTGCCAGCCAGTAGGACTTCCTTCAGTGATGGAGATGCTCTGTCTCTGCCGTGTGTCACGGTAGCCACTAGCCGTGTGTAGCTAGTGAGCACTTAAAATGTGGCTAGTGCAGCTGAAGAAATGCCTTTTACATTTTATTTCATTTTAATTCATCTAGATTTAAATAGCCACCTATGGTTCTAGAGCAATGACTTATTCTTGGTTGAAATATGAGGTCGTAGAGGTGTGTCCTATAATGCAGAAGTCATTGAGTCTCAGGATGGAAGGGGAGTGCGATGGGGCTGCGGGTGGACAGGACTGGCATCCTGCAGGACAGAAGTGAGTCCAACAGAGGAGGTACATGCGGGGCAGTGGGAGGAGCACAGTCAGCCTTTTAAAGCTGTGTCCATAGGCACTTTAGTGGGCTGAGTCTCCATTCCTTTGTCGGTGACAGAGGAATAATATTACCCCTGTGGTTGGAGTACTGAGTGGTGCCCAGGGAAATGCAGAGCGTGCTGCTGGCTACCTGGTGGGGGCCAACTGAAGAGTGATGGTTTTCTCCCCCCGGTGGCTGTATCCATCTCTACAAAGGGGCAGCGGTACTGCTGGACTGGCAGGGCTGTGCCCCCGGAATCACTGGTCCAGCAGCAAAGGTGAAACCCTCCCTTGTAAGATGAGGGCTGGAATGGGGGCGGGGTAGGGGTGGGGTGAAGGGAGAGAGAGTGGTGCATAGGAAAGATGTGAGAAAGATACAGGAAAGACAATCTCCTGCACATCATGGGGGGATACAGACGGCCCTTGGGACTGGTTCATTGAGCTCAGAGTAAAAGCACTGATGGTTGCTGCTTTAAATGCACTAAATTTATAAATATATTTTAGTGTCAGAACCCCGTGGACTTTAGTTTAGAGCTTGCATACAATTCTTTGGCACTGAGACAGAAAGGACCTTCGGTATTCAGTTGTGTTTTTGCTCCTTGACCCTGAATTTCAGAACAAGTAGAAAGATGCCATCAGATTGTTTGAGCTTCTTGGTTGTCAGGCAGCCAAACCTTGGTGTCGTGCCTCTGGTTAACTTCCTGGAGATAACGGGCCACTTCGCCCAGGCTGCGTCCTGCACTGTTTATCTTTGGGCTTATCTGACCTCTCAAAAGCTACTGAACTACCTGCCTATTTTTAACTGGTGCCTGGAGCCTGCTCCGGAATGAAGTGGCCACATGAGCTGCCACACGGTTTTCCAAACCTTCACTCCAGTTTCTCGGGTTTTTCCTCTTCCTTTTATGGGGTTACTCAGCCTCGGGGTCACTGACTTTGGGCGGGATAATTCTCTGATGCAGGGTGCTGTCCTGTGCACAGTAGGATGTGTTAACGGCAGCCCTGGCAGCCAGCCGGGAGTGGCAATCACAGATGCCCCAGGGGGCAAAACGGCCCCAGGGAGCACTGTTCCCTGGCTCCACTGGGTCTGGACCTTAGCTCTGAACCTGGCGCCTGGTCTACAGAAACCTGGGTCCTTTCCTCTCAGCTCCTGGTGGTGATGTGGCTGTTCTCAGTGGACAGAAAGTGCAAGTGGCCAAACCACGTTCTCCTTGGAGCTTCCCCATTTAAACCTGGAAGGGAGTGGGGGGATGGGGCCGCGAACTCAGGGAAGCTTTGGTGGAGCAGCTTTAGGAGGAGCTGTGCAGACTCGGGAAATTCGATTGCGCTTTGCTGTGTTCCAGAAGGTGCTTGAGGTGATGGCGGGGTGGGAGGGGCGTGGGTTAAAGAGAAGGGAATGGAAGGGCCCTTGAACTGCAGGTTCAACAGTGACCTCTGGCTGCCTCTGTGGAAGACAGCTTGGCATGAAGGTGGGGGCTGGTGAGAAGTGGTCTTGTGTGTGACATCCCACAGGGCTGAGTGGCTCCTTTCTGCCCGCCAGAGATGCCTTTTCCCCACTTTTCTTGGGTGTGTTTGAGGGCACCCAGGTCAGCGTCAGGCCCAGTTCCGCTGGAGCCCCAGAGCGGGGGCGCCAGCCACCAGACTGCGCTGGTGCTGTGTTGCCTTTGTCTCCAGGGGAGGCCCCAGGCCCCCTGCTCAGATGTGCTCCTGGGATAGCGGGGCCGCCATGGCATTCATGTGGTCACTGCTGCGAGCGCTGCCGGGAGCCGGCTCTGCCAAGGGGTTAGGGGACTGGAGGGTTGACCTTCTGAGCCAGCTGGGGTCAAGTCCCCACAGCCTACAGGCTCTGCCTAGTGCTGGCCGACTTCACTCTGGAGATTCAGCAAGAGACTGAGGAGGGAGAGGCGCTGCCTGGACACAGCTAAGCACATCCACCTGTGACCCTGCCACCCTGTATCCCTGAGAGTGGCACTTAGGGGCATCCACCACCTGGGAGAAGCATCAGGCCAGGAAGTGGCCAGGCCTGGGGTGATGCTTCTGGTCGACTTGAAAACCCCCACAGGACAAGGACAGAGCACCCTGGCTGGCCAAGGAAGGAACCCAAGCTGCTGCTTTATTCTTTAAGAGCCAGACGATCTCTGTGGCCAGCCGTGACCCTAGCACACCTGCCTGCATCGTCTGCTCACCCAAAATCCCAGCTGTGCTGCGGGAGGAGGAAGAGGGAAGACCCCCCCCAACTTCAGCCTCACTGATGGGGGTGGTGCTGGCAGCTCATGAATCCTCCAGACCCCTCAGGGAGGCCCCCCAGATCAGAAAGGGGCTAGATGTTGAGCAGCACGAAGACCAGTGACCAGCACGCTTCCTTAGAGTTAAAATTGTCCCCGTATTGCCCCAAAGGCACATTGCTTTTGTCATTCATGGCTGAACTGCTTAAAAGAGATGCCCTCACCAGGGCCCTGGGAGGACCCCCCCGGGGGCCACGGTCTTTGCTGCACAAGCTCGGCAGAACACGTGCCTTTCCTGCAGCTCCTTCTTTAGAAAGTTGTGCGCAGCTGCTCTCCCGGTGCTTCCGGTTTCCAGGGACAGAGCATGACCGTCCACCGTCCCAGCGGCTCCCCCTCCCTCGCGCCTTCCCGGCTGCTCTTCCCGCTCCGATTCCCTTGGCCCCGCAGGCCTGTGAGTCACCCCCGGGCCGCAGGGATGAGACAGGAAGTGACTATTAACCGCATTCCTGTTTTGTGCCTGTCGTCTTCCTGTCCGAGGGTCAGATCTCTGGCTTCGTTTTTATGCACCGTCTGCGAGGGAGATGCATACGCGTGACAGCCCTCTTGTTATTTAAAATTCAGCTTTAGGGTTCCTTTAGGTTTAACACGTCTTTTATATTAAATGTTTCTTCTGTGAACAGTGTCGCAATTTTCATCTATTGTTTTTTCTTTCCTAAACATTTTTTCCAGCTTTCCCTACATGGGATGGAGCAGGTAATAAACGATCCTGAGTACAGGGTCTCGTGGGGGCTGCCTTGCAGCTTAGCGCTGCCTCTGCACGTGCCCATCGCTTGCTTTCTCAGTACCATGTGATATAAAAAAATGAAACAGGTGAGAGAGCACAACATTTAACTTAGACCATTTATAGTAGAGTTATAATCAATCCTGTTTATACTGATTTGTATTCAATTTTTTAAATCAAAATCCCAATTTATTTATAGGTTTTCTTTCTTCTTTTTTTTTAAATCTAAGTATAGTCAGTTACAGTGTGCTAATTTCTGGTGTACAGCATCATGTCCCAGTCATGCATATATACACACAAACTTTTTTCATGTTCTTTTTCGTTAAAGGTTATTACAAGATACTGACTATAGTTCCCTGTGCTGTACAGAAGAAATTTGTTTTTTTATATAGCACAGGGAGATATACACAAGATCTTGTTGTAGCTCACAGCGAAAAAGAATGTGGCAGTGAATATATGTATGTTCATGTATAACTGAAAAATTGTGCTCTGCACTAGAAACTTATGCAACATTGTAAACTGACTATAACGCAATAAAAAATGTTTAAAAAAAGAAATTTGTTTTTTTAATCTATTTTTATACGTAGTGGTTAACCTTTGCAAATCTCAGACTCACAAATTTATCCCTTCCCACCGCCTTTCCCCTGGTAACCATAAAATTGTTTACTGCATCTGCGAGTCTGTTTCTGTTTTGTAGATAAGTTTGTATTCAGCTTTTTAAGTCTTGGATCCCGTGGGAGGAGGACACGTCTGGCCCATTAGAGGACCTCACAGCACTGTGTAGATTGGCGTCTCCCATCCTTTCTCCGGGCCTTGCCACGCTCATTGATTCGTGTCTTCAGCAGACACAGGAGCAGGCCCAGCTCTGAATCTCGGATGCGGGTCCTTCTCTGTCTTGAAGCGTCAGCTCCTCAGCTGTAGAATGAGGGCTGTGGTGGCCGAGAGGACTCGTGAGAGAGTGCTCATCAGGCCCCCCTCCAACCTCAGCTGGCTAGCTCTCCCTCCTCCCAGAGGCCGCTTCCTCTGGGAGGCCTCCCGGCCTGCCCGCCGCCCACACGCGGCCTGAGCTGTCGTCCTCCCCAGGGCCCCCAGCCCCTCCTGTCACACTTGTCTGCTGAGCTGCCGTCTGCTCTCGTTAGTTCTCTCCTCCCCATCAGACCGTGTCCTCTCCGGGGGCTGCAGCTGGTCCTGTGGCCAGTGGGCCCCTGTGCCCGGTGCCCGGGAGGCGCCGAGGAGCCGCCTGCTGGGTGAGTGCGGGTCGAAGCATAAGCAGTCATCCCAGGGCAGCTCGGTGCCGTCTGGCGTCCTCTTCACGCCATCGTCTTTGAATGCGGTGTGTTTCTTCCAAGCAGTTTCAGCTGCCTTTGTCAAAATCTACGCACGAACTAGAGGGAGTGGGCTTCACCGTTAGCTCGTCCTAAAGCCTGACAGCCTCGTCAGCTACCAGCACAGATCAGGAGACGGGGCTGTCCGTCCTCACACCGACAGTGTTGTCAGAATTCACCAGCACGAGGCCGCACCCCCGGAACCCACAGCCCGCGGCACGCTGCGCTCGCCACCGAGGCCCGGCTGTGTCACTGCCCTTGGGTCTCTCCTGGCGGGTAGGATGCTTTCAGTATGGGGGGCAGCGTGGCGGGAACCCGAGACCAGTGAGACGAAATCGCCTCCTAACTCCCACGATTAGAGACGCAGGCAGGTCTTCAGGAGACCTAAGGCAGAGCGCAGCAAGGGTCAGGGGCGGACTCGGAGTCGGAAGACCGGGGTCTGAGGCCCCGTGTGCTGGCTTGCCGACTTAGACAAGCCACGTGGCCGCTGAGCCTCGGGGCTCCCACCTGTGGCGGGGGCGGTAATTCCTGGTGGTAGGGGGAGGGTGTAGCTCAGCGGTAGAGTGCGTGCTTAGCAGGCACGAGGTCCTGGGTTCAATCCCCAGGGCCTCCTCTAAAAATAAAATAAAAATCTAAACCATCCCCCCCAAAAAAATTCCTGATGGTAAGGACCAGGTGAGGGGATCCAAAGGTGACACTTAGGACAGAAAGCTCCCGCAGGCCTCCTCACACACCCCCTCTGAAACCAGGTAGGGGGGCATTCTGGCCACACACCAGGTCTGTGCAGTGGGCACCTGCCTGCCGCCCGCCTTAAGTACGAGCTGGCCTGGGAGCCAAAGCCCAGGCTCCGGCTCCGGCTGCAGGCAGCCCGCCTGGGGAGGTGCGGGTGGGGCTGCCTGGGGACAAGTCCTGCCCAGCTTTGGTCACTTTAACTCTAAGAAGAGCGAAGGCCCACCTGCCTGCCTCCCAGAGCTCGCGTGGGGCCCAAATGGGCAAACGTGACATAACGCACCCAGGCCCCGAAGGGCCTCACACATAGAAGACGGCGGCGTTACTGTCAGGAAAGCTTACGATGACTCCCTCACACCTGGGCGTCTCAGGCCCGCTCCTGCCCTGGGAGCGGCGTGCTCACGGGCCCCGGCCGTCCAGCGTTCTCCTTCCTCTGTCTCTTCTGATGGTGATTTTGTTTTCTTCTATAATCGGAGGAGGAAGCCAGCCTGGTGTGTCCCTCAGGAGGAGACAGGAGGTAGAGGTGTGGGGGAGGTGCAGGAGCCGTGGCCCGGAAGTCGACCCCACAGGCCTTCTCTGCCCTTCGAGGCTCCTGGTCCTCAAAGTTCCATATGGTGGTGAGGAAGAAACAGACCAGAGTGACGGCCGCAGACCCCCACCAGCCCAGGCTGCTCAGGGAGGGGCCTCCCCGACCTTCTCCAGTCTCCACTGAAATCTCCCAGTGCCTCGGTTTCCTCAGTCTGGCCCTGGGTGCAGCCTGCTTAGCAAAGACAGGAAACGCATGTTGGAAGACCCCCATCTCGCACACAAGAGCACCCCCTGTTCCACGCACACCCCCTGACGGGGCGTTACGGAACTGAGGGCAGAGGAGAGCCCTGGCCTCTTCAGCCCTTGTTTGGACTTGGCAGCAAGTGGTGCTGTCGGGCTTGTTGCCCACTCCTGCGTTTCACAGAGCGACCAGGGAAGGTCGCTGGCCCCTCACGGGGTGGAATCAGGTCAGGCTGTCACCCGGACGGGTTCTAGCCCCTCAGATGGGGAAGTTCACAAGAACTTCTCTGAAAGAGTAGCTATTAAGTTACTCAGACCAACTTTGACCAAGCACGCTGGGTTGGCATTGAGGGCGGCTGATTTGACATTAGATCAGTGGTTCTCAAAATGTGGCCTCCAGACGCAGAACCCACAGCCCTCGGACCTGTTAGCAATGCTGCTTCTCCCCCTGCCCCCACCACCGAATCAGAGCCTCTGGGGGTGGTGCCCAGCCATCTCTCCAGGTGGTTCTGAGACACACCAAAGTTTGAGAAGGGCTGTCTTAGGTAAAATGATGCTATCAGTGCCCCGGATTACAGAGCTGAAGAATGACACTTGCAGTAATATTCCCCAGTGGGACAGCAGGGCCTTTTCCTGCTCAGATGCCTGAGGAGTCAATGGATTGTTTCAATAACAGATGAGAATATTATCATGACCTTCGGGCTGAGTGAGACCACTTCCCACAGGCTTCCCTCTCATCTCCCCTCCCCACAGGAGCTTAGCTGTGACCTCCAGCCCTGAAGGACGGCCTCCTGGCACACAGCAGACACTCAGTCCCTAGGGTATAATGATGAGTGAGTGAGTGAGTAAACGAATGAATGGACAAATGGATGGATGGATGAGTGATTGAATGGATGGATGGATGGACTGACAGATGGATGGGTGATTGGATGGATGGATGGGTGGATGATGGAATGAATGGATGAATGGACAGATGGATGGGTGGATGGATGGATGGATGGAATTAGCTTATTTCACAGTTTCACAGTAACATTTAAAGTTTAGATTCTTTTGAAACGAGAACAAGATTTTGAAAGATCTCTGATGGTCAGTAAGATGTAAATAAAGATTTTCTGGAAACCAGTTGCTAACAGGATCTCATTTGGCGAGGTGCCGACTTCTGAGATGTGCATTCTGATGCCACGCCACCTTGGCCAGCTTGGTGAGTGACCCTACCCCCTTTCACGTGACAGGAGCTGGAAGGAGAAACAAAGCAGGAGACGTTCAGTCGTTTCTCGTTCATGCTGACAGTCGTCCCCTCGACCCAGCTTCTCTTTCTTAGCCTTTTCCCCCCTCATGTTTCTCCGGTGACTTGTTCTGTGATGTAGGCACTTGGAAAAAATCTTTGAATGATCCTAGTGATGGGACTTGGACTTCACTGGACAGCACGTGGGCAATCATTTCCACTGCGCGTTGCCAGGGCTGTGCGCTCGCACTCCCTAAAAAGGCTCTCATTGTGTGCAGGAAAGCTCTGCTGAGGTTGGTGGCACTCTACCAGGGGCTGAAGTAACTTGGACCAGGTTTGTAGAACATTCTCCTGTGCGGTTTTCCTGTTGGGGAGCAGGGCTTGGACTGCAGGAATTTAGGTGCCTTCATAGGCCGTGCCAGGTGCCATAAATAGCTGTCTTTGCCTGACCTTAACCTCACGTGGTGCTGTGGCCTAAAGAGCCCTGTGCGCCCAGAGGAACTGAGAACATTGGGAGGACAGGGATGCTTGTCTTGTCGGGGATGGGTCAGGCATACAGATGGAAACGAAAATGACTAAAGTTGGAGATGTGCCTTGTGCACCAGAAAGCTTAGCTAGACCGATCATTAAAAGAAGGCTTAACCTGTTCAAAGCAACTTTTTTTGTTAACCGAACTCCAGACTTTATATGGATTTTCCAGTGTGGGGACTCAAGTCTTCCTTCTGTTCCGGGATCCATGTGTTTTGTCATCATGTTGCCTTCATCCCCTCAGTCTGTGATGGGTCCTTGAGCTTTCCCTGATTTACACGACCCAGCACTTCTGCAGGGTAGCAGCTGTGTATTCGGGAGAGTATTCCTCAGGTTGGATTTGCCTGATTAGACCGAGGTTATGGGTTTGGGGAAGAATGCAGAGGTGCAGTGCCCTTCCACCCACATCACATCAGAGCACCTGACGTCAACACGACTTACCCCCGATGACATCGACCCTGACTCCTGGGCTAAGGTGGGGTCCTCTGGGTTCCTCCATGGTCAAGCTACTGTTTTTCCCTTTCCCTGCTCTGTCCTCAGGAAGCGAGTCACTGAATCCAGTCCATCTCAGGGAAGGGGACTTCTGTTCCACGTCCTGGAAGGAAGACATGGAACAGAATCAGAGAATGCATGGTCCCAGGTTGAAACCATCACTGTAATTAGCAGATTTGGGGAGAGATACTTTGAAGCTGTGCAGATATCCTGAGCCACCCTAAAGTTCATTGGTGGGTAAGCCGTTCTTTTTTCAAGGGTAAATACCAGAAGTGAGGTATTTGGGGTGACCAGTGAACTTGAGAATAGGGACTGGGGAGCCGTCCTGTATGTTGTGGCTCCTGGCCCGGCCTCTCGCTGGCCCAGCCCATCCCTGTGGCCTTTTCTGCTTGTTCTCACTGTGGGGACGCTGGCCGGGTGGGTGTCTGGGTCCCACCGGCACTTTTGAGTGTTCTGCTCACTGCTGTGTACAGGATGCTCTGACACCCCCTGCCCCACATCCAGGCCGCCCTTCCCTCTAAGCAGCATCTCTGTCCTCCAGCTTTCCTGTGCTGCGGCCGGGAGAGGCCGTGCTCCCTGCCCAGGGGAATGAGATGTGCTTGGAAAGATAGCTCTCTTCACTTTAATTTTTTGGAGGGGTTGGGGAGGAGGCTAAATAGTGGTTCATTATTGAATGAAGGTCTTATATGATGAACAGAAAAAATAATAACTTTTTTCATCTTAACTCATTGTTTCTTTTCATAGTCTAGTCATTTACTGCCTCAATTTGAGATGAGATCTCAACTTTAAATATTATTGTTTAAAAAAAATTTTTTAATTGAAGTATAGTTGATTTACAATGTGTTAATTTCTGGTGAACAGCATACTGATTCAGTCATATATATATATATATATATTCCTTTTTATATTCTTTTTCATTATAGGCCATTACAAGGTATTGAATATAGTTCCCTGTGCTGTACAGGAGGACCTTGTTGTTCATCTATTTCATATATAGTAGTTAGTATCTGCAAATCCCAAACTCCCAATTTATCCTTCCACCCTCCCCTTCCCCCATGGTAACCATAAGTTTGTTTTGTATGTCTGTGAATCTGTTCCTGTTTTGTAAATTAGTTCACTGTGTCGTTTTTTTAGATTCCTCATATGGGTGATATCATACAGTATTTTTCTTCCTCTTTCTGGCTTACTTCACTTAGTATGACCATCTCCAGGTTCATCCATGTTGCTGCAAATGGCATTGTTTCATTCTTTTTAATGGCTGACTAGTATTCCATCGTGTATATACACCACAACTTCTTTATTCAGTCATCTATTGATGGACATTTAGGTTGCTTCCATGTCTTGGCTGTTGTAAATAGTGCTGCTGTGAACATTGGGGTGCCTGTATCTTTTTGGATTAGAGTTTTCTCCAGATATACACCCAGGAGTGGGGTTGTTGGATCACATGGTAACTCTATTTTTAGTTTTTAAGGAATCTCCATACTGTTTTCCATCATGGCTGCACCAAATTACATTCCCACCAGCAGTGGAAGAGTTCCCTTTTCTCCACACTCTCTCCAGCATTTATCGTTTGTGGACTTTTTAATGATGGCCATTCTGACTGGTGTGGAGTGATACCTCACTGTAGTTTCGATGTGCATTTCTGTCCATGCAGAAATTTGCTTTGCATGTCGTGTGAGATCTCAGCGTTTACAAGCTCGGGCCTGGCTTGGACGTGCTCTTGAACATGTGACATTCATTAAGAGATCTATTGGCAGAAGGCAATCACCTTTAATCAGTTGTTTTGCCAGTTAAACCTAAATGACTGCTGTTCAGTGGACATATTTTTTGCAAATTTTGTTCCCTGCTTTCTACTCTTAAAGTGAGCCGAGGCTTGAGGGGAAAAGTCTACTGGAAAGAAGAGGAGCCCCAGTACCTGTCTTTTAGAAATTATCTTAAATAACAGTGAGCCACAGAATGTGAGAAAAATCAGGGCGGGAAAATGCAGACCAGGCTATGAAAGATGAAATGTCTAAGTTACAGAGAATTACAAAATTTTCCTTAGGAGATGTCAGTGTGAAATCCACGCAGAGCAGTGCTCGTCGGACGCTGGGAGGGTTTGGCATCGGCAGTTCTCCCTGAGCTCTGGGCTGGCTCTTCATCCTGTGATATGGTTCTTTTTCTTCTTTTCCTGAGGTGGATTATTCATTGTGGGCACCCTTGGCAATAAGATCAGAATAACAGCAAGAGAGAGGGTGGTAGCAGCACCAGCATTTGCTGGGCGGTTCATATCCCTTGATCAGCTTGTTAAATCTCCGCGGTGATGCCGTAAGGCGGTGTGTGGACGGATGCCCACCCCACCCCCAGATTCACAGGCTGAAACCCTAACCCCAGTGTGGCAGTATTTGGAGATGGAGTCTTTAAGGAAGTAGTTAAGGTTAAATGAGATCATAAAGATGAGACCCTGATCCAATAGGACTGGTATCCTTGTAAGAAGAGACACGGGGGATGGGGGACAGTATAGCTCAGTGGTAGAGCGTGTGCTTAGCATACACAAGGTCCTGGATTCAATCCCCAGGACCTCCATTAAAAAATAATCAATCAATCAGTCTAATTACCTCCCTCCTCCCCCCAAAAAACAAAGATAAAATATTGGTCTTTAAAAAAGAAAAAAAAAGAAAAGAAACATATAGAAAAAGAAGAGACACCAGAGTGCTCTCTCCCCACGTGCACACAGAGCAGAGGCCTCGTGAGCACACGGGAGGGGCGGCCGTCCGCGAGCCAGGAGGAGAGCCCTCACCGTAAACCACACTTGCCGGCACCTTGACCTTGGACTCTAGCCCCCAGAACTCTTGTTTGATAGCAGCCCGTGCAGACTAAGACAGGTAGATGCTCTCATTCCCCCGTCTAAAGTGACGACACAGTCACAGAAAGGAGTGCCTTGCCATGCCCGTCTCCTGGTGTTTCCTTCATGCCTCATCGTCTTGCTTTACACGCTTAATGAAATGTTCTGTTCATAAAGGTTCCCCACAGTTGTAGTTTTACGGTGAATCTACCCGGTCATCGTTGTTATACGGCTCCCTTCTCCACGTCTGACTGTTTTCACACTGAATTCTCTTTTCTTTAGTGTGAATGTCTGGAGCCCTGTGTTGTCAGGACGGGCTGGGTTTTGAAGTGGCCGGGGCTGTGGTCGGCCCCTTGGCCCTGGGGCCAGCACCGCCCGGGGCCCTGGTTCTGATCCTGTTCTGTCTCCTGAGGCAGCGCCTGGGCGCAGCACGAGGGGAGGCCGCGGGGCTTTCTTTCAGTCCCCTCAGCCAGCGTTTAGTTCGCAGGAGGGCCCCCCAGGTCCTGGCCCAAGGCTGTGTCTCCGCCGAGGTGGGGTAAGGTGTTGCCTCTGTCAGCCTTCCCGGGCATGGTCAGGAGAAGTCAGGGCTGCTGCCGGCACTGCCTTTCACACAGTTCTTGAGGTAGGAGCCCCATCTGCTCATTGAATGTTCCAGAATCTGGAGAAGAAGGGAGAAGAACCTTTCTCTTTGATATTCTGAAGTCCTGAGAGCTGCTCCTGACTACAGCTGCATCCCAACCCCAAACTGAGTCAGTATCTAAGGACCCTGGTCTTTTTGCTTTGCTTTGCTTTCCTTGTTTGGGTTCTAATATGACACTTATTTTGCAAATCAATCAGTGTGATACACCACATCAACAAAAGAAAAGACAAAAAGCACGTGATCATCTCAATAGATGCAGAAACAGCATTTGACAAGATTCAACACCCATTCATGATAAAAACTCTTACCAAAGTGGGTACAGAGGGAACATACCTCAACATAATAAAAGTTATTTATGACAAACCTGCAGCCAACGTGCTACTCAACGTGAAAAGCCGAAAAGCCCTCCTGCTGAAATCTGGAACGAAGCGAGGCTGCGCACTCTCACCGCTTCTATTCAACATCGTGTTGCAAGTCCTGGCCACAGCAGTCAGACAAGAAAAAGAAATGAAAGGGATCCAAACTGGAAGGGAAGCGGTGGAAGTGCCACTGTGTGCAGATGAAGTGATACTATGTATAGAAAATCCTAGGGACTCCACGCGGAAACTGCCAGAGCTGATGAATGAATTCAGCAAGATAGCAGGATACAGGATTGACATACAGAAACCATCACATTTCTTTACACTAACAATGAAATATCAGAAAAGGAGAGTAAAATAACAATCCCTTTTAACATTGCATTACAAAAAAAAAAAAAAAACTCAGGAATAAACCTGACCAAGGAAGTGAAAGACTCATAAAACATTGATAAAGGAAACTAAAAATAATTTAAAGAAATGGAAAGATACCCCATGTTCTTGGATTGGAAAAATTAATATGACACCATTTTGTTCCCATGTTAACGTTATGTTTGAACGACTTAACGTGGATGGAGGCAAACCCTGAGCCCAGGCCTTTTCCTGAGCATCCCGTGCAGCGCTTGTGATTTAAGAACTCTGGAGCCTCGGCATAGCTGCGCCTTCCCAGCACGTCTGCCTGGCACCGGCCGGCTCTTTCCTGATGCCCTGATGCTCCTCTTCCCCTGTTCTGGGGATCGCTCTTCTCTGAGACAGTGTGGCAGCACGCCAGGGGTGTCCAGAGTGCTGACTGCAGGCCGGTATAAAAGACGCGTGCAGTTCAGAGGACCCGGAGTTTAATCTCTTCTCTCAGGATATTTGTTTTGTGAACTTGGGTCAGTCCCGTAACCTCAACTTTTCCCGGCCTCCCTTGCCTTCCGGTGGTGAGCAACTGAAACCATTCTTCCCAGCTACCACTTGCGCCCCCATCTCCACCCCGGCAGGTGGACCCTGGGGAGGAGTCGGAGTGTGCAAGTTACCTGGCTAGGGTCCCCTCAGAGCGGGAAGCGATGGCTGGGCACCGTGGGAAGGAAGGGAAAAGCCATGAAATCATGCGGTTTGTTACCTCTTGCCTCATTGTCTCAAATTCCTGAAAGACTCACATCTTTTCAGGATTGTTTTCTCTTTCTCCCTTCTGGGTACCGTACTGCCGTGAGATGCACCCATCCCGCTGTTCTGGCTGCTCTGAAGGGACTCGCAGAGCAGCTGTGACCGAAAATGGAGAAGGGTCTTCATCCGTTGCCTCACTTCCGTGGTCAGCGTCGTGGCTGTCGGGTCCGTGGGCTTCTGCAGGAGCTGGAGGAAGAGCTGGGGCCATGGTCTGGGAGCATCTGTGGCCCCCCTGGCTGCAGACCCCCTGTTAGCTCAGAGCTGGCAGGGGACAGCTGGCCCCAGAGCAGTTCCTTCTCTTCCCAGCCGTGGTATGAACGCTATTTAATTAGCTGTTCTCAGATAAGAGCCTAGTGGTTTTAGATGCAAGTATAGGTCAACCTGAGGGCATACTCAGTGTATTTTTAGATTTTACTCTCAAAAAGTAGATGGTGTTTTTCAGACCAGTGGTGATAGCGGACCGCAAAGCGGCTTGACATTTTTTACTTTTCAGTTTATTCCTCTGGTCATCACCTCATCTCTCCTTCGTGGTTCAGAACAGCCGCAGGGGCGGGGACGAGCCTGGGCTGGCTGTCTCCTTGTCCGTTTCCTGTTGGTTCATGTACTCGTTCTTCCTGTCTTTGACCGGCTCCTGCAGGTACAGTGTGCTGGGCCCAGAGAAAGACACGATGTAGTCCTTATCTCAGTGGCCTTACTTTCACGTGTCCCTCTGGCCACCGGACAGACGTTACCGATCACGTCTTCTGCGCCGGGGACACAGCAGTGCGCAGGCGAAGTCCCCACCTTCCCGTGACCCGAAGATAAACTACTGAGCAGGCAGCCCTGTGACACGTCAGGTGTTGAAAGTACTTTGAAGAAAAGCAGGGAGAGGGGCGCAAAGAGGGAAAGGGGCAGCTGCTGTCGTGGGGTGCCGGGGGGGTCCCCTGATAGCGTGCTACTCCAGGCACGGGGGACAGCAGGGGAAGGTCCGCAGACTGAGAGCAGGCCTGAGCAGGGGGGCTGTGGGTTGAGCGCAGTGAACCTGGGGGGGGAGACAGCTGGGGTTTACGTCATAGGGGGCCTTCCAGGCTGCTAGGTGAGACTCGGGTTTTTTCTCCTGGGGAGGTGGATGGTTCCTGGACCACTCCAGCGGCAGACTGGCCTGCTCTAGCCTGTGGGGTTTTTTTAATTTTTAATTTGTTGTTGTTGTTGGGGGGCATTGATAATTAGGTGTATTTATTTATTTTTATATTTTTGATGGAGGTGCTGGGGATTGAATGCAGGACCTTGTGCATGCTAGGCATGCGCTCTACCACTGAGCTACACCCTCCCTGCCCCACCTGTGTTTAAAAAGAAGTCTTCATGGTACCCTGTGCAGGACACAGTCGGTAGCCTTGCACTCTGTGCACTGCCAAACCCCAGAGCACGCCCTTCAGTCTGACTCCTGCGTGCACTAGCATGGCCTGCCTGAGCAAGGCTGGCCCCGCGTGAGGGGCAGACTGGAGGGGGCAGGGCAGAAGCAGGGACCAGGCCGGATGCGCATACAGTGGCTCCCGGGGGAGTATGTGTGTGTGTGTGTGTATATATGGCATAAATATGTAATGGACTGCTACTCCCGCTGGACCAGAGTGGAGCCGTGGGCGTGGCTGGAAGCAGTCGGATTCCATGATTTCTGCGAGCAGAACCCAAGGATTTGCTGCCAGACTGGGTGTGGGACAGCAGACACCACAGATGACCCCCAGGGTTTCCCTGAGTGACCAGAAGAGTGAATGTTGAGGTTTGACAGAAGCCAATCTGGGAGTCGAGTTCATGTCAGTCTTAGGGGGAAAACCGGGCGGCCTCTCTTGGCAGCTCTGCCCTGCCCGCCACCTGCTCCTCAGAAGGGCTCACAGGTCACGTGAGGGTGTGGGTTTTTGACTGGGGGACTCAGAGTCCACCTCATAGCTCCTAAAGTCCACGTTAACATTAATTTCTACAAGTTGTATCACATTCTTTAAGTTGGAAGATCTTTTAAATGGATTTTAATGTAAAAAAATTTCAAATATACCCCAAATTAGGGAGACCGGCACGATGAACACGTGTACACTCATCACCTAGGCTCAGTAAAATCTTGCCAGTTTGCTTCAGCTAGCTCTCTTTCTTCTTGTCTTTGCTTATAGTAAGCAAATGCCACTCTGTTGCTTCGCCCTTTCTTCAGTATGCGTAACTTAAAAGTAAGACCATTGTCTTACCTAACCACAGTGCTTTTCCACACAGCGAAACTGATGTTAATTCACTGCATCACGTAATACCCAAATGTAATAAAAATTTTTCCATTTTACAGTTGGTTTCTCTGAGTCAGGATCTGCAGAGTCCCGCACCACGGACTCCCCCGTGTGTCTTAACCCGTATTGATGCTCCCTTCTCCCCACCATGTTGTTTTGGAAAACAGGTCACTCGACCACTAGCCTGTCCTACAGTCTAGATGTACATTCTTTCTAATGCATTAAACCTTGAAATCCAGTGCGTTCTGCACTGGCAGCACACCTGTTTGGTAGCTCACCTGTTCAGTAGCCACATGTGGTGACGTGCATTGGGCAGCATAACTCAAGCGGCTCCTCCAGATTCAGGGTACTTTTCCCTCTTAGGTGGTGCTGTGTGCTTCCTGCTGTGTCATAGCAGGAGGTCCTCAGTGGTGGTCCGCTCTTACTTATCCATGGGTGCAGGTGGTGACAACAGATTTTTCCACTGTTAACTTGTCCATCCAAAAAGTACTGGGGCTCTCACCTTCTGAAATGGGGGAGACTATGGGGAAATCAGGGAGTCGCAAGTTGAGTTTTGCACATGCAACATCTGAACATCCTATTTGACATCCAAGGGGAGAAGTAAATGAGGCAGTTAGATGTGAGTCTGGAATTCAAGAGCAGGATCTCAGCTGGGGATGTAAATCTGGGGAGTCATGAATGTACTGATGGTGTGAGACTAGACGATGTCACCAGGGGATCAGGAGACAGTGTTGAGAGGTCAGGATGCTGTGTTGAGAGGTCAGGAACCAGCAAGGCAGGCTGAATGCTGTCCCAGATGCCAAGTGAGGAAAGTGTTCAAAGAAAGAAGGGATCACCCCTGTCAGGTAACACCCGTGGGCTGGGGAAGGTAAGGGATGAGAAGTGCCCTGCCCGTTGGATTTGGAAGTGCCCTTGATGAGAGATGATTCAGTGGAATAGTGGGGTGGACACCTGATTGTAGTAGGTTCAACAGAGAAGGAGATTTCTCAAAAAAAAAAAAAAAAAAAAACTTAACATAGAATTACGATATGACCCAGCAATTCCAATTCTGCGTACATATCCAAAAGAACTGAAATCAGGATCTGGAACAGATAGCTGTACACCTATGTTCGTAGGCGCATTGGTCACCGCAGCCAAAAGAGGGGAGCAACCCAAGTGTTCATCGAAGTATCAATGGGCAGATGGAGCATATGTGCAATATAATATTATCCAGCCTTTAAAAGGAGGGAAATGCTTCTCAGATCATCCAGACAGAAAATCCATTGGAAAACACTGGCCTTAAATAACACGTTAGGCCAGATGGATTTAGTAGATACACAGAGAGAGAATATTCCACCAAAAGCAGCAGAATACACACATTCCTTTCAAGTGCTTGTGGACCATTCTCCAGAGTGGCTCACAGGCTAGACCACAAAACTAGTCTCAATAAATTTAAGAAGATTAAAGTCATACCAAGCATCTTTTCCAACCATAATGCCATGAGACTAGAAATCAACTATAGGAAAAAAACCTGCAAAAAACACAAACACATGGAGGCTAAACAATGTGCTACTGAACAGCCAATGGGTCACAGAAGAAGTCAAATGGGAAATTTAAAAAAAATACCTGGAGGCAAATGAAAATGGAAACATAACCACCCAAAATCCATGCAACACAGCAAAAGCAGTTCTAAGAAGAAAGTTTATAGCAATACCAGTCTACCTCAGGAAACAAGAAAAATCTCAAGTAAATAACCTAACATTACTCCCTGAACCATGCGCTCTGATTTCGAACTATAGTACAAAGCTACAGTAATCAAAACAGTATGATATTGGCACAAAAAACAGACACATAGATCAATGAAACAATAGAGTCCAGAAATTAATCAACACTTATATGGCCAATTAATCTACAACAAAGCAGACAAGAATATATAACGGGGAAAAGATAACTTTTTCAATAAATGGTGTCAGGAACACTGGACAACTATATGCAAAAAAATCAAACTGGACTAGTTTCTCACACTATATGCAAAAGTAAACTCAAAATGGACTAAAGGCTTAAATGTAAGACCTGAAATCATAAACCTCCTAGAAGAAAGCTTGGCAGTACGCTCTTTGACATCAGTCTTGGCAGTGTTTTATTGGTCTGTCTCCTCAGGCAAGGGAAACAAAAGCCAAAACCAAAAATAAACAAATGGGACCACATCAAACTAAAATGCTTTTGCACAGCTAAGGACTCTATTAACAAAACAAAAAGCCACCTACTAAATGGGAGAAAATATTTGCAAATGATATGTCCAGTAAAGGGTTGATATCCAAAATATATAAAGGGCTCATACAATTCAATATCCAAAAGGCAAACAACCCAATTAAACAGTGGACAGAGGACCTGAATAGACATTTTTTCCAAAGAAGACATACAGATGGCCCCAGACATATGAAAAAATGCTCAACATCACTAACCATCAGGGAAATGCAAATCAAAACCATAGTGAGATATCAGCTCACACCTGTCAAAATGGCTGTTATCAAAAAGACAACAAACAATAAGTGTTGATGAGAATGTGGAGAAAAAGGGACCTTTGTGCACTGTTGGTGGGAATGTAAATCGGTGTGGCTACTATGGAAAACAGTATAGGTTCCTCAAAAAAATTAAAAATAGAACTATCATACAATCCAGCAATTCCACTCCTGGGTATTTTGTCCATAGAAAACCAAAACACTAATTCAGTGCTCTTTGGAGCATTGTTCACGGTAGCCAAGATACAGTAGCAACTTCAGTGTCCATGGATAGATGACTGGATAAAGAAGATATGATATAAATATATAATGGAATACTGCTCAGCCATGAAAAAGAATGAAATCTTGCCATTTGCGATACCGTGGATGGACTTAGAGGGTATTATGCTAAATAAGTCAGAGAAAGACAAATACTCTGTGATTTCACATAAATGTGGAATACAAAAGACAAAACAAGTGAGCAAACATAAAGAAATAGAAACAGAGTCATAAATTCAGAGAACAAACAGATGGTCACCAGAGGGGAGAGAGAAGGGGAACAAGTGAAACAGGTGAGGGAGATTAAGAAGTATGAGCTTCCAGTTACAAAATAAATGAGTCATTGGGATGAAATGTACAGTGTGGGGAAGATAGTCTTCAGTTTTTTTTTTTTTTTAAAGGAGAAAAAGGAAGGGAATTCTGTCACATGCTACAGCATGGATGAGCCTTGAGGGTGTCACACTAAGTGATGTAAGCCAGTCGCAAAAGGACAAAGACCGTGTGGTTCTTCCACTCACATGAGGTGGATTCTAGAGACAGGGCCTAGGAGAGGGGTTGCTGGGGGAAGGGGGATGAGGAGTTGGTGCTCAAGAGTTTCAGTCTGAGAAGAGGGAAAAATGCTCTGGAGGAGGTCGGTAGTGATGGTTGCACCACAGTGTGAGTGTGCTTAATGCCACTGAGCTGCACACTTACAAATGGTTAATAACGGTCAGTTTGATATTACATATATTTTACCACAAAAGAAAAGGGGTGGTGAGGGGAGAAGTTGAAGTGGGGGTGGACTGTAGGGGCAAGACGGGCCGTGGGAGTGGGAGTGCCAGATGGGAGGTGGGGATGCGAACGTAATTTAAAAAAAAGAGAAAATGAGGGTCATTCTGCGAAGGAGTTGAGCAATGTAGAAGCTCAAGGACGATGCATAAACAGTGTTGCAAAGTTAAGGTGAGGAAGTGATCCCTTTCGGCCACTTCTCCATGGCGGCCTAGGGGGCAGCAAAAAATCCAGTAACCTCTTGATATGGTGTAACTTTCAGGCTGGGCTAAATGAGCTTCCAGGAAGCGCGTCTATAAAACAGATCATACCAAACAGATTATGCAGAACAGATATCTCCAGGGTGATGGAAATGTTCTAAAATTAGATTGTGGTGACGGTTGTGCTGCTCTGTAAATTTACTGAAAATGCTGGAATTGTACACTTAAAAAAGATGAATGCTGTGTAAATTATACCCCCAGGAAAGCTGTTAAAACACAGACACAGAGAGATGATTGCGCTCCCCTGTCATCCAGTCGTGTCCCTCCTACAGAGGCGCCCCTTGTCCCCATTTCACCAGGAAAGGAAGGTGGTCACGGGCAGCGCCCGCACCTCCTGCTTCCGGAGAGCACGCTAGTCTCGATGCGGGGACCTCATCAGAAGCGGCTCCTTGGCAGCCCCATGGAGTCTGTGCTCTACTCCTGGGTACCCGTCACTAAGACCTCCCTGCAGTTGGGGACCGTCGAAACGCCTCCAGCAGGCGACAGCTCTCGGGGGCCAGGCACGTCCTTCGGCCGTGGAAGGGGCAGTCCTGGGGGAGACTCGAGGGTGCGCCCCTGGCTTCTCCATGCCCCGCCTGTCACTCAGGCTGGACCACCACTGCCACGTCCACCCGCCGGGCGTCTGCCTGGGAGCAGCTGCTGGGCCAGCAGACAGGAGAGCGGGCACGAGGCCTCAGGCTTTCCTGAGACTGTGTCTGCAAATAGCCCTGAGCCCAGCGTTTTGTTGGAGAGCCACTCGTCACCTCATTCCTTTCCATTCTGTCACCCAGCCTGTGGATGCTGTGAGGGCAGCCGGCCTGGTGGTGTCCATTAGCGGGGAGGCACTCGGGCTGGGCAGCTGGATGGAGAGCAGCTGTTCCGACTCTGTAAAAGCATCGCCGAGCTCCACTCAGATCAAACAGGGCCGGTTGCTAAGTGCTCTCCTGGATTCGCGACGTTAAATCAAGCGATCGTGGTAACTTGGAGCTGGAAGGGGTCTTAGAGATGATTTATTTCCACCCCATCTCTATTTGAAAAAGGACATTCCAAGGGCCTAGGACTCGCCCAGGGACACACAGGACGCCGTGTCAGGACTCGGACTTGCCGCCACGTTTCCTGACAGCTCGCCCAGCAGGGCTGATTGCCCTGCGTCAGGCCTGACGCTCCCTTCTTACTGTACTTAATTGCTTCAGTGAGAAGGTGCTTACAATTCTGTTGTGTGGAGACCATTTACACCTTCTTACTAAAAGCAGCCTGACCATTTTAGGCAATGGACGTACGACTGTGGCTCGCGTGGAAGTAAAATCTTAGTCTACTATGAAATTCCTTTAGATCAAACGGGATTGGCCCAAATCGCGGATTGAGCTGTTACCCACATGATTTTAATGTTTTAAGTTTATATTGGTATTTATTTAGTTGGCTTGTGGCTTACAAGTGACTTTTTTAAATGTCCAGAGTGTCTGGCACACAAAAGGTGTTTTCAGATGTTAGTTACTCTTTCACAGCGTGAGTCACTAGCTTGGAGAACAGCACATGGTGGCTTTGAGACGCAGCCCCTCTGGAAGGGTCACTCCGCCCAGGGTGGGCCTCGGGCATCTTGACGACTGAAAAAAGCATTCTCTGCACAGATCGACTTGGAAACTACTATTCCAGGGCACAAGAATCAAAAATAAATTTTTGAAACCAGAATTGCTTAGCAACGTTACGGTGATTTCAGTTTGTTTTTCATCTGAGGAGACTGTCCAAGGCCACCGCGGTGTCACTGACATTTTACTGGAGGGGTTTTTATGTTTAAACGGAAGGTGGACGCTTACAAGTTTTCTAAGGAGCTGAATTCATGGTAGGAACAGAGCTGACTCTCAGATCTCACACTGCTGAGTGTCATTGGAATTCCCGGTGACTCGTAAGTCAGCCTCAAATCTGCGGGCGACGACAGGAGTGAGAAAACACGCGGGGCAGCACCCCTGAATTTACGGCACCAGCGGAAGCTGACCTGCTGGCTTTGCTGCGATTGGGTCTGGAGTCCATGGTTTTAACCCCATAGTGTGATTTAACTGAAAACAGCTCTGTGTGCTCACTGCAGAAAACAGCATGCCAGCTCAATGTTGATGGAAACCCAGTCATGTGAACAAAAGAAAAAATACCAAAAGATATTTTTATCTCTTTTTATTTCCAAAAATATCCAAACCCTTGGCTGAAATAACACAAAACAAAACAAGAGAAAGACTACATTTTTCTCATCTGATTGTTATTGAAAAAGACTCAGCATTCTACCATCAGAACAGCCATCTCTTTCTGGTCTCTTCTTACTTTTGGTTCCCAGTCTGAGATTTATTCATGCAGTAAGCTGTCATTTTGTTATTGAGGTTGTTTTTCTTTTATTTCATTTGGTTTTTGACCTTGACTCCCTGGACCTGTAATTTGTGTGTAGAAATTAGAGGAGCGGGGGTTGGGGGTGGGGGTGGGGGTGGAAATCTGCCTGGCAGGAATGACATCATAGCCTTAAAAAAGACCAGTTTTTGGTGGTTGTTATATTCTATATTAAAAACTAGATAAATTAAAACAAAAATTGCCTAAACAAATTAATGCTACCTATATACCTCTTTTTTGGTTATTTGAGATTGCAGCCTTCTTTTTTTGTGCAGTTAAGGGTTAAAGTAAGAAAAATTAAAGAAAAGGTACTAGCTTTTATAGTGGGCAGGAATGAGGCTTGGATTTTTAAATCTTTGACTAGATTGACTTGAATTACATGTGTGCCCCTTTTTTTGGCCAACTTGAGAGAGATGGTTTATCTCATCTAATGAAATACCTTCCAAAGGCAGTAAATCAACTAGTGTCTATTGAGCAACTATAGATACAAGACTTTGGCTAGATTTTGGAAGCAGACCTCTCAGGGCCACAGTGCTCAGTCCTCCTGTATACACACCAAGCTTTGTTTAGGACAGCGGCAGATTTTGGACAGAAACCTGACACTTGTGTGGTTACCCACTCATAAGTTAGACGTGCACTACAAATAAAAACAGAAGCGAAGAAAGGATGAGGAAAAGTGTAATTAGGGTAAACACTTCACTTTGGAGAAGTGGGACCTGTAGAGTAGAAATAAACATGGCTCATCTCTGCACAGACTTCTGCATTTTGAGCATTTGTAGATACTGTTGCAATTAGTAAGACAGGCAAAGGCCAGTCAGCGTGTGCAGAACTGGGCTCTCCAGAGGAGAAGCCAAAATAAATGCAACAGAATACATATTTCAAAATATAAATTAATAAAACATCTCTGAAAGGAAAGAAGACTTGAATCTACACAGTGTCCCAGAAAACATGGTCACAGTGCAGTCGATACCAAGACATAGTCTAATGAAGTTTCTAGACAGCCATAAGGAAGATTTCTGTGGGAAGCAAGGCAAAAAGATCGTCACATATGTGGGGGGAAGATGTTCCCACTGGCCTCAGACTTCTCCATGGTAACATTCAAAGCAAAAGATAGTTGGAGCAATGGCCACAAAGCCAAGGAAAAGAAGTATGGCCAAGAATTGTATACCTCAAACTGTCATTCAGACATAGAAGAGGACGGGGGGAAGGGATTGCTCAGTGACAGAGCATGTGGGGCTCCATCCCCAGCACTACCATATAAATAAATAAATAAATAAAAATAAACCTAATTGCCTCCCCACCAAAAAAAATTTTAATTAATTAAATAAAAATAAAAATACTTTTAAAAAATATAAAGGAAGAAAAAGGCTGTATCTGTTCATTTACGCATAGAGTTTCTCTGAAAGGGTGTGTAAGGAAAGACAATTCCATTTTTGAAAATGCAAGCATTTAGGAATATCACTCCCGTAAGCCCTTCTCGAATAAACTATTGAAGACAACGTTTTCCGTTTAATGTTTCTCAGTGGAATCACTGGGCGATCTTTAGTAAGTCCCTGTTCCCAGGCCACGCCCCATGCTGATAAAGTCACCTGCTCTGGTGTTGGCACCAAGTTACCGGTATTTTTTAAAATCCCCAGTTTGAGGATCAGTGCAGCCAAGCAATAAGTTAAGATATGAAGGACTGGCAGTGAGCATTGCACCTGCTGAGCCGGAGGACTAAGACAAAGACAAGTGTGGCAGGGCGGTGACCCAGAGCGCCACCTGAAGACTGTCACAGACAGTGCAAGAGTGCGGGAGGCCAGCTGGCATGACACACTGCTCTGAGATCAGGGACCTCCACGTATTCACGCAATGACCAGCTAGAAGATACAGTGGAAGAAAAGGCCCCATTTAATAGCTGCAAAACACATAAAGTACCAATTAGTAAGGTTAACACCAGTGCAGGTTACGGGAAGTCATCTTTAAAGCACTACTTAGAGACCCAGCACAGCGAAAGCCAACATTAAAAACAGGTCAGCCAGCTGCAGCCCCCAGAGCCCCCGGTGGTCCACCACTGGGACGGCAGCAGCAACATACATCGCCACAAAACAAAGCAAAGCAAACGAAACTGTCGCAAAACAGTCAACCAACAGAAGGAATATTTGCAGCTTGTATCACTCAGGCTGATTCTCCTGATGTAAAAAGAACTCAGATGTCGTGAAGAAAGGACCAACAATGCAAGAGAAGGGTATGCATGTGAGAAATCGAGGCCACGCCCAAGACAGAACCCCCGTCTCCAGCTTCTTGGAAGCCAGACGCCCAGCTCCTGCCGTAGGGCTGGACCCTTTTTATCGCATCCCCAGCGCAGGTGAGGCGCTGGCACCCTGGAGTAAAGGACGGCTGGTCTCCTTCAGGAAAACAGACCAGAAAGCATGCCGGGCCATGTTGTCATGGAATCTGGGCACTTGCGTTGCTGTCCTGGGAGCACCGAGAGCAGTTCCTGCGATTTTGTTCGTTGCGCTCTGGGAAAGCTCGGCGCATTTACAGGCAAGTCCAGCACATCCTCCAGACCAAATCAACAAAGACTAAGAGCGTGCTAGATCTGCCAGGAAACAAGAAAGTGCAGGAATCTGCTGCCGTTCCGGCGTGTGAACTCCAGTGGGGGAGCCAGGCTGGGATCAGGAAGGTTGAAGTTCAGAGTCAGGGCAGCGATGGTAGCAGACTGGTCCTCACAAAGCAGCCCATCACCCAGATGACTGTGTGGGCAGTGTTTGTTCCAAGAGTTGAGGATGAGGGAACTGCCTGCTTGCATGAGGGGAGGGCATGCAGCTGGGCGGGCTGGATCTGCAGCTGGAGGGGCCCTTGGGCTGGACTGACCAGCTTTAGCTCACACAGCCTGGGTGTGGCACCCATGCGACCCAGGGAAGCGTGACTCTTCGAAAAAAGTTGTGGGATGGGTAAAGGGCTTCCCCTGCTGATAATGGAGGTGGGAGGTGGGGGATGGGGGGCCGAGGAAGAGGGCTAGACTCAAGCTCCAGAAACCTTCAAACCGTGGTCCATTCTAAGGTCCAAGGGCTGGCTCCAAGCATCCCCGAGCACTTGTGCCTGGTTGATTTGTGCCCCATGGCCCTCACATGAGTGGCAGGGCACTGGATGGCCACCTACAGGGACACTGGCACAGGTGCCCTCTTGGGACCCTGGGCATGGTATGTGCACATCTCCCACGAGAGAAGGAGAGCCTGCATCACTCCACTGACCGAGAGCATTGGGCAATGGATGCTGGACTCTCACTCCCTCGCTCATCTCTCATGGAGATGGGCTTCAAAGGTGGGCAGTCCCTGCGCCCCACAAACCCGGTTCACCCTGTCCCCAGGCTTCCCGGGCTGGGCTCCAGGGAGAGGCTTTGCTGCAGTTGGCACCTCATCAGGGCTATAAACCAGAAACCAAGTATATGTGGGGCCACCTTAGGGACGTGAAGTGGCTGGCTGTTCTCAGCCCCACGATTCTCCCGTCTGATAGGCAGTCAGCTTTTCCTGGCTGCTGTGAGTTCTGGCGGACACAATGGGCCGACTGAGTGAGAAGGTTGGACCACGCAGACAGCTTGCCCGGAGCAGCCCCGCGAACCCCTCTCCTCCTCAGAGTAGCAGCAAAATCATTGGTTCCCCAAAGCTCTCCAGCTGGCCAGGCTGCCCTCCTCAGCACCCCCTCTCCTCCCGGATCCAAGCTGGACCCTCACTCCCGCAGTCGCCTCTGGGGCTTGGCTGTTGCTCCTCTTTACCCCTCTGCCTTGCTCTGGGCCCCTGGCCCAGCTGCGTCCCAGGGCACGTTGCAGTCTGGGTGCCTCTGCCCTCACCTGGAGGGCCGTCTTTGTCCTTGCCGTTGACCCTCTCGGGCAGAAGCAGAGAATGATGAAGGTACCTACGGCCTTGTCACTGTCGAGGGGATTTTAAAACGAAGCTAATGTCTGTTACAGATTCGCACAAGTCATGGTGAGCACATCCAGCGCGCTCTGCCCGGGGACAGCTCCAGAGAGACCGCAACGTCTTGCTGTTTTCTGAGCCCACCTTGTGCAGTGTGCAGCCAGGCTGCGTGGCAAAGGCTCTCCCGACCTCGGTACCCGTGGGTCCCCAGAATAGGAGCCACCAAAATTCCTCTGGGCAAAATGTAAAATCTGGCTGAGGACTGGCATGCCCAGGGCAACGTGTAACAGTGTATTTGTGTTCCTTTCCTGAGGCTCCCACGACAAATTGCCACAAACTGGGCAGCTTAAAGCATCATCCGTTTATTCTCTCATTGTTCTGGAGGCCAGAAGACCAAAGTCATAGGGTCAGTTCCTCCCTGAGGCTCCGAGGGAGGATCTGTTCCTTGCCTCTCTCCTGGCTTCTGCCTGTTGCCTGAAACCTGCAGGCTGTGTGGGCTTGTACACAGGTTCCTCTGGTCTCTGCCTCTGTCTTCCCACGGCATTCTTCCTGTCTGTCTGTGTCCCTGTGTCCAAACTTCTCTCCTCTTATAAGGACACCCAGCATTGGATGAGGGCCCATCCGAATCCAGTGTGACCTCATTGTAGCTGAATCACATCTGCAAAGAGCCCATTTCCAAATGAGGTCACCTTCACAGGTTCTGGGCGGACATGAATTTTTGAAGGACAGCATTCGGCCAGGACAGTGATCTGAAATGTCACACGTGTGGTTTCCTGCTTCGAGGCTGAAGTGTGCGGCGGGGTGTGGCGTGCTCCTGAGCCCTTCAACCAGATAAGGAAGCCATTTTTTTTTCAGACGCAGCTACTGAATGTGATTCTTTACTTCGTCTTGGACTTGACGACACACAGCGAGAGGTCACAGACTGGCCTGAAATACTTGTTTGTTCTGCGGTAAAACCCGTTAATAACCTTGTAACTGGGACAGGTTTTGCTCCCATTCTTGATCTGGCTATTTATAGTGAAACCTATTTTCTCGGAATTCACATGCATTGGTTTCCGTCAACAACCGGCACTGGTTTAACTAAAATGACTAGAATTTTTGGTTTTAAAAAATGGTTGCTGAGGATTGTGGCCTTTCTGTGGGACAAGGACGGAAGGAGGGGAACAGCGTGGCTGCCAGGCATCTGATGGCGATGCTCGGAGGAGGGTGGTGCAGTCACGGGACCGTTTACCAGGACTGGGGAGCTCGTGGGTTGGCGGGGCAGGTGGGGAGCGGGGGAGAGTTAAGTTCCTTTCTGAAAGTGTCATGTCTGAGGTAGCTGAGGGCTGCCCAGATGGAAAGGTCTAGCGAACATGGTAGCCTGGACCATGGGAGAGACGGGGGAGTCAACTCATTCAGGGATGGTCGAAGCCACGTGGGTCCATGAGCTCTACTAAGGGGGGGGGGGGGCTCGGATGGACAAAGAGCATGTACAGAAGAAGCTGCATCTGCACACAGCAGGAGCCTGGGGCAGAGGAGGGTCACCCAGCCTCGGAGGGAGATGAGCAGTGTCTCTTGCTGCAGAAAGACCTGAAAGGGTACAAGCAGGTCAGTGTCGCTGGAACCTTGCCGTAGGGAGGTCCCTGGTGGCCTCAGCCTGAGCCAGTTCCAGTTCTGTGAGGTCGTGCAGGTGGAAGGACCACGGTGGACTGATGCTCAGTGGGCCAGGAGTGGACACAGGGATTGGGGGTTGGGTCCATGGCGGAGACCCTGGCTTCCTCGCCGTGTGGTTCCCTCCCCACGGGTGCCTGCTGTTCGTCCCCTGCCCAAGGCTCTGCTGATGACAGCTCTTCAATGCTGGGCTCCACTCCTGACTCCCTGGGCCGGTTACAGTGGTTCTCCGAACTCTGAAAAGCACCGTGCTTTGCAGACTTGCTGCTCCGCACAGCATCTCCTGCGTCTCCTGTGGGATACCTAGGCCTCCTGTCACCGCGAGGATCACTTCAAGGCAAAGGCTGTTCTATGAGCTGAAAACCTCGATGAAAATCACGCTGGGTGGTACTGCGTGCTTGTTACAAACAGGCCTTCCCTTCACATTCCAGCAGCGCCATGAGTCGCTGCGGTCGGGGGAAAGCAGACTGAGCGGCCACTGGCCGGAGGTGGCAGAGCCGGTGCTGGACACCCTCTTCCCCTAGCGGACATCATGGGAGCAGATGTCCAGGGGACAGGGGTCTGGAGATGAGGCAACGAGTTCAAGTGCACAAATGCCGCCCTTGGAAGAAACAAGCTCTATTCTGTGCAAGGGCAAATGCTCCGAGGAGGCAGGGCTTCACTCTGTGTAAAAAGGAATGTTCCAAAAAATAGTGCTGCTCAAAAACCGAATGAACTTCCAGAATGAAGGTGTGAAGGTCTAGTCTCTGGAAGCATGTTTTGCTGCCTTCTTTGAGCTTTTTGGTTTGAATTCTAAAATTTTGAGCAAATATCATTTTATAAAATAATCATTCTAAAGGTACTTTTTCTACCTAGTGGCTGCAGAGTGTTTTATCTACATTTACCACACTTCATTTACTTACGCCCCCGTTCCCCTCGGCTGTGGGTGACGTGGAGGCGGACACCCACGTGGAGTCACCTTTGCGGGGTTGTCACTGGAAGCGAGATCGCCTGCTCTGAGGGATGCGTGCCTCTGTGAAGACTTGGAGCATGCTGGTTTTCACACCCTCTTGATTTAAGTTTCCATTACATCGCAGAATTTCATGACAGCCAAGAATTCCCATTCATAACATTGCATGTAGGGTTTTCTCTAGAAGTTAATAAGCGACTTCACGGCCCACTGCGCTGTGCTGACGCTGAAAGATTTTTCAGTTTCTCACGTATCTTAAAGAACGCGTGCAATTTTAGTTATTCATGAGATATTTAAATAAGCATCTTACTGTTAAATAATGCAGCATTTCTTATTGTGGAAGAACCTATTTAATGATGGCTTTTTGAAGTTAACGAAACTTAAATCTAAGGGTTTCAAATAAATGTTAGGGTGAAATAAAATAGTAATTTAGTTTAAAAACAAAGAAATGGTGATTTTCTTATTTACCAGAGTGGATTGTTCTCCTGATATCTTTATATTTTGAAATAATTGTAAGAGCTGTGATTTTGAACAAAACACACAAATAAAGTAATCTGTAATCTACAAAACATGAGGGTCCCAACTTCTCTCCCTGATTTGAGAGTCAGCGTTGGACCCTGCTCTTCACGTAAGAGTGAGCTGGTTCCGAGAGATAGCTGCAGCTCAAAATATCTTAATTTGATGCCTCGCTGATTATCAGCACTATATATAAAAGTGGGTTTTTATTCTGAGTAACTCATTTCTTGCCATGAAACTGCCAAAAGCTACTAGAAAAATGAAAGAAATATATGCTCTTTATAAACTTGGTTAGTACTCAAGCTGGACGCTCTGTCAAAGCAACGTTGTGTGTCTGGGGAGGAGGCTGTTTGTCATTCCTGAGGATGGCTGCGGTGGCTGGTGTAGCGCGTGAAGCCCCCACAGCCTGCGTGGGTGATGCCACCTCCCCAGCCGGACGGGTGTTCCTTACTGACCAGAAGGAATCAACTCTAGGGTCTGGGGGCCAGTCCTTCCTTCCGGGTTGGATTTGCAGGGCTGCCTCTGACAGACAGTTTCCATGGCAACTCCCCTGCCGCTCCCACGGCCCCTGACCCCATGTGTCTTTTGTTCAGAACACCCGGCACCTGGGCCCTTTCCCGTGGCAGAGCCCCCGGGTCCTGGACGCACCACCAACCAGCCATGCGACTTGGGGCAAGTTATTTTGCCTTTTGGTGCCTCAGTGTCCTTGCTCGAAAAATGCCTGTGATTTGTGGGCTGTTGTAAGAATTATATAGGAGGATCCAGGCGTGTGGCAAGCTCTGGAGTCGGGCTCCTGTCCCCCAAATCGAGCACGTGGTTTGCTGTCTGTGCAAGGACATCGACAAGTCCCGGGAGGCACTGCACGCGTCGCGCAGCGTGATCACTGTCGTAAAATTATCAGGCAGCCCCTATTCTCGGGCACCGGGAATTTTCTCTGTTCCTAGAGCTAGGGCGGGGGAGGACGAGGAGGTGAGGGCGGAGGGGGCCGAGGGGCAGGAGAAGCTGTCTTCCTGGTGCTGTAAACGGGAGCGCGTTTCATGCATGCATCCAGTACCGTCCACAGTGTGGTACCGATGGCTTCCATCTGGGGTGGACACAGACGTGTAATCAGGTGCCAGGAGCCGTGGTCCTGACACAGGGTCGGCCCGTCAGCCTCCTGTTCCTGCTGTTTGACCCTTAGACCCTGTGCTTCGCTCCCTAGTCTTTTTCATCTGTCCCATCCCCGGCCATTCTCTGTGCAGCTCCACCCACTCCCACGGCTTTAGCCCCCTCATTACTTCTCTGCGTCCTGCCCCAACCCCTCCTTTGAACTCAGCCTGAGGACCCCACATCCCCACCCCGCAACCCTGAACACTGAGCACCTCCATCCCCAGCCAGCCGCTGCCCTCCTGTGTCTCCCGTCCCCACCCCCTCACGGCTGGCTGAGCTAGACCCCACACACACCCGTTTCCCTCCCTCTTTGGAGTTGCAAACTCACGGGGTGACCCCACCTCAAACCTGTCTTCATCTTGGTATCCCAGTGACCCCAGCAAACACAAACCTCATGCCGCAGTTTTCCTCGTTACGAGCCTTAATGACTCCCTGGATAAATTTTAAACTCCCAGGATAACATGTGAGGCCTCTTAGCCCCCTTGCCCTCCCTCACCTGCTCTCTCTTTCCCACAGCATCTTGTGCTGCAAACATACCAAGCAACCAAACAACGTCTCCCGTGACTTTCCATTCTTCTAGACTCAGTTTGCCCTTCCTCCAGGAAGCCCTCCCTGACTTCCCCATGCCAGGGTAGGAGCATTCACAGTCGCCACATATTATCCTTTACAGTGTGTATCCTGAAGTTTGGTTTACAACAGTCTTCTTGCTGAATTAATGAAGACATTACCAACAAAGGTAGTAATTGCTGATTAAAGGAAATGTTTAATTTATTATAGTAACTATAGTACATGTTTATTGTAGAAAATAAGGAAAATTTAGACAATAGTAGAAAAAAAATTATGCCTCTTTCTGTGACCAGCCATAAGACCTGTTAACATTGTGCTTTATTCTCCTCCATTCTTTTATCTACAGATGTTTTTGAACATAGTCTCAAGTGTATGCTTGGAAATACTGCAATTTTTTTTCTCTCTTTTTAAGTGAAGAAGCACAACCTTAGTGCCGAATGCTCTGAAAGACATTTTACTGGTCACACAACATGGCACTGAGGATGTCCCACCGGGTCTTCTCTTCCCTGTTGGTGGACATGAAAAAGCTGTTTACAAGGTTTTTTCCCCCGATCGTGAATAACATTGCAGTGAGCACCTTTAAGAGTAAATAGCTTTTTATACTTCAAATGTTTCCTTAAATTAGAATATCAGAAGTGCAAATATAGGTTTTAAAGTATAAACATGTGTGAGGGTCCTGCACTTGTTTCCAGAACTGCTTTCCTGAAAGGTTGTATCCATTCACATTTGCATCTGTGTTGGGCGAAAGTAAGTGTCTCCGCACCGCCAGACTCAGGGCTGGGATTGCACTCAGCCTCTGTGAGTCTGAGAGCTGGACACTGGCGGCTAATTCTTTGTTTTTCGAAGTTCTTTTTCAAGTTGTCAAAACATGTCTTGGAGTATTAGTTGTTTTTCGTGTTGGTTTTGGGGGGGGTGTTTGGGTTTTGGTGATTTGTAGATTACTTATTAACCTGTTTCATAGCTATTGAAATGTTTTTTCTTGGTTGAGTTCAAGAGTTGAACATCTTCTTCATTCCCTGAAAGAAACATGCCTCTCCCAGTGCTTGGCAGCCCTGTAATAGGTTCTCCACCAGGCTTATTTTAAGATGTTGAAGCCGTCACAGCTGAGTGAGCAGATGAATGAAAGCAGAAAGCTGGAGTTAGGTGGGACTAAAAGGATGGCTCCACCTCCGGTAAATGCGTCCACAAGCTCCTCTCTTTAAAAATAACCCATCTCCTTAAACAGTGGCAGGCTGTTCCATCACAGCGTTCCCTAGGAAACAGCTGCTGGCGGGCAGAAGCCTACCAGGTCTTCAGAAATTCCACCCACGTGTGAGATGTGTTCGCCTGACACAAAGCCTCGCTCGCCACTGCCCCAGGAGTCAGCTTGAATCAGCTTCTGGCAGAAGATCCGGAGAGTCTGAACGTATCTGAATGTCAGACCCCAGATCCCTTAATGAAAACCAGCTGGGACGAGTCATTTTTCCTGTGTTCTTGGATGTTTGACCAGTGAGGGTAGATGGTCCTAATTCCAAAAGGGAAAAAATAACGTATCTTCTGAGGAGGATTTGTCCGTTGGGTTTTTTCACAGAGAGGACACAGCCCTCAGCGCCCCGGGAGAGCCGTTTGCTGCTGTTGTAACACAGCTGGCGGGGCAGGAAGCCGTCCTGTTGGAGTGGAGGTCGCTCTGTCCTAGGTGTGACTGCTTGTCTAGGGGGCCTCACTCATCAAGGCTGGAATAATGTCATCTCTGGGGAGCAGTGACCAGGCCAGATCATGTCTGGAGGCGCCTTCCAACTGTGGTTTTGAGAAAGAGAAGAAAACATTTGTCTGAAGGGAGCAGGGGTTGGGTAGGAGAGAGCCAGGTCTGGGAGGGCGCAGTACAGGTGAGCTCCTGGTGTGGCTGGGCAGTTTGAAACCGGGTCAGCGGGCGTGTGTGACTCAGCCACAAGCCATGGTGTCCACGGTGGTGCCAGGAGTAACAGCACCCATCTTTCAAGGCTGTCAAGGCTTAAATGGGAGAAACACGCCAAGTGGCAATGCAGCGGCTGACACAGCATTCAGTGACCATCCAGCGAGGGTTCTGGAACCACGTTCGTGCAGGTTCTGCGTGTCTGGGCTCAGGTCTGGTGCCACTGCCCACTCGTTGCAGGACCCTGGCAAGCAGCTCCCTGTCTCTGCCTCAGTTTCCTCGTCCTGAAGCAGAGAGTTGGGTCCTTTCTCTCCATAGGGCTGTTGTGAGAGATAAAATCAAGTATCAGGCATTTTGACATCTGGTGCATAGTGTCAGCTCTTGTTTTTGTCGTCAGCCTCCCTGGGAAATGTTTTCCTTGAGACGCCAGCGGAGGGCGCTCACAGCTGTGGAGGGCAGCCAAGTCCCCCCCTTCAGAGATTCCCATCCGCTCGCTCCTCTTGCTTGTTTGTTTGTTTATTGAAGCATAGTGTTGGTTTCTGGTGTACAGCATGCTTCTGTCATACATGCACATACACACATTCATTTTCACATTCTTTTTCATTGTAAGTTCCTGCAAGATACTGAATCTAGTTCCCTGTGCTCTACAGAATATGAAAAGATGCACGGGAATCTGCAGGTCGTGTGTGGGAGAACCAGCCTATTGCATCTAAAAAGGGTCCAGGGATTCTGAACGAAGGGAACCCCTTCTGGTTCGTGTGGTGGTTTTTACTGTAACACCAGTATCTGCCTTTTCAAGTGATGAACAGTGAACTTGTGTCAGCCTGCAGTGGCGGCCGGGGACCGCGCACAGCGTGCACAGCACACACACCCTACGAGCAGTAACGGGCGGTTGTGAACTGCCGTGGAGATGCAGATCTGAGAGCCAGAGTCTCCTCACGTCAAGTCAGGCTCTGAAACACTTGATCTCGACCTATGAGAACTAATCCAGGCACCACCCGAGGTCCCATGAAAGCCAATTTGTTTGTCACAGTCAGAAACCCAGGACAGCCCAGAACAGATTCTCTTGCTGTTGGACACTTTCCAGTCAGAGGTGAGCCGTTCCAGGGACAGCACTTGTGTTGAGTCTTGTATTCTCAGGACGACTGCAGAGAAGTGCGGCAGGGGGAGCTGGCGGCGGGGGCAGGAGCCGGGGTGGAGGGGGCGGCTCTGGCCAAGGCTCAAGGGTTGCTGCGAGCTGAGCATCAGCTCCGTGGTCCTTCTCCCCTCGTCCGTGGTCCCCTCGGAGAAGCTGGCCGGGGGCGGGGCTGCCCACCAGCTCTGCAGTCTGGTCAGTACCGGCCGCACCCGGGTGCCTGTTTCCCTTGTGGACCAGACCGCCTCTCTATGTAAATCACAGCTAAGTGACGTGAACGACCAGTCTGGCAACATATTTCTTGGTGCTTTCCACTGTGGACCAGGCTGAGAGTTTCTTTTCCTCATCCTGATCTCTGCGTCTTTCACTAAATGATATCAATGGTCCAGTATTAGGTCCTCACGGTTTCCAGGAGTCTGTGGAAGCACATAACCCGCGTCTTATCTCAGGACATACAGTCACTGATGGACCCTTTACAGGGGAAGAGTCAGTGCCCTCCACTTCTTGTTTTTCTTACATTGAAGTGTAGTTGCTTTACAGTGTTGTGTTAGTTTCAGGTGTACAGTGAAGTGATTCAGTTACACATATACGTATATATGTTCTTTATCAAATTCTTTTCCATGATAGGTTATTATGTCCATTGCTTGTCTTGTGAGTGACTTTTTTAATGCAGTAGCAACTTAAAGTTTCCTAAAATAAGACGCAAAGTGTGATTCTTGGGCAAGAGAGTTAGACTTCTGTGTTCAATGAGAATTTAATATTTGACAAATTAAAAATTGAATACAGATAAAAGGTTTTTAAATTCTTAGGTACCCGTTATGATCATATTACTTGTTCAAACTGGAAGTAGAAAATTTTCTGCACCTGCACAACACAAATTTTATCTTGCCCTTAAAAAAATAATGACCCAATTTAAGTTTTTTTATATTTGGTTTATTATTCTGGTTATTCTAAGATAATGACTACTCTATCATACGTTGAGTTAAGAATGGATGATGCATATTTTAAAATATTTCCCTTGGCTTGAAGCTCTAAACAAAAGCTTTTAACATGATTCACCTTGTATTTTCAAGTATTACTATAGGTAAGCCACAAAATACTGACTCCCAGTGTCTTTATAGTTTCAGTGGGTCAGTTCTTCATAGAGCATGATGAAGTTCTTTTATAACCAGTGGAGTTGTTCAGACTTTTTAGATCAAGAACAGACTTAACAATGCGTGTATGTCACTCTGAGAGACGTAAGCGTGACCTTGTTTCCATGTAAAACAAAACTCTGACCTAGATTGACTCGTTACCGACGTTCCTCATCTGAGGGTTGGGTCCTCTTTTATTACAAACACTGTTAAGTTTTTGTAAATTGTTTTAGTGAAAAAAAGCGTGGAGATTCAGTGTTAGAATTTTGAAGTGACCACGAGGAGGCAGAACAGACTCCTCCGCGGCTGGTCTGTGAGATGAAGGGGAGACGGTGGGAGTGGCCGGTGGGGGTGCGCCAAGCGGCCTCCCGGAGGCTGAGTGACGTCTGGGAGTTTGCACTCTGCACTCTCTCAGGCTTCACAGGGAGGCTCCCCTTCCCGCTTCCCTTGGAATCACTTCTTGTTTCCTTGGAAACGCAGAGCTGTGCTTTCTGCTTGCCCCTCCTCCCCCCGGGCCTGGCACCGTTTGGGGATATTTCCACTCAGTTCCCAGCACGTCGCACGGCTGTCATTCATTACTAACGTGTGCAGTTATTTAGCATCAGTCCTCCCCCTGGAGGCGTGACTGCCCCGCCGTGTGCACTGTTACCTGGGCAGCGGGCAGGGTCTCTGAGGGTGGCAGCCCTCCCCCGCAACATGATGCTTGAGTGAATGAGTCAGTGGGTGAGATGTGATGACGCTGGCAGCGATGGGGGGCTGGCATTTGGGACCATGCTGACCACTCTTAGGATGCACACTGTGGCCTGATATAAGGCGGTGGCCCTGGGAGCACACTGCAGTGACGTTAAGAGAGGAAACCAACTTGGTGGTTAACTGCAGGGGAAGGGAGGGGACTGCGCTGTCGGGACAAGGACCAGCCTGGGCACGTGAGGGTGTTTCCTGACATCCAGGTGTGACTGTGCCCGTGTCCTTACAGCAGCTGGGATGTTGTCATGTCATTGCCCCTCCTTCACAAGTGAGAGAGCTGAGGCACAGCAATGTTAAATTATGCTTCTTAGGAGGCACTGGCTGGTAGCACCCCTCAGAAGAGGAAAGATTCTAGGAAGCAACAGGAGTTCTGTTTTGAAGACATTGAGGTTGAGGTGACTTTGGGGCATCCGGGTAGATATGCCTGTGTGGCAGGTGGGCTGAAACTTGGATGAGTCAAGAGAAAAGAAATACAGATATGGTGTTGGGAGATGTCTGGGTCATGGTCAAAGTAGCACGGCCAAAAGGAGGTCTTACAGGAAAGAGTTCTGAAGACCACCCAGGAGTCCTAAAGTCTGTGCCCTACCCTCGCCCCGTGGGCATAGCTGTGTGTTCACTTTATTTTCTGTGGCATTCAGAAATAGGTATAACATCAGATGGCCAACAAGCACAGGAAAAGATGCTCAACATTGCTAATTATTAGAGAAGTGCAAATCAGACGGCAGTGAGGTACCACCCCATACTGGTCGGAATGGCCATCATCAAGACGTCTACAAACAGTAGACGCTGGAGAGGGTGTGGAGAGAAAGGAGCCCTCCCGCACTGCTGGTAGGGATATAAACTGGTGCAGCCACTGTGGAAAACAGTATGGAGATTCTTTTAAAACAACTAAAAATAGAGTTACCATGTGATCCAGCAATCCCACTCCTGGGCATTTATCTGGAGAAAACTCTTATTCAAAAAGACAAGCACCCTAATGTTCATAGCAGCACTATTTACAATAGCCAAGACATGGAAGCAAGCTAAATGTGCATCAGCAGATGACTGGATAAACAAGATGTGGTGTGTGTATATACACTCACACGATGGAATATTACTCAGCCATAAAAGAGAATGAAATATTACCATTTGCAGCAACATGAATGGACCTAGAGATTATACTAAGTGAAGTGAGTCATGCAGAGAAAGACAAATATTACATGACATCACTTATATGTGGAATCCAAAAAAATGATACAAAGGAACTTATTTACAAAAAGAAACAGACCCATGGACATAGTAAATAAACTTACGGTTACCAAAGGGGAAAGGGGGGAGGGATAAATTTGGAGCCTGGGATAAACAGATACACATGACTGTATAAAAAATAAGTAAACAACAAGATCCTACTGTAGAGCACAGGGAACTATAATCAATAGCCTACAGAAACCTGTAATGTAAAAGAATCTGAAAAAGAATATATATGTACATGAATCACTTTGTTGTTCCTGAAACTCGCACAGCACTGTAAACAACTGTACTTCAGTAAAGAAAGAAATAAGTATAATATGATCAATAAAGTGGAAAATTGCTGTTTGCTGTCTGCAGGGTGGTTGGCAGTCTCAGCTGCATGAGAGAGATGTGGCTTTGCATTAGTACTAGTCTGTCTTTCAGAACTTTAAAAAAACCCTGTATTGGTGATCAATCATGTGACTTCTTATAGCAAAAATTAGGGAAGAAAAAGAACTGGATTTGACATCTTGAAAGACCCAGAAAAATTCTGAACTTTGGGTCCAATAATCCCCCAAGGGCCTTCCGTTAGATTTCAAGGGATGCCTGAAATTGGGTAGGAGAAAAGGCAGCGCTGCCTCCCGTAATGAATGGAGGCCAGAAACCTCCGTAGTATTAAGAGTATGTGTGACTTCGTGTCCAATACAAGTACCCACTAGTGTTAGTCACTTAATGGTGGCTGCAGACAGCGGGGGAAATTCATGGTGCTGTGTCCACGTTACGGTGGCCATGCGCTCTTGTCACTCACGCGCTGACGAAGCAGCAGCTCTCGTGCAGGTGCTGGTTGTTGAGCTGCTGCCTCTCCGCTCCAGCCCCACCTCGCCCCTCCTCACCGGCCCTGTGATCCCTGTGATGCTGGGGCGGGAGCCCCGCACCTCATCTCCCCTGGGCCCTAGAGGGCGGCCGGGAGGCAGAGGAAGGAGGCAGGACCTTCCTGCTTCCTGTTTCTGTAAGCATCTCCCCAGCAACAGCTCTTCGCCAGGGCGCCCCGGTTGGTTCCGCCTCTCACGCTCCCAGAAACCACCACAATGGAGCGCCGTGCTTCTGAGCCTCTGGGGTGCAGCAGCCCCGTCCTCTGTCCCCCAGCTCTGGCTGCCCCCCGGGCTATTACCTCTATGTTCCCCGCGTCCCCGGGCCCTCTCGGTCACCCGACACCTGGTCGGTGGGGCCCCTGTACTTCTATTAACGTAACTGGTATGATTTCTTTTTTCCTGCCTGGACTGTGATTGATACAATATATCACAATTTTAAAATATATTTTGATAATATATTTCAGAATAATCCCTTTTCTTTATAATCCTATGTACTTTGTTTTAAGCTTTTGAAAACCATTCTGAGAATGGCCACGGCCTTTACCAGCCTGCTGCCGGCACCACCCAGGACACGAAACAGGGAAGGACTGGGGCGGGCTAGGCAGCCTGTTAACTGCAGTTTCCTCCGTCAGGCAGAAGCCTCCGGGAACACAAAGCATGAAGGCTTTGCTTTCCATTCTTGCTTTATTTTCAGATAAAGGAACAGAGGAAAATGAAACTTTGTGTTATTGCCCCCTTCAAAGTAGTACATGCTTGTCAAAAACAATTGGAGAAGGAAACAAAAAGTGATCTATATTCTTATTACAACATAAAGCAACCATGGCTGTATTTTGATTGATTTCTGTAGAGTCTTTGTTCTATAATTCTATCACACTTTATTCCAAATGTGGGCCATATATAATCATAGATATTACATCTGAAAACTTTGATGTTTTTAACTCTTAGAAACTTAACTCTTTGTTGCTTCACTGTGGGACAGTTTCTTCTTTTTCAAAAGTCTGCACCATACGAGAGTCTCTTCACCCAAAAAGAGAAGTTCCTGACCTTCGGTTGCCTAATACTCTGCTTCGGAGACACAGTCATGCCTCCTTATCTGGCCTTTGAAGCTCAAGTCCAGCCATCTCGAGCAGAACTCTCACCTAGGAAGCAGCTGAGTGCCTGAAAGAAATTAACTGTCCCAGAGTTCGGGCCACTTGAGCTAGAAGAGTGATGTGGCTACTCCTACAAGAGCCTCACGGCTTAGAGTCCCGTTCGTCTGCCGGCCCGTGGGCCTAACAGGCTTATACATCCCCTTCCCCAGGGTGGAGTGTGCGGGCTGTGTGTCCCCACGCTGAGGTGCAGCTGGGACCGAAGCCGCAGCGGGCGCGGCAGGAAGGCATGGGGGAGGGGCGGCGGGCCTGGGACAAAAGTGAGCGCACATGTCCCATTGTAAATGGTGACTGGTTACATTAGATTTAGGTGAAATGCGCCTTGGAGGGCTCTGTAAGTCTATGCACTCTGCAGACCAAACACCTGCGCTGTGCTGGCGGCCAGCGTTGTATTTATTTAAATATTGATTACAGAACAGTAATCCTTCTAAGCCGTCCAAGCGAGGTGCTGGCACTACTCCTGTTGTAGAGATGAGAAGACTGAGGCGTTGGGAGGGGCTTTAGAATTGGCTCAAGGCCGACAGCAAGTTGCAGGCAGCTGCCAGGCAGCGCGGGCCCGGGTCTGAGTGTCCTCCTTCCGCGCTGCCTGTCCCGGCAGAGACACTGACAGGGAAGATCACGACGAGCTTTTCATTGACTTGAGGCCTAACCTTCGAGCTGCTTTGCCTGTTTATCTTTATTGGTCAGAACTGGATTCTGGCCCTTAGGCAAGAGTGTCTTGTTCTGAGACTTGCGATTTGTTTCCTTTCAAGGACTTTTATCAGGCAACTGACAACAGATTTTCTGTTTACCTTCCAGGCAACTTCAGTGCTACTTAAATTCTAACAAGCCTGGAGTCCGGCCCTGTGTTATTATTACAGTACAGGCATGAACTCACAAGGCTGCTGAGTCCCTCTTACTCCGCTCATTGTGGAGCCTCCACTTTAAGAAGAGACAGCCAGCCGGGGCTAGAGGAACGCTGCAGTGATGGGAGCACTTGTTTAGGCAGGATCAAGACACCGGCCGTGTAACTGCTGAGGGGAGGAGACAAACTTCGTAACTGCTTGCAGACCACGTGTATGTCTAATCCAAAAATTCAGAGTTCAGTGAAATAGTTTGTAATGCTATAAACTAAAATCCATAGCGTTCCCATACCCCACAGTTTTTTTCTAAAGTAATAGCAAAAAGATAAGATCCCATTTAAAATAGCATTTAGGAACACAGAGATATGCAGGACCTGGGCGAAGAAAACTGTAGCAATATACTGAAGGCCGTGCCAGATTAAAACATGGAAACATCTTGTTTCTGAACTAGAAGACTGAGTGTTGCAAAGATGTTCATCCGTCCCCCAGTGATTTATAAATATGATGTAAGTCTAGTAAAACCCCAGGTCAGGGGGCAAGGCCGGCTTACAGCTTAGTGAACAGCCCCCGACGTTGATCTGGAAAAATAAATACAGAGCTCAGCCGAGCAGCTTTTGGAAAAGAATAATGAGGGTGGTTTCCAACTTTTTTGTAGCCTGCAGGTTCTTTGTTCAAACAGAATCCTACCTCCCCTTCACATACTTTGCAGTGGGTCCTTTGCTCCTTCCTGAATAAAGTTCAAGTTCCTTAAACTATTATTTTAAAAAAAAATAGCATTCTAACAATATCTAAAGGTACTCTGAAAAGCAATGAAATTCCCACGATTTCAACACTGAGTTACAGCAGCTCTTTTGTTTACTGAGTTTCCTTCCAGTCTTTGTCTGTCTGCGTCCACTGGTACAGAGTCATGTTCACAGTATACTTGTCTAAGGACCAAAAACACCGAAAGCTTGGCTTTGGAGAGATCAGTAAGGCCAAAATTTGAGGCTCGAAAGGGGCAAAGAGGACAAAGCTCTGAGTGCTCAAAAATGCTGACTAAAGCTTTAAAACGAATCCAAGCCAATTACGAACCTTGGGGCTCTTCCCTGTGGCTTCCTAACCCTGTATGTACATTGTCATTCCAGAGTCCCTCATCTTGCAGGAAAAATCACCCGGGTACTTGAGAATAACAGAGTGTGTGGCAGGGTCTCAGTGACCATACCTCTTCATGCCAGCCTGAGGTTCCCCTGTTCGCCTGCCACCTGCCTGGTGGCTGCATCTTCCCTGTGTTACAGGGGAAATAAGGAGGTCCTGGAAGTCACCCCAAACTACAGCCTAGTTGGCAGCAGAGCAGGGATTGCAACCAGCTCTTCTCCCAGGCCTCTGCTTTGGGGGCTTGACAGCTTCCGTGGAGCCACAGCGCTAGCTGTGCGCACTGCGCCGGCTGCCTGCACCCCGCGTTTTCATCAGGCCTTCCCCGAGGGTCCAGGAAGCAAACCTCAGTTCTTTGACCTTCTCAGTTCCAGCGTTCACCATCACGCACTTGGCCTCGGGGTGGCCGCACCATCTCTGAAATCTCAGCCCCAAACTTCCCACCTCCGGCCCACTTCCTGCCTTTCAGTGTCTGGCACTGACTTTCTTGTTTTTTCTGACAACAGCTAGCCCTGCTTTTGTGTTCCTGCTTGAAAAAAAGAAGACCAGAAATCTAAAAAAATGATACAAATGAACTTAATTACAAAATAGAAACTGATTCACAGACATAGAAAACAAACGTATGGTTACCGAAGGGGAAAGGCGGGAAGGGATAGTTGGGAGTTTGGAATCAGCAGATATAAACAACCATGTAAAGTAGATAAACAACAAAGTCCTGCTGTGCAGCACAGGGAACTATATCCAATACCTGGTAATAACCTATAATGAAAAAGAATATATGTGTCTAACTGAATCACTATGCTGTACACTAGAAACTAACACAATAATTGTAAATCAACTGCACTTCCATTTAAAAAAAAAAGAGGGCCCCAGGTATTAGATGCTTGTTGAAATAGGCTATCTTGACATTATTTCTGTGCACATTCCGCTGTGGCTCTGTCGGGGCGTGACTTGCCCGCATAAGGTGACGAGTCAATGTGCTTCTCCAACGTGGGTGCCTTGGGGGAAGGCACAAGTCTGTCTAGATCAGGGGTTCTCAGGGGGTTCCCGTTGCTTTCCAGGGGACATCTGGCAATGGCTGGAGACACTTCCGGGGATCACAGGTAGGGTGGCGAGTGCTGCTGGCACCTCATGTGTGGCGGCCAGGGACGCTGCTGGTCACCCTGTGATGCACAGAACAGCGCCCCATCAAAGGATTATTTGACCTAAAACGTCAATGGTGCTACGGTTAAGAAACTCTGCTCTGTATTTATATTAGAGTTTCCCCATAAAATCTAATCCCACATTTAATACAGATGCCTCAACAGAAGTGGGGTTAAGAGGAGGGGGCTTCATTGTAATCTGAGTAACAAAGATCAAACGCACTGTCAGAAGAGGCATTTGGGAAACCTGCAGTGGACTTAGGAACCCCGCCCTCCCATTAATGAAAGGCGGGTCGAAGCTGCCCGGCGAGGTGCTGGGTATAAAGGTGCTTTTAATTGACCTCTGCTGCTGCTCAGAGATGACGTGGTCAGGAGTGGCTATTTGATCTCCAGTTATTCCAGAATTTCCACTGTCATGCTAAACATGTCTCTCCAGACTGCTGTTCTTTGCTCTTCCTTAAACTTCTCTTGAAGTTGACCTAAAATCTTCATTTTTCAGAGGTGAGGCTTTTGTGTTCTATGTTAAAGTCTTCTGTAAAGATATCTGGTTCTTAAAAATTGATGATTTAAAAAAAAAAACCTGCTTATAGTCTGGGACTTCTGTGGAGGCTGATAGTTGATGACTTTTCTTTGAACTGTACTTTGGGGGCAGAAATGCAGAGGGGAAGACCCTTATTTTAGGGTGTGGACATGTGTTTGTAGTGCTGTGCTGTGCTAACATGGGTTACAGTCTTGCTTTTTCTCTAGGAAAGGTCTTTTTCTTAGAAAGATTACTTTAGGGATGCTGTTTTAGGAATATCTGTACCTTAGGTTGGAAGGTTGCTTGCTTCTGATGTTTTTGTCTGTTGTTCAGTCAAGCTGCCTTCAAATCAAGCTGTTTAGCAGGAGTGCCTGATTTTTAAATCTTTGAATTCATCTTATGTGCACACAAATTTCCCTGTTTGCTATGGGTACTGTTTAAATTCAGATTATAAATTCCTATATCCCTACACTTCCTTTCTGTGAATGACTTTTGTCAATCACATTTGTAGCCTGATTGATTTCTGGATTTTTACAGCTAACAGAGTAAAGATTTGTTTCATGGCTTTGATTGTTAAGAACATTCTCTCTCCTAGAATGTTAAATTCATAGGCAAGATTAATGAAGCCAACACCAAATAAATGGGTGAGTATCTGGAAGAAATACTGCTTTTATTTTTTTAAGTATAATTTTCTATCCCTGAATATATATTGAAGCGTTTCATTTATTTCTTATCAGTGGGGTACTCTGTTAGCCAGTGAGTAAAGTGGTTGAACGTAAAGCGTATTTTCCCATGTCACTACCTATTCAGATCAAACGTATTTTAAATGGACTATTCTGAGAGCATACATTGATATCTTCTTCTTTGCATTAGAGTTGACTTAGAGGGACTTTTCAGAGTCCTTTTCTAAATGACTGAGAAATACGTAATGGATTTGAGTTGTTTTGTTCTCAACATTTTTGTAAAATAATTGGTTGATATTCGCAGTATGTTTTGTTCGTGAAAAACACTTGGTTTTCCTAAGAGATGCTTTATTGGAGGTGTCGGTGGCCATCTCCTTGGTGGTGATATTTGGGGGTGCTTCTGTGATCACTCTGGTCCGGTTTCAAGGGTCAGCAGTTCTGAGGAATGGATTAGAAAAATGGATACTCCTTTCACGCCCAATATTGCTGTGGACTTAAGAGTAAACTAAGTTAGAAATTACCTTGGATGTGGATGGATTTTACCCTCTGACAACACTGTTGGGCTTCCTGGAGCCCCGGGGAAGGGATCTGTGCCCAGGTACTGAAACCGCCCCGCCTTCAATTTCTGTTCCTCCAGCTCTTCCTCCCTCAGTTCTGTGGTCCGCAGTCGATGCAGCAGACCCGTGCTTCTGGTTCTCTCTCCCCTCCTGGCCATTTTGGTATTTTCATCCCCACTTAGCTCAGAATCAGGCCAAAGCCTGAAAGCCCATAAGCGCCCCCGCCCTTGCCCCGCCCCACCTCGGGCTGTTCCTGGAGGAGGGTCAGCCATCTTCCCCGCCCCCGCTGCGTGCTCCTTCACTCCCCCTGACTTCCCCTTTCCAGCCTCCAAACAGGCTCAAGTGTCTTCCATCCCTGCAGACAGACAAATGGACAAACCTCTCCCCGCCCAAACCCTCCCCTTGAGTGTCCTCCTCCCGGGCTGTAATCTGCCATTTACTGTAAGTGCAGAAATCTTTGAAAATGCTTAATTGTAGAGTTTCAACAAGAGACTACAACAGCCAATGTTTTTCTAGTTGCAAATTAAGGGCAACTAGAAAACCCTGTTTCTCTTCACTCCATCTGCCTGTTTAACCCTGATACTCACACCAGCCTTCTAAAGAGGGGCTTCCCGAAGGTGCCTGTATTTTCTGTTTCTCTCACTGCCCATTGTCTTGGCTTGTTCTTAACACTCCTCTTATTCATTAGAGGCAGAAGTCTCAAGATTCCTTCCTTCAGCCTCTATTCTGTTATACACCTGCTACCATTTTTTATCACCACCTTAAACCAGTTCGTGCTTCTGGTGCCAAAGTGCCCGTGGGACCCCTCCATCCAGGCTTTCTGCCACCACTTCATATTCAGTCCAACCAAAACTCAAACTCATCACCTGCCTTAGAAAGTTTGAAGGGATTTTTAAAAAATCTGTTAGATGAAAAAGAAGGATGGTGAATCACTGGGCGCTATAGGTAGTTATGCAAAAAAAAAAAAAAAAAAAAACCCCGAAGACACGCCGTCTTAAAAGGACAGGTTCTATTCCCAATTGCTACCAAAATATAAAGTATTTAAGATCAAGGAGAGTCCGTGATAAGCTATCAGAGTCGTCCGTTTTATCGGGAGACTCATCCATCCATCCATCCATCCATCCACCCACCCTTCCATCAGTTATGAAGTGCCCCCCATGCTCCCAGGTGAGCACATGCTCCCATTCCAGAAGAGCTCACGCGTGGTCTGGAGTAAGGACTGAGTCATCGGCAGCTGTGAGAAGGAAGTACGTGGTTGTAGGACACCCTGCACAGGTGTGTGCTCAGTAAGCAGGGGCAAATGATGCTAGAAGTGCTGGAAACCAGCTCTCTCTTGCTTTCCAGCCACTCTTGCTCCCAGTGTTTCTGTCCACTGGGAGCAGTCAGGCTACTGGCCGGAGGGCCAAGGTCACTGGGCCTGCGCTGGGCCAGCTGACTGTGGGGTACAGTTTTCTCCGTGGGCAGCAGGCAGGGTCTGACTGTCTCATTTGATGCTCACCAGTGCCTTGGGGCTTACTGGGAGGGCCAGCTACGGCCTTGACCTGGGTCCATGCACTGCTTTGCCAACACCCCAGGAGTGGGGATGGGGTTGGTGGTCCAGACTAAGCCCAGGGAGACAGCCTGTCTGCTGACTGTTCCCAGTGAGGATCCCTGGCTGGCTCAGGGGAGGGCGCTCCTCTGTGTCAGGCAGCGCGCCGGATGCTAAGGGCTTGGACTTTTAGTAGGGACTGGGGTTAAAACCCGGCTTCACCCGTCCAATGTGCCTCTGTGGACAAGTTATACAACCTTTGTATACAGGCAGACCTCATTTTATTGTATCTCGCTGTGTTGTGCTTCGAAGATGCTGGGTTGTTTTGTTTGGTCTGGTTTTACAAATTGAAGGTTTGTGGCTACCTTGTATTTAAGAAATGCATTTCATAAGGCTCCAGCTGCCATAGACAGTGGTCCCTCTGATGGATCTGGGCAAAGCAAATTAAAAATCTTCTAGAAAGGATTCACCATTCTACATGCCATTTGTGATTCACTGGAAGAGGTCCAAATATCAACGTTAACAAAAGTTTGGAAGAAGTTGACTCCAGTCCTCTTGGATGACTTTGAAAGGTTCAAGACTTCAGTGGAGGAGGTAACTGCAGATGTGGTGGAAACAGCAAGAGAATTAGAACTAGACTTGCAGTCTTAGGGTGCAGCTTGAACGGATGAGGAGCTGCTTCTTACAGAGGTGCAAAGAAAGTGGTTTCTCAAGATGGAATCTACTCCTGGTGAAGATGCTATGAAGACTGATGAAATGACAGCACAGGACTGGGAATATTCCATAAACTTAGCTGATAAAGCAGCGGCAGGGTCTGAGAGGACTGACTCCAATTTTGAAAGCAGTTGTACTGTGGGTAGAATGCTATCCAGCAGCGTGGCGTGCTGCAGGGAAATGGTTTGTGAAAGGAAGACTCAATTAATGTGGAAAACTTCACTGTCATCTTGTTTTAAGAAATTGCCACAGCCACTCCAGCCTTCAGCAACCAGCACCCCGATCTGTCAGTAGCTACCAAGACAGAGGTAGGACCCTCGTCCAGCAAAAAGATTGTGACTTGCTGAAGGCTCCGATGATGATCAGCATTTTTTTTAGCAATAAAGCATTTTTAGGTTAAGCTATGTACATGATTTTTTAGACATAATGCTCTTACATACTTAATAGACTACAGAATAGAGTAAACATAACTTTTATATGCACCCGAAAACCAAAAAATGTGTGTGACTGTCTTAATTGTGATATTCACTTTATTGAGGTGGTCTGGAACCAAACCAGCAGCATCTCTGAGGTGTGTCTGTAACAAAATGTTTTGTAAACTGAAAGGTGCTGTGCAAATCTGGGTAGTCACTTCATGAGCCAGCTTTAATATACGAAGTGTTTTTTTATATTAGTCAAAAGGATTCATACAAAGTAGTAACACAAATGTCAGCTCACTGTTTGTAGAAGTAATGCAGAGACGTTCTTTCCGCTGTAATCAACCTGGCCCATGATTCACGTTCATGCAGAACAGCTGTGATGCCTGCAATTTGGGAAAATGGTTTTGTGTGAGCTATCTGACCAGTCCCGTGGGGTGGCCAAGACGCACCCTGCCCTCCCCATCTGCCCTCTGCTCTGTGCTCCATCCCTGGAAGGGTTTGTCTTACTTAGAACCCAACCACATTAGGAGGCGGAGCTGACGAACCTAGCAACAGACCAACACCATGGAGACCAGTAAACCGAGTTTGGGTGTGGCCCCAAAGTGGTTAAATGTTCTGGCGTTTGCTGGTTAGCTGTGAGTCTGATGTTCCTAGAACAAAATTAGATCATTCTACTTTTGTGCTTTTCTAGGAGTCCCTTCAGAAATTAAGTTCCTGCTCGTACTCTTATTGTACATCGGAGAACTGCTTTTGAGTTTTCGGACATTACACTTTTGTCAAGAGGATCCCAAGCATGATGGCTTTTAGGAATGTCAGGAACAGTCGGAGCTTTCACATAACCTAAAGTCTTTCTTAGGACAGAGTCCCTGGGTTTAAACAGTGACTGTGTGCTTGCAGGTCAGTGCCTGTGTGGCACCTTGGACGGGGCTAAAAATGCAGAGTTGTTTCTGAGTCCAAACTAGTTCTACTCGCCACATGACAGGCCAATAAATTGGGAGACGAGATGCTGGGGCAAGGAATAACGACTTTATTTGGAAAGTCAGCAGACCGAGAAGATGGGGGACTGGTGTCCTGGAGAACCATCTTCCCCAAATTAGAATTCAGGCTCCTTTAATATAAAAACGGGGAGGGGGTGTGGTTGGTTGTTGCAAACTTGTTGGTGTTGGAATCCTTTGTATTTGCAGCTGTCATGATGTTCCTGTAAACCTCCAACATGACCAATGTTATTCTCTGCTCTGCAACTTTTTTCTCTCTATGAATGGAAAAGTGTTCTACCCTAAAGGTCAGAGCATTGAGAACGGGCTATTCTGTGTATTTCAGGCTCTAGGCAACAATCTTTTGCAAAAGGTGGAGAACCAGCAGGACTCAGCCCAGGAAACAGAGCACAGGGTTAGAGCTAAAGGAACAGATCTGAAATGGAGTCAGATTTGTTCTTCCCTATTACAGAGTCAGCCTGCTAGAAGTGGCATGCTGGCCAAAGGAAGGGATCACTGAACCTGTGCCACTAACCTCACAGCTCTTCATACAAAGACGCTGGTCTGACACGGGCAGAGGTCGGATGGATGGCCACCCTCTTCCCCACCTTGCTCCCCACCCCATATGCTGCTCAGACGATTCAAAGACGCCCTGGATCTCCTCTGCCAGCCTCCCTGAGGATGGAAACCTGGGCTAGTCTTGTTTCTTCTCCCCTCATACACTCAGGTGGTTTTGGCTTTCTCTTCCTCAAGGCAGAGGGTTTAGATTACTCTGCCAGGCTGCGTGTAGAGCTGTGAGTACTGGGGTGAAATTTTTTTGCACATCCATGGTCCTCATTCTACAACGTGTTACTTTCACAGCCACACCCCTTTCTTTGGCTTCTGCGTGGACTTTCCCAGCATCACCTTTGTAGGTTCCAGTCACTCAGTAATTACCCTCACACATGGCCTTGCTGAGTTTACAAAAAGGAGGGGCTGCCTGGGAAGGGGCTTCATGGGGGGCCCTTTTCACGAGAGAGCTACTTATATCAAAATGTACAGAAGGCAGCTAGACCCTCTACAATCTGTTCTGGGGCCCCGGGATCTAAATAATACCAAGAAGTGTGAATTCAGCACCATTTACAACACAGACTGATCCTTGCCCTACAGCTGGGAAGGTTCTGAGACGACCACCTCACAGGAGGGCACATGTCAGGACATAGCAGCCTCCCAGCTTGAAGGGTGTCACAGTGGCGGTTTTCTCTAGTTTGCTACTACTTAGTGGAATCAGAAACCTCTGGTGCACTTACTATGATTATTTGATCGCTGGTATTGTTCCTTTGTTCCCGGGACTAAATTTAGGGGGTGACAGTGTCCTGCCATCCTGGCATCTGCAGCCAACCCCTCTCACAGCTGTCGTGGGGGCTGTGGGTTGTTGCCTTCTCTGGGGCTACCCACCATCTCTCCCACTTCTCAGCCATTTTAACCTGTTGTTGCTCAGCGTCCTTCGTGCCACCAATAGCTGAACCAGATGATTTAATTCCAGAGCCCACTTGACACCTTCCCTACGTGCTTTTCGTAAAGCTGATAACTGGCAACTGGATGTCCACCTGGGCACTGGGGAGGACGCAGGTGTCTGCAGGCACGTTGCCCTGTGACGGTCAAGACAAGTGAAGCCTGTCCCCTGTGTCCTGCTCTGGGAGATGTGGTCATAGGGTTTGAGGTGGCAGGAAGCTCTAGAATTTGCTTATCTAGATGGGAACATTCAAACCGAAGGCTCCAAGGAGGCTGTTGTATTAACTGGCTACCATTCTCATCTCTGAAGCTATGACTAAAATTATCATTGTTTTCCGGGATAGATTCCCTAAGACCCTAAATTGTTTATACAGAACAGCTTAATGTCTTCTCCAATTCTCTTAACTTATAGACTTGAGAACTGTAACACACTAACATTTTTAAAGTGTTACAGCAAGAAAACAAGGTATTAAAAGTGTGCATTTCAATCTCCCTGAAAGTTATTCTTGTGAACCTAACACTGCTCTCCGTCACAGCTTGGCGCTGTGTTCGCCTTCATCAAAGCTGAAATCTGCTAAGTTTCTCCCACAGCAGCCACTCTGGGTCTTGACTCGGCCTCTTTTCCTCCCAGGTCGGGACCTCCTGTCCTTCAGAATCTCCTCTGCCCGCCCAGTCTTCCACCCCAACCTCCCCGCCCACCCCCTCACACAGCCCTTTCATTCCAGAGCCCCTTTTCCTGAAGCCAGAGCGGTAAGGTGTGTGCACGCAGGTCGTGCGCTGACATGTTACCGAGAATTAGGTTCGGGTGGCAGAGAGTGGGAAATTGGGGGATTGTAACACTTAAATGTGAATTTGTGGTCTCAAGACTCTGGAGCCGCCTCTGCAGAGAAGCAGGCCAAGCCATTCCGTTGCAAGCTCTCGTTCTGAGGCGGGGAGGTGGTCTTTCTGAGAAAGGCCTCTGAAAACGTGCCCCCCAGGCGTGGGCTTGGGCAGGAGTTGGCCAGGGCCGCCTGGACGCCGGGTCGCAGGAGGGGGCGCGGGAAGGTTCCAGGCGCCACAGGATGGCATTCTGATGAAAATCTGCCTCGCTTCCTTCTATCACTTCTGCCTCAGCCTGGCGAGGTCAGGAAATGTTTGGTTGCTTTGCACGTAGGGCTTTTAAAGAAAGAGCGAGGCGTGTTCTGCGGCTGGAGGAGGTGCGTGCTGGGCAGCGAGGCTCTGTCCCGGCGCAGGGACAGCCTTCTCCGCGCCCTCTCCGCGCCCTCTCCGCGCGGCGCCGGGCCCCTGCCTCGCAAGTCCTTTCACCGGACCCGGGACGGTGCAGCCCTACGGACTAAGAGATACCGGATCTGCTCCGACTGGCATCCGCGTTCTTTTGCGACCGGCTTGCTGACGGGAGGCGGGCGAGGCGGGCGGGGCGCGCACCCGACCCTGGGATGCTTGTTCCCACTCCCGAGGGCCGCGCACCTTCGTCGTCCAGGAAGCCCGCCCTTTCTCGGTGTCACGCGTAAACGGGTTACCCCGACCAGCAGATGCTGCGGTGCTCAGGCAGAGGTTGTCCCGTCCCTAGAAGTTCAGTCTGGCCTGAGTTCGGAGGACACCGCGGGGCGGGAGCCCAGCACCGACGGCACGAGGGCGCGGGGTCTAGCTAGCAGTCCGACCCGCCGGCGTTGGCTCCCCCACCAGAGAACACCCCCTGCGCAGAACCCTCCCCCTCCCAGGCCCCTCTGCAAGAGGACCCCTGCCACGCGCGGGCCCTCTCCCACCTCTCCACCCCACCCCACCCCCCGCTCTTCCGAGGCCTCTCAACTCTTCCCTCCCTCTGCCGGTGGGTGGGCGGCCGGGGCGGGGCCAGCTGGTGTCTTTTTTTTTTTTTTTTTTTCCCCAACCGCCTTTCGGGTGGGGCAGGAGGGGGCTGGGTGGTGATTGATAACCGCGTAGCTGGGGCGCGGGGAGGGTCGCTCCCTAGGGACAGAGCGGGCGGGGTGGGCGGTGGAGCGCGGGCTGGGAACCGTGCCGGATCCAAGTGCGTGGAAAACCGGCAGGGGGCGGAGGCGGGCCCCGCGGGGTGGAGCGCAGGCGGGGTGGGAGGGTGGAGCGCGGGGCGGGGCGGGGTGGGGCCTGCGTGGGTGGAGCTAGTCGGGGACAGGACGGGACCCTCGGGGCGGGGCGCGCTGAGAGGGCGGCCCCAATCCCCCTTCTCCCGGGCGTCCCCACCCCCCGCAGGGCCGGCTCCGGCCACCTGCGCCCGCCCCTACGGCCGCGCCCAAGCCCGGGAACCGCGGTGGCGCGCCTCCGTCTCGGGAAGGGCGAGGTTCCCGTCCCGACGCGCGGATTTATCTCCGGGACGGTGATCCCGCCGTTCTCGGCATGCGGCTGCGCTGAGAGCCTGCCCGCCGGCGAACCCCAGGAGCCCGGCGTTCCCTGAGTGTCTTCCCGGCTCTGTGAGAAGGTGGACTTGTAGCCGGGCAGGATGACCAACCCGGCGGCCACGCAGAACAAGGAAATAGACTGTCTGAGCCCAGAGGCTCAGAGACTGGTAAGAGGAAAACATATTTTCGAAACTTTTGGTTCTGATTGCGAACGTTTGGTCCGTGCTGATGTTCTAGGGCCAAGGGCAGTCGGCACCTTCCGCTGCAGTCGTCGCTGCCTGGTGAGGTGTGGAGTGGGCTCCGCCTGACCGGGGACCCCCTTAAACGAACGTCCGCAAGCGGGAATGTGCGGTGGGGGCTCCTGCCCTGTGTTCAGTTCGCGGCTCCATTTGCTCTGTCCCCCCTTGTGCCCCGGAAAGCACATTTTACTGGACAACGCCCCTCACCAGGACGGAACGGAGCTTAGCCTGGTCTCCTCTGCCTGCCCGTGGCGGCCTTTTGACAGGCTCTCCCCAGCTGGGTGACTCGGCCGCAGATCTGCGCGTGGGCTAGGGTTTCACTCAGAGCTGCTGGTTTGATGTTTTACAAAATACAGCATCTAGAGATGGGCGCCCAGGGGCGGTGCCCTTACCCTGAGGCTGGCGCCAGTGGCTGGGTGGTTTGGAGCATTTATCTGCTCTGGACCTTAGAACCAATAGGCTGGACCGGATTTCTCCAGCTCCCTCAACGACCTCAGTCCCGAAATCCACTTTGGCTGATCTCATGGGATCTCCCTTCTGGACGGGATCCTCCGTCTGTGAGGTCTAGCAGTATTGAGACCATGGGTCGGGGGTAGTTTGTCATTAAAATCAGGCAGGGGGTGAGGTGGGGAAGGTTTCTGGTTGATTATGAATGGGTGTGTTTAAAGGTGAAAGGGCGCACTTTGGAAAAGAAACACGTTATTCAGTTAGTAGTACAGAGAGGGACCCCAGATTTCCACTTTATTGGGCCTCTGTGGAACTTTGATAAAAAGTGAGAACCCCAAATAATCGCTCCTTCCCCAGGTAGGAACTAATTGTCTGCTGAGTGTTTCTGGAAGGTTCGAGATGACTGAAACTGCCTTGACCCTGGGGAGCTTCCTGCTAAATGCCAGGGAGAGGTATAGAAACAGATTCTGATGAATACACACTTGAAAATTACATTCCTTGCTGAGGACTGCCAGGTGAATTTTTTAATGTCCATGTTCGTGCTTCCCCTCTGACCGCACTTAAAGTTCCAGCCCTGGACCAGACCTTTGGGGCTGGTTCTTACCCCTTAGCCTCATTGGTTTCCTGGGGCCTGGGGACCTACAGAGAGAGCCTTGGATCACTGTCAGGGAAGGGCCCTTGGAAGAAGGAAGGATGGGAGCGCTGCTGAGAGATGCTGGTGTTTGCGTTCCCGAGGAGCTGCCTAGGCAAACCATAGATGGCAAGAACAGGGTGATGTTAATCCCGGGTAAGCTTCAAGCTCAGAGGAATGAGCTGCTGGGCAAGGAATCCTTGAAGAAGAGAAGACTGAACACGGAGAACAAGGATGTGAGGAAGGGAGGGACAGGCCATCAGGGTGAGTAGAACTGACACCTGTTACACTGAGACGCCGAGGCTCTGGCTGCAGGGTCCCGATAACCCTTAACTTAACCCGGGGTCAGATCTGGTTGAGATGCGTGCTTTAGGGAGATGCCGCCCAGCGTAGATGACGGGGAAGTCTGGAACAGCTTCCGATGGAGAAGGTGCCTTCCGTCTCCTGCCCCAGTTCTAGGATCCAGTGGGCTCTGAAAACCAAAAGTTGTTTGTCTTTTTTGTAAGTTTATGGCAGAATTCATTTGGCAGTGAATTCCACCCTGGCTGATGGGAGGCTGTTTTCAGTCTTTATTCCTCTTAGTGTGAATATTTGTACATTTCTCTGCAGCCCTGTTAATTGCACGTAAGATTAAGGGCTATTATTACTCTGGGTTACAGAATATATGGTATATGCATCCTGTTACCCTTCTAGAATCCAAAAATTTTGAATTCTGAAACACATTTGTTCCCAGAGGTTTTTGGTAGTAAGTTGTGAACTTGTAGAAGCTTTTTGTTCCGTTGGTTTTCAGTAAATAGCTGCAAAAACCTTTTTAGAGCAGGACATGGGGAACAGAAGTAAAATACAGTCCCTATTTTACGAGATTCATGGTTGAAAAGGAAATGACCCGTGGAGTGGGGGTGGGGGGTTGAGTGGGGTGTGTTAGAGGGGGACACCCACAGCCACCCAGGGCCATGCAGTGCTCCAGCTGGAGAGTACTGGGCATTTCAGGCTGGTTTGTGCCGCTTTGTGCTATGTTATGTGACCCTGTGTCCTGGGAACCGGGGTCTCCGGTGGAGGAGGAGGGCTGGGGCCACAGGGGTGTGAGACGAGAGCTGGGGTAGGCAGGAGATGGATTTGCAAGGTCCACCTCACCAAGCAAAGAAAAAAGCAGGATCTGAGCAGGAAGTCCAGGCTCCTCACCCGAAGACAGTGTAGAAACTGTTCGTTACTGTAACGTTTGTAACTTCCCCACGTTTGGGGTGGGTTGTGTCACCTCTCTTCGGGTCGCTTTCCACATACTGAGGAGCACTGAGCCCTTACAAACTGCCAGCCCGTTCTGAGAGAGGCTGTCAGCATAGACCGAGGACCCCCCCAAGTCTCATTTTACTGTAGGTGCCTGTGCCAAGGTCCCCATGTCCAGCTGAGCGGGAGCAGGGACGAATGGGGGAGGTAAACGCATGCCGAGGTGGCCGGCCCTGCTGGGGCCCAGTCTGAGATTCTGAGCATTGAGTCATGGTTTGTTTTAGGTGGATCATTTCTCCAAGCAGGTAAAACATAAACACAGTAAGGTAGGTCTATTCTTACAGTAGTAAGCATGTCCCACTAGGGCAAAGATGGAGGCTAAGTTTTCCTTTTTCTTGAAGAGTTAGTTTCTGTTCAGCCTGAGCTAGTATCAGCAGAGCGGAAGCCTCCTTGGCAACTTTTTTTCAACCCTGCAGTCTAAACTGCCTCTTACCCTGAGCACAGGAAGCCAAGTTATTTATAACCGCTAAAGTGTTTTCAGGCGAAGCTGATTGGAGTATTACCTGATTAGAGTGGGGTCTTTATCTAGTTTCTCCAGAATTATGAGGCTACATGTTGGTATGATGTGTTTGCTCCTCAAAAGGCAATGTTCAAGAGGAAATTCTTATCCCTGAAGGATCAGGCCGTGTGACTCAGCACAGGAATTGTTTGTGACTAGTTACTCATATGCCAGCGCGTTTCCAAAATATCTGATCATGTTTAAAAGTTTTAATCTTGGAGCCCCATGGGCCAGAAGATTCGAGTTACTAACCTGTTATCACAGTAAGCCTGTTACCTCTCACTTATGTGTTAGGCACAGGGCGGGGAAAAGAGGAATTTTTATTACCTTAACTGCTTTTACTCTGGGCCACCCAAATTTCACTCGGGTGTGTGTGTGTGTGTGTGTGTGTGTGTGTGTTTTAAAGCAGCTGGCTTTCATGGAATGGATTTATCAGAACTCTGATTATTCAGACTATCTAGTTGAAGTAACTTGATTTCTTCCTTGTAGGTTAAACAAAGCACTGTTTGGCCACATCTGAGCTGTAGTGACTCAGAGCTGCCGTGTTTGGTTGCAGACCACTGCTCAGATCCCCCTTCTGAGACTCATTTATTCATTGGGGGAGGGGCCAGAGCGTCACGTGCTTTTCTACTTAGCACTGCAACTAGACAGCTTGAAAGCCTTGTAGTAGTCTTGTGTGGAATCTGAAGTACTTTAAATTACTCTGAGGAAGATTTGCCTTAAATTTAAACTAAGATGTTTTGTTTGTATGTTTGTGTTTAGAGCTTATCAGAGCGACCTCACTTCTGAGCCTCATGTCTATTATTATCTGTGGCCAGTGGGTGTGTAATCTTCCTGGGGGAAGAGAAACAGGGTGGGCTTTGGGGGTAGGTTGGGAGTCTCCACCTGCCTGCCCTGACATCTCCCCAGGGCGCCTGGCCCTGCTGGGGCCTCGGCATGCTTGTCTTCTTGTGCTGCTTTTAAACTTCCTCTGAGCTGAACTCTCTCTGCTGGGTCCGTGGCTGTGATTGAAGACATTGTGTAGGTAGCAAACGTAGGCAGCGTTTCCCAGACCCCGGCTGTGTCAGCCCTGTTGTGTGTTTCTGTAGAAGTCTGCCCTCGCAAGACCTCATGAGGTGGTTTGATCATTTCCACTTACAGATAGAGAGGAAAGGGGCTCCGAAAGTTCTGGGGACTTTCCCAAGTCCACGCAGCCAGCAGGCAGCAGGGCTGTTCAGACCCAGGCCTGCTGGTTCAGAACTGGCGCTAATAACTGTCTCCACTGTATACAGTGCTCAGCAGGCTCGGGCCGGCCATGAGCACGCATCCTCGCTGTTGTCAGCCTCTCTGCAGCCCCGGGTGTCCCAACCCCAGTATCTGATCTGATGGATTTCTTTTTACAAAGGCAGCCTCTTAGGACACAGGTTTTTGCTCCTGAGTGCGTACTGAGAAGTCTCTGCTTTATCTCATGTTTCATTTCTATTTCTGGTAGTTTTTTAGACAAAAGAACACTCAATGGAATGTATTTGGCTAAATAAAGAAAGGTAGAAATGACAGAGCTGCAGAAATTATTTTTCTGGTTTTCCCACTGTGCCAACTTTTAGCTGTGACCCGTGTCATCCCACACCGGGAGCTGCTGGGTACCAGCCTCAGCCCTCCCCGGCCAAGCAGACAAGCTCGTTGAGGATGGAAGTGACGGCTTCTGGCTCTTTCCTCGCCAGTTGCAGGACTATCACCTGAACAGAGGGAAAGGCTGTCAGTACTTGTGTGCTGCTCACATGGCAAAGCCTGATGCTGCTGCAACGTCCAGCCTGATTTTGAGACGGAGCAGTGTCAGTGTTTTGTGTCACCTTAAAGGTGTGGGGTTTGCAGGGACGCAGAGCAGGTGAAGTGAAGGGCGTGGAGCCCGGATGCGTTGGCTGGAGGGAACGTGTCATCTGGAGCACTGCACAGGTGAGGCCATGCTGCTCTCTCCTGTCACCTGGCAGTCACACACAGGGTTATTTGTGACTCTCGTGCCCTTGCTTGTCATGCAGCATAGTGAGGCTATCAAAGGAAGTGCGAACACTCATCTCAGAAAACAATTCTAAATGTATTAACAAGAAGCGGTTGTTATTTGCATGGAAGACACTGTACACTTTTTTTCACCAGCTTGAGTGTGGGTGTTTGCTAAGCCGAAGATTGTGTTGTGAAGTTTGAATTGGTGAATGCTTTTTGTCTGTTCTCGATAAAGTAATGTGAATAATTTTGTTCCTGATTAATGTTTGTTATTTTGGTGTGTTACTCTGAGCAGCAAAGTCAGGACAGTTCCAGTAGCAGAATGAGGAAGGAGAACTCCGTGGACAGTCTTGGTGGAATAAATAATTCACCGCCCTGTAGAGACTGAGCATTTCAGAGACACGGGAAGCGCCCAGAGATTGCATCACGGGTTCCCTCACCCCCTGTAACGAGGGCTGATGTTCAGAAGTGGTGTAATTTGCCCGAGTTCACATAGTCCGCGCTGGTGGCTTGGTCCTGAGACCCCTTTCTGGACAGTGTCCGTCTGGGAGGCTCAGCGCCCTGCAGAGGCTGCTGCTGTGTCATAAAATTCCGTGGTAACTCTGTGGTCTGCTCTGTAACTCGTCTCAGTTGATTTTAATGGAAACATAGTGTTTTAAATGACCAGTTAAACTTTAGTCCTTAACCTTACGGCCTTCAAATCGTCAGGTAAAATTGATAAACTGTGTCTGGTTTATTTTGTGGCTTAAGCGCTGACCTGTGTCCTGAACCTGTGGCTGGGCTGTTTCAATATACATGGCCGTGGGGGTGGGGAGGGCGTAGCTCAATGGTAGAGCGTGTGCTTAGCAGGCACGAGGTCGTGGGTTCAGTCCTCGGTACCACCACTAGAAAGTAAATAAATGAATAACCAAACTAATTCCCCCTCCAAAAAAAAACCATGGCTGTGCGGCCATCCCACCCCCAAGTTTTAAAGCTGTGGCTCACAGCCCCGTCAGAGCCGGCCCCTTTTTTATAGCTAGTTTTTAACATCCTTATTACTAACCTGAAATGCCATTCCTAGGTGGTAAAATCTACCTTCCCACATAATTTCAAGTCAATATAATGTTTTAACTGCAACAGTAAAAAGAAGTAAAATGAAAGTAAGTTGCAGTAACAGAATATGAGTGTTGTGACTAAGTCCTGGGAAGGTTCTGAGCAAAGCCATGTGTACCCTTCCCTTGATTTCCACGCTGATGGCGTTCCTGGCATATTCGGTGTGTGTTAAAACTACTCAGAACGTATTTGGATTTGTATGTGAGTTGGAATCAGTTTGTAGATCTGAAAGTTATAGTGTGGTTTTTCTATCTGCCTGAGCAGCCAGTGGGAAAGTTCCTCATCGTCCGAGTGCAGGATGGTTGTCATGCCGTGCCCTGCCCCCTAAATGCCATTAGTCCCCTGCTCCAGTCACTATGACTTCCCAACCCCTCCCCCAGCATTTCCAAAATGCCCTCTCGGGAGTTGGCACTCTCCCCTCCATTGGCAGCTGTCACCCCAGAGTGCCTTCCCCTCCATAGCCATCACGACTGCAGTCACGGCTGTAAGAGCAGTCCTCTCATGGGGGAACTTACTGCGATTGCCTGAGTGAGGGTTTGGAAAGATGAGATTTCAAGATGGGAGTAAAGCCACACGGCAGCGCGTGGACCGGGGGGGGGGGGGGTGGACGCACTTGGTACCGAGGACAGGATGGCCACCGTTTCTGAGCTGCCGGCTGGTAGGCTTCTCTCCGGTCCCGCCTTGCCCGGTCTACTTGGTTGCTTTGAATAGCAAGCTATTTTTAGAATCTCCTGCATGTGAGGGGTTGGGGGTTTACATAGAAAATAAAAGTTGGTGGCTGTTTCCACTTCCTGTAGCAAAGTCAACTCAGCAAAATGATAAAGATTATAGAGGAAATAAATCAGAGATTACAAAATAGAAAAGATCAATAAAACCAAGGTAAACAAAATCAACAAACCTCTAGCCCAGTTCACCAAGAAGAAAAGAGGGAGGATCCAAATGAACAAAATAAGAAATGAAAGAGGAGAAATAGTAATTGATACCCTAGGAATACAAAAAAAAAAAAATACTGTGAACAGTTGTATGCCAACAAAGTGGACAACCTGGAAGAAATGGACACGTTTCTAGAAACATACAGCCTGCCAAAACTGAGTCAAGAAGAAACAGACAATTTGAACAGACTGATCGGTAGAAGTGAAATGGAATTTGTACTGAGTAACAACTGCCTGGAAACAGAAGCCCGGGACCAGACAGCTTCGCTCGGGAATTCTAACAGACATACAGGGAAGAACTTAGACATCTCCTTCTCAAACTATTCCAGAAAATTGAAGAGGAGGGAATACTTCCAAATTCATTCTGTGAAGCCACCACCACCCTGATACCAAAACCAAAGACACTACAAAAAAAGAAAATTACAGGCCAATATCTTTGATGAATATAGATGCAGAAATCTTCAGCAGAATATTAGCAAACCAAATCCAGCAATACATAAAAAGGAACACACACGTGATCAAGTTGGACTCACCCCAGGGTCGTAAGGTTGGTTCAGCATAAGCAGATCAATCCATGTGATCCACCACACCTGCAGATAAAGGACAGAAACATGATCATCTCAATAGACGCAGGAAAAGCATCTGACAGAATCCAACATCCATTCATGATAAAAACTCTCACCGAAGTGGTTATAGAGGGAACATATCTCAACATAATAAAAGCCATTTATGACAAACCCGCAGCCAGCGTCACACTCAGTAGTGGAAAACTGAAAGCTTCCCACGAGGTTCAGGAACAAGACGAGGATGCCCACTCTCACCACTTCTGTTCAGCTTAGTTTTGGATGTCCTGCTCATGACAATCAGACAAGAAAAAGAAATCCCAGGTGTTCACATGGGAAGGGAAGAGGTAAAACTGTCACTATTTGTAGATGAGAGAATATTCTATATAGAGAGCCAGCCCTGAAGTCTGCACACAAAAACTATCAGAACTAATAAATGAATTCAGCAGGGTAGCAGGATGTAAGATTATTGTACAGAAATCTTTTGCATTTCTTTACACTAATTATGAACTACCAGGAAGAGAAAGTGAAAAAAAAATCCTGTTTAAAATTGTGTCAAAAAGAATAAAACACCTAGGAATAAACTTAACCAAGGAAGTGAAAGACCTCTATGCCGAAAACTATAAAATACTGATTAAAAAAACTGCAGATGATTCACAGAAATGGAAGACTATCCCATGCTCTTGGATTAGAAGAATTAATATTGTTTAAATGGCCATACGACCCAAAGCAAGCTACAGATGTAATGCAACCCCTATCAAAATACCCATGACAAAACACTCACAGAAATAGAACAAATAATTCTAAAATGTATGTGGAGCCACGGAAGGCCCAGAGCTGCCAAAGTACTCCTAAGGAAAAAGAACAAAACTGGAGACATTACCCTCTTAGACTTCAGATAATACTACAGAGCTACAATAATGAAAACAGCAATGGTATTGGCACAAAAACAGATGCATAGATCAATGGAACAGAATAGAGAGTCCAGAAATAAACCCATGCACCTATGGTTAATTAATCTACAACAAAGCAGACAAGAATACACAATGGAGAAAAGACAGGCTCTTCAGCAAGTGGTGTTGGGAAAACTGGACGGCCACATGTAAATCAGTGAAGTTAGAACACTCTCACACCACACACAAAAATAAACTCAAAGTCGTTTTAAGACCTAAATGTAAGACATGACACCTTAAAACTCCTAGAAGAGAACACAGGTAAAACAGTCCCTGACGTAAATCATAGCAGTATTTTCTTAGATCAATCTCCCAAGGCAAGAGAAACCAAAGCAAAAATAAACAAATAGAACCTAATTAAAAGTAAAAACTTTTGCACAGTAAAGGAAACCATAAACAAAACGAAAAGACAACCTACGGAATGGGAGAAAATATTTGCAAAATGGTGCTACTGACAAAGGCTTAATTTCCAAAGTATACAAACAGTTCATACAACTTAATAACAACAACAAAAACCCAAACAACCCAATCAAAAAATGGGCAGAAGACCTAAATAGACATTTTTTCCAAAGAAGACATGCTGATGGCCAACAGGCATACGAAAAGATGTTCAGCGTTGCTAATTAGAGAAATGCAAATCAAAAACACAGCGAGGTGTCACCTCACACCGGTCAGAAGGGCCATCGTTTAAAAGTCTGCAAATATTAAGTGCTGGAGAGGGTGTGGAGAGAAGGGAACCCTCAGACACTGTTGGTGGGAATGTAAGTTGGTGCAGCCACTATGGAAAACAATATGGAGGTTCCTTTAAAAACTAAAAATAGAGTTACCATGCGATCCAGCAATCCCAGTCCTGGATATATATCCAGAAAAGACAAAAACTCTAATTCAGAAAGATACATGCACCCCGATGTTCACAACAGCACTGTGTACAATAGCCAAGGCATGGAAGCAGCCTAAATGTCAGGAGATGACCGGACAAAGGAGTTGTGGTGTGTATGTATATATTACTCAGACAAAAAAGAGAATGAAATACTGGTACTTGTAGCAACTGGATGGACCTAGAGAACGACATCCTTAGTGAAGTAAGTCAGAGAAAGACAAATACTGTGTAATACCACTTATATGTGGCATCTGAAAGTAATACAAATGAATCTACATACAAAACAGGAACAGACCCAGACAGACTATGGTTACCAAAGGGGAAAGAGGGGAGGGAAGGACAAATGAGAAGTTTGGGATTAATAGACACAAACTATTGTACATAAAATGGATAAACAACAAGGACCTGCGGTATAGCACAGGGAATTACATTCAATAGCTTATGATAAACTATAATAGAATATAATCTGAAAAAAATAACCAAATTACTTTGCTGTTCACCTGAAACTGACACAGTATTGTAAATCAACTCTACTTCAATAAAAAAAGGAAATGATGGCCACTCAGGAGGAGGATTCCGTGCCACAGCCCCGCCGTTACTCTGTACCGTCTGCACCAGCCTGGAAGCGCGCGGCGGGTTGTAAGTCACTTTAGCACGGCTCTGTGTGTGTTCTCCAGTGAACCTGAGCCTTCAGCTTGCCCTTCAGGAGCTGTGTTCCTTCCTCGTTCCGGGAACAGTCACACGTGGACAGAGGCCCCTCTTGCTTCTAAACAAAACTGGTTCCTGGTCACACTGTGGACTTCAGCTGCATGGAGCTCCTATTACATGCACACAAGTGAACTTTATTTTCAAAGCAATCTTATACCTGAAAATAATTTTAGGCTACTTTAGGAAAATATAAGGAAAAGGGAAGGATTGAATTACTGTAAGAAAACGTAAAATATCATAATTGTCATAAGAGAAAAAAATCTGCGGCGTAATTAAAGGAGTCATTTTCAGAGTATTTTTCGTAACATAAAAAATCGCTGCGCTCGCTTTGGCCGCACGTCTGCTGAAAGTGGAACAACACAGAGAGTACAGCCCCCCTCTCTCCTATCGGTGCCTTTCCAGACCCCAGGGCTTTCTCAGCTGAGGCGGAGAGAGTGATGAGAGCATCCCAGGCCGTTTCTCCAGAGTCGCCCTGGACATGGAGCGCCTGACCCCCTCTCAGCTTCCGTGTAGAGTTCCGGAGCCCCCCAGGGTTTCAGAGCAGAGTCAGAACTTGCTCTGTGACTGCCGGATGAGAGGTCTTGGGATGTGGAATTCCACACAACGCTTGAATCCCAGGAAGGCTTCGAAGCTCAGGAGAGGTACAGAGTCGGGACTCCAGAAGTCGTGTGGGGCTTTTTTAGAAAACCCTTTTTTTTTTCTTTTGTTTTTGCTGGAGGTGGGAAGCTAGAAAACTCCTGAGGCTACCTCCTGCAGCATCTCTGTCCCCTCCAAGCCGTCAGGACTTCTGCTGCACCGATGTTTAGCATGTTTCTGTTTTTGAAGATGGCGATGGGAGGTCAAACAGGTAGAAGCGACTAAAGGATACAAATGCCATTAGACGCCCAAGACTCCAGCCTCGCTGGGATTGGGGTTCAGGGTCCTGGGGGGGGCGTGCAGCTGCACCCCGCTTGGGTGGCATCTCCCACTGTTTAGGAAACCTCCACTGCAGGCAGGTCCAGGGAGGAAGGAAGCTGTGTGGGGACAGGGCAGGCCTCTGCCCAGGGCTCTCCCCCAACCCCCGTCCTGGTAAATAACTTCTTTCCCGTTCTGCACTGTCCCCGGGCCAGGCTGGGCTGTCCCTGAGTTCCCTGACCCCGAGGAAAGGAGCATCCTTTGTCTTTGGGTGACTGTTTCGTTACCACTTGGAATTTCTGGTCCTCCGAGCGGGAGGCCTGTCCGGGTCACTGGAAGAACAGACGTGCAGCTGACTGTTTCTCCCGCTGACTTTTGTGTCCCTGTCAGGTAGAATCCACGTCTGCTCTGTGTCTGGTCTGGACCTAGAGCTGGCCGAGTTTCTGGCTTAGCGCTGAGGCCCATCACTGAAGAAAAACTGCCGCCTTTTTCTTCTTCACGCGGCCCTCCGGCCCTTCTCCAGCCGGGCCCGAGTCTGTGCTGCCCGGAGAGGCATTTCAGAGAGAGAAGTGTCGTTCTGGTTGTCTGTCTCCCCAGCCAGCCTGTGTGCCCCGGTGGCTGGGTCCCCTGGCCGACGGCCTCTGTGCCTGGACCCTGCGGGGCGCTGTAGGGCGGGGGTCCCAGACCCCGGCTGGGTCACTCGGCCGTGTTTAACCACTTGTTTAGGAGGCCCGGGTCTCAGACTGGGGCTTCCTCGTGTGTTTTTAGCATCTCTCAGACCGCACGTGTCACCTCGGCATCAGAGTGCTGTCTTATGTGTCTCTGGTAAAATGAAACGTAAAAGTGGAATTTCGGCGTCAAGGGCTCAGCTTTTTAGGGCTTTTACCAGGCAACTTTGGTGACAAAAGCAATCTTCTCTTCCCAGCCATCCCCACCGTCAGAGGACGCCTCACTTTAAAGCCCAGTGTCTATAAAGCTCTGTTTATGGGATTCTGAGATCGGATCCGGGAGGAAGGGTGAGGTTGTGTCCCCCGTGTGGGGGATGGGACTGTGTGTCAGGGAGCCTGGACCTCATCAGAGGAGGCCTGGCTGGGTCAGCCCCCCCCTCCCCTCCCTCCCCACCTCCCTAGTCCTGGAGGCGGCGGCCAGAATGGCGGCCAGAATGCTGAGGAGGGCCTGGATGGTGGGGGTGGGGGCGACGAGGGTTTTTAGCAACAAAACCAGGGGGACCTTCTCGCAGCAGTGAGTGTGGTTTTGGTTTCAGGGTGCCTTCGTCTCCTTCCTTCCTTCCTTCCCTCTCTTCCTCTCAACCTCTGTCTCCTTCCCCTCCCCCTGCCCTTCCTTCCTTCCTTCCTTCAGAAATGTTTGCTATTTATTATGGAACATGTCAAACATACCGAAGCGGAGATGGGATAACAGAAAGCAGAGGTCTTCGGCCGGAGGGAGCACCAGCACCCCCCGGGGGCGCCCGAGGGGCTCTGACTTGGTGGGCCTGGGGTGGGGCCTGAGCTCCTGCATCTGTAACAGGCCCCAGGTGCTGCTGCCAGAGGAGCAAGCCCCCTCAACCCCCCCCCCACCAGCACCCCCAGCTGTCCGCACAGCCACCTTCCCGCCCCAGCCAGCGCACTTGGCGTCCCCATGGGAGGGTTTAGTTTGTGACTCAACAGAGTGGTATTGGGCAGAGAAGCGAGGATTGGGGTCCAGAGCCCCACCTTTTCCAGGGTCCCCCTTCCCGCAGAGGACAGTGGACTAAGGGTGGAGCTGCAGGCCTGCAGCCACCTTTCCATTTGGTTCCTGTAGGGAGGGGAGAGAGCTGGAGACCATGGCCCCACACCAAGTTGTGGGGGGTCAGGGGGGAGGGAGTGCTGCCCTGAGGTCACAGGAGCAGGCCTGGGGCTCATTGCCCAGTGGAGGACCCCCCAACTTTGACCTCCAGTCGGAGCTGGAGGGGGACGGCTGATGGCCATGGGGAGCATGTGCGGTCCTGGATCCCAAACCTAGCCAGTTGCTCTTCTGCATCTTAAATTCCATAAGTCTGCCTACTTTTGTCCCTCCTTTCCCTTTGCCATTGTCATCTCCCTCGGGGTTGAGAGCTTGGTGGGGAGGGGGTCGTGGTGGAGAAATGCCCCAACTCCAAACCTGGGGCCTTTGAGGCCGGAGGTGTCAGCAAATCCACGTGGGTGGGCTCTCCTCCAGGTTCTCTGGCTCCTGGGACCACAGGAGCCTCCTTCTCCGGACACCTGATGCTCCCTGCAGCGTCCTCGCGCCTCCCCCTTTGCACGTGTCCTGCCTCTGCACCCGCTTGTCTTACCAGGCTCCCTCACTCAGAAGCAGCTCTCACTTCCTGGGTCTCCCCTCGCCCCGCCCTGGCTCCCCACGTTTCAGCCAGAGCCGTGTTTCTAAAACAGACCCCGCTGTGTTCCTCCCTAACACCCTTCAGCGGTTCCACGTTCCTTCAGTATGAGGTTCCGGATCCCAGGCCCTCGGGACTGCGCCCCCTCGTCATCTGCCCCTCATTCTGGCTTCCTCCTCTGGGCTCTTCAGGGGTTGGCTTAGGGCTTCTGTCCTCCGGGAAGCCTTCAGGACACCCGGGATGGGTTACGTTCTCCTCCGACACAGCCCCCGCACGTGTTCTCCCCCTACTGTAGCCCTTGTCACTCGAACACGGTCCCTGATTGCTTTGTATGCACCCGCTGAGGCTGGGGCCCTAAACTGCACTTTGAAAGTCCCTCCCCGCCTGTCTCTGCAGCACTGAGGCCACATGGCCTGGAGGGGCGGCCTGCCTGGTGACGGCCAGGAAGCTGCAGTCCCCTGCAGGTGAGGAGCGGAAGGTGAAAGCATGCGTTTGGAAACTCAAACAATCTGACACGGTGGTGACCTCAACCATGTGAGTTTATATTTTACAAAAGTGCCAGTCCGAGATGGGTTTGTCCTGCACACCAGAGCCCTGGCCGGGGGCACACCGAGCCCCGGAACTGCTCCCCAGCAGTTGGCAACCGGAGGGCAGGGCTGGGCCTCCCACGAGATGGGGGGGGGGGATGAACTTGGCGCCTGCAGGCCACCATGGTGGGCCACAGCTACTCTGGATTTTTTTGTTCATTTAATGACTTGATCTTATCAAACGTTTCCTCTGTTGCTCTCTTAATGATCATTATCCGTGATGCTCTGTGTCTCGCTGTTCCGTGCTCTTGGCAACATCAGTGTTTTAGGGTGTATGGTGTTGTCAGAACTGCATGTGGTTTTTCTTTCAGGCATCCCCGCCTGTCAGGGCTGCTCTGCTGATGCTAGAGTTGTGCTAATGAAGTTGGCTCCGCATGGGCTTTGTGCCACTTTAAATGTTGCTCCATGTATCCGTTGACTTTTAGCCAGAGTCCCAGAAGCAAGCCTGGTTGTTACCACTTCCTGTGTCATGAGAGCCTGTTCTCCACGTATGAGTCATACAGGAACCCTGTGAGATGTAGGTGCTGCCTGTGGTGACGGTTACAGGCATTTGAACTGCATTGAATTATTTATCTCCTTCAAATGCTAATCTGGGGTGAAGACTGACCGCGGTTGACCTGTCTTCAAGGTTGGCAGGCTCGAGTCCTCATAAGGAGTTTGTCCTATGACTTGGTTCATTCGTGTGGTTCCTTTGTCAACCCAAGCCCAGGTCCCTCAGATCAAGGCTTGTCCTTGTGGACATGACAGACATACTGGGTGGACGTGAGGACCAGGAGGAGTGGGCAGTGACGGGAGCCTTTTCCTGGAGGGAGGGAGGCCCACCAGGGTAGCTGGGCTCTGACTCAATGTGGTTTTGGAGGCCTGCCAGTCTGGTGGAGAGGCCATACCAGGAGGCAGGGACTACATGCTCAGATAAGTGGTCTCTTCAGGGATCTTTGCCCCGGTTCTAAACAGAGCTGGACCAGAGGAGGGTTGGGGCTAAACAGACAGACTGGGGAGGAAGTCAGCTTGCAGGTGCCGGGCTCCCTCAGGTCACAGAGACACTCATGCTGCGTGAGCGGGAGTCATCTCAGACCTCACCTCCTCCTGTCAGTTCTCTGTTGCTGCAAAACACATACCCACCGACGGAGCGACATAAAACAACACACATTTATCCTTCCACAGTTTCTGTGGGTCTGAAGTCTGGGCACGGCCTCCTGGGTCCTCTACTCAGGGCCTTCCAGGGCTGCAGTCAAGGTGCCAGCCAGGCTACATCCTTTCTGGGGCTCAGGGGCCTGTTGCCTGCTCACGTGGTCCTTGGTGGTATTCTCATCCTTATGGTTGTAGGACTGAGGTCCCTTTTCCTGCTGTCAGCTGGGGGCCATCAGCTCTTAGAGGCCCCCACATTCCTTGTCACATGGGCCCTCCCAGGCCTTCTCACACGTGGCAGCTTGCTTTTGCAAAGCCAGCAGGAAAGTCTCTCTGACTTCCAGGCCTACTTTTATGAGACTCACCTGATTAGGTCAGGCTCACCCAGAATCAGCTGTCTTTTTATTAACTCAAAGTCAGCTGATGAGAGACCTTCATTTGGAGTGCCTTTCTCTTGGCAATAGAATGTAACCCAGTCTTAGGAGTGACGTCTGTCACACTCACAGTTCTGCCCACACTTGGGAAGAGGAGCATGTGGAGCATGTGCGTCAGTGACGGGAGTCTCGGGAACCACCCTGGAAGTCTGCCTGCCACACTCCTCTCTCCCGTCCTCCTCCGGCAGCCCCTTCCCTACTTACATTCTCACTCCTCTGCCCCCTTACTCTTCCTCCACGCCCTCCCTTCTCTCTCCCCAGCCACCCCCCCCCCAAGCTGTTGGGCTGTGGCTGCCTGGTCTACACTGGCTTAGACCCTGAGCCAAGAGGCTCGGAGCCCACACCAGCCCCAGGAAGGGCGGGGAGGCAGCTACACTCACTGTGAACAGAGGCCTCTTGCTGGCCCATGGACGGGGCTGGAGGAAGTCCATGTGGCCAGATGTCAGTCTGTCCAGCCTTCCCCTCCTCTCCCTCGGGTCTGGCTGGACCTTTTTTAGGTCCTAAGCCAGTGGCCCATCACAATGTAACATGGTTTAGAAAATCAAGAATGGCAATGAAGTATCAAAGTCCTGATACAGTTGTGGTTTTTGACACCCTTAATTGGAAGGACCCGGGCTTGGGTTGATAGAGGAACCACGTGAACAAAGCAGTTTACAGAATGAACTCCTTATAAGGACATGAGCCAGCCCATCTCCGTCAGATCAGTGATGGTCATTTTTCCACTTAGACTAGAATTTAGAAAGAAGATGAATCTGTAATTCTATACAATGTGATTATGGGGTTGTGGAGAGGGATGTCCTTGACATCAGGACCCGCTGTCCCCATGTGAGCCTGCGGTGCAGGGTGCCCAGCCCGTGGGGAGAAACTGCACAGTGAGACGCTCGGGCCACCTCACTGCTCGCGGGCCCCACCTACCACGGCAGACGCACGCTGGCCATCTCCGGTGGCTCCGTTTTGAGATTATCTAGAGAATAGTGAGATGTCTGAAAGCTGTCAGGACGGTTGGAAGAATTACAAGTATATTCCCATAAACAATTAAGTGGAGAGGTGGGTGTAGCTCAGGGGTAGAGCATGTGCTTAGCATGCACGAGGTCCTGGGTTCAATCCCCAGCACCTCCGTTAAATAAATATAAATAAGTGAAAACCTAATTACCTCTGACTCCAAAAAAAATACAATGAAGTGGGAAGGAGGAGGGATTTGTCTGGCACCGGAGACCTGCAGCCTGGTCCACTTGCACCATTTACGTCCTGGGGCTGCTGTGTCACCTGCGATAGCGAAGGAGCACGAGGTTGGCAGAACGGGAATCGGGGCTCAAGTGCCGGGCCCCACAGCGTGCGTGGGTCCGGGTCGAGCACTTTAAATGCTCTCAAGTAGAATGTGGCACATCAGCTGCAAGCTGACAGGTAGTTCGGGGTGGGGGGGCAGGTTTTGTTCCAGTGTGACATTTCTAACACCTAGCACCCCCCTGGCACCGCTCCACCCCCGTCTTAGACATCTTGAGGAAAGCGGGGCTTCCCAGCACTGCGGGAGCCGCCGGGGAAGCCGAGGGCAGTGGGCTGCAGTGAGGGGAGGCTGGACAGGAGTTCTGGACGGCAGGGTCCGAGCCCCAGCCCTGTGACCTTGGGTGGGTCTGGTAGCCCCTCCAGGCCTCTGCTGCCCACTCTGTGAAGGGAGGGGCGGACCCGGTGACCCGTGGTCTTGTCCAGCTGTAATGCTGTACTCTGGGCATCTGTCTTGGCTCCAGAGGAAGGCAGACTGCCCAGCCCTGCCACTTCTGGGCTGTGTGACCTTGGGTGAGTTACCCTCTCTGTGCCCTAGTTCCCTCATCTACAGACTGGGTATGGGAACAGTGTCTCCCCAATAGGGCTGTTATGAGGTGTCTGTGGCAGAGTATGTCTGACGCACTCAGAATAGTGCCCACTTGGCATTTAGTAAGGGCTCCATAAAAGGTCGTGATCATTGTTACTGTAACCACGACGTCACTCTGACAGCCCTTTTAACTCTGATGCATGTGGTGCGTGACTGTATACGTATTACCCTCCGAACGAGAGCATCATTGCTAACCGTGTCCTGGAAAGGATCCGCTGGTCTGTCTTCTGATAAACCCTCTCCGGGTCTGTTGCAGGCGGAGGCCAGACTGGCGGCAAAGCGCGCGGCGAGGGCTGAGGCTCGAGAGATCAGGATGAAGGAGCTGGAGCGGCAGCAGAAGGAGGTAACGCTGGGCTCCCCGGGGGTTCTTCTCTCAGGGGTGTTTCCTGTAGGCAGAGCATCCAAGCACAGGGGCACCTGTCTGTCAGACGTTGCTCCAGAGGCAGTTGTACCTGCAACTTTGGTTCAGCATTGAGCCAGGGTGCGCCATCGCTCAGATGCCAGACGTGCCGTCCTGGACACTCGACCCGTCAGGTCCTGGGACGAGCCTCCGCACAGAGCCACTTGCTGCTCACGTCTTCCCAGCCCAGTCTTCTGGCCGAAGGAGCCAAGAGGGGCTGGTTCTGACTGTTGACCCAGAATCCCCATCCTCTGAATTAAAATGTGAAGGAAGAACAGATTATCCCTTTTTTTTTTTTTTTTTGCATTTTTTAAATTGAAGTAGTCAGTTTACAATGTTGTGTCAATTTCTGGTGTGCAGCATAAAGTTTCAGTCATCCATGCACACACATACATTCGTTTTCATATTTTTTTCGTCATAAGTTGCTACAAGATATTGAATATAGTTCCCTGTGCTCTACAGTAGAAACTTGTTGTTTATCTTATTTATAGTACGTCTCTGCAGACTCGAACTCCCGAAGATTATTATCTTTTTAAACTAACCAGTCTTATTTAAGAAGTACTTCCCCTCTGTTTTTTATACTTTTTAATGGGTTTCATGAGGCCTGAAGCTCGTTTGTGGCACAGAGAGCAGAGCAAACACTGGATGGAACAGCCAGGGAAGAAGCTGTCCCCGGGAGGGCGGAGAGCGCTGTGCTCGCTCAGCACTGTTCATGCTGTTTGCTGCTCCTTTTCACCGTCCTGAGCTCTAGCCCGAAGCCACGTGGGCAGCGCGAGGGCTCTTTCACTCGCAGGGAGAGAGACGGGCTTTCCTGTGACCTTGAAGCCCCGGTGGCAAGTAAGTCTCTGCCTGTGGGCCCCACCTCCTCCTGTGGCCTGGCCCTCGCAGGGTCTGGGAGCAGCACGCCAGGCCCTCTGGAGGGCTCTTCTTGGTCAGAAGATGTGAACGGTCTGTGTTGGAGAGAGAGAGAGCCACCTGCCTTCCCTGGGGCTACTTTTCCTACAGAGTCTGGCCTGGTTCACAGAGCCAGATTTTCAAAGTTGAGCCAGCATTCTCCAATGTGTGAGGGTTCAGATAAAAATCTGTGTTTCTCTGTTCTCTTAAAGCCATTGCAGATTCTGCTGTATTCCCAAGGTCACATGCTCCAAAGGGGTGAGGGGTTCGCGGTCATCCCCGACCTGCCCAGTTTGTCACCCTGCGTGGAAATATGTGCGCAGGGGAGGGGCATGGGCAGGTTTGAGCCTGAGGATGAACACGCTTCCATGTGCCTCAGAGAATGGGTTGAGGATTACTAGAAACTCAAGCCCAGGACATCAATCAGGAGAGTCATACGTCGGTCCCAGTGACGGGAGGGAGTGATGGGGACGGAGGGGACGCAGTCCCTGGGAGAAAGGCCACACTGGACGGCAGCAGTGATGTTGGGCAGTGGCCCGAGCAGGGGGGCGGTAGCCACACCTCCACCGAATGTAGTATCACTGGTCCTGCGTTTACACGTGAACGAAGGCTGAACAAACATTTGAAAGTAGATCAACCAGCACGTCCTCCCTCATTGCTGGAAATACACAGATGGTTGTAACTTCTAGTTTTTAATGATATTTTGCCTCTAGAACTAGTATGGTATTTTAATTTTTTTGTGCCTTTTTTTCCTCTTAATTTACTCAAGCATGGATTCGGCATTTTCTTATTCCCTCCCCACTACCCCCCTGGAATCAGATTCATCATTTTAAAACTGGAGGTAGAGATTCCTGAATTTCCATGTTAACTGTTTGGACTTTACATTTGGGCTGAAAGCTCCTAAGGCACCTGCAGCACCTCCCCTCCCCTGTCACCTCAGCTAAGGGTTCATACCCGTCCATAAACAAACTCTGGGGTCTGAACTTGAACCTGACCAGGGGTGATTAGTACAGGACATGCTAAGAGACGTTTTCAGGAAAGTCTCTGGGGAGAGGTGCTTGGACTGCGAGGCGGAGGAAGGGGATGGATCCGGTTGTTTTGTAGACCTTTGGCCACCCACTGTCTGAGCCGCTGTCACCTGGGGTTTTGGAATCACCCTGATTCCTGTACGTTCAGTAGCTCCCCGCCCCTGTGTGAGCAGGACGCAGCCAGCCCCTCCCCACTCTGGAAGCCAAGCGGCCATGGAAGCCTGGGGTTATGGCAGCTGCTTGGTCACAGTGCTTGGGGTGGGGGGGTGCTGCGTCCTCCAGCCCCCGGCGCCGGCAGCCCCGCCCTCACAGCAGCTCATCCGCGCTCGCCTGCTTCTGCAGCCCCCAGCCTTTTTTATATCAAGGCCTGAAAAGCGCTATAGGAAGAGTTTTCCAGAGCATTTTGTTACTCATCGAGATTTTTGCCACAGTTGACTGAGTTCCCACTCTGCGCCCTCCTCCCCTGCTGGGGAGTGTTTCTGCTGGCCTGTGGCTGTCTCCTCCGCTCTGCTGTTGGAGCTGGTCTTGGGAGGAGATGGCAGTGAACCTGTCAGGGGCCCTGCCTTTGGTTTTCAGGGTGGTGTTAGTAATCATTTATCATTCGTCTCACGAATAAGAGAACCTTACTCTCACCAAAAATACAAAGGTAAAATTTCTACAAAACCACGGTGCAAATGAATTATATGGTATGTGTGTATATATCTGTCTTCCAAATTATAATATATTCTGTCTTTAATTATGGGCAGAATTGAATTAAATATATAGTTGATAACATAACCAGAGTACTACTCACAGTGTTCTTTGGCAGAATTTCTTAATTTAGAAAATAAAAGTTGAGAGGAGCTAAGCTAAGTAAGAAACCATCTATTTCATGGGCCTTTCTCCCTTTGAGTCGAAGGAAGTCCCCTTCTGTTCCATTTTAATTCTGCAGCATGACAGTAACCTGTTGCTGAACTCGTGCATTTTTGTTGCAATATTTTGAGCAGCAAAAACACATTTGCTACCCAAGGATGGGAAACTAAGTCCTGGCCAGTTAATTTTGGGATTGTTAAATGGGCGTCAGATGTCAGCAGGGACGTGACTGTGTGGAAGGTCCTCCCCCACCAGCCCCCGCCGCACGGCCAGACCCTGGGAGCCCCGCCACACTCACAGGGCAGCGGAGCCCCGAGGACTGAAATGACGCAGCCCCGCAGGAGCTGAGATTCAAGCCCAGCCCCTGTGCTGCGCGGCCTGCCCTCGGGTGTCTGGTGCCTGTTAGGGACCTTGGCCTTTGCAGAGAAAATCTGATTAAACCCTGGGAACCCAGATTAAAAAAACGCCACAGTTTGCCTCCCTTGGTCAAACAAACCAAGTGTCGTTTGGTTGGTAGGTGGCGTGAGAATCCTGGAGTTCTTTATTCTACCAGTATGACACTGAGGTGGTTCATGGGGATGAAAATGTTTCATCACAATTCAAGTTCCTTAGAACGCCTCGTCCTCCCTGCTGTGAGCCCACGACAGGCAGGGAGACAGGGAAGGCTCCTTCTGGGCGGAACTCAGCCCTCCCTCAGGAGCAGACCACAGTCGTGATGGCCCAGCCCCGTGCTGTGAACCATGGGTGGGGGATGACACCGCGGGTGGGAGCCCTGCACGTGTCAGGGAGGAAACAGAGACGCGAACTCCGCTCGGCACAGCGAGCGTGGACGCTGAAGGAAGAAGCTGCCAGTTGGAGAGCCGGGCCAGGCAGGAAGGCGTCCTGGGGGATGAGAGCCAGATCTCGGAAGGGCTGGAGGATGGAGAGGGAGGCCCGGGCCCTGGCCTGCGGGCTGTACTGATTTGTTCGCCCCGCAGCAACGATTCACACTGAGGACAGACTCGCTATCGTAAATTTAGCATCTTTGGGACAGGAGAGCATGGCCATCTAAAGTTTATGTCTGCTTCCTCAGAAAAGGGATTTGAAAGGTTTATAATAAAATAGGTGTTTATTTTATTAATAGTCCAAGAGGACTGGGGTGGGGCCGTGGGGGTCGGCTGGGACACACTGGAGCCCCTGGCACGTGGCAGCGTGAGCCTGGGTACCGGCACAGTCCGTGAGGGGGATCTGTCCGAGTTTATCGACCGGTAAGAAAAACAGACTTCAGACAGATTAGACAGTTTTCCCAGAAGCTGAGAAAGGGGCCAAGCCAGGATTCAAATCTAGAACTGAAAAACTGCAAAGCTTGTGGTCTTCCTGGTACACCTTCTGCCCCCAAATCATGTATGTAGTCAACAGTCAACCCAAGGGGCCGATTCCGCGTGTTACCCCGGGATTAGAGGCGGCTGAGAGCGTGGGCGCTCGGCTGGACCGGAGCGTGCATGGAGCCCCGGCACTCTACAAGTGCAGGCAGACCTGGAAAAACCAGTTTTTCCCCTGCTGCTGATTCCAGGCACGTTATATATAAACACAGAACGAGCCATTGTGTCAGCCAGAGGGTGACAGAGAACAGGGAGTCAGCAGCTGTTCATCTGTTTCTTTCTTACATATGCACTCATGAGATTTTACGTTGTGGGGGACTCTGTAACAGAGGGAAAGAGCTTTCTTTTTCTTTCTTTCCTTCCTTCCTTCTTTCCTTCCTTCCTTTCTTTATCTTTCTTTCTTTCTCTTTTCTTTTTGTTTCTTTTCTTTTCTTTTTGTTTCTTCCTTCCTTCCTTCCTTCCTTCCTTTCTTTATCTTTCTTTCTTTCTCTTTTCTTTTTGTTTCTTTTCTTTTCTTTTTGTTTCTTCCTTCCTTCCTTCCTTCCTTCCTTCCTTCCTTGTACTGGGGATTGAACCCAGGACCTCGTGCCCGCTAACATGCGCTCTACCCCTGAACTAGACCCTCCCCCATCTGGCTGTTTCTTGACGTGACCCGTGCCCAGGGCTGGGGGAGGGAGCACGTGTGCACCCGTGTGTGTGCGCCTCTGGAGGGAGGAGGGAGGCCAGCCTGCAGGTTTGGGCTGTGCTTTGAGGACCGAGGACGGTGTGCAGGCAGCACTCCTCAGCCTCCCCTTTGCATATCATTGCATATCACATCGCTGGGCCTGGCTATTCTTAGACCTAGCACCACAATTTGAGGTTATACAATCTGATAGCCTGGGGCACTGGCATTTTAAGTTGTTGAATAAGTGGAAATGAATATGCTTTGGAAGACCAGTGTTTAAGTAGTAGGGTTTATATTTTGGTGTAAAAATTGAGAAACACCATCCCTGTTTCCATCTGGTGGCGAGCCACCCCACCTCTGCACAGGTGCTTCCAAGCAGGATCAAGGGTTTCCTTGACAAGGAGATCAGCCCTGCAGGCGGACAGAGCCTGTGAATGCCTGGAGAGCAGTGACTGTCCCTGGGGGCTCAGGAGAGCAGGAAGCTAGTGACGCCATCGGCAGGTTTCAGAGATGGGTTGTGGTTGAAGCCACACCAGTGCCTGGGACCCTCCAATGCCAGCATGGAGAGCGCACACAGCGGGGAGGTGAGCCACGTGCCCACCCCGAGGACAAGGGGGCCGCGGGCTGGCTGCAGACCTCAGACCGCCCAGGCAGCCCCCGCCTCCCTAGCAGCCCCCACACTCTCCAGGATGGCTTTTCTCACCTGCAGGTGGCGAGAACCAACAGCGTTAGCTGTGCTTTGAGGGGTTTATAAGGATGAGTCCTTTCTAATAGACTCATTAAGGAGCATATGTAGATACTCGGGAAATGCAAGTGAACCTTTCACTTTGTGTGAGAACCTACACTGATGGGGAAAAAATGGCAGTACGATGACCAGGTGATACGATGATTAATCAGGATGCATCTCTTTTGTTGCTACTGACCTGATAAACGTTGTTGGAGGTACAACATTTAATATAGTCCCAGTGTTGGATATATCCATCCATGCATACCCAAATAAGACTGGAAGCACCAAGTCTCAGGTCTTACCGTTGTGGCAACGCCTTGAACAATGCTTGATTCAGTAAAAATTTTGTGGAGTGAATGGATGAATTGAGGGGATGAATGGATGAAGGAGGTACATCTTCCCCAGGGATTTACTACAAAATTAGGAGAAATCTCTAGAGCAAACTAACATGTATGAGAATAAGCGTTTTAAAATTTTTTCAGTTATAGTCTAGTAGTCATTCCACTTGGCTGGAACTTTCCTGGTTTTATTTCTGTCTGCATGAATCAGAACATAAAAGCAGTTTTCTTCACTGTTTGTGAATTTGACCAGTTGACTTTCCAATTAAATTTCTGTACTTTTGTTTTGTTAAACTTTTATCACTGTGAAAAGAAATTTTAAATTGAAGGTGAATGTCTTTTTCCCATTAATAATAACAGATTATACAAACTTCTGCATCAGAATGGTAGCACAGTTCTTGTAGACGCACGTGGAAATGCCTGTGTTTCACCAATACACCTAACGTATAGAATGTAAAATGTTACGAAATTATGAAGCACTTCAGTGAGACGTCAAGAGTTTTTTAAATTAATATTTTACTAGTTTTTATTCACATATCTGAGTATTTACAGAACTCTTCTCTCTGATGTTTCTACTTTTGTAATTGGATTTTATATTTCTTTCTCCGTTTCTTTTGTCCTGTATAGATCTATCAGGTTCAAAAGGTAGGCTCTTCCTTCTTGCTTCCTGATGTGCATGCACTTTTTCCCTTGCCAAGGGCCTGCTCACCTTTCAGAAATAACGCCTTTGATTGAAAACACATGCAAGTTCTTACTGCTTCTTTGCTTTGCCTGTCAGTTGCTTGGAACAGGAATGCTCAGGTCACCATGAAAAGCAGCCGTCCGCACACACTTCTGTACGAACTGCTTGTCCCATCCCCATGTTTCTCAAGAAATTAAAAAATCCTCTAAGACAAAATAAAATCCCACTTCAGAATTTGGAAAAACCTTTTGAAATCAGATATTTAAACAGGAAGATTATCCTTTCATATAATTTTCTTAGAAGACATTTAAAATATCAGTGCGTATTGCCATCCATAAGAGACTATTACATACTGATTTTAAAATCTGAGCAAAAAAAGAGATGATATAACAATAAAATCCAATAGCTTAGAACAGACCTGTCTTTTCTGTCCCCAGTGTTCAGAGTGCTAACATGCATCTCTGTTTCTGTTCCAGTGTTTTGTAGAAGTAGCTGAGGTTTAGAAGTAAGGGCAGTGGGCAGGCCAGACACAGAAAATAAAGAGAAAACACCGTCACTGACTCCTGATGCAGCAATAATGAAGGAAAGTGTGAGCGGTTCCCGGAGAATTTATAGAAAGTGTAGACAGTGAGTCTTTCCCATGAATGAATTGTTGTTACTTAGGACGTCTATAATAGTTTTTTTAAAATTTATTTTACAAATTTACAGATAAAGAAGAACTATATTTGTCTTTTAGAGAAACTAAGAAAATCAAAACAAGGAGACTTAATTTCATAGATTAGAACGTGCAGGCCCTTAAAACACACTATGTCAGTAAATTTAAAACTCTGTCTTTAGATTGCTTTACCAGCTCCAGTTCCAAATTGCCTCTCCTTCCTGCCCCCCTCACTCTGCATAACTACTGTCCCCCAAAGTGTCAAGAAACCAGTTAGGCAGGTGCCAGGATCTCTTTGTACGTGGCTAGTTTTTGCAGGGTCCCCTTGGAAATGTGTATCAAAGCAAGGGTCTAGGTGGGAGTTTACCAGGTAAAAGGTGAAGCCGGGGGCCGTCACGGTAACCGGCGGAGCAGGACATCACTGCCTGAAGCCTAGACCGGGGACTCTCATCTGTCCGTTCCACTTTGAGTCATTCCCGTCTGGGCTGAGTCAAGACTGTTTTCTTCTTTCTAACTCCCCGGGGATAGGCCATTAGCACGTTGTCAGAACAGCCATCTGTATACCAGGTAAAACTGGAGGGAGCTCAGGACGCCCTCCGTGTAAAGGCGGGTACACACGTTTATAGTAAAGATGTGCAGCCCGGAAGGGAAGGCTCTCCTTGTCTCTGAGACCCGGGAAAAGGAAAAGGAGGCAGTAAGGTTCTCTGCCGGCCCGTTGGCTCTTGGGCATCACGTCTCTCTTCTGCTGAATCAAAGCTGTTTCTGAAAGTCAGGCACCTTCTGCACCCGCGCGGCTCTCGCTTCCCTCTGCATGACTCACCGGCTAATCATCGCGGCTTCCGTTTGAAATCTTGCGCACTTTCTGCAGTTTGCCGTGTTGCCGCCTCGCTCACCCCAGGACTGCTGGTTGACCCCACTAACTGTTCCCGCGGGCGTCCTCCCTCCACGGAAGGAGAGGACCTGCAGCTGCAGTTCCAGCAGCTGTTTACACGGCCATCTGTGAACTCGACGAAAGCCGTTCCACGCTGTGTCTTACTTTTATCATAAAAAAGAGCGATGCAGGATTTGATAGAGGTATAGAATTGGCAAAAAAAAAAAAAAAAAAGGAAAATTTGGAAATAGAAAAACTAATGACACATCTTTTGGAATTTACTTTCTGCGATTTTATGTAGGCTCCCTCCTTTTAAAAACAAAACGTTTTCTTTCCGTCTTTGTGACTAAGCCGTAGGGTCCAGGGAGGGTTGACGGCATCACACGTCCCCTGCTGGAATTTGACAGCGCGAGTTTGGGGAACGTGAATTGGGTCCCAGATAGCTGTCAGCTGTGGCATTTCACTTAAACCGATATTAAAACATGACCTGGGGCAGTGCTTGCTTTTATTCCCTTTCTCGATTTATAGCCTCAGGAAAGGGACTTACAGAAAAAGACTATGTCCTCTTGACGTTTGAGCTCTTACTGGTGGAATTGTTAAAGAGTTGCCAGGTTCTCCCTCCTAATTTTCTTCTTCCAATTTTCTTCTTACCACCATCTCTAAGAGGAAGGGGCAAGACCATCGGAAAGCCATGTAGGTTAAACCTGGCCAGCCCTCAGAGTAAACGGAAACAACCAGACACAGCCGCAGCGTGCTTTGGTAATTGTAAAACAGCTTCAGAAATTGGCTTGTCCTTCTCACATCCAGACTTCTCCTTCCAGTGATGAGCTTTTAACTTGCAGGAGGGAACTCTCATCCGTGTTTTACGATATGGAGGTTTGGCTGGTTGTTTTTGATTTTCTGACTGGAAATTGAGGGAGAGGTGAGGACAAGAGCAAAGCCCCGTTGTTTGAGACCACACCTGGCTTCCCACCTAAATGCGGGATTGCTGTATTTAGGAATAATAGTAGCCACTGAATCTGCTTTTCTAATTTTAACTTGGGCCATCATGGTTTAGACAAGCGAGGATAAAACCTGGGGGTGTTAGCGAAAGAAAAGGCCAAATGCAGTGTCTCTCCCCTGGGCCAGGACCTCTTCTGCAGCAGACTGCTTGGCCGCGTTGCTGAGTGGCGTGCTGTGAAGACAGCCTCAGTGCGGGCATTCCCGGGGCCTAAATTTAGCCCCGCTATCAGGTAGCTGGAGCAAGCGTACCAGAAACCTAGGGGCATCGCACAGCTTCTCCCGCTTTTCCTCTGGTTTTCGCATTCCTGTTGTAGCAACATGGGCATGGCTGTCAGCTTCTGCTTCTCCTAAACAGTGTTTTATTCTTGCAGGAGAATGGCTCTGAAGGCATGAATCGCTTTGCAGAGGGGCTTGAGATGCTGTTGGGCTCAGTTGAAATTCTTGGTCTCTACGGAGGCCGCCCCTCGCCCCAGGAATGCACTGTCCTGGGCCCTCTTGTCCTGCCCGGAGGGAGCGGGATGGGGCCCCAGGCCTCCCGGGGGGCGGCTGCCTCCGCAGAGCCCGGCCGCGTTATTCCCGGCTTCGCCTTGGCTTGCTCCCCTCCGCGGGTGGCTTGGGCAGCACTTGGAAATGCGTGTCAGAACAGTGTCTAACACACTTCCCGTTTCACTTCTTGCCTAATTTTCTTTCCTTTCTGTCTGTAGAAATACTACGGGCTGGATACGAAGTGGGGTGACATCGAGCAATGGATGGTAGGCCTTGAAAATGACTTTCAGAAGCTTAAAGGGTCTGTGATGCGATTCTCGCCCGGGTTAATTCCATGCTAGGTTCCTGCTGCCCCTAATCCAATACTGGGAGGCTTCCTTCCAGGGACTGCTGCATCTGGCCTGGTGGTTTACCTCCCACGGGGAGCCTGGTTAGAAACGGCCCCGGCCAGGCACTTTGTCAGGTCTGTTCAGTAGCAGCTGCTCCTGGAGTCTCCAGGCCAGCGTTTGTGGGGGTCCCCACCCCCACCGCCTCCCGACCTCCCCTGCAGAGGACTCTGCACTCGGGACCCTTAGGTGGGCATCCCCCAGCGTGAACTTTCCGGTGACCGTCCCACCTAGCCAGCTCTAGTGGGGACCCAGCTCTGTTTCCTTCACTCGTGGTTGTGGTCAGCTGCCCAGTCACCCTCATCACGACCGTATCCGCCTTCGCTGTTGGGTACCCCCCCTCCTCGTCCGCTGTGCCTGAGAAACCACTCTTGTTTGGTGAGAAAGTGCCGTGACCTTCTCACACCATTCCCTGGCACCGCTTACCTGTCTTCCAGAGTCAGTTAAAAGCTGGTCGATCCCTCACCCTAATGATGCCCATCCTTATGAGCCTCCCGGAGGAGGTGTTACCCCACAATGGGAGATTCTAGAAGAGGGGGCATTCCGCCAGCTGCCCACTGGTCCCGAGAGACACGGCTTCACTCCTTCTCTTAGGAATTCATCCACCTCTTCCCGTCCTGGTCACCTTGTTGACATCATGTAGCATTTGAGAACCTGGCCAGTGTGGAAATGTCCTCTTAAATGTCCCTTATGCATGAAATAATCTAAAGGTGTATAAATTACCTCCTAACAGCTTAGAGACCTGTGTAAACATAGACGAATAGTTGCTGAAAATAGAAAAAGCACACAGTCCCTCTATTTAAAAAATTATTAACTTCAACCTCTGGTAAGCGTAAACCATTATTTTAGGCTTATATGGCACAGGCAGATGTATTTTTATCAAATCTTAAGACACAGTTAAAAGATGTGTCATTGTTTTTTTATACCACTGAGAAAGGAAAAAAATGTTGCTAATTAAAATTGTGAGCAACTTTAATCAAAGTTAAGATGTGCCCCAGCTTCAGAGATGTCCAAATGCAAAGAACTGTGTGCATCTTAGAATGCACAAAAAACAGTAGAGAGGCTGACATCCTTATTAGCTCTCTTAAGGAAATGATTTCTCTTCTGCTTCCTGAAGAGAATAAGGTTCTGAATGTAAGGGGAAAAAAATAGGTCGATTTAAATGGATCAGATTATAGATTAGGGAAAAAAAATTCCTCACTCAATTTCTCACTCAACACCCACTTGTTTTTAAAGCCAAAATGAAATATGTTAGTAATTTGTGTGCTGAAGTCCTCCGTCCCCACCCTTAGCAGAAAATATTTCCCCCAGTGTTACAATTGAAGCCTTTATGCAAAAGCAAAGAAAATATTTGTTTGACATTCACATCAGAGATACTGTGTTACAACGCAATGGGACTGTGGAAGGCTTCTCCTGTGTCTGCCTCTGACCTTTCTGTGCTGTTTCCTCTGTTGCTTTGGTAGGAAGACAGTGAGCGCTACTCACGTAGATCCAGAAGGAACACATCGGTTAGTACTGGGCCCCTTCGTTACCCACGGGTTTGCATGGCTGAAATGCATAAATTCTCTCTCTCTCTCTCTCTGTCCATATATATATATATCTTATGAAAGAAATTAACTAACACTGATACCATTACCTAAACAAAGACTGTGAACTCAGCTTTTAGCATTTTGACCTAAGTTTGAAAAATTTCTGAGTGTTAATGTGTTCATGACAGTTTTTGAACTTCTTTTTGCTACTGAATACCCACGAATGATTTGCAGAGTAATAAACATTAAGGTCTGTATGTGTAGGTTACCAGCCAAGTAAACTCCACAACTTCAATGAAATTAATTTGAAGCCACATAATCCAGAGGCAGCCCTCTGTTAGACAGAGGTGCACAAGCAAAGCCCATCTGGTGAAGACCTAGGTTCACGTCCACTGAGATTTTCAGAGGGGCTGATCTGCCCACGGCTGAGCGTGGGCTCAGCCGCTGCCCTCTGAGAGCTGGACGTGGTTTCTATGTGTTTGTCACATTGTCTCCTCATGGTTGTTTTCATCCTTTCTCTCACTAGGCTTCTGATGAAGATGAACGCATGTCAGTGGGTAGCCGTGGAAGCCTGAGGGTCAGTAACAGGATGTCTGAGTTTGCATGGTCCAGTCTGTGTCCAGGTTCACGCCCTTCCGTCCTTGCCTTCCAGTTCTTGTTTGTTATCCTGTGGCCTCACAGTCAGTGTCTCACTGATGGGATGCTTCTTTAAAATCTATTCAATGTTGGGATGTTTTTTGTTGTGTAGAGAGATTATTAATAAGCATAAGCACTTGTTGGGGGAAGGTAGATGCACGAGGTCCTGGACTCAATCCCCAGTCCCTCCATTAAATCAACCAACCAACCAACCAACTGACCAACCTAATTACCTCCCCATCGCCAAAAAAAAAAAAAAGAAAGCAACACACACACACACACACACACACAGGCACTTTTATTGTGTCTTTCCCCCAAGAGTGGAAGTCACCATTTTCCCCTGTTGTCCACATCACAGAACTGCCTGCTTTGACTACGCCATCTTGTGGTGGGATGAAGGGGGCGTGGAGGCACGGGGCGCGGTCAGCCCTGACAGAAGTCCGTGTGCCTGTGTGTGTACATGCTGCCCAGCAAACTGGAATCCCGGTTAAAGCAGCACAAGAGTTAAATTAACTACTATTCAGCGATGTTTTGTGCAGCCCCTTGAAAGCTGTGGGAGGCTGCCTGGAGGAGAATCGGAGCAGGTTGGCTCCGTCCGGCCCGGGGCCAGTCAGCTTCAGGAGCCTTTCCTTTCATCAGCTGGAATGGAAGCGCTTCATCCCTGAGAGGCTGATGGTTGATGAACACAAATGCACACTTTTCCCTCAAACATTCCCGAAACCTTCATAATTATACTTAAAAACATTGGGAAGTGAAATTGTTCTTTTGCTTAGTTCTTTGAGTCAGTAAATTAATCTGCGCATGTGCGTTTAGTTCAGCATTGGGTTAGAGATGCATCTCACTGCTGGTAATAGTTTGGTCTCAGCGTAGCCAGCTCTATTTTACTGAAGGACTAGATACAGCCGAAGTCTCGTTTTTAATCACCGTGACGGTTAAAGCATATCACTCCTGGACCTCCTTTATATACGCACGAAATGGGCATTTACTTTGGCTGTTTATAACAGTAAACCGTGAAGGTGACACAGTCTGCCTTCCGTATCCCCTTGTGCCAGTTTCCGCATGATTCAGCCAACCACAGGCTGAATTTTTTTTTTTATGTTCTAGGTGCTTCTACTATGTTCTGCTTAATTTTCACAACCTTGCAATGTAGATATTAAATTCGTATTATTGAAAGACTGAGACTAAAAAGTTAGATGACACGCCCAAGGCTACGCAGCAGGGGAGAAATTCCAAAAAGCAAAATTCGAATTTGTCACACTGGCAACTGTTTCCGTATCACTTCCATTGTATTTACAATTATTCACATAGTGTTTACCTTGTATTAGGTATTATAAGCCATCTAGAGATGACTGAAAGTCATCTTTCAGGGAGGGTGTGCGTAGGTTATGTGCAAATACCATGCCGTTTTATAAGGGACTTGAGCATCGCAGATTTTGGTGTCTGTGGGGGTCCTGGAACCAGTCCCCCGTGGATGCTGAAGGACAGCTGTACACTGCAGTTATGCTGTTAACTGTCATGTCCTCGCAGTGCCAAAAGCAGAGCCATAGTGATTTTGCCAGAAAGTTACAGTTCAGCGGTGAAGTCAGTTAAAGAGCTTCCTTGCTGTTTGAAACTTTCTCCCTCGCCATATGGTTGTAACTTCCTCATAGACCCTCCCGACCTGATTCCCGCAAAAGGAAGCAAGATTTATGCAACTGAAACATTATCAACGCAAAACTCATCTTGCAGAATCTGTAGACAACAGACTGAAATTACAGCTGCTGAGCAGGCCTAGGAGAAGGTTGGGTCCTTGAAACCAAGTGAAGAAGATACGCTTTCAAGGAGGGGAGGATCACGTGAGCATAGGACTCGCGTGACCGTTGTTCTCAGCATCGTGGACGTTGGTGAGCTGGACAGGGGAGCTTTGATGCAGTGAAAGCAAACCTGATTAATTCAGGCTCAAGAGAGAATAGGAGAGAGTTTGGAGGAAGAACCCAAATCTCTATCAAATTATCATTTTCAATCTGTGATCCTCCTTGAAATTGTTTTTGAGATTCTGTATGTACTTGCATTTTTCTAGGAGAATAACCTGTCACTTTAAGCCTCTCAGAAGGTTTCCTGACCCCGGAGAGTTTTAAATTATTGTGCTACTAGTGATTGTTAGGGTGTTTTTAGCATTTATTTCATTTTCAACGATTTTAACCAGAAATGAGTTAAATTTCTGTGCTGGACACCACACCTCGCCAAGATGTCCAGCCTATTTGTTTCAGGATACACAGTTTTCTAGGGGAGGTCCCCAGTGAGGATGTAAGTAAGAGAGAGGGAGAAAGCGGAAAGTCGGGAGCAAATGCGGTTTTTGTTGCTAGCCGGTGGTTGGCTACACTAATTTTGCCCGTGATGCCCTCCATCTAAAGAAATAACTCTCTTCAGAAACCACAGACCTTGAGAACTTGGGTCCTGGAGATGAGAGTCAAACCTCCTCATTTTCACAGGAGGCCTGCTCAGGGCCGGGGCCAGCATCCATCCCCCAAGCCCCTCTGGGGCCCGGAAGCTCAAGGCTCCCACTGCCCCGCTGCGGGAGTCTCTCCTCGGTCTGTCCCTGTGCTTCATGCATTTCAATATTCTGAAATCTTTAGTTTGCAAAGTTCAAAAACCATATATTTTGTCTCTTGACTTTCTCAAAACACAGGCCTTCTTCATTCAACTGACAGTGATGATAAACCCTTAAAAATGGAAGAAATTTTACTTTCCTGGTGTTCGTATGCACATTCTCAGAAGATCTAGATTGAGATAACCTACGTTCTTAATTTTCTTTATTTAAAAGATTGAGTATGCTGCATCTGTTCACCTCTTGCCTAATATAAATAAAATTATTAGCAGAGGAGGAAATGGGATCTCTCAAACTGCCTCAGATTTCATGGGTTATAGCAACATTTGCCATGGAGGGAAATTCATTTAATGTTAATGGATTTTATGGTAGCCGTCATTCTAACGTAATTGCATTTGTCAATGCACATGAGATCCAAGAAGTCTTGAAAAAAATGTAATTTTGTTAAGATTTTCCAGATTGCCTGGTTTGTGTTTTATGTTTTTCTGTTTTACTGAGCTTTTTAATTGATTTTTGGCAACTATTTCCTGTTGTTTTTCTTTTCCATCTTTACTGCCAGTCTCAGCCTGACTTGGAGTATGGGGGACCCTACGCCTGGGTGAGATAGTTGGAGAGACTTTGTGGCGTGATCCTAACAGTGTTGTGTGGCAGATAAAATAACCTATGGTGTTCCACTAATCTCATGGGTATTTGTCTAGAAAGCCAAGGACGTCTTTGTTTGAACAGACACGTGTGCCGTCCACCAGTCCTTACCTGGGGACTGAGAGCAAGAGGGAGGTGCACCCACCAGAGTGAGCACTCCTCTTCCCAGAGCCCCCTGGGTGCAGCTCTGGTCCTTGCGGGCAGGCCCAGGAGCCCAGGTGTGGGTGCCTGAACGCCTCACTCACCAGGCGGTCCGGGAGCGCCACTGGTTGCCAGGCACTGGCCGGCAGCCGCAGATACTAAGATGGAAAAGATGGTGTCTTCTTCCAGGGGCCTCAAATCAGATCGAGAATTCCCAAGAATGCCTCTACTTTTCCTTAAAAGATTAGCTTTAAAGTCATTTCATCTAATGAAAAATGTATCATTTTCCTAATCTGCATCCGTTCAAATAGAATGTCCAATTTGGCTGTTTGGCCAGAAGGTGCTCTTTGAGAAAGACTCTCTTCCAGTAACAAAAACAAAGCCTTTGGATTTAAATTCAGAATTGCCCTTGCTCCGTCTAGAGGAGTTTCCGCACCGTATGCTTTCTGAAAACCTGTGAGCCTAAATGCCTCTAAAAGGAGGAGGAATTTAATCTCAGCCTTAACCACGCTCGGCATTGAAGAGGCTCAGCACTGAAGCTATTGTAGCAGATTACGTGCTTTGCCACTTGGAGGCCTTTTTCCAGAAGGCCTTTGTGCTTCGTTCATTCCACTGCATTGAAAAATTGTTTCGCGAATTCCTGTTCTTGAAATGCACGTTAGCCTTCAAGATGGTAACCAACAGGGCCACACGCCTGCAGAGCACCCTTGTCCCTGAGTGTCCTGGGGGCTGCTCTTCTCCACTGTGAGGCCAACTTGAAAGCTTTGATTTTTGCCTTTCTTATTTAGTTCCCCACCTCTAATGCTTTTGAAGGTGATCTGTCTTCTGACTCAGTAGAAAAATATCTAGAACTATTAATTTGCATGGTTGACTGCTGCACGGTCACATGTGAAGCTGGTGGATGCTTTGATAGCACTGCGTGGTGGTTGTTAGCTGACTAATCCCAAATTACTATGAGAATAACTGGTTTTGAGAGAGTGTTTCTTCTTCTGGCTTACTTATCTTCTTTTAGAAAACGCTGATTGCTGTGAATGTCTTCTTTACTTTGTGCTGTCTTAGAGCAGTGTTTCTCAGTGTTACTGTGTATAAAGTTCCCCGGCGGGGTGGGGGGTTGTTACAATGCATATTTCTGGGCCTCCAGGTGTTCTGATCCCCTAGGACGGGGCCCAGGTGACCGCAGTGCAGGTGCTCTGTGCAGGGAGGCATGTTGGGAAAAGCACATTCCGTAGAGCAAAGCTAACTGAGCATCAGAGACCTGACTTAAGATGAAGTCGGTGTGCCTTCAGTGGGCTTTGCTTCTCATGCTGTTGCAGTTAATTTTCAACTCTTTACCCTGCTATGCCACCTCAAAACAGCTCCCTCCATCTAAATACAGCCCAGGAAAACTGTCTGAGAGGGGAAAGTGGGTGGCGTTCTTTAAGAAGGTCCAAGGCCTTTTCACTGCAGAGCTGTTGTCAGTGAGGAATGTAGGTTTGGGGGGATGTCGTAGGAGTGTATTCTCCATGAAAGAATTTCAGTACAACAGAGAAGTGTGGCTGTTCCACAAAGCTTTCACTCGATCTTTTCTTTTTTCAATTTATTTTTAAAAAAAAATTTAGGGGGAGATATTTGGCTTGTTTATTTATTTTTGGAGGAGGTACTGGGGATTGAACCCAGGACCTCGTGCATGCTAAGCATGTGCTCTACCACTGAGCTACACCCTCCCCCCAACAAAGCCTTCAGAATAAAGGTTTTTCCTGCATATTCATGGAAAGCCAAGAGAGACAGACAGATGAGGGATTATGTGCCAGCCTCCACCCACCCTCTGCTCTGTGCTGCGGGCCAAACTCAAGAATGAGAAGACCAAAAGGGAAAATTCCTCGAAAGCGGTCTGTGTTTTATAAGCAGCAGTGGAAAGCCAGAGGGTGTATATCATGTCATACATTTTTCTTCCTTATTTATTAGCAAAGTAAAAGTCATCTAAAATTGATGTTAACCCTCAATATTATATTAATTTTTTTCTGGAAACTAGTTTCTGAACAGATGTCAAAGGAGTAAGGCGGAGGTCTGAAATGTACAAGCCCTGGGCGGGCAAGATTATTTCAAATAACTCTCTTCAGTGGAGAGAGAAAAAGAAAATGAGGCTGAATAAAACTCCTGCCCGTCTCCAAAGGTTTTTTTTACCATCAGGCTTATTTCAGAAATGTTTTAATGGACTCACTGAGCTTTCAGATTTGATTTTGAAGGACTTCTACGTACTCTTTTTCATTTAGAAACCTGAAATGGACTCGCTGTTGAGCTGTAACACAAGGAAGTAGTCCCACAGTCAAGGCTCCGTGGGTCTGGACGTGTAATCTGTCTGGAACCCCCGTCGGGGGCTCTTCATTCACGCCCCGGCTGCACGTTACGTGCCTGGCTCTTTGAACGAGGAAATGAATCCGTTCTTCCAAAGTGCTCGGGGCCGTGCACACGTGTTCACGGATCCAGCCAGTTGGCACGTCCTGCACAAGGACACCGTTCTGGGCACTGGGGACACCCGTTTTGATCAGGTTTAATCCTCACAGTGGCCTAGTAAAGTACGCTTTACTGTGCACATTTTCGCAGCCAAGGAAGGAGAGGTTCCCGGGGATTAAACAGCTTGCGTCAGGTCACGTGACAAAGCTTCTACTTGGAATCTGGACCCACGTCCAGGGCCCCCGGCATCTCCTTCCATGTTTAGCAGTTGCCTGGACCTCTCCTCCTCTTTCCGTCATGAGAGCTGGTTATGTCCCTGACACTTGTCAGCTCTTACCTTGAATCAGCAGAAGTTCCCTTAGAGGTGAAGGAGAGCTGTTCTAGAAAGCCCGGCTCTGGCTCGGAATTCAGAAGAGAAAGGATGCAGGTGGACGGCTAAGTTCATCATTCTCAGGAGAACAAATTATGAGATTAGGAAATAGGTCCTCAGATTTCATTTTAAAAAATAAAGTAGAAAGACTGGATGAATGAGAAGCTAAGACAGAGGCTATACCGCCACGGTAAACACTTAGTTCCGAGTGAGAGCCCCCAGTTCCGCTGGTTTCTCCTGAGATGCAGCAAGCAGGTGGGAAGCACGGAGGCGCTGGGGGGCTGGCCAGGCCGGGTGCTCCCCTGGGCTTGTCGCTCCGCTCCACCCCCAAGCTCAGTTCACACCCGGCTAAGTCTTCCCTGCCAGTCTGTCCCTGTGTCTTCCTTTCTGCACTGATACCAGTTTTTCTCCTTTTCTTCACTGAAACAGACAAATGGTTATGATGGAGAATTATATGGATCCCAGTCCCTGAATAGAAGATCTGGCGGGGTCAGTATAGTAAATTTGCATGACACAGAATTCAAACAGTTTGCCGCAAAGCTTATTTAAAATATTGCTTAATTTAGCTTCTTTGGTTTTTTTTTCTGTGCTATAGTTGTTCTCTTGTTTCTCTCTCTCTCTCTCTCCCTCCTTTTTTTCCGAGCCCATGATAGAATGAAAGCTAATGTTTCTCAACTGGTTGGCATTCTTAGACTGTTAGTCTTCAGACATCCTAAGTGTGGGAGGTCAATACTGAAAGGAATCGCTGATGTATTAAAAGGGCTGGAATTAAATATTAGCCCTTTCACTGTTTCATTGCCCCAAGTGTATGTGCGTGTGTAGACTGTGTATATTAAGTATATCCAGCTTTCAAATATTCTTAAATTCGACGTTTCCACAGTGCCCCGCTTCTCTGTGTAATTTTAAAGACACTCATATTCCAGCCCGTGTTTCCCTGAATACTAATGCCGGGAGGGCCCACAGCTCTGGGGCGGGAGGTAGAAAAGGTGCAGAGGGGTGCTCTGCAGGGAGAGAAGGAAGGAACCAGCAGCAGGGGAGTTAGAGAAAAGTGAAGGAAAGCTTTAGGATTTCTCAAGGAGGTGGCTGGGGATTTCACATGGCGAAACTCGATGCATTTGGATTCAGTTTCATGACCTGCTGCTGATCACTTATACATTAAATTACCTAAAATTTTCCTGTTCTTCCATGTGCTTCCTTTTTTTTCTTGTAGTAATATTCCTAGTTGTGTAAAATAGTATTTCTTTTCATTTGTCTTAATTATATTTTATTAAGAAATATCATATATGCATTTAAATTATATTTTCAGGTTTCAGAGGGGTAACATAACCCCACCTGAGCTTTCTGAAACCATCTGATGAAGTTTTACCCTCCCGTCCCTATTAAGGATTGCATTCACTTCTGTTTCACCTAAGTTTTTCTCATTCCCAGACTAAAAACCCTCCCAGTTTGAAGGCTGCGTGTTCCTATTCATGTTGCCTTTTGCACTGACAGCCTTTGGACGTTCTCTGGTTCTGTTATGTTTCTCGTCAAGGTGGTGCAGCACCCCCAGCCAGAAGCAGGCAACATGCCGTTCTGGGCTTGTGGGATGCTGACAGCTTTGCTTTCTGTGCTCAGCATCCCTGCTGAGTGCTGGCATTACAGGACAAGAGCTGCAATCCTGAAGTTATATTGACTCATTAGTAACTTTTCACCCTAATTGCACAGTCTCACCATATTGATCACAAAGAATCATAGTTGAGAGCTGGAAGTTACTTGAGAAGTTCTTTAGTCCAGCTTCTACCCAACACGACAGTCCCCTTTAGGACATCCCGACCATGTCCTTGCAGCATGTTTGTGACAGTGCAGCGTGACATCGAGCTCTATGTGGAACATAATATCCATATATTTCAATCTTTGGTTTTCATGTTGAAATGGTGAAAGTGTGCCTTTGATTTAGCTAAGTAATGCCTCTAGAAATCAAATACAAAAAGAACTTGATAATAAAACTCTTCACAGAGCAAAACTGGATATAAAATGGATTTAATAAATAATCAGGAAACATGATGATTAAAGAGCCAAATAACCTACATTTAATGCAGCACCTTATATGGGAAAACCCAGGCGCAGAAAACTCCAGGGATAGTGTGAGCGTGGGCTCGGGGAAAAACTGGACGGGAAGGAGAAATCGCATCGGTGTGGGAAATACCAGTCTGTGGGAAGGAGTAAGGGGACCGGACTGAGGCCAAGGGACAGAGATGCCTGTTTCCACCTCAAGGGAGCCCAGAGCCTCCGGGGAGGAGAAGTGCTGTTCTATGCCTTCCTCTGTAAACGTCACATGTATCGCCTTCCCATCCAGACCCTTGGTTGGATCTGACCTTCATAAAGCCATGCTGACGCCGCCCCACGGCTGTAGGACCCAGCATTCTGTGGATGGTTCTCAGCTGGGAGTGGGTGCAGCTCCTTCCGGCCCAGCAGTACCCCTCAGGGGTCTGGGTGGGGAAAGAATGAAAATTGTGCAATAAATAGAATTTTAGTTACCTAAGAAGATACGTAATATGGAAGGTCTAGACTAAGAGGTTATAGACAGTCCATTGTGAGATTTAGTAATTACAAGTAATAATAATAGTTAAATGTCAATAATTAATAATAATAGTTAAAGCGCACGGCATCACTGAGACATCAACACAGCTTAGAACCTCTGGTTGCTGAGAGTTTCTGCTGCAGTCGAGTCTGCTGGTTCTTCAGCTGCGTCAGCATTCCCGGGGCACTGACACTGGTTGGGTTGTGTGATTTCTGATTTGCCTTTTGACGGGGACAGGTGGTGCTCTGAGGGTGTTAAGGACATGTCCACCACTTACTCTGTTTTCTCTGCTGCTCAGAATTCCAGCTACAGCGGTGACGGCAGATTCTCTACTTTGTCATCATCCAGAGAGGAGACGTTGGTTGGTTTCCATTTAAATCTTTCACATCCTCTCTTCAGAAACCACAGGTTTTGTAGCATGCGATCTTGTGTGTGTAAATTCCGCTCACTTTTTCTCTTTTAATGTCTATGTTACGACTTTTCATTTGGATAGATGTTAAAGTCAGCTTGGGGGCAATAATTAACATGATATATTTAAATCAGATTTACCGCACTGTCTTGCGTTTGAATTCACATTCAGATGTTTGAACACACACTGTCTGTGCTCAGCTAAGCACAGTGAAGGAAAGTATGTGGATAGTTAGCAGTTAGAATTAATGAAAAGGAAGAAAATAAGACAGCCCTGAAGTTCATTCCTTGAGAGTTCCTGGAGACGGAATTACTTTGCATATTTTGTGGCAGTTTCTCAGGGATGGACTAGACTTAGAATGAAAGTTAAAGCAAATCCAAATCCAGATGTCTGTGCAGTAGCCTTCCTCCTCGTCCTTAACAAACACACATCAATCTTGAGAGGTAAATATTTCTAAGTTATTTAAGAGCCCTACTAGGTAAGACTTGTTGGTTCTAGGTAAGGTTTGTATTCACTCAGCAAACATTAAGGAACTAGTTTTGGTAGGAAAATCACAAAAATAAGCAGGTGAGTTAGGTCCTCTGGAAGCATTTACTTGTAGAACAGAAGACAGACCCACCTATGGGATACACCAGAGCAGCGGTAAACAGGATGCTAAGGAGAAATTAACTTTGCCAGGAAGTGTCATAACAACGGATGTGTGCTGAACCTTAAAGAATACATGGGGGAAAAAAGAATAGATAGAAACTAACCAGGTAGAGCCACAGTAGTGCTGGTGTTAAATATTAGAACATTCCTCCCTGTGCACCCCAGAACTTCATGGACCTGCCCCTTGGGTGATTTTGCTGTAGCTCATTCAAGGCTTATGAACAACAAGAACGAGTCACAGGATCTTGGAGCCGTGATGGGATGTCTTAAGACGCCATCACGTGACCTGAACAGAATTACTTCCTCGCCTTCGAGGGCTGTCCCGTGTCTGTGTGGTTGTTAGGATGCTGCTGGCATGGGGATCTGAAACAGCTAGCTCCCTCCTCAAGGACCTTTAGTTTGGATAGAATATTTTGTTTGGGGAAAGAGTTAATTTACATAGTAGTATCCCCCAGAAATGTTGTGTAGACTGTTGGCCTCAGAACTACACCCCTGAATTTATCCTGTCTTCTGTAAATCCTGAGCACACATGCACCATGTGAATCCCTAACCAAGGAGGCCAAGCTGGAGATCATCACAAATGAAATATTTTATTACATAAAATAGAGGCTAATATTTCTGCAAATTCCTGAGTTTGAGTTTTTCCCACCAAACTTTAAAAATGAGAACTCGAATTACAAAGACCTTCAAAACCCCTGTGGTCTTACTGTCAGTGAGAATTAATAAAGTCAATGTCTGCCTGTGTGTAGACTCCGAAGTCCCGATTTGTCCCATGTAACGGTTTCAGCAGTGAGCTGGACTGTCTTGATTCCTTCCGATCACTTTTGGTCTTTCCCCACAAGTGCACGTCCTTGACCGATTTTGTTGTAGAAGTCAGTTTATGTGAACCGACGGTGCCTCTGAGATGAAATGACGCTGTGAGCCTTTCTCCCCTCCGGCCCGTTTTCTCTGATTACAGGGACTCTCCTGCTCCGACCTCGGGCTCCCCCGTCGTTGCTTTGCTCCCAAACCCCTGTCTGCCCAGAATGGAAACCGGGTGTGTCCTCCTTTCACGTCCCTGTTCCCTCCTTCTCCTTCCTTCCGTCTGTCGTTTTCAGTGCTGGTTTCATGGATGTGGGTGCTTCAACCCCTTCTGCGTGAAGCCCGAAGAGCAAAGCTCAGTCAGTGCTTCAGTCGGCTTGACTAACCTGCTTAGACTTTTCTCAGCCTTTTAAAACATTATCAAAAATAATTTAAGACCATATATATTTTTTTTAACAAAAGGAGTTTAAGAAAAAGGAGGATCATTATGTGTATATTTTCACAAGCTCAGGTCCAAAAAATTGGTCTCTAGGGTCTCTCCTCCTTTTCCAGCAATTGTTCCCTATTTGGGGTTTCTTTTGTGTTTTCAAAAACACTTTTCTCTTGTAAATGTGTCCAGGAAGCAATTTGGAAGGCTTTTGTGCCTAATCTGACTCCTCCGTCTTTGCAAGTGGGGGGGGGGGGACAACGCTGTTACCCTGGCTCGCTGTCCCCCGTGTTTCCTGTTTTTACAAGGCCGGCCCTGAGGCCCTCAGCCTGTTTTGGGACAGGTATACAAGTCAGAGTCAGAGCTTCAAGAGCAGATCACGCTCTGGAGGTTGAACTGCCACCTCCTTCTGTCGTCCTGTCCTTTGCATTGCTGTGTGATTAATCCCTGGTCCCACCGCCCTGACCGGCTCGTGGCCCTGAGCTGTGGGCTTTCTCCAGCCTCTGCCTGTGAACGAGTCATGATGCTCTTTGGAGCTCAGTCTCAGGCCACACCAGCCCGCTGGCTCTGTGTCCCAGCGCGCCCCGCACAGGCACTGCCCCAGCCCGCGGTGTTCTGAGTGCGGATGCCCCATGACAGGAAGTGCCAGGCCTGGCCGGCCGGAGCAGCCTTACAGCTCCTTTTGTGTCTTGAAGACTGCTCCTGGGACCCTTGGGCAGAAGTGAACACGCCCGTCCTGCCACGCTGTTCCCGTGGGGAGGTGTGTGTATTAACACGTCCAGGCGCTTTCTTACCCTGGGATTTTGAGTTGCGGGTTTTGTGCTCTTGGTGGTGGTGTTGACCTCGTCACTGTTCTTTCCCACCCCAGCCCTTGCTTCCAGGAAGGCCTGGAAAGAAATGACCAGAAAACAGTCACATTTCAAAGATTTGGGGGGTGGTTTACTATTTTGAAGTTAGAAGTCATCTCATACTTATTTTTCTTGTAAATCTGAATTTCCGTCAATCAGATTTATTGAAAACACGGTGCCTACATGGACTCCTTCTAACAGTTGTGCAATAATTTGGCTGTCACGGTAACTGAAAGTAACTGAAAGCATGGTGGTTACCTTGTCACTGTATTTGTTGCTGTTTTTTCAAGGGTTTAAAAATCTGCCGTTTGCTTTCATCCTCCAGCCCTTGTATCCGTACAGCGCTGCCAGGCCGGCTGGGAGTTACCGGGTGCGTGTGCCTCCCACACCCCTCCCCCCCCGACCCCCCCCCCACCATCACCAACCCCACCGCGCATGCGCGCCCCTGCCACTGCCGCGCACCTGCTCGGAGTGCGGTGTACATGACCGGCTTGCAGCCCCTCTGCGGGTGTCACCCCTTTACATGGAGCTTATACGCGCAGCCCCCTTTGGCTAGATCTGGGTTTTATTTCTCCCCACAGCTGGTAATAGCTGAGGAAGACACGTGTTTGTATTGGCAACGTTTACCTAATCTATTGGCAAAAAGAAAGATAGCTTTTTATTGCTTTGATGGCCTTAACAGACATTAATCCACTATATTATATTATTTTGGGAACTTTTAGTTTTATATACAAGGTACTTAAAGCATGCAAGAAATTTAAGGATTCGAAGTCGCTCTATTCTATTGTTAATTACCTTATGAATTTCCATCACATTGTACAGGTTTGAATTAGATACGTAACTGGCCCAGCAAACCAGCTCCAGGGCAAACAGGGAATACTAAAGCCCCTTAAAGCTGGGCAGAGTTTAACATCACCATTCATGGTATTATAAACTTCTGTTTACCTGCAGTGATTAATTTGCAAAGGATTCTCAAGTCAATGAAATAGTCTGTTTTTTATTTAGCAATTCTCAAAGAGTTATAAAATATTGACCTATAATCCACATGCTGTTTTATTCCAAAGTCACTTCCTACTGGAGTCATTTTCTGAGCATCACGTATGAGGATGCCATGACAAAATTCAGAATATTTGAACTATCTGCTTGTTTTAAATCTAGATTAACAAGTTTTTCCTTAGCGAGAGATATTTTTCAGAGTCATAGACTTAAAGGATTTGTTGGAGATTCCATTGCATGCCGGTTGACCGCAGCTAAAACGTCTCTCCCTTAGATCTGTGCACACACCTCTTCTGCTGCACAGCTCCACACGCACGCGGAGGTGGTTTTGAGCTTTCCCTGCATGTCTCCCATCATGATGCTTTTCAGGACTTGCTCCTGGCAGGTGTTGCTCTTCCTTGGTTACAGTGTGTCCTGGGTGCTGATGGACAGAGGAGGGATGCCAGTCCTGACCGTCTGTTTTCGTCACAGGCGTCTGTGTTCCCTGAGAGCAGTCTCGGAGGGGCTCGGCGGGGCAATGCCTGCGGTTCCCACACTGTAAGGCACTTTCTCTGTTTCCCGAATTTTATCCCATCTGCTGCATGATGCTGGGCTGGGGTGGCTTGCTCAGCACAGCTCCAGCCCGGGGAGAGAACTAACCAGAGTCACAGGGGGGAAACCTTGTTTTTCATCTCCGTTTTATGTCGTGATGAGGCTTGTGGATAACTTGAGTCACGAAGCCTTCGGTGGTTGGTTGGATGTCCTCGGTCATCCCTTTACGTTGAGTTCAAAGGGAGAAGACTAACCTTGGCTGAGTTTCATCTGCCCTTTCCCTGCAATCTGGCGAGGTGATCTTAAAATAATAGGAGGAGCAGAAGGAATTCAGCGGGCCACAGATTATTTTCACCTCTGGGTAGTCAAAGAAGACGGACAAATTTAAGGACTCAGAATATTACACATGTGAAATTTCCTTTCTTAGTTTGTTGTCATTTCATCTCTTCAGAGGGTTTGAAGTGATAGGCTTTCACAGTGAAGGTGGCGCGGTGTGCGAGGAATACTTGTCGAAGGAAAAAAAAATGCGTGAATGAATGAAGGATAAAGGTAAACAAACGGGAAAATGGGATCAGCCCATGAAAGCGAGGAAGCTGGCTGTCCCGAGGACCAGCGGAAACAGCATCAGCGCCTGTCAGCACCCCCAGCGGCAGGCGCTCTGCCTCCCGAGGCTCCTCCACAGACCCTAAGAGGCATCCAGGCCCCCTGAGATGTGGTGGTTTCCCAGGAAATGCCTGGGGCGGGGAGGGTGTGGTCAGCGGGAGGGCATGTGTTTAGCAGGTGCAAGGCCCTGGGTTCAATTCCCAGTACCTCCATTAGAAAGAAAGAAAGAAGGAAAGAAAGATTTTTTTGAAAAAGAAGAAACACTTGAAAGTGCTTTCATAGCTTTGCCTTTGAAAATAATTGGCTACTTAATTAATTGGCCGAACAGTCCAATTTTATGATTTGTTATTTCTCCAATCATCACAAATAATCTGAAATTCTTATGAAGTAAGCCAGTGTAACCTACAGTTTTCTTCAGAATGTAATTTTTATAAATATTCAGTCTAATAATTGATGTAGCATGAGTTTTTGTTGGCATCTGATTAAGCACTTAACTAATTTTATTTTGCATCAAATTTTAACGAAGTGGCACCAACGATATTAAGTCTTTTCCCCAGTTATTAAGTATTTTTGTGGGCCCTTAAAAAGTTCATAAACCCTACCTAATAGATGAAATGGCTCTGGCCTATACGGTGGATAAAATGCAACTAAATGATTTCCTTTTACCAGTAAGAGGCAGCGCCCTAATTCGTTAAGAGAGTGAAACTTCCCAAGCACTGTGTGGCTTTCTGGTGACCGAAGCAGAACCTCTCATGTCTGGCAGGATGTGCACCCCATAGGTTCTCTTTAGATCGCCTCTGCAGGTGACTCCTGGCCCTGCTGATTGCTCCTTCGTGTAGCAGTTACTCCGTGCTTTCAGCCTCCCGTAGGAACTGGGGGAGTTTAAGTGAAAGGTCTTGTCCAGGCAAGAATGCCTGAAATAGAGCTCATGTCCCTTGTACCAAGCCACGCGGAAGAAATAAGAGAATAAAAAGCCATTTTGCTGCACCTAACGCTGCACTCCCACAGAAGGGGCGCGGCAGCAGTTTGCAGGATTCAGAGGGACAGACTGCTCCCGGTGGTGAGACCCCTCAGAAGGGGTCGCTGAGTCAGCAGCTCTGCGCCGGAAGCAGGTCAGGCTGAGTGGGAGGGGCGGCTCACTGAGCTCTGGTCCTCTCCTGTCTCCCCCACTGCCTGGCCTCACAGTCACCCTCCAAGTGGACACGGAGTTCCCCGCTCCCAGGACCGCGGCTTCTCCAGGCTCTCCGTCAGGCTGGGGGCTGGGGCGGCTGGCGGACACACATCCCCACGTGAGGATGTTGTACACTGGGGGTCCCTCCTGTCCTGACGCCTAGCGCTGACCTCAGAGTCCAAGATGACCCAAGCCTGCCTAGGACAGTCCTGAACCCACTTTGCAAGACTTGTCCCCTTCTCTCAAGAAGTTAGCCTCAGACACCATCTGTGTTCACAATTTGACTGATTACAATTACAGGTAAATGATTGTGACCAGTTCTTTAAAGTATAAAGATTTTGCTTGAAAACCCTCCTTTCTATCCTTTTGTGACCGTTAACTACGCTGTGTGCGCGCTCTGGGAAGGACTCGTGGCTGTGGAGCGGCCTTCTTGATTGCTCTGCCCACACTCCGGGACACGGTCAGTCCCTGCCCGCCCCGCCCCCACATGCCGCCTGATCCCCGGGCCATGCAGGCTGTTTCCAGCCGGAAGTGGCAGGGCGGGAGAGCCCAGCTGCAGTCCCTTGCGTCACCCTCAGCACCCATGTGGTCAGTGTCCTCACTTCATGCTGCAGGTGACAGGCTGTGTAACTTTTCCAAGGTGTCATGACCGATAAGAGATGGACCCTGGACTCAGATTTTTCTAAATTATGTCAGCCCCACGTCAGCCTCACTGACTCCAAAGCATGGGCGACTTCAAAGGCACCGTATGGACCGCAGTGATGCAGACGCTGAACTTACTCTTTTCCGCATGACAGGGTCAGATTGGATGCTTTGAGAGTAGTTACTGACTCAGGAATTGGAGAGACTTGGGTTGGAAATAAACCCTATTGATAACAATCTGTCATACCTTTGCACCACAAACCCAGATGCCAGTGACATAGAATACAGTAGGATTTGTCCACAGGAGGAAATTCTCCTCTCTTCTGTATCAGCAAACCCAGAGCTGAAATACTTCTGCTTTAAAGGGCCCACGTCAGGCATTTTCCTTTATTTTGAACAATGAAGCTAAAAAGTGAGGCTGGTAATGCTGGTAGATTTCGTGTACACGCCACACGGGGCAGTGATTCTGACATGTGGTGGGTGCACAGCCCTGTCCTCTGTGCACCTGCAACAGGGTGTTACACGTAAATACACAGCAACTACTGATCCGATAGAGGAATGAGTCCAGGCCGATGCGTCTGGGGAACTTGCTCATCTTGACCAGGGCTCTTTACAGTCTGAAAGTTAAAATGGTTTGTTCTGCAAGTATTTCTCAAGTGTCCGCTGTGTGCCAGGCTCGTCTGGTCCCTGGGGATTCCGCAGCGAACAGAACAGACGCAGACTCTGCCCTCGGGAATTCCACTCTGGTGGAAAAACAGGCAAACTGAGAGATGGTATTTGTGATAAGAGTCGCAAAGGCCCCTGAACTTTTGTGACTCCTTATAATTTGCAGGAGGGGTAATGCCTGTGGGTCTCCAGGGGCCCTGGGGGCAGGGAGAGGACAGCCATTGCGGGCCTCGCAGGCCAGCTCCTCAGTCTGCTGGTGCCTGTGATGTGAAGTGGTGTTTCTGCCTCCCCTGCCCCCTCCCTGCCTCATTCAAGAGGAAGGTAATGTTCTTTTCTGTTCAACTGAAAATGCTTTTAGGGCTAGAACAGATGTGAATACAAGTCAAAGTTAAGAGGGCGTCAATTCCGGGTAAATGAGCTGCTGGTGTCTTCCTTTACCGGAGGACAGCAAGTTTAGGTAGATGGGTACACAGACGGAGCACACACAGGCGGCCAGGTGGAAGGTCCTGCGGCACTGCAGAGAGCCGGGCCTGCCTTCGTATTACCCCGAAACCCTATTTTGCTTTCACTGGGAAAGATGGCAGAGCAGCCGGCTTTTCCGTGGCCCCACAGCCAGGCAGCTGTCCCCCCCATCTTCCGTTTCTGTGCTGGGAGGCAGCGTGCGTCCTCCAAACCAGTGACTGCCACCTCGACCAGCTTTCTGCCCGTCAACAAGGTGTCCTCCGCACCCGGCTGAACAGATGCTTTGTGTCTCTTTCTTCCTACTAACCGAGAATTCTGTGTTCCTTTGATACTCTGATTAAGTTGTTTATTCTGTGTGAGCATGTGTTGGAAGCGGTGAGAGACGCAGCCTCCTTCCCGGGGCCGTCCGCTGTCCTGCTAACCTCTCCTTCCTTTCCGGGGTGCGCGTGGCTGACTTCACCACTAACCGGGGCATCGGTCGTGTGGCCTCCGTTCTCCCTGCACCTCTGCTGACCTGTTCCTTTGTTTCTGTCTGCGTGCCCCGTGGCCGGCTGTGTGCCCGGCCAGCCCTCCGAGCCCAGCGGCCACCTCAAGTCCAGCTCCCGCTCCTCCTCCAGAGCCAGCTCGGCGCGAGCCAGCCCAGTGGTGAGTGCATCGCCTGCTCCTGCCGCCTCCCTACTCCCTTTCTGCCCTTCCCTTCCACTCTTTACTGCTCTTCCTGTAAACCCTCCACCCCCGAATGCCTGAACCCAGGAGGAAGGATGAAGACTTTTCATGATTTATTTCAGGTCAAAGTAGAAACAGGATGGGGGGAAAACGCTTCCAAATTTAGAAAATTTACTGTCGCACTGCTAAATTTCTAAGGGAGCCTTTAAGAGGTTGCTGATGGCCCTTAGAGACGGGGGTCTTCCTGGCAGGAGGGAACTGTGTGCAGTGGGGAAGAACTGTAGCCACGTGCGTCAATGTGGGTGGGTTTTCTTTAATGATTTAAAAGTTTGAACGATTTGTTTTTAACACTTTGCTTGAAACGTTTTCTGTCCCTGGACCCAGACAGTTTCTAGGCTCAGGCGTAGGCCTGGACGTGCCAGGACGGCCCTCGCTCTGCCCCACCCTCCCCTGTCCATCCGGCCTCTAGTCAGTGCCCGAGAAGCTGCAGCACTGCGCTCCTGTCACTCAGCACGATGTGACCCAGGTTCTGCTTCAGAAAGGAAGGGTTCTTGCTGGCTAGTCCCCATCATTTAAGCCTCAGTATTGTGGTCCCCCCCACCCCGTCTTTGAAACTTTACAGTTTCGCCTCATCTGATGCTTTGTATAAGGCAGCTGTATTGTTTTTTTAACAATAAGGGATTGGCCGGCAGCTTTGCCCCTGGGACATTTGGGAGGGGGGCTGACACAGTGACCGGGGAGGGGGCGTTCAGTGAGCAGGGGCCAGGGCTGTGTGCCAGCCCTGCACGACGGGGCACGCTGAGGGCCAGCACCCCTCCTGGTGGACCCTGGGCAGCAGAGCAGGAAGATGAGGGAAGGTGATGTCTTTCCTCACTCCTCCGGCATACGGGAGCCTGACTGTGCTTAACTCCCTTACATGACACCGCAGTTGGATGCACTCATGTCTGAAACTTAGGAGGTGTTCCCGGCAATCAAAGCAGAGGCCATGGGGCTAGATCTCCGCCTTGCACAGGGGCCCACATTGGGTGCTGGTGACTCGTTCGTGTTTTTAAATTAGATCCAGCTTTTTCCAGCCGGGAGGTTTCATACCACAAGGAGATGTCTGTCTGCTTCTCCTGGGGAAGTGAGCAGAGGGATCCCTGCGGGTTGACCCTGCAGCGCTGAGCCCGGGGCCTCAGTGCCCCCCACGCCTGCCCTGCTTTCCCTGACTTCAAGGCCAAGGCCAGAGCCGTTCATCCCTGGGCTGGCCCTGGTGTTCTGCTGACAGTGGAGACGTGCTCCTCTCTACCATTTACATGTCGAGGCTGAGAAAACGGAAGACAGGTGGAGAGGGTGAGAACAGGGGTGTCTGCCACCCTGCAAAGCCCCGGTGTTTACTGCTCCCCCAGGGCCCATCAGGATACTTAGCTGTTCCGTGTCATGTATGTTCAGTGTTTAAAATCTGACGCGTCACCTCTTATGGATGTTACATAAATGAGTGAAGAGCAGGGTTTGGGAGCCGAGGAATTCCTGCCCTGGAGACCAGCGGGCCCCGCGGCCCGAGGGACGGCCTTGCCTGCCTTTGCTTCCGGCTCGTGATTGCATATTCCATGCGGATACACAGATCACCTGCGTGGAACCTCAGACCCACAGGGATAAAACTTTCCGGGGCGACTGGGACGCAGAGCCGCGCTTCCGCGGGCCCAGTCCTCTCTCGCGCTCACTTTGGGAACGACGAAAGTGCTGACAAGTTGACAGGAGGAGGTGTGACTCCTCCCGGGTTCTCCGCCTGGTCCGGCTCCAGCAAGGCAGGGGATTGTGGGCCCCCGACTGCCTGCCGTCTTTGGATTTATTCAAGCATCGTGATGAAGTCACAGAATAGCAGCTCAGCCTGGTCCCTCACTGGAGAGACTGCGGCCAGATACGAATGCCTCTGTCATCCGCCTTCCAAACCTGTGGAAAACTTAACGTAAAATGGGTTTAGCAGACCACCACCAACAGAGCGGCGAGCGTCAAACGGCCCTGTGTCCCCGGGCCTGGAAGACGAGAAGCTGGTGGTCTCTCGGTACCTGAGGGGGCCTGGCCAGGTCCGCCCGCCCCCTACCCATCTCGGTCCCTTCAGAGCCCTGAGTATACAAGACTACCAGGGACTCGGTTGAGCTGGTTTTTCAGTTTGTTACAAACAGGTAATCTGTTCAGTCTCCTCTCCGCTGAGTCAACTGCTTGTTTACAAAGGTCGACTGACCAAGTTGAGCTGTTGGCACATTTAGTAATCGAAGGTCCGCGCCCCGCAGCCTGAGGGGCAGGCTGTGCTCCACCCCGTCCAGAGGCTTCATGTGGGTTGGGGACCTCGAAGTTGAGGACACCTCTGTGTGTGGCCCTTAGAATCCAGAGGCACCTCGGTGCCACCCAGGGCAGTCCCCGGGGGTGCGGTCATGGTGGCTCTTGGTCGTCTGGAGGCTGGAACACAGGCAGCATCCCTGGCATCTGCAGAGAGTCTGCAGGACAGAGCTGAGCTAGCCCTGTGCTCGGGATCCCCGCACTCGCCGTCCTCTTCCACAGAGTCTGCCCAGTTTCTATGTTCAGAATCCCAGGCAGTTACACCACTGGAAGGGGGGCAGGTGTTTGTTTCAGGTTTGCGAGACCAACAGTGTTAGTGGGTGTATTTGGCCTTGTTGATGGGAAGGCGGCCAGGATGCTTGTGCTCAGGCTCCCCTGGTCCCCCTGCCTAGGAGGGAGGAGCGGCACGGACAGGCTGCGCCCAGGGAGGGGCCCACTCTCAGCCCCACTCCCTGCCCACCCTCTGCAAAGGATGCAGGGCAGGAAGGGACTAGGGAGTTACAGGACCTAGACTTCCTGAGCTTCACCTGGAAAGATGAGTAATGATATACTTGCGAAATAAAACCATCAAAAGACCAGGCATTGGTGACCTGCTTCTCTTGAGCGAGCTGTCCAGGGCTAGGAGGGTTGTCACGGGCCACTGTGGCCTGCGGGGAACCATCCTGGCCTGATGACCCATCAGGAATGTGGTTCCAGGGGGCAGTGTGAGCGAGGGCAGCGAAGGAAATAGGACCCCGGGGCCTGGCGGGGCAGCCCTGGGAGGCTCTGGGTGAGGAAGGAAGGCCAGTGCCCCGGGGCGGGGGAGGGGAGCTCGTGCCAAGAGCAAAAGCAGGCAGCCTGATATGCAGGGAAGTGACAGCTTGTCCCGCTTTTAGAAAGTGCAGGTGCCTCAGCTTCCAAAGATGCCACGTGGGCCGCAGCCCGTGGTCCTGCAGCCTTGTGGGAAGCAGAGGGTGCCTGCCCCATCTCAGAGGACATGCCCTGCGTGACCTCGTGCTTATTTTTCACATTCCATAGGTGAGCCATGTTTTCTTCTCCAACAAGTCCAGAATCTTCCTCTTGAGGGAGTTGTGGTTTGTTCATTCAGCCAGTGTTTATCGAATGCCTCGAATGTTCTAGGCTGCAGGGATTTGCAGACACAGGCTGGGGAGGGAGGCAGACCTCAGCAAGTGGGCACACGCACCGTATAAAACTCAGCAGCACCGGCTGCGAGGGAGGGGCGGATGCGTCCAGAGAGCAGGGATCCGAGGTTTGATCCAGGCCTGGAGCACGTCCGAGGAGTGAGCATCGCCGGCAGAGGCCGACACAGCTGTGTCACCAGGCCTCAGAACCCACCTGCGTCCAGTGAGGTCGGGACGTCCTGCGTGGGGCCCAGGTTCACGTGCCAGTGTGTTTTCAGAGAAGCCTGGGTGGGGACCTGCAGCCTCAGCCCCATCTGAGCTGGAAAAACAAAAGGCAGGAGGGACTCTGGTCTGATGTGGCGGGAGGAGGCGGGGGCGGGGACTGGTGGCAAAACAGGTTTGGGATCATGAATACAGGAGCTCAAGGACAAGGCATGCAGGATGAGGTCAGTATTACTGGATTTAAAGCCAGAAATTTTCACTCTGATGGTAGACTCTGCTACTGTTTATATTGGGAGGAAAATTACCCTTAAAACAGATGTTTTCTGAGCAGTGTCACTGGTGTCGGTTGGTTTCTCCAGAGGGGCCCCGCGGTGACATGGCTTCTGTGGTCCCATTTCCCCTCTGGGGCTTGGGGCACCACGAGGAGAGGTTCTTTGGTCTCTGGCCCCCTTGCTGGGGTCTCCCCAGGGCCCTCAGGCTGTGCTCTGTCTCGGGGAAGGCGGGCCAGCCAGATGGTGACATGCGGAAGCTGAAATCTGGAACCTCACCAGGCGTGGTGTTTAAGTGAGCCAAAACAGTAACTTCATAGAGGATTTTATTCTGGGGGGAAGTGGGGGGTAATTAGGTTTTATCTTTAATGGAGGTGCTAGGGATTGACCCCGGGACCTCGTGCCTGCTGGACACGGGCTCCACCACTGAGCTGTACCCTGCCCCTAGACATGGTATTAGAAGGTTGGAATTAAATTAAAATGTGCTACTTTGAGCATTTGTTTTTGAAAGGAAGAGTCACCATAATGTAAAGTTTCACACAGATTTTTTTGAAAGTGACTATTTCCTGTAAATTTTAAAGAATGCCTTTGTATATGCTCAGTTTTGACTATAAACTACCGGTTTACATATGTCATAAGCCTGCTCCTGTGACGTTTTCACATCGTTCAGTATGGCTCAGAAAATGAGGAGGAAGGCTCAGTAAGTGAGAAGGAAAGCTAGCAGCTGCCGGTTCTCAGGTGAGGAGCCACGGCCTCGAGGTCCCGGGGCCTGTCCGGGTCCCTGCTGCTGTGGGCTGGAGGGTCTTGGCACCTGTGGTCCATGGCATCCCCTGTGCAGCGACCACAACAGTGTCTAAGAACCCTTTCGTCTATTCTGTGTCTTTGTATGTTATTTTCAGAGATAAAATACTGTATTTTGTGTCAAATTAAACTCACGTCTGGGGTACTTACCTGTTCCTTTGCTGGGGGCGGAGCGGGCCGTTCTGCCTGCCCGCCGCTCCCTGGGCCGCCCTCTCCGCCCGACACCGGCTGCCACCTAGCGGGAGCCGGCGGGACTGCAGCGGCTCCGTGCGGCTGCCCCGCTTTCCCGGGGCTCCGCCTACTTCTTACATGGCAGCAGGCGGGCAGATACACGTGTCCCTTGTCACTCAGAAAACAGACACTTACCCTGATGTGTAAAATAGAGATTGGAAACAGTCGTTAAGCACAAACTGGCTAAACTCTCATTGAGAGCTTAATTTTTCCCTCCATGGTCTCTACTTAAAAACATGTCCTGAATTTTCACATTCTGAGTGTATTATGTATTTCAGAGCAAAGGCTTTTTAAAAACTCTTATAAAATGTGTTTAAATTGAAGAGAAAGCTATGGTTTTAGGTTTTTCTTCCTTATTTGGTGTTTTGCCAATTACAAAGTGATATTTATGATTATGGTGAAACAGCGCAGAGCAAAGGCCCCCACAAAAGCAATGTTTCCTGTCTAGTGCTTATTTCTTCTCATCTTTCTCAGAAGAAATGCTAAAATAAAGTGGGGGTCCTTCTTTTATGGGCAGATATTTTTGTAGGTGAACATAGGATTTCTAGAGCTTCATTTATCTGTACAGTATTTATCTATTGCTGACGCAGTCAGAAAAGGTACTCTAAACTGCAGAGCAGAACAGCAGCAGGCTTCTCCCCGGTGGCCTCAGTCTATTCAACCGAGTCTTCCTGTTCTACCCATAGTGAAATCGGTCTCCTTATTTTCGTCTCATTAATATTTGTTCTGCAAGCTAACTTATTCTAGGGAATGAAGGCCTTGTGCCCAGGAGGTCTATTGAATGGATTCTCCAGCAGGCCAAGTGCTAGACAATTAGCTTTTCCTTAGTTATTTGACATTTTCAGGAATATTTTTATTCCCAAGTGGACAGAAGACCCACACTCGAAATGCCAAAATCATTCTCACAGCTCAGAACATCGGTCCAGGCTCCCTGGGGCTGTGCCAGGAACAGTAAGGTAGAACCATCTCAATCTGAGGCCATCTCCGGGTGCCCCGGAATACCTCGTTAGGCCAATGTGACATGCGCATCTGAAAGAACAAGTCTAGGCATATGCGTTTACAGTCACTAAATGCACTGCCAGCAGATGTCAGGTGGTGTGGTACACGGTTGAGAGGGAGCTGTCTTTCACGGGCTGTGACTGCCACGTGGAGAATGGAAAAGGATGCATCTGGACTGAGTATCTGGACATCTCCTGTGAGACACACAGGCTTGCTGGTCCTCGGAGGACAGCTGGCCACGGCCAAGTGGAGAGGAGAGTGCTCTGGACGCCAGGGAACACCCGCACACCTCGGGGCTTATTTAGCAAACTGGGCACGAGGCCAGCATGAGTCCACCCCCTTGCCTGAGGGATGTAGCCCCTTCATGTACTCTCCAACTCTCAGGACACAGAGGAGACTAGTTAACTGAGACAGAAAGTTCTTGCTGAAGACCCAGGTGTGCACTGGATGGGTGAGACCAGGTGCAGTGGCTTTGGGAGCCAGGCCCCGGGGCTAAACTTGGATCCGTTGAGCAGGAAACCCTTGAGCTTGACTGTCCTGAGCAAAGAGCTGGTTTCAGAAACTGCCTTCTTTTGAATTAATCAAGTATTTTGTCTGATTCCATTGGGTCCCCTTGGTTGGTTGCTGAGCTCTCACACTTTGCTATGTTATTTCAGTGGTTACTTCAGGTATCCTGCCCTGGAAAGAAGTGGAAGGTTCGAGTGTGGAGGAGAGCAGGTGGCGGTCAGTGAGCCTTCTTGGTGGGAACTCGAGCAGTGGGCAGAGGACAGGAAGTGGCTGTCCTTACAGGAAGTCCCTGCCTTTACGGCGTCCTGACCAGTGCTTAGCACCTCCACCCTACGCTCTCCTGTGCACGACTGCACTGTGGGCAGGTGGCGTGTCCATTAGCCGCTCTGCGGTGGTCTTGGACCCACACCCATCAGGCTTTCTCAGCCCGCATTCTGGGTGGCCCGTGGGTGCCTGGAGGGCCCCAGGTCTAGGTCTACCAAATCAAAGATGTGGTCTGCACTCATCCTGAGCATCTTCAGTTGACTCTCTGTCAATCAAATTTAAGAACTTCTGAGCACCCCGAGGTGGGATTAGAGGCATGATGGGAAAAGCCAGAGAGTTTGGAGACCCTCAAGTGCAGAGTTCTCCTCACCTTCTGTGCTCTTTCCTGTGGGCTTTTGGAAAGGAGTCCTCAATGTGCCAAAAAGGGGGGGAGGAAGCAGAAGAGCAAGTTGGCCTCTTGAAGGATGCTGAGCAGAGAGAAGTAGCACCAGTGCTGCCGCGGTCTGTGACCCCGAGGCGCCCTCACAGGGCAGGCACCTGTCCTTGGGGTCCGTGCTGATTCACCATCTTGGGGCTTCTTAGGCTGCTGTAGGTCCCACAGAGGCTCCTGCCTGCGGAAGGGAGGAGGGAGGCCTCTGAGACATGTCCAAACAGGAAGGACGTGAAGAACCAAATTCTCGGGGCCCCCCTTTCCCCTTGGCAAATTCTCGTGTACTGCACCCACCCCCAGCCAGCGCCCCACACCTGGGCGTCCATCCCAAGATGTTTAAACTGGAATTTTCACGTTGACTCAGCTACGAGCAGTGGGAAAGTTGCAGTTGGCTCCATCGCTTTCTCGCTTTGGAGACCAAGGTTAGTCATAGTCGAAATGAACACTCTGTGTGGTTGCGTCTTCCGGCCCCTGGTCCCTGGTTGTAGACTCAAGTTCCAGTCTTAGTCATCGCAGTGGGTAAGCCAGGCGGGTGCTTGTCCTCTTCCACGCCGAGTCCTACACACAGCTGTAGAAACTTGCCAAGTCGGCCTGCTCGGATTCAATTCATTAACGACTCATCTTCCGGTGGAAATTGTGAAAGGTGAAAAACCACGCAGTGGAGTTCAGCCAGGCCCACGGGCTGCCCACGGCCACTGCTGTGCACCACGAGCGCATCCAAGAGCCTCGTGGCTACGTAGTGTCTAAATCGCAGCGGAAGCCAGTGCTTTATCTTACTGTTACCTTACCCCCTAAATCCAGATGGTCTGTTTAATGCTGTTAAGTATTTACTACTTGTCCACTTTCCTCTCCAGGTTGAAGAGAGACCAGAGAAGGATTTCACTGAGAAGGTAAGGAATTTCTGTAGAGTGTAAACCATGAGGATCCTGAAATTTATGCATGAAACTAACAAGAAAGTGTATTCTTGATGTTTAATAAAGATGCTCACTGGTGAGTGAACAGGTCTAGTGCCCGGCTCACCAGGGGTGCACGACCTCCGGGGTCCCCGAGAGTCACTTCCGGTGTGTGTGAGAAGCCCTGCAGAACAGAGAAGGGATTCACTAGGGCCCAGGCATGGAGCTAAAGGTTAACCAGATAAATCCCAGGCATCCATGAGGCCCCTCGAGGTGAACCTCTTTGTTGCTTACCATAAACCCACGGAAGATGGTCCAGTTTGGAAACTGAATTCGAGCAAGGGTACCATAACAGTGGACGTGGAAGTAATTTTGGTTTTGGCTGAAATCCCATTTCATCTTTGCAATGTTGCAGGGGTCTCGTAGCCTGCCCGGCCTGTCTGCAGCCACACTGGCCTCCCTGGGTGGGACTTCCTCTTGGAGGGGCAGCGGGGACACCTCCATCTCCCTTGACACTGAAGCGTCCATTAGGGAACTCAAGGTAAGTCTGTCTGCTTACTCTGCTTACTCATGACCTTGGGAAGCCTTTTATGAAAATCAGTCTTCAAGTAAGGAAAGAGTTAACTTGTAAAATTCAGGGTCTTTCGTCTAGGTCTGGTCTCCCCCACCTCCCATAAGCACGGCCCAGTTGTGGTCTCCTGCAGGGAGCCGCCCCAACCTCCCCACCCAGGAGGGCGGATGTGTGCTGGAACCCTCAGCGTCCCACTGCCCCAGGGAGCTCGGCCATGGTGTCGACCTTCCGCCCAGGGTGTCGGGATCTGCTGAACACAGATTACTCACTTCTCCCAACAATCCCACCTTGCCTTTGGGCACCTCGCCCTCTGCCTGGAATGTGCCCTGCCCTTTGTAATATGCACAGTATGTCTTCGGTAGATGTCATCTGGTGTTTCAGACATTCTTCCCTCTCCCATTGGAATGTGGACATTATTCTCTGTTATATCCTTAACACACTGCCCTGTTTGTTAAAGAAATGAGAAATGTTGCATCTGAAAAGGGGACAATACAAAGGAAAGGTGGCGTTACCAGAATTTGTGTCCTGGAGAGCGAGCGGAGGCCGGGGAGGCCAGCGCATCAGAGTTGTCTTCATTTATGGAAGAGCCTTCTAGTCATTAGAACTAGTTGAAAGGGAGCAGCTGCCACTGGTGATACCTGAACAGCTGGATAACCGATTGCCATGGAGGCCGGAGGAGGGATTTGTTTGAGCACAGTGGGGATGGGGCTAGATTCCCCTGAAGATGCCTTCCAACTGTGCTTTATATGAGCAATGTTTTGATGGCTCTTCCTAAGACGTCCCTCCCCTGTGCGGTCCCCCCGCCCCCGTGGTTCAGACCTCACCGGCTCCAGGTAGACTTTGCCGCAGTCATGGTTGTCTCTGCTCTTGGGCTGTGAGCACCGTTCTCTTGTTCAGCGAGGGTGGACTGCGCGTCCCGCTCACGCGGACCCTGGACCCGGGCGTGTGGGCATAAACGAGCCTCCGCAGGGCAGGGGCCACGCTCTGCTGACTGCTGTCCTCGGCGTCTTACTGGACGGAGCACGGAGAACTCAGGGCCCCTGAGCGGTCTGTGCAGCAGGAGTTGGTGACCTTCCTCCCTTTGCAGGAGCTCTTTTGCCTGCTTTATAAAATTGTGTAAAAACAGATGAGAGACACCTGCATTTTGTACAATCGTGTGGAAAGACCGTATGAGATACACTGAAATTTGAATTGTTGTAATACTGAAATTTATTTTAACACTTAAAAAAATTAAGAGAAGATCGCTGCTCTGACTACACAAAATAAGGGAAACCACCCAAAGCAGAGAAGAGTCAGAGACTCGCCTCTTTCTCTGTGGTCTCCGTCCATCTTTGCCCTTGACATCATTTGCCTTTTTTTTGCCATTTCCCCCAGGAACTCAATGAGTTAAAGGACCAGATTCAGGATGTAGAAGGCAAATACATGCAGGGATTGAAAGAGATGAAGGTACCGGTTTACAGAAGTGTGGAGTCATGATATTAACCCAATTTAACTTTCGAACATCCCCCAAAAGACACGCAGACTGCATGCTTGCTCTCAGAAGGCTCTAGACCGTAGAACTAAAAGCAGCAGGAGTGCTAGCCTGGCTGTGTGTGCACCTCATGTTTCCAAAGGCGGGGCCAAGACTTGAAAAATGGTAACCCCTCTGCAGGCGAAGTTACTAACCAGTCTCCTGATGCATGTCTTGTACTCGCCCCCCAACCCCAACCCGGCTTAGGACCCGTTTCTCACTTCCCACAGAAGCGAACCATACACTTGAAGAGGGGTTTTTTTCCTTCATTTTCTGCAGTCATTACGTACAAATGATGCTTCGATTTAATTTGCTTCTCAACATCTGCTGTCTACCAATAAGAAAGTTGTGTTGCTGTGCTTCTGGAACACCCAATTATTTGCCTGCTGACAGTTTTACCAACTGAAGCAGTGTCTGAATGTGTATCATCCTGGATTTATTTGAGTAAATACACGGTATTTTTAGAAAGTGGACTTGCTGCTTTGTGCCAGCCAGTGAATTTAGTTGCTGAAGGCGGGGCGTGGGGGGCGGGGGGTGGTCAGGGACAGTGTTCTTGGTGAGGCAGCTACAGCAGATCACGGGTCCAGCATTAGATGGTAAACTATTCCTTCCTTTTCAACTCCCAAGTCTGAGTTCAGTATCACAGGGGCGCCAGAGGTGGCGAATCACATGACTAATGAACCACTTTCCTATTTGTCCCCTCTCTTTAAAAAGTGGGGGAAGTTGGGATTCTGGCTTTCAGCTCCTGCTGGAGTTGAAAAGGGAGCCACTACACCTTTGGGGACTTTCCTGCATGTCCCCCATAACAGCGTTGTTATGTGTTGTCTAATAGTAATTAGGATTATTGCTTAAACAACTAGTCATTTATATCTAATTACCACGCATTACAATAAAAATGATCATGACAGGAAAAAAAAAGAAAGAAAGAAAGAAAAGGGAGCCACTGAAACAGCCCAGGGATCACTGGTCCCACCTGAAGTCCTTGCCCTGGTCTGCACACGCAGGCGAGAGCAGCGCTGGTCTCCGCAAAGCCGCCTTCCCGGTAGCACCAACCCACCTGACCCCTTCTCTAGCCCTGGGCGCGCCCCCGTCTGTTCCGGGATCCCGCTCTCCCTGCCCTCCCGGGGCTGCCCCCCCCCCCGACCTGCCTGCAGGGCTGCGAGCCCAGGGAGGGGTCGGGGCCGGGGGGCAGGGGTATTTTGCAGGCCTCTTTCCCGGGCTTGTCTTTTCAAAGGAATGAACTTTGTCTTTCCAGGGCCTCCCCAGTGAGACCTGTGTGCCTCGATCGGTTTTCCTGTGGGTTGGAAATGTGAAATTCCGCTTAAACCTCTCCTAGTTCATAAGCCCCGACAGGGTTAACGGGCAGCTGGTGGCAGGTGTTCTGGTTTTTGTTCTGTTTTGTTTGCGCCCTGGCTCTGGCCCAGGTTCTGGTCAATGTGTCCTGAGTGATTACTTCAGAAACCTGTCCAACAGCCCAAGCCACTGTGACGGGCTCCTGAATCACGCAGCCAGGGCTCTGCTGCCTCTGTGACCAGGGGCCTTGCCATCCGGGTGTCCCCCTCGTCCTAGTGACTAAATTATTTTCCTCCCTACACATAGTTAATAACTGATTTTCTGAGTAGTGAGAATTTGATCGAGTTGAAGAGGGGGACTTTCTGGGCATTTCCAATGGCATGTGTTTCTTTTTATGATTCATTTGCTCTAAAGAGATACAGTCTGGTTGGGGAGGGTATAGGTCAGTGGTAGAGCGCATGCCTAGCATGCACGAGGTCCTAGGTTCAATCCCCGGTACCTCCATTAAAATAAATAAAGAAATAAACCTAATTACCTCCCCCCACAAAAAGTACCTCCTGTAAGAGTAAAGAAATAAACCTAATTCTTCCCTCTTCAAAAAAAACAGTAAAAGGTTTTTTAAAAAAAAAAAGGAAGTCTAAATTTAGGGCTGAGTTTTTTGGGTTTTGGTTAAAGAATACTGAACTAATCTTTGTTTTTTGTTTTCTTACTACAATTTCAAAAATATGACCCGGTTTCTGCAGGACTCACTAGCAGAAGTTGAAGAGAAATACAAGAAGGCTATGGTTTCCAACGCTCAGCTGGACAACGAGAAGACAAACTTCATGTACCAGGTCGACACGCTGAAGGACACACTCCTGGAGCTGGAGGAGCAGCTGGCTGAGTCCAGGCGGCAGTACGAGGAGAAGAACAAAGTACGTTCCAGCACGAGAGGGAGCGGTGGAGAGTGTGTCTGCGAGTGGTGCGTGCAGCGCTGGGGGGATGTTTACATGCGGTGCCTGTGAGAATGGGAAGTATCGCCATGTGGTGTATGTGACAGTGGGAGACTGTGTACACAAGTGGTGTACGTGACGATGGGAGAATGTGGGTATGTGGCGTGTGTAATAACGGTGGAGTACATACAAATGGCGTACGTAACAGTGGGAGAGTATGTATGTGGCACACGCGAGAATGGGACAATGTGTGTGTGCATATATACACGTATATATATTTGATAGGTGGTACTTATATATTATATATGTGTGTGCAGGGTTTTTTGTTTTTTATTTTTTTATTTTCATTTATTTTTTTGTATGAGTTTTTTTTTTAAGTAATAGTTCTCCACTTGTCCTGGATGCCCAAATAGTTAGGAATAAGAATACCATGCTATTTGCTGAGGGACTTTAAATGTTGAAAGGCACGATTCCAATAGGTAAACTAGAAACCATTTTACCAGGAGGACATTTGTGTGTTTTGCATGGAAGGTGAAATCATAACCATGAAAAACACCTGCCTATGAAAGAACCAGCGTGCTTAGATAAGGCATGACTGGACGCTCCATGGTTTTCCTGTTCATATACATTTCATGGTTTTTATTTTGTTATCTCAACACCATAGAGAAATAGTCAGTTGCCAGTATCAGGGATTTTAAGAAAATTATATTTATTTATTTTCTCTTGATTGGGAAAAGTCCCAGTTACTCCATTTAAGAATTAAATACCAGTTGGGGAGGGATAAATTGGGAGTGTGGATCTGCAATACTCACTACTATATATAAAGTAGATAAACAACAAGGCTCTACCGTACAGCACAGAGAACTATATTCAATGCTGTGTCATAGCCTATAATGAAAAACAGTACAAAAAGGAATATATATATATATATATGTACATCTGAATCACTATGCTGTTCACCAGAAATTAACACGACATTATAAATTGACTGTACTTCTCTTGGAAAAAAAAAAAAGACTTCAGTACCTTCATGAAGCTCAGAGAAGGGCAGAGTCTTCTTTGGGGTGTCATTAAGAGCCACTGGGATTACTGTGTTAATTTACGACATCCACAGAAAGCATGAGCGTATGTTGAAATTGATGACAGCAGCTGGTTTGGCGAAGGCAAGGCTTAGCTGTTCTTTGTGAGATACAGAGCAAGGAATACCTGGTTTTCACATTACAAGGAATTAGCTGATTTATCAGATCCTAGAGTATTGTCCAATTTTGAGTCACTGAGATAAATAGATAATTTAAGCTGTGAGTGTCATTATCTCTTCTTCTAACTGGCTATATCCTCTGAATCCCAAGGGTTAAAACCCGGGTACTAGGTTTCTTTCTTTCACTCCTATAGTTGAGTTAGAAACTAAAGAAGAATTTTATCCATGAAGTTCCTGACAGCTGATCTCCGAAACAGAGAAACTTCACGAGACCCAATGTCACGTTGGAATATAGGCGCAGAGAGCATGTTCTGGACCCCACTTAGTGGAAAGACACTGTAATGCATTCTAAATCCTCCTCAAATGCCCTCATTTAGGCATCAGTCTGTAGACCAGAAAACCCCAAATCTAGTTCCAGAGAAGTTGGGTGATCCTGGAATGTTGTCCCAAGATGAGGACCATGGGCGAAGCAAAACCTAACAGACAGGTCCTGGTCACAGCTTGGAGGGTCCTGTCCCCTCAGACTTCAGGAGGTCGGTGAACACATGGTGATGGGTTGAGCTAAGACCAAATTCCTTTTAAAATAACCAGCTAGCAAATCTAGGGAGTGTCCCCTGCTGTCCCCTAAACTGTTGGCAGTTAGTTGGGTACCAGACCATCATTAGGGACTGCACGGCTGTGGCTGAGCTGAACAGAGACCCGAAGAGCCGTGTGGGCTGAGCCTCATGCAGGGGAGGGTCGGCCTGGAGGAATGGGCTTTGTGCTGGCAAGTGCTTTGCTTCTTCACCTGATCCTGTTCTGTCCCTGGGGTACAGAGCTGGCCACCTGCTGTTAATGAGATAAACTTGCCAAAGTAGACCCTATTCATCGCCCTTTTATCCCAATATAACAAAGAGTATTCATTGGTATATTTCAAAATCGAGAATCATTTTATTATAAGTCCTTTGCAAAGTGCCTCCTCCAGGCCCCCAGCACACACAGCCCCATGGCCCTGAGCACAGACGCCCTGAAGGGGCCCCCTTTCCCAGGTTGTTGCTTACCTGTGAGCACATTGGGTCACAGTATCGGCTGCGTCACCTCCTCGGGCTGACTGTACAGGAGGTCATAGGGGCGTCTTCTAGGAAGTCCAGAGAGAGAGTTTCATGTTATTAAAAAGGCCTTGAAAACGGTGATGACGTGGTAACAGGTAACCAGGTTTGTATAAATCGTGGGACAGAGAAGTGTGATTCCATCGCGACTCGAGCGCTCTTTTCCTCCCTTACAGGAGTTTGAAAGGGAAAAGCATGCCCACAGTGTCCTCCAGTTTCAGTTTGCTGAAGTGAAGGAGGCCCTGAAGCAAAGGGAAGAGATGCTTGAGGTGAGGAGCTTCTCCTGTTTTTCTTTTCTTTTTGTGACTTAGGAGCATTCTGTTGGTTCGTTACTCAGGTTTTCTTGAAAGTGGCATTTAGGCTGATTCTCTCTGCCTCGCTCAAGGAGACGGTCCCTTTGTGAGAGAGGGTTCTCATTTTTTGGTGGCTTCATGTTTCTTTGGGGAGTTGTGCCCCTTAAGGTGTCCCCATCCTCATCCCTGGAACTGGGACTGTGTCACCTTACACAGCAAAGGGGATTTTGTGGGCGTGATTAAATCAAGGACCTTGTGGTGGAGGGTGGGCCCAGCGTGATCAAAAGTGTCCGTACAAGAGGGAGGCAGGAGAGTCAAGGGCAGCAGAGGAGCTGTGACCGTGGAAGCAGAGGTCAGCCCCGTGAGGAAGGGGCCACAGGCCAAGGACTATGGATAGTCCTAGGAGCTAGAAAGGAGGGGAAGTAGAGTCTCCCTTCCCACCCGCACCGCACTGCACCTCTCCAGCCTCCAGAAGAGAACCGAGGCCCGCCCAAGCCTTGGGGATGCCCTGCGACGCGTTTGGGGCTTTGGAGCTCCCGGACACTAACACAGAGCTGATTTGTAACTTTTTAAAAACTTGACTAGAACTTTAGTGCCTATAAGTGAGAGTTTCCCTCAAGCTGGTTTTCTTCCTGCACTTCCTGGAGCTGTGATGAGGACAAGGATGAAGTCCAGCATGCTGAGAAGGAACTCGGCCTCAGGGAGGAAACGCAGTGCTGGGACCCCCAGGGGCGCTTGCTGGCTCAGGGACTGTCTGCACTGGGGACTCTCTTCCTGTTTAACCCTGAATCTGCTTTCTCTCTGTCTCCTATTCTTCAGGAAATCCGACAGCTACAGCAGAAACAGGAGAGTTATAGCAGGGAGATTTCTGATCTTCAGGAAACAATAGAGTGGAAAGACAAAAAGATAGGGGTAGGACTCTGACGTCTGTTCAAGTGGGTGGTCTGCTTAGCGAATGGAGTGCTTTCAGGGCCTTTGGTTTGCAAAAAGGCTTGTCTGAGTTTGCATGTGACCCCCACGTGACATAAAACTAATCAAAGAGAGACTACACTAACTGACCCCCGAGTTATTAACTCCCAATTGACACCCAACATGGAGATGCTCATTTTGTCAGCGTGAAGGGGCTCCCTGCCTACCTGTGACCAGCGACAGAGCTCAGAGCGGGGCGGAAGGCACTCCTCGGGCAGGTTAGTGCCGGGAGGCTCAGACCTCCTGGAATTCCCTGGGGGCCGGCGTCGCCTGGGCTTCTCCCCATTTGAGGAAGCTGCAAGGTGACAGGTGCTGTGCCCCCATGTGTTCCCACCTCGAAGCCTCCCCAGGGAGGCGTCAGGTCCTCTCCCTCCCAGCCCGCCTGCATTTAGGAGTGATGGCCAGGGACGGGGGAGCCCGTCTGTGCCTCTGACGGCTCCGGGTGCCCGAGCACGGCATCAGCCCGTGCGCACCGTGGCCGGCGCCTCGTCCTCGCCCCCATGGGCGCATCGCCCCTTAGTTCACTGATGTGGGGGTTTGTGTGGGTGTCTGGCGTGTGCATGTGTGTTTGCTTAGGACTGCTTTATGTTTATCTGGGACCACAAACACCGAGACTCAATGTGCAGAAACAGTCTCAACTGCTGCAGTAGTTGTCAATGGGGGTCCTTAAGCATTTCTTCTTCTTTATTTTTGCCTCCTTTAAGTGGGTACGTTGCTTCTGTTCATTCTCTTAACAACGCTGTGAAACCGCAGACAAAGCCAGGAGACAGTGTGAAAAAGAAATTTCCAGTGCCTTCGAAACGTTCCATGTCTTTCCCGGCAGCATGAGCATGAACGTCTCTTGGCTGGCGTGAACTAAGTGAAAAGCTTAACACTTGCGTTTGTTTGTATCTTTAAGCACGTTCTATAGAATGCCCTGACGATGTTAGTGTTTCACACAGTAGAAGCCCCCCCCACCTCTGGAGCCACCTGCTTACCTGTGCGAATCTTCTCTCTCTTTGCTCTGCCGCGCACTCAGGCATTAGAGAGGCAGAAAGAGTTCTTTGATTCCATAAGGAGTGAACGAGATGATCTTAGAGAAGAAGTAGTCATGCTGAAAGAGGAATTAAAGGTATGAAACCAAAATGTAGTTAAAAAAAAATCCAGGTGACAACAGCAAATTCCAGGATTCTCAAGAATGAATGTGTGTGTATAGCAGTGTTAATTAATTTCATGCCATTGATTTTAGTTCTGTTTTTTAATTTTTTTGATGGGGGAAGGTAATTAGGTTTATTCATTTGTCTCTTTTTGGAGGAGGTCCTGGGGACTGACCTCATGACCAGGACCTCATGCGTGCTAAGCATGTGCTCTGCCACTTGAGCGATACCCTCCCCCCTTAGTTCTGTTACTAAAATCACACTGACCCTAAAGAGACATGTGACGTCAGTGAAGGCTCTGCTGGGGTGTTTGCAAGCACCTCTGATCTTGGAAGCAACTCTGATTTCCAATAACATTTTTGATAGGCTGTCTACATTTTTTCTCCAACTCAGTAAGTTCCCCGGGATGCTACTCAAAGTTAGACAATGTATTTGTTTCTTAAATAAAAGGCTCGAATTTAAGGCCCTCTGTAGCTGGACGGTGGTCTGGGTGACTGGACTTTGACGTCCAGTGGGTGTAGGCAAGTTCCACATCCTCCCTGGCCTTGGCAGGGGGTCTTCAGCTGCTGGCTGGACACTGAGTTGAAAAAGCCAACGGGCAGCACTGGGGGTCAGAACTCAGGGTGGACTCTCAGCCAGACTGTAGGGGGTGGCGTGGGGTCTGGAAGAGGTGCCTGATGGCTGCAAAGACCGCGGAAACAGCAGTGTCAGCTGCTCACGCTGAGGGTCAAGGCCAGAGCCTCGAGCCAGCAGGGAACGGGCTTAGCACTCCGGTCCCCAGCGCTGCTCTTCCCCGGGCGTGAGTCCCCGCCTGGGCCAGGCCGGCAGAAAGAGCTGCAGGCGCTGGGAGGAAGGGACCGATGGGAAGGCAGACGGCCCGGAGTTCGAAGAGTAGCTGTTTTTAAAGTGTTTGCTCGTAGTGAGCATGAATTCTATTTCTTTTGAATTTAACAAACATGCCAGCGGCCAAGTTTCATTCACTCCTTTCAGAACACGGAAGTCTTTCTTTGTCTCTCTCTCTGCTTTTAAAGAACACGCCCAGGGCTGTAGAAGTCGAGATCACTTTACAGTGACTTGCTTCACGGTCTGCTTTGTGGCAGCCTACCGGCCACTCCCTCCAGTTTAGAAGGATGCCCTTCGAGTGCCTTGTCACCAGCACAGTAAGACACAGATGGGCACGTGCAGGAAGGAAGTTTCCCTGGAGGAAGACGTCCCCGGCCTGTGTGTTGATAGACTATTTTACAGGGCTGGTACCTAGCACTTCTCTCTCTGTAGTTTTTCCCCTGCTCAGGGAAAAAAGGGTTTTCTTTTAAAATTATTATTTATAGAATGAAGTTTAACCTACTGTCCCTCGGTGAGTATTACGGTGAGCCTGTTTTTGTTCCCAGAAACATGGAATAATACTAAATTCAGAAATAGCTACCAATGGAGAGACTTCGGATGCTCTAAATAATGTTGGCTACCAAGGTTCTCCGAAGATGACAAAGGAAGAGTTAAGTGCTCTCAAGGCGACAGGGGATGGGACGCTAGGTAAGTACTTGATTTCTTTGATCCTTCGCCTTCCAGTCAGCATTGATTCACCCTCCATGCATTCTTAGAATTGAAGTAATCACCAGTGATCAATTAACAATCACCCAGCATGCCGTTGGTTCTGTCACTTCATGGGAACTTCTTGCCAAACGATGTGATCACCCACCTGTGTTGTCTGGCGTGCACCTGTGTTCAGTGCTCACCACCAATGGCTTAAGAATACATTTCTTTTGCTTCTCAAAGCTCCCAGCGAGACTGTGAATGTGAGGAAGGTAGTCTCAAAATTAAGTGACCATTTTGACAGTACTCTGGTTTTCCTCAGATATGTGCCAAATACGGCTTTTTAACTTACTCTGTTGCAGAATTGTCAAAAGCTCAGAATAGCAGAAGCTGTAAAGTAAGTTAGTTGACCGTATTCACAAGCCAACACTGCACATCCTGTGCACCGTTGAGTATTTTGGGAGTGTGAGGTACTGCGGGCAGCAGACGGACAGGAAGCCTTGGATGGAGGGGAGAGGGACAGGTAGCCCCAGGTGGTCAGTGTGCTCAGTGTGGAGGGTTTCCCTCACCAACAGGAGTCTGAGTATGTCTGCCCCTTGGTCAGAGGTGCTGTTCTTTTGTACGTCATATTTTTGCTTCTGAAAGAATAAAAATTGGGGAACCCAATAGATTATAAGGATATTTTATACAGTTGGCAAATATCTGAAAAGATTCACCGATTAATATTTGTCATAATACTTGGCTTTTGGATAAACCTTCAGAGTCCGGCAGGCAGCCTGAAGCTGTAGCTGGCAAATAAGGCCTCGCTTGTCATGGGTTGGGTACCAGCGCCTTACAGAGGAGCTGGAATAAGACCGGGGGCCGTGGCTTTAATTTCCGTTTGGAAGGTGACTCGTTGCCTCATTGTCTTGATGGCTGTTGAAGAAACACAGCTCTTTTCGTTGTGTGAAAGTTGCTGGAAGGAGATAAAGTGATGGATTTCCGTCCTGCCTTTCTGCTGGCCACCGAGCAGCTAGAATTGATCGTGCTGCTCTTATTCAGGTAGACGTTTGTAAATCCTTGACCGCTGCTGTGTCACGGACACTTAAAGAACTAGAAACATCAGTTTTGTACGTGGTCTTCAGCATATCTTTGGATCACGCATCCCTATCAGTAAAGAATTGTGGGAACTTCCCAGTGTAGGTGTTTATTTTTTATTTATATATGTGTAATATTTAATGAACATGAAATGTACATTATAAAACATAGGCAATACTAGAAATTTGTAAGGGGCCAAGCCAAGCTAACTCTCCGTGATGTCCCGCCAGTCTGCCCATTTTCCCGGGGGAAGTGCCCAGCTGTGGGGACTGCTGGTCCTACCTCACCAGGCTCTGACTTTCAGTAGCATGGTCGCTCACATGCTGGGGTGTTTGTTTGGAAAATCTGAAATGTAACTGTTCATTGCAAATCAGGAGCAGGTTCTTTAACTCGTAACTCTTTAATCGATGGATGATTTGTTTTGAATTAAGTGGCCTCTGGACCTGAGGCGTCTGCCTCCTGCTGGAACTGCTCCCCTCCCCGCAGGGGAAGCAGCACAGGTGTTGAGGGCACAGGCCGCTTTCCCAGGAAGACAGCGATTGGAGGGGCTGGGGGGTGGATTTCTTTTGACCTTCATGAGCTGTTTCAACAGTGGCTTCCTTGAGGTTGACCTTGAGGCTGAGTTTTTCAAGGTGAACTGAATGTTTCTTTTAAAAATTTGAGGGGGTGTGTGGTAGAACTCAGCGGTGCAGCACATGCTTAGCGTGCACGAGGTGCTGGGTTCCATCCCCAGTCCCTCCATTCAAAACAAACAAACAAAAGATTTGAAAGCTGCTTTTAGAGCTGTGTGAGATGCAGTTTGATAGCTGGAAAAGTCCGAGTGGTCCCCGTGTGCATCTAGAAATGGGAAGAGAGGACACGAACCCCCGGGCGTCCCGAAACCCCCGACTGTGGATGGTTCGGCTGCCTGACGCAGAGCTCGCTCTTATTTGTTACAACTTAACTTCACCTTTGAACGTCAGTTCACCCCAGTGGCACCAGCAGCTGCTCTCACCTCTGAGATGGCTCTGCTGGGCGGACGTGCTGCTGCGATGGGCGCTCTGCCGCACAGACCTGGCAAAGGCTCCTGTGCCCTGTGCTTCCTCGGTGTGTCTCTGTCTCTCGGAGCGGGGTTGGGGGGAATGAGAACCTGTGTTTACGTTGTCTGTTAAGTGGTCACCACATCATGGGGTCCCTTCAATTTTCTCAATGGTCTTTTAGGAAGAGCCAATGAAGTGGAGGTGGAAAGTGGCATGGTGGAGAATGAGGGCAGAGGAGCAGTCTTGCAGAGCACTGGGCAAGAGCAGCGCAAAGAGGACCCAGTAAAGGACTGTGTGGACACAGAGGTGTTGCATCCTGGTGAAGGTGCCGAGGACCAGACAGCCTCTGAAGACAGTGCCCCCTCCCCAGGAACATTAGTAAATGTCAAGAATGAGGAACAGGGTGAGAGCCAAATAGAGAACACATCCCTCCTTGAAAACCCAGAGCAGGTGGAGTCCAGTGAGGTCATAGACACGCCAGGTGACAGGGCTGGTGCTTCCCTTGAGCAGTCCGGATGTCTTTGTGCACTGGATGATGGAATCCCGGGTCCTGGGATTGGGCAGGGTGGTGGTGATGCCCTGGAGATCAACAACCAAAGTAAAGAATCTGCAGAAAAACAGGAAAAAGAAAACCAGGAAGATTGTCAAACCAACGTGGAGGAGATTAGCACAGAACCACGCCAGGAGTCTGCTCCTTTGCAAGTGTCTGAAGTTGAAGGGCAGAGCAGTGCAGACACCCATGAGCCAAGTGGGAGCCCCACAGAGGCTGTGCTAGAGGCAGGGCTCACTGGACTTGGGGAGCAGGTGGGCACAGTAGCGTCAGGTCCTCCAGGGTGCAGCGATGACACAGTGAGTTACTGTGAAAAATGTGTGGTCGATGCCACCAAAGAGTTGGACCCAAGCATAGGGCATGATGTAGAGAAAGAACCTGCCCGCCAGGAAGCGGCTGAGCCCCAAGAGGTCCCAGTTCCGAGCACAGAGGTAGGTGGGGAAAACAGTGAAGAGGACGGAAGGGAATCAAGGGATGAGGAACCAATGGAGATGGAAGTGCAAACCATTCCTCGTTCCCCAGCAGCCAGCAGCAGTCCTCAGGTGGCACCAGGTCTGGAAACGGCAGCTGCCGACAGTGAAGCCCCAGCTGGGAGAGACCCCGACGGAGAGAAGGATGAGCAGCAGGGAGAGGCACTGGACTCATCCCAGAAGAAGGCAAAGAACAAGAAAAAGAAAAACAAGAAGAAAAAATCACCAGTACCTGCAGAAACGAAAGACACTAAGAAAGAGTTTGCATTGCAGACCCCAGATTTAAGTGAAGGAAAAGAGGTAGAGCAGGGAAAACCCACTGACCAGAAACCAGCTGTCGAAGTGCAAAATGAAGTGACTGAAAACCCAGAACAGAGCATTGAGACAGGAAGCAACGAAGATGTGGATTGTCCAGGAGATCCTAAAATTGAGTCAGAGAGAAAATTTAGCCGAGATGATTCTGATGTAAACGCTGAGGCAGGGAGAGCAGTACCTGATGGAGACACAGTGGATTCCGAAGATGATGCAGTTCCATCATCAGGCACCAGTGCCAGTGACAAGGGATTGGGCCACGGTGTGGTAGGAGATGATGCTGAGGAAGACAGCGCCGCCCCCAGCAGGCCTCCGGGTCCAGAGAATGAAGTGCCTGGCCACGCCCTGCTCGAGGACCAAAGTCCCTCAAAGGATGCTAACGATGCCTCTCAAACAGAAGACACAGAAGGGCACATGACATCAGAAAGTCTAAGTCAGACGGGCAGGAAGGACCTAGATCACATTAGTCTAGAAAACGATGACTCCGCCCCCGCAGGCAAGTTGGGGGACTTCAGTTCAGAAAGCAGGGAAGAGATGAGAGGCCGAAACGGGAAGGGTAGGAGCAAAGAGGAGTGCTCTGTGTCGTAGGTCGGGGCGGGGTTTCAGGGAGGGACCATGGACTGCACGGCGAGTCCAGTGTGCGAGACTCCACTGCTGAGACTCTGAAGATGCTCTTGACTGATACAGACACCCCGATGACCATCAGCCGCCAGGCTAACTACTGCTTCAAGTTACAGACCGTGTAGGTTTATCCTGCATCATGAAGGTCATCACCCAGATGAGGAGGACACTTCTGTCACCAGTGTAAGTTCTAACGGAGAGCATCCCGGGAGCGTCACACAATAATGTATGCTGCCTATCTTTCTGCCTAAAATCAAAATAAAAATATTTAGCATCTGCCTGAAACTGATCTGAAAGTGGATATTCTTGACCAAGTGTATCAGCATCTCACTGAAATGACCAAATAGTACCCTGAGATTTCCACATTATGAGCATAAGGTAAATTGGTGTGTCTCATTGAAATATATGTGCTTTCATATTTGATTTTGACATGTATAATATAACCTGTAGGGTATTTTATTTAAAAAAGGATATAAACAGCCAAACAGCATAGAGGTCACTGAGTGATAAGATTTGCACCTTAGGACAACAATTAATCATGTTAGGGAGAGCAAATAAGCATCTAGGAACTTCTTACTTGCCTTTACCTCATAGAAGGATTTTATTGCAAACCAATACTTTTGGATCTCATTGTTGAGGATTCTTGAATCTTTTTGTAGGAGATTTTGCCTTCGTGCTGATTATGTACCAAAGTCATTTTCTACAAAAATTTAAAAGAAGATTTTTTTCTGGAAGAGATATATGTTGAAATTGCATTTCCTACTGCAATGTTTGGGTGGGAGAATCATTTCTAAAAATTTTTTTAACTTTAAAATTACTTCTCTTTCTGTTTGTCTAATCACTATTCAATAGAGCAATATAAAAGAATACTCTTCTTGGACAAACTGCTGATTAGACTAGAGCAGGATAGTTTAATAGTAGAATCACTTTTGGTATTTTGGTACAAATATTTTCATTTGCTGTTTTTACCATCTATTCTTACTGGAAATTTCTTGTTTTTATCTTCCTGAACAAAATATATATTTTCTATATAAAGAAACTTTTTTTTAAAAAATAGTTGTAAAGTCAGATTTTAAAAAATTGTAAAATATTAAAATTACAAGGGACTGTACAGTGTGAATGCTGTTGATACTTCACGAGATCACTTGAATTCATAGTATTGTCACATGATATATAATTAAATGCAAAAAGACCAAAACCTCAACAACATTTGATGCAAACATGTTATTATGTAACTGAAATAAAAGCATTTTGTAATTTTACAAGCCTGTGATTTTGCTCTTTGTGCTGCTTGAATTCTGACTGTGGCTAACGTAAGACCTTTACAGTGGTGTCTACTTCTGGTGGCTAATTCCCAGTTGGGGTTCTGTGAAGGTCCCATTTGTCAGAAATGAATAACTTCTCTCTTGGCATCTAGACCGGGGCTAGTGTTGGCCCATCCTTGAGAAAATTAAGATCTTTCCTCCTAGAATCTACTGTGGTCTGTGGTTCTGATGAGGAGCCCAGCTGAGAAAGGTCTCCATTCTGTTGCTCTGCTCACGTGTGCCAATACTTTGAGTGTTTTGAAGAGTATACTGAAAATATCAAATAAATATTGACTATTTCTGCATAAATGTCCTGACACAGAGATAATGAGGCTGATCAGCTCTCTCTGTTTGCGCCATGTCAAAAGAGGACCATGGTCCTGCCTGAGAGGCACGTCCGAGGGCTGCAGAGGGCTTTGCGTGGCTTTAGTTGATGCCTCTGACTTTAGAGAAGCTGCATTCATACTGGGCTATGCAACAGGAAATAGGTCCCATTCCTCCTTTCAAAGGCCTCTGGGGAAGTGATTCACCTACCAAGTGGTTAGATCATCAAACCATTTTAAGTTCTTTCCTCTCTTTCCCGTGTTACTCACCAGCAGATTTAGGGCATGCTCATATACTTCACATCCCTCAAGCCAGCCAGCCAGCCGTCTCAACTGTTCAGTCCTTCGTTTAACTAGTAAATGTTGGTCGCTTCATGTAAGGAAGGTGCTGTGCCCGTGAACAAGCACAGGGGACCCAGCCTCTTGTGGGAGCAACTGCTGAGAATTGGGAAGTGAACAAAGAAAGGAGATAAAGGTTCTGAAGAGCCACATCATTTCTAGATCATCTAAGAGCCTTCATTATGAACACTAGTTACTCGGCTCCAAGGGCGAAATGATGTTCTAGCCCCTCCCAGTAGTTAACGTGCACATGAAGGCCCTTGAATGATCAGGAAATGGTTGTCTTTGGTACATTCGGTGTAGGAAGGCATGGAAGGATATAAGTCAAAAGTTTCAGACTCAGAAAAGAGTCAAAAGGTTGTCTTCAGCCACATCCCCAGAGGGACCTGGACCACTGTGGTGTCACTCCGATGCCGAACAGAGGAAAGCGCTGGCCACTGATACTCTTAAATGGGGGGATATTTTTCAGGTCCAAACCAGACCGTGGTGGCTGTATGTAAAATGTTAATCTTCCTTCAAAAGTGTAAGTATAATTATGGGTTCATACAGAAAACAGGGAAAGGTAACTGAGAATTTTGAATTATAGGCTATTTTATAACATACAAAGGTTGGGAAACAATAAAGATTTTTAAAAGAGTGCTCAAGAATGAGCTGTATTACATTGACTACTTTCTGGAATGTTGAGTATTTCCAATTAGTGGAAAATCTGACCTGAACATTTAAATTCCCACCGTCACTGGGACCCTGGAACACTGCTTCTGGGAGCTTAGTTTAGGGTTCCTGTTTCTGTTGATAGACTCCTTCCGTAGGAGACCGCCTTGTACAGTGTGCCGCCACAGCCACTGAAGGGAACACAGCAGTAAGGGTCGTTCCAAATGTCCACGTTCCAGAGGTGTTTGTGAGTGTGTTATGTTCAGAATATATGCTTATCCGGCGTGGTGATCTGATACAGAGAAAACTATCTTTCAGCAGGAAAACCCTTTCAGCCTTTCTGCCCCCTTACGTTGAAGACATACGTATTTTTCGAGGTGTGAAAGGCTTCAGCTGTCCCGCTGGACTGAGGCCAGCAGCGGCTGGTGCTGACGGCTCCCCTCTGTACAGGCCTCTTGGGTGCCATAAACAGCAGGAAAAGAACCGTCCTCAGCAGCCCGCCCCGTTCTTTTTCTTACAGGAAGGAGGCGCGACCCTGACGTGGGAGCCACTTGGGGAAAGTGCAAACTGACCGCGTGAACTATAATCACGCTGAGCCAGTGCAAGGTGGGGGCGGAGAGAGGGCCATACCTCCTCAGGGGATTTCTTGAGACCTCGGTCTTGCGTTCATTATCTTTGCCAGCGTGGAGGGAAGGTGACCTTCCTCTGCAGGAGGGAGAGGAAGACTGAGGCCCGGGATGGTTGAGATCAACCCACAGAAGGGAAATTAGATTCTTGATAGTATATTACTAAGAGCAAGCTACTTAGCCTCACTGTGCCTCATTTTACTCTCAGAGGTTGGGGTTAGAGTGGTGGTGAGGATCAGACCCAGGTACAGCACTAAAGAGAGTTAGTGCTGGGTGACTGGTTGTCGCCAGTGGTTGACCTTGCTGCAGCCTGGACAGCTGTGGTCACAGCCTGCAAGCCAAGGAAGGGCAGACAGGAGCGGGGCGGGGGTCCTGGTGCCTGCTTGCTGCCCCCGTGACTGTCTCACCACCTCCCCACTTGGTTTCTTGTTTCACCCTTTAACAGTATACTAAAATAACTTTTTAATTGCCAATTCATGTTAACTTCCCAACATGAAAGAAAACTCTGAGTTGGAGGCATTGTGACTGCATTGTCTTTAATGCTTATAATCTGGGCGTTGGAAAGTAGTGATGAACAAGGCTGCCCAGTGAGGAGAGGTTTACGACACTTGTTAGTGTCACAGTCATTACCCGTGATGCACCACTGCTCACTTCACAGGTGAGACCTGTTGATTTTTAAAACTGCAAAAAAGCAATACTCGTTTTTAAAAATTTTTTTGTTGATGTATAGTTGATTTATAAAATTATATTTGTTTCAGGTTCATAACAGCATTTCGGTATTTTTATAGATTATATTATATCTAAAGTTATTATAAAATGTCAACTATATTCCCTGTGCTGTTCAGTATATCCTTGCAGCTCACTCATCTTATACTTGGTAGCTTGTACCTCTTAATCTAACCCTCCACCCACATTCTGCCTTTCCTGCCTGCCTTCTCCCTCCTGGTAATCACTGGTTACCATCTGTGAGTCTGTTTCTGTTTCATTATCTATATATATATATTATATAAATATTCATTTGTCTTATTTTTAAGATTGCCCGTGTAAGTGATAACAGTGTTTGTCTGACTTATTTCAGTTCTCGTTTTCTTTGTATTAAATAATTTTACTTTTTTTTCCAGTTTCTTGAAACTATTTAATCTTCTCCAATTCTGCTTTAAAAATGTCTCCTCCTTAAAAGTTTCATTTCTCTCTCTCCGTTTTTTGTATTTTCACCTTAAGACTAAAGACCAGATTACCCGTGTTTTATTTTGGGTTTTTTGCTAGCGCTATTATTACATTTTAATATTTGTTTTTTACTTGCTATCTAAGATATTTGAGGTCTTCTAATAGAAAAAAATTGTAAATACATATATATGTGCTTCGAGATCTTTCTCATATATTCCTTCCAGTATATTCAGTACTTCTTATGATGCCTGTGGTTTTTGTATGTGGGAATGTAAAATATATAAGATAAAATAAAAAGTGATACTGAATAAGAGGCAGGTTTATAATGACAAAAATTGTTTTAGTGTTGGGTAGGTTTATGGAAGGGACGATAAAACAGCTGTCAGAAGCAATTTGTATGTAAATTAAAATGGAACTCATTTATCTTATGTATGACATTTTCTGGTTTCATTGATTTTGTAATTGTGCCTTTCAAAATAGCAGCTTAGGGTGTTCGGAAAAACGATTATGGAGAAAAGCATGTAACTTGGATTAGGACGTGAATAGATGATTTTTTTTTATGACAACAAAGGTGCACTGTGTATTAGTTATTTCCGTTTCACGTAGCTGATCCAGAGCTGGGCAGTGTGAGAGCACTGTCCCCTCAGGAGGAAGGGCCTCAGGCCAGTCCAGTCTGACTCAGAGGTCTCTGTTTAGATCCAGAAAAGAGTGAGTGCAGTGGTGAAGGGTGCGGCCCTGGGGGCCTTGGGAAGGCTTCGGGGCCGGGTCCTCACCTGTGGAAGAGGGGCGTGGTAGCAGTGCCCACCTGTGGGTGTCACCGGGGGTGATGTGAGCTGCTGGACAGAGCCCGGCCCACAGCCAGGGCACAGCATGCGTTAGCATCAATCACCATCACATCATCCTGACTTTGCCTGGAAACTGATGCAGGATTTTTCCCCTAAAATCCTCCCCAGGTCTCCGTATCCCTCTCTGTACTCTCGAGTTTGTCTCACTCAGCACCCCATTAGAGAGATGTCTGGGGGACTTCTAGGTGCTTATGTATATGTAAACTACTGTATCGGGGTGGGAGGAATCACAGGACCTTGGCTACTGCTGCCGTCTTCCTCAGAAGAGTGACAGCTCTTGACAGGTGGGTCTGCAGGTGTATTGTCAGCACACTTAGGATTCATAAGCCTAGAGTCAGAACTCTGCCCTTGGTGAGTCTTTGAGAGAAATGAGAAAAGGTAAACACTTCTGGGCTGGGAACTTGGAAAGCCAAGACTAACGAAGACACTGGTGCCATTTCATCGCGATTCTCCCTGTGTCTGTACCTTGCTAATGACGTGAAACCATAAAGCCTGTGAGATTTTGTGTTGCAGTGTGGTTTCGCCCTAGAGCTCTTGCATGCTAACCCAGAGTAGAAGATTAGCCCGTTTGCATGCAGCCGGATGCTGCCCTGATGAGACAAGCATGTTGTGGGCGGTTGGCCCTGCTCCACCTCCCCTGGCTGAATTCCTCCCCAGTCCTGTCTGTGGCCTCGTTCGCTGTGGTACGTGCTTACTACCTTCATCATCAGTTCACTAACCCCAGTGCTCATTCTTCAGTTTAGCTGTCTGCTGAAAGGGGCAGTCCACGAGGTCGCCTAAACCTGTATCTTTCTGATTTCTTTAGATATTAGGTTGAAAAAGCTTATCGATGAACGGGAATGCTTATTGGAACAGGTAACCATCTTTTTATTACTTTACGCGTTCTGGAACAGGGCACCTGAAACCGGAAACCTTCCCATTTTTTTCCTTCCTGCTTCATCAGGAAACCCCTAATGCATTGTGCCTGAAAATAATAATCAAGCCAACCAGAGCTCTTCATATTTTTACCCAAGTAAAGTATCAGCAGTCAGATGAGATTTGGAGAGGATGTCTCAGAGATTCAAGGCTGTGGTCTGAATTTGGTACACTCTGCATGAGTTGTGGCTCAACATAAAAGCTTGTGTAGAAGGCCTAGATTAATCTCTGAGGAGGGGGTTCCCGAGTCCGTCCAACACCACCCCTCTTCGGCTGGCCCAGGAGAGTCAGCTCTGTGATCTCTCAGGGATCAGCGCTGCTTTCCAGCAGCTGTTTCCTTGTTGTAACTGATCAAAGTTGTTCTCACTGCCGTTCCCCTTCGCTGGCCTCTCCTACCTCAAGGAATGCTAAACGCTTGTCCTATTTGGTCTTTCCCGTATGCAGGGTAGTTATTCAGTTATTTCACAGTTACTTTTTAAAGAAGCTCAGTTTCTCTCATTTTTCCTCATAAGCACCCAAGCAAAGGTATTTGCCTCACTTTTTCTAAGAGTTGAAGATATTGCTCAAACTTGGGGGAGAGCACTAACCATGGTGAGAGGGTTCTCTTGAAGTGCCTGTGATCTTTTAAAATAGGTGTCCATGGTCATTCTGTAATTGTTTTCTCAAAGCAGCCCGCACGGACAGTCTGTGTCTTTGGGGGGTCTGCTCCGCCCCTGGCGGTGGGTGTGGGCCCGGACTTCCCACAGGTGCGCGGAGGTTGACAGGACTAGGGCCGGGAGATGCCCCGTGACATACCAGAAAATTCAACCATCACGGCTGTTAAACTACTATACGTTTGTGTCTCTCAGAGAGAAGAAAGCTCTGTAGAGGCCGACTCCCTGGAGGGGGCAAATCTACGACCTGACTGGGTTCTGTACGGAGGCCCAGGGCTCTGCTGGGGACAGTATTTCTGTGCCTCCAAGACTCCAGGCTGCCCTTCCTGGCTTCTTAGTGAATAGAACAAAGCTGACTAGCACACTGACTTGTGACCTTTTTAAAGGGGGGAGGGTGTAGCTCAGGGGTAGAGTGCATGCTTAGGATGCCGGAGGGCCTGGGTTCAACCCCCAGTGCCTCCATTTAAATAAAATAAATAAATAAAACCTAACTACCTCCTCCCAAAATTGAAAAAAAGTTTTTAATAAAGGTAATCATTCAAACTATTGTATGGAACATCTCCTCCTGAATATAAGAGAAATTTCACCCTTAGAAATAACTTTTTGCCCGAAGTTACAAAATAATTCATGCCTGATTTTGTAAATATTATTCCATTTTCACCCACTGTACTATTGCTTTCTAAGAAGAGTACTAACTGGCAGGAAGAGTTCCATTTATCTGTCTGGGTTTGTTCCCCTACGAAAGGGGAGGGACCTCCATCTTCCTGCTGGACTTAACGTTTTACTCCATTTCTCCCCTGCCTGATTATGTGACCCCTGTCTCTCTGGCCCCTAGAGACACACACAGTAACTGCAAGGCAACATTGGATTGTACTTTGGGGTGTGGGTTCTCACCTTACATGCTGCTTCCTTTTGGAGAGGCTCTGGTCTCACTTGGAATGGAGAAATTAACATCCTTTATTGGTGGGTGTTTTCAGATTAAGAAACTCAAAGGGCAGCTGGAAGAGAGACAGAAGAGCATCAGACTAGACAATCTACGCCCTGAAGATGCTGTCTTAGAAAACGGGACGGACATGCACGTGATGGACCTACAAAGTAAATGTCAACCCCGGTGTAGACGTGAACCCTGTGGCACGTGCCATTTTTACTGTCCTTGTGGGGGAGGAAAAAATCTGTCAGGGCAAAGAATGCCCGGTGTTCCCCCACGTCCCCTCAAAAACCCTTGAGTACAAAAGCACAAAGCTGTTTCTTTGTGGGCAAGAACAAGGATGGGCCGGTGGGCAAGGGTGTTTCTGTCTGAGCCTAAGGAACAGAACAAGTGCCCCAAAATGTGCACCCAGATGCTGCCATGTAACGGCTGCTAGAAACCACACTTACTACGCGGGATACAGCTGTGTGTGGGTCTGCTGATTGTATGGGAAGACTGGAAGGTATTTTTCTGTGCCAGTAAACTAGAAAGAGGCTTAAGGGGGTAAAAGCGCGCCCAGTCTCTCTCCCCCCACCTCTCCTTCCCCCACCATTTCTTTATCTTCTTCGCTCCACATGTCCCCGCTCCCAGCGGGGGACTCGGAGAGAGGTCACCCCCTCCTGTCTCAGCTCTGAGAGCGGTGGGGGCCACAGACCAGGACTTACAGATTTGCAGGACGATTATAAGTAAGGACTTGGGTCCCAGTAACTATTGTTTTAACAATTTCAAAGCCCAAGAGCTTAACAGATTTTCCTTCTCTTTCAACCTTTAGGGGATGCCAACAGACAGATCAGCGACCTCAAATTTAAACTTGCAAAATCTGAGCAAGAGATAACTGCATTAGAACAAAATGTACGTGCACGCTTTTAAGCAATAACAGGTGGCCAAACTGATGGTTAACTGAAGTTAACTGAGAAAGAACTCACCCTGAAAGGCTGAGGACAAAAAGAAGCAGAGAATTTTAGAACCAAAAAAGGTCCTGAGTGGGGATAAACAAGGCAGCAAGTCTCTCCGTGTGTTTCCTGCAAGGAAAGAGCAGAGGGAGGGAAAGGTCGTTAGTAGGATCTGGGTTATTATAACCAGTACTAATCCTCCATAAACAAGGTTAGTCATAGAAAGTACCTAATGCGGTTAGGGTGTTTTTTAAAAGTTTGCTATTTAAAAACAATTTGGTTAATTAAAAAACACTTCCCACAGGGACATCCTTCTCGCCTGGATTTTCTCTCTTTCCCTCCCAGCCAGGCTGCCCACTCTGGTCCCTAGATTTGGGGAGCTCATGCCTCTAGGTCTCCAGGCCAAATTGTGTCCTAACCAAAGGGAGAGAGGAAACCCCCTCCATTGTGGGTATCTGTGGCTGGAACTGTTTGGAATTTTTGTAGAAGCAAAAAGAAGAAAATGTTCACAGCAGCACTATTTACAATAGCCAAGACATGGAAACAACCCAAATGTCCATCAACAGATGACTGGATAAAGAAGTTGTGGTATATTTATACAATGGAATACTACTCAGTCATAAAAAAGAATAAAATAATGCCATTTTCAGCAATATGGATGGACTTGGAGATGGTCATACTAAGTGAAGTAAGCCAGAAAGAGAAAGACAAATACCATATGATATCACTCATATGCTGGAATCTAAAAAAAATGAGACAAATGAACTTATTTACAAAACAGAAAGTGACTCACAGACATAGAAAACAAACTTATGGTTACCAAAGAGGAAAGCAGAGGTGGAGGGATAAATTGGGAGTTTGGGATTTGCAGATACTACTATATATAAAATAGATTAAAAAAATAGATAAACAACAAGGTCCTACTGTATAGCACAGGGAACAATATTCAATACCTTGTAATGGCCTATAATGAAAAAGAATGTGAAAAGGAATATATGTATATATATGTAGAACTGAATCACTATGCTTTTCACCAGAAATTAACACGACTTTGTAAACTGACTACACTTCAATGAAACAAAATGAGGAGAGCCCCTAGAAAGTGATGCATTTTCTGAAGCATGCCCATCTCCAGCGAGCTTGGCTGCTCCTCCTTCACCTCAGAGCCTGGGCCACCTCAGAGCCACCTTCTGTCACCCCTCTCTCTGAGCCCCTTGCCTCTCTCCTCCCTCTCCTGCTTCCCCACCCCACCGCCCCTGGGAGAGATCAAACTGGAGCTGAGGTCCTGATGAAATCATCACCTCGACAGCATCATTCTGCAGGATCGTCCCACAGAGGGGAGAGATAGTGTCACTGGGTCAGCACAATGGGAACCACACTTTGGGACTAGAGTCAGAGAGGAAATGAGTCCCTAATAAGTGTCAGTCCTGGGTTTGCTTGGAAATATGAACAAAAGCTTGCTTGGCTAGAACCTCTGTAATAGCCCAAAATGGTAGATCATAATTATTGTCACAGTGTTTTCTCCCATTTTATTAAATTAGATCCTTTGATGTCAAATATAATAAAGCAACTGGGGCAAGAAAACAGGCCTATCAATTTATACAGATGGTTTTTCCTTTCCTTTTAGGTAATAAGGTTAGAAAGTCAAGTATCACGTTATAAATTGGCTGCTGAAAATGCTGAAAAAATAGAAGATGAACTTAAGGCTGAAAAACGGAAACTTCAAAGAGAGGTACATTTTCTAGGCTATTTCTAGGAAAAGAATGGGTAAGGATATTCTAGTTGGGAGAGCAGAAGGAGGATTGAGCGCCAGGAAATCTGCTGGATTACTATTTGTTGACACATCACCATCCCAGACCACTCTGAGGGCCACGCTCACATCATGAAGGAGGTCGTAGTTTGGCCAGTTAGGAGCTCAGGGCCAGAATCACTGTCGGGCTTTTTCTACGGTGATTGTAACTATTATGCCACTGTCTCCCACTTCTGCTGAGAAGCCTGTCGCCCTGACTGTGGGCCTTTTTTAGGTGATTTTCTTCCCTCTGCAGTTCTTTTTGCCTTTGATTTTTCTATGGTTTCACTCTAATGTGTTATATGTGCATTTACTGCTGTTCTGCCTGGGACGTGTTGTGTTTCTTTGATCATGAAGCCTTTTTTCTAAATCAGATTTGGAAAATTTCCAACCCTGATCTCCTTAAGTAACTCCTCTTCCCTAGTCACCTTCTCCCCGGGACTCTGATGAGAGGGCATCAGACCTCCTCATTGACCCTCTGCATTTCTCTACCATCTGTCTTTTCAACTTCCCGTCTGCTTACCTCTCTGTTGTGTAATGTTTTTGCATAGATCTTCCAGTCCACCCTCTTTTGTTTTTTTAAAGTGTGCTCACTCCTGATGGCTTCTTGTTGTATGGTGGTGTACATTACTTTGTTTTTGTTTCAATTTACGTAATTCCCTTTCCTTATTTCTTTGAAGATTTCATACACAGCTGTTCTGTTTTCCACACTGACAACTAAATCACCTTCAGTCCATAGGGTCTAGTTCTGTTGCCTATTGCTTCTGTTGACTCAAACGGTTTGTCCTGTCGTGTGTCTGGTGTTTCATGAGGTTATGCTTGATTTTCCTTTGTAGGAATACTCCAGACCTGACTTGGGGGATTTCCACAAAGAGGGCTTGCTTCTGCTTCTGACTCTGCCTCTGCTGGTGAAAGGCAGGGCAGGGGGCTTTCACTCGCCTCAGGACCCCACCCGCCCTCCATGAGGGTTTTGGGTGAGAAACAGGGCCGCAGACTCTGTTCTGATGGTGCCCAACTCCACAACCACATGGCTGTTAAACATCCACCTTAGGGCACCTCCTCTCTGCTTTGCCACCTGCTGGTCCAGGCAGCTCCCTGCTGACGTGGCTTCTGCTGTGACTCCCAGGCTCTGTGGTCCAGGCTCCAGGGTGTGACCATCTTGGCCTCAGGCATTCCTGCATTGGTTTCCGGCTGCCCAGGGCTGTGGGGACCACCTCCTCCAGCTGGCCTGGCTCAGCTCTCGTCTGTTTGATGTTTGCCTCACTTACCTCTGTGAGGCCATCGGGACCCCCAAGACTGTGCCATGTCTGGGGTCTAGTTGTTTCAGAGGAGGAGGTTTCCCTAGTCACTCATGAGGCCAGAATCTTGGGCCTTGTGTTGCTTTTTAAGAACTATATGTATATACACACGTAGGTATGTGCGTTTTTAGGATATCAGTAGGTGCAGGTTGTCATTGTCATTTTCGGTAGAATTGGAATCGGAGCTCACTGCCTTTCGTCTTTATTTCCAGCTTCGCTCAGCATTGGACAAGACAGAAGAGCTCGAGGTGAGCAACGGCCACTTAGTGAAGCGTCTGGAAAAAATGAAAGCCAATAGGAGTGTCCTCTTGTCCCAGCAGTAAATGCCAGTTGTGAACTGGAAACAGATGGGTGAATGGAGAGCATTGTTCTGTAGGCTTTTCTGTTGCTGTCTGAGAGTGCTGCTGCTTGCCCTGCTTCTGAGAAAACACCCCCGGGGAGCACCCGGCTCTTCCGTGCCCCCCCAAGCAGGCAGGATCACGTCAGAAGCCCCAGCAGCCACCGGATGCCTCCATCTGCAGACTCCGACGCGGGCTGGGGCGGCTGCTCCCACCCGCAGGCCATTCGATAAGCACACTGGGCGGTGGGAGCTCTGTTCCCAGCAGGGAGGCAGCCTCTTAATGCCGTAAACGTGGTGATCAAAGATTCAAGTGGGACTTGAGTTTTCTTTTCCTGTGTCTTGCTGAAAATTAAGGGGAAATGTTAAGGTGTTGGGACTTCCTTTCATGGCAGAATCTACAATTTGAGCGCCTTCAGTAGTATCTCTTAGTCTACGCTTTTCATACACAAAAAACACTGTGGAACCACAAGCCATTACCAAGCAAAACTCTATCACTAGAAACAAGGGGATGGTCTAGAAGTAAAAGTGACCTTAAGAAGACTCTTTACAGGCAACAGTGAAGCTTTTCTAAAGGATTTTTGCATCAGTTCAATCAAAAGAATACTTTTTTTCCAGGGTAATTAGGCAACAGCTTCTCTGAAAATGACAGCTTTTCATTCGCATTATTGAATCCTTATATTTGGGATTGAAGTTGTTAACTTCTTTTAAAGAATGTACTATTAGAAAAATTAAAAAATGAAATGTTGAAAGACTTTAGCAATGTGTTTTTTTCCCCCACTGAGAAAGATCTTTAACTATTTCATATGAATTGTTCTGTATACTTTGGGTCATCTTTTTATTTTGTTAGCATATCAAATCAATTCAATGTTCTTTCCCTGTTTAAAAAAGAACTTATATTCACAATGAGTAAGAACAAAACACTTACAAGAATCAGCACTCAAAGTGAAAAGTAAAGTGTAGAAGTGGAGACAACTCAGATCTCTTCAAGGACAAAAGTAGACGAAGTTTGGCTACTTACTTATTTTTAATTACTCTTTGTATAGGTTGTGTTTTAAATAAAGCTGGTTCAGCAGGCTTTTCAGGATATCAGCAAGAACAAAACAAGATAATATCACCCATAACTGCGCCTCATGTGGACAGGTGGAGAATGCTGGTGTAGGGACTTGAGCTGGGTGTATGTAATTAAGGAGACATTCCCAGCCTAGTGCTAGAAGTCACGAAGGTCCGTCCCCCAGCATTGTCTGGATCTGGGATACACGAGGCTACGTTTTATTGGTAAGAGCAACTCGGTCTCCTTGTGCCGAGGATATTTTACGGTTCAGATCTTCTTCTTAGTCTTGATTATCCCATAGAGAAAACTGTCCAGTCACTCATCCAAACACATCAGTGCCCATAGACCTATAGCTGCTGCATATTCAAAACCAATATTTTTACATAGAAACCTACTCTGCACTGATCCCATGAAAGCACCAACTCCCCACAGCAAAGTGGTGTTTATATTTACCGAAGATTTGTTAGAACAAATTTTAGGATGGTTGATTTCAAAAGACTTCTAAGTTTGAAATTCTACTTAGTGAGTGTTAACCATTTCAAGTTCTTTCAAGAGGCAATATATATATTCTTTTTTATATTCTAACTGGATCGCTCTGCTGTACAGCAGAAATGAACACAGCATTGTAAATCAACTACACTTCAATTTAAAAAAAAAAAGAATGCAATATATCAGACAGGGTCCAAGTCCAAAAACGAAACCACCCAGGAATTTGAACGGGAAAAATGTAATATATACATTAAACTGTAAGAGAGGAGTAAGTACTTAAGGATGAAAGAGGATCTAAAGAAACCCAAGAATGGGACAAACTGGGACTGAGACCTCACTGGCAGGTCGGGGCCACTACCCACTAGGGGGCAGACAAGTTGGGTGGCAGAGGGCTGACGCCAGCAGGTAGGAAAACTTGGGCCAGGACTGGAAATCTTGGTAGAGGGTGACCTGGGTGACCTGAATTGCCCACCACAGGTGCCCTGTGGACGAGGAGGAAGGAAGCACAGCGGAAGGAACCGGAAGGAGGAGCCCTACATCCCGCACTGTCCCTCCAGCCAGCAAGAGAGAGATGTTGACTTCATCGTCTTAGCCTTAACGTTCCTTCCACATCTTAACGCAAGCATATTTAACCAGTCAAGTGTCCACAGAGCTCACGGATGACACTAATAATAGCAAACATTTGTCATTTAGACGTGCCTGGCAGGCAGCGAGATGCCTTTACATGTTTTCACTCAGTTGATTTTCATGAAAACCTTAAAGAGGGAGGTTATCAAATCCACATCACAATGAGGAAACTGGAGCCCAGGTAAGTTAACTGGCCGGAAGTCTCTCAGCTGGTAAAGGAGCTCTGTGTGCTTGTCTCACCAGCCCTGGGAAGATGGTGTTTCCCAAATCACTGTCTCTGGGGAAGTCAGACCTTTAGTCTCTACCTCTTGTATCAGTCCTTACAGACACAACCAATCTATCATACACTTCCTCATCCAGAGGAAGATAGGACACAATTTTTTATTTCATAGAATTAAAAATTTCCTGACTTACCTTTCAGAATGTTTCCTTAAGTCCATGATAGTACAGGTTTTTCTTAATTCCAGGGAATATTGCAATTCTGAACTGCATTTGATTTATGTTATCCATTTAGAACATCCATCTCACGTCTTTGATAATTTTGATAAAAGACAATGTGGGGTAGTGAGTAGCCTCTGCCAGGTGTTACAGATATTACAAAGGTGAAAAGACAGACAGGTCCCTGCAGGGGGACAGCCAGCCTGGCTTACAAAGGCGCCTACTGCTTTTCTCTGCCATGTTTTCCCACTGCATTTCCTGAGAATTCCCAGGGTATAGCTTCCAGGCCATTAAGGCTGCCCTACAAATGTTCCCCACTCTTCTGCATCTCAGTCGGCCCCACACGTTTTAGCCCCCCATGGCTTCTACCTGGTATCATTTAGACTGTAACTTCCTTCGGAGGAACTGTCTTAAGCTTCGTACACCATGGCCTGCCTGATACACAGCAAGACCTCAGCAGGTGTTTGTGGAATAATAATAAAAAAAAATGTTAGCAGCTCCTGAATAGAGAGGTGAATATGCATAAGGACATCAAAGTTCACATGGGAGAAGATCCGGATGAGCTCTGCAAAAACATCCAGATTGAGGCTCTGTGAGAAGGATTACAGGGACTTTCTATTTTCTTCTTTACAGTTTTCTGCATTTTCTACATGAAATACATGTGACTATAATAAGATTAAAATATTTAAGTTATGAACAATAAGTGATATGTTAAAATAATCAAATCATAAAAGGCAAGTAAAAACGATTGTGTAAATGCCGTTATTCTCAACTTGGAATAGGTTAAAATAACTGAATTAAATAACAAAGAGATGGACAGATTTCTTTAAAATGTAAAACTTCACGTCAAAACAATATAAGCCCCAAATCTAAGTCCGGGTATGGCAGAGCTGCAGGCTTCACGCAGATACCACCAGAAGCAAGGATCCCACTGCCCCAAGGCTAGTGTGGAATATCTGGAAATGGTGTCAAAAAACTAAGATTTTAATGCAATCTTAAGTGATTTTAAACAAATGCCTTAAGCAAAAATCAAACTTGATAGGGAAAATATGCACATTTTAAAGACAGAATAACAATGCCTTGAGAAGCCATGTTGAGAGTCTGAGCCAAAGCGAAAATTTAGGAGTATTGATTTGGATATCTTGTTCATCTCGGATTTTTTTTTTATTGCTTTTAATTTCCTTAAACAACTGCATTAAAATATCATTTATCTTGATTACTGAGCTTTCCGGTGCCCCCTTAAATTGTGCCCCCGAGGCGAGTAAATGCCTGTTTTCTCACCCCAGCCCTGCTGCGCTAACGACCTTTTGAAAGCTTGCCTGAGGGAGGACACGCTGTGTTAAAGACGGGACACTGGGGGGGAACAGCCTGACCAAGGAGGGCAGCCGGCGGGGCCGTCCCCCGGCGGCCGCTGGGCCCAAACCAGGGGGCGCACCGCCCAGCTTTTTCCTCCAGGGGTTTTGCACAGTCGCACTGCCCAGACGAGGGTCGGGGGTCGCAGACTGCAAAGCACGGAAAGCTTCCAGGCCGTCGCTGCGAGCCAAGCCCGCCTCCCTGAGCTCGCCTCCCGCCCGCCCGCGGCCAGTGCAGAGTCCTGGCCGTCGACCCGGTTCTTGCTTTCGCGCCCTCAGGCCGGGCCAATCACCGCTCCGCCCCTGTTCGAGCCGACCAATGGGAGCGCCCCAGAGGGCAGTAGGCGGGCCACTGACGGCCGTTACCCGACAGGCCCCGCGGCTGCACGCGGAGCGCCCCTGGCCCTGAGGCGGCGGCCGGGACCAGACGCCTCGTGTGTGGCAGCGGCGGCAGCGACACGGTTCTGAGGTGCAACGGGCGTAGACGCGGGCAGTCGGGGCGGCGGCTGCGGTCAGGCGAGGGCAGAGGCCGGGGGCGTGAGGAGACGCGGCAGCGAAGCCTAGTTGTGGCGGGTGCCAGCTAAGGGCCCGTAGGCACCGAGGGCCGCGGGGGTGGAGGAGGCCTTCGAGGGCCCCTCCGGCGGGTCCTGCAGAGGGAGGCGGGCGAGGTCGCGGGGTCCGGGGGCGCCGCCGTGGTCCGCAGGTTTTGTGCGTTCGTCTGGTACCTTTCCATTCCATTTCGGGCGGGCCCCCCAGCCTCGCCTCGCGGGCGCCGAGGTGGACTTGCGCCCCTAAAGCTCATTAGAGCTGAGTTGCAGCACCTGACTTATTTCTCCGGGGAAAGATGGAAATTCACTCGTGTGTTGTGACAGTGGCACCTCCACGGCGGGCGGGCACGGGGTACGGCCGCACCCGAGACTCGGTGCGAAGCGAAAAATGGACAATGGACGTTAGTTAACTGCCCAGAAGTGCGGGATGGACGGCAGAAGTGTGGGAGGTTTTCCAAGCTGACAGTGGTTCCTGGGGCTAGTGTGAAGGGCCAGGAAGGTTCCCCTGAAAAACGGATATTGGGGGTGAGATCTGAAGGTTGAGCAGGAATGACAGGTGGTTGGGGCGCCGGGGTGTGGAGGCAGAGAACGCGCGTGGCCCAACCTGTTTGAGGAGGTGCAACGGCCAGTGTATGTGGGACCCACAAAGCGCCAAGGTTAATGCAGAGCCCAGGCCCTTGGAGGGTCGTGCAGACCATACTACGATTTTTATCATTGTCCAAACAGTGACAAGCTGTTGCTGAGTTTTAAGCAATAGGGTCAGCTGATCAGATTTGCATTTTGGAAGGGTTATTCTGGCCGGGTAGGAGCTTATTGCCGTGATCCATGTAAGAGTTAGTGGCCTCTTGACTAAGATGTGTCGGGTTAAAACTGACAAGACCTGGTAGAGATGAGGGAGGTGTCGAGGGAGAGCAATTTCTGGTTTTGTTCTGGGATTGAAAACGCAGGAGGAAATAGTTTGGTAAATGAGAACTGGGAGTGCAGAATAAAAAGGGGTATATGCTTAGGAGTGGGAATTAATGGATCACATGATCATTCTGTGTGTGTGTGTGTCTTTCTCCCCCCTGAGGAACTGCCAGGTTGTTTTCCAAAATGGCAGTACCATTTTACATCCCCCTCACCCTGCAATATATGAGGGTTCCAGTTCTCCATTTCCTTGCTGATACTTACTTTTTTTTTTTAATAGCCATCCTAGTGGGTGTAAGGTGGTATCTCATTGTGGTTTTGATTTGCATTTCCCTACTAAATGGTGGTATATTGAACACCTTTTCATATGTTTATTGGCCATTTGTATATCTTCTTTGGAGAAATGTTTATTCGGGTACTTTGCTCATTTTAAAAATTGGGTTGTTTGTCTTTTTGTTGGAGTTGTAAGAGTTATTTATATATTCTGGGTGATAGACCCTTATCAGATGTATAATTTGCAAGTATTTTTTTATACTAAAATATTCCCCTTTGTCAAAGTTCTTGACCTTGGGTGTCTGTTCATATTTAAGAATGAAGCTTGCAAAACGTTGAATGTAGTAGATTTGAATGCAGAATCAGATGTGAATGAGAATCCAGCTTCTAAAGAATTAAGAGATTTGCAAAATGTGTATGTTCTTCTTGCTAATTTTTTTGAAATTACACATTTTTTTAAATTTTAACTCTTACTTATATTAAGTAATGGGTTTATTGTTCATGAATAAATTAAAAATATTTAAAATTTTTTTTTACTTTTATTATGATAGGTGTTACAAATGCTCCTTGGGGTTCTTACTCAATACTTTTTAAGAATGTGAAGAGTTCCTGAGTCCAAAAAGTAAAAAAACCATTTATCTATTCTAATGCTAATTATTCTGTTAAGCTAGCTTTCTTTGCAACTATTCTTTGTTTTAAATATTTACCTGCATTCCTAGAGTAGGATCTTTACTGACTTAAATAAAATTCCTTAAGTCAGGGGTTGCAAACTTGGGGGTTTTAAATGTAGTGTAGAAGTCCATAAATCCTTTGAATTATATGTGTACATATGTACATTTTCTCAGGAAAGTGAGTGTGTGACTTTTATCAGTTCTTCAACAGGTCCATAATCCCAAAAGTTAACAACTGCTAGCCAGTCTATGGCAGTAAAAATAATAAAGGGCTGTTAAGCTCGATGTTGGGCCAAATTTTTTCAGTTACTAGCCTAAAAGAATTTCTGAAACATTAATTTGAAGGTTGAATACTTCCAATTCAGATGATTCCTGAACTTCACGTCTGTATCTCTATGTCAAATTGTTATAGGCACTTAGAACTTAGTATGTATAAAAATGAACTCATCATCTCCATTGCTCCCCACCCCAAATCAAAATAATATAAAAAACAGAAAAGTATTCTTCCTCGTAGTATCCTAGTTCAGTGAGCGTACTGTCAACAATAACGAGGTCACTTTTGTAAATAAATCTAGTTATCCTGTCTCCTCTTCTTAGCCTTCTCTTACATTGGGGCTATCCCCTATTTGTCCTCTTAACTTGAGATGCTCTGTTCTTTTCCTTGCTCCTTAGTCTAGCTAGCCCTTATGTGACCTTCATGATTTAGCACAGATAGGTCATTTTCTTTTAAGCTTTCCCTTACCTTTATCAATGCAAGCATGCTATATTATTGCTTAATGATAGCTTGATATTATTTAATCGTCTGAAATCCAAAATAGGTATAAGTTATATTTCTCTTACTCGGTTAGCATTTTAGTTTTTAATTGCTTTGTAAATACAACTCTCAGTTTTAAGAACTCCAGATGTGTTTTGTGTGTGTGACATTATATCCTTTATATTAAATTCAGTACTATTGATATAGCAGTCAGTATTATAGCTAACTCCTGCTCGCTCTTTCTGATCTCAGATTAAAGGAAACTGTCTCACGAAGGCCTTCCCTAGTCTTTAGACTAGGTTAGGTCTTTTTATATTTCCCATAACACTAATTTCTTTTTTTATATTTGTGTTTCCCAAATCTTCAGATTATAGAAATTTCCTATTATTTCTGGGCTCCAAATTAGGCTGTGGAATCTATATTCTTAAGGAGTGCCCTAAGTGATTCTTACATCAGGCAAGTTTAAAAAAAGGTACTCTACATAAGATTAATGTGCTCTCTCCCCATCCTCCCATGCAACTTTTGGAAATTGCTTATTTTTGTATGCTTATCATTCTTCACTGGGGCAGGGACTCCATGTCCTTAGCATATGACTTAGTAAACAGGGGTTCAATCATTATTGAATAACATATTAAAGAATGATTCTCTAGAGAAGGGTATTTATTCCTGAAACTAGAATGTAATTTCTTGATAATAGGGTAGTTATGTGGTTAACATTATTAGAAACTGCCAGTTTTACAAAATAAATGGCTTTAACATTTTATATTCACTTTAGCAATGTATGAGCTCCAGTTTGTGCAACTCATCCTCACCAGTACTTGGTGTTATCAGGGTTTTTTCCCCATTCTAGTGACTGAAGTGGTATCTTGGTGGTTTAAATTTGCATTTCTCTGATGACTAATGATGAACACTTGTTCATACACTTAAGAGTAATTATAAGCTTTGTATTATGTATGTGTGAAGTAAAACTCCAAGTACTTTGTCCCTTTTATTAGATGGTCTTTTTTTTTTAAGATTTTATTTGTGCAAGTTCTTTACATAATCTGTGAAAGAAAAGCTGGGCTGGGCTAACAAGGTAACTCACAAATCTAAGTATCGGAATACTGATCTGAGTTCTGCTGGATTAACTCATAAATCTAAGTTAATTAGTGTTGGTTTGCTGTTCATGTTTTTTTTTGCTAGTCAGCTGGATTTTCAAAGAGATATATCTGGCTTTGGAGTGTTGGTTTGCTGCCTCCCCGCCTCCACTTTTGTGATGATAATGCTGCTAAAGCTGTTCCATGCCTATTGGCCGAATACCCCAAGCTTGTACTTTACCCTATAAAACCTCATGCGCACGTCTTGGAGGTGCTCAGAGCTTCGGAGCAGAAGCCCCTCTGAGCCCACCGGCATAATACATCTGAGTACTCCAACTCTCCGAGTGGTGCTTGTTTCTTGGCTGGCCTGTCGTTTCCGTAACAAATCTAGGTAAAAGTCCCCTGTTGGAAATATAAATTGTGACTATTTTCTCCCAGTCTTTGGCTTGTCTTTTCACTTTTTAGCGGTGTCTTTTGATGAGCAGAAATTTAATATTTTTGCTTAAGTTCAAATTAACAATTTTTTATTAACACCTTCAGTGTTCTAAGAAATCTTTGCCTGCCCTAAAGATATGAATATGTTCTTTTATCTTTTCTTTGAGGAACTTTATAGGTTTGGTTTTCACATTCAGAAATATGATCCAATTCACTTTTGTTATTGTGTGTGATGTGAGGTAGGGATCCTGGTATTTTTCCCCTTATGGAAATCTAGTTGTGCCAGTACCATTTATTGAATAGGCCTTAGACCTTCCTTTACACATTGACTTGAATTAATACCCTTCTTAAAAATCAAGTGGTTCTCTTTCTTGACTCTCATAATCTGTTCTTTAACCTGTTAGTCTTAACATTCTATACTACCAATACTGTATCTTTGTAAGTCTTGAAATATATGTCATCCAAATTTCTTCTAGATTGTTTTAGCTATTCCAGGTTCATTGCACTTCCATATAAGTTTGCAGTCAGCTTGTCAACTGCTACCAAAAAAATCGGTCTGCAATTCTGAGTGAAATTGTGTTGAATCTGCAGCTCAGTTTGTAGAGAACAGATCTTAACAATATAGATTCTCTTGATCCAGCAGTGTAATATATCTCTCTATTTGTTCATTACATTTAACCATCAAGTATTTCATGTTTTTCTAATGCTCTTGTAAGTAGTACTGTTTTTGAATTTTCATTTTCTAATTGTTTGTTGCTGGAATATAGAAATATACTCATTTTATATATTGACTTTGTACTCTTCAGCCTTGCTAAATTTACCTGTTAGTTCTGGTAGTTTCTTTATATATCCCTTTGGTTTTTCTCTTTGCATTATCATATGGTCTCTTTTTTCCCAATCTGTATGCTTTTATTTCTTTATTACTGTCTAGGAACCTCTAGTACATCAAATATAAGTGGTGAGGGAATAAATGTGTTGTTTTTGACAGAATTATTTAAATTTTCATCATCAAGTTTGATGTTAACTTTAGGGTTCATTTGGGTTTTTTGTATGTAGACACATGTTATTAGATTGAGAAAGTTTCTTACTGTTTCTGGTTTGCTGAGAGCTTTTACCATGAATTGGTTCTGAGTTTTAATAAATGTTATCAAATTTTTTTCTGCATCTATTGAAATGATCATGTGATTTTTCTCCTTTGTTCTCTTACTGTGGTGAATAACATTGATTTTTCAAATGTTAAACCAAACTTGCATTCCTGGGAAAAACTCCATTTGATCAGGATGCGTTATCCTTTTTATATGTTGCTGGATTTACTTTGCCAAAAATTACTTTGGGACATATGAGTCTGTGTACATGAGAAGTATTGGTATTTTTTTCCTTGGAATTTCCTCAGAGTTTGGTGTCAAGGTTATACTGGATCTGTAAAACATATTGGGAAATCTTCCCTCACCCGTACTTCTCTAGAGGACTTTGCTTAAGATTGAGTTCTGACTTTATTTCTACTTTAATTGTTTGATTGACTTCACCACTGAAACCATCTACATCTGGAATTTTCTTTGAGGAAAAAAATTTAATTACAGATTTAATTTTTTTTAAGATATGGGACTATTCAGATTGTTTATTTTTTCTTACATCCAGATTGCATTTTCATGGAAGTATGTTCAAGTTGTAGGGTTTATCAGATAGTGTTTTTCATTATATCCCTCATTATTTTAATACTTGTAGATTCTGTAGTGATGTCCCCTTTATCATGCATGATATTAGTAATTTGTGTTTTCTCATTTTCTAAGATAAATTTTGTGAAGGGTTTATAAATTTTATTAATCTCTTTAAAAACTTTTGATGTGTTTTTAACCAAGTCATCTATTTTTGTATTATTTATCTCCTTTATTATTTCTATCCTAATTTGGGTTTAATTTGTTCTAATTTTTTTAGTTTCTTAAGGTAGGTAATTAATTTTAAACCATCTTTTCTAATACAAGCACTTAACACAATACCGTGCTCTGTAAGAAATATTTTAGCTGTATCTCACAAACTTTCATATGTTGTATTTTCATAATCATTTAGTTCACATTATTTTCTAATTTCCATTGCTGATATATTCTTTTCTCTATGAATTGTTTACAGGTGTGTGATTTAATTTCCAGATATTTGGAAGGTTATTATCCTTTTTGTTATTCTTAACTGTACTGTAGTCAGAAAACCTACTCTCAAGCATACTGAGATTTCTGACCATGATGAAGTAATAGAGATTGGATTTATTGTGTTGCTATAAAACAACTTGAAAGCTGGGCCATGTGTGTGAAACAACTGCTTTCAGACACTGGATAATGGGCAGTACAGGACTGTAATTTCTGAAAGAAAGGAATCCTACAAGATGAGCCCTATGATAGCCTGGCTTCCTGAACAGAAGCACATTGCAGACCATGGAGCAAGATGCTTGGGATTCTAAGCAAAGCAGCAGGCATCTCTCCAAGGGCCAGAGATGTTGGATGTCCTAGTTCAAGCAAATCTACCCTTATTCCAACTTTTTGTTCCATTCAGGCCCTCAGCCTACTGGATGATGCCCACTGGCATTGGTGAAGGTGATCTTCTCTACTCAGTTTACCAATTCAAATTCTGATCTCTTCCAGGAACATTTTCACAGACATACCCAAAAATAATGTTTTACCTGCTATCTGGGTATCCTTTAGCCTAGTCAAGTTGACACGTTAAATTAAAAATTACAAGTTCACCCCGTGTCAACTTGGTACCCATACACATTTCCTTAAACCGTGCTTCATTTCCGCGTAAAGACAATTACAGGATCATAATTTCACCTAACATCATACAATGATCATGTGTACAACTGAAAATGTACTAATCCTGTTCTCCTAGATGAGGAGGTAAAATCTTGAGTCATGTTTACTCTTAAATACTGTTATGTAAAATTGATGATGCTTAAATACTAATATAGTCAGCAATCTTATTGTTACATAAGAAAGGAAAGGAAACAAAAGTATCTGTTTAACAGATGTCTGTATGCCAAATATATTCATAACAAAATAAGGAGAAAATACTCATTACAATTGCAGTCCTCATTTCAGTAACTGGTCACGTAGTTGTACCTTCTTCTACTACCTGTTGTGTGTTCTCTTTACCTAGAAGATGATCCAGATCTTCATTCCTGAAGGGTCTGGGCCATTAGTGGTCCTGACTAGATAAAGTTGTTTAAGTTTTCCATTGACCATAATCACAAGGCATGGTGACACTAAGATTCCCTAAGGAATCTCCTGTATTCGGGAGGAATTCTTCCTTACCTCCATTATGAAGCAGTAGTCCAATTTCCCCTTGGTTGTCAGGATCAGTCACCCCGGCCAGCATTGTAACTCCCTTCTTTACCTGTTGATTCAGAGGTGTGAGGAGCCCAAAGTGTCCAGAAGGCAGTCTGAACGTTTGGTTCAATGAAGTCACGTCTCGTGGTGGAAGCATTCTTCTCTCCAGGCCAGCAGAGCATAATATAATGAAAACAGGAAATAGAAATTTTGCTAGTAGATTACTAGGGGTAATACTGAGTGGTGCCCCTCCCTTTTCCACCCCCTTGATTCCTGGACCTGTGTATCCTGGCTATCAGAGGAGCAGCACAATATGTTGGATGCTGATTTAGAGCATATGCAGCCTTCTGGAGAACCTTATTACCCCAGCACTGCAAGGTATTGTCACCTAGCTGGCACTGAAACTGACCCTTCAAAGGGCCATCCACTGTTCTGTCAAGCCAGTAGCCTCAGGATAGTGGGGAACATGGTAGGACCAATGAATTCCTTGAGCACAGGCTCATTGCCCCACTTCTTTTTGCTGTGAAGTGAGTTCCTTCATCAGAAGCAGTACTGTGTGGAATACCACAGCAGTGGAATAAGCATTCTGTAAGTCCGTGGATAGTGGTTTTGGCAGAAGCATTGTGTACAGGAAAGGCAAATCTGTTTCCAGAGTAAGTACCTATTCCAGTAAGGACAAAACACTGCCTTTCCATGATGAAAACAGTCCAATGTAATTAACCTGCCAACAGGTAGCTGGCTGATCACCCTGGGGAAGGTGTCATACTGGGGACTCAATGTTGGTCTCTGCTGCTGGCAATTTGCCAGACTGGACTTGGTGAGTGGAAGTCCATGCTACCAAGTGCATGCATAATCTCCATCCTTGCCACCGAGGCTCCTTTGTTCATGAGCCCACTGGGTGTTGACAGGGTAGCTGGGGAAAGAGACTGGCATCAACAAAGTGGATTATCCTATCCACTTGATTATTAAAATCTTCCTCTGCTGAGGACACTCTTTGATGAACGTTTACATGGGACACAAATATTTTCATGTCTTTTGCCCATTCAGAGAAGTCTCTCCACTTACCCAAATTTCTTTGTCACCAGTTTTCCAATCATGCTCTTACTAAGCTCCTGACCATCCAGCCAAACCACTGGCCACAGCCCATGCATTGGTATATAATTGCACATCTAGCCATTTCTTCTTCCAGGCAGAGTGAACAACCAGGTGAACTGCCCAAAGTTCTGCCCACTGAAGAATTTCCCTTCCCCAGTGTCCTTCAGGGATGTCCTTGAGGGGCTGGTGATGCTGCGGCCGTTCACTTATAGGTACTGTCTGTGTGTCACACAGAGCCCTCTGTAAGCCAAGCTCGAGTTATTGCCTTTTCTGGCCGTGACTATTTTTATGATTCAAACTAGTTTTGTTCACTTGACCTAGAACTTTTCTGCTTATACAAATGAAATAAGAGTTTTGTAGGCTTGATAGGAATTGATATAGGATAAATCTTTGATAGCCTTTTCAATTTTTTTCTATTGTTGGTTCTCTGTTCAGCTTTTTCTATAAGTTTTTTTTAAACTGTTTTCTTACAAAATTGGTTATTTTGGTTAAAGTTACAGATTATCCATCAAAGGTATATAGAGCAATTTCAGTTTTTAAAAGTACATTTTCATCTCATTTTAAAATGCGCCTTTTCTCATTTTTTCAGTTTTTTCTCTTGCTTTTAATGATCATTTTTGCTGTTTTTCAATTATTCATTTTTGCTCTTGTCTTAACTAATTCTACCCTTAACTTTTTGATGTAAGGACTTTTAGTTCTTTCCTAGATTCTTGACTTGACTGCTTATTAATTCATTTATTTTGGTTTTATTTAATAAGCACCTAAAGCTGTGACTTTAGTTACAGCTTTGAGCAGTTTCCATACATTTTGAAAATCCCATGTTCTCATTATCATTAATTTTTTTCGCATTGTTTATTAGGTGTCTAAGTCTGATTTCAAAGCTAGACAGACTCTCCATGGAGTGAGTTCTTCTGCTTAGTAATGTCTTCTCATTGTAGAAGAGGGAGAGTAAACTTGGGGGATTTGTTCAGGATCATTGACTGAAAAATAGTTCATTGAGAATTAGAACAAAATCAATTCTTTTTTTTCCCCAAACTCATCAGGAACCTTTGTCATACCTGGTCACGAGAATTCTCTTGACGATATTCAGCTTTTTAGGGGTGTAGACAGTGGAGATAACTAGAGGCCAGAAGGCTCAAAATGATTTTGTGGGTAAGCTGGACATTTTTTCTGCTGACCTTCTCTGGGGTCTCTTATGTGTGCCCACTAGGGTAACTTGGTTTTCCTGCAAGTGACAGCTTGGGCTTCCTCATGTAGCAGCAGGGTTCAAAGAACCATTGTCACTAACTTTTTGAAAACAACTATATTGAGATACAGTTTACTTATTTCAAATATACAATTCAGTGATTTCAGTCAGCTTCTCACGTGGTTCAACTATCACACCATAAATCAATTTTAGAACATTTTGATCCCTCCAGTAAAATCCCTTATGCGCATTTACAATTAACCCTTCTTCCCATCCCCTGCCCCAGACAGCCGCTAATCTACTTTCTGTCTCTGTAAATTTGCCTTTTCTGTACATTTAAATGGAATTATATACACACTATATATATATATATTATATATATAGTGTGTAAGTTCTTGTCTGTCTTCCTTCATTCAGCATAATGTTTTTGAGATTAAGCCATGAAGTTACATATGTCAGTTTGCTCCTTCCTGTTGCTGAAAGATATTTCATTGTATGGACTTACTATGTCATTGGTTTTTAATAAGTCTACAGTTTGTTTTGGAAACATTTTAGATCCAGGTTTCATACAGATTCACATTGTAGTCTTTAATACTCTGTTTTTTGGATTAGGACTTTTTTGGTAGCCTAACATGTTTTTAAATGTGCCTTGGAAATTTTAAAAGAATATGTCTTGTCTGTTTAAATAATACGGTCTTTTATGTAGCTGTCTTTTCATATGCTTCTGAAGAAGTTATCAGATGTTTTACCAGTTTTGTTTATTAGCCCTCTGATATTAGAATCTTTGGCTGTAATAACCACTTTGTCTAGTTCTTGTTTTTCTGATCGTTTTAAAAATACAGTGCTGATATTTGTCCTCTTCTAGGATATATATCCTTGAGCGATGCAGGCCACTGCAGTGCTGGAGACAGCTTCTGGTAAAGGCTGCCACAGAAATGGAGGAAACATCCAGAAAGGTGAGGAGCCAGTCCAGTTGGCTTTATTCTGAGTGGAGAGAAGTATTGCATGTAATTAGACCAGATAGTCCCCCCTTCAGTGCTGCCACTTTTTAAGCCTTCCTGCCAGTAAGGTAAGATTCAGCATGTTTTTAACTTGACAAATTACTCGGGTGACTCTTGGTAAATATCCGCAGCCTACCCAGGACCTCTCAGGTAAACGGAAGATTTAGGATAGAGGTGAGCCAGAAGGCAGGCTTTCTGTCCAGCCAGGCTTTCGGTAAAGTACAGTTGCCTTCACGATAATAAGTGGAAAGTGGGCCAGTTGACCTCTGCTACCCAAGTTGTATGTGTTTTTTCTTCACACAGATCTAAAGTTTCTCTTTCTGTCATAATGGTAGAAGAGAAAATGATCAACAAGGGCATGAAAAGCAAGATGACTAACCTTTATGTGCTTATGAATAGATGTGGTTTAACTGTTAAGAGGACTTTAGAACATGATAAAAAGGCTATTTCAAGTTAAAAGGGAAGCAGTGGGTTATTCAGCAAATTGTATTAGGACAACTGACCATTGTTTTGGAAAAAAATTTAGATTCCTACGTCATGATAGAGAGAAAAATTAACTCTACGTAGTGTGAAAAGGCCAAATGTTATACACATCCATCCACACACAGAATTAGAAAATTATAGAATTATATATACATACATATATATATATATATATATATATATATATATATATATACATATATATATATATATATATATATATATATATATATCTCTAATCATGTGATAGGGAAGGCCAGAGAGACAAAACCCAGAAGTCAGAGAAAAAAACACTGATTCATTTAACTAAATAATCTTTAAACTCATGGCATGACAAAATATTATGAACAGTTAAAAGATAAGCTGTAAACTAGGAAAAAGTCACTTAGAAATATGAAAAACAAAGAATTAGTATCCAGAATCTATAATGAACTCTTATATAAATCTCTAAGAAAAACATAATCAACACATGAGTTTATAATTATTCCTGACACTACTCTCCTTAGCTCCAACCCCATATTTGTAACAGCTTATTAGACATTCATGTCTGGGTATTTTATCGCTAACCTTAAACTCCACTTGGCTGTAACTCAACTGATTATCTTCTCCCTCTGCCCCCTCCCTTGCTCTTCCTCTTCATCTTCTAAATCTACTCTTCTTCATGAGGTCCCTGTCTCTTTAGCACAAAATATTCCCATTCACCTGTAATAGCAAGGTGTAACCCTAGCATTATCCTAGAAAGATATTTAAGCAGGTGGTAGCTAATTGATGATTCATGAAATCAGTTTTGCTGATTGTGATCAGCTTTTTTTCGAAATAAAATGAAATAGACTAGAAAACAGCAGAATACATTGGACATAGTTGGAGTAATAACTTGTGTAAAATTTTCGTTTCACTTATACAGGCACATATATACAGTGTGTACTAGATCTTGATACAAAATGTGTTTCTGATTGTTCTTAGTAAAGAAAAAAAATATTTGAAAGCCACTAATCTCTGTATCCCTCATCTGCCATTTCTAATTGACCACCAAGTCTTGTCAGTGGTGGACCTTATGTACGAGTCTCTTCTTTTCCAGTCCCATTTCTGTGCTCTTGGTCTGTCTCCCTCCAGTCTTCCCTTTCAAGCCTTCATTCTTACTGTTGCCAGAGGTGTTTAAATTCAATTCCATTCACGTGACTACCTTTTAAGGAGCCTTCAGTGGTCCTCCATTGCATTAAAATAATAGCCAGACTCCTTAACACATCATAAAAGGCCTCTTTCTGTTCATAGTTCCTGTCGCTCCCACAGAGATTATTTCACTTCAGACAAGCTGGCTTACAGTTTCCTGAAAAGTGCTGTATTTTTTCACACAGCTAACTTTGTACGTGTTGTTGAATTTGCTTAAAATAACTCTGTTTTGATTCAAAACACATTTAAATGTGACATTTCCTCTGAAGTCTACTTCTCCTTTCTTAAGCATTTACCTCTAATCGACACACCTCTGTCAGCACTCTTTAACTATATTATATTTATGTGTGCTTTTCTTATCTGTGACTCTTATGAAGGCCACAAGTTATTTGGGTACAACACCCGTAACTTCTTCCCTTTATTTCTGCAGTGGCTAAGGCTGATACCACGACACTAGGAGGCACCCAAAGATTGGCTGCCTTCTAAATATTAAAGGCTTTGCCATTGAAAGAGTTCAAGAACAGTCTTCACTACTATCTTAGTCAGCCAGGGCTACCATAGCAAAATACCACAGAGGTGGCTTGAACAACAGATATTTGTTTCTTCACAGTTCTGTAAGCTGGAAGTCCAAATCAGGGTGTCAGCATGGTCAGGTCTGGTAAGGACTGTCCTCCTCGCTTGTAGGTGGCCGCCTTCTTGCAGTGTCCTCACATGGAGGAGAGAGAGAGCGCGCAAGCTCTCTGGTGTCTCTGCTCTCAGAGTGCACTTGTCCTGCTTTGAAGGTCCCACTCTCATGACCTCATCTGGCCTTAATTACCTCCATTGGCCCCATCTCCACATGGAGAGCTAGGGCTTCAATATAATGAATTTTGTAGGGGACACAGTTCAGTTCATAGCAGCAACTGTTCAGGAATATTTGTAATAGGTAATGTAAAAAGTATTGCTATTTGGAAAGCACTTGGGCCAGAACATGTCTACGGTCTTTTCTAGTGTTTGAATTCTGTAATATTGCTGCTAACATTTTATCCTTTTTTTTTTTTAAAGCAGATGAGCCTTCTGATCCTAAGAAAGAAAATTTGTTGTCATCTCTCAGTGGTTGTAATGAAGCCAAATTGACTTTTCTTGATGATGACTGGGATTCCTTGGCATTAGGAAAAAGAGCTAATGACAAAGAAATCAGCAGTATTGACAAAATAGATTTATTGGAACCATCTTTTACTGTGAGTCCAGATACTAACAGAGAGAGTACTCACTCTCAGTCAAGTGAGTTTGAAGATAGTATTGACTATGCTTTCTTGAATGAAACATACTCTATACATTATTCAGAGTCAAAACTAAAGAATGAAAGTCTTACTCATTTAAATTCAGAATTAGATGCTGACATGCAGAAAAGAGAGGAGGTGTTTTTTGATATTTTGGAACATCAGGGTAATAAGACTGTTGGCTTGGAAAGAATGTACAAGATTTCTGTTGACAATCATAAAGAAACTGCTGAAGATGTGCAAAAGCATGGCACGGATGAAGACTCACAGCAGGAATATCACAGTGCAGAAGAACAAGAGTATATAAACCACCATTTATCTTTTGACCAAACAACAACATTAGACATATCTAACATGGAAGTTTTGGGATTAAGAAATTCAGGTTATGAAGTTAAATGTGCTAGCAATCTAGAAGATAATCATGTTAAATTGGGAAATAATTTTAGCATCTCTTTAGATTCAGTTGATGTTTCTGGACAAGATTCACCTCATGTCTCCAAATTTCTGAATTCTGTTATGTTAAGAGAATATCATGAACCAAAGCATGGAAAGTGTAAGGAACAAGAGACTAGTTCAACGTACCACACAGTATTTGATGAAATTGTACTAAGGAGTAGCCCACTTGGACACCAGGAATCTCAATCTAAGAGTGGTTTCTTGAACCATCAAAAAGCATTAAAAACCAAAATTTATACTGGCAAAATTAAATCTCAAATAACTGAAAGTAAAGAATTTTGTGGAAATTCAGTTGTTGAGAACAAAATGTTACAGCACCTTAAAAATCCAAGCACGTTACCGCAGGGCAAAGATTTAGAGACATTACTCCAACCCTCTAAAGATTGTCAAACTTCCTGGACCTCTATTTTTGATAATTCAGTAATTTCTGACTGTGGGTATTCACATTTTGAAAGCCTACAAAACACCTCTAACCCAGCCTTAGATTTTTCTGTTCTACCAAGGTCTGCGATCAGAGATAATCAGGCAGTAGAAGAAGGTGGCTCCCCAAAAGCTGCTAATGGCAATGTCACCAATAAAGCACGCTTTCACAACATGGAAGGACTGTGCCCTGAATCAGTGACCGATGCAGCAGGTTGTACAGTCACAGTTAATCAGACAGTGGATGTTAGCACTGATTTTAGGGCTTGTTTCACAACCAGCAGGGCAACAAGTGCAAGGTCTTCTGTAGTGTCTACGTCAAGCAACACGGAGATAACAATGATGGATGAAAAACAGCCTGGTGGATGGCAAAGAGAGAAACGAAGTGTGGCTTGTAATACGGATTGGTCATACAGTCAAGATAATGAGGACACGCAGATGGCTGTGGCCAAAGGATCTTTGGGAAAATCTCTCTCGGTTGACAGTTTGAAACCTAATGGAAATTTCCTAAATAAGGTAAAACCAGTATGATTAATAATAAAAATTTATTTGACTTTATGAAAAGGCACTGTATGCTAATATAAATGTTTTGGTTCAATGAATTATATAAGGGATTTCTGAGGCTTTTGTGAAAAAGTGCTGGATGAAGCAAAAAGGTGAATAGATTGCTACCAACTTTATTCTTTGGTAACAGTTATTGCCACAGAGTCAATTAGAGGTTGGGTTCACATCTTACCAGTTTGGAATTCGAGATAACAACATATATTATTTGTCGTTATCTGTCTAATTTGGTTTTAAATTATGTTTTCAGAATTCCCTGGAATTAAGAAAAACCTGTGCTATCACAGACTTAAGGAAACATTCTGAAAGGTAAGTCAGGTGTATAAGCTTGCAATGCATGTGGGGAAATAATCAAAATAGTAATCTGCTTTTTGTGCAGGGTACTTAACCATATAGAATAAACCTGAGATGGACTTTAAGAGATCATCTGCTTCAGACGTTTGCCTTTGAACAAATAAATATTATAATAATATAGGATGTTAAAGCTTTTCACGTTGAGGTTTCAGTCTAATCGCTTCAGAAAAACTCGTGACATCTTATCTTTATTCAACCCAAACCCATACTGATTTAATTCATTTTCTTTCATTTGATTCCTTGTAGACCAAAACAAAATAGCATCTTTGGAAAACATCATATATTTGAAGAAATAAACTATTTTCACTGGGCTGTTTTAACCTTGATTATAATTCATTGTATAATTTACTTTGCATCCATGGAAAACCATGAGGTGGGGGAAAGGAGGGAAGGGGAGAAGTCTCCAAGAAACCAAATTAGTTTTCATGCTCTGAGATAATTTGCTTTTTCCTTCATCCTTTATTCTTCTAATGAGTTTAATCAGTATCCAGTCCTGTAAAATTAAATAAGAGTTGGCTTCCAGAGGCAGAAGTATTGAGAACAGTTAGGAGTGGCAGCTGGTAGCAGGGGAAGAATTATTAACCAAGAACTATTAACATACAAAAAACATAAGTGATTTTGGAGCTTTTTGATATAACAGCAAAATATTTGCTTATAATAAAGTAAGCCTTATTACTATTAAGAAAAATGTAACTTGTCTATCTTCTATTAAAAAGATAACATTTAAAATCAGTTTCCATCCAGAATGTTTGTAACTTTTAAAAATGTTGACCAGTGCTTGATTTAGGTTGAAAATCCGTCGGTTCTGGATAAATAAGTTAGTACTTTACTTCAGAATCCCTTTTTTGGTAAAATAAAGTATGTATTTGAGAATTATTTACTCTCTTCTAAAAAGAATATATTTCGCTTTGACTCTTGACATCCTTGTCTTCTGCACCTGTAATGTGTTCCTGCAGTCTTTCCATCTTTAGTAGAAATTGATTTAAACTTGACAGAGAAATGTAAGAAATTTAAAATATTTCCAGAGGCATGTCATTAACACAGAAAAATATTTGGAATCTTACCTAATCCAATTTTTTATTTCAAAGGGAACCTCAACTTTCTAAAGAGACAAAGTGCTGTCAGCAAATAATGCAGAGAGCCATCAAAGCAGAGCTGCATCTTTTGAATGTTCACTATCAAATGTGTCATCGCCACTGCAGTGATATTTACAAACTTGTAATGGAAAATAGGGAAGGATTAAATAGGTGATTGTTAGAATTAATTAATTTATTTATTTATTTATTTATTTATTTATTTATTTATTGTTTGCTTTTTTTATTGGAGTATAGTTTCAGCTGTACAACATAGTGATTCACAAATTTTAAAGGTTATACTCCATTTATAGATATAGATGACTGTTAATTTTAAATCTTTATTTTCCTAGAAATTTATCACTAAGCTTTAAGTTTATTCTAGAATGTTTATTTAGTTTTCGTTTTTGAAGGGCAAACCGAGGGGTAGATTATAACTGGGCTTGTTAACTGGCCTAGGTGTAATGGACTTTTTAAAGTAGTACATTTTAATTTAATGGAGAGACAACAGTGCGTGTCGGGTTGATGAATCCAGTATAAAGGTAGAGTCGATGTTTCTTTATAAAGTCCAAGTACAGATGAAGTCAGGTGGAGGGTTTTTCGTCACATTCTAGCACATTCTCTCTGGCTTATACAAATACTGAAGGTTGCTTGTACTGCCCCTAGAAAAATACATTTTCTGTGATTCCCTTTCTTTTACTAAACATTTAAAAGAAAAACTTCTAGAGATCTAGTAGGGTTAGAATTAAGTTTATAATTTGATATTAGTTTTAAATGGATGATTTGGACCTAAATAATTTAGTTTTGTGAACTTAATTTTTGAACAGGAATTTATCAAGTAATTCTGCTAAGAAGGAATTAGGACCAGCACTGCTGTCAGTTTTAGGAGACTTAAAAGTTAGATATGTGAATTTGAAAGAAAAAATAAACAAAGGAATACCACTAGAAGAGCTGCCTCCACTGTCAGTAGAATCAAAATTATTATCTACCTTCTCTACTTTTGCTTCCAGGGTATGTATTTATGTTTTAGGAATGCAAATTTTTACTTTATTTAGATAGAAAACATTTTAAACTAAAAGCTTTTTCTTCCATTTCTTTTTTCTTCCCTCTTCCCAGTTAATGAAAAAAGAATCACATGTGTAAGTTATGTTTTCATCTAATTTAGAATTCATTAGATCTTAAAAATCGCTTAATTCAGTTGACTTTGTTTTCTGTTTTTGTCCTTATTCACAACATTGATAAGTTCTTTAATGAAATGTTTATCTGTTTAGCTTTTCAGAAGCAGATTCTGAACTAGATAATCAAAGTACACGTGATGCTGACATTTCTTCGAGCCTAAAAAAGACACTTTCTCAAGTGAGATTTTTTTTAAAGTAGCTCATCAGTGTGAATCTTTAATTTTATGGCTTATGCAAAGTTAACTGCAATTTTTAGACACTCTCACGTCCTTCTTTTCACTCAACTGGCTTACTTTGTGTACTGCCATCTGAGGGATATAACTGATTAGAAGGAACATAATGTCCTGATCAAACAAATGTCGGTGTTATATGTTGGGTAAAGTGACCATATAATTATTATCAAATCAGGAGACTTTTGAGGATGAAAAGTAGTGATGTTAATAATTCACCAAGACAATTGATATAAACCTTGACTATCTCAGGGAGATCATAATATATGGCCACCATTATGTTAATTCAATGTAGTTAAAACTAACATGTTATACCTTCATCTCATGAGATAGTATAAAATAATATCCCATTCATTTTAGACAGGGCAAAGTTTCAATTCGTCCTTTATTGCAATGGTAAACATAGTTTTTAAATGCCTATCATGGGTTTTCTTAATCTCTCTTGTTCCCCCAAGGAAATATTTGTCAGATGACAGTCTGTGTAAGGACACTTCTGCAAACTGTGAAGTGATACAGAAACATGTTATATTACATCATCAAGTGAGGCAGTGGGGTAGAAACACTGACGTTTGTTCCTACCTTTTGACTTTGGTCTTAACCCTGAGGTTGTATTATTATTTGGGTAGTCTTAAACAGTAAGATGCATCCAGAAGCCAAAAGTGAAGTAGATACTTGATTGATTTATATTCCTTTCTAATAAGATAAATGATTAAAAGTAAATTACTTTAGCAAATTATTTATTCCGTTCTATTCTTTAAAAAAAAGAAAGAAAATCTCAGTTATTCACAAAGAATTAAAAGGTCTAAAACCAGGTTTTTCTATCTTCAAATTTCTTACATAGTTTGCTTAAACAACTTTCCACTTAATAATATACAATGTTCTGGAGGGGTTTTTTTCCCCAACATTTTAAACGTAACAGTGGTATAACCTGCTTATTTGGGCAGAACAATAATTTTTTTTAAGTACAAGATGCAGATGTAAAATAATTTTTATCATCTTAATTTTGGCTCTAAAACAGTATCTACTTTAAGTTAGGATTAAAGTTTAATCCCTGTCTCATTGAATTAAAATGTTATGCATGAAAGCCAGTCTAGTGCAGGGTGTTTCTAAATTTCAGCTACTTATGTACCATCTTCACAGTTTTTCATAGCCATGTATTACCTCTATTTGCTTTGTATTTTTTTAATGATTGCTCCTTTTAAAAAAATTATATGTAAGGAATAACGTACTTACATATAGGAAAGAATTATTATTCCCCATAAACAAAAGGTATACATAAGCACACATTAAATTAAATATATAACTGGTAAATGTTAATGTGAAAAATACTTGTATGTATACCCCCGCAAAGTATCTCAAGTACTTCTAGTGTATGCCACTCTTTGCTAAATAATGGTACTGTTAGCATGCGGTCACTCTACATAGACTAGTTCCAAATCATAATTATTGTATGACAGACATAAAGCAACAAGCTACTTAGATCAGTTTGCTCACCTGTAAACTTGGGTTGATGATGATTTTGTCTCATAGCGTTTGTTGTAATGTGAGGGATAAATAATGCCAGCGAAGTGTGCCCATCACATAGCAAGAGTGCAGTAACTGTTAGTGCTTATTTATTGTTGTTGTTTTTATTATTTTAATACTCAGACGGCCCTATTATCTGACAACAGTCCTCCTAAACAAGATACATCACCCAAGAAGGATGGCTTAAAAACTAGTGATATAGATGTAGACTTCAGTCAACTAAAACTTGATGATAAAGGTCAGTCTAAAAATGTGTGTCTTATGTCATTGCCAGAAAAGAAATAATAAGATTTAAAATATCCTCATGCCCATTCATTAAGCTAAATATTTTTGATTTGGAATCATTCTGATTATGAATGTTAAGTATGTTCTTACTATATCTACTTGATATCTTTAAAGTTAAATATATCTGATAATGTCAGATAATAATACAGGCTTTTGTTCTGGTTTTCCAATTTGAAAATTTTCTTTCCATTTTGTGTCTGTCAGTTGTGTGGGGTTTTTTTTGGTTTTTTTTGTTTTTTTTTTTTTAGTTTTGTCCTCTATGAAGATAGATTATGATCATTACAAAAAGGTTATTAAGTCAACTTTTAGTGAAATAAAAGAGCTGCAGCACAGCTTTGTCCCTTTTTTTCTGTCTATAAAGATGTCTCTTCAATAAAGAATAATTAAAAATCAGAACAGTAAGGCTGTTAATGACCTAGGAATCAGTGTTAATTAAAGTAAACCTGGGAAGCAGATCACTCAAATAACTTCTCAGGGTTAAACATTACACATAATTCATTGCTAATTGTGTTCAATTTTTCAGACTGCAAAAATTACCAAGAAACAAGTGAAGACTGGTTTGATGCTAAAGAGAACTTGACAGGAATTGACTTCTCAGGAATACAAGAAAATCAGACAGAACAGGACAAAGAGGGTCCGAAGTTTACACTAGGTTGGTTCTTAACAATTTACTGAGAAATCCTAACGTAGCTCATTTGTAAAATAGTGCTTACCTTCTTCTGTATTATTTTGGGGGATTGCACTGTTTCAATATTTTATTCCTGTTTGCAGCTTTTCTTTATAAATATGAAGAACAAGAAAACTGGCCATTTGGATGTCAAATTTTTAAAAGAGTAAATCAGTTTAAAATGTTCATGTCTCTTTCAGAAAACTGTCCGCTAAAAGCTTAAATCCCAGATTGAGTAGTTAGAGGCCCATCATTCTCTCCCCGCTGTAGTCCAACATCACTACTCTTTCAGGCATTCTTTTCCTCAGAACCTCATCAGGCACTTTCCAGGTATGGGGTACATACATGGTGAACAGAGGAAGGCTCAGTTTCCATCAGGCAACCAGGACTACCTAGTTGGCATGAGAGATGAAAACTGTGTACTTTCCCTCACTTTAATAATTTGGTCTATTTCAAGAATGTTTTCATCTTGATAGCACTTAATCGCTTATAATAGTTGGAGTTTCATCTGGTATCTGATTATTGCCCTTCCGTTATTTCTAATGTGGTATCTTTCCTTACTTTTTCTATATATTTCTATGGATTTCTCTTTTATTTGTCATAATAGCAATAGTTTTATTTTTTCCTGCTTGTCTAAATAATGTTTAAGATTTTAAAATAAAATATTAAAGTATAAGAAAATTAAAATTATCTTAAGTGTCTCCAACCTGCAATAACCACTACTAATATTTACTACCATTCTTTTTTGTATTTCTTTATGCACATATTTAATACACATTTACAGTTTTATTTAATACACATATACAGTTTTTTTAATGGCATTATGTTATCTAGTTTTATTGTAACTACTTTTTTCTTTCCTTGCATTATTTTTCTCGCTGTCACTTATCAAATACTGTGTATTTTGCTTACTTGATACATTGACTGCCTTTCCACATTCAAAATACTAGGTCAGCGAGGTCTGGGATGTTTTAATGTTTTGTTCACTGCCTGTCCCCAGTGCCAGGTTCGGCACCGGTGGGGTAGTAGATACACTGTATTGAACTAGTGAAAGTTGAAGTGTTGGGTAGAATGTATGTCTCCTGATTCTTAGCACTGCCTTTTTCTACTATATTGTAGCTCCTTGCTCACTCCTCACACCACTGTAAAAGTATAAAGACACATAGTCCTACCATTTTCTCTGTATAGTATGTTATAAACCAAAGAGATCAGTAAGTTAAATAAAGTAACTTAATGAAGAAGCTTATGCATTATTGCCTAGAGATGAAGGATTCTGCCTGAATTCCAGCACCACCATGTACTAGATTTGTGACCTAAACTCTTAAGACCTCAGGACCCTCATCTGGAAAATGGAAATGGTAACAACTGCTACTGCGTGTGGTGGCCATGCGCATTACAGGAGATGGTGCATACGAAGTGTCAGCATGTTTCCTGAATATGGGACATACTCAATAAGTGTTAGGCTATTATTAGTTAATGAAAAAAAATTTCATGTGTCCTGTTATATAAAAAATTATAAAACATAAATAAAAGTTACTCTTAGGAACTTACTCATCAGATATGCGCCAGGTATAGGTTTTGGTAGTAACTTGAAAGAATCTCAATTCACAAAATCCTTTTTTATTTCAGACCTGTTTTGCTTCAAAATAGAGATGAAAATGCACTTTAAGAATTCTGGTTTTTTTAATCAAATGAAGAAAAATATTTCTGGTTTCTAAAATAGTGCTATCTAAATCAAGTTACCTGTCCCCTCTTTTTTCCTTATGTGCCATTACCATTACCACAGGTTGTGTACCTGCTGTTGGTATTTTTGTCTAATTTAAAATTTTTCTTGCTGTGATATTTCCCCAGCAAAGGAATGTACACAAAGAGAGCCCTCGCCAGCATCAGCATGTGTGCATCCTACATCTTAGCACGTCTCTGAGCCAGAGACAAAGGAAAGATGCTTTTCTTAGTGATAATGTAATTCTTGATTACTCTGTTTAGACGTTATTGATCCATTTTTGAGCTGCAGGAGATTATCAACCAATCCTATCTCTTTGTTTTTAGCAAAAATCTTGAAATTATACTCCAGGCTCTTGGTTTTCAGCCTAGTGCTGATATTTAACTTTATAATAAGGTTTGTGACAATAAATAATGAGACATTTAACAGTTTTCACATTCTCTCTTAAAAATATTAATACAATAATGATTATCTTCTGTCGTTATGTTTACCAATAAGCAGAAATGAAGAATGCTGAACCCTTACGAAGAGATAAAAGTTACTTGGTACATGTTGGTGGTCTCTGCCCTTCAGTGTCGGAGGTATGCCAGGATTTATTTTTTGAGCCTCATTTTCAAATCTGTTAATTGTCTATGTTTTGATTATTTGTTTTTTTTCCCTTTTACAAACTTTTATATGTCTTATTTTAGGCTGATTTAAGGTCTCATTTCCAGAAATACGAAATTTCTGACATTTCAATTTATGATTCTTCTCCTAATTACAGGTATGTTTCTCAAATTCAGTAAAAGTACATTCATCGGGTGTCTGCTGTGTGCCGTAGGTTCTGAACAGAGGTCTTCCGTGTCCCAAACATCAACCACAGTGGTGATTAAGACAGGGGCCATTCCCAGAGGGGTTTCCCAGCCTAGTAAAGGGATACACATTGATAAAGAGCTGCAGTCATTAGTTAGTGTTGTTCTTAATCACATCTTCTTTTATTACATTTTTAACTTGTTGTTAATGAGATATGGGAAGGGTCCTGATGTTCCTGCAGTTCTCGCAGTCGTTTCATGGCCTTTCATGGCAGCAGTAGGGAGCATCAGTTAGGAGAACAGACCCTGCGCTGGATGGCCTGACCCCACTTCCCAGCTCCACCAGTAATTTGATGAATGAATTTGGACAAGTTACTTAACCTGTATCTCAGGCTCTTCAGCCATAAAGTGAGGATAATAATAATACCCATAGAACATTGCTGTGAAACAATTATGAGCTAAATAAGTAAAGCAATAGAAATAAAGCCTGGCATGTAGTAAGTACTCCGAAAATTATATTTAATTATTTATTTTAATTACTTTTTAGTTGATGCTTTTTTATTTTTTAGGTAGATAGCTGTATCATATACATATAGTCATTTCCAATATGTATGTTGCTACTTCCTATTTTGTGACATCAGAACATTCAGAAGTAGCAAATAATAATAGTGATGGCTTAGTGGAAATGCCTTTACTATTGTATCACAAAAAATGATAATTATTTCAGATATGAAAATCAAGAAAGGATCCTATTTTTAGTTAGGGTTGAAATTTATTAAAATTAAGTGTAATTTTGTCTTAAATGGCTTTGACTTAAGATCATATGCTTTTTTGACCTATTAATGTGTTGTTAGTGTATTTCATTATATTAAAGTAGTGTTGTAATCCTAGGAGTATTGCATAATGTAAAAGAGTCTTTAAATGTCTTTTTGAATCCTTTGAAAGAAAGAAACTTTATGGTTTTTTATTACTTAAAGTGGAAATTTTGGAAATATAGTTAAACACAGAAATACAAGGAGGTTATAAAAATTTATCCATAGTCCCATCTTTTGAAAACAGCTGCTCTTCGGAATTGATATGTCTCCTTCCATTGACACTAGAGCTGGTGCTTTCAGAAAGATGACTCTTGCCCAACTTTCTCAATTATATGGTTAAAATTCTGGTTAGATTTTCCAACTCTTTTTGGTCTGTGTATTTTTCCACTACAAGATCATGAGGACATTCTCTTACATATTCTGCTAAATGATTTTAAGTTTTGCCTTTCACTTTAAAGGCTTTATTTTATGTAGAGGTTATGTTTGCATATAGGGATTAATCTTAATGTTTTTGGTATGCGTAATCAATTGTCCCAATAACACTAATCTGCAACTCTGTCATACATCAGCTTTGCCAATGTTTTACATTAAATTTTAATATAAAATTAATAGGTGATAATTCAAAAGAAATGAATTTATTTCCCATCTTTATTTCCCATCTTTGTTTTTTATTTAGTTATCTTAAATAATGTTCCTAATCCCAAGGTAAGTATAGTAACTTTTTTATTTTTAAGAGCAGTTATTTTTGTGAAAGATCTTGGCCAGTAGTTTATATAATGAAGTTTGAGGCAGTTTAAAGTCATTAACAAAGAACCTTTGGGTCTTCTGCTTTTATATTTTAGATATGCATCTCTTGCTTTAAAAAAAAACAATGATGCAAGGATGGCTGTGAAAGAAATGAATGGTATAGAAATAAATGGGAAATCAGTAAATGTACGGCTTGTCAAAACTCCTGGAGAATATACGTCACCACTTTCCTCCAAAAATGGAAATAAAGTTAGTTTCAATAATTTGGAGAAAAGCATCAGCAAAGAAATCAACTCAACTGCTTCTATTTCTAGATTGCCCAGAACTAGGCCAAGGCAGCGGGGATCTGAGCAAGACAGTGAGTTTTTCCCTTTTGACCAAAAGGTTAGTTTTCTTGATCAAGCCCTTGAATGGTCTTTGTATGTACCATATAGCAGTAAGTAGCTTTGTACGACAGATACCTCTAGGACAGCAGTCTTGAAATGGGAATGAGAACGTTAATCTGAATCTTCTCTAGCAGTGGATCCACCCTCACCTGCTTTTGTACAGCTCCAGTAGCTCCTGGAAGAAATAAAAATTTTTGAAGACCTAGCTACAGGGAAACTCCTCTTTAACTACGCTCTTTTCCAGTGCTTTGCAGTCTTTTTGTCTCTTTATTCTTGGACTCTATAAGTATTACTCTATAAGTAGCTAATTACACTTTTGGCATTCTTTTTTTCACAGCTAACCTTATCTCATAATTATTAAAACCATAAAATATAGTTACGTTATTATATATGCTCTCCTCTTTACCTCATTGAGGTTTTTTTTTATGTATGTTCATTTTCATATTCTTTTTCACCGTAAGCTACTACAAGACATTGAATATAGTTCCCTGTGTTATACAATATAAACTTGTTTATCTATTTTATATATACCAGTCAGTATCTGCAAATCTCAAACTCCCAATTTATCCCTTCCCATCCCCTCCTCCCCTTGGTAACCATAAGTTTGTTTTCTATGTCTGTGAGTCTGTTTCTGTTTTATATATAAGTTCATTTGTCTTTTTTTTCTTAAGATTCCACATATGAGTGATATCGTATGATATTTTTCTTTCTCCTTCTGGCTTACTTCACTTAGAATAACATTCTCCAGGGCCATCCATGTTGCTGCAAATGGCATTATTTTATCATTTTTATGGCTGAGTAATATTCCATTATAAAAATATACTACGTCTTCATCCAGTCATCTGTCGATGGACATTTAGGTTGTTTTCATGTCTTGGCTGTTGTAAACAGTGCTGCTATGAACATTGGGGTGCATGTGTCTTTTTGAATTAAGGTTCCCTCTGGATATATGCCCAGGAGTGGGATTGTTGGATCATATGGTAAATCTGTTTTTAGTTTTTTGAGGAATCTCCATACTGTTTTCCATAATGGCTGTACCAAACTACATTCCCACCAACAGTATAGGAGGGTTCCCTTTTCTCCACAGCCTCTCCAGCATTTGTCATTTGTGGACTTTTGAATGATGGCCATTCTGACTGGTGTGAGGTGATTCCTCATTGGAGTTTTGATTTGCATTTCTCTGATAATTAGTGATATTGAGCATTTTTTCATGTGTCTATTGGCCATTCTTCACTGGAGAATTGCTTGTTTAGGTCTTCTACCCATTTTTGGATTGAGTTGTTTATTTTTTTCTTATTAAGTCATATGAGCTGTTTATATATTCTGGAAATCAAGTCCTTGTTAATCTCATCTTTTGTCAATATTTTCTCCCATTCCATAGGTTGTCATTTTGTTTTGCTTATGGTTTCCTTTGCTGTGCAAAAGCTTATAAGTTTAATTAGGTCCTGTTTGTTTATTTTTGCTTTTATTTCTGTTCTTTGGGTAAACTGCCTTAGGAGAACATTGCTGAGATGTATGTCAGATAGTTTTGTTTTCAGGAGATTTATTGTGACTTGTCTTACGTTTAAGTCTTTAAACCATTTTGAGTTTATTTTTGTGTATGGGGTGAGAGAGTGTTCTAATTTCATTGATTTACATGCTGCTATCCAGTTTTCCCAACACCACTTGCTGAAGAGAGTCTTTTCTCCATTGTATATTGTTGTCTCCTTTGTCAAAGATTAATTGACCATAGGTCTATGGATTTATTTCTGGGCTCTCTATTCTGTTCCCCTGATCTTTGTATGTTTTTGTACCAGTATGTTTTGATTACTGTAGCTCTGTAGTATTGTCTGAAGTCTGAGAGGATTATTCCTCCAGCTTCATTCTTTTTCTTCAGTAATGGCTTTGGAAATTCTGGGTCTTTTGTGATTCCATATAAATTTTAATATGACTTGTTCAAGTTCTGTAAAAAATGTCCTGGGTAATTTGATAGGGACTGCATTAAGTCTGTAGATTGCGTTGGGCAGTATGGCCATTTTAACAATATTGATTCTCCCAATTCAAGAGCATGGGATTTCCATTTCTTTAAGTCTTCTTTAATTTCCTTATTCAGTGTTTTGTAGTTTTCCATATATAAGTCTTTCACATCCTTGGTCAGATTTGTTTGTAGGTATTTTATTACTTTGGGTGCTATTTTAAAAAGCGATTGTGTCTTTACTTTCTTTTCCTATTGATCCATCATAAGTGTAAAGACTCATTGAGATTTTAAACACCACATGGAAGGTGATAGAGTTGACTTATTCACGCTTCTCTCTCCACTGCTCAGCAAAATGCCTAGTATCCTATAGGCATTCCACAGATTTTTTAAAATTTATGTTCAGTAAAATTCACTCTTTTTGCTGTCTGTGGATTTAGACATGCACATAGGCATGTAACCACCACCACAGTCAAGGTATAGAACAGTTCTTTCATTAAAACATTCTCTTGTGCTCTGCTCTGTTTTCTGTTCTTATAATTTTGCCTTTTCCAGAATGTCATATGAAGAGAATATTATATAGCTTTATTAGTCTGGCTGCTTCTTTCACTTAGCTTAATGCATTTTTTTACTGAGTTCTGAGAGTTTTTAATATTCTGAATATAAATCATTTATCAGATACGTGATCTGCAAATACTTTCTACCTGTACTTTTTTGTCCTTTGTTTTAATAGTGTCATTCAGAGCAGGAGTTTTAAATTTTGATGAATTGCAGTTTATCAGTTTTTTTCTTTAACTTGTGTTTTTATTATTGGATCTAAGAGATCTTTGCATAACCCATGGTTACAGATTTTGAGTTAATTTTTATGTAATGTATGAGATATGAATTGAGGTATTTTTTTATTTTTTTGTTTGTGTTTTTGTTTTGTATATGGAATTGATCCAGCATCATTGTTGAAAAGACTGTTCTGTCTCCACTGAATTATTTTTGCACCTTTGTAAAAAATTAATTGACCATACTTGTGTGGGTTTGTTTCTAGATTGTCTGTTCTCTTCCATCTATCTCTTTGTCAAACTTTCCACCAATACTACACTATCTTGGTTATTATAGCTTTATAGTAAGTCTTGAAATCAGGTAGAATTAGTCCTCCAACTTTAGGTTCTTTTTCAAAATGGTTTTGGCTATTCCAGTCTCTTTGCCTTTCTGTATAAATTTCATTATTCTGTTTGTCAATGTCTATACAAAATTCTACTTAGATTTACTGGGATTATTTTGATTCCATAGATCAGAGAAAATTCCTTTTCAGTAAATGAATGAAAGATTAAATATTTGTTGAATAAATGAATCTAGGATTTTTTTTTCCTTAAGAGGAGTACAATAAAAGGATCTCTTCTACCTATGTCCTTTGTCCCTTCCTTTCCTAATTCCTGCAGTTAGCCCATTCATTTCTGTACAATCATTAGTGACTCTATTTCTACTCACAGACCCTTATCTGCTTGCAGTCATGTACAACTCTTCCTAACCCTGACATTTTCACTTGACTTCTCATTCTTTGGAAGTTACCATCGGTATTTGTTCTGTGTTTTTATTGCCAATCTTGCCAAACAAGTAATTTATATCCAATGTCTTGGTTTCTTTGCTTCTCTTTCTTCATCCTAATAATCTGACTTCAGTCTATAAAACTTTAAACTACTCTTTCTGTAGTCACTAGTGACCTTTTTTATTGGTCTTCCCATCTGCCTTCTTTTTGACCACTTGGCCTATTTGATGCTGGTCATTCGTTTCCTGGAATTCTTTTCCTTTCATCTCAATGACACTTTGTGTTTAGGATTGGGTTTTTTGGGGTTTGTTTGTTTGTTTGTTTGTTTGTTTGTTTTGGTGCATAACCTCAATCCACAACAGGAAGCAAGGAAACAGTACAGCTGGGCTGCATGGTGGCCTAAACTGCAGATTTGGAAACTGTGGCTCCTCCCTTCCTCTCAGATGGCACACACAGCTTCTTGCCTCTGCATCCCTGGGTGCCCCGTTCTCCTGCTTCTCTCTGCCCACTGGATTTTTCTGTCTGCTTGTGGCTTCTCTCTTCCTCCACTAGGCTTTATTTTGCTTAATTCTAACTCTACAGTATTTTTCAGTTCAAGCTCCTGTCATCCTTTGACTAACTCATTTGCTGTATGTTCCAATTCCACATTCTTTAGACAGGGGATCTGATCCAGGCTGTGACTTGGGTGTTCACTAGTTCAGGTAACAGAACTCTTGGTCCTGTCAGCCGAGGCAGTAGGCCGTGGAGTTGGTAGAGGGAAGGTTCCATGGTATAAACGGGGCACCGTGGGCAAGGCAGGAGTGTGTTATCTTAGAGTACATGGGCGGGGCAGCTCTTAGTGTCATCTTTGTTAAACTGTAGTCTTAAACTTCTCTAGCAATTTCTTGTCACCTTTTCTCACAGATTCTCAATGTTTTTTCATTATATTCCTTCATCTAGAAAACATTTATTGTCTATAATGAGAGGTAAAGTAGTGATGGTTAGGAACAACAGATTCATAACCTGGCTTTGCTCCCTACTCATCATGTGATTGGGCGAGTTACCTGCCCTCTGTGTTTGAGCATCCTTATCTTAAAATGGGGATAAGAGTTCCTACCTCAGAAATGTTGTGAGCTTGAAATGAGTTTAATAGAGAAAATTTCTTAGAACAGCGCCTGAGGTGGAGAATATACTCAGTAAATAGTAGCTTGTGTTATTTACCAGTAATTTAGCTCTTTCTTAGAAAACTCATCCTCTCTGTGGTTTCATCTATTACTTAAACTATTGTATCCCCAAATTATTTATTCAACAAACAGTATACCAACTGTATATAGCATACCAACTGTATTATTCAAACAGTATACCAGTGATAAGCACTGGGAAAGTAGCAGTGAACAAAACAGACAAAAATCGGCGCTCTTATAGAGCTTAAATGTAATGAAGGAGATAAAACAATAAGCAGGTAAGTAAAATGTAATGTTCCGATGTGACAGATCTGATATTTTATATATCTAAAACAGACTTTTCATCTAGGCTTTAAAGTACCAGCTTTTCCTTTGTTGAACTTCTGTGGGATTACAGTGCTTCCATACAATTTATAGCCTACACTTGCATGGTTAATAGTAATTGATCATCTTAATTTTGTCTCTTCAGTTGGATTATAAGATATATAAGTGATGGAGATTCTATTTTATAGCATTAATTTTCTCCCCCCTCCCCCACAGCATATTGTGAGCATATAGTTGTGTTCATTAAATATTTAGGTACAAGAGATAAATATGTATTTATAATTACCATGTATACCAGCCTTTCTCTGTCAGGTTGGATAAAAGAATTAAGCCTTCATGCCCTAAGCCTAAGATACCATGTATGTAATGAATTAAGCTCTCTCCTATGCATCTAGAATGGAGCTAGTTATGTCCTATCTGAAGGAAAACTGAGAAGAGAGTCATCATTTTTTGTGTTTTGTGGGTCAGGTGAGGAATCCTGTTTGAGAAAGGCTGTTTTAGACATAGCCTTATATATTTTATCATGTGTTTGGCATTTTTAAAATACATGTCCCTGAATATATCTCAAGGAAATCTACTTGGTAGAACAGTAATCCCAGATCAAAGTAAATTTCTTAGGAATTTGGTTTTACTATTTGTAATTTTTAAATTTAGAATAAACTGGATTGTCTGTATGTAATCGTTGCTGATTTAAAGAAAACTTTAAAAATGTTTATTTAGGGTGTCAAGAAGAATTGTAAACAGATTGAATCTACTAAATTATTACCTGATATACCTATTCAATTCATACCTCCAAATACATTGAATTTGCGTAGCTTTACCAAGATTATGAAGAGACTGACTGAACTACATCCAGAAGTTAGCAGGTAATGACTACAATTATATTTTGACTGGTTTTAAAATTTGAATGTAAAAATATAGTTCCTTTCAATAACTTAGCCATAGTAAGAAGTGTTACTTTGGAAACAATGCTTGTTTTGTATGTTTTCCTTTGACATAGAGACCATATTATAGATGCTCTTCAGGAAGTAAGAGCAAATCATAAAGGTTTTCTGAATGGCTTATCTATCAGTACTATTGTGGAAATGACTTCCTCTGTTTTGGAAAACTCTGCTTCCAGTTAGGAATAAAAGAAGCAATAAGAGGTAAGTCAGTCATATCTTTCATATTTAGGTATCACTGAAGTGCTTAAGTTGTGGATTCTACTTTCTTTTCAAATAAAAATAATATTAAATTTAAAATAATAGCATAATATTATAAATGCTAAAGCCAAACATACTTTGTTAGTTAACTATTAATGCAAAACCAGTTACCTCAAAATTAATTGACTTAAACAACATTTATCATCTCATAGTTTGCAGGTTGGGATTCAGGAGTGGTTTTAGCTTAGGTACTCTCATGATTTTGCAATCAAGATGTTGGCCTGGGCTGCAGTCACCAGGAAGCCCGACTGAGCCTGGAAGACCTGCCTGTAAGCTGGCTTATTCACATGGCTGTTGGCAGGAAGCCCCTATTACCCACCACAGAGGCCTTGCCATAGGGCTGCTTGAGTATCTTTACATTCATGGCACCTGGCTTCTTCAGAGCAAGAGCTGTCAGAGGTAGAGAACAAGATGGAAGCTGCAGTGTCTTTTGTGACCTACCCTCAGGTGTCACACTCCATCATTTCTGCCACACTCCATCAGATGCAAGTCACTAATGTGCAGTCCACACTCAAGGGGAAGGGAATTAAGCTCTACCACTTGAAAAAAAGCAATACCAAAGAATTGGTATATATATTTTTAGGTTACCACACAAACATAGAATCCCTTTTAATAAAGTAATGGGATTTGTTTCCAGTTGCAGCTGTCCAGGTGATTAAAGCCAGCTCTCCATGGAGAACAGCTAGAAAAGCTAAATAAACAGAAAGACATCTGTTTGAAGGCAGCGGAGGGCCATATCAAGATACTATACACATTACTGGGCCAGAGTAGAGAAGATTAGTCTCGAGGAAATACTCCCATTGTTTGGGACCACTTTCCCCCTGGTACTGTTTGCAGATGGGCCACTTAGGAGTTTAGAGGACCCTTCTGATAGCATTGAAGCCAGAGGGACGAGGCCTTGGTGAATTCTCAGTAGTGGAGTTGGGATGCTAACGGGCGTACAGGAGTAACTTTGAACCCAAAATAGATAGTTCCTTAGAGGGACTATGACTCAGCTTTGGAATTTATTACCTAAGTTAGATTGAGATGGTCTAGGGTTACTAGTTCTGCCATGCTCCTAGAAGAAATGAAGGTAAAAATCCTCTGAAAGAAAGTAATATCATTTTAGGCCTCAAATTGTTTCTACCAAAATTTTTGCACATACCAATTATTTTGTAAATAAGAGTACACAATCAAAAATAATAATAAATGAAGTAGGACCACATGACTGAAAACTAGCTTGAGCACTAGGTAATAGAAATTACCCACAGGGACTCCAGCTATTTAAGTTATCAGACACACTTTTAAAAAACATACTTATATGTGACAGATGTTTGCAAAAGCAGCTACAATTAATCCCTTCCCTATAAACATGCCCCTTTGCAGTGTGACTTGTAAGCTCCTCTGATCCCCTCGAATCTGGGCTGACCTTTTCACTTGCTTTGACAAGTTGTGCCATTTCCAAGCCTAGTCCTCAAAACACCTTGATCACTGCTCTCTTGGAAATTTGCTGCAGCCATGGGAGGAAGCCCAGGCAGCCTGCTAGAGGACGAGACTACAGTCATCCCTCAGAACCCACGGGGTTGCTGGTTCCAGGACCCTCCACGAATGCCAGACTTCAAGGATGCCCAAATCCTTTCTTTAAAATGGTATAGCATTTGCATATAACCTACAAACATCCTCCCGTATACTTTAGATCATCTCTAAATTATTTGTAATACTAAATACAATTGTAAATACTATGTGAATAGTTGTAAATACAATATAAACGTTGTATAAATAGTTGCCAGAGCACAGAAGTTTCAAGTTTTGCTTTTTGGAACTTTCTAGAACTTTTTTCCAAATATTTTCAATCCGAGGTTAGTTGAATCTGCAGATGCAGAACTTGCACATATGGAGAGCCAACTGGACCTGGAAGATAGCCAAAGCATTCCAGCCTAGAGCCAGCTGCCCCTAAATATGTGACAGAATCTGGTGTAGATCAGCAGATTGACTGACGCAACCCGGCAGCTGTCCATAGATGCATGAGTGAGCCCAACAAAGATGAGATAAGTCATCCAAATGAGTCCAGCCCACTGCTACGTAGAGAATTATAGGCTAAATAGATGGTCATTGCTTTAAGCTACTGAGTTTTAAAGGTGATTTGTTACACAGCAGAAGCCAGCTAGTTCAGATGTATTATGTTCAAGGAGACAGAAGACAGGATTGAGAATTTTAGTGTGGAATTGGGAATATTTTTAAAATGGAAATCCCATTAATGAAAAATAGAGTAACTTAAATAAATAACTCAGTTAATAGGTTCTACAGCATATTAGACAGATTACTTAAAGTGAGAATTAGAAAGGTCAGGAAAATTATGGAATGAAGGACAGAGATAAAAGGATAGAAAACACAAAAGAGAAAAAGACATAAAGATATCCTGAGAAGGTCTAATTATTTGTGCAACTGGAGTTTTAACCAAAAAAAGAGAGACAAAATAGGATAGATACAATATTTGAAAAAAATTTAAATGATGCAATCATCAAGTCACAAATTTAGTAAAGCCTTTTCAAGTCCCAAGCAGGAAAAATAAAAAGACCTCAGTATTTCAGAAAAACTACTTGAGTAAGATCCTTGTGATCACCATGCAGAGCTGCTGAAAGTCAAATCAAAACAATGTACTGAGTCCCAGAGCTTTATGAATAAGGGATATGCAAGAGAAATAAAAGGCTGTACACACACACACAAAGAAAAACTGCTTGAAAAATGAAAGCCAAAAAAAAAATCTATAAAGCAGCTAGAGGGAAAAAATGTAAGAGTGCAACAATTAAACTGACAGCTGATTCTCAACAGAAGCCATCAAATAACTCTGCCAACCTAGGATTCTACACTCACAAAAAGACCCTTCAAGAATAATTATGAAATAAACGTATTTTTAGTCAATTAAAAACAAAGATAATTTGTTACTTAGAAGACCCACTGTGATAAAGATAATACTAAGAGTGTTCTCTAGGAAGGAGGAAAGTGATTTTAGATGAAAGGTCAGAGATGCAGAAGAAATGAAGATCAAAATGTATGTATCAACTAATACTGAGTGTATAAAACAGGAATAATGGTATTTTATAATATTGTGTATAATAGTTCCAAATTTGTATATATCTAATAAAATACCTTCAAAATATATAAAGCAAATATTTCTAGAACTACCAGGAGAAATATACAAGCCTACAATTACAATGGGAGATTTAAACAAACTTCTTAAACTGATAGAAGCAGCAAACAAAAAAATTTTTTTAATTAGTAGTGATATAGAGTATCTGAACAATCCAGATAACCAACTTGACTTACTGGACAGTGTATAGAACATAATGCACACAGTAACTGCAAAATAAAGTCTCTTCAGGTCACCTGAGGTATTTACAGAGTATGGCCAAATGCTGGAACATCAGTCTCAATTAATACTGAAAGAATGAAAAAGTGTGTTCTCTGTCTACAAGGTAACCTAAAAATCAGTAGTGAAAAGATAAATAGGAAATCCCCATGTTTGGAAATAAATGTGTTAATAACCAGTGAGTAAAAGAAGAATTCATATAGTGAAAATAAGAATGTAGATTTTAGTGGATAATAATGAAAATCCTCCACATTAAAACTTGAGGGATGCAGTTAGAATAATGTGAACTGAAATTGATAGCTTTCAATTCCTGTATCACAAAAGAAAAATAACTGAAAATTAATGAGCTAAGTATAATTCAAGAAGTTAGGGGGGAAATGAGAAAAGTAATAACCCAAAGGATGTATAAGAAAGGAATTACAGAAACATGGAAACTAATGAAATAAGAACACACATACAGTAAGAAAGATCAACAAAGCCAAAAGTTGATTCTTTACAAAGTGTAGTTTTATATGTAAACACACACATATATATATAAAATTGATAAACCCCTGATGAAACTGGTTAAACAAAAAAGTGAAAAGGCGCAAATAATGAAGGTAAAGAATTCTTTTAGAAAGGAAATATCATTACATTATCTTATCATTGAAAAGGTAAGACATTGGAAAGACTTCAATACATTAAAATTTTTAGAGTAAGTTGGTAACTTCCTAGAAAAATTCAACTTAAGAAAAACAGACACTAGAAGATACAGAAAATCTTGCTAGTCTTGTATTTATTAAAGAAATTGAATCATAAATTAAAAACCCTTGCCAAAAATAAAATCCAGGCTTAAAAGTCTATATTGATGAATTCCCCCCAAACCTTTAAGTAAGAAGAAATACCATCAGTCTTAAGTCATCCAGAGGAATCAGTATAGTCATGACCCCAAAACCAGACAAAAACGTTACAGAAATGGAAAATTGTAGACCAGCTTCATGAATATGAATGCAAAAATACCTTTAAAAAAATTAGCAAACTGAATCCAACAATTTGTAAAAAGAATAATACGTTGTTGCCAAATTAACTTTACTCCAGGAATGCAAGGTTCAAGATTTGAAAATCAATGTAGTTTACCATATGAATAGAATAAAGGAGAAATTATCTCATTATTTCAATAAATGAAGAAGTAGATAAAATTCACATAAGATTCTTAACCTAGAAATGGAAGGTCAAGTCTTCCTGAGAAATCTTGTGTCTGAGATTTTAATTCTGCTTACAAATAAGTTAACTCACTATAGTTTCATTGATGTTGGCAAAAGACACGAGACTCCTGGGACAGAGACAAAGGACAGTTTTTTCACACAGCAGTAGCAGTAGCCGGAATATCATTTTCTTGCCTAGTTCCTTGATCCTCAGTTTCCATATGGTAAACTCAGTGAGGGCTAGCTGCAGCTTTGGTGTGTGGGATTTTACATGAATACAAAACTTCCTTAATGGCGCATATTAGAATTTTCTTTTCAGATTTATTTCCCATGGTCATGTCTGTCTGAAACAACAATAATTTTCATATACTAGATATTCATTAGTAAGCCAGTTTTTGTGAGTCTGTCTTTATGATGCTAGCTTAGGTGCTTCCTAGTAAATGAAGTAGTTTTAGCACCTCACTAAAGTGATTTTCTGTTCCAGGCATTGCCACATTTTTACCAGGAGTCTGAACAGTTCTCTGAATATCTGGTGGCCTATTTCTGTTACTAATCTAGTAATAGAGTTTAATGATATGCTTAGTCAAAGAGTGCAATAGGATGGTAAATAAGTATATATGACACTCATGTTGATGATAAGTTTAATGACATTGATTGGTTTAGTAGTAGAGTGTACTGATAACTACACTTTTCTGGAATTTTGGATTTAGCATAATCAACACATCTTGTTGTTAATGTCTTTCTTTTCCTGACCTATAGAATTTCCTTGGGAAGCATGAGTTCCCTCCTACAGAGAATGTTCTGCAGCACTTAGGAAAACCTGTGGCACTAGCAAGATGGTGTAATCAAGTAGGCTTGATAAGTGGATTTAGCTGTTTATGACAATCTGCTTTATATAGCTAGTACTCTCTTAAAATCTAGCAGCTGTTGTTTCTGCAACGTAAAGATCTCCATAAAATTCAAAGGTAACTTTTAATGTTTATAAACTTTTTATTCCAAACTTGTTACTTAAAGACTTGAAACTGCATTATTTTGGATGAGAAAAAAAGGTGGTATCAATTTGTAAAAATCTGTGTTAAATCCGTTTTTAAAATATTGACCAAGAGAAGGTTTATTATTATTTCAGAGTTTATTAAATGATTTCCATTTGTTAAAAAATATAGTTTACCTGAAGTTTTTATCTTAGTTGAGTTTTCAGTTCCCTTAAGACTCTTATGTTGGACTGTAGGATAACAGATAAACTGAATCAGTAGATACACATTTTGGGACTGCGTATTTTTAAGTTTCCAAAATAGTTAAATTACTGTTATGATACATTTAACGCATCTTTATGGCTTCAGTATTAAACATTTAGATGTATTTTCCCTGTTTTAATTAGGAAGAGTGAACCCATTCGTGCTTTGGTAAAGTACCTAAATTTAAATAGTCACCATATTGATTATGTTCACTTTGTAATAAGTTCTATTATATTAGGTTAGAGTATAAATTGGAACACTTTTCAAAGCCTAATTTTATACTTTATCTGATAACATAAATGTCTTTAATTGCTTACTTTAAAAAGTAACATACGGTTTAAAGCTGGAGTTTTACTAGTAGTAAGATAAACATTTTAATATGCATTTTCTTCAAATGTTTAAAATGTTTAGAGCATTCAATATTTAGTTGCTGTCACTTGATTAAAAGTTACCATTTAACATTTATATTTGGTGTACTTATGTTCAATAAAGGTAAAATCTATGGTAAAATTTAATACTTCCTGCAGATTTGATGGCATTTTCCGAGTGTAAATTGACCTACCAGTGTTGATATGGAATACATATAGATCAAACCATTGGATTTCAAGTTTTTCCTCTTTCATGGAGTTTTGAAACTTATTTCTTATATTAATTTGTATCCACTTATTACCAGATCCCCTCCAAATGTCTACCAGGAATTGGGTTTCAGGATGTAAAAAAAAATAACTTGAAAGAACTTTATTAAATGAAACTGCAGAATCATATTAGTAGATGATTCTCTACTTTTGGCCATACATCAAATTAGTGAAATCCTAGAATTATGGAGATTTCTTCCTATATGTTAAATTACATGGTTGTTTATATGAAAAGGCTACATTAAGAATTAGCATTGAATAAGGTTGAAACATGATTAGACATTTTTAGCATACTGGCAGCAATAAGACGCATACCTCTAGTAATTTGTTTCTAAAAGGATTTAATAAAGTGGAATTCCCTCTTAGAATATATAGAGACCAAACTACTGAATTCAATTTGGTGAAAATATAGAAATCTAGGTCATTTGAAATTATAACTTTGAGGGTTTTTTTAAATAAAGATGTCCTCTTCAAAACCTAAAGGTATAAAGATCAGGCAACTTTTAGATCAAAAGGCTTTTAGCCATGACCAGTAAATTGATCATTGTTATTAAGCTTCCCAAGAAAAATGTAGAAACTGGAGTAATTCATGAATCTTTTGGAACTGTAAGTGAAAAATCAGTATTTATATAATTCTCTAAAATCTAATTTTCATTGGTTAATTATATAAAATTGTTGTAGAATTTAAAAGACTGGTCAAATTATCCAAGTTTCCAAATATCTTCAACCAGCAAAGTTCCAGATACTTTTAGCATAGTTAATTATTGCTAGGAATCATTTTTCTCTCACAATGTATTACTGGGACACCAAAGAGCACTTCAGCTGTCTCAGCTGGAATATACAGATAATTATGTTTGGAGATACCCAGAGACCTAGAATGTTGTAAAATGCCTTGAGACTATCACTTTAAAAAGTGAGACTAAAAATTTCCAGTTGGCTCTGCCTGATGCCAATGTTAATTCTGGTCACAGGAGATAATACATGTAACTGAGAACCTCCATATTACAGGTAGTTTCTTTTTAAAGAAATAGTTCTTCAGCCAGAGTTCTGTGTACACTGACTTAACATTTTTTACATATTGATCATTGTTACTATTACAGAGTATTTATCTGCATGTAATAAAATGTTTAATGAGTATTTGCTCTTGTGGTCAGAAAATAATGGCCCTCCCCGCTGACCAGCCCTCATGCCCTAAGCTGTGAATGTGTCACATGGCAAAAGGGAATTAAGGCTACAGAAGCAAGTAAGGGTGCTGATCAGCTGACCTTGAGATGGGAGGATGATCCTGGATTGTCTGGGTGGCAGAAGAGAGGACCAGAGAAATGGTATTTCAGGATGGGTCCCAGCAACTGTTGCTGGCTTCGAAGATGGAAGAAGGTGGCTAGGAGCCAGGAAGTGCAAGTGGCCTCTAGAAGCTGGAAAAGCAAAGAAACAGATTGTCCCCTAGAACTACCAGCAAGATTGCAGCCATCCTGGTTTTCAGCCTGGTGAATCCTGTCTCCCACCTCTGACTTCAGAAGTGTAAAGCCACCAAGGTTGTGGCAATGTGTTAGTTACATCAGCAATAAAAACTAGCACAGCTGTAATAGTTATCGCTGGAAAACTGCTAGGAACAGTGGAAGGTTGTTTCCAGGTCCTGTGTATCTTCGCCTGAATTCTGGTTCTTGGGGATAAAACAGGTATGAGCTGTGAGTATTCAATAAACTCCTAGCTATTAGTATTTATACAGAACACACATGGTAATGGCATCATGATACTGCGGCTTGGTAGTAACAGGCCCCTGACAGATCAGAGGATGTCATTTATATTGTGGTCACTGGTTGTTATGCGTGACTTTGCTCTTCCTGCCAGGAAGCGGAGAGCCACCCTCGTGCGTGATTTCTAACCGGACTGTTAAGAAGGCAGACCCTGGAGCCAGGTTTTCTTGGTTCATATTCCTGCCCCAGCTTTGGGAGCTGTGTTCAGCCTTGGGCATTGTGTAACTTCCCTGTGCCTCAGTTGTCTGGTGTGTAAACGGGAGACAGAAGTACCTGCCCCCGTAGGTGTGGGGTGCAGTACAGCATTCACCGCAGCACTCGTTACAGCAGAAGAGCCTGCAGTCAGGCGTGGCTGCTGCGGGGGGCGCGTCACCCCACGGCCGGCCGGCTGTAAGTTAGCACATTAGTTAAGGGGCACTTGATTACAAATGGTAGAAACACAACTGAAACTAGCCAAAGCACCAAAAAGTAAAATTAACTCACATAATTGACATCTCCAGAAATTAATTCAGATATAACCGGATCAAGAGGCTTCTGCTTTCTTCTCTCTTTTTCTCTTTCTCTCTCTCTCCCTTTCTCTCTCTTTCTTCCAACCTCTTCCTCCCTTCTTCCCTCCTCCCCCAAACACACACACACACTCCTGAGTAATTAGGAATGTTTACAGTGTTCACTAAGAACTTCTAGGAAACAAGCACAACAAGCAGTATTCAGACTGTTTGATAAGTTCTCTTAACTTTTCACTTAGCGACAGTTTCAGACTTACAGAAAAGTTGCAGAAAGAATACAGAGAGTTCATGTATGCCCTTCGTTTGGCTTCCCCTAACGTTAACAGTTTACATAACCATAGTAAAATGATCAAAACCAGGAAATTAGTACTGATGCAATACTGCTGACCACAGATCTTACTCAGATTTTGCTAGTTTTAACCCCTAATGTTCTTTTTCTGTTCCAGTTCAGTGTCCCACATTTCATTTAGTTACTGTGTTTTCTTCATCCTCTCTAGTCTGGGACAGTTCCTAAGTACTTTCTTGTGTTTTTTGACCGTGACACTTTTGATGAGTGTTTGATTAGTTGTTTTTATTAAATGTCTCTTGATTTTGATGAATCGGCTGTTTTCTCCTGGTGAGATTGAGGCTGTGCAGTTTCTGCAAAGAGCACCACAGAAGAGGTCCTCAGCACTTCGTGTCTGGGGTGCATGTTACATGTCTCATGGGTGATGTCATGCTTCAGCACTTGTCTGTGGTGGCCTTCCTTGGTTTTCTCCACTATTACTTTATTTTATTTGTATTACTATTTTTCCTTTGTGATTGAGGGAGATGTTTGATAGTGTGCAGTATCTGTTTCTCCTAAAATTTTGCTTACTGGTTTTAGCATCCATCAGCAAATCTTGCCTGAAATAGTTAATCTTGTGGTGCTTGTCTGATAATGGTTTTGTATGTCTTTCTTTCCCTCTACGTTTATTACTTAGAATTGTCCTGTAAGGAAAAGCTGTCCCTTCTCCCCCATGTCTTTACTCAGTTATTTATATCAATATGGACTCAGTGGTGTTGACTTTGTTCTGTGAGTTATAATACAATACTATCATTGTCTATTTTGTTGCTCAGATTATTCTAGCTTTAGGCAGTAGGAGCTTCTTCAGGTTGGATTCTATGTCATTGAAAATTGCCGTCCTTTTTCAAGTACTTATTTTCTGGCACCACAGAGTATTTTAGGCTCATCTTACACATTCTCTGCCCCAACCCTGGAATCAGTCACTTCTTTAACAAGCTATGTTTCCCTTTATTTGAGAATCATATTTAGAAACCAAGAACTGGTCGATAGGTGTGCTCACTCCTGTTTGGAGTTCGTCATAGGCCCTCTCACCAGGCAGCACTAGGAAATATGTGTGTTTCTGTCAGTCTCTGCATCCAGACACACCTGTGTTTGTTCACTCCTAGCCTTCACATCCAGTCATTACAGCATCACCAGATCGTACCCCCGGGAGAAGCCTTTACTGACTAGAGAACAGCATTTGTATAAAGTTCTTTGTGTCTTTAGCCTTACAGCGTGCAGTCAGAATATTATTCTCTATATTTGCTTAGACCTGTCTCTTATTCCTGATCACCTGCAGTGTGGTGGTGGTATGTATTTGTAATGGAGTCTCTTGGAGGGTCAGAGTGGGAGCTCTTCAGTTCATGTGTGAAATCTCATCTAGTTTTCTGCAGTGGCTCTAGGTAGCTCTGTGATGTTAAGATTTAATCTTTCTGGTGATTTCCAAATCACCCTTAGGCCCCTTTGACGGCCTCCCTCTTCTGCCTCTAGTTTTTCTCAGTCTGCCTCTGCTCTCCGCTAAGGTGGGGTGGCATGTGAGAGCCACGCCCTGACATTTGGTGATTTTTCTCTTTTACTCAGTTATTTTGTAGTTCTAAAATTCTCCAAGTGATGCTGACAGCATAGTTTTGTGTAGGATTTGCTTTTTACTTCTTGATTTTTGTTTGATTTTGGAGAAGGCACTATGGGAAATAGGAGAATATGCAAACCATTCTCCTCAGCCACTTGCAATTCCCAGGGACTTTGGTTTTGACAGCAGGACTCCCTTGAGGCTTTGAAACCTGAAGCCTGATGAAGCTGAGTGCTCAGGAGGTGCTGCTGGCTTTGTTTAATGCTGAGTGCTCATGAGGTGCTGTTGTACTGTGCTGTGCAAATAAATCACAGAGCTGAGTTGTTACTGCTTATAAATACATCTTTGGAACCACTAATTCCTCACTGATAATAACTGAAGTGGAACCTTTAAGTTGTCACCCTGGTGGTGAGGACACCTGCAAAATCTTCTCCTTTGTATCAGTAAATTACTGAGAAACTGTCTTTGGAACGTGTGTTTTGTTTGTTTGTTTTTTCTTTCAGTGCTTAGCGGTGTTGCTCCATCGTTGTCTGGTTTGCATTGTTTCCCATGAGAACTCATCTGTCACCTTCATCTCTGTTCCTCTGTGCAAAACATTTTTTCCCTGGCTGCCTGCAGCTCTCTGTTACTGGTTTTAAGTAGTTTGATCGTGGTGTGCACTGATGTGTTTTGCTTCATTCTCATGCTTAGGGTTTGTCAGTGTTCTTGGACTTACAGGTTTATTAGAATGACTTTTACATAGTAGTTCACATTGTTGTGTGACAGGACTATAGTCACACACACGTGAAGCCACGTTGTGTCACAGCTCCCTGGTGCTTTGTTCTTTTTATTCCTTGAGTCTCTGTTCTGAGACATCGCAGCTGCTTGGAGATCGTCTGATGTTGTCAGTTCTTGCTTCTAAGCTTCCTTAGGTCGCCCCGGGGCAGCCTTTACAAAGGCAGCACTAATTACTCCCTCTGCTGCTCTGCTCGTCTCAAGGCTTTTCCAGTATGGTTGGTGGAACTGGAGCTTTTCCAGGCCCTGTGAGCTCTCAGGGATTGTTCCAGCTTGCTCCTTGCCAGTGCTCGGTTCTCCTACCTCGGGTGGTGTCCTGTGTGCGTGGGCTGATCACACTCAGCAGAGACTCGAGGGGACCCCTCTACGGATCTTCTCTGTGCAGCTCTCGCCTCTCCTGTGCTCTGGAGTCCTGCCAGCTCTAGGTGCCTTGGCTTCCCCGGCCTCCATCTCTGTCTCCTCAACTAGGGGACCTCAGGCTCTGCAGTCTCCTACCTCCCGTGTGTGTGGAAAGTGTGGGCAGTGAGCAGCCACAGAGCTCGCCTCCCTTGTTTCCCTGCTCCTAGGGGTCCCTGTTCTGCACGGCCTGCGAGCCAGCTATTGTTTCACCAGTTTTTTAGGTTGGGTGGGGTGGTAAGTCCAGTCCCTCTTACTTCATCGTGGCTGGAAGCAGAAGTCTTTTGTTAATTTTGAATTTTTAGTAGTGTTGACCAAGTCTTGCTAACCTGTATCTAGATTGTGTCTGTGACGCTACCATGCATGCAGTGAAGCATCCGGCCATTGTCTCAACTCTTCCAGTGTTTAACATAGCATCCATCTAGATGGAGGTGCCCACGGAGAGGAATGATTTTCCGTGCTATCAGCTAGAAACACAAATACATCAGACAAAATCTAGCCGAGGCAAAATTGTCAGCTCTTAGGTTATGTGTCGTAGCTGTAGGGACAAGTTAGAGTTTGTTCCACTTTCGTACCTTTGCAGAAGGGAGAACTCAGTAACTACTGGGGTATATCCCACCTAGACCCAAGGTGCAGATACGAAAGCCATCAGAGAAAGTGCCATGATGTATATACCTCCTGCTTTGGCATTCCCAAGAGAATTGTGAACTTCTAAAGAACGTGAACTTGAGAGATGTGCTTTGTCTTGTTAAGTACGTGTATCTGTTAGGGAGGGGGGTGTGAGAAAATGGAGAAAAATGGGGGCGGGCTTCCCCACCCAGACCTTGCCTCCTGTTGCGCTTTGAGCCTCAGAGAAACTGTTGTCAAGAATGGCTCCTGCCGAGCCTGAGCCCCACGATGAAAGTGCAGGCGTCCCAGGCGCCTTGGGTAATGAAGGAAGGGCCTGACCACGTGAAGATGCAGAGACGCCCACAGGCCACGGGTGGGGAGTGTGGCTGAAAGGGGAGTGGAGAGCAAGTCTGAGCAGCAGAGATGCCTGCTCTTCCCTCTTACGGGGGCTGGCCATCTCCCAGGACAGGGATCACAGTGGGCCTGTCCCTGGCTTGGGCTGGGGCCCCGCTTACCTCCCTGAGCCGTGCCTTTCCCAGCCAGCTGGTCCCGGTCACCGGCCCTTCAATCCGGCCTGCAGGCCCCATATGTGTGGTCCCTGTATGAGCATCCGTGTGGCTGAGGGCTCCTCACTTGAGTCACCAGCTGAAGGGCAGGCCCTGTACTGGTTCCCAGCACAGGCTTGCAGAGTAGACTCAAATGTCTCTTAAATGAATAAAGTGAGGGAGGCCAGGCCACCTGCTGGGGTGTATCTCCCTAAGGTTTGGAAAGGGGCTACTCAAGTCAAGAGAGCATGTGCACTCCCCCACCATCTGATACAGAACCCTCAGGACAATTTGGGCCCCCGGGTGGTAGGCATGCTGGTCCTGAGTGCCCTCCCAGACCCCCTGGTTTGTCGGCAGCCTCCGTTCTCTGGGCTGCCGGCAGGTGGCCCTGTTCCCTTTCATTTGGCCTGGGGAAGTGTTCAGTCCACACAGACTGACCGCAGAATCCTGCATTAGGCACTCTGCTAAAGCCTGAAGCTTCAGTCACAAAGATGTGACCATTACACTATGATTCTTCCCCCTCCCAAGGGCAGTATCAGTGGTTGATTCGTTAGCATGAGCATAAATTTACTCAATTGCTGAGTTCTCATTGCAGCTGAATGTTACAAGAAGGAACCACTGCAAGGTGCAGTAGAGTTTAGACAGCCCAGCTCAGCTCAGCTACCCGGGGCTGATGTCTCCCAAATTTATGTCTCCAGGTCAGACCTATGTGTAGGGAAACCTTTTGCCTTGGGCCTCCCCAGGGCTCTCAGGTGTCACCCCAGGGGGCCCGTCTCTTTCTACACAAATTCAGTCAGAATGACATCCGAGGCCCTCACAGCCTCCTCTACCTGTCACCACCCATCCTAGGCAGCTTCCTTTCTGTCCCCCTAAAGAGCCCTCTTCCCTCTGGCCCCAGGACCTTCGCTCATACCTCCTTTCATGTCCCTCCTCCCTGCACCCACACCGTTCCTCATCCTGCTATTCCAGTTCCTCAGTGTACCTTTCTTGATTACTATGACTGTCCCCAAGTGCTGGGGCTGGTTTTGTCCTCTCAGGATCCCCAGTGCCTGCACCCTGGGAGAGGTAGATGAACAAAGGTGGCCTTGGCCTTTTGCAGAGCAGACCTCCGCGGCAGGGGTGGGCGGGCACAACCTAGGGAGAGGAGGAGGGATGGTGCCAGGGGACTGAGATGACGCATCTAGAGACCCTCCCTAGTTGAAACTGTCCATTTGTTTGGCAAACACTTAAGGAGCATCCGTGCGTTCGTTGGTCGCGGCGCCCGGCCTTCCCCGGAGCCCGAGTGTGGGATCCCCAGGGAAGTGTCCCGGAGACTCCCCGCGCAGCTCGCCCTCGGGCGCAGCCTTCCCGGCCCGGCCCCCAGCTCGCTCTGCGCTGCCCGGGCTACTCGCCGAGGGTCGGGTCCCCTCGCGGCTTCAGCCACTTGCCCAGCGTCCCGGCCGACACCTGCCAGCCCGACTACCCTGCTGCCAGCCCTCACGGCCGGGTCCCGGCGCCCCCTTTCCCCGCCGGGCCCGCAGTGGGCCGGGCCGCGCGCCCGCCGCCTCCCGCCTCCGCCCCCGCCCCCGGCGCGCCTCCCGGCGGGCTCCGTCGTCCTCGGCGGGCTCGGTCCCCAGCGGGCTCCGTCCTCGGCAGCGCGCGCCATGGCCCCGGGCCTGCGCGGCCTCTGGCTGCTCCTGGGTGAGTAGGGCCGGGGTCCTGGCCGCCCGGGCTCGGGGGGAGGCTCCGCGCGCGACGGGTGCGGGGTGCGGGCGCGGCTCCGCGCGGCGGCGCCTCCCTCGGGAGGACAGAGGCCGCTTTGGAGGCGTCGCGCGAGCCGGGGAGCTCTGCAAGGCGACGGCGCGGGCGACCCCGCACCCGCACCGGGAACCCGTCGCTCGGCAGGACACGTCGGCCGTGCGCGCCGCCCCTTCCCGCACCTCTGCGTGCTCCGGCTCCGAGCTGCCGCGCGTTCGCGGTGCGGGCACAGGCACCTTGCGGATGGAGGATTTCGGAATTAGAACCATGGGCCGTTTATCTAGAAAATTAGTCAAAACTTGAACTCTGACTGTCACAGACCGCAGTCGCTGATTTGCAAATAAGCCTCCTTTGCAGATGCCCTTTGCAGAAATGATGCCAGCGGTCCGCTCGGGAGGCCTTTCCACAGCTTTGTTTGTTGTTTGTTGGCTTGTTAACTTGGCACTTCTGGCTCACAGAAATCCAAAGTGGGCCTCTTGGTGAGGTGGCCAGACACGCTAGGCATTCTGTTTAAAGAGAGATCACAAACTGAAAGCCAGCGGTGACAGGAATGTACGCGCGCCAGACATACCAAAATTTAGCAAGAAATTGGCGTCTTCACTCCCCTCTCCAGTGTTTTCATAAAATGCCAAGCAACCTTTCCAAACGCCTTTAGTTATTGGTTTTACGTATTTAGTTACCTTTTAACAAAAACTAAATAGGTCGCTTAAAGTGGGAGACTCCGGTGGCCCTGGGAAGGCCCCCCACAGTCACTGCTGATACTTATGTCCCAGCCCCTGAACAGGTGATGCTGGTCAGAAACACCTGCTGCACAGGCCCCCGCGGTGCAGGGCTGACACCACGCTTTCCGGCTTCCCGTAGCTGCTGGGGAAGCAGGCTGGGGCAGTGTGGCTTGTCTGTGGAGATCCCGGGACGCTGGGAGGAGAGGGGACTGAGGGCTGCAGAGGAGTCTTAATTGTACACCTCACCAAGGAGTGTTGGCTCTGCGTAAAACCCTTCGCATCTGCTTCCGCAGAATGTAACCCGAACACTGACCTTGCCGCTTCAGTGTTCTGGCTGAAGTTATATGAAAAGCAAAGTCTTAACAGGATTACTGTCGTCTTCTGCATTAGGATCTGTGGGCTTGCTGTGGGACTTACTGATTTAGTCTCCCAAGGCACGAACATTTCTCTGTTAGCAAAGTAGAGAGCTGGGTAGTGTCATTTTTTAAACATAAATAAATGCTCTTGACTGCTGTCCAGAAGCTGCACCCTCTAAAGCTTGTGTAAATAAAACACTAGGTCATGATCACATATGAAGACTTGTTTACCAAGAAAATGGTACGTGTTCTGGTGGAAGTTCAAAGTCCTGTAATCTTAACATTATTCTGAGAGGTCTGGCTAACGTTCTATCATGGAAAAGTAAACACGGCTTTATGAGGTTATCAGTAACTGAGTGTCATCGGAGCCCAGTGGTAATTAGAATTACAGGAGCACACAGTTTTCTCCCCAAGTGGTAGCATTAGCTACAGCTCCTTGGTGATTTTGCTGCCCAGAATGGCAATGTGGAATTTCTTGTTTTTCATCAATCAGAAAAGAATGGCATTTCGAGAGGACCCAGCATTAGTTTATGATGACTTTGTTGTAAGCGCCTGTGTTTTCAGCCTGCTTTACTTGCAAGTGCTCACTGACCCTGTCTTTCTTTTTTTTTTTTTTTTTCTTTTTCTTTTTAAGTACAGTTGATTTACAACACTGTGCTTGTTTCTGGTGTACAGCACAGTGATTCAGTTATACACATCCATATTCTTTTTTATATTCTTTTAAGTTATAGGTTATTACAAGCTATCGAATACAGTTCCTTTGCTATACAGTAGGGCCTTGTTTATCTATTTTGCATATAGTAGTTTTTAATCTGCTGATCCCCAAATCCTAATTTATCCCTTCCCCCCTTCCCCTTTGGTAACCATAAGTTTATTTTCTATGTCTGTGAGTCTGTTTCTGTTTTGTAAGTAAGTTTATTTGTGACTGGCACTGACTTATATAAGCTCATCTGTCGTCTGTCCTGGGAAACACTCACCCTCCCTGTGTGCTGGGCGTGTTGGGGGTTCGTTGCAAGGCTGCTGCATTATTGAAATATGTGAGTTTATATAAATACAGATATAACCATTTGGAACCGACTTAGAACATACAGGAAGTGGAGTAGATGGGACTCCTCGGCTTGTCATGCTGTGTTAAGTCTGGAGGCAGTTCCAATCCTGGAGTCCAAATCTGAAGGATTCTTTTTTACTAATCAACTCAGCGTGTTTGTTTACCCTCTCTGTGTGTTTAGCTGCAGAGAGGAATCTGTGGATTTTTGTCTTCCTTCCATAGGTGCGTGCCAGTCAGTGTGCGTGTTGTCAGTCCCAGGCCAGGCTTGTTGGGAAATATTTATATCCACGTTGGAAGCGGTGGTAAGCAACATGTCAAGGAAATAGTTCAGGTGGAATCTTTACTTAAGGCAAGTGGCTGGTTGGGAAGGTCTATTCCTCCCAATTTCCTTCCCCCTAGAGAAGAGCAATTCCCCAGCTTCTGCTCAGTTAGAAGTGGTGTCTGGCAGAGTGTGTGATGGGGGGCCCTGAGTGCTGTAAATTCCAGTGAATGGAGCCTCGTGGGTTTGGCCACCAGCACCCCACTCCTTCGGGCACAGAGCCCGTCTTTCTGGAGGTTCACCTGGCACCGCAGGCTCCCCTCGGTGGGCCCTGGCCCAGGCCTGCCCACAGGATCATCTCAGAGACGGGCGTGGGACCCAGGCGGCACAGTTCGGTCTCTGCCGGAGCCCTGGGGGGAAACTGACTCCTCTCTGCTGGATCCGAAAGAGTCGAGCTGTCAGATCCCATCCTGGGAGCCCCTGGGGTGGGGGCGGGGGCATCTGTCCAGGACGACACAGCAGACAGACAGTCCTCCTGACACCTTTCAGGCGCCTCAATTGAGCCTGAGAGGTGGACGTGTCAACCTTGTGACCCCCTTGCTTGTGAGCTGGGTGAGTCCCTGGCAGGACAGTGCCTGGAGGGTGGCAAACACCCAGTGGGCTCTGCGAAGGGCACACATGGGGGCTGTGGGGACTTGCCAAGAGCCCCTTGTTCTACTTGGGACTCAGGAAAGACCTGAAGGAGGAGACGGTGCAGAGCTGCTGGGAAGAGGGGAAGGGAGACAGGCCGGGCGGCCGTTGCAGCCCTAGTACCTCTGCCAGCCCTGTGCCACCCGCCTCAGCCCTTCTCTTCCTTCCTGGCAACTGCATGCTGATAGGACTACCCAGTCCCCAGCCCGCCACTAGCCCCCAGACACACACACACACACACACACACACACACCCCAGCCCTCCTCCCTCCCTCCAGGATGCCTGACCTTGGGGATCCTTGGGGATGGGTTTCCAGAGAACTTTGTTCTTAGTGAGGAGGGTTGTGTCAACACAGCGGCAAGAGGAGGCTCCCAACCTAAACAAGAACTTATTCTTTGTAACATAATGCCGTTATTGTCCGTGGAGAAGAATTCTTTTTCCCTGAGATTGTTTTATTTTGATACTTTCTTTGACATCGAAAGACATCACTTCAGTCATCATTCAAAACACAGATTCTAAGCAGCTTCATGGGAGCAGCAGGGTCCGTGGCCAGGACTCGGCAGGGGAGCAGGGCCCGTGGGCCTGGGCATCATGACCAAGCCTTTCTTATGTATTCCTCTGGCCTCACAGTGTCTCCTTTATTTCCCTCTACTGTGCTCCGTCCCTCCTGCCTGCCCGCGTGGAGTTCCCGCGGTGGGTTCTCTGGGACCGGAGGCCAGAAGCCCCAGCCATCCTCACCTCCCAGTGTCCCACAGGCCCCGCAGAGCCAGCAGGGCCAGCATCACCTGCATGCCTCGCCCAGTGACGTACCCCACCCCTGGGGAAGCCTTTCCTGACCACCCCCACCCACCACCGCTGGGGTGGGTCACCCTCTTCTGTGCCCCCTGTATGTCCCCCTCAGAGCCCTCATCGCGCCACACCGGCGGTGCCTCCCTGTGTGCTGTGCTTGGACCCCAGTCAGCCAGCCTCTAGGTCCCTCCTGTCCACGTCTCCTGAGACAGCTGAGTTCGCTGGAAACCACAGGGGCAGGGAGCAGAGTGACACAGCCATGCCACAGGGGCGGGGGTGCAGCCAACCTGGGCAGCGCCCCCCAGGCCCCCCAGGGCTCTGCAGCCCTGCACCGAGAGGCCGCCCAGGAGGGGCTCTCTGAGCCAGACGTCGCCTGGAGGGCAGAGAGCAGTTTCCCCAAGCAAATGACTGGACAGTAAAGCCATGTTGTCACCTACTCAGGCCAGCTCTCGCCGGGAACGGAAGCAGCTCACGTGTCACATAGCAAAACCCCACGTTGCAGGGAAGAGACCTAAAAAGCACAGTGAGTTAAACAGAAACCTGGCGGCACTAACAGCCCAGGCTGGCGCTCTCTGCCTGTGCCTTCATTACCTCCAGGAGGTGCCGGGGGTCCATCTGAGTGGGGGGGTGGTGACGGGCCGGATAGCTGGGCAGATGAGGGAGTCCTGGGGAAGCACTAAGCTGTTTCTCCTGGTAACTCCTGCCTGATACACGACTCAAGGGGGTCACATGGTGTCATGACCGGAAGTGGGGTTCTAGGAGGTGGAAGCCAGGGGCGCACAGGCTACAGCACCCCCAGGAAGTCATCCAGCACAGCACGTCCGTGGTGCCAAGGCTGAGAAGCCCTGCTCCGTATGAGCACAGGTGTGAACGGCGCTGTCTGTGCAGAAGGAAGGGAACTTCGGGAGGCGAGGCCCCGATCTCGAGCCCAAAGGGGTGGGGAAGAGCCTCTGGAGCACAAGACCAGTTATGCAAAGGCTTTGGTTCTTGGAACTTTCTGGAAGGCTTTGTGACTGGAGCATGAGGGGGAGGAGGGCTTTGAGGCAAGATTGGCATCATTTATTGAAAAGATTGTTCTGTTCCCTGCTCAGAGGAGGGCCGAGTCAGGAACCCTCTTGCCAGGGATGAGAGCATCTTGGAGGGGTGAGAGGGACCAGCTGACCTCCTGAAGAGAGAGGACCTTAGGTGGGACAGAGAGGGGACAGGGAAGAGCTCAGAGGAAGTTCAGCAGGACAGAGGGGAGCCCGCAGTGGGGAGACGCTCAGGGACCACCGCACCCTCCAGCCCACGAGGGTGGGGCGTGGTGACCGAAGGAGCCCGTTCAGGAGAACCAGACGTGAGGGCGGCAGGAACGGGCCCTCGGGGGAGCTGAGGAGCTCCTCCCAGGGGCCCGGGCTCGCCATCCCCTGGAGAAGCCGTCTCCAGGCCCTCCAGGCCCTGTAGCTGCCAGTGAAGTCCCTGGGATGTGCTCCCCCCGTCACTGCGCAGTGAGTCATTTCTAAATTACACACCTGCACCACCACACTGTGCACCAGAAAACATGCAAAAATAGACTCCTTTAGCAAGCCAGGTGTTGAAATGAGTTTAAAAGCTCATGAAAATCCTTTTGCTCTCCTCTGAGGGTGCCACTTGTCCTTAAGGACAGCAGTGATTTTGGCGGTTGTGATGGGCTTGATCCAGCTGTACTTGCCTGGGTGGACAGTGCTGGCCCCGCGGGGCTCAGAGGACCTGGTGCCGGGAGGACAGGCAACTCGGCTGTTTACTCTTGGTCTGACCTTTCGATCCTTGGGGGCACCTCTTGATCCCTTCAGCCCGCGCTCCTTTGCCAGAATCGTCCACCCAGTTCCCCGGGCTCCTACACACCCCAGGCATCAGTGTGAGATGGCCAGTGGCATCCATCCAGGGGACTCCCACATCTCCAGCGAGACCCCTCCAGGCCGCTCTCGTGGCGATGGCCCTGAGGAAGCCAGCCTGCAGAGATGCCTTGGCTCGAGAGTCCCAAAACCTCAGCAGACATTGGTCATCTGCAGCCTTGGGGCTGTTTTCGGGGTCTCGGCATTGAGGTGGCTGCCCTCACCATCTGTCCCACGTGTGAGATGAGCATGCCAGGGGTTGCACCCCAGCTCCACCGTTCCTGGGCTGTGTGACTCTGGGCAGGTTACTTAACCTCTCCAGGTCCCATCCCCATCTGTAAAATGAGAGAATAGTAACACCTGCCCTGTTGCTTATTTGCAAGGATTAAGCAGGCAGGTGCCTGTAGAGGGCTTAGGACAGGACCTGGCCACGTGAGCTGTGGTTGCCACCACCCTGGGTGGGCTGTCCCAGCACGTGGCAGTGGGAGGGGAAGTCACGGCCTTCTAGAATCGGTGTACAACCGATCTAGAGCCTGGTCTGCATCTTCCCATTTATACAACTTGCTTCCAAAAAGAGTAGAAATATGGCTCTGGGTAAAGCCTCAGGCACCATAAGGAACCAAACATGATGTGGTGCCACGTCACCAAGCCTCCGAGAGAGGATGAAGTGAAGAGTCTTTAACAGGTGAGGAGAGAGAACCACGGCCAAGACACTGGCTGAGGAAAGGCTGAGGCCCAGACCACTCTGAGCTTCCTAGAAGCCCGAGCAGACCAGAGAGTTAAGAGAGCAGTCCTGGCCGGGAGTGCGACGTCCCCCCACACATGTGTTCCTCCCTGACTGTGCTGTCAGCCAGAGCCTGCCGAGGGCCGGCGCTGTGTGTGTGGGCGGCGCAGGGCCCGCGGTCAGCTAACGACATGTTCCTGGTGGCAGTCAGAAGATGGTGCGATGCACACGGTCAGAGAGGGCTTGTGCTGGGCAGGGCAAAGTTCACTGGGCCTTGAGGGTTGAGTAAGAGTTTTTACTGGACACACAGAGGTTTTGGCTTTTCAATTTGTTGTTTGGGTTTTTATTTTCTGTTTCCAGAATAGACAGAGAAAGGCTGAAGGCAACATGTTCAAACCAGGTTTTGTTTATATCATTCTCTGGGGCACTGAGTGACAGGCCAGGCATGTGGCTTCCTGGGGATTTGGCTCCCAAGTGGCTGTAACGAGGGGAGCCCTGGGAGTGGGTGGTTTTTACCCTGCTGGCCCCAGCTGGCTGAGCAGAGAATGATTCACAGCTGCAGCAAGAACAGCAGAGCGAGGAGTTTTCCAATGGCCGTTAGGAAAGTGTCCGGGCAGAACACAGAGATAGCATCTTAGACATTGCATTTTTTTAACCTGTGGAAAATATAGACGTGCCTAAGGCAGAAAATAATGATCATCTGTAATCACACCACTCAGAGATAACCAGTCCTGACATTTCCTTCGGAAGTTTTGTTTTTATTGAGGTATCATTGGCATAGAATAAGCCAAAGATGTTTAAAATGGAGAACTTGGAGGGTTATGTGTACACCCACGTAAACTCAACACAGTGAGCATGTAAGTCTGTCACCTCCAGAAGGGTCCCCTTTGTCACCTTCCCCTCCTGCCCCCTCCCCATCACCCCTGCTGGAGTCAGGGGTCAGTCCTGAGCGTCCTGCAAGTCACTAAGGGCCGCTCCCGTTGAAAACCCGCAGGAGCGGGCCACTCATTTTGGGATGGGATTGATTCTGTAAACATATCTTCTGGAAAGCAGTCCTGTTAACCCATCTGGTGAGAGAGGTTCCCATTTCACAGATAAAGAAACTGTGGCCGAGAGGTGAAGAGGCCTTCTCTGGGCCCGGCCTGGGAGGTCGGGGCCATGTGCTGGGGTCCCTGGAGGCTCACGGGCTCCCCAGAGGAGGCTCTGTCCTGTGCAGCTGGTCACTCTGACGAGCAGGCCCCCCAGCAGGTGCCCTTCCGATGGCTCAGCCTCCACCCATCATCCCAGCTCCTGGAGGACCCAGTGGGGCCTGAGCTCTGTCTCTGCAACCATGAGACCATGAGATAGCAAGGGCGGTGTGAGAGGAGACAGACCAGGGCCTCACTTCTGGGTCCTCATCTCTTGCTAGAAAACCTCATGCCTCGGAGCCCAGAGGTGCCCGGTGGGGAGCCCAGCCTGGCCTTTCTGGTCCCAGGCCCTTGCCTGGGGGCGGGACTCCCTGCCATCTCTCCCATGTCAGGGGCTTTGCCCCTGCCAAGGAGCGGGAGCTGTTACTCTGAGCTCCCCCAAAGGCTCACTGAACTCCTGAGTAACGCTCGATGCCAGTGAAGGGCCTGCCTGGACACGTGGAGGGAGGAATGCCGTCCACCCGGCAGCCTCGCACACGGCCTTTTAAAGACACGAGTTGTGAGTGAGTCACTTGCAGTCATACAGGAATGAAACCCATCTGGCCCCAAACAGCTGATTTTATAACTTTTGGCAATTTTATTCCGTTTTAAAACCATAAGATTGCCTATCTTTTCAATGAAAGAAACCACATCAGGCGCATTAAAAAGAAAAAAAAGTGTAGTTCTCCTGTACTTGAAAATAAAACCACTTTCCAGATTCACCCAAACAGCTTGCTCAGCCTCATCCCAGCTGGGGAATGGCTCCCCCAGGGCAGGAAAGACAGCAGTGGCGTGGGGTGCGGGGGCCTGTCTCCACGGAGCAGAGGTCCCAACCTTGGGAGACAGATAGTGAGTGGCTCACAGAGAGGTGGGAGCTGCCCACCCGGGGATCAGCCCGGAGCCAGGCCAGGTCAAGGCCACAGGGCAGGCCCTGCAGCCGGCCCAGGGCAGGGGTGACACAGACACTGGGAGACAGAGCTGGCCAGGCTCTGGAGGGACCGGGCAGGCTGCAGGGCAGGGCGGCCCTGAGGGCCCGAGCCAGCCGGGTGGAGAAGGTGGCTGTGGTCTGCAGCCCAGAGAACAGCGGGAGGAGACTGGCTGGAACACACCAGAGAGGGACACCTTAACAGGAGGAAGTGTGGCCTGGGGACATACCCCTCAGAGCCCGTTAAACCAGACCCGCAGGCTCTGGCCCCCGGCACCTGCCTCCCGGCAGTGGCTCTGGGGACGACTATGGGCCCTGCTTCCCTAACCCTCTGGGGACTTGTGTCAGGTCCCTCCAGGGCCTACACCCCCCCGGTGGCTTTCTGTCTCGTGCACCCAGGGAGGATGTTCGCACGAATCAGAAAGAGCGGGAGGTGAGAGGGCGCAGAGTGGCTCTGAGAAAAGAAGGAACCATCATCCCGCCCTAAATGAGGCGCTAAAGGAAGAGGTGGGGGTTGGGGGAGAGGCAGCAGAGGACCTGCCACACTTGGGCCTGTGCTTGGCTGAGAGAGGTGGTCCAGGCGGGAAGCTCAGGGTGGATGCTGAGAGCGGGTGGGGGCGGGAAACAGAGGGGCGACCCTCAGAACAAAGCTGGACTCCCTCCCAGGAGTCGCCATCTGAGCCCTCCTGAGCTTCCTGGGGCCCCTGGAGCCCCACCTGTCCATGGCAGGCTGGCTTTCTTAGGGCCGTCTTGCCCGGCCAGGGTCGGAGCAGCCCCTTCCCCGAGGCTGCCTGACAGCGGCGGGGCGTGAGTCCTCAGGTGCACTGGCTGTGTCCCTGCGGACACTGCGGGGGACACACCTGGGCTGTTGGGAGTGGAGTGAACTCAGGTGGGTATGGAGGCTCCTGGGGGCAGGGGCAGTGTCTCCCTCCTTGGCCCCCCGAGCGCCCCTGGGAGTCTCCCTGCTGCACACCCAAGGGGCGCCCCCTTCCCAGGGAGGGTGGGCCTGGGCCCTGCTCTCCTAGGGGCTCCTCCTCCTCCGAGCTTTTCCTATTGCCAGCCTGTCAGCTCCCCCACCCCCCACTCACCGTGACTCCCAGTTTCTCTGGCTAAAAACCCTGGGAATCCTCTCTGTCTGACTGGCTTCCAGGGTGTCCTGCCCGCCCTGCCCAGACCTGGCGGTCAGCCTCATCCCCAGGACCCCCTCCAGGTGGCGAACCCAGGACAGGGCACCTCGGAGCTTTCTTGAACTCCTGCGTCCAGCCTCCCCTCTGCCTCTGTGCTGCGGCGCCCCTCCTGCGTTTGGGTTTTGATTGTAATTAACCCCAGGGCTGTACTTTCGTTGCTGTGAAACGTCACTTGGTTAGCTTTGCTCCCCCACCATCAAGATGTGTGCAGCCTGGAGTCTGTGGCTTACATGAGGGAGATGAAGGAGTTACCCCCACACCCCCCACACGTCCGGCTGGAATCCACGGGCCTCACACTCCTCCCACGGACCCTGGAGTGGAGCGTGGAGCCCCGGGGTCCCACGCTACTTCTCTTCGCTGTGCCCTCCAGACAGCAGAGAGGCCTCACCAGGTGCCTCTCAGGAATCGGGGTCCCTCTGACCACAGTCCTCCCCGACCCAGGGTCCCTGCTCTGTCTCTCTGGCCCCGGCTCCGGCGGAGCACAGGGAGGCATCGTCAGACCCGCCGTGAGCAGGCAGGGCCTTTGCTGGGACCTGAAGTGACTGATGATGAAATGATCCCATTGGACCTAGATTCCACCCCCCCCCTACTGCCCACAGGGATCACTCAGAGACCCCAGGGCATCCTGGTGGCCTCAGAGGCGGAGGGTGGCTCCCCCGTGGGGTTCCCCAGTGGATGTGACCGGCAGGCAAGGCCAGAGTGTGACAGCTGTCCGGGGGCTGTTGTTGCAGTGGCTCACCTCTTGACGGCCACCGCCTGCCAGGACGCCAACTACGGGGCCCTCCTTCAGGACGCCTGCCTCGCCCAGTTCCAGGCAGACATGGAGGTCCTCGGGGAGACGCTGTGGTGCGACTGGGGCAAGACCATCGGGTGAGTCCCGTGTGTCCGAGGGGCAGGGCTGGGGTCTGGGGAGCGGGTCTCATTCCAAGCCTCGGTGAGCAGCTCTTCACCAGTCCAGCGTGACAGATGTGGCCGTGAGCTGGGGGCAGAGTGAGGGCAAAGGACGGTGCCAGTGACAGGTGCGTGTGGACAGTGAGGGCCAGGAGGAGGCTGTGTCCGTGATGACCTGGGGTCAAGGTGGACGGTGGGGCCTTGTACGGAGGCGGCCCTCAGGTGGCAGACCGGGAGTGTTCCCTTGGGCTTTGTCCGGTCCGAGATACCTGCAGCCCATCCAAGTGCAGGCGTCGGGGGGACACAGAGAACACGGTCTAGTGTGACCCAGCATGCAGGGATGTCCCTACAGCCTCCTCGATCCCCGAGATCAGACCAAAGCTGACATTCCCACCTTGTTCAGGGCTTGGAGCTTCCTGGACCGATGGGGTGGCCCACACTTCCCACTGAGGATGGCTCGAGCTGAGCCCCTTCCCCTTCCTGACTTGGTCCTTCTGCCAAAATGGCCTCCTTCCTGCCCCACAGGGCTCATCCCGGCACCCCGGGCCTCTCGGGCCCCAGGCCCATCAGGGGTCGGGGGCTCTCCCACGCAGGCTCCTCTGTCTGCTGGAGCAGGGATCAGAACGGGGCGTGTCTGCAGTCAGTGTGCTCGGCTGTGTTTCTGCCCCAGCGCTTAGTGCACGGGGGCATCTGGGGCTCCAGTGGGTGAGCCAGGACAAAGAGAAATCCTCCCAAATGGCCGAGACCACAGGCTGGCGGCCGGCCCGCAGCGCGTGCGTGGGCTCCAGCCCCGGCACCTGCACGTCGGTTTCTCACGCAGCCCAGGCCCCTGGGAGCTGGGCACCCGGGCGGCCCCTCCCGCGGTCCACACACAGATGGCGCTTTCCTCCGGGGCCTGAGCAGAACGGGAGGAGGCTGAGCGGGTGGGGTCTCTTCACTCTCCATCTTCTCGGCTGCCTCTTCCCAGACTTCAGGGTCTCATTTCCTGAGCTGAGAAAGCGATCATGAGTTAGACATCGAAGTGGGGGGGCAGGTTATTAAAAATCAGAACAGCCTGTTCTTTAGGCGAATAGGCCTTCTGCCTCAGCTGAGTGATTTGTGTTTAAATTATAGAAGACACGTTCTTATGAGCCAGGGAAGACACGGCGGGGGTCCCTGGAGGAGAGCATCCTCCCCCCTGCTCTGTGCAAGTGGTCTGTGTAGACGGCTTCCAAACCAGTGGCCCAGCAGAAGAGGTAACGCAGGTGACGTTCTGAAAGAAGCCATGATGACGTGTTACTCAAAATGAAGCCACTGTAGACAGTGTCTGAAGTGCCAACAGGAGTCATTGTCACTCGGGCCACAGAGAGGTTGCCATCATCCACACTGAGCCAGGTGGTGATGTAGCTGGAAACAGAAGCAGTGGGTGGGGGTGAGGTTGCTAGGAAATGTCTTTATTTAAAAAGCAAATCAAGACAACTGAGAGAGGAAGAAGCAAAGGTCGTCATCATAAGAGCATCTTGGCACGTCAGCTGGGACCAGCCAGCCCCGGGGGCTGTGGTCAGCAGAAGGGTCCCTGGGGACGTTGTCCTAGTCCCTGGAACCCAGGAACATGTTACATCACATGGGAAAGGGAGGCAAATAGCAGGTGGAACTAGGGTTGCTGACCAGGAGACCTTGAGGTGGGGGATTATCCACATCATCTGGGTGGGTCCAGTGCCGTCACGAGGGTCCTGAAGTTGCCCCCACTTTGGCCACGACAGCACCTTCAAATTGGCTTTTGTGTCCTTTCGACATGCCCCCACCCATCCATTTGGGGCACTTCCTTACTTTTTGGCATCACAAGATGTTCTAGGCTCATTTTGTACGTTTTCTGCCCGGCCCTGGAATCAGCCACTCCTCCAAGGAGTCCTGGTTCCTTTTATTAAAGAATTAAAGGTGTTCAGAAGTCAAGATATACATACACATGTATTCCTACCTGGGATTTAGATGCAACCAATGCAACCACGCAAACACGAGAGGAGAGAAAAACAGGAGTGAATCCCTTAACCTTGGTACAGGGAGAGGCTGTATATATGAGCTTTGTTTTAGGGAACTGGTTTACGTGATTGTGGGAGCTGGCCAGGCCGCAATCTGTGGGGCGGGCCGGAGGCTGCAGGCTCATGGGCAGAGCTGATGCTGCAGGCTCGTGGGCAGAGCTGATGCTGCAGCCTTGAGGCAGGATTTCTTAACCTGCTCTTCAGGCCTTTCAATTGAAGATGAGGCCCACCCACATTATCAAGGACCAGCTCCTTCACTCACAGCCGGTGGTCGGCATAACCACATCTCCAACACACCCCCAGCAGCACTTAGACGAGTTTTTGGCTGAGGAACCGGGACCACAGCCTGTGTGGGTGGAATGGGCAAGTGGACACAGAGAACTGACCATCACACTGTGGCTGTCAGTCAGTTTCCCTCAAAGGTAGATTCAGAGGAGGGTCATTTCCTCAGCCCCACTCCCCGTCCCATTTCTCCACTCTCGTCACCCACTCACACCCACTCCCCGTGGGTGCTGATCTCATCCATTTCTGGTTTTTCCTTCTTGCATTTCTTCTGTACAAATGGGCAGGTGTGTGTATTTTTTTCTTGTATGCTCCTCTTTCTTACATGAAATGCACTGTGCTGTGGTGTAATGTACTGTCCCGTGCTCTCACGTACCATACTGTGCATATTCGTTTTTTTAATCTTCCTTATCTCTTTCTATTACATTTTGGAGGGGAGGTGGTTGGGTTCATTAATTTATGTTTAGAGGAAGTACTGGGGGTTGAACCCAGGACCTCCTCGCACATGCTAAGCACGTGCTTTCCCCCGAACTGCACCCCCACCGTCTGAGATACTTGCACACGACTCGGTGTGCAGACATGCTGCGCTGCAGACGCGGTGTGCTGCCGGCAGTCCTATCCTGCGCTGTCGGCACCCTGCTCTGTGCTATAGCCGTTCTTATGCTAGACTGCGGACGGTCTTACCACGCTGTGCGCTGTACAACAGATACTCTTGTTCTCTGTTACAGGTACCTTATACCACGCTTCTCTGCACCAGACCGCAGACACGCTCACACGATGCTACAGACACTCACACTGTACCACAGACATGCTCACACGATGCTACAGACACTCACGCTGTACCACAGACACGCCTACACGATGCTGTGCTGGGGTGTTCTGACACTACACTATGGTATAGATATCCTTTTTGCACTTGGGGTTTTCCTTTCTCACTCAGCAGTGTGTCCTGGAAGTCAGTCCTAATCAGTGCACGGAGAATGCTCCCGTTCATCTTTGTATCTGAATAACACGCCGTCATGCTTAGCTTTTCAACCACTTTCCTGTGAAGAGGCATCTCGATTTTTCCAGTGGCTTCCACATGCAGATGGTGTTGAAATGAGCGACCTCGTGCACGTGCATGTTCATACGGTGGGAGCTGTGTCTTCAGAGTCGATGGTTTGCACCCCTCCCGCAGCGGGAGGCCCGCTCCCCCAAGCCTCGCCCGCGGGCTGCTGTCAGCCTCCACACTTTGCCCGTCTGCTGAGTGGGACGTGGTATCTCAGTGGAGTGCTCATTTGGAATTTTTTGTAAGCTGTTTGTTCATGTCTTTTCCCATTTTCTATCAGGACCGCTTCTGGTCCTTGTTAAAGAGTTCTGTGTAAGTTAGAAGAGACGTTAGGCCTTTGTCTGCGGACACGTTAGATGCTGTCTCCAAGCTTCGTAGTCGTCTTTTACGTCTGTTTCCAGTGTGTCTGCGCCGTGTAATTTTCTTCATGTGGTCACACGGTCTTTGATCCCCTCTGGATCTGAGGCGTGGTGAGAAAGCCCTTCCCTACCGCCAGGTTCCAGGGGAATCTGCCCAGCTTTCCTTCTCAGGCTCGTATGGTTTAGGGCTGACTTCTGAATCTCTGGTCTGTCTGGAGCGTATTCTGGTTTGCAGTGTGAACTATGAAGCGAATTCCGCCGTTTTCCAGAGGAGCGCCCGGCTGTCCTGTTTATTAGCGAGCCCGCCGTTGCCCCCAGTGGTTCTAGAGGCCACTTTACCCTTCCCTGAGGTTCCCTGTGCCTTTTGCTCAGACCTTTATAAACGGTTCCTCTTCAAACCTTCCTCATATTACCTGAATCTACAGCATTAGTTTCTCCTCCAGAGAAACGGTCCTCCCTGCCTGCTGAATGCTCACTTAGCCGTCACTTACCTCAGTCCAGGAGAAGAGCTTGTTATTACGCCAGCACCTGCTGCGCACCTGCTGTGTGCCGGGCATCGTGCTGCACACGGAACACTGAAGTAAGCAGCGGAATGACGGCGATCCCGCCGCACCTGCCCGGGGCCACAGCTGACAAGGAGGCCGCAAAGTCCCAGCCCCTGACGCTCCCCAAGGGCACGAGGTGCCCCCTTCTGACTCTCAGGGGAGGCGTGGGGATGCTCTGTGGTTAGATGTGGCCTTCAGCGTCCATCTCTGTCCCTACCAACATCCAGCGGGCTTGGTGGGGTCCATTTGCCTTGGATACCAAGCCTGGTGCTTGAGCCACTGTTCTCCTGGAACAGTGGAGGCTGGGGGGTCTTGGGGTAGACAAGCTTGTCCAAATGACTGTAAGAGAAAAGAAGGACCCAGAGAGAAGGCCAGGCAGGGAGGGTGGAGGAGCCACGGGTGTGCGCAGGGAGGCCGTCACCATGACCGCAGCACCGTGTCCAGTGGGAGGGCAGGGCCCCAAGTGGGCGACCAACAGGCAGAGAGTCGGACAGTGGGCCGGCTCAGGGAATTCTCCTGGGGCTGGTGAGCCAGGCAGACGGCTGGCAAAGGGCGCAGGTGCTGGGAAGGACCCCTCCCCAAGGCAAGTGCAGCTAAGGCTTGTGAGTGAGGCCAGGGCAACAGCTCAGGGGGCAGCCCTGGGTGGTTGTTGGGGCCTGGGGTTCAGGACCAGGCTGAAGCTGAGGGAGGGGAACTCCAAAGACAAGAGCACCTAGGGCCAGAGCTGCCCGGCACCTGCAGCCTGAGATCCTGGCTGTCCCGGGGGCGAGCTGGGCCTGCAGGCAGCTCTAAAGGCAGGAGGTGGGAAGTCTGGGCTCTCCTCTGACATCAGAGGAGGCTCCAGTTTAAAACAGCTGCAAGCCAGAGGAGTCCACCTTCCCACGAGGTGCCTTCCCGCTAAGTCAGCCAGCCAGCCTTCTGCAGGACTCACGCTCAAGACCAGGAGTCCAGCTCGTGGAGGACGACCACCACGGGCGGGCCAGCGCCTGCTCCTGCTGGCCGGCTCTCAGGTTCCCCGGCTCCTGGTTCCACCTCCTGCATCAGCCCAGAGAAGAGAGCGCGCAGCCCTGCGCCTCTGGGGACATTGGATGACGTATTGGGCTATTTCCAGAGTACTTCTCCGCAGTGCTGTGCAATGTTACTCAGAGAGAGGAAGTTCTCAAGTGAAAGCAAAGGGCTAATGACTTGTTCTTATGAGCGGACAGGGGACATTCTTGCGTGACCCGCCGTGGGACCGCGGGCTGGCTTTGTTTCTGCATTTCAAAGTACGTAAAGAACTCAGCCCGGACCCGCAGTTTAAGTGGTGCAGGCATCTCTCTCCAACAGCCCTGGACCACGGCCCGGCTACTCTATCACGAGAACGGCTCAGGGCTTGCTCTGGAGTCGTCAGTGATTAAGGATGCCTGGGGGGCCTCAGATTCCGCAGTTGTCTGATCTGTCACTGCAGCAGGTCCCTGCAGACCTGATGAGGTCAGCAGGGCCGTCTCCCCTTGGTGCACCAGGCAGGCCGAATTCCTTATGTCCCAGAGGTCAGCTCGTTAAACTGCCCTGATTCACCAATGGAAACTTAACATGATTTAACATTAACTGGGAATAAAATCTAATTTGGGAAGCTCTAGAGGACCTGGGAAAATGTGTCATCAGAAATGCTCATTTCCAGAGACCTTCCTGTGGGTGTTGGCTGGGGAGGGAGAGGAATCTGGAACATGCAGATCTCAGCTAGAAAATGGTTGGTTTTAAAGTGACTGCGTATTGATTTTCTCCCCAAGACAAGAAACGCCAGGTGGGTTTAGACCAGGAAGTAGCCTTGCCTCTCCCCATCCTGCCTGGCCTCAGGCTCTGGGAAGGGGCGGCACCTGGGCGGGGGAAGATGTCAGAGGTGGCCAGGGGGGTGGGGCACCACCCTCTGAGGCAGGGCAGCAGAAACCTTAGCTTTACCTTTGCACAGGTTGAGGCCCCCTCCTCCTTTCTGCCCCAAAGCCTCTGGGTTTGTAAACCCTGACCATGTCTGCAGCTTCAGTTACACAGTCCTGGGTCCAAGGGGCCTGCGTCTCTGTTATCTGCTCCGGGGACCCCTTCCTGCTGAGCTGACCCCACGCAGGGCCTGGAGAGCCCTCCAGCCGGGCCCAAGCTGCGGCCCAAATACGCGGAGGGGGTCTCCTGCCTCGGGTGGGAGCAGCCCAGCGAGTTCGGTGGGGGACACGGAACCAGCGCGTGCAGGGCCCCTGCCTGCCACCTGCCACCGTGAGCACCAGGCCTAACGCTCCGGCCCCAGGTGGTTGTGGGTTGGGGGCCAGGTGCGCGGACCAACCACGGGGTCTTTCCCGGGCTGGCTGCGATCCCCCTGGGCCTTCCCCGGGTGTCCTGTTAAAAGGATGAAGTCCAGAAATTCTTTCAAACTCAGCAACAGCATTGGAACAGCTGCTTTTGTGTTGATTCCAACAGGAACTGAGAGCAGGCGTCTTCCTTAAACACTGACGGTCCCCGGGGGCAGTGCTGTCACCCTCCCGGGCTTCCTGCTGTGCTCAGCCCATCTCGCCCTGGGCTCGGGAAGCACCACGCCAGGGGGCCGGGCAGGCCTTTCACCAGAGCCCCCAAGGATACCGGGTGTGGGAGACTGGCCCACCTGCGTGCCCCACACAGCTGGGAGCTTCTGAGCCGGGTTCAGTGCCTTGCTGGGTTGGTCCTCAAAGGTCTGCCCGGAAAACCGCCCCCTACCCCGTGCCCAAGAGTACCTGGGCCACATTCTTGTCAGGAGCACCTGGAATAGACCCCCACTCCCCAACCCTCTGCCTGCCTGGATGGGGCGATACCCTTCAGGTGTCCCAGAGCATCCAGGTACCCTCAAGCCTGGGAGCACAGAAATTTGGTGGGTGACCTTTGACCTCTGGGGCCATTGGGGAGGGACTCCGCCAGGAAAACCACCCTGAGAGGCCAGGCTGGTCCTGCCCAGGGGCTCACTCCTGCTCCCTGGCCCTGGCCTCAGCGGGGCTCTGGCCTGCAGGGAAGAGGTGCAGACGTGTCTTCCCTGTCGCCAGGACAAGGCCTTGTGGATGGGTGAGGACATATGCCCCGCCTCTCTGCTGGTGCCCTGCCGTGTGGGCGTGGTCTGTGCTGGTGCCCTGCCGTGTGGGCGTGGTCTGTGCTGGTGCCCTGCCCTGAGGATGTGGGTAGTGCTTCTGCTGGTCATGAGCAGCAGGGAAGGAAACGCGAGCTCTCAGCAGCCACCCCGGATGTGTTTGGCCTGGGCCGGGACAGGGAGGAAGTCTGCCACTCGGGTTTGCTGGATGGGCAGAAGGTAGGGGTACCCTTTTCCTCCACCCTCTCAAAGATGTCTTCCGGAAGTCCCCACCCAGACGGCATCCCAGCAGAGCCTCTGGGGCACCAGCTCTGGGTGGATTGTGCACTGGGTATCCCCACATCTCCACGGCCCCAACAAGCTTGTCTGTGAGCAGGGGGTCTCGGGAGGCCTGCCAGGCCTGTCCGCCCTGTCTTGGGAGCTCAGCCACAGATGACCTGGAAGCAGACGGAGGGGAGGGCAGGGCAGTGTGACCAACGGTGCAGAGCAGGGCGTGCCGGAGAAGGAAGGCAGGCTTTGTCCCACCTGTGCAGTCAGAGCTCAGGAAGCTCCCAGAAAAATGTTGTCTACAGAGGCCAACAACCAAGAAATCCCTTGTGGGCGGGGATCCAGAAGCTGGGGAAAGGGCCCCTAGCCCTTGTCCTCCATACTCAGGGCCACTGCATCATCCTGATGTCCTTCATCTCCACGCCCTACCAAAGGACAGTTACACCTCCCGAGACGCAGGGGTAACCGAGCACCGGCCGTGGCACCCAGCCTGCGATGATGTCTTTTTCCATCGAGTGATTAACTGCCCTGTTTCACAATCTCCTCAGTTTGGGGATGAAATCAGGCCTGTATGGGAATGTGTACAGTCAGACATGGGGCGACGCTAAGCAGATCCTGGCCGTGAGCAGAAGGGCAGGCAGGTGGAACTCATCGGTGACTGGGGCTCCCTTCCCTGCACCTTCGACCCCCACCTCCCCCTTGGACACGCTTCTCCCTTCCCCACGGCCCAGAAAACCCCAGAACCTTCCAGGCTGGCCAGATGAATGGGATTTCTCTGTCGGGGAGGCAGGCCTGCTTTGCTCACACTGGGCAGCCTCCTGAGGCTGTGCACACACACCGAAGGGGTGCTGGGCGGGGCAGGCTCCTGGTGGGAGGTGAGGATGAGGATGATAACGATGTCAGTGATGGTGATGGTGGTGATGATGGTGGTGCCGGTGATGGTGGTGTTGGTGCTGGTGATGATGGTGGTGCTGGTGGTGGTGAGTATGGTGGTGGTGACGGTGATTATGGTGGTGGTGGTAGTGATAATGGTGACAATGGTGGTGATGATGATGGGACCATGATGGTGGTGATGTGCTCCAGTGGGCAGTGCCTTGTGTGTTGGTTCCTGTGTAGCAGGGGCAGCTGGGTTGGGAGATGGTAGCAGGTGACCTTTGCCCTAGCACTCACCCTGTCCCCACACAGCCCAAGCCTGGTCACAGGGTCTCCTAGGACCCATCCATTCATCGGTCACTCAGTAGGTGGTCCTCTCCTGAGCACACACAGGGCCAGGGACGCTCTCGGTCCACGGTGGGAGGGGCTCTGGGGAGCTGAGGCACAGCACAGCACCCACCCCCCATGCATATTTTGAGGGCACCTTTCTCCCCCAGTGTCTTACGGAACTTAAGCCCTGGGTCCTTTATGCACAGGGTGCCCCGTAGGACACACTCTGGGTCAGGCCTTGGGTCTGAGTTCCCTCTTCTCCAGCTTCTTGCGTCAGTCAGAAAATAGAGACCCCACTTTCTTAAAAACACACTTCTTTTGTGTAGCAGGGAAGGTGAGTTGACTTTCAGTCCCTTCAGGACTGTGGGGTGGGCGCGGGGGGGGCCGCCAGCCTAGGTCAGTGGCAGGAAGGCTAAATTCACATGTCCTGATATCTTCACTCCCACGTCTGCTGAGCCATTTCCAGGGTTTTGACGTGACGAATAGCGCCACTGTCAGTGCTTTTACACATAGAGCCTCACTTCTTTGACTAACTTTTAAAAGGATCCTTGAATGTGGGCTCCCTTCAGCACATGCCATGAACATTCTGTGGTTCTTTTTTTTTTTTTTAACATTTTTTATTGATTTATAATCATTTTACAATGTTGTGTCAAATTCCAGGGTAGAGCACAATTTTTCAGTTATACATGAACATATGTATATTCATTGTCACATAACATTCTGTGCTTCTTGATAAGTCTGGCCCAGTCAACCTTTTAAAGGATTTCACTATGTTATGCTACCAGCAACTCACCAACAGACCTACTTCCTCCTAGGGTCGTAAGCGCCGAGTCTGCAGAGACCCTGTCTTTGCAGGTTTAAACGCGACTCCCTCTTTATTGCCCGTCTTTGGCTGTTAGGGAGACTGAGCGATTCTCCCACAGTTGTTTGCAGTTTGTTTTCCTTGAATGCAAATTACCTGCCCTCAACCTTGGCTGCATGTCTCCTGAGTCATTGGGGGTATTTTTAATCCTCTTTTGCAGACTCTTGCATGGGGCCGAGATTAGCCATTTGCTACTTTGTTCTACATATTTTCTCCTCTTGTTTCGTTTGTGTTTCTTTTGGTGATGTCTGTTTTCCGTGTTTTAGTTAATCAGGCATTCAGTGCATGCGTGTGCCCTGACCCACTCCCCAGAACTCTGTGACTTTGCCACAGTCCCGTCTGTTCCACAAATTCAGTTGAGTCATGTGGCCACATGTATTATGTTCTGTTTCTATTTGGTTGTTCTGTGTTTTGAAATAACATTTATCTCTCAACACAGTGCATAGTTACGCTAAGACTTGAATTAAAATTTATATCCTTCCTGCCTCGACCATCCTAACATAACTTGTCAAATTCCCCACCTCCGCTGTTGGGTGCTGCCTCATCTAACACGCTGAGTGCATTCCTGTACGCATCTGAGTCTGTTTCTGTTAATCTTCCGTTGGGGGCCATGCCGCACCACTTGAATTACCATGGCTTTACAATATTTTCTACAAGTTAGAAGATCTCATCTTCACCTAGTGTGTTCATTTTCGTTATATTTCACATCATGTTGTACTTTCTTTGATATATTTTCCACCTATTTTTCCAAGAGCTGAAGAACCATTTTGCCAGATGCCATGACAAGTGCGGCTGAGGTGCCCGCTGAGGCGGCTGGTGTCAGTCCACTTAAGAAGCGTCGTCTGTTTGCGAGAGTCCTTCCCACAGGGAACACCGTGGGTCCCCATGCAAGGACTGGCGGCTGGTCTAGCTGGAGTGACCAGTCCTTACCTGTGGGTCCTGCCCTTTGGCAGTTAGTACAAAAAACAAGGGTGGAGCTGGGAGGGGACCCACTGGGGCTGGAATCTCGCTGATTCTTCCACTGCTTAGACGCTCTGGGGGTCTGCTTCCTCCCCAGTGAAATGAGCACGGGAGTATTGTCTTGGCTGACAGTTCCTGATTTTCCTCTGTCCGAGTTACCTTAATCAGATTTTAGGGTTAGGCTCATATTTGCCTAATGGAATGTCCATGCTCAGCTGACGGTTGGAGGCCAGGGTGGGAAATAACCAACGTACCCTGAGAATTCTTTGTTCCTTGGAAATTTGAGTGAATTCATCGCAGAAGCCACCAGCTCAGGGTGGTCTGAGGGATTTTTGTCCAGTTCCTCCTCCACTGCTGATCAGTTTTGGATCTCTGTGTTTTGTTCCTTGCTAGCAGTTCAGATGTGTTTATTTGGTCCATCTCCTTCAGATTTCTCGCCAAAACACAATGAATGATGCGCAGTATTTCCTTAAATGTTCACTATCCTCTACATCAAAGGTTTGTTTTATCCCTGTGTTTCCTCCCTTCTCAGTCTTCAGAGGGAAATCAGGAGGCTCACTCTTGTCACTAGTTGTGCCCATTTTTATAGTCTTTAAAGAACAGTCCAGGTTTACATGGCAATATCTTCTACAATTTTTTAGCATTAACTTTATCATTCACTTTTCCTTCTTTTTTCCATTTAAAAAAATATGCTATTTCCCTAAGATATTATTTAGGTGCTTAGTTGATCATTTTTTCTCACTTTTTTTTTACATAATAAAGGCATTAAAACTATGATGTTTCTCCCTCAAAACCTTTGTCATCACTTTCTGTGCATTTTGATGTATCTGTTTATCCATTCTTTTTCCTTCCTAGACCAAAAAAAAAAAAAGTGCCCCTAATTGTCTTCTTGGCGTTTTTCTTCAGTTTTTCCCTTAGGCAAGTGTATTTCAGTTCTCCTGTGTTTTATTTCTGTTTGGCTCTTAATCTCTTCTTGATGTAGTGAGAGCACATAGTGTGAATCGTTTCTGCTTTTGTCTTGTTACTGAGATTTTCTTTGAGACCTAGTGCGTGGTGACCTCCTGTGAATATACCGCGAACACTTGAAAAGGAAGCATGTTCCGTTCATTCTCTTTAATTCCCACTGAAACCATCATTAATTCTGCATTGTTGTGTTATCCAGCCCCTTCATGTGTTTCTGAGTTTTGTATGTACTTGATAATGTAGTATTAGATTCTTCCATTTTAATCGTATTGTTATTGTTTCTATTTTGTTTTCCTAGCAGGTCTTATGTGTATGTTTTGCTCTGTTTGTATAGCATGTAGATTCCATGTTATTATGGGGCCATTATCAACCATGAAATAGCACTATATTTCTCCTCATCACATTGGACAATTTTTGCTTTAAATTTTATCTGGCCTCATATGAACATGAAAATCCCAGTATTCAGCTACTTGAAGTTTACCAATAGCTCTTTTTAGTCTTCCAACATGACTCTGTTTTTATTAACTCTCCTGCAATCAGTTTACTGCTGGGTTTTACTTTTGCGTCTGGAGAGTGACCAGCCTTGTAGTTTGCGCTTTCTGTTCCATCTTCAGGCACTCCATTTTTTGTCACCGATTTTTGTTTTCTCTTCTCCTATTGTTGAAACATGATATGTTTTCTTTTACCTTTTCAATGATTGACAAGATATTTTCCACTCAGCCAGGCAGGAGATGTGAAACACAGATGTTCGCATTCCTGCATTGATTTCCTTGCATTATCAAACCACGTGCTTTGGCCTCCTCTTGTTAAGAGAACAGTGGTCTCTGGATTTTTGGCTTCCTCTGTATCCCACCTACCTGCCTACCTATCCGTCTGTCGCTTCCTCTCTGCTTCTCCTTACTGATTTCAGCTAATGTTCTAAACCCTGCTGTTTTCTTTCTGCCCTCTGTTTCAGTTTTATTTTGTACTCTTCCCCGTTCTGACTTTTATCAGTAAGAATTATTGGTCTGAGAGGGCTCTTGGTTACTTATCTATGTGAATAGGCTATTAACTCAAACGTCTTATTTTTTTTTCATTTATAAAACTTCTTTAAATTGAAGTACAGTCAGTTACAATGTGTCAGTTTCTGGTGTGCAGCACAGTGTCCCAGTCATTCTTATCATTTTTAACATCATCATTCCCAATGCATCTTTTAAATTCAGGCAGCTATCTGAGGGGGATGCTAGAAATGATAAGCCACGTGATTAGAACATTCTCAGAACTCAGACATTTCCAAGGAGCTTTTTGCTGCCTTTGTACATGAGTGACAGCTTGGCAGGATAATAACTCTACGAAGAACAATCTTGTTTTCTGAAATTTATGTTCCATTGTCTCTGGGGTTTTACTGTGTCATCAGAGAAGGTGGGAGAGATTTTGGTTTATCTTTTAAATATGAACTCCTTCTTTCTGGCGTGGTTGCATACAGGTGCTAGAGCCAGGGGGCCGAGAAGAGACGGCAACAGTGCAGGACATGGGCCTGGAGACCCAGAGACCGCACCAGGACTGCCTGGGGGCAGCTCTCAGGACACATGTCCTCAGACCCTGGGCAGCCAGGACCACTGGGGGCATGAGCTGACAGGCAACACCAGGGCCTGACACCCCTTCTCCAGTTGGCCCCAGAGCAGGTGGGGGAGCTTCATGACCCCTCCCAGAAGCCAAGTGGGTGTGTGGGGGTCCCTGCGACACTTACCTCCTTATGTCTTCATCCTTCTGGGGCACTGGGGCTGCTCATGGCCCAGGCTTGTGTCCCAGGGTGACTGGGCAACAAAGGAGCCTCCGTAGACGGCTGGGAGTGTCTGGGGTGCTGGGGGTGACAATGGCTTCAGTTCTTGCACAGACATGTGTTCCCAGGGAAGTGGGGCAGTGTCCCCAGGCCAGGGGGCTGGGGCGGCCTACTCCCACCCCTACTTGGTTATGGCTCTTCTCCTTTAAAAACTCAGGTGAAGGCACCTTGGTACCATGAAGGCGTTCAGTACCGGATGTTTCATTCAGCTCAGCAGCTGTTTGCTGAGGATTTAGCAGGAGCCGGGGACTCGGGGCAGGCCCTTCTCCCCTTACCTTCAAGGCTTTGGGAAGCTCTCCAGGGTCCCTGCAGAATCCAGTGGCATCAGGGAGACAAAGGGTTTCCTGGGCGAGGCGAGCAGAGAGCAGTGCTCTGCACAGGCCTGACGGCGGGGCCAGGCTGGCCTCGGGGGGAAAGCCCTTCCGTCCAGCCACCAGTGTCGCTTCACTAGGACAATGTCCCCAGGGTATTAGTGTCCAAATATAGCACCCCGGCTGTCCTGCCTCATCTTGTGGCTCTCAGTCCCATGTGTGCACCCATGTCCTGGTGAGGGTGGGAGCCCTGGGGCCTTGGCAGACCTGGGTACGGCTGGCTGGTGACTTCACCCCCTAGACCTGGGGGGCCCAGGAGATCCCAGGGTAGCAGCAGGTCAAAGGGGGTCGCACGTGTGCCCCTCCACAGTGGGCACAGCTCCCTGCGTCCTCAGACCCCGGGGAAGGGTCACTCTGGGCACAGTCCTGCCCCACCTGCTGGGCAAGGACACACACTGATTCTAAAACTGCAGCTTCACCTGCCGGAGCCGCAGAACCCAGGAGCCTGGGTGCTGCCCGGGCCTGCTCTCAGAGGAGGCACGGTGCCCCCGCCGCCCGCTGGGCCCTCTCCACGGGCTTCCTGGCTTGGCAGCCCCAGGCTGCATCTGGTGCCAGAGCAGGCCGCATGCGGAGCCAGGAATGGGCTTAGAGACCTCTTGCTCCCTGCCAGCATGGGCAGAGGTGCGCAGATCCCTTCCTGCCCAGAGCAGAGCCCATGCAACGGGAGCGGTGGAGGTGGCCAAGGAGGCCGGATGACCCTCCCCGAGAGGGGCCTCTAGGGGGAGCAGGGGGCAGCGGCCCACATGGAGGAGCCCAGCAGACCCTAAGTCAGGCCCCTGGGCCGCCCACCTCACTGCCACCTCGGGCCACTCACGCGGTCCCCTCCCCAGTTCCCGTGTGTATGGGGGGGGGGTGCAGTTGTGAGGAGTAAGGGCACCGGGCAGCAGCCTTGGTGCTTCCTGCCGTCTGACCAGCGGAGGGCCAGGCTCTCACTGGCACGGGGACGTCAGGAGGCACAGCCGGCTGCGGAGTGTGTGTGAGCCTGCACCCCATTCTGAGGGGTCCTGTTCCGAGTGCCCACAGCTCCCTCTTGGTTACAGGACGTGTATTCCCTGGGGGGGGAGGGGGCAGCATACATGTGCTCCCAGCAGGAGCCCGGAACCCCTTGTGGACACGGGACCGGCCCCAGCTGCAGCAGGGCGTCAGGAGAGGCGGCGGGGTGAGCCCCGCCCGCGCAGGTCAGCTGCCCGCCTCCCTCAGCCTCTGCAGCCTTGGGTCCCCGACCTCCCAGCACGGCGCCCAGCAGCCCCGCTGCCCGCTCTCAGCCCTCCTGCTCCTCCGCTGTGGGTGCGTCTGTGTGGCAGGCTGGGCCTGGCCGAGGAGGCCTGGGGGCCGGCAGGGAGCTGGTGCTCAGTCTGCAGAGCCTGGAGAGGGAGCAGATGCTGTGGCCTGGCCCGTGCCAAGCTCAGGACACCAGGCTGGGTCAAGAGCTGCCTGGTGTGGTGGCCAAGCTCAGGGTTGTCCATCAAACTCTGTTTATATCTTCCCGAAACACAGGAAAACTGGTGTCCCCTCAGTGGATAGCAGTCACCTACAGGGGTGGGGGAGGGGGGATCACCTCTATGGGCATTGGCTCCCTGACCTCTGTCTTAGCCCTGGGCCATCTGTCCAGATGGAGCTACCACAGCTCAGAGACGCTTAGTCTCTTGCCCAAGGACACACAGCAGTTTCTCAGGGCAGCTGGGCCAGGTGGAAGCTGCAATCCAGCTTGTGCTTGTCTGCCCTTGCCACACGCCCTGCCCGGAGGAGGGGCACCCTTCCGCATTCCACACAGGGCTCTACGTGGCCCAACGTGACCCAAAGCATGCCTCCAGGTTCTGGACGGAGGGTCGGGTTGTGGGGCCAGCCCAGGAACATGCATAGCTCTTGGTGTCCAGACTATGGGCCAGGGCTCTGAGAGGTGTTTGTATCTGGGGGCCTTGGGACTCCCTGCTGCAGACCCCATATCCAGGCAGGAACCGCAGATGTCCCCGGGGCTCCTCTGTCCACATTGCGGCCCTAGGGCGCCCGGGCTGGAAGGGACAGTGACCTCCAACACACCCCTCACCCCGGCCCCAGCCTCAGGGAACGGGGCTTAGACACATCAGCCTTGTCACGCGTTAACTGTCCAGCACTGAGCCCTGCCATGTGCCTGTCCAGGGCGGGGGTGCTGCAGGGACCCAGCAGGCATGCCCTGCCCTCCCTGGGGTCACAGTCCAGGGAGGAACATGGAAGCCAGTGGCCAGCTGCACCAGGGTGAAGGGGGATCACAGTAGATACGGGGTGGGAGGGTCACGTGGCGCAGGGATGTATCCCCGAATTACTGAGTTGGAGGCAGGGGATGCATAGGCTAGAGACCTAGGGCAGCAGGCAGGGGGGCCCTCTACCCCCCTACAGTAGAAGATGCTCCCCTTTGGAAGAGGAGACATGAAATCCATTCCGGCCTGAGGGTCATGGAACAGGTCATCCTAAGTGGGTCCTGAGAGGCAGGCGGAAAGAGGATGCGTAAGAGGAGACAAGTGCAGACTCCCGAGGCCCAGGGTCCCCTGGACGTGTCTGCAGGGTGGGGGTTCCGGCGGGGCAGGCGGAGAATGAACCAGCTGGAGGGGAAATGAGGACTTGGGTGAAGGGCCTTTGGGAGCCCTGGGTTCCTGCAGCCCCTCAGGGCCTGTCTGTGCCGTGGCAGTGGGGTCACTGCTGTGCAGCGTCTCCCAAACTCAGCTGACCCCAGAACTCCACCCGACCTTTTCTGTTGTGGGGTGTTCCGGGGCTGGGAGAGCCAAGCTGGCTCCTGGCCGGGAGGGGAGAGACTGAAAGAGGAGAAGGCAGAGGCCTGGGGTGGGAGGGAGGATGATGAGAATGAGTCCAAAGAAGACATGTCCCAGAGGGCAGGGGGGTCCCACAGTCCTCCCTGGCCACCGCTTCCACCGCCATTCAGCAGATGGTGCCTCCGGATAGGCTGCGAGTGTTTCGTGAGGAGTTTTTGCTTCCTCCCCAGCAGAGGAAAAACTGCCCAGTTCCATTTGTCTTCCTCTTCTTGCCTTGAACCCTCCCAAGGGTCTTTTTCCTCTGTTTTATTCATACTATTCATTTTCTGAGAAGCTGGTGTCCGGCCACCTCGCTCTGCAGGCTAGGGGATGTGGCTGGGGGATATGGTTCCCCAGGGAGCTGATCATGAAGGCGGGAGATGGAGTTTGCCTGTGCCTTTCAGCGGGGTTTGTGTGAAGCCCATGGAGTTGTGTTCTGTATTTCCTGGCCCGAGTACCTGTGGAAGCCTAGCGTGTGCTCACAAAGGCTGTTGACTCTTGGACAAGTAGGCAGCCGGCGGTTCCCACTGCTTCCCGGGAAAACGGGTTTGCCAGGATGTCAGAAGTCCCTGACCTGAGGGGATAAACTGTAGTCAGAACCTTGGAAAAATTCATCTGCAAGTGTGTGTTTGCACGCAAGGGTCATACTGATTTCAAAGCTTTCCTGCTGGGACGTCTGGTAGGTCAGCCCTGGGCTGGCGGAAAGCCGTGACCACTTCAGTCACTTGGTCTCCTCAGACTGTCCCAGCTCGATGGGGTCTCTGATCTGCCTGCTTAAGGGAGAGCTTGACTGTACAGGATCCGCCTGCCCCCCTCTCCTACTGCCAGTCCCAGGGGTGCAGGTGAGCTCCAGGTGCACAGCCGGCTGGGGTCCCCTAGCCCGGCACACGTTCCCAGGTGACGTCAGATACTGAAGGAAAATGGTTGGTTTTTTTTTTTTTCAAAGTGAAATGGTTTTAATCAAACCATTAACAAGACTTCCTTATACACCCCCCGCAGTGTCAAGAAAAACAAAAGATGCCCAGTCCTGCGCTGCCTCCATGGGCCCACCATGGGTCTGTGGGAAGAGCCCCCACGTGGGCTTGGCTGTCCACCTTGAGGGCCACTGGGCCTCTCCTGTCTGTGGTCAGAGGCCCTTTGCAGCGAGGAGTTGGCCTGGCTCGCTCACTCCAAGCCTGACATAGGCCAGGCCACTCCGTGGCTTTCTGTCACCAGAGGAAGTAGCCCCTCCCCGCTTTGGAAAGGCTCTGCGGTGCCCGCTTATGCAGCCTGGGGTGGGAGCCCTGACACCAAAGGTGGGAACCACAGGGAGAAGATAGGCCTGACAACCGAGAAATTAAATAAACGGATCCCGGACCGTAATGAGCACGCCTCTGGGGTTCCAGTCATAAGTGCGGTGTTTGCCGTTGGTTTGAGAGACAGATTTTGATCCCATTAAGAGGAAACTCTTTGTGGTTTACAGGCTGCGGGAGTTTTCTTGAATCAGAAATGAACAGTGAATTTTATCAAATGCCGTTTCAACAGGTGTCACAATGATTATATATTGTTTTCCTTTGATAAATCGAAGTGTGACTTTATAGAACAGCATTCCAGCACTCCTGAAATAAGCCTACTTTAAAGCAGCCTAAATGGCTAGCTTAAATGTGCTAGTGCTTTAAATAGGACTTGTGTCTATTTATAAGCGAGAGTGGAGGACATTTGTTGCTTGTGTGTGGGCCTTCTGAGGCCCGTGGGCGGGCCATCTGGGGAGGTCTGGGGTCAGGGTTTTGTTTACTATGTCAAAGAACTGGGAAACTTGATGTCTTTTTCTGTGATCTTAAGAATTTGAAAGAACTGCCCGAGTTTGGCATCTTCTGTGAAAGCAATTCTTTAACAACTTTTCTGTCTTTTTCTTTTCAGATTTTCTACTTTTTAAGTCAAGATTTGATAGTTTATAGTTTCCCAGAAAGCATCCCAGTTCATCAAAGGTCTTCCAACTGTTAACATACATTTTTTGCATGTTAATCTCTTATATATTCTCCAGTCTTTTATCTGTGTTTGTATCAATTTGCGTTTTCTCTGGGTTTTTTTCTGGATTAGACAATCCAGAAATGTAACTATTTCATTGTAGCTTTTCTAAAGAATCAGCTATTAAATTTACTTATGCGTGGTTTTTTTTTTTAAGTATCAATAAATATTAGTTTTAATAATTATTAATGCATTTCAATTATTTGCCCTGTGGAGAGATTTGTCTTGTGGTTCTTTTTTTAAAATGTCTTGATTTGGATGCTTACTTCATTTATTTTCATTTGTTTGTGTTTAGTAATAAGATAATGTACAGCTGCGGATTTTCTCAGAATTCAGCTTTGCCTGGATTTCATTTATCTCTACATGCAGTATTGCCATTCTTTTTTCTTAACAGCCTATAATTGAATCTTTAAATCCTTGTTTGACCCCAAAATTATACACGTGATCTTTCATTTCTAGGGATTCAAGTTTTTTTTAATTTACCCTATTCTTACCAATTTCCAGTTTCTAATATTGTAGTCAAAGATACTGACTTAAACTCTCCACTTTGAGAATTTGCCAAGTTTTTCTTTGCTGCCCAAAAAGGACCCAGAGACTTTGGGGAAGATTGCTGAATCTCTGTAGGACAGAAACCGAATTGGGTTTATTCACTTATTTTCCGTTTTCAGACTAGTTTCTGTTTACCTGACCTGGAGAGGTGTGTTAAGACTTGGTTGATTGTGTTGTGGTTATTCACAGCCCTCGGCTATCTGCATCCTGTGGAGCGAAGATAACCCTTTCTCAATGTGAAATGCCCCTCCTCCTGTTTATTGCCTTTTGCGCCGGGTGGTACTGTGTCTGCTCAGAGCGCCACCCCTGCCTTCCAGGCCGCATCTCCTGGCAGGTCTGTCTCATTCTCTTCCTTCAGCTTTTGTTTCACTCTCCTTTGAGGTGACTGCTCTGAACTGGATGAGTGGGATTTTGTTTTCTTCTTACACTCTCCCTGCCCTCATGATGTTTGCAATCGAGTTGTTGAGACCAACAGTAAATAATCACAGGAGCTAAGGTACAGGTACAGAATAAGACATAGCTGTGAAGGAAATCCCCCCGCCTGACCAGGGATCCAAATGAGGTTGAAGCACCAAAAAAGGCCTGTTTGAGGAAGTGATGTTTGCAGGATAAAGATATTGGCCTTGTAAAAACAGAGTTAAGAGCCTCCCAAGTAGAAAGTGCAGCATGTGCAAAGGTCCTGAGGCAGAAACACCAGCCAGGCTGGTTAGAATGTGGCTGGTGACAGGGAGAGGGTGCAGTTGAGAATGGAGAGATGGGGGCCACATGAGGGCTTTTGAATCCAGCACAGGTGCAGCAGGGAGCATTGAAGGTATGGAGCAAAGGTGAGACATGTGGGCAGTGGGCTGGGGGAGTGGGAGGGCAGAGGTGAGGGCCGCGGCTGAGAGAGCCATGGTGGACTGAGCCCAGGACAGCAGAGAAGGGGAAAGCAGGGGAGGGGCTGATGGCTGCCCTGACTAACTGGGTGGGGGGAGGGGAGGGATGCAGAGATGCCCAGGCCGCTACCCACACTCAGTGCAGAGAGGTGGAAGCCAGTACTAGAAATGCGGGTTGTATTTACCCATCAAGACTAGTCGCTCTGCCTACAGAGTGGCAGAGCCACTGGTCACAGTGACAGAGCCGCAGGAGGGGAGGGGACCCCTGGAAGTGGGGGGGATCCGTGGCAACTCAGAGGCGGCAAGGCTTCCCAGGCGTGAGGTAGGGGCATCCCAGGAGTCCGGTGTGTTGACAGCCCGATGTGAACAGGACCAAGGCTTCAGGTGGGGGTGGGGATGTCACTGGTGTCAGATGTCGCAGTCACAGGGCGAGGAAGGAAGGAGCGCCTTGGAGCTTGGACGACCCTCCCCTGGTGGGAAGGACCGGGGAGCCACGCGGACAGACGCATCAGGCTGCTGATGGAGAAGTTTCTGGAGCCCAGATGGAGGCCTCGACCGCGAGGGGCGAGGGGGTCGCAGAAGAAGAGGGTCCCTGGGGAGGAGGGACCAAGGAGCGGAGGTCCCGGGGGCCGGGGCGCCATCTGGTGGCCTCGCCCTTCCCGCAAGGAGGCCGCGGGCCGCGCCTGGGAGCCGAGGGACGTTGGGCGCATGGTACGGGGAGCCGGCGGGGATGGGTGCCAAAGGGGGTCCTGCCCTCGAAGCCCACCCCTGAGCCCCTACCTATCCCCCAGGCCCTTCCTGACCCCAGGTCCGGGCGCCTCTCGGAAGCGGGCATCTAATCCTAGTAGCATCCATGGACGGCAGCGATGTCCTTTCTACCCAGGAGGCAACCCAGACCCGAGAGGTGGCGAGTGGTGGAGGGAAGCCCCCCACCTGCCCAGGCCCTGGGGACATTTGCGAAACAAGAATGGTGGGGCAGGCGGAGGCGGGGATGACTGAACACCCGGAGTCCTGCCGCCTTCCACTTGCGCCAGGGTCGTTTACGGGTGAGCGAGCTGCCTCATCACGTTGCTTGGAGGGGCCCAGCCCCCGCATTACCGTCCTGAGCAGGGCAGCCGGCCAGGTGCCCCCAGGACCTGGGAGGGGAGACCCAGAGCTGCTTCCCACACGTGGAGTGGCCGGGAGAGAACCACCTGGGCTGTTAGCAGAGGGCAGGAGAGGGGGTGTCCCCATGGTGGGGGACGCTGCTCTGCCCCTGGGACAGGACTTAACCCTGGGTGAGCAGGGGCACCGCAGCCCTCTGAGCCCTGGGCCCCTGCCAGACGTGGAGAGGAGCCACCGCCCCCAGCAAGGGGAGGCCTGCCGGGGAGCAGGGGCTGCGGGCCTCCAACAAGCCTCTCTAGCCTGTCTCCCCACTCGGTCCTCCCAGATGATTGGGATTCAGAACAGCACACCGTCCCCTGCAAGGAAGGCCTCCTGCTGTCACAGATATGAGGAAATGAGCGCCCCATGGCTGCAAACGCAGTGACTTCAATGTCCTTTTCCCTAAATAAGCTTTTAAAAATATAATTACAAAAATAATGTATGCTCACGGTAGAAAACTTGGAAAATCCCCCAAAAAGTGGAGATAAGAGAATAAAAGTACTTCCTTCTACTGCCCTCTAGTGGTGATAACTCCCCTTAACATCCTGGGGTCTTCCTAGCCTACGTAGACCATTTGATGATGAAACCACATTGTTTATATAATTTGGTCTTACCTGCTTCTTTTGTTCAACATAAATATTTTCCTATATTTTAAAATTTTCTTCCTAAATATCATTTTAGTAGCTACACATCAGAAGCTCATAAGCAGTTTTTCTCATCGCTGTTCTATTTGCTTTTTTTTCTAATTAGAATTCTGTAACAGACGTCTTCTTACGTTACTTTTGTCTACATTTCATGTTATTAACTTAGGATAATTCCCAGGAATAGGATCACCCAGGTAAAGGGTATCCATGATTTTGAAGTTATGGATATATAATTTCCAAATTGCTTTTCAGAAAAAAGAATTCTACCAGTTTACCTTCTGTTAGTAATGATGCAAGTGCCTGCCTCATTTCTCTGTGCCCCTGCTAGCATGGGTATTCTCGTTTTGAAAATGGATTGTATTTGGATGTTTGCTTCTTTTTTCCCTAATCGTGAGGTTGAACTTTTTTTCAGATGCCTATTGGTCATCTGTATTTGCAGAACTGTTCAGCCAAACGCATCATAAGTACTGCTGTATGTTGAACCTGCCCACACACCTCCCTAGCGATCTGACCCCCCATGTCAGTCTGGCATTTTGACAGACTCCTCAGACCACCCTCAAATGGGCCACGTTCCCCTGCACCTGCTCTGACTGCCAGGATGCCAGGCGGTGCCACCTCCCTTCATCCCAGCAGGTATTTAAAGCTGCTGGAAGCCACCCGGCTGTGAATTGTCCCAGGTGAGTGGAGGCAAATACTGGTCCAGAGAGAGTAACCGAAGTAGTGGTTCCTCCAAAGATATTCTGAGAACTTAGACTCACGTGGCCTGGTCAACGGCTGCTCGAGTTTGTAGAGCAAGAAAAGGACACTTAAGGGGCCACACCCCACTTGTCCGGAAGAGGCAGTGAGAAAACCTTCGCCTACTGGGCTTCTGTTATGTCAGGCCCTTGGCCTCATTTAACTTAATCTGCCCAGTGACCGTCAGGCGGGTCCCTGTCTCTTCACTTGAATATATGGAGACCACGGCCTGGGTGGGTGAGATGAGGCCCCCGGGATCACTCAGGATAAGAGGTGGGGCTGGATTTGAACCCAGTTCTGAGGGGCACCAGGGCCCGACTTAGATACTCCACATCAGGGCCAGTCAGGGCCAGCTGGGGGACAAGAGTGACCACAGGTGTCCCCAGAGCAGACGACTCCCCTGTGGGCATGAGTGGGCACCTTCTCATCAGCAAGCACACACACACGAATCCTGGTGCCAGAAGCCTTGACTTGGCACCCAGATATACTGGAAACATTCAGGAACATTCCAAGCAACGTTCACTTAGGGGCCCAGAATAGAAAAGCCCGGCCAAAGAAGGATAACTATTCCATGACACAGGAACTGAAAATAGAGGGTTAAAGCAAGAACTTTGTTTCAAGCTTATCTTTGCCCCTTCAGTCCGTACGATGTTCTCTGGAGCAGAAGGCCGTCTGTACTCTGAGGGGAATTATTCGATCACATCCTCGCTGACAGAGCTCACAATATTTATTGAAAGTTTCAGCTGTCGCTTCTGTATAAATAAACAGGCTGAAGTGGGCAGCCAGCGGCGCACTGGAGCTATTTGTGGACGGGGTGGCTCGGCAGGCGGGAAGGATAGCTGAAGGAGCGCAGCCCGGTCCCAGAATAGCCCACGGCAGGTGCGGCCTCGGCGTGGGGCCCCTTCCCGTCCCCGCTGGCCGGCCCAGGGGTGGCGACACCCCCTTCTCAGGACACCCCAGCTGCCCCCCTCAGACAGAGCACAGGGAGCAGCATGTAGGATCGGGGGTCTGTCTCCGCGTCTGCTGAACACCGAAAGCCTCACGTTGGTTTGGTGGGTCTGAGGTGAGGAGGAAGACAACCGTTGAGACCAGTGTTCCCAGCGTGCAGTGGTGCAGTTGGTCAGCATCTTTTGGGCTGGACTCTGTGGGTCTTTTAACAATGCCTGACCCATTTAGCACTTACCCTGTGCCAGGCCCTTGACACGCACTAATTCATTTTCTCACAATGAGACCCAGTCTCTGTCTGACTTTTCCCACTTGTTTTCCACCTGCAGTGAGTCCTTGTTCACTTGTGAAAACCACACGCCCCTGCAGGCAGGGTCCTGCACGCCCTCTGATGCCTCCTTGTGTCCCATCCACTCAGCCACCGCTCAGTGGGCCGAGGGAGGCCGCGCGCGCCCGGAGTAATGATGCAGAGGGCAGTTAGGGCAGGAGAACCAGTGACCTGGAGATTTAGAGATTTATGATTGGGGTTGAGGGGTGTTGGGTCCTGGAGGGGCCCCCACCTCTTCCATGCGGCCTTACGGCCCCTCCCCGAGGGTCTCCTCACTGTTGATTTCTGGCTTCTGTTCCATTTACTCACTTCCCGGACTAAAATTAAGTAATGTTTTAGAGTCTTCATTTTTACTGTTTAGGGAGCTCTTTATTTCCTTCTGTTATATTCTTTTGTTAAAGAACTTTCTTGAACGTTTGTTGTAGCACAGGTCTGCTGGCAATGAATTCTATCAGCCTGTTTTTTTCCTGAAAAGGTCTTTATTTCAAGCTCATATCTTGACGTTTTTGCCAAGGGTAGGATTCTGGGTAGACAGGAGTTTGTGGGCCCTCCTCCCCCCACCAGGACTTGGAAGATGTCATCCGCTGTCCCCTGGATCACAGTCCCGGTGAGAAGTCTGCTGTAGCCACATCATTGCTCCCCTGTCGCTGTCTTTTTCCCTGAATGACTCCAAGATTTTGGGTGGGGGGGTTCTTTCCCTTCATCTTTGGTTTTCAACAGTTTGACTCTGATGTCTAGGCGGCTGTTTGTCGTTGCTTTGGTTTTTGTCCTGTTTAGACGTCTCTGGCCTTCTTGGATTTGTGATTTGATATGTCACTATTTTTGGAAAATTCTCGGCCATTATCTCTTAAATATTTTTCCTGTGCCCCATTCCTCCTCCATGTTTTGGGGCTGAAATTGCAAGTTGGAGTCGACATCATCGATAACGCTGTTAATGTCCTCGCTTCTTGGATGTTCTGTGTTGTTTTTTTCAGTTTGGGTAATTTCTCCCGACCCATCTTCAGGTTCACTCGCTGTTTCCTCAGATGTCATGTCTGCTGAAGAGCCCATCAGAGGATTCTCTCCGACATTGTGCAGTTTTTCCCAGCATTTCTCTTTGACTTTCTTACAGTTTCCATCTCTTGGCTAATCTTCTCTGTTTGTGCATATGTATTGTCGACCTTCTCAATTAGACCCTTTATCCTGTTAATCGTTTTTTAAGTCCCTGCGTGATGGTCGCCGTGTCCGATCATCTCTGAGTCTGGTTCTGTTGACTGCTTTATCTCTTGGCAATGGGTTGGTTGTTTCTTGTTGCTTTTGAACAAAATATTCCTCATGTTTTATTGGATGTGGAACGTGCACGTGAAGAACAGAAGACACTGGCGTGAATGGTACTGACGTCTGGGAACGGGCAAGCCTCTTCTGTCGGGCTGTTGGTGTGGGACTTAAAGTCAGTCTTGTGAGGAGTTGAGCTGGGTTTGGGGTTTGTTGTTGCTAAAGTTTCCTTCTGAGCACCGCAGGCCTCAAATACCTCCAGCAATGGGTTACTATTGCCTTGTGCTCACGGTGGGGCTAGAGAACTTCCCCCAGTGTAGTGCGACCCCCTTGCACACCTGTGCCACAGAGGGGGTCTCTCTCCACCTCCCTGTGGCAGGTGACTGTTGCTTGTTACTCTATGTCAGGTTTATATTGGGAGCAGAGGAAGGGGTTCCCTGTGTCCTGGTCCAGCCTCAGCTTAGAAAGGCCCTGTGTCCTTGGCCTCAGCAATCCTGTACCTCCTCCCTGTGGAAGCCAGACTCTGCCCTGTGTCTGGGGTCTTGGGTGGGAGATTCCTGCCCCTCCTGCAGTGGTGAGAGACCTCTGTCTGGCATCACACAGGGTCCTCAGGCCAGGACAGTCTCCTGCCCCTCTCCCAAGGGAAAAGAGCCTTTTTTTCCCCAGACTTCTCACAGCCAGAGTGTGTCTTCTTGGGCCCTGGAGTTGGCAACTGTGTCACCCCTCCCTCAGCAGCTCAAGGCTTTGCTTCCTGGAGAGAAGGTTCTGGGAAAGTGGGACGGGCTTTGGGCCCGTTCAGCTGCACCCACTGTTCCTCGGGATCCGCTGCTCTTCCTCCAGAGACCCAAGGCTGTTGCTGCTTAGGCGAGAAGGACTTGGGAAACGCATGGTGTTTGTGCCTGGCCCCGAAGCGGCAGCCAATCCCCTGCCTGCCCCTTACCTTTTCTCACGAGAGCCCCTGGAGCCTCATGGGAAAGAACAGAGAGTCAGGGAATGGGCAGCCCATCTGGGGCCCCAGGAACCCCAGGCTGACCCTCCAGCCCACACTTGGCTTTGGGCAGGTTGTTATTAGGTAGCTGGGGTGGCAGCTGTGTCTCGTTCCATGTGCTGCCCTAGCCGAGCCAGTCCCTGCCTTACTCCTCCTTGAAACTCACATTCCTTTGCTGCCTTGGAGTCTCAGCTCACTGATGGATTCAGGAAAATGTATGGTTTTGTAGTCTATTCAGCTTTTCTGTGTGTGTGTGTGTGTGTGTGTGGTTGTTCATGTGGGAGCAACACTATGTAGCCTTCTCTAGTCTAAGCAGAAGCAGAAATGACTCACCTTCTGGAAACTACAGTTTAATTTCCCCCAACATTGAATCTTCATTTATTAACAATAATTTACTCAAAAAATTAAACAGTGACTTGATGTGATCCAGTAATTCCACTTCTGGATTTAGAGCCGAAAGAACTGAATGCAGAGACTCGAATAGGTGTTTGCACCCGTGTTGATAACAGCAGCGTTTGTCACAATAGCTGAAATGTGGAAGCAACCCAAATGTCCATCAGTGAACGGATGGAGAAAATGCAGTACAGACGAGCAACAGAATATCACTCAGCCTTAAAAAGGAGGGAAATTCTGACACGGACTGCAACGTGCCTCAACCTGAGGACATCGTGCTAAGTGAAATAAGCCAGTCACAATAGACAAATGCCGTGTAAGGGCCCAGAACAGTCAGATTTCATAGAGACAGAAGGCAGGGGGCTGCCAGGGGCTGGAGGGAGAATGGGGTTTAGCACTTAAAGGGGACATTCTGTTTGGAAGTGAAAGTCGTTCTGGAGACAGATGGTGGTGATGGTTGCACAATGCGAGTGTACTGAACGCCACTGGACTGTATAGTTAAAAAGGTTGAAATGGTAAATTTTATGTTATTTATACTTTACCATAATTTAAATAAAACAATTTACTGGTTCTTGCCATGTGCCAAGTATCTTCTAGGCACTGGGATTACAGAGGTGAACAAAACAGACAAAATCCCTGTCCTCATGGCGTTTACACTCAGTAAGCGAAATCAGTACGTAACCCACTACAACGGGAGGTGAGAGCGCTCTCGGAAAGCTCCAGCGGGGGTGGGAAGGTGGGGGTGGGAGTGAAGGTAGGCCTCACGGTGAGGCCTGTGGACACCCGGGGGAGATTCCAGGCTGGGGGGTGGGTTCTGCATGGAGTGATGGGGACAGCAAGGGCCCATCCCTGAGAGCGTGTTGCCCCAGGCTGCCTCCTGAAGACACTCGCCTGGTCCACCTTCTGGCCTGCCCTTGGTGCGGCATCCCAGCTCCTGAAACCCCAGGGACTGGGAGGGACGTCCCTTACCCCAGCTTGCCTTCTGGGGTCTGGGCACATGCAGCACATCCGAGAAGCCCCCACAGGAACCAGCCAGGACCTCGGTCTCTAGAGCCAGGGTCACTGCCTCAGGGCCGCGGCTTCGGGGGACTCACTGCAGTGGGGGATGGGGCGGAGTGCTCCCCGCTGAAGCCCCTCCGTGGTCCTCTGCCCACCAGGGACTGACGGCTACCTGCTTTTCTGTCCGCAGGAGCTACGAGGAACTCTCGGACTGCACCAGGCACGTGGCGGGCTTGCTGCACTGCTTCTGGCCAGGCGCGGCGGTGGACAAGTTCTTCATCGCCGTCCACCAGCACTACTTCAGAAACTGCCCCGTCTCGGGCAGGGCCTTGCGGGACCCGCCCAGTAGCATCCTCTACACCTTAATCGTGGTGCCCATCCTGGTCGCCCTGCTGGTGACGGCACTGGTGGTCTGGAGGAGCAAGCACCCAGAGGGCATCGTGTAGGCCACGCCCGGGGGGCTGCCTGCTCCCTGAGGCTGTGGGGCAGGCCAGGAGGTAGGGCACTGGGGCCCAGCCTGGGGGCAGAGCAGGCCCCCAACCTCCTCCCCTCCTACCTGTGAAGAGCTAACAGCAGGATTTCCAAGTGGTCATGGCACAGGCGTTGGCCTGGAAGCCACCCTGGGAAGGGCAGCGGGCACTGGGAGGGAGCAGGCGTGACCGTCAGCATGTCTGGGCAGCGTTCGGAACTTCTCCCACTGTTATAAACCACCCGCAGCTCGGTTCCAGCCTCTGGCCAGACTGGTCATGAGTAGCTTGTGATTAAAGGATGTCCCTGAATGTGGGCAGCGTCATTCCTTCTGGATGTGCATCGTGGGGAGCAGGTGGGGGGGAATCTCTGGTCCCTTTGGAGTCCATTTTTCTCTGACAGGAGGAACCACAGCAGGGACCTTTGTGGGGGACGACGATGGTGAGGCCCCACGTGACAGTGGGCACCATCTGGGCACTGAGGGTGCTCCTGCCGGAGTCCCCTGCCTGCCCCCCACCCCCACCATGCTGTCTAGAACCGCTGGCTCTGTGGGGGCGACTCGCGGACAGGACCAGCCAGTCTGCTCTGAGGCCCCTCCCAGAAGGTGCCTCGCCAGCCCCCAGGCCCAGGCACTCACCTCCATTCTGTCCCCCTGGGTTTCAGCAGCTATTTCCTAGCACCCCTCCAGGCTGCTGCTGCTCCCCAAATCACCATGCTTCCAAAGCTCCCGCCTATAGCCAGGCTTCCAGAAGGTTCGGGGTCTCTGAAGGGAGCGCCCACACTGTCCCTCCCGATGACCCCTGAGCTCAGGTCCCTCCTCGGAGGTCCCTGCAGCCCTCAGCCTGCTCCAGCCTCTAGCATCTGCAGCCCAGGACCTGCCCCTCAGGCCCGTCAGCCACCCCCTGCCCCGCAGGACAGCTACCCAGACACAGGGCCCAGGCCACGGCCCTTGGGCGATTCAGCGTGAACTGACCAAGGAGAGGGATCCGAGCAGGCCAGACCCCAGGTGGCTCCCGGGGCCTCAGCCAGGCCCCCCACCATCCTGCCAGGGTGCACCCATCGTGGCAGGCCTGGGCTGGGCACCGCCGACAGTTCCCACAACGGGTCTTCTCAGGAGCCCCAGCAGCAGGATGCGGGTGGCCGCGCCTCGCAGGCGGGACAGAGGGCGCTGAGGGCGGCCATCCGTCGGGGCGACCCGCGTCCACACTCAGGGCCCGGGGCCTGCCCGGCTTCTCGCCGGTCCGGATTCCGGGGCCAGAGCTGCCGCCTCGCCTCCCCGCACCGCGGCCCGCCCCCGAGCGCGCGGACGCCTCCAGGAAGGGAGCCAGGCGGCCCTAGTGTCAGGATGGCTGCGGGACCTGGGAGGTGGAGGGCGTCCCGATGCGCCTGGTCCTCTCAGAGCAAGGCTGCGGTGCGCACAGGAGGCAAGACGGCGCCGCCCACCGCCCAGACACACGTGCGTTTGCTGAAGGCACCACAGCGCCTGTTCCCCTCCTGCTGTCTCGCGGGTCATTTTCGGGGATCCCTCCCCTGAACTGAGGATTCCGACCCCCGCGCCCGCAGCCCCTCCTCCCAGGCCCAGCGCCTCCCTAGGGCCGAGCCAGCCACCCTTCCAGAGTCAGTTCTAGGGCTGTGGCCTCATCCAAGACCGGGTGCCCGTCTTTGCACACGCCTTGCTGCCGGAGGTAAGTGGTGTGTGTGTGTGTGAGCTGTGCAGGTTGTGAGCTGCGTGTGGGTGTGCGTGCACACAGTAGCCTGCAGACAGGAATCGACCTCCAGTTTCCAGTTACGGCCATGACTAGTCAGGTGTGGCTTGTTGGTTAAGTGAGGAGGGGGAGGAGGGCAGGAATGGAGGCGGGGGGCGGGGGGGGGAGTCGCCCTTGGTGGAAACACATCTCCAGCCTCCTGTCTTTCAAACTGGCCGCTCACTTCTGCACCACTGACCTACGAATATGATTTTCCAGTTTTGACCAAAGAAAGGAACCTTTTGCGGGACAGCAGGAGGGCACTTGCTTTTCACATTTCAACATGTCGCTCCTTGGGACCGTTGTCACATTAAAAAAAAAACGGACTGAGGGGAACCAGTCACTAAATGTCAAAGGATGGTTTCGTGTGGAAGAATGTGTTTTCAGAGCCCCCTAACCTAAAAGGTCTAATCTGAAAGTTGTCACCAAACGTCATAAAGTTCAGAATGTTGTGCGTTCTGGAAACACACGGTGTGCCTATTTTTAAACCTTTGAAAGTGTATCTCCCACAGTCACAGGCTATGGGGAAACATGGTAACACCTGACAGAAAAGGCCACGTGCAGGCTCAGGAGAGCCCTCTCAGTGCCCACCCACCGACCCCACGGCCCTGCCCCCTCCTGCTCATCCCTGAAGCTGTGCAGCCCCGGGGCCCACCTGAGGGGCGCCGTGTTCATTAAGCGAATGTCTGACGGATTCCAGGTGAGGGGCTTCTGGGCTGAGGGGTGCTTCCTGGAGGAGATCCCGGGCTGCCGCGGGTTCTAAGAAAGCTGGGCAGAGCCACTAGACAGGAGTCCTGGGGGAGCAGGCCTGCTTTGACCTGCCCGCCCCCCAGTCTCAGAGAGGGAGCATCAGGGAGAAGTGTGGTCTCAAGATAAATCCCCGATGGGTTTCACCCTCAGGAGCCACCCCTGTAAAGCCCAGAGTGCGACACACACCGTGTGCTGAACAGTAGTTGTTGTTAAAACACTTTACCAACAGAATGAACACTAAACAATGCCATGACTTTAAAATTATCCAAGCTAATGGGAGAGAACAGTGATTGATTATTTTTAAGTTAGTTTTTCTGGTTTATGAAATGCATATTAAAGTACACAAAAATTGGGTCTTGATTTTAGAGACAAAATGTTTTTTTCATTGAAGTTTAGTTGATTTACAATGTCATGTTAGTTTCTGGTATATAGCAAAGTGATTCCGTCTGCTTATCCCAAACTCCTAATTTATCCTTCCCCTCTTTGGTAACCATAAGTTTGTTTTCTACGTCTGTTAGTCTATTTCAGTTTTGGAAATAAGTTCATTTGTATCTTTTTTTTAGCTTTCATATATAAATGATATCATATGATGTTTGTCTTTCTCTGTCTGACTTACTTCACTTAATATGAAAATCTCTAGGCCCATCCATGTTGCTGTAAGTAGCATTATTTCATTCTTTTTTATGGCTGAGTAATATATATATACACACATATATACATACACACACACGTATACACACACATACACACACACACACTACATCTTCTTTATCCATTTATCTGTTGATGGACATTTGGTTGTTTCCATGTCTTAGTTATTGTACATAGCTGCTGTGAACAGTGGGGTGCATGTGTCTTTTCAAATCAAAAGGTTTAAAAATCTTTTCAAATTAGAGTTTTCTCCAGTTATATGCCCAGGATTGGATTGCTGGATCATATGGTAACTATTTTTAGTTTTTAAGTAATCTCCATACTGTTCTCCATAGTGGATGTACCAATTTACATTCCCACCAGCAGTGTAGGAGGATTCCCTTTTCTCCATACCCTCTCCAGCATTTATCATTTGTAGACTTTTTAATGATGACCATTCTGACCAGTGTGAGGTGATACCTCATTGTAGTTTTGATTTGCATTTACATAATAACTAGTGGAGTTGAGCATCTTTTCATGTGCCTTTGGCCATCTGTATGAGACAGAATTCTTTTTAGCTAAATGGATTTTTGTTGTTGTCATTTGCACACTTGACATGAGGTCAACCCTCTGCACGGTTTTAGGCGTGCGGTGCAGCCTTGTTGACGGTAGGTACCATGTTATACAGCAGATTTCTAGAGCTCATTCATATTGCTTCCCTGAAACTTTGTGTCCATTGATCAGCTATTTGGCCCTCCCACCAGCCCCTGGCAACCACCATCCCAGTCTTTGATTCTATGGATTTGACTCCTTTACTAGGCAACCTCACATAAGTAGAATCCTGCAGTATTTGTCTTTCTGTGACTGGCTGATTTCATTTTGCATCATATCCTCAAGGTTCTGTCATGTTGTTGCAAATGGCAGGATTTCCTTCCTTTTGAGGGCTAAGTGATGTTCCGTTGGACGGATAGACCGCACTTTGTTGGCCCTTCACCTGTTGATGGACATGGAGGTTGTCTGCACAGCTTGGCTATTGTGCATAATTTTTAAACATTTAGATTTGACTTTGGAATGTCTGTTTGTAAGTACCTTTGAGTATGTGTACACCTGGTCTGGATCTTTCCTTCCAGTAAAACAGTTCAGCTGGGAAGGTTTAGAAGGACCCAGAGAGCGTTCAGGTTTCCCTCTTGCTCATCAGGTCTCCAGTCTTGGCTGGAATGGAGGCCAAGTTCTAGCCAAGGGGCTTTCCATCCCATCTGGGTTGGTGGTCAAGTGTCTGCATGTCCCAGGGCCGAGGGTGAAGAACCCAAGGCCAGCAAATAAGGTACTTAATGAGAATTAACAAATGAAAGTGGAATTGTTATATTAGTAGTTTATTTGAGACTTTATTATAAATAAACATGTAAGCAAATACAAGCGACTTTGGTACCACAGTCAGTCGTTCTGCCTCCTTGGATAACGAGGACCAGTTGTAAGAGACTCGAGCCTCTGCAGAGCTGGGTGTCTGCGGGGGTCCTGGACCCCATCCCCCGAGGATGCTGAGGGACAGTTGTAGTTCCCTAGGCCTGCCTTTAACAAATCACCACAAGCCAGGTGGCTTTAAATAACAGAATGTATTTTATGTATTTTTAACTGGTTCTCACAGCTTTCTGGAGGCTGGACATCCCAAGACCAAAGTGCCGTCTGGGCCATGCGTGCTCTGCAGGCCCCGGGGGAGGGTCCTCAGCCTCTGCTCGCTGGTTGTCGGCGTCCCTCGGGGCTCCTTGGCTCAGAGCCGCGTCCCACCAGTCTTGCCACGTTCTCTCTGGGTGTCTTTTGCCTTCTCTTCTCATATGGTCACCAGCTGTGTCGGATTGGGCCCGCCCTGGCCCACTGTGACCGTGTTTAACCTGACTCAGTACATCTGCGAAGACTGTGGTTCCAAGGAGGCTCCTATTCTGAGGTTCCAGGTGAACGTGAATTTAGGGGGACACCGTGCAGTACACTTGCAAACTCAAGATCTGGTGACACCTCGGTCCTCCCCTTTGCCCGGGCCTTGAGAGGGGACAGCTTTGGGAACTGCCAGTAACCTGTTGCAAAAGCTATTTCCAAAGCCCGACCCATCCGGTGATAGAAGGAGGCCAGGTGTCCCAGGAGCTCCTGAGAAAAATGCCCTGTCCCCAAGACGCGCTCCCACAGACACACCGCCTCTAACAGCTGCTCCAGGTTTGCCTTTCAAAGCCAGGGACCAGTCAGTGTGTGTGTGTGTGTGTGTGTGTGTGTGTGTGTCTGTGTGTGTGTGTGTCTGTGTGTGTGTGTCTGTGTGTGTGTGTGTGTGTGTGCACGCATGGGCATGGTAAGCGGAGGCCTCCGGCGGCTCTGTCCTGGCCCCTAGCCCTGGTCCTCTGGGCAGCAGCCACCCTCAGAGACTTCCATGCTGGGTCCCTGGGCTGTGGGAGCCCCTCCCGCATTATCTCAGGGAGGGTTACTGAGTAGCCAGTTGACTTTTAAAGGAACATGGATTTCTAAGATGTCTTGCGAACTGTTCCTGGAATTCTATTCTGAGCAGCCCATCCTCTGAAGAGGTGCAGGCAGGGCATAGTCTGCCAAAATCGCATAGGGTGATGCTGACTCCTGGGGCCTCCTCAGACACCCCACCACCACCCTGCCCCGGGCTCAGGCACCCGCTGTCAGGTGGGGTCCAGGGAGACGGCGGGAGCTGTGGGCCCTCCTCGCTGTGGGGCACAGCCTGGGCCCAGAGTGAGCCTGGGAGGCAGGGGGCGATGTCCACACTCAGCAGTGCCAGGCCGGGCACCACTGCCCCTCTGTGCACCTGTGTTCTGCCCTTTTCTCGTGAGTCTTTTCCCTGGAAAGACCCAGAAAGTCAGAGAGGGCAGTCGGGGGTTACACACCAGCCACAAGCTGTCACCTTCCCTGTTTTCCCACCAAAGTGCCCACCTGAGCAGGTGGGCCCCGCAGGGGCAGATGGAAGCAGCTAACTCCTTTGGCCTTCTCTGATGGTCCAGGGACAGCCAGGCTCACAGGGGCAGCCTGGGATTTCCGCTAAGCTGCCGGGGGAATCTGACAAGTTTCAATTTGAAAAATAAGATGGATGAGCTTTATTTGTGACCCAAGCTGGAGAAATGGCCCTTCTCCAGCGATTTGTCGTGGAATTCCCCAGGAACTAATTGGTTGGAAATCAGAGGACCCAGAAAACAAAGAGAAAGGATTGAGGAAGTGGGGTTGGCCACATATGTCTTGTTCCCAAAGCGCTCGTACTAATGAGCTCCCTGGGAGGAAGTCGCTCTGGAGACAGGGCTTCCCACAAGCCAAGCAGCAGCTCTGAACCGAGCTCATCTTTGCAAAAGGGACATCCCTGGGGGAGTGGCAGCTGGGAGAGGGCCGCAGCCCGGAACCCAGGGAACTAGCATCCAGCAGAATGTAGCGGGAGCCTGAGGCAGGGCATTCCTCTCGAGAAGAACCGAGTCTCCTGGAGGTGAAATTTCCTCCTGGCCATCAAACATGAAAATCAGTACCATCCTATGTACCTAAAGTCTTTAAATGTTTGTTCCCGGTAATTTCCCTCCTAGGGATTTATCCCAAGGATGTAATCAGAGTGGTGAAAAAGGACTCGTGTCCTTTGCCCAAGGTCATTTATCCCAGACAGCGGGTGGAAACATCCCAGTGCCCACATGAGAGGACGCAAGTAGATTAAATCCAGATGAAGGGGAAAGGTTTCCTAAAATTTAGTCCACAGGAACTTTTTCTCACGGTATAGAGTTAATTGGAAAAGGGCAGATTACAAAACAGGGAAGCGAGATGATCTCAGTTTGGGGGTATGTGTGTCCGTGTGAGAGAGGCCGTGTCTGATTGGGGAAAGAGCGTATAATGTGACTCATAGAGACGGTAACAACACAGTGCAGCTTGGGAGGAGCTGTCGCGCCACAGCCGCTGTCTTGGTCTGCTGGGGCTGCCGGAGCAGAGTGCCACAGACGGGGGTAGGGCGCAGCTTCAACCACACAATTGTGTTTTCCCACAGTCTGGAGGCTGGAGATCCGAGGTCAGGGTGTCCCCAGCGCTGGGTTCTCGTGAGGCCTCCCTCCCCGGCTTGTAGACGGCCGTCTGCTCCCTGTGTCCTCACATGGTCCCCCTCTGTGCGTGTCTGTGTCCTAGCCTCCTTTTCTCCAGCTGTGTGGGATTAGGGCCCACCCGCAGCGACCTCATTTCACCTTCTTACCTCTTTAAAGACCCTGTCTCCAAATATAGTCACGTTCTGAGTCCTAACTGGGGTTCGGACTTCAACACACGAACTGGGGATGAGGGGGACACCACTCAGCCCTAGAAAGAGCCCGCCTCCCCCAGCCACTGAACTGCCACTTAGGCGGTGGTCAGCTTTCCGAGCCGGCCCACAGCCACCAGTTTAAGCTGTAGCAGGACTAAAGGGCTGTAATTCACTGTGAAAATTAGTGTTAAGAAACAGCATTGGAGCAAGGCAGTTGCTACAGAAACATCCCGAGATTGAATAAAAACCTGCCTTCAGATGCATCCCACGTTGTCATGGGGGGGAAGGCAAGGCTGGAGGAGCAGGGACAGTCTCTAGGGCAATCCCTGCGAGGCTCCCAGAGCTGCTGCACTCAAGGGCATTGGCAGCTGGTGACACAGGCTTCTCATATTGTCTCTTTTTTTTGGAAAATGGACAGTTCTCCTCTGGCCTGATGCTGGTGTTCCTGCAAGATCATTTTTCTTTTTTTCTTCTTTTTAGGGGCCCAGAAATGGAACAAAGAGATGAAGGGCTAAGGGAAGAGGAAGAAAAAAATACAGATATTTTTCTTGAGTTAACTGGGTCAGCCATCAGGAGAGCAGGGAAAAGAGGAAGACTGTTAGAGAATGTTAAGGAGATGCCTGCAGGATCAGCCTGCTGTGAGCGGTGGGGAAGGAGGGCAGGCCAGGGCAGCCCGGCCCTCTTCCCGAGGGCGGGCAAGAGATGTTGGCCAGCCACCCGCAGCAGGCCAGGCTGGGGGAGAGCAATGCATGTGTATCAGGGTGCTGTGAAGAATGCTCGCTTCACTTACCTCTGCTCTCCTCGCCTTCATCAGGCTGGGAGGCGAGGTCCATTTTGCAGATAAAGAGACTGAAGCACAGAGAGGCAATGACACACACCCAGATGTCTGCAGTTGTGGGTGCTGGAGCAAAAGTCAGAAACCAGGGCCCTCTGGCTCCCACACCCCTAGTTCTCTCACTCCCCTGTGCTGCCCACCTTGGTTCAGGGGAGTGGAGAACAGTCAGGAACTGGGGGTTCCAGGAGGTGAGGGCAGAGGAGGGCAGGTAACAAGTGGGTGTTTGCAACCCCAGGTGGCATGCGTCCGAGTGGGGTTCCCTCTGCAGGACTCAAGCCCCTTCCTACCCACGCCGCCTGGGGCCACCCTCTGTCCCCGGGTGCTGCCCCCACACAGCAGCCTCACGGCTGATCTTTTTGGAAAACCACGGTATGGAGATCAGGGTGGGGAGGCCCCATCCAGCCCCACGAGGTGCTCTGCTTTTCCACAGCCCGCCAGGTTCAAGGAAGGCTCTGTGGCTTGCCTGGGAGAAGGGACTGGGGAGGTGTCTTGGTTCTTCCACTCCCCAGAGCTGACTGAAAGGCAAGCAGTGTTTATAAGTCTTACTTCTGCCCCTAAGCCTCCTGTGCCCCCAGGAAGGATGGCAGGTTGACCCCCAAATCAGGACAAGCTGCGCTTGAACTTCGGGAACATGAGGCGACGGGTCCGAGGGAGGAATGTTCGTGTACCCCAGGAGTCAGGCTCAGTCCCCTGTCCCACAGGGGTAAGGAGTCACAGGCCCCCAGGCCCTCCCACAGCCCCCCACGGCCCCTGGCTGCCTGGCTCAGCTCCCACACCCTAGTGCGCCCGCAGCCCCTCATCCCAACCCACAATTGCCAACGAGAACCATCCTTTCCATCGCCCTTCTTTCTTCTCAATCCCCAATTTTCAATTAAAACAAATCTTCCCCCAAAACTGGTAACAATAGAGCAGTGAATTTCTATTGGTGGGTTTGGATGAGGGACTTTCCTAGTTCACAGTTTCCTTCCTTGTGATTTTAAAAAGGTAACTGCTTTCTAGTTGTGAAGCCCTGGCGCTGTAGAAGGTCACGCACAGCTGGAATGATTTTATGGATCAGGAAGGAGGCTGGTCAGGCACCCGCCCAGCTGTGTCCTGTGCCTGGGCGCCTTTCCTACCCATTCATCGGCCTGGAGGGCACCTGGCTGCCACTGGTCGGGTCCTGAGTTGGCTCGCTGGAGGGGGACTCTGGTAAGAAAACTCGGGTGCAGTTCAGACAGTGTGGGGCTGGAGTTGCCCAGCTAGCTGACAAAGAAAGAAACCCTGCGCCGAGCACCCAGCTGTCCGCTAGGGGCGCTGGCGAGTCGGAGGCCGTCGGGGGACCCAAGGTAGGAGGTGATTGTATTGCACGATGCAACTGTATACACATTTTCAGGAACGTATTCTATGCACAAAATGCCTCTTTTTTTTTTTTTTTTTTTTTTAGTATTTTTGCGTATATATTCATAAGCAAGTCTGCAGTTTTTCTGCGGGGAATCTTCTTACCGTGATTTTGTGGGCTATCAGATTTGTGTTACCTTAATAGGTTGGAAAACTTCCGTCTAGAATGGTTTGTAGCGCATGAGGGATGCAAAGAGGGAAAATGGAAATATATGAGCATATGTATGAAAAGACAAGTGGCAAATACATGATGAGTGTGTGCAAAGATACTCTTCCTCAAGGTGACTCAGGGAAGTGCAGATTAAAATAATAATGAGATACCATTTTTTGTACATCATTTTGGCAGAATTTTGAGTCACATCCAATGTGACCATTCACCATTTGACTCAGCAATTCCACCTTGAGGTATATATACTTAAGAGAATTGAAAACACAAATCCATGTAATAACGTGTGCTTGAATGTTCATAGCAGCATCGTTCGTATCAGGCAAAAAGTTAAAGCAACCCAAAAGTTCAAGTGATGAATCGATCAACAAATGTGGAATGTGATTCAGCCATAAAAGGAGTAAAGAGATGATACATGGAACAACAGGAACGGATCTTGAAAACGCAGCAAGTGAAAGAAGCAGACGTACAAGGCCACGTGTTGTGTGATTCAGTCTGTGTGAAATGTCCAGAATAGGCAGGTCCATGGAGCCAGAACTTTAAAATAGTGAGTTTTCTGTTCGGTGAATTACATCTCAATTCCTTAACTGCAAAAAGAAAAGGTGACTAGTGGTAAAATAAAAGTAACTTTACACTCGAGAAACCTGGCAAACACCCGCTCAGCCGGGGGAGGACGGTTCATGTCTTCAGTGGTGGCTCGTGTTGCTCACACGTAGTCTTCGTATGACGTGTTGACATGGGGATGTAGCTTGGTGCAGCCACTATGGAAAACAGTAAGGCAGTTCCTTAAAAAACTGAAAGTAGACCTACCCTGTGATCCAGCAATCCCACTCCTGGGCATATGTCCAGAGGGAACTCTAATTGAAAAAGACACACGCCCCCCCCCCCCAGTGTTCATAGCAGCACTGTTTACAACAGCCAAGACATGGAAACAACACAAATGTCCATTGACAGATGACTGGATAAAGAAGTGGTGGGGTGTGTGTGTGTGTGTATGTGTATATTACATATATACAATGGAATACTACTCAGCCATAAAAAAGAATGAAATAATGCCATTTGCAGCAACATGGATGGCCTATAATGAAAAAGAATATGAGAAGGAATATATATATATATATATAAAGGAATCACTATGCTGTACACCAGAAATTAACTCAACAGTGTAAATCAGCTATACTCCAATAAAAAGAAAGAAAGAAAAAAAATACGATATGTTGAGAATGTTGCTTCACTTCCATGGTCTTCCTCCCACTAAAAATGATAACCTCTGTCTATTCATGAGAAAAACATTAAACAAATTCAAATTAAGGGACTATATGACCAAAACTATACAGGGTGTCAGCAGGGATATTAGGGCCCCAGACCCCCACAGCCAAAGGGTGCCTCCAGGCCCTAAGTATACAGCTGCAAGTTGAAGATCACAGACATCCCTGTGCCTGCCGTCAAGGCCTTCTCTGACCCTCCTGGGTGGGCGGTAGGGGCCTCTGTGCACCCCACACCTGGAGCAGGGAAGGGGCTTCGGTGGTGTGTGTTTGCAGGGCTGCCAGTGATGGACTAGCAGGCCAGGGCCATCCGTGTGTGCGAGCAGTAAGCAGACCTCCCTCTAGGGCGGAGAGAACGAGGCCCGGAGCAGCCTGTTTCTGTGCTTTGAAAAACCCGCCAGCATCAGCCCTCTGCTGTGGACCCTCAGAGCCGCTCCCAGAACTCCTCTCGGGTGGGGGGCAAACTGGGACGGCCGTTAGCCTGGCCGCTAGTGCTTAGAGATTCTGGTGTGCGGTGGGCTTGACATTGGCTTAGCCGGAGCTATGTCTGAGGTTGCTGTCTCTCCTTCCTCCCAGGAGGGTAGATGGCTTTGTCTGTGCGTGATCTGAGATCATCTTAGCCTTGAAATGCGGCTCCTTCTGGAGGATCTTGAGTGTTTTTCCAGGGCAGGGTGAGACAGGAAACACACATCCACGTGTACAACAGACAACCAGGTAGCCTCTAAAAAGAGCAGGGCAGTTGTGTAAATTCTGATATGCAGTGATCTCCACAACATTCTGTTAAGTGAAAAAAGCATAACAATATGATCCTGTTTGTCCACTGAAAAATTCTAGAAGGTCAAACCGGAAACTTAACAGTGGTTGCTTGGGGGAAGGTTACTGAGGACTGGGCTATGGAGGAAACGTGCGTACTCTCTTAAACTATTTGAATATTATATTTTTGTGTATTAAATAATATTTCATCTGTAAAATTATGATTTTTTAAATCTAACCTAACCAAACTGGGCCCAGAATTAAAATGATACCAACAACCATTTCACCCCAGTTAATGGTACTAGAATGTTCCAAGCAAATACCCTCTAACTAAGCCAGGTTCCAGCCCTGCCTCCCTCTCCTCTAGGTTCCTGGGCCCAGTTCTGGGTCCCAGGGTGGCCCATAGGGACTTTACCTACCATAATTCCATTTGCACCCCCATGTCACCCCAAATAAACACATAATTGAACACAAAACAGCATCTTCTCCACCTGAAGATTTCTCCCCTAGCTCTTTCCCCTACTTTCGGCTTCCGACTGAGCTGTGTTTGAGAGACTCCGGTATCAGTTATCTGTTGCCGTGTAACAAAGCACCACAGGTTCAGCCATTAAAGCAACAGACGTTCCTTATCTGGTCGTAGTCCAGGCCTCACTGGGTCCTCCAAGACTGCAGGGTGTCACAAGGCATAATCCAAGTGTTGGCTGGGCTGCGTTCTCATCCAGAGGCCTAACTGGGGAAGGACCCGCTTCCCAGCTTGTTCAGGGTGTTGGCAGAATTCATCTTCTTTCAGCTGAATAACTGAGGGCACTGCGTGTTTCTGGCTGTCAACTGGAGGCCCCCCTCAAGTGCTTGCTTGGCTCCCTGCTAGGTGAACTTCCACAATAAAGCTCCTTATTTTATCAAGCCAGCAAAGAGAATCTCCAATGTGTGCTAGTAGGACAGAGCCTTACACGTTATATCATAATGTAGCCATGGAACTGACACTCATCACCTTTCCCATATTCTGTGGGTTATTAGCAAGTCATAGGTTTCACCCACACTAAACGGGATGGGATTATGTATTACAAGGCATTGACTTGGGGGCCACCCTAGAGTCTGCCTGCCACACTCCCTACAAGGAGATTTTGGAGCTGCCACTTGAAGGGCCCTTGGGGAAGAGTCCTGGGGTGCCACACTGCCTGGATTAGGGGAGCCTTGCAGGGTTTGTGTCCTGAAAGGCTCTCAGATTCACAGTGACTTGACCAGAAAGGCAAAAGGCATGGTAAGATCAAAAGGCTGCACCCAGCAAAAGCTTTTGCCATGGACGATTGTGTGTGGTATTAATGGTGGCCCTTAGTTGTGCAGTGCACACCTGCACAACTGTCCATGGCAGCCCTGAATCATACCTGTGGATGAGAGGCTTTTTCAGAGCATTACCTCACTGAGGATTAAATATCTGGTCTGACTCCAGTTCCACCAACAGACCATATGTCTGTGCAGCTGAGTTTACTTTACACTACACCCTCTTTCCCATCTATTGCTTGACTTTTCTATTCCTCAAACACATCCAGAAAGGTTGAAATATTTCCTCTGGAACTTTTGACTGTTTTTAACCAAGGGAGTCCAAAACTCACAGCTTCTGGGAGTTTGTTTATTTTCTCACACTGCTGGGGGCGGGGGTCTCTAGAAATGGAGCCTATCAGAGAAAGACTCTGGTCCTTCCAGAGCAGCGATTGTCACGTTTATCACATGACAGCCCACCCTCACAATACACCTCAGTTGCAGTGTCACAATTACATATTATGACATTAATATATGATATAAAACCTCAAGCTATTAAATTAATTCCCAGATATCTTTGGCACAGCTCAAGACTGCTTTACAATTAACAATAAACATATAAAGTTCACTAATAGAGAAACAATAAAGACCTACTGTATAGCACAGAGAACTATATTCAGTGTCTTATAATGAGCTGTAATAGAAAAGAATCTGAAAAAAAATGTAATATGTATTACTGAATCGCTTTGCTGTTCACCTGAAACATTGTCAACTGACTACACGTCAATAAAAAATATGAAAGAAAAAAAGAAACAATAAACGTACAAGGTGTAGAATTTCAGGACCGCAATCCTGTATATTGTGTCATCCTTCATTCTTATCGTTAACGACGATGCCATCCATGTATTGAGCACTTACCCCGTTTTACATATTTCTCCCAACGGTCCTCTAGGGCAGATACTATTATAATTCCCAATGCGCAGATGAGAAGATGAAAAACTGTGCCTTGGAGAGGCTTAGACCCTTGTCCATGGAAGGCTGAGCTGGGACAGTGACGTCTGCCTGACATGGATCCTGGCTCCCCCGTGGGACATCACCTGTGAGTTATGAGCGGAAACCCCTCCTCTGGACCCATGTGGGCAGGGCCCTGGGTTCCCCCGCATCCCGTGGTGCCTGGTTAACACTGACACACATCTCTCCAACCTGCATGAACTTCGGCCACCCGAACTCACTCCTACACACACTCAGTCGCTAACAAGTGGAAAACCAGACAGGACGCCTTTAGTTTTCACGGATAAACAGCGCCTGCTTCACACTCCCTGGTGCAGTGATTTCTGCCATCTTTGACTTTTTCGTATGTGATGCCAAATGAAGACAGGCTCCATAAAACAGCAAACCAAACCTGGCCTTTAATTTCCCAAGCAAAGTTTCCACTTTATCTTCGCTCACGTAGAGTCCTGTTCATGCGGTCACCTTTGACCTGGGACATGGTGCTAATGACCGAGGGCACCGCCCCCACGTGTCCCTGCTCACAGGTCTCCTCCCCCAGCTTGCACAGTGGGCCCTCTCCTGGGTCTGCAGGCCCACCTAGTCCTTGACCTCCATCCACTGTTTCCTCTCCTTCTGAGGAAGAGCGGGGGACTCCCGGGGAGAGCTCAGAAGTGGAAGAGATCCAGAACCTCAGAGTGATCTCTGAGAGTTGCGTAACAAACGAGGTGAGTCCCATGATGGCCCCAGCTCTGTGTCTGAATGGCTTCCAGGCTGCTGTACAGGAAGGGGGAGCACTGAAGCAGAGCCTGGTGGACCTTGAGTTGAGGAGACAGAGCTGAGAGTCCTGGGAGGCCAAGGCAGCCAGAGTTGTCAGGACAGAGCACTGAGAGGGGGGAGCACAGAGAGACAGTTCTGGAGATCAGATTCAGAGCACTGATCAGCACTGTGGGGAAGCTCCCCGACACTGAGACAGACAAAGGGATTGGGGGATGGTGCCTGGAGCTCACTTCGACCTGGGAGTCCTGCTGGTTCCCACCAGCCAAACTGGAAAACGTCATGACTCCTGGGACGCTGGGTAGAGTACACACAGGGCTTAGCTCAGTAACACAAACAGCCCTAAACTGAGCACTGTCCTGGTCCAAACTAACAAGTCTTAAAAGCAAGACCCAGGAGAATCAAACTGTTCCCAAGTGACTTATCTGTATCCCAGAACAAAGCTCAAGCATGTTTATTGGCATACGGAAAATCTGCCACTTGACAAGGTAAAATTCACAAGCAAAAACCACCAGGTATGCAAAGAAACAGGAAAATAGGACCCAGAATGTGGACCAAAAAAAAAAAATGAAATTGATGGAGAGTTGACGCAGGTGTTAGAATTGGTAGACGGGAATGTTTACACAGGTATCATAACTGATGCCACTAATCTATCTATCGCCTCTCAGCTCCAAATTCCCCCCTAGTACCTGCTTCAAGCTGATGGAGTAATGCCTTTAAGCCTTTTCCCTGACCTGAGCACAACAAATTCCCAGTAGAGGGCGCTGTAGGGGCATGTCAAGAGGAAGAGCTCTCTTGTGCGCACCTACTGCGCACTCAGTGGGGTGGTAGGTACTCTGTCCCCAGCGTGGATGGAGAACACGTGGACCCTCACCAGCCTTGCAGCCCGACCTGGTGATGACTTGCCTATGGTCCTCCTGATAAAGACACCACGAGCTGCAGGCCTCCTGCTACGCCAGCACCCTGATTCCTCTGCTCACCCATGTACCTGGCCCCTGACTGTGTCTTACCTGCATTTGCCTGCACCCCAGAGTGTTACAGCTAGGTACCCGTCCCTGTGTGTGCCTGTGCACCTGGCATTGGTGGCTGGTGGCCTATTCTCAGCCGGAACTCTGGAGGACACCCTCCTGCTAGCCCGGTGACCACAGACCAGTTCTAGCCAGGGTAGAACAGCCAACCTCTCTGCTAATCCAGTGGGCTGTGCCTACAACTTCTCCAGCCAGGTCCAAACCCCGGCGGCAACGGACACGCTGAGCATCCAGATGCTAGTTTCTACCACCACACTCCAATAAAAAGGAGCAAGCCTTTTCATTAGTCTATCATTGCCTCAGCTGTTATCCGTCACCTCAGGCAGCAACAACTTGCTGGTGAATATTTTTGACAAACGCCCCCTGCACAGTGGCAGTAGCCCTGGGCAGAGTTCCAAGTCAGGAAAAATAAAAATAAGTCTTTTGGGGGAGGGTATTGCTCAATGTAGAGTGTGTGCTTAGCATGCATGAGGTTCTGGGTTCCAGCCCCAGTACCTACACTAAAAATAAATAAATAAACCTAATTACCTCCTTCCCCCCTAAGGCTTTTGAGCTGGTCTTTTGGGGAGGTAGTTACCAGGCAGGTCAAATAACAACAATTCTTTGTGAAGGAGTTCTGCTGTTCTCCATGCGGGGAACGTGGTCCGTTATTTTTGTGGAAATCAGTGAAGACCAACCAGACGTGAAGAGCAAAGCCCATCTGTTCAGAGCTGCAGTAGCAAGGGAGTCAGCCACCATCACCTGAGTTTGGCAGAGACTAAAAGGCAGGCTGAAGAATGGGAGAGCCTTTTGGGGGTCGGACAGGGAAGGCTCCAGGGTGCCCGGATGGGGCCGTGGCCCGCTGTGGCCCACGGGACTGGCTAGTATGTTTCACTTTCTCCGGTTGGTCCTAAACTGGACTTGGGAACAAGAATTAGAGAAGCTGTCAGTTATTAATCCAGTCCTGGCCATTTTAGGCAGATTGTTGCGGAAGTAAGTGTTTAGCTTTCTGGATGGTTACGAGAGAAAGCAGCCCTTCTCCCTGCAAGTCTGGCTCACAGCAAGCTGGCTTCCTGGGCTGCGTCTTGCGGACAACGCACCGCGCTTAGTGCCAGAATCTTCCAGATGTCTGTGGACCCCATAATTTTCTCTCATGTCACTTGCCATATTCTTTTTTATTTTTTATTTTATTTTTTATTATTATCTTTTAAAAACCTCCCACCCCCTGCCTCTGCCATATTCTTTTTTAAAAGGCACAAATAATGTCATTTTAGAAGTGGGCAGGATAGAGGGGTGGGGTGAGTGCAGTCCAGTGGTAGAGTGTGTGCTTAGCATGCAAGAGGTTCTGGGTTCAATCCCCAGTACCTCCATTAAAGAATAATAAATAAATATATATATAAATAAATCTAATTTCCCCCCACCACAAAAAAGGAAAAAGAAATTAAAAATTAAAAAAAAAAACCCACTGTGGGAGACCATTACAGACCCATCACATTGCAAAAATCACCAAGTCTGTCCCTGTCAGAAGGTTATTGGGAAATGCAAGCTGTTAGGTGCTGCTTGTCGGCGTGTTAGGCTATGACCACCTGGAAAACTCTTTGGCAATTCTGGCAAAGCTCAAAAGGCATGTTCTCCACCTGCTGGCAGGTTCACTTCTGGGGTCAGGCCTTGGAGAGGCTCCGTGCCTGTCCCCCGGCTGCTGTGCTGGAGTGTTCACTGCAGCTGTTGAAATACCAGGTAAATGGAAGCAACCTACACAACCTACATGTCCAGGAAACTGGATGCACAACTGTGAAATATTCTTACAAAGGAACGGCACAAGCACCTATTACAGTGAATACTACGGCTCTCTATGTCCCAGTACGAAGAGATTTCATACACATACTGTTATGTTTAAAAGCCACGTGGTGGCATGATGAGCGCGTGCGTGTGACTATTTGTATCAACAGCTCAGAGTGGAAGCGCTGGGTCTCACGGTGAGCGTTTGTGCAGCTTTAGGAGGTATCACCTATTTTCCGAAGCCGACATGCCAGTTTCAGTCCCAGCTGCAGTGCGTGAGGCTTGCGATTGCTCCACGTGTATTTTCCACCCTTTTCTTTTTTCTTTTTTAGTTGCTTTGAATTGAAGTGCAGTCGATTTACAGTGTTAATTTCTGGTGAGCAGCACAGTGATTCAGTTATATATACACATTCCTTTTCACATTCTTTTTCGTTATAGGCGGCTACAAGGTATTGAATTTTATCAAAAGCTTTTTCTGCTTGTGCTGAGATGATCATATGGTTTTTGTTCTTCAGTTTGTTAATGTGGTGTATCACATTGATTGATTTGCAGACATTGAAAAGTCCTGCATCCCTGGGGTAAATCCCACTTGGTCGTGGTGTATAGTCCTTTTAATGCATTGTTGGAGTCGATTGGCTAGTATTTTGCTGAGGATTTTTGCATCTATATTCATAAGTGATATTGGCCTGTAATTTTTTGGGGTGATGTCTTTATCTGGTTTTGGTATAGGGTGATACCCACCCTTTTCATCTGAAGCCTTCTGACCTGTATGAAAGGATGTCCCACTGAGGCGTCCATTTGCCTTTCGCTGGTGACTAGTGAGGAGGCACACCTGTCACGTGCGTCTTGCCCTCCAGATGACTTCTCTTGTGTGGTGCCTGTCCAAGTCTTCGGCTGGTTTTTTCTTTTGGGAATTTCTGCCTTTTCTTATTTATCTACAGAGTCTATAGGTTCTGGATCTGAATCCTTTGTAGGATACACATACTGCAAATATCTTCTTCCACTCTATGGCTTGTGGTGGTTTTTTTTTTTTTGACTTTTTATTGAAGTATAATTGAGTTACAATGTTGTGTTAGTTTCCGGCGTGCAGCATAGTGACTCAGTCATAATCGTATTCATACATATTCTCCCTCATATGTCGTAACAGGTCATTACAAGGTATTGAATATAGTTCCCTGTGCTGTACTGTAGGACCTTGTTGTTTATCTGTTCCATGTAGTGGTCTGTATCTGCTAATCCCAAACTCCTAATTTATTCCTCCCACCCCTCCTTTGGTAACCGTAAGTTTGTTTTCTATGTCTGTGGATCTGTTTTGCTTTGTAAATAACTTCGTGTCATTTTTTTTTTTAGATTCCACATATAAGTAATATCATATATTTGTCTTTCTCTGTCTGACTTCACTTAGCATGATAATCTCTAGGTCCATCCATGTTGCTGCAAATGTCATTTTCATTCTTTTTAATGGCTGAGTAGTATTCCATTGTACATATATTTCATTATATATATATATTATATACATATATATACTTCTTTCTACAATCATCTGTTGATGGACATTTAGATTGCTTCCCTGTCTTGGCTATTGTAAATAGTGCTGCTATGAACATCGGGGTGCGTGTATCTTTTCCAATTTTAGTTCCTCCAGATACATGCCCAGGAGTAGGATTGCTGGATCATATGGTAACCCTATTTTCAATTGTTTAAGGAATCTCCATAGTTGCTGCACTAAACTGCATTCCCACCAGCAGTGTAGGAGGGCTCCATTTTCTCCACAGCCTCTCTGGCATTTATCATTCATGGGCTTTGGAATGATGGCCATTCTGACTGGTGTGAGGTGATACCTCATTGTGGTTTTGATTTGCATTTCTCTGATAATTAGTGATGCTGAGCATCTTTTCCTGTGCCTGTTGGCCATCTGTACGTCTTCACTGGAGAGAGGACTGTTTAGGTCCTCCGTGTGGCATGTTTTTTCCACTACCCTAATGCTGTCATTTGATGAAGAGAAAGTCTAAATTTTAATGTAGTCCAAGGTATTCTTTTTGTCCTTGTGGTTAGTGCTTTTTGTGTTCTGTTTAAGGAATCTTTGCCTGGGGAGGGGGCTTCCCTCTCTTACTCCCAAATAAGGAGCCCAGGAGGGAGGATCAGCTGAGCCTGGTCTGGTGTGGGCGAGATGGGTTCTCTCAGCAGCACAGTTGAGGACGGATAATGATCCCACACGGCTGTGACGCCCTCCCAGGGAGCCATCTCGTCCAGTGCCGCCTTGTAGAAGGACATCCCTCTGGGCGGACCCTGGTAGCACCTCCACGTGGCCCCCAGGTTGGCAGCCCAGTGCCAGGTGGAGCTGGGGGTGGGTGGTGTGCCCCTGGGGCGGAGGTCGGAAGCGCAGTGCATCCAACCTTGTCCGGCAACCTGTGCTCCTGCTCCTGCTCCTCCCCTCCCCCGCCCCTCTGTCTCCCCCATCCTTCCCCCTCCTCCTCTTCCTCCCCTTCCCCCCCCCTCCCCTCTTCTTCCTCCTCCTCCTGCCCCTCCCCTTCTCCTCCTCCTCTTCTCCCCTCCCACTCCTGGCCTGTCAGCCTTGGGGACCCCATGCCCTGACTCTCACCATTCACTTTCACTGAGGCAGCCGGGGTGGGGGCCGCCCCTGCAGTGGACTGGAGGCTGACCTGCCTGCCCTTAACTGTCCTCTGTCTCAGTGGCTGTGGTCAGGGCAGACCCATGTGAGTGGAGGCGGGAGACGGGGGAAGCTGTCTCTCTCAGGACTGCGCTGCTCTCGCACCCTTAGCATCCCAGACCACCTCCAGAGAAGGGTCTCTCTGAGATGCCCCTATGGAAACCCAGGGCTGTCCTGCAGCCAGCGCTCCTCCTTGTCAGGGGCGCAGGGGTCTCCAGTCCAGCAGTGCCGCAGTCCCCCACTTCAGCCAGGTTCCCATATGGCTTCTACACCTGAAAGGTTAGCAGCTCCCTCCCCTCTCTCAGCACTTGATGGACAGTGTTTTGAAAAAGTCCCTAGAATCTCCCTACCACATACAAATCAAAACAGCGCAGGGTTCTAAGAAGTGAAAATAAGGGTTTCCACCCCGACCCCATCCCATTGTCCAGAGCGACTGTCAGCAGCTGGTGTATATGTGTGATGAGTCTAATTGTGTTCCCTTCAAATTCATATTGGAGTCCTAACTCCAGAACCTCACCATGTGACCTTCTTTAGAGAGAGGGTCTTTAAGAGTTAATTAAAATCAAATGAAGTCAATGGAGTGGTGATGTAGGAAAGCGGATATGGGGCGTGAGAAGGGCCGTGTCCCAGGTCTTGGCCGAGCCCCTGGGACGTGCCCCGCCAAGTGTGGGTCCTCGGCTTCGCGCAGGAAAGAATTCAAGAGGGGCCACAGTTCAGTGAAGGTAGATTTATTCAGACAGATACTTTGAAAGGCAAGAGAAAGGCTGCGAGATATGGGGTTAGGTGCTCAGATTAAAAGTAGGTACACACTCCATAGACAGAGTGCGGGCCCAGCGGTCTCCGAAGAGGGAGAGAGACGGGGGAAGCAGCCAAGCGCCGTGTTGCTGGTTTTTATGGGCTTGGTGGCTTCATACGCTAGTAAGTGGAAGGACCAGTCTAAGGGGAAGGGGCTGGGGCTCCCAGGAAGCTGGCCATTTCCCACCCTTTGACCTTCTGTGGCCAGCCTCGGGACGGCCCTGGTGCCTGTGGGCGTGTCATTCACCACGTTAATATGTCACAATGGGCGTGTAATGAAGCTCAAGGTCTGCTGGAAGTTAAATCTCCCACCGTCCTGAGCCCCAAGGCCTCCTGGGGGTTGAACCTTTCACCATGTTGATGTTAATTGCTGTGGCATTCCTTGAATGGCTGTGCCCTGCCCCCTTCCTGTCTCAGTGGGACCCAATCCAATGTGACTGGTGTCCTTGTAAGAAGGGGACCTTTGGGCCCAGCACGCACAGAGGGAAGATGATGTGAAGACACAGTGTTGGGGAGAAGATGGCTTCTACAGGCCAAGGAGAGAGGGGGGAGCAGATTTTCCCTCACGGCCTCAGAGGGCACCAGCCCTGCCTCCGTCTTAATCTTGGGCCTCCGGAGCCCAGAGCAGAGAGGAATGCTTTTCTTTTGTCTGAGCCCCTCCCTTTACAGCTCTTTGTCTCATCAGTCCTAGCAAACTGATATTTTCTAACAGTTCATAAACTTGCCTCTGCTAAGCAGACTGTTTTAGACAATGCGTTATACTATTCATGCAATTGTGCCACTAATTGTCCTGTTTAATGGTAGACAGTGGACCCTTGTCCCCACCAGGGGGTGCCCACCTGCTCCTTCCGTGAGCCGCTGCCCCCGCTCGCCCCCAGACGCCCCAGCGCTGATTTCCTCAGGGCCCTGCGGGGGGACTTACGTGGCTTCCAGGCTGACGCTGTTGAAAACACCTGCCATCCCATGAGGCCTCTGAACGGCTCAGGCCCCACTGTCCCCACCCCGCCAGCTGGTTCTCAGCCAGGTCCTTCGCACGATGTGGGCTTTTCCCTGCAGACAGCGTCCTTCCGCTCTTCCGTGATCAACACGTGTACGCTCTGAGGGACAAAGTGAGACACAAGGCTTGTCACTTTCTTTACCAGCTCAGGCCTCTTTGCCAATAAGATTGTTTAAATATTTTACATGTCTTTCTCCCCTCAACACCCCATTGTGAAAAGGGTTTCTTGAGAACTTCACTGGCTGTTGTTAGTATGTAAAATACACCTATTGGTTTTTTTCAATCCCAGCCACTTTGTTCAGTTTTACAATTTTTCATAGTTTTCATTTACCTCTTGGGTATTCTAGGGGCAAGGTGATCCCATTGCCTCATTATGTAATGTTGCCTGATACTTCCTTCCCCTTCCTTCCTTCCTTCCTTTCTTTCTTTCTTTTCTTAGTGGAGGCCCTGGGGAGTGAACCCAGGACCTCGTACGTGCTAAGCATGCTCTCTGCCCTCCCCTGCTGCCTAATCCTTTCTAATAACCATCTTCAGTTTCTGGCGCATGCCTTATGGAGTTAGCCAGAACTTCCAGAATAACACTTGGTAATAATGATGGTGAGGGTGGATATCTCTGGCTCTTTCTTCATCCTCTGGCATGGGCGTCTCCGTCCCATCTCTGCATCGTAACCCCCACCCTACCCCGCCCGGTGCTCTGGCAGGTCTTCGTCCTGGCCTCTCAGGTGGAGGTGGTGTCTGCTTTTCCCTGCAGCATGTGTTCGGGGACTATCATGAGGCAGACTGTATTTTCTTGCAGAAATTCAGAATTTGTTGGACTTACATGTACTGTATGCATTGCACAGGGAGGGGCCATTCTACTGCAGCATGAATTTTACCTAAAACAAATACAGTAACTCCAACAGTCACCATCTACTTCAAAGCAATTTTATCTCCTTGAAATTAAGAAATTCTTCTTGAGGGAATTATATTCAATATCTTGTAATAACTTATGGTTAAAAAGAATATGAAAAGGAATGTATGTATGTTCATGTATGACTGAAGTATTGTGCTGTACACCAGATATTGACACAACATTGTAAACTGACTGTATTTCAATAAAAATATATTAAAAGATAAAAGAAGAAATTCTTGAAATTAGGAAACCTTTTGGAAGCAGGATTTGGATGGCCTGTGTTTTTTAAACAATCTGTTTAGGGAAGACTTACACGTCTGCATACTTTTTCCTCTCATGAGCAGTATCATCAAAATCACTTATCTGACCTGAGACCTGTGCTCCAAGTTAAGGGTCAATCATGTTTAAAAGAGACCTTTGTATTGTTGTGGAGACAAAATAAACAATATAAGGGAAAGTTCGAAGGAAAAAAATTAGGAAAATCCACTCAAAATCCTACCATTCTGACAGAAAAGTTATATTCATTTTTGTTCATTTACTTCTAGACTCTGCGGGTATATTTGTTTTTCAGAATTGCAGTCATTGGATTTATACAATTTGAACGTTGGTTGTTTCGTTTAACTTAATAAGTATGTTCACGGTTCTGCTCACTCTGCACAACAACCACGCTTCATCGCTTCATAATATCCTTGTGCGTGAATGAAGGTTATCTTAGTTAACCGCCTCCTAATGTTGAGCTTGAGGTTGCTTCCCGACTCTCTAACGAGGGACGTGTTTGTGCTGGGCTTTTCTCACTTTTGACCGCACCGTCAGGCCAATCCCTAGAGTAGAATTACTGGTCAAAAGATTTGAAGGCTTTTAGGACTTTTGTTGCCCTCCTAAAGGGTTGTGCTGGGTCACCTGATGCCAGCAGAGCGAGCAGTGGCCCACGTCCACTCTGAATGGTTGCTCCTCCTCTTCACGGATGGAGCCACAGCATGGCCGTCACCGGAGTTCTCGAGGAGGATGGCAGTCATGAGGGTTTGGAAAGCAGTTCCTGGAATGCTGTTCTTCACCCCAGCCTCTGGTGAGAGAGAGCTGTGGCTGCAGGGGCAGGGGCTCTCCTTAGAGGTGGGACTGCCTTGAAGTGCCAGGTGACTGCCTTGGGTGACCCTAGTGTGGGCCCAGGGGCTGCAGCCCAAGACGGGGACCAGGTGGCTGCTCCCCGTCACGTTCCTTCCTCGTTCCCTCCAGTGTTTGCAGTAACTCTAATGGGTATACATTTGCAGCTATGGGTTTTTTTCTTTTTAAGAGAAAACGGTGTTTTGTGGCGTTTTTTTCCCCCATAGCTTTCACTGAAGTGGACAATGTCAGACACCTAGAGCAACAGAAACTATAGGTACTAGACAAGGTACAAAGCAGCAGTGCTTCTCTGCAAGAGCGACCGGAGCACCCTGAGCCCGTGCAAGTGTGTTGTGCTGAGCCCTGGGCGGACAGCACCTGCCTGGCCCTGCAGGGAGGCCTCCCGGACTCCCGGAGCCCGGGCTGCCCTGAAGCCACCAGCACCCATCCCCAGCACGCGTCCTGAAGGTACGGTACGTTGGCTTCCTACGGGTGCCAAAACCAACGGCGACTTAAAACACATACTGTTCTCTTGAGGTTCTGAAAGTCAGAAACCCCAAATCAGTGGTTTTGTCCAGAGGATTCGGGGGCTATGTGGTCTTGCCCTTTTCAGCTTGCAGAGGCCACTGTCCTCCTTGGCTCGGGCTGCTTCCTCCAGTCACCCCGAGCTCTGCTTCCACCGTCACATGTGCTGACCCTGACCTGCTGACCCCCTGTGTAAGGGCCTTGTGATTCTGCTGGACGATCCAGGAGACTCCTTCCAGCCCACTTAGGCTGCTCTAAGAAGCCACCACAGGTTGGGAGGGTTATGAACAACAGGAATGCAGTTCTCACGGCTTTGGAGGCTGAAGTCCAAGGTCAGGATGCCGGCAGATTTGGTATCTGGTGAGGTTCCACTTTCCGATTCCTAGATGGCCACCTTCTCTCTGTGTCCTCATGTGGCAGAAGGGACAAGGGAGCTCTCTAGTCTCTTTTTATAAGGCACTAATCCCATTCATGACCTGATCACCTCCCAGGAGCCCCACCTCCTGATACCGTCTCCTTGGGGGCTAGGATTTCAGCATATGAATTTTAGGGGCACGTACACATTCAGTCTATAGTGCCCCCCATCTCAAAATCCTTAATCACATCTGCAAAGTCCCTGTACCACATAAAGTAACATAGTCACGAGTTCCAGCAATTAGTTCAAGGTCATTTCAGGGACTGTTACTCAGCCTGCCACGTATGGTCACAGATGCACATACGCACACATATGTCCTTACTAATTATGTCCCCTACCAGAACTAAACTGTGAAAAGGCGTCGCTTTTCATCAGCAGCGTGGAAACACCTGAAAACATGAACTGAGCTCAGTGACTGATACCAAAGCACATGCAATGCGGAGCAGGAGAGTGTGGTGAAGGCAGACGATTTTAATGCGTTTCCGTAAGAAAGTAAAAGCAAAAGCCTCCAAGGCGGGAGGCAGCTTCTCTCCTGTGTGATGTTCACCCAGGGCTCTGCCACTTGGGGGCCTAGTCTGACGGGCTGCCTGGACAGGGAGAATCCCAGAAGGGCCGCCTGCGGGGAGGGGCAGCGGGGACCCTGGGGACCTCACTGTACGGCATCTCCATTGCAGTTAGAACGCGCAGCCCTCGTTACAATGTGCCCAGTGTTACTTCAGGGTGAGTGAGAACATCTCCGTCCTGTAATACTCAAACCACCACTCCGATTCAGTCCCTTTTCAGGGAAGCTGTCATGGCCCATTTTATTATATTTTGAAGGAATAAAAGGAAACATGATGCTTTCCCTGGAGGCCAGTTAAAAGAGTGATCAGAAGTTAATTAGAACAGATACGTAATTAAAGTCATACTGTTTAGATTCAGTGATCTGCTGCCTGGATCGCCACTTACATCATCATTAGCATTCAAGCCTCTATCTGGCCCAACTACAGGGGGCCTGCCCTTCCCTCAGGTTATGGAGGATCCAGAATGGGTCACCAAGGGTGCCAAAGAGTCTTGGTTAAGACAGCCTCCCCTGGTACCCCATAATCATGGCCAGCCACTGTTTGGTCTCATCATGGCCTAATCCTTTCCTCTCCAAATTAGACCCAGGGCCCTTGCTTTCATCCTAAGAGGCCCAATATAGCTTTCCCTAACAGCAATGTACCATCTCCAGTTTTAGCAACAGAAAGCACCAGGAGGACCTTGGGTTTTGTACATTTGTTTTCAAGCCTCCCCAGCTGGAGTCTAAGGTGAGGGTTGTGGTCAGCGTAGCTGTCCTCTTGGCTCCTTCCCCCAACAGTCTCTAAACCCCAACAGGACTATGAAGACTCTGATCTCCACTGTGCAGAGCAGAGCTCAGGGGTCAGAGCTGTGTCTCCCATTCTGTAGTGATTTACTGAGTACCCATTCTTCAAGGGGCTCCTGCTTTGGGAGGGTAGGGTCTGTGCTTTGTACATTCTGTCCCCTGCTGGCCCTCAGCGCTTAGTAGATGCTCATCACAGTTCTTGACTTACTGAAACAGATCTGTAGGGACACAGGCTTGTGTGTGTCCAGGCCTGCTCTCCAAGTGCCCTGGGCCGTGCTCCCTAGAACAGGGCCTGTTTGGGGGGGCAGGATGCACAGCTGTATAACCTGGAACAACAGGTTGGAGCAGGTATCAGCTGAGGGCTGAGTTGGCCCCTTCCACCAACACTGCTCCTCATCTAGTGTTGCCAGAGTTGTTTCCCAATCCATGCAAGGGGCTGGGTTTGGAGCATTGCTAAGGTCTTGCCCTGGCAAAGGCTTGGAGTCCACAGGACAGTGTGGGACAGAGGAAGGGGCGTGAGCACTTGGACGAGGGGGAGGGGGGCTGGCTCAGACGACAGGTTTTACCTCTCAGGGCAATCCTCCACTGAAACATGGAGCCAGGAATGTCTTCCCTGATGGGGTGCCGCTGATGTGGGAGAGCTCTGCTCCATCCACAGTGAATGCAAGAGGGAGGACTGGAGTGGAAGACAGGCCCCTTAGGGCCTCCCTAGGGGAAGCCCCTACATAGCAGGCACCCAGGTCCAGCAGCGGCTGGCAGGCAGCCCCAGGCTGAAGAGTGCTCGGAGCCCTGGCTTGACAGTACATGTCACTCAGGCCAGCGAGCCCCAGACCAGGCCAGGCCAGTTTGTGTCCAGAGGCAGGGAATGGCTGAAAAGACAGGAGACATATCCCTTCCATGCTCCAGCTGGAAGCCTGGGTGGAAGTTCTAGGGGTAAGAGTGAAGGGGATGGGAAGGACCTCTGATGAACTGTGTCCACCTGCTCTTTCTCGGGCACCAGACCTCCCCTGGAAGGCTTGTCACCGCATCCAAGCTCATACTGCACACCACACCAATAAACTGAGAGACGAGTTGTTGGGGCGAGGGACAGCAACTTTATTCGGAAAGCCAGCAGATTGAGAAGATAGTGGATGAGTGTCCCTAAGAACCATCTTCCCCAAGTTAGAATTCAGGCTTCTTTTATACTAAAAGTGGGTAGGGGGGTGAAGGGCTGATTCTGCTCAGACTCTGGAGGGGAGGTGTTAATTTCTTCCTTCCTGCAGTCATTCATGGGTAGGCCTGATCAGGATGTTTCCTTTGAGCTAAACAAAGGTATTTAACCTTAACACTCATTACCTGGGAGGCAGGGTTCCTACAGATGGGCTATTATGGATAATTTAAGCTTATAGGCAACATCCCTTTAGTGATTAACTTATTAATAGAATACAGAGGTTCTTCCCTATTACAGGCTCACAATTGGTCCTCTACCCTTTCCTCCCACATGCATGGGGGAGGCATCTGGGAGGACAAGGCCAGTCCCCAGAGGCCAAGACTCAGATGGAGCCAATGAGAATTAGACGCCAGGTTCCCTGTTTCCTCCTTAGATCCTGTGAACATACCTCCTAGTCTTCTAAATCTTTTGTGCCTAAGCTAGTGAAAGTTCTGTTTCTGAAGGAGCTCCAGATGAAAACAGACTGCTTCTCCAGGAAGCAGGAGGGCCAACTTGGCCCCTCTTCTGGCTGATGGCAGCACCAGCTGCCTAGGGGACATAGTGCATGGTTTGAGGGCAAATCCCAGCTCTGCCATGTCGGGCAGACTACTTAACTTCAGTGCCTCAGTTTCCTCATTTATAAAATGGGGATAATAAAATACCAGTTTCATGAGGTTGCTGTGAGGATTACACGAGTCAATAACCTAGTAAACCCTAAATAAGGCTCAGGTGAAGGCAGAAGGCAGCCTCATGAAATGAAAGCAGAAATGGCTCCATTGACCACAGTGGTGATTTGGGCCACTGTGAGCCAGTGTGTGCTACAGGCCATCCTGTAGACAGTGCTGCTTAGTAATATGAACGAAAATACTGCAATGTGAATGAAAATACTGCAACCATATCAGTAAACAAAAAATGCTGAAGCCAAGTCATCAGCGGCTGCCACCCCCCCCCCCCCCCCAGTGGGGACAGGCCTGCAACCCAGCCTCTGCAGCCACTCACAATGGTGCCCTCTGAGCGGACTCAGGATAAGAAAGGACAGGACACTGGCCCTAGATAGCTGGGTGCTTGTCAAAGGAATGAACTCAGTGAGCCCAAATGTTTGCTTCCTCCCATACATAGAAAAGCACTAAATTCTTTAACTTGAGATGCCTGGTTTTCTTTAGATAACAAGCGATCTTTCATTGTTCCAACTACCTAGTCTTTGTTGTTGTAAAGCTTCTTTGTTGTAAAGCTCCTATATATCCTAGCTCCTCCCCTACCTCTTCGGAGCAGTCCCTCAGAGCGATCTGAGAGACTGTCATCCCAGCTCGAGTGCTCCCGCCAAATAAAACATAACTCTTAAGGCGGCACATTTATTTCAGTCGACAGTAAGACAAGGACTTCAGCCAGTCCAGTGTACCTTTCTTTACCTGCTGCCTAGATTCAAGGCCTTATCTTCTCCCACCAGGACCCCTGCAACAAGCCCATGCAATACTTACCTGGCAGATGTGTTTTGACCATCTGTTACATGTCAGGATGGGGGAGGAGGGTTAAAAGGATGGGAAACACAGAAGGGTCTGAGGAGCTGAGCTTAGGGAAACAGGAATTGACTGTAAGTCTTGAGCACCAGGAAGGGGGATCACAGGGCTCCAGCAAAGTCACAGAGGGGCACCTGCACCTCCCAGATTTTAGGCCCTCTCTGAGCAAGTGGTGTCTAAGCTTAGGAAAATTTAGGAGTTAGCCAGGTTAAAAAGGAGGAAACTGTCCCCAAACAGAAGGAATACCATGAATTCGTTTTCTTGACTGGTCTCCTCTCTGCCTGGCTCCCCTCCCAACAGCTCTCTCAGGGCCAGAAGCCTCTTTTGGAAAGGAAACTTGATATTCCCACTCCACTGTTTAAAACCTCTCAGTGGGGCTCCTGGAAATAAAATTCTAACCCCTTGGCTCTTTCTTCCCTGTCCACGAGGTGAACCTCTTCCTTTAGATAGTTCACTCCTCCTGGAGCCCTGCCTGACTCTGCCAGAGCGCCTATTACCAACCACACCAGGATGCGGATGGACGTGAAAATTTGTACTCAGCAAAGCTAGAAGTAGAACAATTTTAAGCAGATTTTTTAAAGGAAGTACTTAACCAAAGTGTAAGAGATAACAGAAGGAATTAAAAACCTGTAAGGCAAGAACAGGAAAGGACCCACCCACTACTCTGCAGGCTGCCCAGGGCACGCTGGGGTTTGGAGGCTGCCCGACTGACCGCCCCGCCCCCTTATTTCGCACTGCAGGCTGTGGGGCGGCCCGGTCCTCTGCATTCTGAGCACTGTGATGGGCACACCCCGGGCGCCCCATCCACCGAGGCGGTCAGCACCGACCTGGCCGCCCCTGCAGGCCAGGCTGCCCGGGGATCCTCTGAGTCGCAGGCCCAGGCCTAGAACAGAACCAAATGAATGGAGGGAGGAAGACAGCGCAGAGCCCCGGGCGCTGCGGCGCGCAGGCTCGGGAAATGACTGGGCGACCCCGCCCCCGGCTGCCACTGGCCAATCAGCGGGTACCTCGAGATCCGCCCCCGCCCCCGGCAGCGCCTGCCGCCAATGAGCGAGGCCCGAGCTGTCTGCGGCCCAGCCAAGTCCCAGCCGGCGCACAGTGCTGTTCGCGTGTCAGGTTCCAAATAAAGTTCTTCGGAGCTTTGAATTTTTTTTTTAAAGCGCCCGCTGCAAGTCGCCGCCGCCGCGGGCAAGAGCAGCTGAGGCCCCGCCCCGCCACTTCCGGTCCCGCCGCCCCGAGCCGGTGCGGCTGTGAGGGGCCGCGTCTTGCCGCCGCCGGCCGGCCGGGCATGGTGTTGGGTGCCGGGCCCTCCTCGCTTGTCTCGAGGTGCCCAGGTGAGGAGCGTGCGGCTCTGCGGCGGGCGAGGGGCGGCCGCGGGCACGAGGGCGGCTCGGCTCCCGCGGCGCCGGTGCACCCGGAGGGCGGGCGGCGCCGGGGCCGCCTCAGGCCGCCCCGCTCCTCACGGCCGGGCGTCGGGGGCCGGAGGGCGGGCAGGCGCTGCGGGGTGCGGGCCTGGGGGTGCAGGGCCGGGGCGTGGGCCGTGGCGGGGCCGGAGGGACAGCCCGCACGGAGCCCCGACTGGTGCCCGGCACGCGCACGGCCTCGCTTGCGCCCACCGTCGCCGGGGAGTTGCGAGCCGCATTGTCCAGGAGGAAAGGCAGCGCCGAGCGGGCCCAAGGTCACCGGCCCGTCGTGGCCGGAGGAAGCAGGACTCGGACGCCGGCAGTCCCACTCCTGACCGCCTGCGGAATCGGGCTAGGCCAGCGGAGCGGGGAGGGTGAGGATCCAGCCTCCCGCCTCGCCAACTCGCCTGCAGCTTTCCCACAATTGGGGGCGCCCACGGCTAATTTGGAGGATCTTACCGGGGCAGAGGAGAGGGGGAGGATATCTTGGACCAGGCAGTACGGCCAAGTCTTGGATGCTAGACCTGGTTCCGCTGGTGTGTAATCTTGGGTGTGGCCCTCCCCTCCCTGGGTGTCAGTTTCCTCATCTGTCACACGAAGGACTGGGCCCGCCCCTCTCTTCCTTCCCTGCAGCGCTGGAGTGGGGTCAGGATGCATTGGAGTGGCTGGAGACGGCTTCTTGTAGCAGATGTTGGAATCTGGATAGTAATCTGTTATCCTAAGGAAGAAGTAGGATTAGGTGGCGAAGAGAGGGAGGACATTCCAGACCTTGATGTCAGATTGAGTGGAAGCTTCCAGAAATGGACAGGGTGTTGTTGTAGAGGAACAGGGAGGAGGCCTACCTTCCTCGTGCAGAGGATTCCTGGCTGGGTAAGGGGATGAAGGCAAGGGGAGGGCAAGGGTGGGAGAGATGTTCAAAGACAGAAATCACCACCAGGCTAGGTGGTGTGGGGCTTGAGTAGCTCCCCCTGCACATACCTGCCTTTCAGGTGGTAGGCAGTGCAGGGGGTGCAGGATTACTGCTGAAATATAAGGCTTGGGCTCCAAAGATCATCAGTCAGCCAACCCCTGTGCCGGTGGGAGGTTCCTGGACCCTGGCATTCTAAAGGAGGAGGGTGGGGTGTACACTTTTTATGTCCTGATCTGGGCCTCTTTGGCTGGAGAAGTTGGTTGACCCATAGTGGCCTGCAGTTCCATCTTTTACACTCAGATTGGGACTTTTCCAGGGCAGAAATTGTAAATGAGAAGTTCTCCACCCCATGAGCTAACTGGCCCTGGCACAGGTGACATGGCCTGATTTTGCCACTACGGGCAGGACCACTGAGTAGATATCACTTGATGACGAGACTAATAAATAGCACATAAAAAGCTGAACAGTCTGAAAGTAAGTCCCACCCAGAGGAAGAACTTAAATGGGCCAGTTACAGCTTTTGGAATTTAGAGACTGAGCATGCTGTTCTGTATAGTTGATCTGTTCCCAAAAATGCCGCCATAGTCAGAGTGTGATTTACAACAAAGGGGAAGTTTAGTTTTAAACCAGGTCTTCAAGGAGGTGAAGCATATTGAAGAAGGAAAAGAGGATTCCAGGCAAACTGCAGGTGTTCAGCTAACTTGACAGTTTTTTTTTTTAACTTTTTTTTTTTGAGGGTGGGAGGTTTGTTTGTTTGTTTGTTTAAACAGAGGTACTGGGGATTGAACCCAGGACCTTGTACATGCTAAGCATGCACTCTACCATTGAGCTGTACCCTCTCCCTCTAACCTGACAGTTTGAATAATTATTTTTATTCAGCCCTCTTTGGATGTAGTTAATTTGACACCTGTGAAACATTCCTGAATCAGGCCTTTGGTGTATCCTCAAAGTGGCAGGTGAAAATGATACCAGTGATGGGGAAATAGATGGTCCTTACACACTCAGAGTTCTTAGACTGCTAGGAAGACAAAACACCAGTGTTACTTTCTTTCACATCTTGTACAGTCAGTGCCCAGTGTGTTTTATTCAGGGCCAGAAACTTGTTGAAGATGGCAAACCAGGAACCTCAGTAGAATGGAGTATGGGGCATACTCTGCCCATGGAGAAGAATCAGTGTGGGGTAGAGGGTACGAGAATTAAGCAGAGTCCTCAGACTGCAGTGACACGGGAGTTGGTGTGAGCCTTTCTTTGTGTGAGTGAGTCTTGCCAGGACCCTCCGAGCAGCTCCCTCAGTGCAGGTCCTCAGGGAGGTAGGTAGATGCAGACCAGGCTTGTGCCCTGGGACTCACTTTTCTGTTGGGCTCTTTAGTGTGCTTTCCTAGAGTCCTGCCTAGTGACCTCTCTTTCCACAGGCTGTGCTTTTATTGTTTGCTGTATTTGTGTGACCAAGGTCAGCTGGAGGCTACAGACTTTGTGATAGAGGCACATCTTGGCCCATCATCAGGGGGCCCTGTCGATGTCGCAGGACTGATGTGCCCGAGTCTGGGTGCCCGGCAGCGGACTGCTGGGGAGGCAAACACTGCTTTGTGACCCAGGTCTGCTTGAGGGATTTCTGACAAGATCATTCCAGGTGTGGGCTGAGCACCTGGCTCGAGATGGTGCTGCTCCCTGGTAGCTTGTGGCCGGAGCCCCCAGGGTGTGCTGACTCTATCCCACCCCAGGCCTCCCTTGTGAGCTTGCTCTGTAAACTGAGCTGAGAGTTCCCTGCCCTGCGTGGAGCTGAGATGTGTGTTCGGTGGTTATGGTCCTCTCTGCAGGTCCACCTGAAGAGACAGCGTGGTGGTGTGGGAGTGAAGGAACCAGTGTTGGTTTGTTTTCACACTTTTGTCACCTTTATCTAGGTGTAACTGAAGTACACTGAACTGTTCATAGTTGTTCTTGATGTAGGTATAGACCTCTGAAGCCATCACCACATTCAGGATAAAAGCGTTCCCCTCATCCACGAGGGGGGAACTAGTGTTTCTGTGGTGACCTCTTACAGCAGCTGAGTTGCCTCAGAAAACCCAGTTCCTGGGCCCCAGTTGTCCCAGGGTCCACATCTGTAAAAAAGAGAGAAAATCAGGGGGAGAAGTCCTCCCCAGATTTGAAATTCTAGGAGCTTGTGAGCACTAATATGTGATAGAACTGTCTTTCGAAGCATTTAGAGCAATGACTCTTAAAGGGTCAGGTGTGTGTGTCTGTGCATAGGTCCTGCACAGTTTGTTTTCATGGTACAATTAATAGAAAACAAAATCTCACAGTCTTTGTTGGGTGGGGGGATACGCAGAAGACGGTGTGAAAAGCTGTGTGAGGGGCCTGCGTTAAAATGGTTAAAAATGCCGGCGGGGGTGGGGAGGGTTGTTCTCATAGTTTGGCTTTCAAGATCTTTGCCTCAAACTAAAAGTTCTGTGCTTAAGTCAATTTTTTCATCTGAAAATTGCAGATCACTTTCTCTTGAAAATGATCAGAGTGGTATTGAAAGGAAATTATATTAAGGCAACAAAAGGAAGTATGGAAATTGGGCTGGTGACCATTTTGTCCTCAATCAAAAGAAGTTCCAGAATCCCTCTTCAAATGGTAAAGCGAGCGAGAAGAGCAAGGAGGCCTGCCAGATGAGTGGCAGTTTATGTTAGAAGTGGAAGGCAGATTCTAGAGGACAGTTCTGTGAACACTGCTAACATTGTCAGTCCTTTCTCCCAAGCAGTCAGATGCATCATCTGTGTTTGGTCTTCATTGTCCTTCCCAGTGAGCTTTTAGTGAGGGAACCTGAAGCATAGGTGGGCTGCAAGCAGCCAGTGAAAAGAACCTAATTTGGGTTGATTGATTGTAACTTAATCCCAATGTTGCTGTTGCCTAACTATGTAAATGCAACACAACAGAAATAAATATGAAGATGCTTATTAAGGTTCCAGCCACACCTTTATTAAAGGAAGAAGGAAAGAAAGCACTGCAGTGCGCCCGCCCTCCTCACCAGAGGCCGAGGCTCAACTCAGTCTGCGATGGGCCAGGCGTTGGGGCCCCACGCGCAGATCCCCGCATCAGAGATGGGCCAACTTACAGTGGACGCGGGGAGCTCCCGGGGGCATTGTCACTGTTGCAGCCCAGGGCCTGGCGCCCAGTGAATGTTAAATTTAAATGCTTGACTCCCGCTTTTAAATTTCTCATTCATACTTTAAAAAATTAGATTATAGAGGCATAGAGATTACCCAAATACATTATGAAGGAGTCCAGTCTTATTAATGTACCTTACATGCTGAATATTTCTGTAAATTATAGAAAAAGAAGTAAAAAACCCCTTTTGCATAATTGTCTTCACTGTCCAGTCACCATCTGGAGATGAACCCTTAACCTGCTTCTGGTCTTTCAGGGTGAAGGCAGCAGTAATGCTGACGCTGGCAAGCAAGCTGAAGCGGGATGACGGTCTCAAAGGGTCCCGGGCGCCAGCCGCAGCCTCCGACTCCACGCGACGGGTTTCTGTGAGAGACAGGCTGCTTGTTAAAGGTAATGACCATCCCTGTGATGTGAGCTACTCTTATATGCCGCAAAATGAAGTCTGGCTGAGGCTCTTCTGGGATACGAAGCAGCATGTGGCTGAATAAAATACCTGTTTGAAAATATTTTAAAATAAAACTGTTGATTGCTTTCAGCTGAGGGACTTTGCACTGTGTACACCCTGTGGCAATGCTAATGGCAGGAAAATGGTATTAAAACCGTGGTATGTCTTAGACACTTGGAATATTCTCGGGAGGGGGCTGCCAGAATGCTAGTGGAGGGAGTGAGGTGCCAGGAACCAGCAGGCCTACAGGTCTGGTCTCAGTGCTGCCGTTAACCTGGCTGCTGTGCGTTGGCAGTGGTCGCGGGAGTCCTTCCTTTCTCCTGGACGCCTCAGCACCGGAGTGTCTGATCTGTAAAGGGGAGAGTTCAGTAATCTCTTAGGATCCTTTTCTGGTTTATTCAAGTCACAGCCTGAGGAGAGCCTTGTGCAGATTAATTCCCATCACAGAATTGATAACGGTGTCCTAGAGCCATAGGCGCCAGAGAAGGAAACATATGATACGTGTATGTGCACTTGCGCGTGTTTGTGTGGGACTTCTGCATTTATTCACTGAACAGACTTACAACAGAGTGCAGACGCGGCTTCCTAGGGCCATGAGGACTGCGAAAGCTGAAGAAGAGACAGTTCCTGCCTTTAAGGAACGTACAAGTTGCAGCACTTTCTACTGTGTGCCATGTGTCCACCTTTGCTGAGTGTAAGGAGACCAGGAAGCACGGAAGGGTTAAGGCATTTGTTAGAACTGCCTGTTTTCATGTTGCATTAGGTAGACACCTTGAGGGTTACTGGCATTTGTATGTCCAGGAATGGATCTACTGGACCTTCTCAGAAACAGAGCACTGCTAAGTTTGGGAAGGGGTGGGAATGGGGTTCGGGGGGCGTGGATTCGTGGAGACATCAGTGGTGCAGTCATCCTCGTTCCCTCTCTGCCCCAGAATCTTGGCTCGGCTCTGGCTTTCCCAGCCTGATAGATGATGGGTTAATGATTGAGAATCGTTTTTGACCTTTGGCAATACCTTCTTTGTCAGGGAGGGCATCAGACTGTATTCAGCTTGTTACTGCTCTGGAAGCTCTACCCTCCGGGGTCAGAGGTTGGGGCCGCGGCTGCAGCACCTCACTTGGGTGGCCTGACAGGACTTGAGTCTCTTTCCTGGATGCTGGTTCAAGGGTTCCATCTACAGAGGAAGCTGGGAGACAAACAAGCCAGGGAAAGGGTTTGATGCGTGGGGTTGTAGTCCTTCGAGTCGAGGAGAGGGTGTTTTGGTGCCTGGAGAGTCGCAGTGAGGAAGGGAGTTGCAGCTGAGGAAGAGCGGGTGGGAAGCTGGCAAATAGGCTGCACCATCTTTCCCACCTGGCCATGTTTGACAGCAGCTGTTGTCCACTGAGCACTTGGGGCCAGGCCTTCCACAGGGCACCTTATAGGCAATTCTTGTTTGACTTTCACTGAGCCTTGCCAGGTGAATGGTTCACCTTAGAGCTGAAGAACTGAGAATCAGAGGTTAAGAAGCTTGCCCGGGTTGCAGTCTTGTTGCAGCAAGACAGCCAGACCCACATATTGGGGTCGGGCAGGCACTTGGGGAACAGGCCCAGCAAGCAGAAACTGAAGGAGCAGACAGAAGTGCTAGTCCACAGAAAAGAGAATTCGGAGAGGCCCAGGGGTTCCACCACACCCCGCCCTGCTCAAGGATTCACCTGGGAGCTCTCAAATGACTCTTGGGCCTGGCAGCCCAGGGGGGCCCATTGAGGCCCATAAATCTGGACTCTGCCCCAGCTCCCAGGACTGAAGATGTCTTTGGCTGGGTTTCCAGGGCCCAGCTAAGGTGCTTTGATCTCGCGAGACTCATCAAGGAGAGGCCATCTGTTTCCATTCTCCTAGGGCACTAGGGATTATTGGGTTTCCGGGGCCCAAAACACTTGGAATTGATGGGTGGTTGTGCGGCAGGGGCTCAGTGTAATAGTCGCACACGTGACCTCTCTCCCCATCTGCCTTGGGGCTGCCAGACCTGGCCAGGCTGACTGAGCAGTGAGTAGTTTGGGCTTGTGGAGGGTGGGTGGAGAAGAAGGACAGACTTGACCCGAGAGAGGAAGCTGTGAACAGAGATACCCAATAAAGGATGCTCTGAGTGTTGTTTGCTTGGTCCACACCCAGAATGCTCCTTTGCTTGACTGGATGTGGCAGCAGCCTTCTTTCTGGGGGTACCTGATGTTCGAAGTGGAATCTGGCAGAGTCCATGGCTGTGCTGGGCATGGTGAGACACTGGGGCAGGGAGTGACTGTTGTGAGAATCCTTCTAGGTGAAGTGCCCCTTTGGGGACTTGGAGAAAAGTAGGTTGTCCGAGTGCAGCAAGATTGCTGCAGTCAGGACTGTCATCCTGGGCTGTGGCTTTGGCTCACGTGAGAATGTTACTTGTGAGGGTCAGTAAGTTGTAAAAAAGTGTATTGATGTGTCCTTGGGGCTCGGTGCCAGGGGCTAGGTTCCCAGGAGTAGGGAGTGTGGCATGCAGTGTAGTCACTAAAGAGGATCCTCGGTTCTGGTACCTGCGGAGCGCGGTGAAGGAAGGGGAGCAGGTGGAGGGAGAACTTAGCTCTGAGGAAGGCCCCACGACAGCCTCTCCCCTGGAGCAAGTGTGGTCCTATAGAGCTGTCCCCAGTCAGGTGGGTGGTCAGGCCCTCCTGCTCTGCAGCAACCAGTCAGCAGCTGGGTCTGGCCTGAGGTGGGGAGTGTTTGCAGCCCACACTCCTAGGGAGGACTGAGAGCTGAAGGCTGTGTGCTGGCAGCCCTCACTGAGAGGGCATCTGGGCTCTGCAGCCCGGAGGACAGACTGCAGGGACTTCGGCGAAGATATTTTTTTCCTGGTTCACTGCCGTGCTTGATGGACCTTACATGGTAGGGGATCTGGCGTGGTGCCGATGGCTTAGGGTTAATGTGGGAGAGTGGAGGTTGACAGGGACAGTTGTCCCTAGTGGTGAGGGCTGGTGGTGGCTGCACAGCGGAAGCTCCTGTTCTTCTTCCTGGAATAGTGGGCCCAGTTCTGAAGATGACGGGTGGAGTCAGCTGTCCCTGGAAATACCAGGCCTGCCAGGGAGCAGCTGGCCAGTGCGAGGCCGCTATCATACTGGTACCTTGGCCACACCAGCTTTTCATTTGTGTCCCCAGGGTGGTTCTCAGGGACATCCTCCAGGCTGGCACTGGAGAGATGCTTGCAGCAGCAGTCCCTGTAGGGCACAGAACGATCAAGTGTTTCTGGGCTAGGGCTGAGGGCTGCTGCCTGCCCTGAATCCTGGGAGCTCGGGACACAGGGCAGAGAGAGTGTTGGATCTGTGCATTTCCTTTTGGCCCCAGATCAAGTCTGGGCCTGTCTGGGAGCCACAAGGCAGAGGGTACTGCAGTCCTGGTGGACCTTTGTGAAGCTGCAGAGTTGAAGTTCTGAGTCTGATGGTGTTCCCACCTCCCAAAAAAGCCTCTGTGCAGAATGACCCGCTTTCTGGTCTGTCAGAAGCTTGGCCTGCTTCATATAATGGGAACATAACATGTCTGTCTCCCTGTCTTTTGACTTGTTCACTCAACAAACAGTTTAGTGCCTGCTGTGCGCACTGCAGTGACCCCTGAAGACCTCAAGGGGCTCCAGGCAGGCCGACAGGAAGCTTTTGCCTACATTAGTCTTTGTTCAGTGTGGAGAGTTGGAATTGAGCTGACAGAGTGCAGGGCCAGGGCTGGAGGTGGGAACTAGAGGGAATGATCCGGATGGCCTTGGCCACGTCCGCGCCTGCGCTCTGTGTGGTTCCTGGCGTCGCTTGTTCAGCAGCGGGGGCTACGGCATTGGCCCTCTGGGCTCCGAGCCTACTCTGCAGAGCAGAGAGGCCTGGCTGCCCACCTGCCTGGGCTTCCCAGCATCCAAGATGCAGGTGTCTCCAGGAGGTGCTACTTGGGGCCTCTCCTGGGTGGGCGCTTCTGGGTCCCCATGAGCAGTCCAGTCGTTTCCCAGTAGAAGGGGCCCTGGCCCATTGCGGTTCCTGGAAGAGTGGGGGAAAGAGAACCACTTATTGTTCTCCAGAGCTGCTCTCTCCCTGCCGGGCCCTGCCCAGGATTCTGGAGATAGCCATGCCCACAGGGCGTTCAGAGCACTTAGCAGCCTGTGAAGCCACGGGCTATGTGCTACGATGTGTATTTTAAAAACTAGGGTGGTGGCCCGGAGAGTTGGAGTCCTCCTAACTTGGAGTGAGGCAACTGGCCCAGGGCCAACCCTTAAATGCTTTGTTGCAGAGTTAAATATCAGCGAAGCTGACCGGGGAATTTGGTGGCCCCTCAGGTGTGCCGAATAGCCCAGTAATGTGTGGGCAGGGAGGCCCCGTGGAAGACGAGCACTGAAGTCAGCTTTGTCTGCTCACGTTGAGAGTGGGTGGTATGAGGCCTTGGGGCTCCCTTCCCACACATACTGGTCTCTGCTGCAGGGACTGTGCTGGTTTTCAGGGTTCCATCCTTGCTCCCCGAGTGTGAGGAGAGCCTGGTGCTCTGGGCCTGCACTCTGCAGTGTGCCGCTCGAAGGCCCTTAGACTGAGTGCAGGGGCCGATGTGGGGCTCTCATTCATCCGAGTGCTGCTCCTGGGGATGGGGTGATGCCCTGGGTCAAGTGTCCCCCCGATAAGGGCACTGTGCATTGCGCTGGCAGTGCAGAGGAGGTGCTCAATGTGTACAGACAGACAGGAAGCTGTAAGTTCTATTTCAGGACGTCTAAGAGGTAGTGGTTCAGGTGGAAAGAGGTGATCAAGTCTGCTGGGAAGTAGCAGCCAGCTCTGCCCGGGTCAAAGGGCATAACTGCTCTGCCTAGTGATGAGGCTTGGAGCTGGCTCTTGCTGAGAAACATCTGTGCCTGTAATTGGCCTTGTCTTAGTCGGCTCAGGCCCCCTTAATAAAACGCCACAGACTCGGGGGCTCAGACAACACACTTATCTCTTGTGGTCTGGAGGCTGGGAAGTCTAGGATCATGGCATAGGCAGGTTCAGTGCCTGGTGAGGGCCCTTCTCCTGGCTTGTAAGCACCTAGTAGCTCTTCTCAGAAGGGCACGTATCTTACCATGAGGGCCTCACCCTCATGACCTCATCTAACCCAGCTTACCTTCCAAAGGCCCCACTTCCTCATTCCGCACATCGACGGTGGGGCTTGGGGCTTCAGTCTATGAATCTGGGAGGAACCAGATTCCACAGCACCTTTAGAACGCCTCAGCCCCCAACTGTATGAGGAGAAAGGCGCCTCATGGCTCAGGGTGTCCACCCTGCTGGCAAGGGTGCTGGTTAGTCGAGCATTCCCGAGCAGTCCGCGGGTACAGAGCGTGGGCCAAGGCCTGGGTCCCAGGGCTGGGGCGGGGTGCCCAGCCCCTGCCCAAAGAATGCGCAGTTGAGTGGCCGGCAGCGCGGGGACGACCCGGGGCTGTGTTGTGCGCACCACAGCAGAAGGGGTTGAGCACGTGCTGCGTGGGGGCCACTGTGGTGGTAGGTGGGTTTTGTGATCTGATGTTTCAGTGCAGTCATGCTTCAAGTGGGCTCTGTGGTTCGATTTTTAGTTAGAAAGGGGAAGAGTCTAATTTCTCAGAGGACGTTGAGCAGCCACTTATTTGTGCAAGGTGCCGTGTGCCTCCCCGAAGGCTGGACCGTGAGCAGTGGGGGTGCTGGCCTCTTGGAACAGGTGAGACTCTGGCAGTTTAAAAATATCTGCATTTCTTTTTGCCTTCCAGGTGGAGGTAGCGTTCTCCGGGCAGGGAGCTTACACAGGGAAGGACTGCTACTTTGCCAAGTGGCCTCTCAAGCATGTAAAGCAAATGGCTTGTTTCTTTGGTCATAGTCTTCTTGTGGATGGACTCTAAGGTCATTTCTGTTGATGCTAATTAATTATTTGCCATCATTTGAAGTGTAGGGAAACCACTTGTCATTTGTGACAACTCCCCGAGAGGAACACCACATTGAAATTCATTTTATCGTCTACACTGGGCTGGACTAAAATGTCGAGCATCTTTATTGAGATCCTTGTGCCTCTAGGATTGTGTTCCTTGCCTACTCTGGTTCCCGGATCAAAAGCCTACAGAGGCCCTGATGGTGGGGGTCATTGCTGCCCTAGGTCTGAGGGCTCTTCCTGGCCCTTGTCCACCTTCCTTGAGTGAGTTAACTCTGAACGTGGAAATGCAGGCATAATGCTCATCCTTGGAGTTTCATTCTAGATTTCAGTTTGAGGCTGTTACGTTCATCTATGTAAACAGCTGTATGTGAATACTTGGGCATGGCGAAAGCCTACAGCAGGTTCCTGTGCCTGGGGAGAATGGAAAACTCAGAGGCCCAAGCCCCACTGAGAGCTTTGTGGTAGTTGGTCTGGCTCAGGCAGGGTGGCAGGGTTTGTGCAGAAGGTACTAGATTGTGTGATGTGTGCATAACTCCAGACTTTACTAAAAATCGTTGAATTGTACACCTAAAGTGGGTCTGTTTTATACTATGTGAATTGTGGCTCACCAAAGCTATTTAAAAAACAAAACAGCAAGAAAAACCTCCCCAGGTGATTGGTGTGCAGCCAGGGCAGACAATCCCTGTCCTCTAGTGAGGTATCCTCTGGCCACAAGCCTGCTGTCCCCACACCCTGTCCCTGTAGAGCAGAGGTCCGGTTTTGCTGCTGGTCATGACGCCCCTGGTCAGTGCCTCCCCGCCCTCCTGTGTACAGACCTCGCCTCTTCCCTGTTCTTGGCAATAGACCATCTTCTCAGAAATTTCACTTCTGTCATGTGCCCCCTCTTTCAGATCCTCTTGGCATGTGTTCTGTTTCACTGGGTCTTTGTAGAATTGAATGACCCAAGCTCTCATGACAGCAGACAGGATAGGCTCCCCAGGGAAAGCCAGATTCCCCTGGCCAGCACTGAGCTCTGGAAAGGAGGGCCCACAAGAAGAGGCTTTTGTAAATTCTTATCAATAAAAAGTTAACATAGTATTATAAACATGTAAATAGTATTTGCTGTAAAACCACGTAGCTTTAATTATATGGATAACATTTATTTAAAAGTGATTAATATGCATGACTCATTTGATAAAATGTGTGCTTTTTTGATAAAATGAATGCTCTGTGTGAGGTACTGGAGCAGAGCCTGGCCCTTGACAGCCTCCTGTTCAGAGGGCCTGGTGTGGGCAGCCTCAGAACATTTCTTTACCCAGTGCCCTGCTCTCAGAAAGGGCCAGCCAGAGTGGACCACTCAGAAAGATGAAACTAAGGCTCACCGTGGTCATCTTCAGTGTGATGGTAGTGAACCTTCCATAGGGTCATTGTCACTCTCTTTGAAGTGCGTGTATTTTAATACTACAACACAGGACTAACAAGAGGATGGACTCCCTGGCTCTCACTGCATCACGAAGCTTGTCCCTTTTCCGTTCCCTGCCTCCTCCCTCCTCTACCCCACCTCGCTTTTCTGGATACCCATTCCAAGTGTCTGGACCCCAGAGCTAATACATTCAACGGGCCACCTGTCTCTACCAAGAGCCTCAAAACAGCTGATATCAAAGGGCTTGTGCGCTTCCTAAACCCTGAGCCTCAGAACAGACCATCTGCCAGTCTTCCCACTAATGCACTCAGCTTTGCAAATATCGAGGCCTCTGTTGTCCCCTCCCATCCCCACCCGTTCCCACTCCCCTCACCTGAGCAGTCGTCCTTCCCACTGCTTCCATATCTTGACCATCCATTTGTTTCTTAGTGTTTTGTAATCTGGTTTCCACTTGCCTTTCTGCTGTTTTGAATGCCCTTAGCAGGGCGTGATCCATATCCCGTGGCCTTGCCTCGGACCTCATCCCCTGGACCAGTCTGTGCTGTACTGAATCACTACTCATCTCTCCTGCTTTTCCTCCTGTTTCTTGAAGGTCACTTTCCCCGCCCCGTCCTCTGTGCTTTCTGCCAAAGTTCGTTCTTCTCACTGGTCTCTCCCCTTTGTTAGTCTCATGATGTCTGGTGGCATCACTCTCAAGGGCCCCCCAGCCTTGGTCATGTACCCAGACGTCAACTCTCCTGCCCTCGACACCCTCACCCCAGACATCAGCCCTCGGTGCCATCTCTGACTCCTCCCCCATCCCACACAGGTGGCAGATCCTTTCATCCTCTTTGCTGTCAGGTACCCTGACTCTCTCTGCCTTTGCCAGAGTCCTTACTGCCTGTCAGAGCCCCCGCCTCACAGGTCACCTGGCCTCTGCTTTGCCTTTTCTAAAGTTGTCCTCTTGAAGCAAAGCATAGAAACTTTTGTTTAGAAATCTCCCTTGGTTCCCTATTGCTGCAGAATAAAGTTTAGAATTCTCAACTGTGCACTCAGGGCCCGCAACCCTCCTGCCCCTGTTTTTCGGCTTTGTTTTCCAATGCTCAGGCTGCACTGTACGCCTTCTGGTGTCTGTGCTTGTCTGTGTTCTGTGCGTTTGCACCTTGCTGACTTATTTCCTTAGAGTACCCTGTTCCCCGCCTCTGCAGGACTGGATTCTACTTGGTCTTTAAAGCCCAGCCCCCAAAACCTCCTCCTCCCTTGAGTCTCTGCAGCTGGAGGGAGTCTCCGTGCTCTCAGGACCCAGAACGTGTTATGTTATGTCATGTCATGTCAGAGGCACTGACGACTTGCCGGCCTGGTCATTTCTGGGTGCTCCCCTAGACCTCAGCTCTTTAATAGTGGGATGGGTGGGAGATTTGTGGCTTTATCCTGGCAGAGGGGTGCCGGGCTCGAACGCTGAATGAGTGACTGATAGAAGAGGCCCTGGAGGAGAGCGCGGGTGCCAAGGAATGCAGCTGTGAGGAGGGGACTGCGGCGGCATCACCGTGCACAGCTGGGCAGCACTCCGGCCCGCAGTGGGGAGAGGGCAAAGTTCAAGCACAAACTGGGCGAGCCCTCACGGGAAGACAGATCTGGGAAAAGTGGAAGACGCAGGTTTAAGTAGAAATCAGATTTGGAGGGCAGCAGTTCCACTACTTGGGCGAACAGGATTTTCAAAAATGCTTTAGTGACTGTTTACCTGTAAGTGATTTCTGTGTTAATTTTTAACGATTTTCATTTGTACTAAAGTAAGTTTTCAAGGGCCCTTCACTGCACTTATTGACGTCCTGCACGTCACTCTGTGTATTTGAAAGCAGCTTCGTGGCGTGAAATCTAAACTTTAGACCAACTGTAGATTCCCGTTAGTTTAGTGTATTCATTTTCCCTTCAGTGTTGTGGGGGGGTTGCCAGTCTGGAGCTGGTGATTTTCTGTGGAGTAACTGACACTAACACTAATACTAATTTCTTTGTTTCTACAGAGGTTGCAGAACTTGAAGCTAACTTACCTTGTAAGTACAGCGTCCCCAATCACACATTAAATGCTGTAAAATGATTGCATGGAGAAGCTTGTTTTATGTTTTAATAACTTTGCATAGGAAAAAGCTTTTTTTTTATGTATGTTAGGAATAAACACGTATTTTGTGCAAACAGGTAGCAGAGTTTTTTCCGAGGCTCTGAAAAGGAGGTGTTTATTGTCTCTCTGGATGTGACTCAGTGGTGCTTAATTGTAGCCGGGGTGTGTCTGGTTAGGGTTTGTATCTCTTGTACAGCATTCTGTCCCATGTCCTCTTTGAGTGAAAGGGTATAGAAATCAATGATGGATGGTCCTATTTTTGTTAGTTACAATATCACCTTTTTGATCCAGAAAGTGCATATTTTAATTGATCTTTGTGCATGAGGTGGGAAAACCATGTTGACTTCATGTCTCCAGGTCCCCTCGGCTTGCTCTGTCCTTCCTGCTCAGACACACGGGGCTGATGGTGCCGCCCTCGCCTGTGAGCCAGCGCACTTACTAGGCGCTTAACTGGTGATGTGTGTCAGCGGTTTTTTTTCCCCCCTCTGGTTAATGCCTTCCCAAGTCCTTTATATTATAAGACCATCGAAGTCTGCGAGCTTCGACCATTTTAGTATTTTTTTGAATTAGAACTCTTTAATCATTTACTTGGTTAAAACTCATCCTGAGGCTGAGGATATTTATTGCTGAGTGAACTATTTCATACGTGAGTCTCCTAGTCTGGACGAGCGCTCCAGGGAGTTTGATGTGGGGGCCCATCTGACAGGGTGACAGAGGACCCATCCCACTTCCACCTCAAGTTGGAAAGATAGTTGTGGGGTGCAACCCTTAAATGGTTGTGTGATCAGTGTGGAAGGGTAAGTACACATTGTTTGTTGAAAAATTGTTTTTAATATATAGTATTATGTATGAGTATAGTGGGCTGTGCTATGAAATATGCTTCTTAGTGTGGGTTTCAGTCAGAAAAAGTCTTAAGTCACTGGATTGCTTGACTTCAAAGTTTTCTCCTAGTCGGAGCTAGAAGGAAATATCTTGGGATCCTATTAAAAGGTTGTCTTTCCACCTACTAAAGTATTTACAGATGGTTTGCTTTAAATCATTCCAGGAAAACAAGTAACGGTGTGTGTGGGTGGGGCAGATGAAGCAAGACGGGCGAAATGTTGACGCTGGGTGATGGGCTCATTATTTCAGGTTATGTAATAATCTAATAAAAAAGTAAAATGAACTGATCCTTCTGTTTCCCACTCCCGTCATATCTTCCCACCGGCCCCTCAGCTTGAACATTTATACAAAATGCAGACATTTAATCAAAGACCACAGAAAACTTCCAACTTACACATGGTTCATTTTGTCCTTATATGTGAACCTTACAAAGATTGTTGGTTTTTCGCCTGTATAGTTTAACTTTATCTAAAAATTTGGTTTAAGAACAGTAAAACTGTAATTGACTTTCAAACGAGCATTTTAACTAAATAACTGGTTTGAAAAGGCATGACCCATCTTCTGGCCCTTACAGCCACGGTGTCAGATTTTAAAAGCTACGTGTTAACAGCCTTCTTTTCTCTTTTTCTCCCGACCCACTCTCTCTGTCCAAGTGGGGGGAAATATGTCAGTTTATACAAGTAAGCCAGGCTTTCCACTGTTATGCACCTCAGTCTAAAGAGGAACCAAGCCACCAAAAACTAAATCTTTACTACTTGATCAATAACCTTTCTAAAATACTTAGTAAGGCAAACACGAGAACTTGCCGCACAGCTGTGCTGCTTGGTAGCCACTCAGAGCTGGTTTGGAGCTCTGTGCACGCGGCTTTATAGAAGTCTCTCTGCTCTCAGAAAGTGAAGAACATCTCTTCCAGATAGATGGAAATTCTCTGAAAGTCTTAGCCCTTGCGTACCAATAGAGGAACAGTTTAATTCTGCAGTTCTGTTACAGCCCCTACATTGAACTGAAACCAGAACCCGACTTGTAACCTTTTGTTGTCATTATTAGAACTTAAGACTTGTTTTTAGCTGCAAGTGTTTGGTTCTTTTCAGGAGTTTATTGTTTCTTAATCTGTCTTAATGATTTTTTATTCTTGCTGGGCCAGTCTAGATGAGAGGGGCTGATTTCTGCACCCGCACCTTTAGTAAACAACCAAAGGAGAGCACTAGGCGTTAACAACAAGCGAGTGGTGCTGGCTGGAATTGGTGACGCGCCTCCCGAGCCCTTCTCGTGGTTCTGCTGCAGTCGCCTCTCTGGAAAAATGCGCGTATCTTTTCAGGCAAAGACTAGAAAACACGAAGCCTATGCACGTTAGTCCACACTTCTCAACTGTGCGGCTTGGGCGAAAGCCTTGAACTCCCCGGCTTCTGGTTTCTTTTTTTCTGAAACAAGGGAAATGACAGTGTACTCTCTGAGGCTCCTTCCTACTCCTCCAGACTGAGTTACCTCTCGCTCTGCAGTGACTTTCTGAGGGATTTGGTCAAAAGAGAACCCCGCTGACAGTTCCGCATTGGTTTTGTGTGCCACACCTGGCATGTTCCTGAAGTAATGACATGAGACATGATATGGAGTCATGGACTAGCTTTTAATTTGGGAATTAAACTTCCTTCTGTTGATGACCTGGTCACCAGCCCTCTCTGGACCTTCATGTCATCTGTCACAATCCATGATGTTGGTCTCTAAGGCCATTTCCAAGGCTCAATTTGCATCGTCCTATTTTTGATGAAAATTCATACCATGTAAACCTAGGCAAATATTTTCAGCAGGGCTTGAAAGACATACAGTCAGTAGATGACCCAAGGAATTGAGCATGATATTCTCCAAGTGTATAAAATATAGACAATTTCTCCATATATTCCTTCTGTATTTATTCTTTGGGTATTTACCCGTCTTCTGTACCATTTGTTTGAAGGAGGCGGATGGAGGCTATGGCCAGCTTGCCCAGTTTGCAGCACATCACAGTAGCCCTTCTCCTGTGCGAACTCCTTGTCCTGACCCAGACCCCTCGGTGCTGTGCACCTGGGCAGTGGGTGTTGCTGTCCAACTCAGCAGAGCTTCAGGTCGGGCTGAGTTCCTGGTCAGGTTGTGGAGACATTTTTAAGAAGTGCTGTGGCCTGGGTGTGATCTAACTTAGGTGGCGCAGCTCTCTAACTTCCGTTCTGCTGTGGTGGGTCCGCTGATGCGAGGTGAACACACCACAGGTTTGGCCAGGGCTCTTTTTCTGGTTTTCCTGCTTTTAGGTAGCCTTTGCCCACATATATGCATCTCCCTGAGGTATGGTTTCTTTTCATGTAAAATAGCATCATTCTTGAAATGAATGGAAAGGTCTCTGTTTTTAGGGACCATTTAAAGGTTGAAAGATAAAATGTCAGTTTGGAATTAACTAGTAAAAAACTGTAAGGAAGAAGACACATGGCAAAAAGCACTGATTTTAGCACAGATGTCATCAAACAAATAGTGAGGGTGAATCTCCTGGTCTACCCTGTAACCCCTCAGCACCGTCACACCTCCCGTGCGCTTCCTGGCTGGCCCCCCGCGCGAGAGCGGCTGCTGAGCACCAGACCCTCCTGACGTGCTGTTTCTTTTGCAGGTACGTGCAAAGTGCATTTTCCTGATCCAAACAAGCTTCATTGCTTTCAGCTAACTGTAACCCCAGGTAACATTCTTACATGTGTACGTATTAAAGTGGTTTTCAAGCAGCAGATTCTGAAGGCTTTCCAAATCTATACCCTTTGGTTTGATTTGTCCTCTGACTTTTTGAAAGTTACGACAGTAATGACCATTCTGTAGGAAGGTGAGATGTGCGCTTTGTAGTCAGGGAAAGCATAGTAGGGGAACCTGAGTCATTTGGTGTTGACCCCAGTAGCTGGGCACGGACTTGAGCGGCTCAAGCAAATGATGACGGAGGCGGCTGCTGTGTGGTAAAGATGTGAGCTTTGAAATCATAGCTGGTTCAGATCCTGCTCTGCCATTGAGCAGCAGTGTGACCAGGGTTAAATTAATTGCTTAATAACCTCTCCCAGCTGCAGCCCCCCCCAGCTACACAGTGGGGATCAAACAGAACCTATCTCAGGGGACAGTTGCGAGGACCAGATAGATAAAGTGTGCGAAGCCCTTCAGCTCAGGGTCTGGCACGAGGAAGCTAGCAGATTACCAGCTGTCCTCGTTAGCACTGATAAGCGTCTCGGCTCCAGGCGGGTGAATGTTTCTCGGCCACACTGCTCTGCACAAGGGAGGACTTGTGTTTTCCTGGTTACAGTGCAGCTCCCAGAGTTGCGGGTTCTGACACCGGCCCACTGGCATTGACGCCACGGCAGATATCGGGCCATGGCCAGGGGCACTGCCGCAGGCTGGGTGGGAGGAAGAAAGCAGGACACAGGGGATTCAGGGGAGGAGAGGGAGTGTTACGGAGGAAACGGAGGGTTTACTTTTATTTGGGGGATGGAGATGGAGTGAGAAACTTAGAATAATGAGTTGCTAGCTAATTAAAAAGTGAGAGAAAGTACGGAATTTCAGTAGGTGATAATGAGCCCACAGTAAGCCCTGCTGTTGTCTCCCTGTAGGCGGAGTGTTTTTTTCCTGTGGAAGAGCTGTATAATAACAGGAGAAGTTCTATTTTCAAAATGTACTGGAAAACTTTAAAAAATTCATTTAATCTGTGTAGTGGTTCTACAGATGGTTCTGGGACATACCCATTTCTACGATGAGTGAGCGTTAGGGTGGAGTTACGCCAGAACTCCGCCGTTAGAAGTGGGCGTTCCACACGCCTGACCTCGGGAGAGGACGCGTGCTCAGGACTTTTCAAGTGAGGCAGTGAGTTGGTGAAGGTTATAACCATTCTTTGCCCACCTTCATAAGCACGTTGCAGCTTCTGCTGCTCTTCGCAACGGGTGCTGCTGAGCACGCTTTGATGTTTCCTGATGACTGAAGATCACCGTTATGAACGTCGTTTACCATTACTGTTAAGCAGTGCAGAGTGTTTTCAGAAATTATTGTGGGGATAAAGATTGGTTCTCTGCTTACTAAGTAAAAATATTTTCTTCCCTCTGCCTTTTTAGGGCATTTTCAGTGTCTATTAAGGATTTGTTTGCTCTTCCCCCTGCCCAAGTTTGGGCTTTGTGGTTCTCAGCTGCTCAGAGACCTTGGCTCATTGTTGTCTTAGTGAGTGAATCTGTGTCAAGTCCAACCTCTGCATAAGTGTTCCTTTTCTTCTACATGAATTATTTTACTGAATTACACGGATGTTATTGAGATTATGACACTATGTTTGATCTTACTCTTGAAATGCTGCCCAGCTGTTTGGTACAGTTTTGGTGCTCATTGCTCCATCAGAAGAGTGACTGTGTCCTGGTGCCTGTGTCTACTGCGTCCTTGGGCACTTGTGTTTGCGATGGAGCCACGTGACGCTGAGTGTGACCTTAACTTTGTGGTGTCAGCGAGTCAGCTGCTGTGGTTCTTGCCCTCTGTTACTAAGAGAAGCATGGTAGAGATCTGCCAACCCTAAAAACTTTCCCAGTATCCTGGGTTTTCAAAACCTTTGGAGTTGTGCTCCTCTTAGTACTGAAGAAAAACTACAGAGATAGGAGAGCGAGGCCTAAGTGGGAAAGTTTTAACCATGTATGGAGCAGATGGTTTTGAAACTGGCTCATTTGCAGCCAGTAATGCTGGGGCTGAGTTTGAAAATGAAATAACATCCAAGATATAGACATTTCGCTGGTGAGGGCGGGAGAAGTGCCCCTCCATCTGGAGCTCAAAGCTCTTCTGTGTGTGGCTCCTGGCACAGTAGTGCCTCTTCATACTTGGGAACATTTTTATAATTTGTTTGTTTTTGGAATGTCCCTCATGCTTGGGAAAAAATGTACTCTTCATAGAAAAGATAGAAATGTAATTTGGTGATAGAAGAAAAGAAAAGAACCGAATTTAGGGGGGAAAAGTCTCCACATTAACTCACACAACAAGAAACAATACCAGTAAATGAAATGAAACGAAACAAAGCGAGAATCTAAAGACTGGCTGAAATGCCCGCTGGATCACCTGTGAAGTTAGAGGGACGGTCTGGAGACTGGGCCAGGTTGTGGCTGCCCAGCTGCCTTGTGGGGGTCCCCTCAGCCTGCCCCCGTGACGTAGGAGCTTTTAGATAGAGGGGACCATGGACACTTGATTTTAATTTTAGTTTTTAGTTTTTAAATAAATTTTACTGAGGTATAAAATTACAAACAATAAAATGTACTAATTTGAACTATATAGCTTTTTGCAAAATGGATACACATCCCTGAGTTCTTGGGCACTGTGTTTATGATGGAGCCACGTGGAGCTGAGTGTGGCCTTAACTTTATGGTGTCAGCGAGTCAGTCAGTAACCATAACCCCAGTAAAGATATTTCGGGCATTCCCACAGTCCCCCTCTACCTCCACGCGGTCAGTTCCTCGCCCCCACTGCACGACCAAAGCTGCTTTCTGATGCCCCTTCCCGTAGAGTAGTTTTGTCAGGTCTTAAAGTTCATGTACATAGAACCTTACGTATGTATTCTTAGTCTCTGGCTTCTTTCATGTAACATGTTTTTAAATTCATGTGTGGTGTTGGATGAATTTGACATAATGATCTATTTCCCTACTGATGGACATTTGAACTCTTTCCAGCTTTCGGCTGTTATGAGCAAGACTGCTCTTCACTTTCTCATGTCATCCTTTTTTACTCATATTTTTCATTCCTCTTCAATTCCACTTAAGAGTGAAGTTTCTGAGTCATGAGAAAGATGTAATTTTAAGTTTTTAAGAAACTTTCTGAAGCGGTTGGTTGTTCACACACTGACCAGCAGCGTGTAAGTTGCCGTTGTTCTATGTACGGACAGTATCGGAGGGTGAGATAGTATCTCACTGGTTTCAATTTGCATTTCCCCAGTGCTGGGGTTTTGACTGGGGCTGTGTTGACTCTAGATCAGTTCGGTCAGAAATGACTTCCTAATGCTGACACTGCCAGGCCATGAGTGGAGTAAACGTCTCCATTTATGCAGCTCTTCAGTTTCTCAGCAGGTTTTTGTAGTTTTCAGTGTACAGGTCTTACAAATACTTTGTTAAATATGTCACTAAGTATTTCATGTGTTTTGAAGCTGTTATAAATGATATTTTAAAAATTTCATTTTACTTGTTTTTAGTGTATAAAAACACAGTTGATTTTTTAATATACTGATCATGTGTCCCGTGACCTTACTAAATTCATGTATTAAATTCTAGCAGCTTTTTAATATATTCTTAGGATTTCTATGTCCATGATCATTGCATCTGTAAATAAAGACATTTTTACTTCTTCCTCATGTATGTATGCCTTTGATTTCGTTTTCTTACTGCATTGACTGTGGCCTCTAGGACAGTGTTGAATAGAAGTGGTGAGAGCACATGTCTTTGCTTTGTTCCTGATCTTTGGGGGAAAAGTGTTCATTATTCGTTGAATATGATGTTAGCTGTAGGTTTTTTGGGTTGTTTTTTTTTTAAACAAATTATCAATTTGAAGAGGTTTTTTTTCTTGATTTACTGAGAGTTTTTTTATCATGAATGTGTGAATTTTTTCACATGCTTTTTCTACATCAGTTGAGATGGTCTTAGGATTTTTCTCCTTTATTTTGAAAATATAGTGAATTACACTTCATTGCTTTTTGAATGTTAAACCAATTTTGTATTCCTACAATAAATCCTACTTGGCCATGATGTATTACCCATCGTTTGTATTCCTGGATTCAGTTTGCTAATACTTTGTTACAGAATTTTGTGTCAATATTCATGAAAAATATTGGCTTGTATTTTTTTTTTCTTGTAATTTCTGGCTTTGACATAAGGGTAATGCTAACCTGGTGGGATGTATGAAGTCTTTACAAGAGTTTGTGTAAGGTTGGTAGTATTTTTTCCCACAAATTCTTGATAGAATTCACCAGTTAAGCAGCCTGGGCCTGGAGTTTTCTTCCTGGGCAAGTGTTTGTTTTTTTTGTTTGTTTTCTTAATTTGAACAATTAATGTATAGAAACTCCCTAACTGTTGAGCATGATAATGAAAGTGCAGCTTCCGCCAAGGCATGAACTTTTAATTGTTTTACCTGTTATCCTCATCACGAGTGATTGCTGGTTATTCTTAGCTTTGTTTCAGAGCTTTCAAGTAGAACGAAAAGTTTCTGAATATGACATAGAGTAAGATCCCAATTTCTGAGAAATACAGTTGGTAAGCCGGAAACATGGGCTTGGTTCCACACGTGAACATTTTGGAACGTTTAAATAATCGCAGATGTGTTGAAAGGTATGGAGATGGACCAGGGCACTGAAGCAGGCCTTTGTCTTAACCACCTCCGCAGTCTCATGGTAGTTTGTGTATAGTTTACCGTCAGTATGTCAGCTTCAGACACACACAATGTGTGCTCTCATCCCTGGTTCTCTCGAGTTGATTTCTAGCTTTCTATGGAAACCCATTGTGAGGGGATAAATTTGAAGAGGAATGGACTTTTTCCTGTTGGAGTCTTTTCTTTCAAATAATCCTATGCAGGTAGCATTTCTTCTCCTTTTATATGTGGAAACGTGGTGTTAGCTCTTAAGACAGCCGGTCATCTGCCTTGGCATCAGCTAACTTTTGTTAGGAAGGCATTCCCTGCTCTTCCTGGCTCCTTCCAAGGCCACTGTGGATATGATGTGTCTTTCTCACCGTCTTAGTGAGTAGGTGATGTGTCATCTGATGTGCCCTGTCTCACATGTGATGCCCTCTGTCTCACATGTAAAACTCTGAGGCACATTCTCTCTTGGGATGCTCAGGCTTCTGGGAGGGGGTATGAAATTAAATGTCTGCCATGCTGTTTTAAAAACCATTCGTTACTGGGATTAAAAATACATTCTGATGGCCACCAGTAAAAATGTATATACTGTATATAAAATATCAAAAAGTGACATGCTGTTTCAATGTTAAACGTTTGGCATTGTAACATTGCTGGTACTCTCAGTTTCCTGTACCGCCTGTTGGTGTCTTTTATGTAGCAGGCTTCATCTTTATCTTTTTCAAAAATCATGTTTAGTGAGGTATAACTTACAGTAAATTCCCCATTCTTAGGTGGATCATTCTTTGCATTTTGACAGGCACATACAGTGTGTAAGCACAATCAAGACAATACAGAGAATGTTTCCATCAGCTCAAAAGTTGGGCCCCTTTGTAGTCAGTCTCCTCTCCCCACCCCCTGCCCCTGGCAGTCATTGATCTGATTTCTGTCTGCCCTGCCGTTTGCCTTTTCCAGAATGTCATAGAAATGGCCCCGACCAGTATGTAGCGTTTTGTATATGGCTTCTTTCACTTAGCACAGTGATTTTGCAGTTCATCCATGTTGTTGCCTGTGTTGTTATTATTTCTATTGGCCATCGCTGACTTGGAAGATGGAAGAAGGGGCCCTGAGCCAAGGAGTATGTGTGGCGTCTTGAGTCTGGAAGATAAAGGACATGGGTTTTTCCTAGAGCTACCAGAGAGAAGTGCAACCCTGCCAACTCTCATTTTAGCCCAGTGAGATTATTTTGGACTTCTGACCAACAGAAGATAATAAGTTTGTATTGTTTAAGCTGCTGGGTTTGTAGTAATTTATTATAGCAGCGGTACAAAACGAACACAGATAGCTGTGCTTTTTATGTCCTGAGAAATCTTTGCCCCTAAGAAATGCAAAGATTTCCCTTTTTTTTTTTTAAGTAGTTTTTTATAGCTTTAGGTTTTAAAGGTAGGTCTCTGAACCATTCTGAGTTATTTTTTGGCATGTGGTGCAAGATAAGGCTCTAGTTTTTTCTCCTCCCTTTCCCTCCCCGCCCTTCCTAGAATGAATGGGGAAGTGTTCCTTCTATTTCCTGGAAGAGTTTGTGTTGAATTACTCTTTAATTCTTTATGAAATAGCAGAATTCACCAGTGAAGCCACCAAGGTTTAGCATTTTGTGTGTGTGGAAAGAGCTTCAGTATGAATACAGTTTCTGTAACAGATACAGGGCTACTTAGGTTTCTTATTTTTGAATGAGCTTTGGTGATTTTTGTCTTTCAAAGAATTTGTTCATATCTACATTTTCAAATTTATTGGTATAAGGTTTTTCTTAATATCTTCTCACCCTTTTAAGTTCTGCTGTAGAGTCTGTGTCGGTATCCCTTCTTCAGTTCCTGCCATTGAACATGTCTGTTTTCTGTTTTCTTGATCAAGTTAGCTAGAGGTTATCAATTTTGTTATCTCTGTAAGGAACCAGCTTTTGGTTTCATTGATTTTCCTCTAGTATTTTTTGTTTTCTGCTCGTATCTGCTTGTTTTAAGTTTATTTGCTCTTCTTTTTCTGGCTCTTAAAGTGGAAGCTCAGACAGGTAATAGTATATTTCCAATTCCCCATCCAAACCTTTATTTTATAGTATCATTTACTTTACATTTGTTATGACCCAGAATACATTGTTATTATCTTTGTTATAGGTAATTATATTTTCTTTATGTATTTATCAACATTTTTACTGTTTACAACCTTCATTCCTTTTTGTGGCTCTGAGTTCCCATCTGTTATTTTCCTTCTGCCCAAAGAACATTCTTGGATTTTTTTTGTAGTGCAGATTTGCTGATGGTGAATTTTGCCAGCTTTGCTGAATGTTGAATTCTTAAGCTGACAGTTCCAGCATTTTAAGGATATCATTCTACTGCCTTCTGAGTTGTTTTTTTTTCCTTGCAAGAAGTTAATGGTAATTCTTTGTTCTACTTTATGCGATGTATGTTTTTTTCTCTGTTGTCTTTTAAGATTGTCTCTGTCACACAGTTTTTAGCAGTTTGATTATGGTGTGCTTTGATGTGGTTTTCTTTCTGTTTATCTCTTGGGGTTTATTGAGCTTTTTGGAGCTGTGAGTTACAATTTTCATCAAATTAGAAATAACTGACCAACATTTCTTTAAATATTGTGTTTGTAACCCCTCTCCGGGACTCCAGTTATGTATGTGTTACCTCTACATATAAATGGGACCTCCACGGGGTCACAGGGCTCTGTTCCCTTTTCTTTCTGTGCTTCACTGTGGGTAATTCTGTTTCTGCGGCATTTGGCTGACTGAGGCTCATCCAGCGAAGTGTTCGTTTCAGATATTATGCCTTTTGGCTGTTGCTGTTCTGTTTGCTACTTTTTTAATCTTTTCTACTTCTTCCCTCACGTGGATGATTTCCTCTGAATCTCAGCACCTCTTTCTCACGGCTGACTCAGTGTCCACCTGCAGCTCCCCACTGGGCCCTGAGCCCCTCGTCCTGGCCCAGCACCTGCCCGCCATCCGGTGGGGCTCCAGCCCGCACATCTGCCAGAGCCGGCACCTTCCAGTCCTGCCTCCTGTTACTCCTGGCTGCCTGCCTTCCTGGTCTGCACTCTCCCGCTCCTCTGTCTTCCTGTCCCTGCCCTGCTCATCTTCCAGTCCCGGCGAGACACCTGTCACCTGCTAGCTGTGGGGCCGCAGCAGTGACTTAGCCCATGGGCCTGTTTGTTCTTTGAAGCGGGGCTGTGTGCTCCACGGAGCTGTGCTGGACTGGCTGAGCAATGTGTGCGTGGCCTCAGATGGCCTCAGTCTTGTTTTCCTATATTGTAATGTGGGCGTTGGCAAACCAGGCCTGGGAGCCAAAGCCCTCTCTGGGCGTTTTTGTGTAGCCTTGAGCTGAGAATGGTTTTTACATTTTTAAAGAGCTATTAAAAAAATAAATAAATAAAACAGTATGGGACAGAGACCTCGAGCCCACGGTCCCGGAACTTACTGCCTACCCCTTTACAGAGAGTTTGCCAGCCCTTGGTCTACAAGCTCATCTTGGCAGGGATTGTGTTTTTCCTGCCTTTAAGTTTAAAATTTGCACAGAGTGTAATTTCCAGTGTGCTGTAAATATTGACTTTTAAAGGGGAAAGTATTATATTACTCTTTAAAATATTTTCGGTAGGCTCTAAATACCATGGATACACCCACCATCATGCATTTTAAAAAAAGATACGAGCAAGCTCTCCTTTAACGGTTGGAAATGTTCCTTGCTGCTTTTTCTCCTTGCGCTCACATTTTATTTCACTTATCTCATAGAATTTTATCCTAACGTAAGCATTCTTCTGCTTATGCGAATGTTTTCACCGCCATAATCTTCTGTAACTATATGCATGTATTTCGTTACTGAAGTTCTGTGACTGTAAGACCCTTGGGTATTGGGCGTTTTCTTTTGAATGATTGTTGCAGTTGTTATTTGTACCAGCTCCTGGCTCCTGGCTTTCCTCTGTTGTGGCCGCTGTTCCTCCTGTCCCATCTCCTGACCCCTCTAAGTTGGGGTACCCCAGGGCTTTGTCCTGTCCTTGGACCTCCACAGTCAGGTCCCTGGGAACCTCACCAGCTCATGAAATCTGGGTGCTTCTGTACACAGCTTCCAAACTGCTCTCACCCAGCCTCGATCTCCCTCCTTTACTCCAGAAAGATATGTTGGCTGCCAGTCAGTGTCTCCACTTGTATGTTGCCATGAAATCTCAAATTAACACGTCCAGCGTTGAACTTTGCACAGCTGTGCCCTTTGCAGTCATTTCATCTCAAGGTGGCAGTTCTGCCCTTTCCATTGCAGGGTCAGAGATCCCCGTAGTTCTTTGACTCCTTTCCCCACCCCAGTCTGTCAGCAGATCCTGGTGTTGATACCATCAGAGCATCACCACTTCAGCGGCTCCCACCCTGGTCCTAAGCAACATGATTTCTGACCTGGGTTATTGTAACAAATAGCCTCCGGGGGCTCCCGCCCTGTGATTGTGTCTCTGATCCTGTCCCTCCGCTGCTCAGACCCCTTGGGTTCCCCGTCTTCCTGAGTAGAAGCCAGCACACTCACAGTGACCTGCCAGGCTGGCCTGCCACCTCTTCAGCCTCAGCTCCTACTTCCCCTGCCTTGATCAGTAGGCAGAACCAGTTCTAATTGTGAGACCGCTCTCTCTCAGGTGAAGTCTTACTTTTTTAAAAATTGTAAGATGTGCCTCCGACAGTCATCTCACCTCCAAGTTTAATTCCTGGTGGCAGGTGCGACATGGAGCTGGTTGCCTGCTGGAGGAGGGCACCATGCCTGTTGCATATTGGCGCCCTCTTTGCTTGCTTGTTGTGGGGGTGATGCATTGTTTTACTAAATGATTGAAGTTACCAGGTGAAATCTTAATCACCCCTGCCATCAGACTCCACAGTATGTCTGAATTGGAGACATTCCACCGTGAAGTGGGACATCTTATTTTTAATGCCATGCTTTGCCCTTAACAGTGGGTGTAAGATAAGGAAAAGCACAGCCTGTACAGTGCCTCAGTTCCAGGAGCTTTGCTGTGACCTTGCGTCGTGCCTGGGTGCAGTGCATCATAGTCAGAGGATAGGTCAGAAGCAGGCCTCCTTTTACAAGCGGGAGAAAGGTCGGGGGTGCAGCTGGCATGACTCCTTGACCTCATGACTGCTGTGGGACTGATTCACTTTCCCATAGCGCATCATGGGCACTGGCCATCTAGAAACGGCCAGTCTGTGCCCACATGCCCCTTGGGCAGTCTGTTCTCCAGAGATACCCATAACCTGATGGGAGGCGCTGGCATGTGGTTCCCAAGAGGCAGGAGGGGTGGGCTCCAGGGCTTCCAAGAGGGAAGGGCGACTTGAGCAGTAACACGATGATGATGCCAGTTTTAACTGCTGGGCAGACTTAAATGTTGACATAATCTCAAACCTCTGAAAGAAGAGGAAATTGTTTTTAGTGATGATTTGTTTGAGACTAATAACAGCTATAAAAAGCTGAGGGAAGTGATAAAACGTAGTATTGCTGATTTGCCCACGATGACAAATATTTTAGAGGAAGTTGAACCTGCATTTTAAAGGTAGTGGTAATTTTGTCAGATTGTGAAGTTTGGAGGAGCTTCCAGGCTGGAGTGCCCCAGCAGGGTGTGCAGCTCAGCCAGGCTCACCCTCAGGCCGGCTCTAGGAGAGGCAGAGTGGGGGGCACAGTCAGGGGAGCTGGACTGAGCTGTGGGGTCTGCAGACCTGGGGGCAGTGGGGCAGCGCTGCTCCAATCCTGGACGTTCTTCTGTGAACCTGCCACCCCCTTTCCGGATGGCCCAATCTGTTCTGAAGGCTGTACTGAGCACTCAGCCAGCCAGCCCAGTGTTGTTGACCGTCCATGAGACAGCAACTTTGTCTGGTTCACTGTTGTGTCCCCGGGATCCGGAGCAGCGCCTGGCAGAGGGTCCATGCTAAGGAAATGTTTGTTGAATGACTAGAAGCCATGTGCCAGGCGCTGGGGAATAAGCAGTCCACACACGTCCGCCTTCCCCTTGGAACTGCTGATCTCATGGGGAGATGAACAACGGACAGATGACCAAGCACTTAAGCAGGGCGGTTACCTATCATGGGGGGTGTGCTGGGAGCTGCAGTGGGAGTAGGATGGGGCGAGGGGAGAGCTGGGCTGCTCCTGAGACGAGGAGGGAGGGAGCCAGTCCTCCCCGAGGGCCAGGGCCAGCAAGGAGGGACGCAGGCAGGCCAGAGCGGGGCTGATTCAGAGTACTTGCATCAGGGTGACTTTGGTGAAGGGACAAAGAAACCCTGCAGTCCTATTTTTAAAAATTCTTAATTCTCTGTATTTGCCGTATCCTAACATAGTATTTGCCTTTTGTTTCCTTTTTTTTAATTTAAAGGATTTTTTTGTTTTGTTTTGTGTTTTTTGATAGATGAGGGTTACTACCAGGGTGGAAAATTTCAGTTTGAAACTGAAGTCCCCGATGCGTACAACATGGTGGTGAGTAGCCCGCGTTTGAGCCGCTGGTCCCCTTTCGCGTGGTGTGGCGCGTGGTCCCCCGCATCGTGCGTGCTGCCCACCCAGTCCTGGAACTGAGCCCGAAATGGCCGGTGCTTCTGTGGTTGATGCCCTTCGTCAGCGGTAGAGGTTTAGGAGAATCCAAGCGCAGTGTGCCGGGCAGCCGCGCTGGGTGCAGCTCTGTCAGGTGAGATTACTGTCCCGAGACCGGGGCGTCCGGGGAGCTGCCTGTGCACTTCGCGCACACCTTATTTCAGTTCGGGCACTGACTGAAGGAAAGAGCGCTGTAGTTAAACCTGTAGTTGTGTTTATGGTATAACACCAAAATTCCAAAAGTGTATAAAACGTGCATCTTAGAATTTTGGAAAAGAAAAATGACGTGTAGTTTTAGACTCTGAGTAATTTACACCCCTAGCTACACGTCGACCCCGCCAGGACCCTCCCGGTGATAACTGTCCCACGCGCCATCACCTTCTGTCTGTGCTTTTAAGGAAGGTGCTGACCAGTTAGGAAGGTGAGAGGAAGTGTAGACAGTTATAAAATGATGACAGTGGTAAGTAACAGACAGTAGAGATACTGTCAGTGACAGGAAGCTACTTTAGGGGAATTCGGAGGACAGGGAGGGTCAGTTTTGTAGTTGGGACCGGGTAAGGTGAGCTAGATTTGAAGTTGTCCTGAGCGGGGAGGGCGCCCCAGAGGACGAGGAAATCGCTTGCCATGGCAGCGGTAGACAGACCAGCCCGCCTGAATGAAGAGTCGGGGTCTGGGAACAGTGGGCAAATGAGAACGCAGGCTTGGGGGTTTTGTTGGGCATTTTCCCTCTGGCAGTGAGGCGCCACCGAGGGTCCCGGGCGACTCCGCGCACCCCCGAGCAGTGCGCTGGGGAGGCCGTGGTGAGCCCCGTGAGCCTCGCAGCTGCTGAACTGCTGGGTTGGCGCGTGGCCGGCTCTGCTGATTGTGCGTGCATGTGTTTCCCCTGGTGTTTCTTAACCTTCTCTAGGCCTGTCCAAAGGGGAGGAAAATACAATGGTAAAGTTAAGTCTCTTGTTAACCTGGGACTGTGGGAATTGGGCACACGCGTGCCATGACGGTTCCTGCGGTAACTGCTCCTCCGCTCTGACAATGGAATTGCCCACCCCCGGCTCCCGGCCCCACCACCGGGTGTAGTTCAGTGGCTGCAACACTTTTTTGTTTAAATCCAAACTTTTATCTATGAAAATTGATCTTCACCGGGCTAGTACATTAAAAGTTCTTTTGGAAATGTCATTTATGAGGATGGAGAAAAGTTGGCAAGCCAAGAAGCCCCCCCTCAAAATTTAATTTTTAAGCAAAGAGGAAAATACGCATTTCAGGTCTTTGTCCACCCATCGCTCCAGCTGCCTGCTGAGATGTCCCGTTTCCCTAATCACAAACGGGGACAGGCCTGACAGAGCACTGCACTCTCAGGCGAGAGAAGTTTGAGACCTTGATTTACATGCACATATTTAGAATTTGGGTCCATTTTGATGGCTTCTGGAAACTATCAGACATACGGTACTGAAAACTCTGGACTCTAACTTTCTGGACGTACTCCATCTCTGTGGGTTACTCATCTAAAGAATGTTAAAACCAAAGGGTAATGAGTTTGTGACACAGTCTTGGGGGAAGCGGTGAATTTTGGGGGAGGAGAGTGGTTCACAGAGTTCAGCGTAAACTGACGAACTTTCCAAACAAGCCTCAGGGAATATGAGAGCCGTTGCCTCAGTGCATCAGGTGTCACTTAGTGGCGGAGTGTCTTTTTCCCCAAAGTAAGGAGAGAGCAAACCATCAGAAACACCAAGGAAGGAACAGATTTTTGTTGAGGGCGTCTGCGTCAGGGCTTCCGCTCGGTGCACCCTGTGTCCTCCAGTAGTTCTGTGGATGACACTGACACGTGCATCTCCACACGGCAGGAAGTCAGGGCTCGGAAAGGTCAGACTAAGAACTTGCTGGCTTTGCTGGTCCTGACGGCTCAATTGCCAAAGCTGGTTCTTGTCCAGAGCTGCCTGGCTCCTAGTGTGTGCCCTTCCCACCACACCTGGTGGCCACTCTGCAGTGAGAAAAATGTTTGTCATACTGTCCCATCCCCATATGACTTCTTTAAGAAACGGAGAGGTAAGAAATGAAATAAACAGGATAGGAAACCATTGAGACTCACAAACATGTTTCCTGTATTAATTGGTGACTTACAGTGTTTTTATGTTTCAGTCCCTGTCTCCTTTGGAAAATTTGTAAATAATGGGCTAGTCCTATTTCATCAGGAGTAAAACCCGTGTGTTCCAGCCCGGAGGCAGTGAGAGGCGAGCCCTCCGGGGGTGTGTGCAGACCCCTCCCTGCTTCCGCTGGGCCTCTCTGCACCGTCTCCCTCTCATCCAGGCTCAGGTGGCCCAGCCGCCCTGCCACCAGGCCAGAGTCCCGAGCTCACCACGAGGAGTGGAGGGCGGCACTGTCCCCAGGAAACTGAGGTGCAGTGCTTGAAGGATCCGGAGGTGGCTGTGTTTACCTGCGTTGTAGTTGATCTCCACCTGTGTACTTCTCCTTGCCGTCTCTTTCCACTAGACGCCAGCTCCCTGCAGGCGGGGCCTCGGGGTGCCTCACCTCACTCACTGTATTTCCAGTGCTGGGCATATTTGTCTGATGGTTGACATGCTCTCTGCCCCCTGCAAACTTACAGTGTTGAAAATTAGAGCAAAGGATGGAAATACGTAGGTTACAGGCATTTCGGGTAGAGGTTGTGAGAGCAAACTTTAAGCAATTCGCATTCCATTTGATGAGGAGACACAGCTGGAAGGGCTTTGTGGCGCTTTCTCAGAGTTCATTTGCTTTTTGGCCATAATTTATTTGATTCCTGTAGTTCATAAGGACTTTTTTTTTTTAACCCCTAACACTTAGAGTTCTTGCAGTTAAGGTCAGTTATTAAGATTGTGAATGAAGCATTTTTAAATATATTTTTATTGATGTGTAGTCAGTTTACAGTGTTGTGTCAGTTTCTGGTGTACAGCACAATGCTTCAGTCATACAGGAACATATATAGATTCGTTTTCATAGAAACACTTTTAATAAATAAAGTAGATTTTTAAAATTTTTTGTTTTTGTTTTTTGAGTTTTTTGATGGTAACAGTTTTTAAAATTTTTTTACTTACTTATTTTTGTGGGGGGCAGGTAATTAGGTTTATTTATTTATCTTTAGAGGAGGTACTGGGGATTGAACCCAGGACCTTGTTCATGCTAAGCGTGTGCTCTACCACTGAGCTCTACCTTTCCCCCCAGATCATCATTTTAGAATAAACTTTTTTAGAAAAGATAAAAACTCCTATTTTTACCCCTCTCACCGCTGCCCCCCCCCCATACCCCAGCAGCTGAAATGCAAATACCTCCTTTGGTTCTTTGTCCTTTTGTTCCTGAACTTCATCTCATGATCTCAAACTGCCTCTTAATCTCTGTCTTAGAAATTAGCTGAAATGATTCATGTGTCAGGTCCTCCTGACATGTGCCGGATTCTGTGTGAGACACTGCAGCCTAGAGATGAGAAGGCGAGCAGGCTCCGGGGCACAGACACAGACAATGACGGACCAGCGTGGTGGCGTGGGGGAGGGTGAGCCCCAGCAGGGATCCCTGAGGAGGGGGAGGCTGAGTGCAGCGGGCAGCCTGGCTGCAGTGCCCCCGCTGTCTCAGGTCTCACGCTGCTCCCGTGGCCCAGTGCAGTGTCTCTCTCCTCCTGGGTGAGGTGGTGTAGTGTCACCAAATTAGCTGATGTGGCCCTGACCAGCCCTGAAGGGGGAAGGCAAGACTGTCCTGCCACATTTCCAGAAGGAAGAGAACCGGAGTCACACCCGAACACCTACTCTCCCCTCTTCTTTTTATATAATGTGTTATCCTTTGTGGAAAATAGAGAAAATAATACTATGCAAAAATAGAATGTTGATCACCTGTTATCTCCACCCAGACATGGTCACTGTTAACTTTCTGATTTATGTTATGGGCAGTATATAACCGTACATACAAATGGGATCTTGCTACACGTAGCTTGGTAACTTGCGGGTTTTTAACATAAACTATCATGAGAAGTATGTTCTCATGTCAGTTAATGTACAGTTACATTTACATCATGGTCAGTAGGAGCACTTCCTTGTATGATGCATCGCAGTGTGAAACCAGTTCTTTAGAGCTGGTCACTGGGTGGCCAATTTATTGATAATATGAACCAGACTTTGTGTAAAGGGCCAAATGGTAAATATTTTAGGCCTTGTGGACCATATATGGTCTCTGTCATAAATTCTTTTTTTTTTTAAACAACCTTTTAAAAATGTAGAAGCCGCACTTAGATCCCAGGCTGTGGGGAAACAGGCCTGGCCTCTGTGTGGTCCCCGGGGTGACCCCTGAATCAGCAGTGCTGTGACGCCTGCCGTGGACGACACCTCGTGCTCCAGCCAGGGTCTTTGGTGAATTCTCACAAGTGGAATTACAGGCACACTGAGCAGTGGACTCTGACCCCACACCTCTTTACCAGTTGTGTTCAGTTACCTGCCAGAGACGCTGCACCAGTTGGCATCACCACCATCAGAGTTTGAAAATTCCCCTTTTCCTAAATACTTACCAGTGTGGGATATTTTCATTATTTTTCTCTTTTTGCCATTTTGGGAGGAAATAAATGGCATCTAAGTATCATTTGAATTTTTGTTTCTCAAATACGTATTCTAAACTTTCCCCTGCTTTCCAGCTCTGGGTGAGCTGTTACTATGCGCCTAGTCCTTTTTTCTGTTGGGGTATTTGTTTTTATCATAAGAGTTCTTGTACAAAAATTACATGTAACTTTTTTCTTGGTCTTAGCTGTGCTTTAAATATTTTCCTGTTTTTCATTTACTTTTTGTTGTTGTCCTATAAAAGGTTTTTATGATTTTACCACTGTAGTCAAATCTACTTTTCCTTCTTGAATTTTTCATGTTGTGAAATGCTTAAAACAGGCCTTCAGACCCCAAGACAACTCATTTATGTTTTATTCTAGTTCTCTTAGAGTTCTGTTCATTTATGTTTAATTCATCTGGAATAAAGCTGTGAGTGGGGCTCTGTGTTTTTCCAAATGGTTAGCTGGTTGTCCATTGAGGAATCCTTGTTTGCCCATTGATTGGCAGTGCAGTCTGTCGTGTGCTAAACCATCAGCTGTGTTCCGGGCTGGATGTTAATGCCAGCCACAGAGGTAGCAGGTGGAGCTGGGTGTTTCTTGTTTGTCCTGATTTGGGGATGGGGTGGGGTCTACAAGAAGAGTTCAGTCTGGAAAGTGTGTGTCAGAATCCAGGACCCTGGTTCTGGTGCAGAGGTCTGCTCTCTGCTCTGAGGACAGCAGTAGAGAGGGCGTGGACAGGGGGTGCGTCTGTGTCAGCATCGCACTGTGGAAGGTGTGAAGGGACAGGAAGGAGGGCAAATACAGGCTGATGCTTGGACTTTCAGGGAACACTGGGCGGGGTGACTGTGTCAGGGGCTTCATAGGAGGGAGGGACATGAGCCTTCAGTTCCCTCAGATGCTGAGTTGGCATGTTAACTATATTCCATCACCTAGAGAGGCGTAGACGGCCCCAACAATTCTGATTTTCCCTCTTCAGCCTAAAGGCCTTGCTGAAAATGTTGGATGCACTAGCCTTCTTTCTGTCAAATGCATTCCCATCAGAAAAGCAAGTTAGAGCATATTCAGTTGATTTAAACTCAGTCTGAACCTAAATGCTGTAATTCTCAGACACCTATACCTGCATAGTTGGGTTAAGTGTTTTGTAGAGTCTCTTGATATCGTGGTGTTTTGAAATCAGGAAGAAGACTTAGGAGGGCGCTGAGAAGTGCGTCTGTGTACGAATAAAAAGGCGGAACTAGTCAAACAGAAGACAGCAGAGGAAGGTTTGGATGGTGAAATATGTTCTAGCTTGGTATCCAGGATAAAAAACTGATTACAAAGATTTTTTGAAAGCCTTCTACACCTCAGAATAACATCATAAGTACAAATTACATCAAACAGTCACCTGGGGAAGTGTCACCTCTCTGTGACAAGGTGTCGACAGTTTGGTGTCTTGAGATGACCTGTCTGGTGCGGCTGTGTGAGGCGACGGTCATGTCCATCCAACCGGGGCTGACGTCACCACGGTGCTGGGGCTGGGGAGGGGGCCCGCCCGCTGCAGGTGGGGGCGGGCTCTCCAGCTCTCGGGTGGGGAGGGCGCTTGGCGCTGTGTCCTCCGCCCACGCTCTGACCAGCCCCTCCTCTTCCTGGCCTTCCTCCCGAGGACATCTTACCTACGGATGTGAGCGAAGGTAGCGTTGATTTCTCAGGTGTGTGGTGGCCGGGGGAGGCACCCTAAATGTCCAGGGAGCTGCTGCTTAAGTGCTGGCATTTGTACCACGGAATGCACGAGAGCCCAGAGCCCTCTGAAACGGTGACAGGACAGATGTGAAAAAATACATAGCGCATTTCCGCACTTCTTTCCGCACTTTCATAAAGAAAAATGGACGTGCATCATGCGCACCGTGTGGGTAACCTGGAAAGGAGGCTCACACGTGCGCGCCAGGTGTTAATGGAGATTATTTGGGGTGGAGTTTAATATATATCTTTCCTTTTGTTTTTGTCTTTGTCTTTTTTTCTTTGATGAGTATGGATTGCATTTAAATAAAATAATCGTAAAAAAGAGACCCATCCAAACGTGACCCGTCCTATGTGCCGTGTTCCCACGCACTCCTTTTCGTCGTCTCTCCCTCCTTTAAGTGTCAAGTGGACTAAGACTTGCATCTCGAGAAATGCTCGTGGCAGGAGCGTCTTCAGAAAACCCCCCGAGGGAACCAGCACTGCTGTGAGGAGCGGTGCTTGAGCTGCGGGTCAGCCGCGCTGCACCGGGGCCTGAGGGTGCAGAGCTGCCCACCCGGTGCACTGCGGCTCCCGCTCGGCCCGCCCGCTGGCAGCCCCGGGGCTTGCGGACGGGCGCTGTTGGGGGTGCAGGCCATCCGGGTGGGTGCAGCCGCGCGGGAGGGGGTTGAGGAGCCCTGCTGCCCGGGGACAAGCGAGGCTCTCTGCGGGGTGCGGGGAAGGCTGTGGATCACAGACGTGGTTGGAGAGCCTGTGACCTCTTCCCCTGTGTTGCAGCCCCCCAAAGTGAGATGCTTGACCAGGATCTGGCACCCCAACATCACGGAGACGGGCGAGATCTGTCTCAGGTGAGTTTTTCTTGTTCCCAGCTTCCCCGCTAGCTCTGTGCACCTTGGGCTCTCTGCGTGCTCCCTCTGAGGAGGGAGAGTCCAAGGCTGGGCCCGGGTCAGGGAGGCTTTGGGCTCCACTCAGGTGAGGAGCCTGGTCTGGCTCTGCCGCCCCAGCCCGGCCCCTCCTCCAGCCCCATGTCCTCCTGTTTCCCCTGACGGCCTCAGTGCTGCCTGCCGTCCGCCTGGGAGGCTGCCTCTGAGGACCCGTCACCCTTGCTCCTCCTGTTCATGGAAGGCGCACCCCCTCCCAGTGGCTGGTTTTAGCTCGGGGGATGTGGACAGCAGGCTGCGGGAGACCCGGGCCCTCGTATCTGAGTGTCCTCCGCACAGTAGTCTGCATGTGCGGAGGGGCCCTTTCCCAGAGCCTCATGCCAGCCGTGGCCTGGGTGTCCTCGCTCTGCCAGCGGCACCTGGTCCGGGCGCTTTCCTGCTTCTTAAGGTTGCGGGTCCCTCACGTAGAGAACCAGAGAAGTTGTATGTGTGTGTGGGGGGTGATTGTCGTTAAGTAAATTTAGCATGTGGGCTTTGTTTTTCTGCGTCTTGCCACTTCCTCTACTCAGGCAGTGATGTTAACTCACAGGGGCTCTGGGCCAGGCCCCCAGCCCCGCCGCTGGCCGCCGTGTGACTGGGAACTTGTTTAACCCGAGTTTGGAGGGCAGGCTTGAAGTAGCTCTCTGGCGCGCTGTTTGCCTTCTCGCTGATCGGAGTCCCTCCTCAGGCCCAGCCTCTGTCTTGCCTTGTGCTTCCGCCCTTCTTCTCCCCTGGAAACGCTAGTTGCCTTTGAAAGCCCACGTGCAGACTGTGACCGCTCCTCCCTGCGTGGGTGTCAGGGGCCCTTTTTCTTTCTTCAAGCGCAGTTAGCACCCACTTTCCCTTTTTATTTTTTGTGTGGAGCCCCCTTTTCTTTCACGTGAGCTGCATTTTTTCGTAGGTAGTTACATACAAATACAGTTTTTGAGAGTATACTTTTTAAAAAAGGAGTCTTCCCTTTTAAGTGTCTGTCCTTTCATTGAAATTAGAGATTTGCCACCCTCAGTTTCAGGTTATAAGTGGGTTCTGGCCCAGCCTTGTCCTCCAGGCTTTCTTGAGGGTCGCCCCACTCCACCTCCTGTCACGGACCTGCTCTGGTCAGAATTAGGCCCAGAGAGGGAATTTCTATTGTCACTTTCTCAGTCTTCTGAGAAAGCAGACATTAGCAAAGTATAGTAGGAATTTCGCAGACGGTAGCCTGCTTCAAAAGCCAGAAACCCTAAAGGAAAATCATTGATAGATTTAGCCACATTAAAATTAAAAATACAAAAACGCAAAACTGAAGGAGAAAAGATCAGAGTGACATCCTTCGTATGTATAAACAGTCCTTTCAGTCAATATGGAAAAGATGGGGCTTACCCCTGGAAAAGTGAGCATCGGCTCCAAATAGGTGACTCATGGGAGGGGGAGCACAGTGGGCGGCAGGCATCTAGGGACACTTGGTCTCCTTGGTCATCAGAGAAGGGCCCGTGGAAACAAGGAGGCACGCTCGCCACTTCTCAGATTGGCAGATACAGAAGCAAATGCTCGGGGATGGGAGAGAGAGCGTGTGTGTGTGAGTGTGGACAGGCTCTGGCGTCACTAGACAGAGGCCTTTCGATGGTCCTTCAGCCACAGGCCTCACATTTACCTTGTGTGTACCCTTGGGCCTCCAGCTGCACTTTTAGTTTAACTGAGGGAAGTAATGTGCCAGGCTTATGTACGAAGACCACCTCTTCGTGAAAACTAGGAAGTGTCCAGCAATGGTTCTGGGCACAGCTGACTCACAGTGTCTTCTGAATAAAGGGAGTGACAAGCCTGGCCCAGCCACTCCTGATCTGTGGTGACTGCCGGGGAGCGCCTACCAGCCTGACCAGTGCCTGGCGTCCCGCGGGGCCTTGTCTGCTACACAGGGTGCTCGCCTCTCTCAGCGAGACTTACCTGCTCCCACCAAGGGCCTGCACCTTGCTCTTGGCTCAGGGCCAGAAGTGCCATGTCTGTGGGATTGGAGGAGCCAGGTGATGGCAGTTCAGACTTTTTCTCCTAGAATCCAAGTCTCCAATGTTGTCCCATGGGTGTCCTCTGTCCCCTTGCCTGAACCCTCTCCGATGGCTGCATGGCTGTCACCTGAGCTCTCTTGGGACTGCCATCTGCTAAGGCTGGACCAGCACCTCCCCAGTGACTATATGCTCCCCTCCATGGTGTCACCCTGCCCAGATCCGTGGCCCCCAGAAATGGCCACACTTGGCTTCCAGGGGCAGAGGCTCTGGCTGTGCTGTTGGCAGTGAAGCCCAGAGGGGCTGACTGGTCAGCCGGTCAACCTGGCCGCCTGCCTTCCAGCAGCTAATGTTGGTTGAGCCCAGACACAGTGGGGAGCAGTTTGCATTCTCTGCTTTATGGGGTTTGCCAACTGGTGGGGAGACGGGCAGTAAGCAGCCTACTTTACAGTCGAAATCAGTTAGATCAGAAATAATTCTTTCCTGTCTTAGTAAAGAGGTCTCTCAATGGCCCATATAAACCACTAGGATTTGGCAGTTTATTCCCAGAAAATTATCCAAAACTTGCAGAGGTTTTGTTCCTGCAGGTGAGTGGTACCCCTGCAGGATGGGAAGGTGTCCGTGCAGGCAGATGAGGGTAGGGCGCATGATGTGCGTTTTCTTCTTGTTGTCTGTTTAATGCTCAAAGTCAGCTGTAGTGAATCTTAAAGTTGGCTTTATTTGCTTTATTTATTCTAACTAATCTTCATGGACAGTTGAGATTATGGCATTGATTTGAATTCTGCATATCTTTGTTTTCTCCCTATCTTCATTGATTTATGTGAATTTAACATGCTCTGATTCAAAAATCTTCAGCGTAACAGTTGTGACCAGGAAAGCCTCACGCTGACACACTAGCTTAGGAGCTGCCTGGTCTGACTGAGCAACGCCAGGCTCCTGTCCTCACCAGGAGGAAACCTGGTGGAAATCATAATTTTTCAAAGTATGGAATCATCATTTCTGTGTGGGCATATAATGCTCATGTACAGTTGATAGAACAGACGTGAAAATGACTCTTGGGTTCAGTTCATGTCACATGCCTCTGAAGCCCATAGGCACCTTCCCGGAGTGTGGTCCTCCCACCCCCAGGTGAGCACCGTCCAGAATTTCGTCTTAATCTCCCGTTATCTTTAAGCTTTTCCTTTTGAGCTTCTTTTTAACCAGCTATTAAAATTGTGTTAGATGCCCGTGTGGGCAGCTGTGTTCTCAGGGGGTGTGCCCTGGAGCCTGGGGCTGCCCGGTTCCTCCTCTGCAAGGTAATGGCCACCCTCTCGGTCTTGAGGCACCGAGTAAATCTAGGTTGTGCTGACATAAACAGGAAGCGCTAGGTGTCCCTTGTTCCTGTTTGTTGTCACCGTCTTTTTCCAAATGTTAAATGGACAAATGCGCTTTGTGTTCTGTTCTAAGGCCACTTCCCCTGCTGAGCGTACAGTCCATACACACAACACAAGAGCTTAGGCTTGGGGTCCCATGCAGGCGTGGGGCAGGGGAGGCCTTCGGCAGCAAGACGGGAAACTGAAGCCACAGAAGGAAGGTGGGCTCATGACAAGGACATCTCCCGTCCCAGGGAGATGGAGACCAGAGCAACTTGGCGGCTGCGCACACACCTGCGGCTGCTCCCTGCTGACCGCTGTGCCTTTCTGTGTCTGTTTCAGTTTACTGAGAGAACATTCGATCGACGGCACCGGCTGGGCTCCCACGAGGACACTGAAGGTAGAGTGCGTGCCTTTGCCCACAGTCCCCTGGCGGACCTCACTCTGTCCCGTCCACACGGTGGCCGGGCACACCCTGCTCCCTCCCCAACGCCCGCCTTGCCCGTCAGTTCCTCTGCCCCCACTTCTCTGTGGTGGGGGTGGTGTGTCAGGTCCTCTCCTCTCCCATCTCCCCTTTACCATTTGTGCTTCTCTTTCTCTTCTGGTTTTTTTGTTCCCCCCATCCCCCATCTTTTATAGTTGTCTCACCTTTAAGGCCGTGGAGCATTGCCAGGACTGGGTAGAGACGGAGGAAAGAAAGGGTAGATGTCCTGTGTCCCTCTGAGTCACACTGTACAGAGGAAGGCTGGCAGGACACAGCCGGGGGTGCTGGCGGGGAGAGCCCTGTCTGGGAACAGGGGGGTGGAAGGAGGAGCCACGGGGACTAAATAAGTGGCCCCAGTTGCGTCTCCAGCTCGACTCGAGTTGCAGGAGCGCCTGCCGTGAGCGCCTGTGTGAGGCCTCCGGCTGTGCTTCGCCTCAAGGCTTCTCTGTAGGATGCTGGCAATTTCTTCCTGTGGCCTGACCATTTAGCAGAAGTAGTCAGAACTTTCGGCTTGTATTCACTGAGTCTGAGCAGCTCCTGACTTGCTGTCGTTTTGACTGAGCAGTGGGCCGGCTCCACACAGTCTCAGCCCTGCCCTGCCTGTGCGGGATGCTACTCCCCGGAAGAGCACTGCCCTGGGACCAGGTTCTGGGGCAGCCTTGTTCCCAGCGTGCACTTGGCACCAGCACAAAGGCATGGTCTTCTGGACCAGGCCCATCTTCGCTGGTGACTGTCTTCCTCCTCGGATGCTGGCAGTCCCACCTTTCAACCTGAAGAGGCCTCGGGCGTCAAATCAGCCTGTTTGCGAGGCCCTGAGAGCTGCCTGGGTGTCATATGTGCCGTCTCCCAGCCAGTCGGTCAGTCAGCCTCTGGTAACTTTTTCCCTCACATGCCCATTTTGGCTCAGTCAGGCGTGGATTTCAAAAGGCGTCCGAACTTAAACCACTTGTAAGTCTGAGTCTGCCAGATGCACGAAGAGCGAGCAGTGGCTGGTAACGAAGCTGCTGCGTTGGACACTGTCCCCGGGTCGCGGGGGTGAGCCTGAGCAGGGCTGGACGTGGTGCCGGGCTCTCCTTCTCTATGGTTTTTTGCAGATTAACTCTCTGGGCCCTGCCTTTTAAAATAACTTCTGCAGAAAACTAACCTTCTCCATTGTACACTGACTTACTGGTTCACCTCTCAGAGGCCGTCCTCGCCCCCGTGCCCCGGATTAGAGAGGACGGAGGCCCGTTGTAGCACCGCTGCTCTTGGAAGACACGGAGGCCCAGAGGGACGTGCACGGGTCCAAGGGGGCCAGCGGGTGACTGGGCCAGGCCTGTTCTGTATGTGACCACAGCTCGTGGGAGACAGCTGCAAACTGTGCTGTGTTGACCACTCCTGTGGCCAGAGAGGACGGTGAGGTGTTCAGATGAAGAACACAGGGGAGGGGTCTGGGTTCACTGCAGACGTCATGCAGTCATGACCGCAGCTCCTCACGAGGTCTGGTCTCTGCTGCCCTGGGCACCTGGCCTGCCCTTCTCTCACCATGCCCTGGACGTGTCCTGCCCTCTTGGGACTTTGCTTCTGTACCTACAGTCCCTCTACCTGGAAGGTGCCCCCTCCTGCCATCCCTTCTGGCAGGTCCCCTCTGTGAAGCCTCTCCCCCACAAGGGGGTCCTTTCTGGGAACACTTCTGTGGGCACCCTGCTGACGCGCCGGTCTGCCTAACTACCTCCACCGGACCCAGGGCTGTGTGCACCCCCAGTCCCACCCCAGACTAGGCTCACACCAGGGCAGGGAGGGGTGCAAGGATAGGTGGATGGATGGACAGACGGAGGGACGGATGGATGGATGCCAGAGTGCAGAGAGCAGCAAGTAGCACTGCAGGAGTAGAGAGTACTGGACGGCAGGGAGACAGGCCTAGAAGAGACAAGACCCAGGCTGAGGGGGAGGAAGGCCAGGAAGGTTTGTGACTCAGACAGAGCACAGCTCAGTCTGGGGAGAACAGAGCGGTCTGCAGTTTTATTTTAATGAAAACTTCTGATCTTTGTTACAGAATGTTACAAAATGTTAGTCTCGGTTTTTGAAGTAACTAAAGCAGAATTAAGACTCAGTGGGACAGCGGATGATGAGCTGATCTGTGATCCCCAAGAGGCAGTTGATGCAAAAACAACAGATTTTGTTTTAAAGATGACTTTTTAGAAATCTGAACTGTATTTGGTAACGACGCGTAGGCGGTGACGGGGGGTGAGGTTCTCCAGCGCAGACGCTGCCGTGGGCTCGGTCGCGGCGCGGGACTGGGGACAGTCTCTGTTGTCTCTGGTTTAGTGTCTGCTGCCAGTGACTGCTCATCTCCGAACGTCCCCGAGTTTGTGGTTATACTGAAGAGACATTGTTTCACTCTTCTGTCTTGGGGAAAACAAGGCATGCTGAAGATAAAATTTTTTACAGTACAATACGTATTTCTTGGTCAGATTTAAAAGTCTTAAAATGCACAGGAGCCTGAAACTTGTTTTCTTCTTTCTTTGTCATTGCAGGATGTTGTTTGGGGATTAAACTCTTTGTTTACTGTAAGTACATGGACCAAAATCCCAAGTTTTTTCTAGATTCCGCTGACTGCTGGCTTTAAGCATCACATTGAGAATAACACAGGGAATTAAAAACAACACCGTGTCCATATTGAGCCCCCCTTTTCTTTGGTACTTTCGTGAGTCGGAAGAACAGTGAGACAAGAACTGAGGGGGGTTTGGAGTGACACATGGGGAGGCCATGGGGCTGGGGAAGAGAAGGTGGGAGCAGAGCGTCCCTGCTTCTGCCCTGCTGGAGTGGCTGCCTTACTTCCTGGGGCCACTGCCTGCCCTACCAGTAGCTGGTCCGCATCCTCTTCACTCCCAGGTGCCCTGGTTTGGGTGAAGGAGTTTGTGGTCACCGACCTTCAGGCTTTTCACAAACCCAGAACTTCAGAGTTGTTCTCTTCATCAGTGACCAGCGGCCGTCCCCAGAGAACAGCACCTTGCAGGCAGGGCCTGGAGGGCGGGAGGAGGCACGGGGGGAAGGAAAAGGTGGAGAGCTGGTACTCGGACTTTTTTTTTAATATAATTACTTGTTCCTTTGAGTTTGTGCTTTTTGATCATAAAGGAGCTTTAAAAAAATAAGCTTCAGAAATCTCTCTCTGGAAGAAAAAGAAAAAGGCTTTGCTACTTTTGGTAAAACCTCTGGTCCCTCCATGAAAATGAGCCCTTCCTGGACAGCCCACAATGGCGCCGGCCATCGGAGGGCCGCTTCTTGGCCGCCGGCAGACGTGCCCCTCAGCTCAGCCCAGCCCCGCGGGCAGGGCTGCTTCCCCAGCCTGTCATCTGAGGCTGCAGTGTTCTTACCTTCAGGAAATAAAAAACAGCCTCAGAATAGACTGTCAAGTGCCTGCCTCCCTTTGCCTTCCCGTCTGACGTCACACTTCCCGATTCCAGGGCCTGCCATAATCTCCAGGAGAAGGCGGGACCCAAGGGGTGCTGAGCCATCTGGGCAGTTTTCTGCTGGTCTCAGTCATTTGTTGTGAGTCAGGCTTTTTCACTGAAGTGAATGAGGTTTTACTTCTGGAGATGCAGAGGCTGGAGTGCAGTTTAAAACGTGCCTCACAGCTGTACTGCTTTTTTGTTTTAAAGGACATCTGGTGCAGTCCTCTCCCTCCACTCCGCACCTTCCGGATCCTAAAGAGCCCATCAGAATTGCTCATTAAGTCTGTAATGGTCATTCGAACCAATATATTCATTTTAGGTCAAGTACATGGAAAAGAAGAGGAAGAATTTTGTGTGTCTGGTGTAGTCTTCATATGCATCAGGATTCTCACAGAACATGTGCTTTATATTTTTTCGTATTTCTAGGACCTGGAGTCTAACTTCCCAACTGAACAGTCTTAGAGATTTACAGTTTTTCCTTGCTGTATTTGTGACATGTCGGTCATACCCATGTTTATTTCCAAATCAGGAACACAGTCCCAGGATTAAACATTTCTCCTGAGGGAGAGTATAGTCGCCTTTACAGTGACCCAGTGATGGCCGTGGAAGCAGTGACTCATAAGAACCAGTCTCTCTTCCCCGGACTTTAAGAAGATCAGGCAGGGTGAAGACAGGACAGGCCTCCAGTCTGAAATCCACGGTTACTCTTGGGGGAAGAGAGGAGTAGCCATTCCAGGGCTTGTCTAAGGTGGACAGGGTCTGGTGCTTCCTCCTTCAGCAGGGGGACACTGGCCTTGTGGCGCTGTCCTACATTCAGTTGGGTTCCAGATGCCATTCCTACTGGGCTGAGTGCGATGCTTATGGAGATGAATTAAAGGGAAAATCCAGGTAAGGTCAGAACAGTTCCAATTTAGGAAGGGAGAGGTGTTAACCACAAAATAAAGGAGAAAATGAATTTTTCAGGAGAAGCGAATAGGATTTTATTTAAAAATGCTCATGATAATAGTGGTTTGTCATTCCCCGATTATCAAAAATAGTGTCTGAAGTTAACGTGATTGCTACTTCCTCACCAAACTTTGGGTCCTCATACGTAAATACAGCCCTCCCTTCTTCCTGCCACGTTTTGAATAAAGTACCCACATGCTAAGGACTCTGACATCAGAACTTGAACTCTCAGGAATTTTCTCAATTCTTTATGCCATTTTGCCGATTAGATTTCTGTTGCCTGGTTCTTAAGATGAAGACTTGTAACAGCGGGAAAACAGATTCATTGTTTACTTTGAGTTTCTCTCTTTTTAAGGATCTCTTGAATTTTGATGATCCACTGAACATTGAAGCTGCAGAACATCATTTGCGGGACAAGGTAAGTGAGTAACGGGAACATCCTGGGTCTCTGTGTTTGGTGAAAGGATAATGACTGTTTCTTGATAAGACACATACGAAATGGAGAATGGTGGGCTCCAGGCCTGGAAGTTAAAGCTGCTTGTGAGCAATGTGTTACGGAAATGTGAGTGGTCTCGGGAAAGCGCCTGACCCAAGGGGTTTTTATTAGACGGGGTTTCCTACTAGAGTTCAGTGTGAGTGATTTAAAACAAGCAACTCTTTTTTTTTTTTTCAACTTTTGTTGAGTTACAGTCAGTTTACAACGTTGTGTCAATTTCTGGTGTCCAGCACAATTTTTCAGTCATACATGAATATACATACATTCATTTTCATGTTCTTTTCCACCGTGAGCTACAAGGTCTTGAATATATTTCCCTGTGCTGTACAGTGTAAACTTGTTTATCTCTTCTATATACATCTGTCAGTATTTGCAAATCTCGAACTCCCAGTCTGTCCCTTCCCACCCCTAAAACAGGCTACTCTTGCCTTATGACAGCGTAGGGACCGGAAGGGACGTGAAGGGAGTCGCACCCACCAGCGCCACCTGCCCCCTGCCCAGCAGGTCGCGTCCCCCACCCCAGGAGTTCCGGCCCACGTGAGCCGCTCGGGTGCCGAGCCCACAGTGCCGAGATCATGTTTATTACTCTCAGTCTTTATTACTCTCAGTCTTCAGTTCCTTTTTTTGTTGTTGTTTTAACTTTTCCCTCCAAGTCAGTGCGTAAACTATCACTCACTCATTTTAGGAGCTGTTGAATACTGTTCTGTGAAGTGGTTCTTCCAGCCTTTTTCCCCCATCTCTTATTGGCAGGCACTCAGGTTTTTCCTGTGGGACTTTTTTCCCAACTACAAATGATAAGGCAATAAACGTCCTCTGTGCCCCAACCTTACGGAGCGCTTGAATGAGGCACTGGTCTGCCCCAGGAGTCCAGGAGCCGGCCGCGTGCGCCGGGGACGGGGCTGTTGGAGGTTGTGCAGGAGCTAGTCAGGCTGCCATGGACAGCATTGCGGTGCTGACTCCGTGCAGTCACAGGACCCCACGTTTCCTTCTCTGAACCAGAGTCCCCGCGAATCCTTGCCTCCCCTGGGAGGCACCCACCTAACGCTGTCAGACGGGCTGGCGCTGCTCTGAACATAGAAGTTCTGGAAGCCATCACGTTGGTTCTGAGTATGGTGCTTAGCGTTGAGAGCGGTTGTCTTTGTGTAAGGCCTGTGTGCCAGCACGTGCAGGGCACTGTGACTGTGCCATGTAGGACGGTCCCAAGGTCCTGAGCCGAGGAGCAGAGGCACTGCCTGAGCAGGGCCCTGAAGAGTGGGCAGGAGGCCCGGACTGAGACACGATAGCCCGACCACCCAGCCTGTGTCCTGCGGCGGTACGGCAGGCAGCATTGAGACTTGCGGCCGCACGGAGGGCGTCAGGTGCTTCTGGACAGGCGGAGAAGGCGGTCTGGGAGGCCTGCGTCCTGCTGAGGGACCCCGGAGACAGCAAAGGTCTTAGGTCCTCACTGCTTGCCCGCCTTCAGGGGTCAGCCGTCTGCACCCTTGGGCGGCCCTGGCTGGGCTGTGTTGTCTGGCAAAGCCTTGGTTTGTCCGCTGCGCTGACAGGCCCGTGCAGGTGTGCTCCTCGGTCCCCGGCCTTCGCAGGAGGCTCCATTCATGTTGGAAGTCCACCTGTCATTGTCGCGGACAAGGACTTCCACACTCTGTACTGTGACAGCTGGCAGCCCTGCAGACTAAACCTTGTCAGGGAAGAAACACCCTACAGAGCCAGGTGGAGAAAGATGTTACATATTGTTTATCCTTTTATTTTTCTTGGAAGGTTGTTTCCTGATCTTTGTATGAAGTAGGAAGACTTGGAGGTCACAGACAGACCTCATTTTGTTGTGCTTCGCAGATACAGTTTATTTTGTGTCAAGTTCTCAGAGAAAAAGCCTTTCTGGTGAGATGGGAATTGAGATCTGCTGTGAACCAAGTGGACAGGAAGGAAGTGTGTTCCAGACTCAATAGCAGTGCAAAGGCCCTGAGGCAGGAGTGTGCTCAGGGTGTCCAGGGGAGAGTGTGAAGGCCAGCATGACTGCAGCAGGGCGGCAGGGGTCCGCAGTGACCTGACAGTGGCAGCCACCCTGAGCAGCCCTCCTGGGTGCCTGGCACTGTCCCACCTAGCCCCCAGGGTGCCTTTGTCCTCCTGACAGCTCCACACAGAGGGACTCTTGCTGTCTCTCATTTGCTGCTGAGGAATCAGGGCCACCAAGAAGGTTAAAAAAAGACTTGCCAGGAAGGGGCAGAGCCCAAGATTTGCCTCCAGAGTTCATGCCTTCTCACGGGTCCTCAGAGGGAAGGGGGAGGCTGCAGAGGCCTGTTCCAGAGGACTCCTCACCTCTGGACGAGAAGATGAGGCAAGGGGGATTAAGACTACGCTGAGGCACCTTTGGTCCTGACGTCGGGGCTCTGGGGGTGGAGGTTGCCTGTGGGATCCTCACAACACCCTGCGAGCTTCGGCCGCGGCTCCCTGGGAGCTCATGGTGTTGTTGGCTTCAGGGTACTGTGGAAGTGACCTGGTGAGAGTCACTAGAGGCACGCCAGGGCTTCAGCACAGCCCATGTTTGCTGCAGGCGGGGGGCTGCAAGGGAGCCTCTGGACACTGTCCTGGGACCAGTGCAGGCCCCCTGGCGTGCGGTCACAGCTCTCTACTTACTCACCTGAGGCACCTTTCCCAGAGCTCTGGAACCAGGCACCCGCCCCCATCTTGAGAGTCACCGGGTGAAGCCATTGCTAAGAGGAGCTAGTGGCTCTGCCCCAGCCCTCCCAGCGCGGCCCCAGGAGAGACCGCGTGGGGCAGCAGCTCGCCGCCACAAGCGGGTGCCCGTCTGCGCCGCCAGGGCCGAGGCCGTGCGACCCCGCGGGCAGCTGTGTGCTGGGAGCCTGCCGTCAGGCCACGCGCTGTCCGCCACCAAATGCGGGCGGGCGTGCTGAGGTGGATGAGCTCCAGGGCCCCTCGCAGTCCTGCCAGGACAAGGAATTTTGCCCCTCCCCTTTGAGAGAAAAGGCCTGGGGACAGGCCCGTGGGGTGGGCTCAGGTCTGAGGTGAGTCACCACATCCACACAGCCTTTTTACAACTGAGGGGTCCCCCCCGGCTCCTGGGTGGCCTCTGCTCGACGCCAAGGAGGGGCTCTGTAGCAAGCCCGCCCCTCCTCAGGCAGGGAGGTCGCCCTCCGGGTGGGCTGCACCAGGGCCGTGGGTGGCAGGGTCCTGGGGAGACACAGGGGTCTTCCTGAGAGCGGCAGCCTGTGACTCATACGCGTCATGACCTTGACCCCGCTGGTGAATCTCACTCTCCCACCTGCAGGACCCAGAGTCTTGGGCTCCCTTCTGCCCAGGGCTGCTGTTTGCGTCCCTCCCCAGCACCCAGCTCAGTTGTGCCCGGGGGTGGGGGGGGTGGAGTGGCACTCGGCTCCCACCACCTTGCCAGACCCTCCACACTCCAAGAGCCCCCGGGGTCCTTGGCTCTGGTGCATCCGACTTGTTGTTGAAGTGTTGGCCCCCGCTAACCCCTCCTCCTCCCCCATCCCTCTTGCCCACAGGAGGACTTCCGGAGTAAAGTTGAAGACTACATTAAGCGCTACGCCAGATGATAGCAGGAGCGGACTGCAGGGCCTGGACTGTGTCTGAAGTTTGTCTCCAGCTGAATCCAGGCGGGAGCCTCCTCCCCAGTCCCCTGCTCCCCTCAGTCCCGCCGCGTCGTGCGAGTCCTGTGACCGCGCCGTCCTGGGGAAGAACCTCTTCACGGCTGCCCATTGTAGAGAGAGTCCCACATAAATACAGCAAGGAAGTGTGCTCGCAGTTCTAGGGTTGTCTGCTTACCTTCACGTGTTTACTTTTCTGAAACCGTACTGTACAGGCTGTTGATGAGATTCTTGAGGAGTTGTAATGAACTCAGAACTGAGGCTAGAGCTTGCTTCTCCCCTGTCCCCAGAGTCCATTCCCTGCGCAGGTGATGCTAATGACCTACTCAGTGTAGCTCGCAGGTCGGCGATCAGAACCCGCTGCAAACTGTGATTGGATGCAAATTCTCTTAGCTCCTTCCACGAGTGTTGGCCCTGCCTAGGTGTCGTGAAGCTTCCCAGAATTCACTGTAGATCTCTTACTGAAATGCGTATTTTATTTAATGTAAGTATATTTTGGAACAGATTTGTAATTTGTACGACTTAATGCTTTAATTATTTTTTTCTATCCTCATTTAGTTTGTATTTTCATTGTATAGAGCAGACAGAAAGATGTTGGGTCATGCAACTATTGAAGAGAAATACAAAGAAAATATGAAAAACACATTATTCATTCTGTCCAAATGCAACGAAAATTTGGCTTTTAAAAATCAGCTCTTGTTTTCAGGTCCAGATGGGGCAAAGAAGTTTCAGGATCCTTTGAACCTAGATCTGGATGATTTAAAAAAAAAAAAAAAGGGCAGGGAGCCCTTCCTCACATGCTGCCCAGAGGAAATAGGTTGGAGGCCACTCCAGCCAGGGGCCTGGTGTTTCTGCAGGGGTCAGGGGCTCATAAGCCAGATCCTCACGTTCTGGGGCGTGGGAGCGAGACCTCAGGAATCAGCCCAAACATGTCTGATGCCAGAGACTGTACCTGTGGCCTTCTGAGCTTGCTCTGGCCCCAGGCCTGTCTAGGGTAAGTCCCAGAGGGCCAGGAATCCGCCAGCCTCAGTTCAGGCCCGTGACTTCAGGGTAAAGACACGGAAGAGAGGCAGGCGGATTTATTCCAGCCTTAGGCGTCTGGACCGGTGGGATCAGGTGCAATAAATGTTCGCATGGCTTCGCCTGCTGCCTGCCTGATAACGCTCAGGTTTGACTGGCAGCCTCCGTAGCCCTCTGAATTCCCCCCAGTCTGCCATCTCCCTGGTCTTGTGTGTTTTTCTTAATTTATTACACAATCTCTGTTATGAGATCAGTCTGTCCTGGAGATCAGCAGGGGCGGAATATGGGGCCCTACTTCCCATTGGTAATCAGGGATTGTGCCCTTTCGGCTGGAGGGTGACCCCAGCTGCTGGGCCACACCTCTGGTGCACAGAGTAGGAAGGCAGGGCCTGGGTCAGGGCTCGCTGGCATCTCAGTGTCTCAGGGCCTGTTGGGCACAGTAATACCCACCTCTCCAGGCCTGAGAACAGTGCTCCAGTTCACGTGCTTTTAGTTGGAGCGCTGCCCAGTGTCACAGGGGCTTGCCAGCTGGCCTTAGGGCCGTCCTCTGCTTGGGGGTCAGGAGAGCAACAGCTGGCCACCCACACGCCTGATTCGTGCCCCTGCGAGCCAGGGCACACTGCTGTCTGCCAACTCCAGCCAAGTCATCTCCCATCTCAGCTGTCCCAGCAGCCCCAGGCTGCACCCTGAGGTGCGAATGGAGGTGGAGGAAGGAAGGCAGCGCCCGATGTCAAGTGGAGGCGTGTGATGGAGTTAAGACTGCCTCCCCCGGACCAGACTGAAAGGGATCACGTCCATTGTTAATACTGACCTCACACAATAGAAAGATACTTTTCTTCTCAGGGATCAAGTAATTCTTCAAAAATGACATTTCCCCTTTCCCTGGTACCTCCATTAAAATAAATAAATAAACCTAATTATTACCACCCCCCAAAATAAAATTTTTTAAAAATTTAAATTAAAGGAAAAAAAAAGACATTTCCCCACAGGTGGGTCGTCCCTTTCCGTCCCATGGCAGTCCCTCAGAGGTGTTCGCCTCCCTGCCCCTCCCATGTCGCTAAGGCGCACACCTAGCCCGGCCCGTCTCCGTGACCACTGGTGCCGGGCTGGGTGCTTGGCCGGGGGGCCTCTGGCGCCTTTTGGCTGCAGGACCCTGACTTCTAGGACTTTGGGTTTCTTGGGGTCTCTTTCCCACTTTTAGGCCAAACTGACGTTCTGGCTGTGATTGTGTGCCCCCCAACCTAGTGATAGTTGATGATTTCTGACCTACCAGGGGGTGGGGATGCCCAGCCAACAAGGCCAGCCCTGGAGCAGAGCAGGGTGGAGCAGGCCCGGGAGACGTGATGGCTCTGACGTTCAGTCGGGTCCCCATGACTCTGCTGCTTCGAATTTGACGTGTCAGCTGCATGGTTTTCGAGCATACTTGGAAGGGACAGCTCAAGGGTAGCCCTCTCAGAAGGGAAAAGTCACGTCTCCCCTCTTACAGTCCTTCAAACACAACACCTGCAAGCTACCTCTGCAGTCTTTCTGTGGAGCCAGGGTGAGTGTTCCTCGGGTGTTGAATGCTGATCTCTCAGCTGTGTGCCTCCTTGCCCTGCAGCCATGGCCTCACTCCTCATATGTGCTCTCCAGCCACTGTATTTGGGTTGTTGCAGGACGTGGTCCCCAGGGGCAGCATCTTGGGTTTTGGTTAACTTCACAGGACGCCCTGCCTTGCTTGTCCTTACCTCCAAGACCTGAGAGCCTTAGAGGCCTGCTGGCGTGGTTTCCACCAACCTGAGATTCGGTCAGTGTGCGCACCTGCTAGAGAAGACGCCGCAGTACAAAAATGAAAAAGTTCATGTAAAAACTGCATAGTATGCAGACTGTTCACGGTACTAAAGTGTTTTGAATATACAGTCTTTGAAAGGAGCACATACCTTAGTATTTGCAGTTTAAATGTTCCAGAGTGTCCATGCCTGTTTCCTTCTGCCCGTAGGTACATTCCTGGGGACTTGAATGCTTGTCTAGAAAGATTTCACAGGTGCGGAAGGCAACCGTGTCCTTCCCTGTGACTTGGCCACAGCCAGGCAGGTCTCAGCAGAGTCCCAGGCCCACTCTCAGGATGTCTGGTGGCAGGGCTGGCATGTCTTTTTCTCAGGACAGCAGACGCAGATGGAACAGTCCTGCTGCTGGGCCCAGGACCTTAGCAACAAAAACCTCGGGGGGCAAATCCCAGAAGCAGTAGGGGTCACCAAGACGTACCGCGCGCCTTCAGGGGACAAAGCCCTGTTCCTGGGTTGCTCTGTTACCCCCACCTTTCCTTCTTTAAAGACCTGCTGTGAAAAAAGACCGAATTCCTGTTTGCATCAGGCTTGTTGCTGATTTGATGATCAAACAGAACTTTCTTCATATCAAAAGTCCAACAAGATGTTAGCCACCAGTTGCAGCTTTAACAAGGCCTATTCCTGGCTAGGACTGTCTGTTCCAGGATTGTTTCGCTTTCATCCACTTAAAAGTGTTTATTCTTGGAAAATCAGGTCTCCTACAAGTTCATCATTCTTCAAAAAATAGTGTGTCTAGTAAAATCCTAATATATAGTCTTAGTAAAATAGTGTTTTGCTTTTGCTCTGCCAGAGAAGAACTTGGAAAATGAGAAAACCTGTCGCGCCCCTTTTCTCCCTCATATAACCTTGCCTCAAACAAACAAAAATCCAACAGATTGGAGGGGCCAACTCAAAGGAGTGCTTATCACCCATTGAAGTTACCACCCATGCCCTGGGTTTCCAGGGGGTACTAAAGTTGATTTATTTAAAGAGTTGTGGTTTGAAAGAAGTTCTTTTAAAAATCCAGTGATGGAGGCGTTTGGGGGCCTTGCATTGTTAAGAATGTCTGTTTATTCATGTTAAACTGTATAAAGAACTAACATAACCTCTTAAAATCCCATTTTAGGCTTCATTTTCATTGCCAAATTCACTGGGCTGGAATTCTTCCGGTAAATTCACTGTGGTTTTTTGTTTTTTAAAATCTTGTGGCTGGTTGGAAGAAACAGTCCGTGTCCCAAGGGTCCCCAGTGCTGGGGGAGAGACTCCGGCCAGGCCCCGTGCCCCGCAAGCCGGGACAGGTGCTGGGCAGGGCAGCCGCAGGAGAGACTGCGAGCTTGTGCGGCCTGGCTCCTCACCTGCTCTCCCCACAGTTCACATCCAGGAATGTCCTTTCCCTGCTCAGACCCCTGTGTGAGGCCTGTCAGGTCTCCCCGGCCGGGCAGGACACACTTGTCTATGTTGGGTTTTTGGCACCTCAGTGTCAGCCCATTCCCCCACAACTGCTGCTTCCCGTGCGCTGCCTGGTGCTTGCAGGAAGGATGATTTGGTCTCTTAAACCACTCGTTGTCAGACAGCTCTCTTTGAAAATATGTTCCCACCTCGGCAGCCCTGTTCACCCGCATGCCTGCCTCCCCTCACCAGGAGGACGTTGGGAGCCAGAAGCTGGGCGCAGCGCTGTGAAAGAGCCTCGTCCTCAGAGGTTTCAGCCTCGAGTCGGCGTCTGGGAAGAGAAGCCCTGTGTTCCTGGTGAGCACCAGGCTCTCGACGGAGAAGCAGATGCAGGTGGCATCCAGTGTGCTTGCCGCGTGCCTGGCCAGACTGGTCGCCGTGCTGGGGGCAGAAACCACATCTGAGTGAGTGAAAACCTGACCACAGGTACAGACGACGGTTTCGAGACACTGGACACCTGGCAGTGCAGGACAGCAATCCCTGAATGAGATGCGCCTGGTCCCCAATCTCGGCACGGCGACAGAAGAGAGCCGGCAGGCACTCTGACTTGAGATGAAGCCAGGGTCCCAGGACAGAGGGCTGCACAGAGCGCGAGCACTGAGGGCAGGGAAATGCACCACCCAAAAGAATCAGAAAATGATGCTTGGAGCTCACATGAGGCCAGGAATAGCCCTCGTTCCCACAAGCCAGAATGGAAAACCCTGTGATTCACAGGGCGTTGGGAAGGTTCTCAGAAGAGGACTGGCTCAGTAACAGGAAACCACACTCAAGACTACCCTGGTCCCACCAGAAATCTTAAAAGCAAGCCTCAGAAGGATCAGTTAATGCAAAGTTACTGTCCCAGAACAGAGACAAATAGGGCTTATAAAAATCCAGAAACTGCTACAGGCAGCAACTAAGCCCGAAAGCCTCTGTCTCAGGGGTCCCGAGACTGCCGTCCCCTGAGCAGAGGCAGCAGGGCAACCTGGGCGGACAGGACCTGCAAAGGAACCCTGCCTCAACTAGCACCAGCCCCCAGAGCCTCGGCCACCACAGGCCTGACGCTCTCCACCATTTGGAGACACTGAGGTGGTCAGACAGCACTGACAGGGAGCCCCCCAACACGAGCACCTGGCCAGACAAGTCCCTTCCAGCTCACCCCTGATTGCCCTTCCCCAGTGAGAGACAACGATCAGCCCTGCCTGGGGAAGCCCCAGCACCGGGCGGACCACACAGGCCGAAATGACACTGCAGAGGCTCTGGGCCCCCCGGGCGCTCCTCTGCCTGCTGACGGGAAAGATGTAAATGGGACTCAGTCTCCTGCCATCTCATAGACAAGATGTCCAGGACACAGGTGAAACCGCTCATCATACTGAGAACCAGGGAAACAGCAACTTTCATGAGAAAAGACAATGAACCGGTACTAGTAATGAGCTGAATCAGGTGTTGGAATGAGCTTATGAGAATTTTAAAACACCTGTCATAAAAATGCTTCAAAACTTGATTATAAATGTTCTTGAAACAAATGAAAAAAGTCAACAGAAATAATTTATAGAAAATAACCAAGTGGAAATTATAGAACTAAAAGATTCAAAAACAGAAGATTTTGAAACTTGGATGGCCTCAGTAGTAGAGTGGAAATGAAAACGGACAGAATCAACAAACTTGAGGACAAATCAATAGAATTTACTCAACCTGAACAACAGAGAAAAACATTTAAAAAGAAGGGGGTGGGCAAAGCTGCAGGGACTTATGGGGCAGTAACGGAATATCCAGCATTCATATCATCTTGATCCTGAAAGGAGAAATGGAGTGAAGCTGAAGGAGTATTTGAAGAAATAAGCCCCTGAAAACTCCCCAAATCTGGTGCAAGACAAGATCTTGAGAGATTGAAGAAGGTGAATGAATTCCAAGCAGGATGAGTATGAAGAAGTCCATGCGGAGACACATCATAAATGAAACTTCTCAAGACTAAAAAAATCTTCAAAGCCATCAGAAATGGTGCATTACCCATGGGGGACACCAATCTGAATGACAGGGAGTTTCTCCTCAAAGCCATGGAGGCCAAAAGGAAGTGGCGTGACCTATTCATATGCTGGGGGAAAAATAACTCACAAACTCTGTCTCCAGCAAGACTTTGCTTCAGGAATGAAAATGAAATCAAGATATTTTCAGATGAAGTAAAACTAAAAGCATGGTTTCCAACACACCTGCCCGTGAAGACCGGCCAGGAGAGGTTCTTGGAGCAGAAAGGAGATGATACAAAAGCATCTTTGTAAGTCATATTTGATGCTGAAGTAAAAAATCATGCCGTTTGGCCCTCAAGACGGTGATACTTCAAAGTGGAGAAGGGAAAGGGAACTAGGTGCGGGGAGGCCGCCTGCTTCGCTTGAAGAGGCGGATGGCGGTGTCAGAAGACTTCATCAGCTCGTGTCTGTGGTGGTATGCAGAGCAGCCACTAGGAGAAGAGACACAACAACCAGCGTGAAGACGAGGGAAATCAGCAAAACTGACAAAGAACCTTTGAAAAACTTCTCCCCCATAAATGCAACAAGAAAACTGGCCAGAATTCTCCGAGTCAGCTTCTTCAGAACTCTGGGAATTAACCAGAGGCTTGAGCGCTCCAAGGAGCATTTACTCCAAAAGGTAAATCTCTGCAAGCACAGCAGGTTCATGGCGTTCTCGCGGACATGAGCCCTGTTCCCCACTCTCCAACTCCACAGTGGCCTTAAAAACCAACACCCCACATTCACAATATAACTTGAATTACCAGAGGACACAGAACATGACTGGAGCTCCTTCAGAGCCTTATGTCCAGAGCCTGTCATTACAGTTGACCCTTAAATAATATGAGAGTTAAGAGCGCCAGCCCCTCCACCACACGTGTGGCTGACCGGCTATATATACATCAGGAGTTCCCGTGACCCTCTCCTTGGGTTCAGTAATTTGCTAGAACAGCTCATAGAACTCAGGAAAAGAGTTTCCTTACTAGATTACAGGTTTATTATGAAATGATACAACTTAGGAACAGTCAGATGGAAGAGGTGCCTAAGGCAAGGTGAGGAGAAGGGGCACAGAGCTTCCTTCCCCTCTCTGGGGTGCCGCCCTCCCAGCACCCCCACATGTTCACCAGCTTGGAAACTCCTCAGCTGGGGTTTTAATGGAGGCTTTGCTAATGTAGACATAATTAGATCATTGGCTACTGATCATTAAGTTAGATCTACAGCCCCCGTCCCCTCCTCAGAGGTTGGGGGTGGGAGGAGGCTGAACATCCAGTCCTCTAATCATGTGGTTGGTTTCCCGACCACCAGCCCCCTTCCTTAGGGGCAAGCTTGAGCATGGTTGAGAAGGGCCTGTCACAAATAACGGAAGATGTTCCTCTCATCTTTATTACTCTTGTCATGTAGTAAACTCCAAGGGTTTTGGAAACTCTGTGCCAGGAACAGGGACAGCGTGAACACGCATTTCTTACTATCATTACCAATATCACGAGCCACTAGGGAAGTGCAAGCCAAGACCACTTCACACCCACCAAGACAGCTAAAGTAAAAGCAGACATCACGTGTTGCTGAGGATGCTGAGAAATTGGGAGTCACTGCTAGTGAGAATGGCAAATGCTGCAGCTGCTTCTGAAAACATTTTGGAAGTTCTTCAGGTTAAATAGGAAGTTACGTGTTACCTAGCAGTTCCACCCCTAGTTACATTATCGAAAGAACTGAAAACATCTCCATGCGAAAGTCTGGACATGAATGTTCAAGGGCAGCATTATTCATAATCGTCCAAAACTGGAAACAATCCAAATGACCATCAAGGGATGAATGGAAAACGAAATGTGGGCTAGCCAGGCAAATGGACGGTAGTCATCAGTAAGAGAGGATTGTTGAATCGTGCTCCAACCTGGACTAAAACCTTGAAAACATCCCAACTGAAAGATGCTAGACACAGAAGGCCACACGCTGTATGACTCCATTTATGTGAAATACCCAGGAAAGGCAAATTATAGAGATGAGAAGTAGCTTAGTAGTTGCTGGGGGCTGTGGGGTAGAGGAAATGGGGGTGAGTGCTAAAGAGTACAGAGTTTCTTTTTGGGGGTGATGAAAATGTTCTGGAATTGGATGGTAATGGTTGTGCAACCTTGTAAACACTAAATTATATACTTCAAAAGGGTGAATTTTATGGTATGTGGATTATATCTGTTTTTAAACATTGAGAAATCAAGATGGAATACTGAAAAGTGTTCAAATTACCCACAGGAAGGCAAGTAAAGAGAAACAGAATTGAGAACCAGATGCAACAAGTAGAAAACAAATAAACCGGTAGATTTAAGAGCTAAGATGAATAATTATATGTAAATGGTCTAATAGTCACAGACAAAGATCTGCAGAGTGGATTACTGTGGTTTGGGAGAGCTGCTACCCTGGTGGAAAACGGGGTAAAGGACTTTGTATCATTTTTTACAACTACATGTAAACCTAAAAGAATCTCAATAACGTTTTCCATTAAACTATATATCCAGCTCCCAAGAGGGAAAAATTCCCAATGCCTAGTATTTAATACAAAACTACAAGGTATGCAAAGAAGCAAGAAAACAAGACCCTGGTAAGAGGGGGGAAAATCACTCAACAGAAACACACCCAGAAATGGCAAATATGATGGAATCAGGAGACCACAGCATTAACACAGTTAAAGAAGACAGAGGAAAGAGTGCTCATGTTAAGTAAAGATACGGAAACATAAAAAGGACGTAAATTCAACTTCCAGAAGAAAATTACATGCATATGTGTAATGAAAAATACACTGGATGGGTTTAACTACAGATTACATGTTGCTGAAGAAAAGATTCATGAATTTGAAGACAGAGCAATAAAAACAATCCAAAATGAAAAACAGATAGGAGTGGGGGAGCTAGGGAAAAAAAATCTCAGAACTTCAGTGAGCTGTGGGACAACTTCAAACTTTATGGCCTCATAAACTTTTAATGGGAGTCCCCAAAGGAGCAGGGGAGAGAGAAAATCATTCGAAGGTACAATTACAGAACTTTTTCCAAATTGATAAACACTACAGATTCACAGGTACAAGGTCAACAACTTTAAAGCACAAGAACGTGAAGAGAACCACACCAAGTCACATTCTAAATGGCTTAAAATCAGCGACAGAGCAAAAACAGTAAAAGCAGGCAAGAAATGAAAACAATACATAAAGGAACAAAGAAAAGGGTGACAGATTTCTCGTTGGAAACAATGCAGGCAAGACAACAATGGAGAAAAATCTTTATTGGAAGAGAACACTCAAGCTAGAATTCTGCACCTAGGGAAGGGATCAGAGATGAAGGCAAAATAAAGACTCTTCTCATACGTACAAAAGCTGAAAGAAGTCACGCCAGCAGACTAGAGCCACGAGAGGTTCTGAACAAAGTCCTCAGGCAGACGCAGCATGATTTGATACCAAATGGAAATGTGGAACCAGGGTTTCCCAGCCTGAGCACTACTGATATTTGGGGCTGGATCCGGCCCCAGACTCGGCCGTCCTGCGCGCTGTAGGGTGTTTGGTAGCGCAGGTAACCTCTCCTCTCTGCATCCCAGGAGCACCCGCCCTCCAGTTATGACAACTGAAATTGTCTCTAGACGTTGTCAAATATCCCCTGGAGGGAAGACTCACTCCCAGCTGAGAATCACTGTATTAGATGCAAGTTTCTTTTCTTACATATTTTTCATCTCTTTATGCTTTCGAGCAATAGTCTGAGAGAATTCCTATGCTCAGGCACTTAGCTCATTAATTCACTCTTTATGCCTATTCTACTCAGCCCATCTATTGATTAAAAAGAGACTTTTTTACAGCAGTTTTAAGTTCACAGCAAAACTGAGCATATGGTAGCGTTCTCACAGGGCCCTGCCCCTACACCTATAACCTCTTCTACTGACATCACACAGATGTAACATTTGTTACAATTGATGAACTATACTGACACATCATTGTCACCCACAGTCCACAGTTTACACTGGTGTTCACTCTTGTCGTTGCACATTATATGAGTTCTCACAAACATCTAATGACATGTACCCATTATTATAGTATCGTTCAAAATTGTTTCACTGCCCTACAACCCCCCGGGACTCTATTTATCCTTCCCTTCTACCCAATCCCCGGCAACTCCATTGAGGTTTTAAACCTCAGTTATTACAGTTTCCAGCCAATATGTTTTTTCATTGTTGTCTGTTCTTGTTTTATGACTGCCTTTTTAAGGAATAAAATATCCTCTTACCTCCTTGGAGATCTTACCTCTATTGAAGACTTACTCCAATAGCTCTCTCACTTTTCCCCCTTAGTTCTGAGTTCTGTTTGTCGCAGGCACTATCTCACTTTCATGGAGATGGCATTCCTCAAATATTTAGTCTTTATTGGGCACTTCTTTCGTGACTAAGACATGCTGTTAGGGCATCTGTTGTGTCTGTCTGCCCAGCGCACTTGGAGGAGCCGTGGCTGCTGCTCCATGTCGCACCATACGCTGCTTTTAGTGAGAGTAGAGGAGGCTGAACTGCTGCCTCAGCACTGGTCCTCTGTGTGTGGGCACCACCAGCCGTGTGGGGCGTCATCTTGTCTCTGACTGTATCTGCCTGGAAATAAACACTCTAACTGCTACATGTGGGTCCAAGGAGTGCTTGAGGTGAGTCACCTGGTCAGTTGTCCCTGGGCCCCTCCAGCTCCCATCCTTATAGCCTTCCATATAGATTTAGAAAATGAAACTCGCCCCTACTTTTCAACCCCTCCCCCCCTGCACTGCTCCCACCTTTGCTCTTAACCTCAGGCCTTCTCACTGCCTCCAGGACTAGCACTTCTTTCTCTCTTATCTTCAGCTTCCTGGTTAGCTGCCTTCCTTCAGCCTGTGAACATGTGCAGTCTTACTAAAATATTTCCCTTCATCTTGTACCCCTCTGACCTCCTTCCTTTCTCAGCCTTTTGAAGAGTTGACTACATTCCCCACTATTCCTTGTCCTGTTCCTTCCTCGGCTCTGCACTCCCTTCCCCCTCGCCCATGCTCTAGTGAAATTTCTCTCCTGAATTCATCAGTGTCTCCTGACTTGTGTACAGTAGACACTTCAGATCTCCTCTCAGTTGCACGATGTACTCTGACATTCTTTCGTTAGTCTCTTTCCTTTCCTCCTCTTTTGACTGGCCTTGAGTTCTTGCATATCTATTTGCTTCTTAAATTTAGGTGTCCTTTGTTGCTGGCTGCATTTGGCCAGAAATGAGCTTGGTTTGCAGGCAAGAATGAAAGGAATTAAAGAATCCAGAAATGTAGAAACTTGCAGAGCTGGGAAAGACAATTTCTTCTGGGCACCAACATGCGATAAAATTGAGAAAGTCTACAAAAACTCACTTAAAATTCAGCTTCTTGGCAAAGCATTCCTGAATTCAAATTCTGGCCCCATTACCCCTGGCGCGAACTTGGCAAGATGCTGACCGTCTCTGTGCCTTTCCTCATGCATGAAGTGGAGCTAAAGGTACCCACTTGATACTGGTGTTATCAAGATTAAACTACTGAATACACGAAAGGTGCTTGGAATGGTGCCAGGCACATGTCAGGGCTCAATTAAACGTAGAAACTGTTTTTTTGCCAAAAAGGCAAGAGATGGTGGATGGCTTCACTGGAATTCAAGAATCTGAATCTCTGCCCTCACCGCTTTCACAACTGACTCGTGTTTGGGTAGAGAGGATACGCGATCACAAGGCGTTTCATCTGACTGTCGCAGACAGCTGGGCACGGCCAACACTCAGCCCGGCCTCCCACCCCGCCGTGTTCCTTCCTGTCCCGTCGCCCCCTCCCTCGTGCCCCGCGTCCAGCGGTCCCCACCGCTGCCTATTCCACATCCTGAGTCTATCCCGGGCCCATCTTTCCGGAGATTTGCGCCCCGGGTTAGTGTCCCTCATCTCTTGCCTTGGCTTCTCTAACAGCCTCCACCTGGCCTCCCGGCCTCTCCTCCAGACCCCTCAGGCCCGCGCTCCTGAAACGAGCCCCAATTTCACCCAGAGTCACCTACGGAGAGGGTAGAATCAGGGAGGAGCCTCCGGCACCGCGGCAACCCGCCGGCCTCGGAGGACCGAGGCTCCCGCTCGAGCGGGGCGGACACACGCGGACCCCTCCCGCCTGGGCGCCGCCCGCCCACTGACCGTTCTGGGCCAGGGCAGGACTCCCCGGCCCGCGCTCCGCCGCCGTGGCCACGCCCTCTGCGACACGCACTAAGCCCCGCCTCCCCGACACTTGACCTCGCGCAGCCCTGGGGCCCCGCCTCCCCGCCGAGTAGCGCTGCCGCGCGAGGATTGGCGGGGAGTGCCCAGCTCAGCCAATCCGGACGCGCACCAGCGGCCCCGCCTCCTCCGGCGGCGGTCCCAAGCGTGACAGTCTTGGTCCGTTGCGGCAGCGCGGGGGACAGGCGGGCTGGGAGCGGGCCGCCACGGGGTCGGGATGGAGGCGGCTGGAGCACGGAGCAGGGACGTGTTGGGGCGAGCGGCGAGTCTGCCTGGTGGCTGCGCAGAAAAAATCCCTCCAGAGAGGTGCGTTCCTTGAGGGGAAGACGGGGGAAGCGGTCGGCCCCCTGCTCCAGGAAAAGCCTTCCGGGCGCCGCGGGGCGAGGTCGGACAGAGTCAGCCGGCCGATCGTCACTCCCCGACGGAGGGGGCAGCCAGCAGGTGGTCATTCTCCGGGGGAGGGCTCTTCCCGGAGAGGAGGCAACAGCTGGCTGGTCACTCGTGGGTATGAGGGTCCGCGCGGGGATGCAGCCCTGCCGGGTAGTCCGTGCGAGAAGCCTAAATCAGGGATGCGCGCTGGGAAGCCTGGGAAAGGTTCCGGGGAGGTGACACTTGGGCCGAAAGCTGAAAGACCTCCAGGAGTCAGCCGCACAAGTTCTGGGGACGAGCGCACCGGGAAGAGGGAATGGCAGCAAAGGCCGCTAGGGCAGAAACGAGCCTGCGGGGTCTGGGGCAGCGAGGACTGGAGAGGAGGGGCGTGGTGGAGCCACTGTCCGCGAGCAGAGCCGCAGAGCCCTGGAAGGACTTTGGGATTTATTCTAAGGGTGATGGGGGTCTTGGAGATTTGAACAGGGGAGTGATGTGATTTCATTACATTATAAATTATTTTATATTTTAAAGGAATCTTTCTGGCTGCTTTTGTAGAGTAGGGGCGTGGGTGATGCAGGAGCGGGGAATCTAGTCTGGAATGTTGTGTAATAATCCAGGAGGGAGAGGTAGTGTGGCCGAGTGGTGGCAGTGGTGGCAGGAGAAGTGGATGTACTGTGACAAGCCCTGCAGGACTGGCTGGTGCTCCACAGTAGGGGAGAAGAGGGATTCTGAAGGATGTTCCCAGGCTACTGGCCTGAGCAACTGGAGATGAAGATGGGGAGGTACTTCCAGTCCATACTGCTGCTGCAGCCTGCTGGAACCTTCCCCTGGGGGCGGGGGAAACGCACTGTCTTGTTTGAGAGCCTTTGCCCTCAATCCAGGAATGTGTTAAATACTTTTGTGGGGAGTGTGGGAGATAAGTAATCCTCTCTACCTGAATAGGAAAAATGGGTGTGTGTCTTTGAAATTTGGGTCCAGGCCTAAAGCTGACATTTCTTTCATTAGACATTCTACTTTGGTTGGGACTGAGAAAGGAGAGCTGGGAAAATGTACTGGGTGGGAAGAAATTCATGATGCCTTTTAATTTTTTGGTTAGCTTTCCCATTCAGTATTGATAGCATTTTAAGGAAATAGCAAGTAATGGGGGCAGAATCATCTGTAAAGTGTTCATCTAACATTCAGGCTGTGAATTAGCTCAGCCAAGCATCAGATTGAAGAAATGGGGTCACTAAGCACTGTAGTTTGAAGAACTTTGGGATACTTACTTACAGGAAGTGAGAGCAGAGTTAGGGGCACATGCAGATTTAAGTCTCAGCAGGACCAGGGGATTCCTGGCCAAGGATAGCTGGTCAGACTTCCGAAGCCTCAAATCCTCGTACTTGGGTATCTCAAAGACAAGATGCTGCATTAAAACACTCCATGGGTTTTAAAAAAAAAAAGAAAAGAACAAAACCCTGTGTTTTAACAGCAATGGTTGGTAATTGTGTTAGAATTTTCATGTGGATTGGTTTAAACACTATTGTGGATTTAACAGTGGGGTAAAATAATTCACAGTTTCTGGCAGGTCTATCTGCTGTATATATTCATGAAAGTTTCTGAAGGGTTTTGATACTGGTAAAGAGATGTACAGTTAAATTTTACTTATGAGGGGTCTTTCGAGGGCTGTGCATTTTATGTGACATTTACTTGGTCACCTTACAAATCAAGCTTCTGCTGTTCTCAGTGTTGGCAACAGAGCTGTAAGGGAAACGGGAGCTCATGGAGCTGCTGTTCTGTGTCTTTTTGTTGAGACAGAATCAACAAGGAGCTAGTCTAGTGTATTGGGTGATGAGATGCTGGGGGAAGCAGGAGGGCATTAGACACGGAGCCCTGGGAAGGAGGGCATGGGGGCTGCAAGTTTATTTAGAGCCCATGGTTGCCTCAGAAGGTCAAGTTGGAGCAAAAACCTGAAAAGTCAGTGGGGATGGAGGGCGTGGGCATTCTAGGCAAAGAAAAACCCAAAGTGCACCGGGAGAGAAGCCAGCCTGCCCCCGGAGACTGCAGCATGCGGGAAGCAGAGGAGAGAGCAGAGGGCGCCCAGATCACCAGAGCCTCAAGGTCAGGCAGAAGCTGCAGGGAAATAAAGAAAAACTCCCGGTGAATTTAAAAAGCCAAGCCAGGAAAAAGCCCTCAGGAAATGTCAGGCTCCTGGGCCAGCAAGGGTCCCCTCCGTCCAGCAGGAGGCGCTGTGGCAGGGTCTCGAAGGTGGGCTCCGCGAAGGTGGGCTCCACAAAGGGCGCAAAGAAGTTCTGAAAGCCTAAGTGGACGGTCTCCTGCCAGTGATAAAGCGAACTGGCAAATACTAGTTGTTGGGAATCATGCACACGTTTTCCGTAGGAGGTGAAGATGCGGGGATTTCGGAGCACAGCTTGTAGAAGCCTGCGCGGTGTCCGTGCGGAGACGCCCCCGCTGCAGACATCACTTGCTCCTGTTGGTGCGATGGGCCGAGCGCGGCCGTTCATTTTATTTTCCTTGATAGGCACGTCTTTGTTTTCTTTCCGCCAGGAAAGTTTATATGGACTATAACGCAACCACCCCCCTGGAGCCAGAAGTGATGGAGGCCATGACCGAGGCAATGCGTGACGCCTGGGGAAACCCCAGCAGCCCCTACCCCGCAGGTAATCCCGGGAGGCGCCTGATTGGAGATACGGGGGCACAGGCTCTCCTGGAGAAATTGGACACCGCCTGTGATCACTTGGTTTTGAATCGATTTTCTGTGAACTGCAGATCTTTACCTGTAATTTGGGGGAATTTTTTTCTGAGAAGTCCAAATTTGCACGTGGAGCCTCCGTGACAGCATAATCTTTCACCTCTATCGTAGTCTCCAGCCCCCTTTCCCAGACGAAGAAGTCTTAACAAGAGTTATTTTTGTTGGGGGGGAGGGTGTCACTCAGGGGTAGAGCACGTGCTTAGCATGCAGGAGGTCCTGGGTTCAACCCCCAGCACCTCTATTAAATAAATAAATACATAAATAAATAACTTCACCCCCCCAAAAAAAATTTTTTTAAAGTTATTTCTGAGGTGTGATAACCACTACACAGTGGAAACACATCTGTTGAAACATAGCGTGTGTTTGTCTCAGTCGATCCTTACAGAATTTGCAAAACAGATCTTTTAAATCATCAGGATCACATAAAATTCTGGCCTTTTTAAAAAAAAAATTCTTTAGTTATCATTATAAATGTTCTTATTTGTTTCTCATTTATTTTTGTTTTAATGTGGAGCATTAAATTGGAGGTTTTGGAAAATAACTTGCTTCCAATCATTATTTACGTGACAGAGTCATGCTAGGTTTTTTAGGTGGGGGGCTGAAGTTGTACCTTATCTAATGTTTTATCAGGGATAATTAAGATAAACTATCTTAACTATGGGTCATGATGAACTAAAATAACTTTCACACAGACCGCTGCCACGCCCTGGGGTTTAGCAGTGCCTGTGTACAGATTTACAGGCTCTGTGGGTTTTCATGTTCAGTTGTTTACTAAAAGCTTCACAACCTGATAACTAAAAGCTTCTTTGCACTCGGGCGCTAGTCATTCGTTGGCTTCTTTGTTGGTTTGCATTGTTCATGTTTGCTGGCTCATCTGGTCATTGCCTTGTGTCTGATTTTCCTCCAGTGAAGCTGAACTTCATGGTGCATAAACCTGGATAACAATTAAATGCTAATAAAAAGCATTTCTCCTGCGGAAGCTTGGGAACACCCTTGGGGGTAATAGCGCTTCCTGACCTGGTGAGGCCAGTCAGCCAGTCAGGTTTCCTCCACAGCCTTGGTTTCCACAAGTTAAGGACCAAAACTAAAAAGTGCGCTGCCCTTCACTCTCTGTTGACATTGAGGTAGAAATGGGGGGAAAAAGGAAGGAAGAAAAAGAAAATCATCTCTGTGATAGAATGGTTTAATTATTTTCACAATATTGTGGTTTAATAATGATAATAATTCCCTGGAGGGGACTCTGTTTTCAGGAAAGCGTGAAGGATGTGTGGAAAGAGCTTAGAAACCCACAGCCCTAGAGCATGGCTGGGTTGGTGGAGCTGGGAGCCTCCTGGGAGAATATTCCAGCTGAGGCCTCGGCCCTGTGGGGGCTGGAGGGGGGAGGTGGGGTCAGACCCTGGATAGTTCAGACTGCAGACCCTGCAGGTTTGCTGGTGGCTTGGGTAATGGGGCGGGAGAAGACAGGGGCCTTTCCTGGGCCCCTGGAAGGGGTGAGTCACCATGTCCTTGGGAGAAAGAACCAGCAGAGAGAGGAGCCAGTGAGGGGAGAAGTCAGGATGTGTGGTTTCAGAGGCCGTTGGACATGCAGGTGGAGTGAGCCATGTCTGGAAGGAGGTCTGGGTTGGAAACGTGGGCCTTGTCAGCACGGAAGTGGGGTTCAGAGGGAGGGAGAAGTCTGCGGACTGGCCAGGGGACATGGCCAGTCGTCTGCAGTCTGGACCTGGAGCCCGGCCCGGGAGGGAGTGGGCCCGGGGAGAGCTGCTGCCGGGGCAGGAGGTGGGGACCGGGGTTGGCCACGCAGGTACCTTGCTAAGAGTAGGTCTGGGGGCCGCGTGGCCTAAACACACGATTGCAGTGGGTTCAGGAGGGGACTGGGTTCGTGGGCCGCTGCTTTCTTCTTGGGTAAACAGCATTTACCGTAAATACGCAGGCACAGAAGGGCGGTGTCATATGGCAGTTGTTCGTTTGACTTAAGGAACTGCTGTCCACCCTCCAAAGTAGGGGCCCCATGCCCCTCCCCACGCTGTGCGTGAGGCCGCAGTGCCTGCGCTTCCCCCCGGACACCCTGAACGGCTGGTCTTTTCCCTTCAGCCGTTGGTGGGGGGCCTCAGGAGACCTTACTTAGGGTCTCCAAGACTTGTCAATAGGTGGAAGGGAAGCTTTTGCACACCAGTGTGTAAATTCTGAAACCCGTCTTTGGAAAGGAGAAAGCAAGCCCTGTGAGGCGCTTCTGCGAAGGTCTGAGAGCTGCGGAAAGGGGCCGGGCTTTTTCCCAGCTGTTGCCCCGGGGAGGGCGGCGGGGGCAGAGAAGGTGCCGCTGCTTTGGGCTCAGCCCAGAGGCTTCTCGGAGGCGGTTTCTCGACGGAACCCGAGGGGAAGCGTGGGGGCGGAGCTGGTGGGCGGGGTTTGGGCGACCTCGGGCGGGGCCGGCGGCCGTGCCGCCCAGCCGGACTGATGGGCCGAGGTCCTTGAGCGGCTCCCTCATTGAATTGACTAGGTTTTCCTAAACACCACAGACCTTCGTTACTTGTAATTAAAATCTACACAACAGTGTTAAGGAGTGTATGGATTACTTTGTGTATTTAGTTTTACCATGTCTTCTACATTTGTGTTATGTATATTTTATTATATGTATTTATTTTAGTGGTGCCTGCTCAAATAAATTTTTTTATAAATAAGACTGAATAATCAAAAATCTGGAGACTGCTGGCCTACAGACTAAGTAAGAATGGTCACTGGAATTCTCAGAATTCCCATCCCAGAGCCTTTCTTTCTCTGCCACACAAAGTTGGGCTCCTGTTTTCCTAGTATCCAGTGAACCTGGGAAGAGCCGGGCTGCTCACCCCAGATTTGAAGGCGAGTGTGTCCCCGAGGCGGGGACCTCCCTACTTACCTGGGGGACCTGCGCTGTGACGTATGGCTTTGGATTTTGTGTTGAGAAGTCACGAGTTCTGTTTGTGCTTATTTTTGTTGTTTTGCAGCGTGATCTTAAGCAAATTATCCCATCCTTTCATTCTCCTGTCTTGATGAACGGGAAGCAAGGCAGAGGGCAACAACCCCCTCTGCTGTAGCAGCCGGTAAGAAGAGGACCGTGTCTCACGCCTTTCAGGGTCCCAGGCACCCTCACACTTGTTCCTGGCTCCTTCTAAGTTACTTAAACTTCCATAGTTTTCCCTGATTTGCTAATATCTTACCGCTGCCCCTTCGCCAAGTCACTTGTAGGTCGTAGCCTAGCATAGTGTTCACATTCACGGAACACGCCTCGTCCTAGAACCCCCTGCTCAGGTCTCTCGCTCCCCTTGGGTCTGGTCACTCTTTTAAATGTGTGCTGATTGGACTTGGTGAAGCAAAGTTAATGAATTTCTATTTTGGTCCCTCAAGGTAGGAAGGCCAAAGATATTATCAGTGCAGCTCGGGAAAGCCTTGCCAAGATGGTAGGTGGGGAAGCTCGCGACGTGATCTTCACTTCGGGGGGCACGGAGGTAAGCAGCCCGAGAGCCTCGCGGCCTTCGGCTGTTAAGTCACAGCACAGAACAGGGGGTGGCTCCCTCCTGGGGTTACTGTGCTTTAAAGGAAAGAGTAACGCTTGATCTTGCTACTTTGTCAATTAGCCTGATATAATCAGCCGGCGTTTATCCTGTCAGTGAATTCCAGGGGGCTGATCAGATATTTGTAAAATGATGTGTGAATTAACTTGCTTGGCACTAATGCTTCGGTAAAGAATTCCCCTTTCGTTCTGCCCTGGAATCATTCCTTTAAATCCCTAAGTTGTTCACCTTATTAAGAGTGTGAGGTTTGACCCATTTCAAAGGTACTTCTTTTTAAATTGATAGAAGATACTCAAGGACAGTGTGAAGGCGTCGAAGCCTCTACTCAGAAATGCTCACTTTCTCGTTTCCTTTCTGGAGCGGAAGGCATGACGGTCACCCGCGGGTGATGTGACCGTCCACATGAAGGACTCGAGAGGACCTGCAGCTGGCCTTAGCAAGTAGCTTCGGCAAAGGTGTTAGATTGAAAATCAGTTGTGTTTTTATGTACCAGCAACAAACAGGTACTTACCAGAGCACCAAAAAATTTCAAATACTTAAGAAATAAACCTAGTAAAAAAAAAGTAAGACACTCCTCCCTCCCCGCATTGGGAAAGGAAAAGAAATATTACCCAGAGCCTTCAAGGAGGTCCTGAGTAAATGGACCGAATACCATGTGCACAGATGGGCAGACTCACTATTGCAAATATGTCAGTTCTTTCTGTAGAGTCAATGTAACCTCAGTCAAAAGTCTCACTCTTTTTTGGTGGCGTGTCACCAACTGATTTATAGGGAGATACGAAACGCCAAGACTGGCCACGGCTTCGTGAAGATTAATTGGTGCAGTGAAATGCCTTGCTCTACCAGACCTACTAATTCATGCAGATGGACTGGGGTGAGAATGGACGCTAGGCCAGAAATAGCCGTGCCTGTGTGAGAAGGGTGGCCCTGGTTGCACAGGACAGTCCCGGGGGGCACCTGGTGTCCTGACCTGATTATAACAGTGCGCTCTCGCTCTGACATCTTTTTGGCTCCAATGGTAGGTTATATGATCGTCATTCATTTTTGAGGTGGCCAGACAGAGCAGGAAGAGTGTTCTTTGCAGCGCGTGGTGCTGGGACAGCTGTGCAAAGAAAGGAAATTGGATTTCTGCTTCACAACATACAAAAAAAAAAAAAACACTCCAGGTGTAATGAAGACCTAATCACAAAGAGTAAAACTTACACAGCTTTTGGGAGGCACACTGATGTCTTTGTGATGTTGAAGAGTGATGGATTTCTTAAATAAAATACAGAAAGCTTTAACCATGAAAGAAAAGATTGATAAATTCTACCACTGCCATCACAGCAAAACAAACTGACTCATCAGAGAGCCCCGAAGGGAATAAAGAGACCAGCTAGATGGTAGGAGAAGATATTTGCAGCACATTACTGATGAAAGACCAGCATCCAGAGTATAACCGCAGATAACTCGGGAGAACACTGGGCAAGCAATGTGAAGGCGCAGTCCACAGAGGAGAAGCCCATGTGGTTTCTACATGTGAAAAGATGCTCAGCCTCATGAGTGATCAGAACACAGGGGTAAACAATGTGGAAATGCCTCTGCCCACCCACCAGGGTGGTAAAAGTTCAGAAGTCCAGCGACAGTTAAGTGTTGACAAAGACACAGAGCAGTGAGCTCGCACCGCGCTGGCAGGCGTGTGGACTGGAAGGCCAGTCTGGAAGTGGATTGGCACCACCTGGTGAAGTCAAAGCCATGTGTGCCCTGTCAGGCAGAGACTGGGGACGAGCGAGGTGCCCCTCCAAATAGCCTGGACCGACGTTCACACTTTGTGATGCAGCCTTGTGGTGGAAGGGGGCCACACGGCCACCCGGAGCTGTGCGGAGGGGTGGTGACTGTGGAGTGGAGGATGTCAGCCAGAGAGGAAGCTGAGCCTGGCTGGGGGAGAGGCGGGGAGCTGTGCTGGGCCCCTGGGCACTGACCAGACTCCTGGTGGCTGGCAAGGAGCTGCCCTGCAGGGCCATCCTTGCCTCCTCTGGAGCCCAGTGCCGAGGACCATGGTGACCTGGGGGCACACGGTGCATTTTCAGATGTGACCACTGGTTCTGACAGAGGCTGCTGTGCTCCCAGCACCACCAGGGTGCTCAGTGTAGCATCCTGTGCCCTGTCGCAGGCACCTGCAGGTGGCGGCGACACGTGGGAGGGGCCTGGGCCCAGCATCTTGTGCCCTGCTGTTTGCAGCGGTGTGAGGTGTGCAGCCCCTGCAGGCCCTCTTTTCCAGACCAAGAATCTCTGTGACCTGGGACTCGAAAGAACCATCTACCTTTCAGAGAATCGCATCTGAGCTGTCCATCCTGAACATCTCCTCGCCGTTACCTGGCTTGACGCATCTCAGATCTGAGCGAACCCTCTGTCCTCCACCAGGACTACCTGTTAAACTCTCAGTGCCTTTTATGTCCTCTGAGTGCCTGTGACAACGTGTGGCTTCCTCAGCACAGGACAAGCAGCAGCCTCCACTTTCCTGTTGTGCGATGCCTTCAGATGCTTCAATAGGTTGGGTCTCCAACTGAGAAAAAAGCAATTCAGTTCAGTTTCATTCATATGAAGGTCAAAAGGCAAAGTAAGCGAAGTAGTTTAGGGGCGCTCACATGGGAAGGAAAAGCGTAAAGTAAGAAAACGGTTGCTGTGAAAATCAGGGTGGCGGCTACCTGGGGTGGGGGTGGGCAGTGGGGGGTGCTCCCCAGGTGTGGACAGTGTTTTTTGTCTTGACCTGGGTCACGGTTACTCAGGTGTTCACTGTCATACTTTTTCCATTAAACTTACTCTTCTATTGTACATACTTTTCTGTAATAAGAGAAAAAGTTTCATTTAAAAAAATCTCCCACCCCAGCCCCGCAGTTACCCCTACAGGAGACCAGTGTTGTTCGTGTCCTCCGTGTCCTGCAGAGATAGTCTGAGCCTTGAAAGCAAATAAGCCTGTAGGCTCACGTGTTCTCTCCTCCTTCCATTTTTACCTTTTCAAGGATTTTTTGGGTGTGTAAACAAACGTGGATGCATCTGGCCCGGTTTATACGCGAGTAGTACGCTGTGTGTCCTGCTTGATGCCTTTTTTCGTTTCACAAGTGTGTGGACATCTTTGGCGTCAGCCCCGGAGTGTCCCTCAGTGTTGTTCCATCTGCCTGGCGTCCATGGAACAAGTGTAATTTAATGAGAACTCTTGTTGACAGATGTTGAAGGGTTTCCTGAGGTTTTGTGTTACAAACACTTAATCAGTCACCTTTACGTGCATAATTTTGCTTCTGTGCAAGTGTAGCTATAGGATCAAGTCCAAGAAATAGACCTCCTGGACAGGAGGGCTGGTCTGATCCATGTGCCGGGTGGCCCTTAGCAGACGTGGTCCAGTCCACGCTTCCACCAGTGGCGGGTGCCTGGGCAAAATACTCTCTTGTGGCTGTTTTAGAAAATTTTTAAATACACTATGTGGCTTAACCAAAAAACAGACATAATTCACTGGAAATGAATTTTTAAAAGTTTAAAACCCCCAAATCTTCATAGTTAGGCCTTTTAAAAGGAGCTGAATTTCTTTGAGGCCGTAATGTTCGCCACGAAGGGAAGTACAGGTGGCAGAGATCGTTACTTGACGTCTACTCTTAGCGCAGCTTTTATAAATGATGTTTTTGCTGTATCTCTGCAGTCGAATAATCTAGTCATCCACTCTGCGGTGGAACATTTCCGCAAGACCCACGCCTCAGTGGGGGACGCGGCCGAGCATCACAGCCCGGTGGCGGGGGCCCTGCCCCACTGCGTCACCTGCCTCGTGGAGCACGACTCCATCCGCCTGCCCCTGGAGCACCTGGTGGAAGAGCAGGTGGCGGGTGAGTGAGCAGCTGGCTGAGCTCCAGCTGGACGGCTTCCTTCCCCTCCCTGACTGGTTCCCGGAGGGGCGGCCCCAGGGCTGTGGTGAATCATTTACCTCCTGCCCCCGGGCTGCCTGTCTGTGCTCAGGTGCAAAGGTTACACAGCCAGTCCTTCCAGATTTCCCCTTAGGGAAAAGTCGGTAAGTGCAGAATGGAGAGGCGGCCGGAGATAGCTCAATGGTAGAGCTAACCCAAAGGAGTAGCTCAACGCGTAGCGTGTATGAGGTTCCGGGTTCGATCCCCAGTCCCTCCGTTTTATTTTTTTTTCTTTTTTTCATCTTGGCTAATTTTTCTTTTCTAATAAATTTCAATTATTTCCCAGAAATAAGTGATGTTATTTTTATCAATGCTACAGAAATTGAACACCTGTATATTTCCATATATAAATGTAGATTTTATTCTTATCTACTGAAATTAAGAGCATTACCTACATGATTCCAAAAGAAATTACAGTAAATACTAAAATCTGTTTTAAATTATTTCAGTTCAACTCACTTCAACAAACATTAATAAAGACCTACAATTTTATAAGCACTACACGGTTCTGGAAAACTCCATGATTACTAGTCAAATTGGGTAAATTGCCCAGTACCTCCATTAAAAAAAAAAGACAAATTGCCAACATGTAGAACTGGTCAATCATCAATCACCGAATGGTAGGTCAGACTCTCATATATGTTAAATACATTCATGTTTAATATACGCACATAAATGCTAACCACTGGTTTTCATTATTTGTTTTATTATTTACTTATTTATTTTTGAGGGGGATGGTAATTAGGTTTGCTCATTTATTTTTTAGTGGAGGTGCTGGGGATTGAACACAGGACCTCATAGATGCTAAGCACGTACTCTACCACTGAGCTATATCTACCTCGCCTCATTATTTGATTTTAATAATTAAATCTTGACTTTCGGTCCCTCTGGTAGAAAGAAGAAGGGTCAGATAGACATCAACTTCTGGTGGTAAAAACAAGAATAAGTGCACTCCTGCTGGTGCCTTCATCTGCGCAAGCGGACGCGGAGGTGGGGGCCTCCCAGTGTTGGGGGCGGTGGGCGCCGGGGCCCCACCCAGAAGGGCACCGGGCTGGGCAGTCTGGGGGGCAGGTTGAGCACAGACTGCAGTGACATTGGCCCTGGTCACTCCTGGTCCTCCTTTTACTTTTCCTGTGCTGTGACATCTCGAGACACAGGGGTGGATACTAGCTTTGAAAACATAAAAGCCATGTTCCCCATCGTGGCCAAGGCTGAGCGCTCCTTGGGTGAGACGGCAGTTTTCTCCTCAGCATCTGCCTTCTCACCTAATATGCCTGGGAACCCGCGGGGAGGCAGGGAAAGTGTTACCTCTTAAGATAAAGGATTGTGACAGCTGCTCGGCTTCACCAGCAGCCTTGTTACCAGTTTTCCTGTTGGATGACTGGAAAAGCTTTCTCTTCATGGCCTGACTGAATGCACCATTTTAACTAAAAACGGTCAGGTCTGACTTTCTTATTTAAACGGCAGTTCCCTTTACCCTGGTGCCTTTTTCCTGTGTCTCACTTGTACAAGGAAGGGCCGCTTAATACACTGTTATTAGTTACTGG